>NW_027266308.1:35945731-37194481 GCF_022045235.1 Haliotis cracherodii
TTTATTTATTTATTTATTTATTTATTTATTTATTTATTTATTTATTTATTTATTTATTTATTTATTTATTTATTTATTTATACTGTCTGCAGATTATTCTTATTCAGTTTAAGTGTTTGGTAAACATCCACTGTAAAGTACTATCGCAATGTTCCATCGTGTCACAGTGACAAGGTGCAGATCCATCATGCAAGCTATGGATTCTCTCGTGCAATACAACCCACACTACAAAGCCGATACTTCTCATCCTGAGTATGCGCCGAGGAAAAAAGCATACATGTTTACAAACTAAAATCAATAATTACTCATTTGAACGCTGCGCGAAAATTGCTCAATAAAATGCATGAAGTACTATACATCACGGAAACCTAACTATGTCATGTTCGGGACGTATAACCCTTCACACATAATATTCAAACAGTTCAACAAACGCGGCAATAAGATTTCTATGGCCGGTGCAATGAGACGTAAAGGTAAGGGATCAGGACCATTATATTGGAATGGCATGGGATTTCCAGGTAGACGGTGAACTAGGGTAATGGAATCTGACAATATTATAGGACATATATTCGTTATTGGTAAATTAAGCAGCACTCGGTGTTGCTTTGGTGCCATTACGTTGAGATTGATCGAAATTCACAAAACGTTTCATTTATCAAATTTTCCGCTCAGACCTGGTCAAACGGCGATGAAGGTTTTATGGGGACGGAACTTTCTGATAGCGCGCATGAAATTAATTTCGTCTGAAATTGTAGATTATCTCACCCGAGGCAGGTGAACTGGTGATAAATGTCTGGACGCCGCTCGGAACTGGCGTTGATGACGGGACGGGGTATGATAGAGTCTCGCATTCACCACCTGTCGTCAAGGTAATCGATAATACTGACTGATTCGTGAAATTTATTAACTGTTTCGGGGACAGGGGGAAGATGTGGGATAACAAAAAACATGAGGATATTGAAAGAGGTTAATTGGTGCCCACAGGTGAAACAAACCAGGTTTTGATGTTAGATGAGGTTGAGTGATTAATTATTAAAATAATTAATAATTCACATATATTAAACAAAAATGAATGAAGTTTTTAAAAAAAACAATTATTAAATATATATTCTCGACATGGTATAATTGTCAATTATTCGATGTTATGAATATAACTCGAATAATTGACAATTATACCAAGTTATAAAGGTATAAATTCATCCATGTAAATGAAAGCATATTTTTTTGTTTCAACCTCTTAATGTACATGTAGCTTTGATATTTACGTGTCACAATTGTGTCATTCGACAGCCTGTTATTTTCGTTGTAGACACAAAATGAACTTTGGAGTAGATTTCTGCCTGTTGATTTTGAAATGAACACTCATTGATAAACATGTGGATCATCGTATTACATGGACAAATATTTAGAGAGAGCATTTGATACCGCTAAAGCATCACATATCACTGAACCAGGTAAATATCGGCTCAGATATGTGTAATATCAATGATAGGAATCGCTAGGTCAATGTGCACTTTCAGACCATCGGTCAACTTTTAACAAAAACGATTATTAAACACCCAAATCCAAACTTTTACATGAAGGAGCCTCAAAGTTACTGTTAGGTTAACTGTTCAGGGTTTTTTTAAACTGAAACTTTGAACATTTCTGTAGTAATTGGTGTAACTGTCTGTGAAGAGATCGGTGTCTACGTCAATATGGCGGTTTGCAAGCTCGCCTGGAGGGTTGAGTGTCAGATCGCCCACGGCCTGGGATCACGGTAAACTCGCGAGTGATTTCGTGCAAAACGTGCTCTGCGTATTTCACTAAGGAAAATACGTCACACCTGTGGGTTTCAGCAGACAATATTATTTAAAGAATACCAATATCTTTGATTGTATGCAAAAAATATGAGCCAGTGTTTTACACATGAATGTAGTACTCAAGGTTGATAAATCAAGAATTTCTTGTGCGAGTGGCGGCTGCTACCGATAGTACTGGACACGTTTACCCTTCCCGCGAACACCTGGTGTCATCACTGATTTTCAGTCATCCATTCATAAGATTTTCATCACTATTGTGCCTTTGTATGCCTAATGGAGTCTGTTTCGGCAGATAATCGAGACTGGTTATTCTCTGGCATTGGCGTCATTAACTTCAATGGAAGAACTTTAACTAAAAAAAACCAATTGTTCAGGGAAGGCTCGTTAAGAGTCGATGGGAATATTATGAGTTATCTGAAGTTCGACAGAAACAAGGCTTCTGTGAAGACCACATCGTTTTAAACGATATTTCGAGATGATGTAGATCGAGGTACAGGTGCATGCTTTGCTGTATTTGGAACCAGTGTTGCTACTTGTAAAAGAAATTGTTAAATTAACATCGCGATTGAAAACTAGGAAATTTGAAATTATTGCAAAATGCCTCTCATTACACGTGAAAGAACCGAGGTTCATGTTTTGAGCCCTATCATACAGTTGACGTGACTCATTACATGGGAAGTATGTCAACGCGTTATTTATCACATTGACAATATCCGGCATGTTAATTTCGAGTGTATAATTGGTGCCTTATCAGTCATCAGAACAAATTATAAAACAATAAACATTATATTTGTCCAAAAACAAATGTCAGCTAAAAATACCATGCTCAATAAAGGATCGTATGTTATTATTTGATAATACCGTTATTTCACCAAATAAACGTTGAAAAAAAAAACTATCCGTGGATTATCTCTGCATCAACAGAAATATGTTTAACAGTTACCAGGCAGAACTTTTGGTCTCAACAAACGTTCCCGGGTAAACATGTCCAACGAATTATAGTATGATATCGCTCAACAGCTATAGTGTCCGAGATATAAGTGCTAAGCAGTATCAAATTATGTTGCATACTCCCAAGGAAGCTGAAAAACAATATTGAATTCATGGGTCGACAGATTTTATACATGTTTGTTTGTTGTTTAACGCTGCATTCAGCAATATTCCAGCTATATGACGACGGTCTGTAAATAATCGAGTCTGGACCATACAATCCAGTGATTGACAACATGAGCAACGATCTACGCAAATAGTATTTTTATACAGGTAATGGCATTTCTTTCAGAGCGTGGAATTTTATGTTTTATAAGAAATCTATTACTATATCTATTATAATTATAATTCAATAAACAAAATTATAATATTATATTTCTACAGGAAACTACAAAGATTATCATTTAACAGATCATAAGGTACAACATAGATGAACATTCAAAGTATATTCGGAGTAAACCCACATCAACGAACAATGCAGAATTTCTGCATGCTACGCAGATCATGTATGACTTTTAAATCGATAGATTTAAAGAGATATATACTCAAACGAACGGCACTCAAATCCAAGCCAGTGATACTGTCCGTTCTTGTTTCAGAGTGTTACTGGAACCATGATACCAGTTGAAATCACTAGACTTAGTAGCCCTGTGCATATACCGTTATTTCTACTATAAATATTGACATATTAGGAGCATCCATAGGCCAATTACGAGTAATTGAAACCCATTTTAGTGCACCCCGTCCGCCTTTCTCGATGTCCTGTGTTGATTCATTGTTTCTTGGCGTCAGTATCCGCAAGTTAGCTGCGGATAAAAACGCTTTTGTTGTTTTTGCCAATTTAATCTATATCACTATCAGTTTTTATTGATTTATATTAACCGCGAGGGCTGAAAAAATACCTGACTAAAATACCACCCGGTCGTCTTGAACCCCTGATCCAGGAAACCTTAGTCAAACACTACAGTTTGGGGTCACGCAGGACGAATCAATTGTAGCATTGGTGTTTATATTATTAATTTTCTAAATATATCTGTATTTATTTTCACAGAGAACAATGAATTATCCTACAACCAATGTTTGAACGGGTGCAACCTCTGGGGAATGGTTCTAAATGAAGCATGCCAATGCATAGTCACGGGAGTTGTCTCCCCCTTGTTCCTTTCCCTCAACGCAGCCCATCTCGACGCGTAACACGAACATGTGAATAATGCTATTGAATAAATTTGATTATGTGGGACTCTAAATGGAATTAGATCTATTTTGAGAAACAGACACTAACAGCATGTCCTCGCCACAGTATAGCGTTTCGAGTATTGATTTTAACCGTTGTCTTACATCTCAGTGTTTAATTACTTAAGCCTACAATTTCAAACACGAACATAACTATCTCCTGTTGGGTTAGACTTTTATATGTCTGCTTAGGTGTCAGACATACCATGTACTTCCCAATTTAATAATAACAAGGGCAAAAGTGAGCGTGGCTCACTAATACCCCGACCCGCAAGGTCAGTAGTTTCAAATTAAATAGCTAGGATAGGGTTAGGGTTTGAAAAATTCATTAAAAAAATGGAAAACTTATGAAAACAATTTTCCTCTTTTGACTGCACCCCTCCATATGACACAGATTACATGTACTAAGTTTGAGATGTCTCCACTGAATTGTTTAAGAGAAATCGCGCGGACAAAGTTTTCGGACGGACGGGCGGAACCTTGGTATAACTTTATACCCCCGACCTAAAAGGTCGGAGGTATATAAATGTATTGCCTATTAAACTATTCTGTCTACCTTTAAAATATTTTTTCTTTCCAATAAATATACAACGTCAACGCAAGAAAATAGTCATGCTCGCTTATCCGCCGAAACACATTAATTGGGTATGAAAGGTTAAAAAATAGTGTGTAAACTATATGAATCAGTGATGCCACCAGGTGTTCGCGAACTTTATTTTACACTTAATGCACATTGTCACATCATAGTTCCAATGAATCCCATTACGTTCTGTTTTAGCTTAATAACAGTATATGTCAGCCGGCTGTTTTAAAACGTTTTGTTCGTGTGTTATTAGTTGCCCCGATTAGAGGTTGTAGACATTCCAAATAGACAGAACAAATATCTAATAATACAAACCAATTGCAACAGCAACCCTAAGATCTACATTCGAATTCTTCAATGGTATGTTCGATCGTTTCAGGGCCATACCAAAGCAACTGCACTTTTATGAAATGCAAATATCAATCAAAACAAAACAATATCGATGACAATATAAAATCTAGATTCATCCGATATGGAGCATGTGTTAACATTTACACTGTAAATCCCTGGCCGACTCGTTAGGCCACGTGGCACGCTGATGTAGGTTCCATCGTCCAAACAGTATATACACCAGACGAACAAACAATTTGTGTAACATGTAAATATTCACTCATTTTATGTAAATAATAATCCACGCCATCCTTGAATAGCAATGTACATTTTCCCATGGGTGAATACACACATTTCGATACTGGTGAAAATTCGCGGTCAGTATTTGTTCTGATGATCTGCAGTCACCATCGTGAAATACTAGGCGCAGTCGGAATGGGGGGAGGGGGGGGGGGGCGGCTTGCGTTGACCTTGATAACCTCTGTATATTTATTATTTGGAAACCTTGACAAGCTTCGTTGACCTAAAACCACACTATCAATATTGATCAAAGATTACTTGACTGTCTGTACAGAATGCCTACAGCATAACAGTGGTATTTACTCTCTTGTTTACATACGTAATACGGCTACATGTGTGTATTTTACATGTGTCTCTGTTAATTCAACCAAAATTAATTTCGTTTCTTGGTATTACCAGTTATTCTTTCCAACCGCCAGACATGAGTTTAAGAATGATAATATTTATTCGTGGTTGTGAATGAGATAATTTTTGCTGGGTTTAAAATAAACGACTTTCTGGTTTCAAATTTATGTCAACAAATGTTGTCATGTCTTAAAGTCCAGTCATAAAGTTCACGTATGCAAAGTACACAGGCTATTTAGTTCCACTGTGTGTATTTACGGTATGCACTGGATTTATGTCAACTGTCGGGGTAGTTGAGTACAAATTCCCCCTTGATCATAATACTAGATCCGCGGATTGAAAAATGACTACATGTGAGTTGTGATGTTTACACAAAATGCTGGCATGTTACAAATATCAACAAAGCCATACGTTAATTATAACGTCCTTTGATTTACACACTTCTAAGATTTTATTACACTATAAAGATAGCGGTTATATATATATAACAGTTACTCGGAATATTCATAATTTGATGTCACTGGGTACACAATAAATTCCGATTATTTCCAAATTTATTTGAGCAGTTTCATTTATGCTGAACCTTTAATGGCTAGAATGATTTTAATCTTTAGGTATGGTCCACGTTAAAGCATCGTATCAGTGTGACTGAGCCGGGTATCTTGGCGATAGTCACAATACAATGTAATCATGGTTTACCAGCGTACCCGTCCGATAACCCACGTCGTAACATGGAGTTCGTAACAGCAAGTTGCATAACGGTTATCAATATAGCGACTGAAACTGCGGACCGATTTTATCCTCACAATCGAGAGATATAGCCTTCCACAAAGTCCAAAGATCCCCCTAAGTACAGCAAGTGCACATGACATTTAGTTCAGGGTGCAAACGGGTTATTTAGAGATTTTCTTCCGATCAAGCTGCGTGTGCGACTTTCGGTGCGAGGTTTGAGAGCGCTGCTGAGAGTTCTCGCGGGAAGTTCTAAACCTCGTATCGTCACGTTTGTTCGCTGCCTCGATAGTCGCACTCGGTTTTGACAGAAGAGGAGGCGCTATCTTGGCCGAATAAGTGTTGAAGGCACATTTCACACCGCTTTTCAAACGTGTTGCTAGTGTACATATGTTTATTTTCTTGTTTTGGTTGTTTACACTCGCAAGACAATAGCTCGGGTGAGGCAAAAGACCCTCCCCTACGTTCTCCGCTCTCCTTTGTGGGAGATTAATTTGACATGTTCGCCTTCCTGTGTCGCTCTCCTGTGTTGGAGGTAGGATGGCGTAGGAGGACGCTTCGTGCACTTGGAGACCCTCACGTCATGGGAAATATGTCGAATATGATAAATTATTTATGTGCTTTGCTTCGGTGAGGCATTGCTTGATATCATCAAGTTGTATCAAACTGCAAGCGCGAAAGAAGGCGAAACAGTTTACAGTGAAAACAGTTTACCTTTTTTAATTCACTCAACAGAATAAATGCAGCCTCGGCCATAAAGTCGTGATGTCATTGTTAAATGTGTGGAAACAGTGCAAGAATTCCTTTCAGTTTTCCTACATCATCGGGTTCAGAGGCAATTGTTGAAAAACGTTTCAATTATCAATGGGATACATGTCACAAGTGTATGCTTTTGTCTAGATTCGTTATCCTTTCTTCTTGTCTTATAGGTTTCTAGTCTCAACCTGGACAATACTAATGATATTTAGAAAGAACACACACACCACTTAACAAATAGCCGTATATTTATACATTGGTGTGGATAATGCACAAGCGCATCTTTCAACCACAAGTATAGACAACTTCCATGCGTACATTTCACCGCTGAGAGTGGACAATATGACGCCTTTCAATCTTTAATTTGGACACTATATACGCGCATCTTTCAATACATAAAGTGCAGACAATACGTACACAAGCATCCGTCTGTCCTAAGTGTGTACAATATACATATGTACATTATATTAGACCTTACTATGGACAATATACACATGCATGTGTCAGCCCTTAGTATGGACAATATACACATGCATGTATCAGACCTTAGTATGGAAAATATACACATGCATGTGTCAGCCCTTAGTATGGACAATATATATATGCATGTATCAGACCTTACTATGGACAATATACATATGCATGTGTCAGCCCTTAGTATGGACAATATACACATGCATGTATCAGACCTTAGTATGGAAAATATACACATGCATGTGTCAGCCCTTAGTATGGACAATATATATATGCATGTATCAGACCTTAGTATGGAAAATATACATATGCATGTGTCAGACCTTAGTATGATCAATATACACATGCATGTGTCAGCCCTTAGTATGGACAATATATATATGCATGTATCAGACCTAAGTATGGACAATATACACATGCATGTGTCAGAACTTAGTATGGAAAATATACATATGCATGTGTCAGCCCTTAGTATGGACAATATATATATATGCATGTATCAGACCTTAGTATGGACAGTATACATATGCATGTGTCAACCCTTAGTATGGACAGTATACATATGCATGTATCAGCCCTTACTATGGACAATATACACATGCACATATAAGCTCTTAGTGTGGACAATATACACATGCATATATAAGCCCTTAGTATGGACAATATACACATGCATACACAAGCCCTTAGTTTGGACAATATACACATGCATATATAGGCCCTTATTATGGACAATATACACATGTATGTGTAAGCCCTTGGTATGGACTAAATACACATGCATATATAAGCCCCTAGTATTGACAATATAAACAGCTTATAAAAGTCTATAGTTATGACAGTCCACACACGGATCTTTCAATCCTTGATATGGACAATGCATACATGCATCTCTCAAACTGTGCGGACAATATACATGCGCATCTTTCACTTTTCATCTTTCATGTCCAGTTGCAGAATAGAGAATATCATTAGTTTGGGAGAACCTTCAGTGTTCATCAAGAAGCTGAAACATGTATTATTGGAAGTACATTAAGAATCATACGAAAGAAAGCTTTATGTCACAAATGTCCTCGATGTTCATGGCTGTGTTAGGCTGTGCTAGGCGAACGAGACCAGGTACATCATTCAAGTACATGTTGACTGTGCCATATGTAACTTGTGTTAAGACAATCCTGATATGTATCGATGTATATGTCAACACGTGTTTAATATCACTATCATGTCCAAATTATGTCGGTGTATACGAAAAACTTAATTTCCATTTTCATGGAATTGCCATTGATGCATCGACAAACTGACAACCAAGCTCATGTCTTTTTGCAGCGGTTTCTTCTTGGTATTTTCGATACATTTGAAAATAATTCCAATAACAAGATGCATAAATATTTAATACAATACAACTGAAATAACGAACGATTGAACATGTATTAAATAGTCTCCTTCATTCTGGTGTTGCGAACAATATATATTATACATAATAGAATTTATCAATGTCCTGATTTATAATTTATTAAGCAATGAAAAAAAAGAAGATTGATATCATAAATAACAGATTATTAACCGTGTCACTGTACTGAGCTTCCTATATCAGTAACAATAAGGAGGCAACGGACCTGTAGCTATCTAGCGCTGTTGTGAGTACACACACAGTGTTCAAATATTTTGAGGGCGATTTGTTTTCTGAGCATATATATCTCCCGATAACCTTTCGCCGTCAAGATAACCACGTTTACACCAACCGCATGCGCCTGGTTGCCTTTGTTTTACACTCTGACCTAGTCAAACAATATCAAGCCTATTTGATAGCATTTACAAAGGTTATCTAGTAATTCTAACGAAAAATCCGCGATTTGACACATATATATGTGTACGCGGAGCCCCGGTAAACATTGTGAGGACTTAAACAACATCTCGTCAGTAAGTGCTTGAACATTGCTTTGTAAACATTTTCTTTTGATAATTCTGTTTAATCAAATCACTAATATTATCTCTTTATTTACAGATTTCAGACACGCCCACTATTGGCACAATCCGGAAAGCCATTGGTTGTACTCGGCCTGATTTAGGAACGAACGGACGGGCGGACTCGACCCGATGGCTCAAATTCTTCTCAACTAAGCGGTAAACATCAAGGAGATTGTCCTTTCCACCTGCGATTTACCTGCAGATCGGTGAATCGTCATGAATCTCCCAGGTAAAACATATTCCGCTTCTAAAGGCAGCGTATCGATATCAAAGCGGACGGAATAGGAGGAAAACTTATCCCATTTTTTTTCTTTCAATATATACGTGTTGTAATATTTCCACACCATTAAATTGATTATCCATAAACCGTTCTTTTCTAGTTTGTTTCGTGTTTGAGAGTAAATGTTCCGCACAGTCTTCGATTATTTACACTGGTGTAGAATCGATGAACTTGTTTGCGTCGACAATTGTGGATAGAAACCAATATTCATCCGTAAAATATTTTACACTGCGCAACGAAATATGACGAAATAATGCATTAATCTGAACTTGAAAATTATTTTTTTATTGCCGACAATTATTATCATTATTTGAATTGTTTACTTTTATTCTATGGTACTGCTGATAAAAAAAATAATTTGCTGGGGTTTTTTTAATAATTGTAAAGATTCATGTTATGTCTATCCCTATTTCGTGCAGGTAAAATATTTTAATGATGAATTTAGGCAGATATTGGCTAAAAGCCTGGATTAAGAAATGGATTTCGTGCAATGAAACTGAGAACGTCAAAGCATAAACTGCAAATAGGCACACAGCTTTATAAATACATTATCATGGGCCGATTGCTTGATAATAATTGATTATTCAGAACAATATCCTTTTATAAAATTATAGAAAATGCAGTTATCAGATGTCATCATATGTAATGCAAACATAGTTGTGTGCTTCCTAAAAAAAACATATTATCATATGATTGACACATGACAAAAAACTCTATCAAGAAATGTGCAATTATTTCTTATGAGGTGACCGGTATCTGACAAGGATTACACCACCGTCTTTTCAACGTACACCCTACAATTACATTTTATAACATCAAATAAATCACATGGAGAATCTTTATAACGCGATTGACGTTTTTTCACAATTGCTGCTATTAGAATACTTTGATGTTAATGTCACAATGAATATGGAGCAACATTCATCTAATTTTAAGTTAACATTATAAATTTTCCACTTCATTTATTTCTTTGTGTACACTTGAATGTTTTTGTCGGCTTTATTCAGCCTTCAATGGGTCATTTTAAGTCAATTCCTTTTATGAAAGCGCTTTTCCTTGAAGAAATAAAGCTGTCGATAATTGATGTAAAATAATGAATGTTTACCCAAAATTGAAAACAAAATGTCTACGGTTTCCTTCGTCAAGCTTATTAATTTTTATTCAGCGAAGAGTCTGCAGCTTCGTAATAGCATTCAGTACTCAAACGTCTCAATGTTTTCGGTTTTAAAATCTCGTCATGAATATGTTATAGTTTTCAGCCATAACAAACACGTTAGGGATTAGTGCGAAACACGATCTTTAATCCATGGAATAGGAAGAAGAAAAAGCGGAATAATCTAAACTTAATATTCCTATCCACGAGTGGGCGTGGCCGATACCCAGCAGCTGTGAGTCAGTGCATGACACAGACAAATTTTATGTTTTAGAGTTTATGTTTATTATTTCTCAAACGTCGGAAAATTTAACTTTAACTGACGATATAGACAGATAAAGATAGATATATAGCGTACATGGTATACACATTTAATAAACTCAATTCGACATTTGTACGTGTGTATTTTTAAAAAAACTCCATAGTATCGCCGAGATTACTCCTTTTAATTCTTTAATTCTTAATTTAAACAACAAATAAATTTAACTTCCACTAACTATTATACAAAATTAATTTTGTAATGTAACATGCGAAGTTCTTAATGAACACGTCAAATCGAAACGACATTGAAACACTCCGAATATTATTTTTTTTTTTTTTTTAAATAAAAAAGAATAGTATATAATAAGCATTTCCATTCAGTTCTGTGCGGGTTTAAACACGATTCTACTTGTAAGTGAAGATTTTACAAACCCATGTTTGTCCTTCTCCCCCTGGCGTTCAACGGAGCAGGTGATGGCACTAGATCCGTACGATGAGTGTAAGTAAATACGCCAGACCATCTCTTTTCCAAACATCGCCGTGTCCCTATTCAGTGACAACTATGTCTAATTTCTTCTTTTCAATGGCCATATCAATGCATTTACGTATAATTTTGTCGGGAGGGACTGATCGAGAAGGAGTATGGAAAGGCAAATAAGGACAGTATAGTTAACGGTGACATGCTATATTAGAAGAGACATTCAACACAATGACGGAGGGAAATTGGATGGAGGTTTTTTTTACAGTGGTGAAGTGTCAATGAATATTTCAAAGAATTATGAGTTTTAGTGTCAATGAATATTATTTTAATTATAGAATTGTTTATTGTGTTATGTTGAGTAAGAGTTAGAGTACAAACGTGTATAAATTATGTTTACTGAAATAAAATTATCACTTTTCTAATGAAAATTAATTATATGTCTGTGGTTTTCTTGTATGACAAAATTGCTGAATATATAATTAAACATTTGTAAACACTTCCGATATAATAAACATTTAGTGACATATACTCGGTACTCGGTTTTAAATACCTATAACAAGATATAATTATTAATCCTTGAGTACAGTTACCCCCCCCCCCCCCCCCACACACACACACACACACCCAACCCCTCCCCGACATGTACAGAAATCCTTGATGAATATATATAAATTCAAATCAAATTAACTTCATGAAATACATTAAACTATCTATAGCTCAAAGTGTCACACACTTAAATAACAATATCTTTTTTATTTAAAAATATGTGTAGGGCTTATTTATACATTACAATGATATTGGGTTTTGTTTGTTATTACTCAATATAACTAAAAATAGTAAGCATACATACATTTATTTCTGGCTTTTGATTTCTAAAACTGACACGATTTCGATCGTATTTTTTAAAACAGTATAAGTGACCCTGTACAGTTATCAAATATTAAATACTTACAGTATTGAGATATGATCCCGAGGATTATAATCCCGATATCTGATGCAAGATGATCTGCATGTAATCCATCTTAATCCGCTGGGGTCGGGAACAGTGTTTACACAAACGATTAGACGTATATCCATCATGAATTTTTATGAAGTAAGATGACGGTATATACTTCAAGACAGTTTCGCCAAACCAAAGAAATGTTGAAACGTCAAGGCTAAAAGATGAACCAATAGCTAAACCTTTGTTCGAAATATATTTCTGAATATCCTGGCTTATATAGTACATGAATAATTAGAAAATTCAGATATGTTTATTGCCATTTAACATGTTAATAAAGTATATATTGTTGTTAACATTATAACAATTACTTGCTAAGGAAAGGACAGTTCATAACAGTTTGTCTATGAAATTGACACCATTCTGTGCGCGTACACTACAGAAGGTACTATTGATTCATGGGTGAAATTGACAACATCCTAATGAGTGAAATCCATACTTGTATATATCATTTCAAGCTAATTACACTCTGGTCAATACCATCACCTGTTTACACAGCTGAGATTCTCTAGTACTTGTATATTTCAGGAAACACATGGCATTGAACGATATTGGATGAACGATATGAAAACGATAACCGATCTTGATATATGTCTGTTCATGTTAGACCTTGCACAATTAAAACGCGTGTTTATTTCAAATAAAATAACACAAAAATAGTCATGTACGCTTTACGATGGATAGTTTCGTTTTTTGATCATGCAGACATATTGTATTTATCCCAAATTAATATTCTCTTTACAAGTGTGAAGGTTGTGCTTTAGTCATAGAGAAATGACCACAAAAGTCATACCACAAAACAAAACCTTTATTAAAACATCAATGAGCAGCAAAAGTGATTATGTTTCATCGCAATTCAAATACCTATCTGGACACTCTTTTATCATTACCAAAATGATCAATAGATTAAGTCCATATAAATCTTAAGTCCATGTAAATCTTGATACAAAAACATCTAAATTGCCGGGGTTTTTTGTAGAACAGTACATGTTTTCTTCTGAAAGACTGTTTTATATTGGTGACACTTACCTACATGTAAGCAGTTTATACTGACAAGGTCACCACATCAATGCGATCATTATAAGCCTCCCATATTCTCCACATGATATGGTCAAATATATATGTCTCTGATGGCACAAAACAAACATACGTTCAACAAATCGAAACAAGAGAGACACGACGTCAGGGACAATGCGTGAAAGGCATTGTTTATTGTTTGTTCTCTCATCTAAGAAACGGACATCGCCAATCTCGCATATAGGTTTTAACTGGACTGACAAAGAAAGAAGTTGTGGCAATTTATTCATGCCAAATCAAGTGTATTTGCATCTAAAAGGCTGTCCGCACATTAGTGTTAATGTTTAAGAAGGCGTATATAACGCAACGTTCAAACTCTGAAATTGCTTCTTCTGTTTTTTTCATATCGATTACGTCAGTCAACGCAAGCGAGGAAAATGAACCTGGTGATTTTATGTGCGCACTACATAGGGTTTCATATTTAATATGACAAGAACAGGAACACAAGTGGAACATTGTCTAACAGCTGGGTGTGGCTGCATTCAATGTGTGGAGTCATTGAATATGTGTCAGCAGTTAATATGTGTCAGCAGTTAATATATGCGTCTGTAGTCGTATATTTGAAACTGAATATGCACTGGAATATGTAATTCACAAGCTTTTCCATTTTAACCAATAAAACGCTTAATCATATGGAAGTGGGTGATATATTAATTCCCCATATGCCATGTAAGCTAGACGCTAGATAGATAATATAGTATACGACTAGATCTAGTTCCACATCTTCATCACCTCAATAGGCACTCACGTGCCCAAACAACCCCACCCCCTCCGCCACAATCCCCCCCCCCCCACCCCACCCCCAGCCGCAACCTATCTACCAATCAGTCAATCTGTACAATCTAGTGATGGCCCTCGACACATTACCATTTAAATTCAAAAGTCTGTCTACCAAATATGTAATATAATTGTCTGGGGTCGGCAATATCTATTAAAGTATCAATGTCAACGACTGACCAAGGGTTTAATAAAGCTTTCATTAAACGTCACGATTAACGACCATGTGGTAAAGAAAGTCGAATTTCATTAACTCTGCCTAACCCTTGTAATCATTGAGAAAGTCTGCCTCACGATTAACAACGAAATTGGAGTAATTCTTTCGTAAACACTTGTAAATCTATGGCAGCCGGTTTCTACAAAATCTTATCCCAAAACCTTTAAAACGGACTTGGCTGATACGATTGAGAGGAGCTATCGTGTTATAATTCCGATATTCGGGGATTAACAGAGACTATGGAAATATCTCCAACGCTAAATCCTGTCAGCCTAATTGAGTTTGATTTTGGCTCAATGCTGGACATCCACGCTCAATACAGGACGTCGCGGCAGCCATCTTGCGAGCGGACGCCCAGCTTTCGAGACCCACGTCGATTTCATGCTCAATTACGCTGATCGGTTATTCCCGGAGCTGCAAATGATTTTCGATGCAAAGCTTTTCTCTTCTACGCCTAATATGAATATTGCTTCTATTGTCCTTGCAATATGGTCGCTGTTAGGCGAACAATGTTTCAGGCTACCGCTTGCCATGTGTCGAACTGGGCGTGATTGACGCGCAGTAAATCCGTCCGCACGTGCCCGCATTCGGATCGGAAGCTCCGGACAATCTTTCCTGCGTGTCCCCTTCATTTCAGACTTGGGCAATTTCCAGGGTAGTCCTTACAGCTAGTTTATTATCCTCTAAATGTTGCTCCTTAGAAAGGCTTGGACGACTATGAATGTCATTTGTAGCCCATGTCTCTGATGGGGGATGCCTCATTATTTTAACCTAAACGGTTTTAGGGTAATTTGGGGCTCTGTAATTAACACAGAATCAAAAGATCGAGCCTCTGGGGAGGAAAGTTTATAAAATAGGGGTATTAAACCGAAACCAAAAATATTTCCAAAGTTTTATAAAGATTTTGAACTGTTGTCCTGCTTTGCCATTAAATCGTATATTCGTTAAAAGGACTAACATATCGAATTGAAAACCTAATTAGAAGGAAGGAGAATACAAATATCTATCACTGATTGTACAGTGAATGTTTCCGGATAAACCCAGATACAACCTAGATAAAAACTAATAATACCTAGAGCATAAATGAAACTTTTTCCGAAATAAAAAAAATATTTTTTTATTTATGTTTAATGAAAAGAAAGAATAATTCACGTTTAAGAATAGCAATGGGGTATAAACACCCGGGCAAAAGAAAGTATACACTTGAAAATTATATTTGACCAAAACATTACAAACGTTATCAAAACGTTACTAGACTGAAAACAGTCGCTGAAACACTGCCAACTAAGGTCCAAAACACAAATATGATATCCGTATCATATTACATCACCATCGACTAACCATTTCTTGTTTGTTTGTTTGTTTCATCTTTAGCACACATCAAACATGGGTGTATAGTTTTTTGTGCAGTTTAGATTTAAGATGTTAAAGACATGGATATATTTCAGTTGGGACGTATCTTCCTATAACTTCAAATAAACTACGATGTAAGTGTGTAAATGAAAACATAAGTAAAGTAGCATCTTGTTGTTTTATTGGCCGTCGGTATCCCTTAAAACCAGCTCTGTCTGGGGTATTTTCTTTACATTGTCAGATACCAAAGCGATTACACTTCCAGTTGACCTTGTCCTCAGACAAAACCCACTATATATGTCCCGGGTTCGTCTCTCACGCCGGCCACTCTCTCTCTCTCCTTGGCGATCTGTGAGGAACAGCACTAGAATTTGAATCTCGTACTATTGACGAGAGCTCGGTGGAAAGCATTTCGCCAACTTGGACTAGTGGAGAAATTTTGTCAAAGGGGATAAACAAGAAAAAAACATTTACGTATCAACATCCTTTCGGATCTTGGAAATATTTCATGGTAGTCTTCTGTATTTCAAAAAAGACAAACGCTCGAAAGTCTGGCGTATGAGATGCATGGCGGGTTTTGCAATGTGAAGCTTCGGTTTGTCATGAATAATGTAGATTTTCCGGGATATGTGTTTAAGTGCAGAACGCAAGCCAACATCTAAATTTAAAATATATAAATATAAAAAGACGTGAATCAGTTTCATGTGTTTTAATTCAAAATCTTATCAAATATAACTATGACATTTGAAAAGATTTATATTGATTGCCGAATAATAAATATATTTAAAATTATCAATTATCTTGAGCGAAATATCATAAATAGTTTTGATAAAAGATAAAAAAAATGCGAAATCATCAAAAAAGTGTTAATTACACTGATAATATTTGAGATTTTGTACACAGTTTATTCATGCTTATATAATAGTCCCTATTTCTTCCATTTCATTATATACAACACTATGCCAGTATCCGACTTTACCACAGCAAACACATCTCCGCTAAGTTAAGCGTATTCATCTATCAACAGACCATTGAGTGTGACCAGCATCTATCTTTAATGCCTTGTTTTCAATTTTGTCACGCAATTTAAGATTAAGCAGAAACACACAATTTGATGAAAAAACGAACCAAGGTCATTTAATGCATTTCTCAGCCATCAACAAACTTCACTGTGAAATATATTTGCATAGCGAAGGGTCTGATCTTAAATTACTGCTAATACTGGTAGTAATCCTCTCCTCAAACGAAAAATATTGTGTCTCTGACTCTTCAAATATTTATATTTTTTACATTGAAATAAGTTGAGCATATTTATTCAGAAATGTATACTGCCTCGGTAAAGTGTTGGCACAAAATATTGAAATAGACAACTTCGCGTGTCTTTAAGTGCAAAAAAGCTGCCACAATGTATGGCTTTATCAGTGAAGAAAAAATCGAATTTTGAAAGAATTTAGATATATGAGTTATCGACAAGTCTTCGTATCACCCCACGAAGTAACACAACGATAAATGGCTATCGAATGCCCGCTTCAATGGGGGTTGGACGCTGAACAGCCCGAGGGTAGACAAAATCGACTTCAAGTTCATAGAGTGCAAGGTATCACCGCCAGAGAAAACAAAACACATGATCAACGATATTGACATCTTTTACATTTCTTTGAAATATACATGCGCTAATTTCGCTAACTGAGACTTAAGGTAATGCCCAGGATATTCCATAATGTATGTATACTGTAAACTGTCGGGCAAAATAAGTACATACCTATGTTTGGTGATGGCTAAAAATGAAACGAACTAGAAATGGTTATTCGATGGTGATGTATTTCAAACGGGTATCGTAGTTGAGTTTCAGCGACTGTTGTTAGCCGCTTAATGTCTTGATAACGTGTATAGTATTTAAGTCAAATCCAATTTTCAAGTCTATGTTGTTCCCTGCAGTTTAAGTTGACGGGAACACAGTCCAGCCAAACGGGAGTGTCGAATGCATTTTATATCATGGAACATTTGCACATGGTTTGGTATATTTCGATAAATACGAATAAATTCGAATAAATACAAGAAACATTGTTTCATAATCGTATCATAAACTCATCCTGAAAGAATATTTTATGATTAGAAATTACTTTTGAATTATATTTTGAGCCAAATTTCAATATTAAGGCAGATAATTAATTACACCTGATATTGACTGTAACTTGTATGATTAAATTAAAAATAAATGAAACTATTTTCCTCGTTTACAATTGTAATCAGCTGGTGCTATGACATTCACAATGGCACGTGGAATACACATAGCGATGATAGAGACAAAGTCCATGCATTGCATCCTAATATTGTTTGAAGATACATAATGTCAATTTGCAGAGATAAGAATCAATATTGTTTAAGCTGCAACTGGCAGTGGATTAATGACGGTATACAAATCTATAAAACCTTGAGATACAGTCAAATAATCAGCATCCTTTTCAGCTTTTTCTTATGTACAATTTCGAAACATATGTCGATATGCGATAGTGATTTATGCCTAATAAGGTTCTTCCGTAATGAAGATAGATACACGTGTTATATGCTTTCTCGGATTTGTACTTATTAAAATGGCAAAAAGTGTTTAATATTGAACATTACAAGAATTCGTATTTAGACAAGGTAGTCTTTTATGATCGGGGGAAAATACAAGAGGATCACGAGAATGCGGAGTTCTTTTTTGAAAGAGTTGGGGGCGGGATGGTGGGGGCATGCACAACACGTAATTTAGGAACGCAACAACGTTTGGGTAGAGTACACAACTCACCATACAATATAACATTTGGTCTGAGAAAATATATAACTCAGTACAGGAATATGGTATTTGTTTTGTGAAAATACACAACTCACCACACAGGGATATAACATGTGTTTTGTGAAAATACACAACTCACCACACAGGTATATAACATGTGTTTTGTCAAAATACACAACTCACCACACAGGTATATAACATGTGTTTTGTGAAAATACACAACTCACCACACAGGGATATAACATGTGTTTTGTCAAAATACACAACTCACCATACAATATAACATTTGGTCTGAGAAAATATATAACTCAGTACAGGAATATGGTATTTGTTTTGTGAAAATACACAACTTACCACACAGGGATATAACATGTGTTTTGTGAAAATACACAACTCACCACACAGGGATATAACATGTGTTTTGTGAAAATACACAACTTACCACACAGGTATATAACATGTGTTTTGTGAAAATACACAACTCACCATACAGGAAAATTACTTTTGTTTTGGGGGAAATAAACAACTAATAGAACAGGAATATGACGTTTGTTTGGGGAAAATGCACAACTTTCTTGACAGGAATAGTATATTTGTTGGGAAAATACACAACACATAGTACATGAATATTACTTTTGATGGGAAAATACACCACTCACCTCACAGGCTTATTACATTTGTTGGGAAAATACATAACTCACGATACAGGAATATTACATTTGTTGGGAAAATACATAACTCACGATACAGGAATGTTACATTTGTTGGGAAAATACATAACTCACGATACAGGAATGTTACATTTGTTGGGAAAATACATAACTCACGATACAGGAATGTTACATTTGTTGGGAAAATACATAACTCACGATACAGGAATGTTACATTTCTTGGAAGAATATACAAATCATTACAGGAATAGGATACTTGTCAAGGGAAAATACACAATTCACCATGCAGGAATATTACATTTGTTGGGAAAATACATAACTCACGATACAGGAATGTTACATTTGTTGGGAAAATACACAATTCACCATGCAGGAATATTACATTTGGTTTGGGAAAATACATAATTTATAAAACAGAAATGTCACAATATTTGTGGAAGTGTGCAAACGTCACACTATTGGCGAATCACAAGTAGGAGGGAAATGACATATATACACATGACGCCTGCCCTTTAAATTTTTATTTAAATCATAAACCGCCATTACAATACGCCAAGTGTACATTTCATATTTATCTAACGTCAGTTTACAATATCGTAATTATATTCTTTAGAAATAGTACACAGGAAAGTCCTCTTTTGTGTCGGGTCTTGTATGTGCGACGAGATACACCCTTTAAACACTGACGCATGTGTCTTGCTGGACGTCTAATCCTGAAGGGGTGACAGATTGCTAAGGGTGATATTCACAACCCTTGTCGATGTATCTACACGTGCAGGCACTGGGTTGAAGTCTCTGGCAGTACTTGATGGGCAGGGGAGATTTGAATTGTGTACAAATGATATTTCCAGCTTATAGGACATGTACTATGTTCATCCCCTACGGAATGTATTCCTTACTTATATTTCGCTGGCGCCACCTGCGTGAAATCTCTGGCAGTGTCAATATCATGACTGAAATATTCATGGCAATAGATGCCTAAAGAACGTTTGACCTATCAGATACCCATTGCATGTAATATGACAATCTGGGGACAAGTCTGCTATATAGCCCATGTGATATAGATACAGATGCGTGCATACCCGGATTAAGATCTTATCGGTTTTGTTCCAAGACGTGATAGATTTTGACAAGTGTCAAACTCAGCCCTCGAAATAATGCAAATCTTACGTTGAGTGCCTCATGAAAAATGTATACGGGGGATGGCCTGATCAAATTCAAAACTTTTTGACATCCGTAATGCATTTCACTTGTACAATAATTTGTCAATTTCACCAA
This sequence comes from Haliotis cracherodii, assembly GCF_022045235.1. Classification (NCBI taxonomy): domain Eukaryota; kingdom Metazoa; phylum Mollusca; class Gastropoda; order Lepetellida; family Haliotidae; genus Haliotis; species Haliotis cracherodii. The sequence goes on from NW_027266308.1 coordinate 35,966,569, forward strand.
GGTTTGAAATTTACATGTCATCGAAACCAAGATGGCGTCTGGTGTACGTTGCGTATTGCGACACTGCCGAACTTCATTGCTTGGACGAAGCGTACTTTCGAGGCTGGCAGGCACATATTTCGTTGCGTGTCCTAAATAGAGCTGAGGATAGGGGTATGAATATGAACGCTGTCAATGGGTCGCGTTTCATTCGGACATGACTTTGAATGCATAGTTTTGGACAGGAAGTTTGGAGCCGTGCGAGGCTTTGACGAGACTCGTCATCGGAAGTCAAGGGCATGATGGGATTGACCTTACGGCGACTCCTCCAACTCTCGGGGATTAACGGAGCTGGGTCACCATGTACGAGGTTTTAAGAGATTTGTTGTATTGCCTCCGGGCCGTTACCTAAATGCCTATGAATGACTGTTGGACTTAAAGTGCATTTCCTTCCAATATGATCATTCAAAAAGTTATAAATAAACATATCTGTACATTATATATTTGAATTTAAGAAACTGTTTTTTTCCTTCGGATTTCTTAAAAACACTTTGCTAAAAATCAATAATCATTAAAATTTGGAAACATTTATGATCCATTTTGATATGAAACAGAGGAATTCAGTAAAGAAAGTTTCCAAGAATCCTAGAAAAGTTTAGTTGGTATACTATAGTACTTTAATAACACCAATTTTATCATCTATCCCCATAATCCTTAACGTGTTAATTTCTACGCTGATAAAGTTAGGAAGTAACTATGCAAACACTTAACCAAGCCCTGCTGCGCCGTGTAGTAACCTTCAACGCCGATTTAAATCGTTGGCAAACGGCACAACGAACTTATTGACAAACCTAAAAGACAAGTCCCTAGTTCAGACAAAGACATCAGTTTGCAGTTTGTTGTTATTTTTCTACCAATCAAAATACTTGAGATTATTTACTCCGTAACTGCAAGCATTTTATTTGTTTCCGCTTCCATCGCATTTCGTCTTTTCAAACTTTCTGACAGGACTCGGAATTCTGTAGTGACACCCAACTGTATTGGATCTTTGTTTTAAAAGTGTGTTTATGTTGAACTGTAAGTAGATTGTGTGGTGGGTCAACAGAGAAGGTGCGAGAAGACATTTTGGGTATCTTGAAAATTTGGAATCACACCAGAATCGGGAACTTCTAAAACGAAATCGGACGTGTTAGGAGAAAGAGATCAATTCCAGAAAAAAGAACATCCGTTCGGAGACACTTATTCCCAACAATGTGTTTATACAAAATTCCCTCGCGTTCGTAGTGTCCATATGTGAAATTGCAATGTGATTCTTTGCTGACCCAAAACCTTGACAGATTTGTTAATGCGTTGAAAGTATGTGTTTAATGCACTGCCCATTTGAAATCTTCTCTGTTCTAAGAAATGTGATAGTTTCGGAATTTTATGTATAACATGCGGAAAATGACCACATTTCCAAATGTTGCGAGTGTGAATTTAAACTGAAGGATACGCCGAAAGAAGGTAACTCATCGATTATTTTTTTGTTTACATGGAATTCGCACGTTTTCCGACAAATACTGTTATTCATGTTCTTGTTATCCGTTTTCGTCCTTTCACAGTTTAAATTTGAAAATATACTTATAAGGAAAATTCAAATTTTTAACCAACACATTTTATCCTCTTAGTTCCACCATGTTAAAAGGTTGCAGAGGACACGAATAGCAATTACTCAGTTCGACTCTCAACGTGATTCTATTAAGCCAAAACGGTATTGCAAAAGTCAAGTATTGAAAATTAAAATATACAATTCAATCATATAAATGGGTAATAAATCATTTGTCTTGAGTACAATCGTAAACAAGCAAATTTAAGATCAAAGCGAGCGGTTCGATATATGACGGGGCCGCCAATCAATAGACATGTTTATTGCAGCCGTCTGAAGATCTTTTCTTGTTCAAGTTACTCCAAACCTCGCAACTGGTGATTGGCGAAAAATTTACAGCTCGGAGTGTTTTGCACTATACCCGTCTGAAGAGACTGATCAGCTGCACGTGGGCCAAGAGAATATATGAGGACAGCTACCTTGAACCTACACCTACCTAAAACATACAAAACACATTTCAGAGATACTTTCTGAAACAAAGTATAAAATACAGCAGGAAAAATAAATAAAAGCGACAAAACCCTTTCCATCGCTACAAGAAATATCTGCTAAAAACAGTCGACTTTACAATTGAAGGACACCGCTATTATATTCAAACAATCTCAATATTCTCAGATTATCATACAGTGACACTCTAATAATCTAACCCCGTTAGTACGAAAACCCTATTGAAAACGTCCATTGTTAATGCATGGGAATCAGTACTTACATATAATTCGTTAATCCGGATATTGGTTGATATTTCAATAAAAAGTGCAACGTCTGACTAAATGGGGTTTCATTGTATTCGGACGAGTGACAAAGTGATGCGTTAACGGTAGTATCAACCAAAAGACATTATTTCAATTTTGAAATACCTCCATGCATTGAAATAGACATGGCTGCGGTTATGCATTTGCATGCATGCTGCCATGCGGATCTGAAAACAACAGACTTACAGCGCTGCGCTTGGGAGGCATCGATCATGCATACATCAACATACAGAATATCATTCAACCTTGATCACTTAACTGATGCTCTATTTAATTGTGTAGACCGTGGAGAATAGTCCCTTTAACATTTCATGCACACAAGCCAGTAAAACACAATATATTGAAACGTTGACCTGGCGATATTATCGTAGTGTAGGTGCTCTTCTTTTAAATCTTTTGAACGAAATGTGTTCAAATGTATTTACGTTTTAAACTTTAATTACACCTACCAACTAACTTAGCTATCATTGCCATATTGACCTTCACCAGGGCCAGTGTTTTTCATAATTTTGACCTGGCAATGAAAAGTTAATTTAAGAAGAGCAATAACTCTACAATACGTATATAAACCAGGCGTGGGCACTGCAATGAGCACGCGATCCCCTTTAAGGGATGGGTGTGTCAAGATTAAAATATTATTTGTAATTGAAATAATAAACGTTACTTTCACCGACATTTCAATCAAATGAAATTTAATAATGTAATTAATGTGATACAATTACACAAGTCAAAGAAAATACATGCTTAGGGAATTAAATTATTAAACAGATTTGGCCTTAAAATTTGCATCGTTATCGAAATCATTTACTTACAAAATCGTAAAAGGTAAGGTTAGTTTACAAAGTTCATTCTGTTCATGTGTTTCCCGCATCTACATCTAATGTCTAACTTTGTTAAATCCAAGACGTTAGACATTCTTTCCGCTGACCTGCAGTTCGCGGTAGGCTTGCCATATTGTTTGTGTGTTCGATAATTACACCGAGTGCCCATTTTCTCGCGCTCGCCAACACCCACACAGCTCTGCTGCGGTGAATGGGTTATTGCGTGGACAGAACACGCTCCATCTGTAAGTGCCAAATGGACCCCAAAAAATCATACACACATTTTAGCAGGATCATTTGGTAACAGATCTGTTGACAATCTATCAAATCAAGACAGCATTTGGTTTAGTCTCTTCCACTTAAACCGTTCCGAATGTAAAATCCTGAATCCAAGTTGAAGTTTTTACGACATGAGAGGGTAGTACAAACCGAATACAGACGATTAAGCAAAACCGAATTGTCCATGACTATCGGATTACAGCTATGATTTTCTTTTTATTGACATACTCTTGTGATTTTTAAGTATCTTAAAATCTCCCTGATTTGATATCAGTGAAGTGAAGTGAAGTTTTAGTCATGCAACATAAATAAAAAAATGAATTAAATAGTTCTTTGTGTCGTCATTCAATTGAGTCATAAACCGTTATGATGATGTTGCTTCAGTAAAAATGATAACATCATAGAATAATACATTTTAATCACCTACGATACACTAAAACAACTCGTATTTTCGGTTGCAATCGAAATATTGCTGATAGTGTTAGAGTCATGAAGTAATGACATATATATTTCATTTTGATAATGTTCTTGCTTGAAATGTATGGAGTGACGGGATCTGGATTAGCGAGGGTTAATTGTACAGGGGTGACCATAGTCTCACAGACCCTTGAACATTTTATTTCCTCACACCTAGCCCTTACTGTAATGCGATAGCACTACATGAAGCCAGTCTGGATTCACGAGCCTCAAACCGACGTTAACGCTACGGCGGTGGTTAACGCTAAACTGACGGGCAAAAGAAAGTTTACATCGAAAATTGGATTTGACCCAAAATTTACAAACGTTATCGAAACGTGACTAGGCTGAAAACAGTCGCCGAAACACTGCAAAGTTCAGGTCCAAACATAACTATGATTCCCGTATCAAATATATCACCATCGACTAACAATTTCGTTTTTCTTTCATTTTTAGCCACCATCAAACATAGGTGTGTACTTTCTTTTGGCCGGTAGTTTACTTTAACATAGACTTACGACGGTAGGGACGCACCACGCCTTACCGAGGACACGGGGATAAGTACAATGCGTTAGTAAGTTGGCTTTGACTGCGCTTTAAACAGCATCCCAGTTGTATAACTGGATGTGGGAGGATTGCCGGAAGTGATCCAGGTCTTTCACGCTTACCACTTTGGTAACATCAACGTGCACGGGTATGGTGCTAACAAACCTAGAAACATAATCGAACCGGGATTCGAACCCAAAATAGGATGGAAGGGACATTTTACACAAGGGAAGTGAATATTCGACTGTGTCAACCTGATACTTTGTCCACGTGTTCGGACCTTGTGTCGGTGAAATATTCGTTGGTTGGTTGGTTTGTTGTTTAACGCCGCACTCAGCAATATTCCAGCTATATGACGGCAGTCTGAAAATATTCGAGTCTGCACCAGACAATCCAGTTTATACTATCATGAGCATCGATCCACGCAATTGGGATCGATGAAATGCATCAACCAAATCAGCGAGCCTGACCACCCGATCCCGTTAGTCGCCTTTTACGACAAGCATAGTCGCCTTTTACGACAAGCATAGTCGCCTTTTATGGCAAGTATGGGTTGCTGAAGACCTATTCTACCCCGGAATCTTCACGGGTCCGGTGAAATATTCATTTGAGTAACGTCATTGAGGAGGCTGACGGACTGCGCAAGTTTCCATTCAGGTGGCCTTCGGGGAAAGTGGTTGGGACAACAGAAATCGGTTCCCATGTGGAGAATCGAACCCGGCGAGCGCTGGAACCAATCGGCTAACCTAACGCTCATTGATGTCATGTAATTCTACCTTCATATGCACACTTCTGTCACCAGATGGTGATGTGAGGTGAGGTGAAATGGGGTTTAACGTCGCGTTCAAGATTAATATACGAATACAGTTATGTACATGCACGTGTGTGTGTGCGTGCGTGCACATGTGTGTGTGTGTATGTGTGTGTGTGTGTGTGTGTGTGTGTGTGTGTGTGTGTGTGTGTGTGTGTGTGTGTGTGTGTGTGTGTGTGTGTGTGTGTACGTGCATGCGTGCGTGTGTGCGTGAACATGTGTGTGCGTGTACGTGCATGCGTGCGTGCGTGCGTGCACATGTGTGTGTGAGTGGGGCTGCTTATACTAGTCCGGACTAGTTGTATACTGTTAGCCTACTGAAACACCATGTCGTCATTTAACCCCACTCAGACACTATACTGCATCCGAGCCGACCAGACCTTGTTTTATCCCATTAATGCCGAGTGCCAGGGAAACAACAAGGACCATCTTGCAACGTGTTAGGTGTGAAGAGACAGGGGATCGAACAAGGACTTCAGCTCTTAGGGTAAACCGCTCTGCCCACTACACGACAGAGGCGGCAGATAGCGAAGACTTCCCTACCAATGATCAGCATGCCATTCTAGGTCTTACAGAAGTGGATAGAAGCGGCTCGCCGGTGAACGAAGTGGACGACCCCACAGTGTGATGGGGCTAGGTGTTTTGTTCTGAAAAGAACAATTTGTTACAGACAAATACGGGAGAAAACAATATTTAAGTTAAAAGAAATATCCGGCAAAAAATGGTATTGTAAAAGCAATACATCATACGGCTTCTCCTCTCCTAGAAAATTAAAAAGTCGCACGTTCGGAAACAGCGATCGGAAACATATTCAAGGTCACTTACACAACCACCACCTGCACCACATCACAACACCCACAACCCACCATTTCACAACACACCACATCACGACCCACCACATACACCACATCACAACACACACAACACACCATTTCACATCACACCACATCACGACCCACCACATACACCACATCACAACACACACAACACACCATTTCACAACACACCACATCACGACCCACCACATACACCACATCACAACACACACAACCCACCATTTCACAACACACCACATCACGACCCACCACATACACCACATCACAACACACACAACACACCATTTCACATCACACCACATCACGACCCACCACATACACCACATCACAACACACACAACACACCATTTCACAACACACCACATCACGACCCACCACATACACCACATCACAACACACACAACACACCATTTCACAACACACCACATCACGACCCACCACATACACCACATCACAACACACACAACACACCACATCACAACACACACAACCCACCATTTCACATCACACCACATCACGACCCACCACATGAACCACATCACAACCCACCATTTCACAACACACCACATCACGACCCACCACATGAACCACATCACAACACACACAACACACCATTTCACAAGACACCACATCACGACCCACCACATGAACCACATCACAACACACACAACACACCATTTCACAACACACCACATCACGACCCACCACATGAACCACATCACAACACACACAACACACCATTTCACAACACACCACATCACGACCCACCATTTCACAACACACCACATCACAACACACACAACACAACACTTCACAACACACCACATCACGACCCACCACATGCACCACATCACACAATGCACCACATCACAGCACAGAGGACCATACAATGACCATTCCCGTATCTGACATCCAATGCCGCAGTTCTTTCTGTGATTCCAGATTGAATATTTTCATAAAAACACATATGAGAAAGGTTTTAGTACTGGCGTGATGAAGCTCCGATGAACGTTTTTTTTCTGATATGACTGAGCGTGTAATTACCTGCAACATTTACAATTTTTTCAACTTCTTTGCTCTTACCGACAGGAGATAAACGCGACTTCAGGACACAAACATCTGTTTCATTAAAACGACAATGTAAGCAAACATTGGAACAAGACAGTTCCAGAAACTCGTCCATGTTTTGCGATAACCAACACAGCATTCCGAAGATGAAATAGACTTAAAACTTTGAAGAGTCATTTCAATTTCGGATACTTTAAGAATTGAATTTTCCCCCGTCAGCTTCAAACGACCAATATCAAAAACCTTTTTCACGAGTCCCTTAATTTTGTGAGAAAAAGGTAAAAAAGATTTGGCGATAATTCCATGAAATAACTTAGCAAAAAATCACACAAAAACCAGCCAGAAATTTTCCCCAGTTTTATTACAAAGTGAGTCAAAAGACCGCAGGTTTCTTTATCAGAGTGAACTTTTCGATATGCGACCACGTGATCTACTCACCAGTTCAGCTCTCCGATTGATTTATGCGCTCTGAGAAGATCAAAGATGGAGAAAAGTGTCGAACGCGCGCTCTGAGAGGGTCCAAAGATCCCAGATATCGGGTTTTGAGGAGGGGGAAACACGAGGGGTTCGAAACAGGACGAAATTATCTCTCGGCCAATAAGAGCTTCTGCACGTGCAAGGGCGGATGCCATGTGTAGCCTCGTTATCACCTTGTTAGACGCGATACGCAGTAAGAACGATGGTTAGAACAGCTTTCGTCTTCAGTTTTTACTTTCAAGATTGTCATTCTTACAGCAAAATATCAATAGCATTGAACCACATTCGTGCAATTTTGTGAGAAAATTCTGTTGAGATTTTCTGATGTTGAGATTGGGTGTTTGAGTAGAAATAAAAGCGTCTATAGAATTGATCGTCATGACTAAACCTTTTTCTTGACCCTTTTAACTTTTACGCTTCTATCCTATTTACGAAAGGAAGGCAGGCAAACCCAACACGGTTACACAACAACGCTGGAAACTATTAATTTACACCAATCTAGAAGACAATTATGATATAAAAAGGTCATCGTAAATGTTTCATCGTTATCAAAATATTGAAAAAACATATAGGTATGAAGAGGATCATTCAAATACAAATGTTTCATCAAACGCGTTGAGGGGCGGTCGGGTAGCCTAGTGGTTAAAGCGTTCACTCGCCATGCCGAAGACCCGGGTTCGATTCCCGACATGGGTACAATGTGTGAAGCCCATTTCTGGTGTACCCCCGCCGTGATATTGCTGGAATATTGCTAAAAGCGGCGTAAAACCAGACTCACTCACTCAATCAAACGCGTTGTTGCTCTTTTTCAATTTGTACCTACATGTAATTGTACATTGACAGAAATCGAAACCAACCAATAAGGTCTCGTCCCAATATGTTAACATTGGCAACAAAACTGCCGGGCAAAAGAGAGTTGTGATGATGATGATGATGATGATGATGATGATGATGATGATGATGGCAAAAATGAAACAAACAAAAAGATGTATTTGATGCGGGTATCATCGTTGTGTTTTGGACCTTAAGTTTACATTGTTTCGGTGATTGCTTTTAGCCTGGTGACGTTTTTATAATGTTTATATTTTTTGTCAAATCCAATTTTCAAGTGTGTACTTTCTTTCCCCCGGCAGTTTAATTTTATTGAACAAAACGAAATAAAACAAAGCTAAACATATGGTGACCACCATGCACGACAGTTTGTTGACAAACACACCGTTAAAATAACAAAAAACATACAACAATGTATTCATAAGTATAGGGACAACATTTCAGCACAGTAAAGCTGCAAGACAACGTCAATTACATCAGCTGCCATTAATGACGGCAATTGACACCCACCACGTGGTATATGTCAAGTCGCACACATTTCAAACACGTGAAGAGGAAGCTGCAATTCGTATCGAAATCTCGATCTCGGTGGTGTTTAAGCTCTCATCATACGGACCCACTCGAATGGTAATTCTGTGAGTAAAGAAGCCGATGTTCTTGCCGATCTCACAACAGACAATAACATTCAAACTTCGCAAGAGAATTGACAAAGATTTGCAATATCCCGGGTGAAAAGCATTTCATTTGGACAAGCAATCGATTCCATCTCAACATTTAGAATGTGAAAGAGTGCAAGGCAATGTGTGTGAAAATAACGGTAATTAAGTAGTTTGGCCACCTCTCGAGCAAGGTCTTAGCTTCTTCACGTCGGGTTAAGGGGAGCGATCACAATCTTTAAATATGAAAACAGTATTATGTAAGGTCATCCTTCAAGGCAATGTTTACAACTTGTCAAAAACGAAATTTTCAAATATTTGCTAAACTTGCTGCCGGGAAGATGCAAACACGGAAACAGGCGATCTTGATTGAAACATATTGTCCAAATCGCAGTTGTCATCAAATTCATTAGATCCATCGCGCTTAAGAGTGAGCTTATTAAATACGTTAAAACGTTGAGTATAGCACTGATCATCCTACGATTAATTTGCAAGATTAATTGGCCGATTTCATCCAAGCATTCATGTTCAAGAGGTTCAGACAATCAGCTGTGAAGAACATGGGCCAAAGAACATGTTTCGCCATCATGTTAATTGCATGTCAATTTCACCTTAGTTTATTAAGGTGGGTTAGAAAAACGCGACCTTTCAATCAACATTTGGGTCCATCTCCTCATTAAGATTGTGCCGATGCTAATATCAGTTCTAACGTCACGGCTCCTGCTCTTGTTGAAGAGCCCGTGTCACCTAAAGAGCTCCTCCACCCGTCTGGCCGTGGAGCATTATTAAAGCAAGGTCTCTCTTCCATGGTTAATATTCTCACTTCCAGCCAACACAAAGCCATAAGGAGGGTCTTTTATCAACTCCATTGCTCCAGCCATGCTACCTGCCGTGAACATCAAGTTTGCCGGATACGTCGACGGCAAGCTACCACGACAGAGACAGTTAATTTGTTCCACAACCAGAACAAGGGGATAGGGGGAAATAATCCTGGGCGCAATACGCGGTTGATCCCACTGGAACAAGAATCTCGGGAAAACTCAGATTGCTTCTTTTCCTGTGAATAGCGTCCACCCAAGAAGGCCATTGTTCCAGGGATTTAATTTTTTTTTATTTAAAGCAATATTTGGCGTAAGGATCGGTTCATTTAAAGTGCCTCATCCGGTTAATGAAGGCCAAGTGGGCAGTTTGTTCTTAACGCGATTGCGCCGATATCTGATTAGGGCTCTTCAGCCTTGGGAAGGAAATTGGACTGAAACACAATCAGGATGTACCTATGGAGACATCAGATGAGCGGTACAGCTGGGTACAGTGGAAGCTGTACATCTGTACTGGGGTATATTTGCAGCTGCAGTTTATAGTGGAGCGGGATCCTGACATAGGTCCTTATTTGTTTGTTTGTTTGTTTGATTGTTTGTTGTTTAACGCCGCAATCAGCAATAGTCCAGCTATGTGACGGTGGTCTGTAAATGATCAAGTCTGGACCAGACAATCCAGTGATTGACATCATGAGCATCGATCCACGCAATTGGGATACGATAACATGCATCAACCAAGTCAGCGAGCCTGACCACCCGATCCCGTTAGTCGCCTCTTACGACAAACATATTCGCCTTTTACGGCATGGGTAGCTGAAGAGCTATTCTAACCCGAATCTTCATGGGTGGCATGTAGAGGATTATCCAAAACACCACCCTTTTTTTATCACACATCTTTATCGCGGTTCTCCATCGGTAGACATTGAAGCCGTATGATGATATTATGAAAGTTTGTTTAACGCTTTGTTAGTAATCACTGAGAGATACACAGACAGACAGTGTTTGTCAGCATTTGGGTCACATGACCTGTAGTGCATTTGAGTGAGGCCGGGGACACCAGAAATGAGCTTCACACATTGCACCTATGTGGGGAATCGAACCCATGTCTTCGGCGTGACGAGCGAACGCTTAAACCACAAGGCTACCGCACCGCCCCTGAAGACATTTGATCTCTTGGACACACCGTAATTAATAGCGACAAAACCCTTTCCATATTCATAAGAAAACACAGCTGAAAGCAGTGGCGACTGTACGATTCCCGCTATATATCAAAAGCATGAGTTTATGAATAGTTGGTGTTCGCGAAAAGGCGAGCATATCCTGCCCCACCAGTGGCACCCGTCACCAACACATGCAAAGGCAAGTCAGTACAGTACAGATTAATTTCATTCATTGTCTCCTTAAGCTGAACATATGTTTCAAATAAATAACAACGTACTTCGTAGCATCCACATTTCGTGAATTGATAACATTTATCAATAACATCAATTTATTATCAACGTTTAGGAGCAAAAGATATATTTACTTCTGAGACTAGTATTAACATAACATGGTATTCATCGTCGGTTTACTCTTTTTCACAGACTTTATCAGGATGACTATCTTCTGATCTTCAACAAACATGGATATTTATACATCATGAAAGATCACCTCCATATGAGATATATACGATTGCATGTTAATATAAAACATCAATAAAGGACTATAACCAGTCTCGACTATCCGCCCAAACAAATTCCAACCCACGATCAGCGGATCCTGGCATGTTAAACTGAAACAAAGTTTCTGGACTTGATGGGTGGGTTAGTGAAGTCTGTGTGAATGACGGGGGGTTAGTGAAGTCTGTGTGAATGACGGGTGGGTTAGTGAAGTCTGTGCGAATGACGGGTGGGTTAGTGAAGTCTGTGCGAATGATGAGTGGGTTAGTGAAGTCTGTGTGAATGACGGGTGGGTCAGTGAAGTCTGTGTGAATGACGGGTGGGTTAGTGAAGTCTGTGCGAATGATGATGGCTGGTTGAGTGAAGTCTGTGTGAATGATGATGCCTGTGTTAGTGAATATGTGTGAATTAGAGTGAGTGATTGAGTGAGTGTGTCTTCTTCAGCCACTTCAGACACCATACCAAATAGACTGCTGCTCAAACTGTTAACGGTGTTAACGGTTAACCTGTGTGTATGATGAGTGGGTGAGTGAAGCATGTGTCAATGATGAGTGGGTGAGTGAAGCCTATGTGAATGATGAGTGGGTTAGTGAAACCTATGTGAATGATGGGTGGGTGAGTGAAACCTGTGTCAATGATGAGTGGGTGAGTGAAACCCGTGTCAATGATGAGTGGGTGAGTGAAGCCTATGTGAATGATGAGTGGGTTAGTGAAACCTATGTGAATGATGGGTGGGTGAGTGAAACCTGTGTCAATGATGAGTGGGTGAGTGAAACCCGTGTCAATGATGAGTGGGTGAGATAAGCCTTTGTGAATGATGGGTGGGTGATTGAAGCCTGTGTGAATGATGGTTGGGTTAGTGAAGTCTGTGTCAATGATGAGTGGGTGAGTGAAGCCTTTGTGAATGATGTGTGGGGGAGTGAAGCCTGTGTCAATGATGAGTGGGTTAGAGAAGTCTGTGTCAATGATGGTTGGGTTAGTGAAGCCTGTGTCAATTATGGTTGGATTAGTGAAGTCTGTGTCAATGACGGTTGGGTTAGTGAAGTCTGTGTCAATGATGAGTGGGTGATTGAAGCCTGTGTGAATGATGGTTGGGTTAGTGATGCCTGTGTGAATGATGAGTGGGTGATTGAAGTCTGTGTGAATGATGGGTGGGTTAGTGAAGTATGTGTGAATGATGAGTGGGTTAGTGAAGTCTGTGTGAATGATGTGTGGGTTAGTGAAGCCTGTGTGAATGATGAGTGAAGTCTGTGTGAATGATGAGTGGGTTTAGGGATGCCTGTGTGAATGATGTGTGGGTGAGTGAAGTCTGGATGAATGATGAGTGGGTTAGTGATGCCTGTGTGAATGATGATGCCTGGGTTAGTGAAGTCTGTGTGAATAATGATCAATGGGTTAGTGAAGTCTGTGTGAATAGTGATTGTTGGGTTAGTGAAGTCTATGTGAGTAATGATCGTTGGGTTAGTGATGCCTGTGTGAATGATGGGTGGGTTAGTGAAGTCTGTGTGAATGATGGGTGGGTCAGTGAAGTCTGTGTGAATGATGGTTGGGTTAGTGATGCCTGTGTGAATGATGATGGCTGGATGAGTGAGTAAGTGAGTATGGTTTTACGCCGCTTTTAGCAATATTCCAGCGAGGGACACCAGAAATGGGCTTCACGCATTGTACCCATGTCTGGAAACGAACCCGGGTCTTCGACGTGACGAGCGAACGCTTTAACCACTAGGCTACCCGACCGCCCCGCTGAAAGAGTGAAGTCTGTGTGAATGATTATGCCTGGGTCAGTGAAGTCTGTGTGAATGATTATGCCTGGGTCAGTGAAGTCTGTGTGAATGATGGTTGGGTTAGTGATGCCTCTGTGAATGATGATGGCTAGGTGAGTGAAGTCTGTGTGAATGATGGTGCCTGGGTTAGTGAATATGTGTGAATTAGAGTGAGTGAGTGAGTGAGTGAGTGAGTTTGTCTTCTTCAGCCACTTCAGACACCATACCAAGTAGACTGCTGCTCAAACTGTTAACAGTTCAAGCCCTGATTTGTCTTTCGCACAGTATCTACACATATTTAATCAGGGAGTCTATATCAGATAGATTCCCTGGTATAATCGTTTCTCCGAGGATTAGGTCTGGTCAACATTAGTTTAGAAAAAAGAGACGTTCAAAACTATTCGATGTATTTTCTGGCAAACACCGACAGTGCAAGACCTGACAGGATCAACACGCAGTGCATATACAAGGGCGAGTCAGTACTCATGTACTTACTGAACACGGTGATAGCCAAGGAGATAAAGACAGTCGGACCTCGTTTTTCCGGACATCCCGTTTTCCGGGAGACTACTGTGACTCATCTTCCAATATAAAAACTCATTACCACCGCAACAATAATTTATTAATCCGAAATATTGCAAATCTCAAAGATTTCACGTGGATGGCACCGGGTTTCACTGGGGTTTCACTGTACACATATAGTTGTGTGCGTGTCGAATGTAAGGCCTCTATACTGCATTGTTACTTAAACATTGACCCCGGAAGATCCGGTTTTGAACTGGTCTTCAGCAACCCATGCTTGTCTTAAGAGGCGACTAGCAAGATCGGGTGGTCAGGATGGCTGACTTGGTTGATGAATTTCATCGTATCCAAATTAAATTGCATAGAAAGATGCTCATTATGTCAATCACTGGATTGTCTGAAACAGACTCCAATATTTCCAGACTGTCGTCATATAGCTGGAATATTTCTGAATGCGGCGTTTAATAACAAACAAACAAACAACATCTCAACCATTGTGTGAGTGGGTTGTTCTCGCTGCAGTAAGCAATATTATATACAACAAAGGGTTGAAAATACTCGAATGAATGAGAGCATGGTTCTACGCCGCCTTAGCAATATTCCAGCAATATCATGACGGGGAACATCAGAATTTGAGCTTCACACATTGTACCCATGTGGGGAATCGTACCCGGATCTTTGGCATGAAGACGAACGCTTTAACCACCAGGCTACCCCACCGCCCTTGTGATAACCAAACGAACAAGTGATTGATGAACAACGGCCCACGCTGTCGGCGTACGAAGCAGCACAATCAGCTGGGTCACATACCACCCTATCCCAATTTCCGACGTATTGGGAGTACTCGGTACCAGGAGAGAACAGGCCCCCAAAACTACTGTTAGTAATAAGAGGCGACTTAGTGGACCGGATGTCAGGCTCCCATCTTTCCGAGGCAAGGGAGTTAACTGACTGTAAAAGTCCCGTTTCCATCCTTGCTGAACTAGGCTAGAATGTCTGCACTTGACCGTAGCGCCACCAGTGGCTATTACGAGTAATGTCTCTTCTACGTCCCCCCTACTGACCAATCAGATTTCACCTCTGATATAACTTGCATTTTCTTCAAACAAAATGGCGGCGTCCAGTCAAGATGATCATATATATTTTGTTAAAAAAATGGTCTTACTTCGCGAAGTACATCAAATCACGTGAGCCCCTTGATAAGAAATATGAAAGGATTTGGAAAATATCTGTTGACGCCGAGTTGGCGGTACACATGCTTTACAATCTGCAATCTGCACGGCAGTTGACGAACCGGATGTAAATTTCGTTTCGCGATTTTGATTGGACTATGCATAGACTCGTTAATCCAGCCAAGATATAACTTCATAATTCCAGCCTAGTTCGGCCAGGGTGGAAACTGGACTTTGACAGTCAGTTAACGCCCTTGCCTCGGGAAGATGTCAGGCTCCGTGGATGTTGCTATTAATTTCAACGACTGCTTTGGCATCTGGTATATCTGGAATATTGCTGCCGTAAAACGACAAAACAACAGAAATAATAACACAAAGGAAGGCTGCATATGGATAAATATACCAAAAGACTACTGAAGACAGTTTCACTGGTCGGACGCCATCGGCCGGGTAAGGACCCCCACTTCTTGGACACGTAATGTCATTTCTAACTGTGCAATCTATCGTATGTGGCGGTAACGTCGCGTCTCCATCGTTGTTTTGTATGTCTGTCTAACATTCTGTGTCAGTGTCCAACTATTGAAGCTGTCAGTATGTACTCGCGATTGAAGCAATACTTGGATCGGATGACCACTCGCGTTTACCCAGCTGTTGACGGCGTAGCTGCAGAAGGTATTCGGTGAGAAAACCATGGATGTCACATGTGGGATATGTTGGCATGTGTGCGAATAGAGCCACTGCGGGGTATTATCCGAGACATACCTGCTGTTCTGCTATCGTTTTTACACCAAGAAAATCAGAACATACACACCTGCTGCGCCCCGTTTCACAAAACTCCTATACTTGAACACTCCTATACTTGAACACCCCTATACTTGAACACTCCTATACTTGAAGATTCCTATACTTGAAGATTCCTATACTTGAACACTCCTATACTTTAACACTCCTATACCTGAACACTCCTATACTTGAACACTCCTATACTTGAACACTCCTATACTTGAAGATTCCTATACTTGAAGATTCCTATACTTGAACACTCCTATACTTGAACACTCCTGTACTTTAACACTCCTGTACTTTAACGCTCTTATACTTTAACACTCCTATACTTGAACACTCCTATACTTGAACACTCCTGTACTTGAACACTCCTATACTTTAACACTCCTATACTTTAACACTCCTATACTTGAACACGCCTATACTTGAACACAGACTTACGACAAGCGTAGAGCTATGATCGCTTTGTGAAACGGGCCTTGGAACAAGTTAGACATCGTATTTTCTCATATATTCCGAAATTCCAAATAGTTGTATATTTTTTTACATTGGACAATGATATCAAGGAAGTGTTGTTTTACGAGGCAGTGGGTAATGTCACGTGCAGATAGGACTGTAAATAACCGGGCCTGTGCCAGACAAACTAATAGTCGATAACAGGCGCATCACTCCACACAGTCGGGGTACAACACACTCTGTCAACCAGGCCGTACATGTCATAACCCGATCTTGTACCTTTATACAAACATTTAAAGGACAAGTTTATATTTCCAAAGTGACATCTATGACGATGCTCACTCACACACTTGTCAAACATACAGGTCGCAGACATAACAGTCGTATCTATCCAAGTTTCATACACAGTTGCAAACATTACAGTCGCATATATGAATGTTGCATACAGAACAGTTACATGCATAATAGTTGCATACGTGATACTCTATATATATATGAAAGTTGCCTGCATGACAGTTGTATACATGACAAATGCATGCAGGGAAATATGTATACATGACAGTTACATACTTGGCAGTTACATACATGGTAGTTACATATATGACGGTTACATACATGGCAGTTATATATTTGGCAATTGTAACATGACAGTTACAAACATGACAGTTTGTATTTTTGACAGTTATATGCGTGGACAATGTATACATTACTGTTTGAATATAGGGCAATTACAAACATGGGAATAGTATACATGACAGTTACATACATGACAATTAGCATACATGGCAGTTACACACATGACAGTTACAGTTACACACATGGCAGTAACAGTTACATACATGGACAATGTATACATTAATGTTTGAATATAGGGCAGTTACAAACATGGGAATAGTATACATGACAGTTACATACATGACAATTAGCATACATGACAGTTACATACATGACAGTTACAGTTACACACATGGCAGTTACAGTTACATTCATGGACAATGTATACATTAATGTTTGAATATAGGGCAGTTACAAACATGGGAATAGTATACATGACAGTTACATACATGACAATTAGCATACATGACAGTTACATACATGACAGTTACAGTTACACACATGGCAGTTACAGTTACATTCATGGACAATGTATACATTACTGTTTGAATATAGGGCAGTTACAAACATGGGAATAGTATACATGACAGTTACATACATGACAATTAGCATACATGACAGTTACATACATGACAGTTACAGTTACACACATGGCAGTTACAGTTACATTCATGGACAATGTATACATTACTGTTTGAATATAGGGCAGTTACAAACATGGGAATAGTATACATGACAGTTACATACATGACAATTAGCATACATGACAGTTACATACATGACGGTTGCATATGTTAGTCGCATAGGGTAACGGCATGTTCGAGATGAGGTTGTCAGAACATCATGGGCAACTCAAACACACCACCACCACCGCTTCTGCCCCCAGTAGTTCAATAATGACTTGATGGCTGTACTTAATTGCCATATTTGCTCATGTAGACATGTCTCATTTCGAAACCTGGCATTGTAGAATCTAAAGTATGTGTAATTCTGCACTTATCCTTCTCTTTTGGATAGAGAAAGGCTTTTAATGGAAGAAGTAGAAAGGCCGTGCTGGATTGAGCCACAATGGCAAGCGGCCTTCAACATCAACGGCCTAATCAGCTAACAGAAAATTCAAAAACCAAGAGGATTGAATATCATAGCCCGTACAATTATCGGAGGATTTTATCCAGAGTCCGTGTCTCGAAGCGGGATATTAAAACAAACAGCTGTTCCAAGTCGGATTTCTGCGTCACGAAGCTGGTAAACAAACATATGGTTAAGATTCGGAATCAAATGAAAACGATAGTAATGACGATTGGAATACCGTCAGCGTAACAAGGCCTGACTAAGACTCCCCCACAATATACCTAATTCACGTGGATGTGGATTCGAAGAAGGGAGGTAAGCCATGTTGGGGATGGCCGATTCTCGAAATGCGTGAATAAGTATTGATGAATCGAACAATTGAACAAACGATAACGCTGATTGTAAATGATCAAAGGGAGGTAACTGCTAGATGACAAATAATGCGATTTGTCTGGTCGTCGGTTTTGTTGCAGCTCTGCTAATGACAAGGATTTTACAAGATTGAGTTTCAAAATTTGAACGGTTTTGGTGTAAGGCACCTCCCCCGTTTCTGAAAGGGCTTGTTACCGGAGCAATGAGTCAATAGCGACAGAATGTTGGATTACAAGAGGATTTCAGATGAACTTTCAGATCAAACATGATGTGCCACCTGACCAGGACAAGACGAAAAAATAACAGAACAGATCCCCCCGCCAAACCTCACCAATTAATGCCCGGCTCATCTGACAAGATGGCGGAAGCGAGGACAGTTACCGTTCTTGATGAAACAGTTAAACTTCGTATCCACATACAATAGGAAAAATACGACGAGCTGGTGATGATAAGATCCGACCCTGGGTCCTGATCCACAAAGCGATCTTAGGATTAAGGCAGTCGTAATTCTGCTTAAGTCTGGGTCTACACCTTGTAATTAGTTTCTTGTGAAACACCGAGCCATTCTCTCCGTGATATCAGGGAAGTCATTCATTTCTGGATCGATAAAGATATATAATAAAAACTGCCTTTCAAATGAACACGTGTATTGGGGAACTTGAATCAAGCTTGCCAGGGCTCCGTTCCACAAAGCGATCGTAGCGCTAAGATGATCGTAACTCCCATACTTTAACATAGACTTACGGCAGTCTTAGCGCTAAAGATCGCTTTGTGGAACGGGACCCAGGACTGCAAGATTTCCCTGGGTCCCGTTCCACAAAGCGATCTTAGCGCTACGACTATCGTAAGTCTATGTTAAAGTATGGGAGTTACGATCATCTTAGCGCTACGATCGCTTTGTGGACAGGGTCCCAGGCCTATAGTCACATTCACAGACTATAGGTTACGACAGTGGTAAAGATGAGATCGCTTTGTGCAACGGGGCACATAATGTGATCTTAAAATACGACTATTGAATCAGGGGAGAACTCCAAGTGGCGGTCCCTCTAGAACATGTTGTTTGCAATTTCATCGAAAGAAGACAACAATACAACTTAAAACTATTCACATTGACCTTCTCTGACATTAAAACAAACTGGATTGGCTCGAATGGAATATAACCAGGATTAAATGGGATGATAAAACACTGTAAATGACAGCATCCAACTAAAGCGACAAAGTCACAAAAGCGACAAACACCTTGTCAAATTCCTACGAAATCCCTGCTAAAAGCAGTGTCGATTATACGATTCCGACTATATCATGAGCATAATCAATATCAAATAGTGATGATACCATTCGCGGAAAAGGTGAACGTTCCCTGCCCCCAACGGTTCCGTCACAAACACATGAAAAGGCAGGTCAATTGTTTGTGGTACAAGTCAAAATAGGGAACTGCAACAGACATCCTTTTACTCGCTGCTGCATTAAATTTGGAAAGTTTTTCACATGTCTACCATAAAACGTTTTGAAATCTTTAATGGGGCCTCAAATGAAGGTTTAATGTATAGTTACATTTCTCCAGACGAAAGTTAATTCAATGAATGTGTACCTTCTACACAAAATACCAAATACTTCCAGAATCGGGCATCCGACCCTGGATGCAGCTCGGTGGATATATTGGAATATAATTGTCTATTAAAATTAACGATCAATTTAACTTTATGAAAATAAACCAAGTTTCCGGACAGTTAAACATTGGAACTTGACATAAATGCAAGAGAAATGTTGTTTCTACATGTCTCGAACGATTAGCGGCCGCCATCTTTTTGACGCCCTTTTTCTGGACCCTCCTCATTCTCATTCCGCATCATTTCTCAGTTTTGGTATACATGCACGTGCTGACTATTGTGGGGATGCGATACATCAACTGTCTTCTGTCATATTTCGGTTGTCAGTTACTGCGAGTACGTTCAAACACGTATTGCTGACAATGTAAATATTTCCTGAAGTAGTTTCCTAATGTGATAGAAAGCTTCGTTCTGGGATAGAAAAGGCTTGTTGATATAGAAAACAGAATATGAATATACGTGGACTTTAATCATATCTCTTGTAAATATCTGGTTTTATATTTCGTGTGAAAGTAAGTTTTCCTCGTACCGTACATGGTAAAAAAATGTCATTTGGGTTTTAAGCGAGGTGAGTTGTAACATGTACGCTTCAAGCTTGAATAAACGTGTGTTGATATCAACTTTAAGATACTTTTGCTGGGATAAATAAGCATGTCCCATGTTTGAAAAATACGAAAAAAAACTATCAGATATTTGATGATAAATGCTCTTTTTATTCTATTTCATTTTCATGTAATACAAATAGTCGTTTATATTTTTAGTGCTGTTTGTAAAAATACATGTTCCTGCAATTCTATGAAAAATCTGAAGCTGTAAAGTATTGTTATATCGGCCTCGGTTTGTGCTAGAAATGATATTAGTTACATTCATATTCGAGAAAAGTATTCAAACAAAGTATCTGTCAAACTACTCGTTATGAAGGTGCATCCTTTGAGATTAAGTTCGGATAGAAGTTACCCCAAACCGTAACGAAAATATTCAACTGACGCGTGGAAAATAGAACCCTGTATCTCCAGTGCCTGGCACCAGTAACACACACACCCCTACCCACGGGCAAAACACGCAGGGAGGGGCGGAGGGGATAGGGTGTTTAATCCAAGAAGAGGGCTAATTAAGACAAATACGGCCATGCCCTTTGTTCCGCACTGCAGGTGGTCCTCGCTTCTCCGCTGCTGTACTGAGTTACACAGGGATGTGTTCTCTCTCCCTCCCTATTAATACTGCTCATTCCGGGTAGGCTACCCCACAATAGACGACAGCACTTCAATGTCAAAACGTGACGTGACCCAAAGATTGGAACAATGTCTTTCACACCAGCCTTAATTAACCACTCTTATCTCGGTGAGTGTCAGGCACAATTATCAGTAGTAAAGTGGCCGAACCTCATCATGCACTCGCATCTACACTGGTACCCGTCGTAATGAAAAGGTCTTATTTCACACCGGGGTTAAAAACTATTGTTCGTTTCCGAAGGTGGGTGTCAGTTTCACATGGGTCTGATGACGTCAACGGGTGCATCGGTCCATTAGAACTATTCTGATTGGTGTTCCACAAGGAGCTTAATTGTCCCCCGTGTCAAAGGGGTACATATGGAAGGGTCAAGGGTTTTATGGGGTAGCAGTGATATTCCTAATTATTGCTCATAACGGAGAGTGTTTAGACGATATTGAGAAATCCAGAGTCCTTCAACGATGAATTAGGTCTTGTTAAGTGCACTCATTATCTCTCGATGTTCATATCAATCAATCAGGCTGTAACTTGGAAACGCCTTTTTCACGGACAGTCATACATCTTTCGAAAACAATATACAGTGCGTGTATACAAAATAATACATTTTCAATATGTACAAAATTAATGGCGTGATTTATGGACATTTGGGATAGGCGTGTGTGCAATTTTGGTAAATCGATTAAGATTGTATGGCCGTCAAAGAAACCACCTCGAAACGGTTTTATCGAATGTTTTATGTTACACGTGGGATAGCATCAGCATTTAAAGTGATCAATTCCCATTTAAAGAGCAATCGAAATGTGTACTGTCCGTGCATTAATTCCGGATTCAAAAGACTTTTCTGTAAATACCAATACATTTAAAGGCCCCATCCATATTCATCAGATAATGTATATGCACAACCGATAGAAAGGATATGCTCTCGTGCAGCTACTGATATGTAGTTTGAAAGGAGGTGTTCTTGAAAATTCACACTTTGCCGATTACTGTGTACTGTGAAATTACGAGCACCATGTTCCTTGAGACGTCATGTGCACGTTGTGAGATACTCATTGATACGATGCATGTAATATCACCTGTGCTACCCGTGCCAAACATATCACCACCAAATACCAATATTTCTTGTTTGTTTCATTTTAGCCACAATCAAACATGGATGTGTACTTTCTTTTGTCCGGCATTGAAAAACTAGGTGTTGTGTTGGTGCACCCGGTATATACGAAAGGAAATGTTCTTTTGATACAGCCCATGCATAGAAAAGAAATGTTTTATGCTGAAACCAATATGTAGAAAGATGTTCTTATGCAGCAACCGAATTACAGAAACATGTTCACCTGACGCACTCAATATGTATTTTGTGTTTGTTTGGAGTTGGTTTTTGTTTTACGCCGCACTCAGCAATTATCCAGCTATATGACGATCAGGCAATCCAATGATTGACATCATGAACATCGATCTACGCAAATGGGATACAATGACATGCATCAACCAAGTTAGCGAGCCTGACCACCGATCCCGTTAGTCGCCTCTTACGACAAGCATGGGTTCCTGAAGACTAATTCTAACCCGGATCATCACGGGTATTATACACGTAAAGAAAGGAAATGCTCACACGTGGAACCGACAGAAAGGAGTTGTTCTCGTTCCTCACTCCATATGTTCGTATGTGCATCCGATATGTTCATAGATGATGAGATGTTCATAGAATCGATTCGTTAACGAAGCACCAAACATAATCAATTCAGTTTGACTTGTCACGTTACTAACAACCAGTCAGGTGTTATACAATTACTGAAATACACAGTATAACAGAATCCGAGCCAAAGATGCATGATGGTTTTCATGAATTATGAATACAGTAGTAGGTGTTTGAAACAATGAAGGATATCGAAGCATGTGCCAATGAATGGACCAAAAGGGAAGAGGGGCCTGTTGAATGTCTTTCAGAGTGGGTTAAGTCAGTGCGTGATGATTGGTAGAATGCACAAACTGAAATAGAGGAAACAGAATGGGAATAAACCCGTTCTGACCCAGCCAGCTGCAATCCAACGTCTGGCTGTCCTACATGAAAAGTTTGCAGTTCGTCCCACTGCCAAGGCCTCAAATGACATAACCATTACATGTAAGCACCACTACATCAATTGGTGGATAAAAGAACTTGGTATAAGTGGCATATCAAATAATGCCACATATAAGGACAGTGTGTTAACTGAGGAAGAATTCTGCCAAACCAATACATCAGTGTTATCAACTTTTGGCTTAACTCTACAACATGTCCATTCCTCCTTTGTACTGAATTCCAAAACTCCATACAAATTAGTACACAGAGAGAGATATTGCTGGGTGCAGCAAATGTACCACCAAATCCCTGCCTCAACGATTAACCATTATCCCGAATACAATCAAGGAACTACTTTCTTCATATTCACAGAAAGTATTTGAGAAAAGTGGAATTAATACCATGGGGATTCTCAAAAGACTCAAAGGAATCGCTTGACTTATTACAATCTCAGAAAAGAACCAGGTTCAATTCTGTCTCAATATTTGATCTTGCACCTTCGTACACCATTATACCTTATGGCAACTTAGGGGAAAATCCATTCCTTGATTCATGGGGCTTTTGTTACAAAACGTGGTGACCATAGATCCCTTTGCTTATCTATCTTCAGATTGTCAGGTCAATTTGTCAAAAATGAAAGTAATTGCCATCGGAAGTTTAATGAGAAACCACTAGATGCTGGACTTCCTCATTGAAAATGTAAAATTTTAGAGAAAGACAATTAGGCAAGAGGTAAGCATCCCCATGGGCACTAACTGTGCTCCCCTTCTTGTGGATCTGTTTCTTTATGTATATGAATCAGAATGTCTGCTCGGATTGGCCAGGTGAAAACAAGGTAATTTGGCCAAGAAGTTTAACTGAGGCTTCAAGCATATAATGGTCTGATATCGTTCAATAACCATCAAATAGCCAATTCCCTTCACTGATTTACCCACCTGAACTAGAAATAAAGGAGACCAGTGAAACAGGCTCATCTGTTTCATTTTTAGATCTATGCATAAACATTCAGAGTGACTAAACACTCTCCACAAGACTATGTGACATGGGGGAAGACTTCAACTTTCCATAGTTAACTTTTCCTTCATGTTGAGCAATATTCCCAATGTATAGAGCTTGATGTCTACATTTCACAACTTTTAAGGTATAACCGAGCATGTTCTTTCTACCAAGATTTCAAAGAGCGTCATACAACTGGTTACAACATTCAAGGCCTCTGTAAAGCTTTCAAAACGTTTTATGGTAGACATGTGGAAGACATTTTCAAATTTGACGCATTAGTGACAAAAATGATGTCGGATACAATTCCCTACTTTGACTTCTACCATATGTTCCCGTGGTTTGTTCTTTTTAGGTGAACGATTAACTTGCGTTTGCATGTGTTTGTGACGGATGCCACCGGTATGAAATACGGTATATCTTATTCCATTAAGATCAGATAGATATTCTCTTTTCGTGTTAACATTTCGTTATATGAACCATGTTTGTTTCTGGTTCAATCTGAATGTTGTTCTGCATATAGTGAAAACATATACTGTTAAGTATACACAGTAAGACATTACCGAGGTTGCCTGTGTACAGATGTACATTTCTCAGAACCATGACTCGTTAATATGCCATTTGTTTAACAGGATGATTTCACCCGAAACGGTACATTCCGGTTAACCGAGGTTTCATTGTACATAGATGAACATTTTATCAGCAGCATGATTCATAGTAATTTGATAACGATTTCACCTGTAAGAATACCGTCCGGTTTAACGAGGTTACACTGTACTTGATACCCTCAAACATTTGACTAAGTGGATATATACATAACATTTATTTGAATGTGAAATCGAATTCGAAGAAACAAACTGTAATGATTAAAACATGGAAGAAAACAAGTGGAAATATTCTTGTCATTTGAACACATTGCTTGAAACGAAAATCATCCCAGATATCTGTCAAAGCTGTGTTTGTTTGGCCACAATGAAAACAAAAATAAATGTAGGATTGTGTCACGAGAGAGTTGGGAAGTGGAGCTATGCCCATCCAACTATTTATCAGTGTAGGGATAGAATTAGACACATACAGAGGACACAATGCAGACACTTCCCGTCAACTAGCCCGACCTGTATGTTCTGCTGATTAATTAATTCAAATGATAATTAAAAATATACTGTGAATGAATGTGAAACACTTTCTGTTTAATAATTATGCAATTTCCTTATAGTTTGACAATACATTCTAAAGTAACTGAACGTGAAAGACTTTCTGTTCATTAATTATTAATTTCTTTATAGTTAACCATATGTATTAATGTGACAGAGCATGAAACACTTCCTGTATATTTTATTATCAAATTTCTTTATAGTTTAAAAATAGATATTAATGTGACTGAATCTGACATTCTGATTAATAATTATTAAAGTTCTCAATACTTCAAAAATATTAATTTTTGTGAGCAAATATGAAATACATGTACTTTTGGGGAATAAATCATTACATGTCTTTATTGTTCGGTGAAGCAGTATGTTCAATGTAAACGTTTCGTTAAACGCGAACACATGTGGCCACACTTTTTATTCGATTTTCTCTTGGCTTAACTTGACAATGAACTCTCTTCGCGCAATACCCTCAAACTAAGAGCTATTACAACACTGACATTGCCGATCAACAAACACAGCTTATATAAGTCACATGTGATCGTTATAACGTAAAGGATATCATCTTGTTCCATGTTTCCTTGAAGTGAAATGTAATACATTTCATTTGTTCCAGAGTAAATCTCCAGTAATGATTGAGCGATATATACAAACACGTGTATGGTGCTAATGGAACCAGTGTCAATATGGTATGTACACCTTTCGTTTGAATGACGCCTGTCAACCTACTGAAATTGACAACATATCTAATCGCGTTGTTAAACAACTGGCGATAATAGGCGATCGGGTTCTATGCTAAATTTGCATCCACGAGACCCATTGCCAAGTTAGTTGTGTTACATAACGTGTATGCTATTCAAACACGTCAGTACAATGAATGGAGTACAATGCTGCCTGTACTTGAATGCCCGTAATACGCTACCAACATCAATCATAGTCAACTGCAATTATTGAATCCCTTAATGTTGGTTATACGTAGTAGAAAAACATGCATGTTCATACGTGTTTAAATGTTGTTGAAAGATCTGATAACTGTGTAATTGTGTCCTATTATATAAACTGTGTGTAGATATTACCATGTGAATACAGTGAATATAAAATGTCAACGCCAGAGAATAATCAGTCTGTAGTAAGATTATCTGCCGAAACAGATTCCACTGAGCGTTAAAGGCAAAACAGCGGGGAA
This sequence comes from Haliotis cracherodii, assembly GCF_022045235.1. NCBI lineage: Eukaryota > Metazoa > Mollusca > Gastropoda > Lepetellida > Haliotidae > Haliotis > Haliotis cracherodii. The sequence goes on from NW_027266308.1 coordinate 35,993,188, forward strand.
AAGTACATGAACGGAACACTAAAAATCAGTGAGGATACCAGGTGTTCGCCGTTTAACAAACCCCGCATATCCGGACACCCCATATTCTGGACGTATTCAGGAATTTTGTTTCGTCTCATTCCTCGAGAGAGAGAGAGAGAGAGAGAGAGAGAGAGAGAGAGAGAGAGAGAGAGAGAGAGAGTATACATAAATATAACAACACGTTCAAAGAAATTGATATTCTTTTAATCTGAAAAAAGAAATTGGCATACTACACATATACACAGCACGTATATCATCCCTTCTACACATACATGCAATATTTATCGTCCTTTAAGACAAAATTTTAACGTAAATTCGTTTTCATGACATTGATAATTACTGTTCGGTTCCAATTAATTGGCCAACCATGACGTGGTAATCATTATCGTTGCAATACGAACTGAGATTCTGAAACATATATTTTTACATAAATACGAAATTCAATATGTACATAGCCTTTACATCGGAGTAAAGTCAGCCACACTTCTAATGTATATTAGCAGCTAAAGGTCAAACGCCTACCAGGTAAAACGCTCGTGAAACGCTAATTAACCTGTCCCGTCCTGGTGGCATCGAGTGCACAGCCTACGCGACACTCTAATTGTCTACGTCTAAACCGCTCCAGTTTTACCTGTTATCCACCTTAGATGTGCTTGTGCCCCTGGGTGGCCGACGAGGAGGGTACCACTCAACGGATATATCCAAAATTCCTCGTAGGTGAGCGACGGCGAGCGCATTTTCTGTCCACCCTGAAATGGACGCTGTTATTTTGCTTGCTTCTTTTTGAGATGCAGTGTAGCTGGTACCCCTTCGTTGTACGGGCGAACTAATTAACGCCGACAGACGAAATCGCGGGAGGAGATTGCGAAGTGTGATGGCTTAGATACAGGGCCTGTACAAAATGCCATTGGATATAATTGCCTTGACAAGGAAGGATTTTTTTTGTATTTTCATCATAATTGGTTTGGGTAACAATCTGACACATAGGGTATATCTTATTTACTGAAGTAAGTCCTTGAATAAGGGTCACGTGTGTGAGCTTATTATTTGCATGGAATTTATCGTTTGTTAATGTTATGTCTCCCCGGTGGTTTAGTTAAGTTAAAGTGTAATAATACCGAACTAAAATAATATTGTTTTTTCGGTAATTTGTAAATACAGATGGGCAAGGGTATACACACACGAATGAAAAAAATGAAATTTTCAGAACGAAAATGCTTTTCGTAATGCATAAAGAATAAATAACAGACTTGAATTATAATTTCCCCAAGTTAGCAAATGTAATAATACGTGAACGTCTGTGAGGCGTGCTGTCCGTTATGTCTCACACATGAATATAGTATGTTCCACTATAGTAGGAATATAGTATACATTATACCACTACACCCACATGCATACACAGGTGCACACCCTGGTACATTTAAACGACCATGTTAAGTAACATGAAAAACATGAATATCGTTAACGTGGTTACAAATACTCATTTAATTTATCCCGAACAGTTCGAAATCAGTACTAAAAACTTTCAGATTAAAACAAAGCGTTTACGTTTTAAGGAGGTATATTGCTGCATACGTGTATAAAGAAAAAAACACGCTTAATTATAAATCGTAATAATACATTCAAACCAATAATGAGTTTGGTGACAATGAAAGGCTTATATCATATAGTTTCATCAGTAATGAGATATGTCGATCTTCATTAAATGTCAAATAGGGTTTCAGCCGGTTAATCTTTGACACTGGATTATCTTACCTAACGCCGTGTCATCTTCCTGTTCTATGTTTTAAGGTTGTTGCTTTAATTCCACTTAATGTTTGTCTTACATTTATACACCTTTGTGTGTTTCTTCTGCAAATAACTGATGACGAAGACAACTATTATTTTGGTTATTACACAACCTCATACTTGTCACGATTACGTGACTATTAAAAGCAAAAAGTGAAAGTCATGAATTATTCAGGATAAATATTGAATTCAAAAATACACCCACTTAATATTTGCTTTGTAACATGTACATAGAGTTGAAGCTTTTTCAGACTGAAGAGATATTGATATGCTATTTACTTAATAAGCATATTGTTTATAATAAATAACCGATTGTGTTTTGTCGAAGCCGGCGTTGTATGTATAATGAACTGAGGTAAAATGGATATTTCGACATTTTTCGACTATAATTAATTCAAACAGACAATATCATTAAGATAAATGTTTATCAAAGAACGAAAATATTTGTTTACTTTTAACAATACAGTATTACCTCATAAAATATTGTTTTTACAAACAACGTTATAATAATCTCAAAAATGACAATTGTTTAATTCGTTTGAATTTGAACACATACATGTAACGAGGAGTTATTTAAATACACTGTGATTTATATTTTCCTTTGTGAAGTTATACAAAACGTTGATGATGCAAACGTGAGTAAACACGATATAAACATTCTGTTTATACACCAGCGGACAATCAGTTCAATACACAAACTTAGTTTAGTAATTACCCGACACACTCCAGCCCATGGTTCGAAATTGGAGGGGGCTGGCGGTTTCGGGAGTTAGGGAAGCTCGCCATTATATGTAAAAAGGATGGAGAAACGACAAGGTTATTTAGTGCTTACTTATATCATTTTAGACGCCTTAAATTCGATATAATAATATATGATGTATAAGTTCATACTATTATGCCATGTACATATTTGTTCCACATGCTAATACTATATATACCACATGCTAAATATATGATCATAAGTACGACGTCATATTTAATGGCATTGTCAGTTAAACTGAAGAGCTGTCATGAGACAGCGAAAGTACTATGTCTGACACTGATATAAAGAAGATGATGGGCTAACGTGGACTTTATTATTTTATAATACATTACATGTACACCGAGTGAACATTTACCTCATTTTTGTATATATATATATATATATATATATATATATATATATATATATATATATATATATATATATATGTCACAGTTGTTGTGAAATCGACATTGGTAACGATGATGAGCATATGACATAAAACAGTATATACACACGTTATACATGCATTATGACAGAGAACATACATGGACAACTGCGGATGTCTGTCAACGAACACACTCATCACTTCTATGTACTATCTGCATTAAATATAAAAACATAAATTAACTGCATATCAGACATCACATGAATTAAAATACAAATGGATTTTGACACAAAAGAGTTTGAAACACGTGTGATTAAATACCCATTATTTGAGGGGTAATATGTAATACATGAAATGTGTCCATTTTCAAAATAAACAATTAAAAATGGTAATGTATTTTACTAGATATTGTTTTTTGTTTTTTTTATCTTGACAATGGGAAAATATGTAGATTTTCTTAAATGATCCCACGATATTATTGTTAAGTGTAGAATCTAACTGACAGATTTCAGTATAATTTAAAGGTCGAAGGAACAATAGTAGGAATGAACATCAGCATGTATATATTATGGTCAGGAATAACAGTAAACCACCTCTTAATTCTACAAACGAAGGAAAAACCAACAAAATCACGAAATAGTTGAAAGTAACATTGTTCGATTTCCGTGCAGCTGATCATGATCCGATGCTTGTGATCAAAGAGCTTCATCAACACATTCGGTAGTTCGATATAAAAAGAAACATATGTTCAATGACTTTACACCATCAAATATGATTAAAATAAATCACGAACCTGGACATGTAATATATAATAATATCATTATAATTATAATGTCAAAAAATAAATACATACAAATAATAATTAGTCAGGCAAGAATTATATTCTTTATGGATCAATAACCATGTTCAAGACCGATCAAACAAGTTTTCCATAACTTTGTTGTACAAATGTGGGCCAATAAAATGTAACCGTTATCATAGAAACATAACCCTTATATTCAAATATACACATGTATAGGAATATTTCATGTGACATCCACGCTCCTGGCTGCAAGTGTCCACAGTGATACCCCCCTCCCCTCCCTGCAACTCGTGTAACACTTAACCCATGTAGAAGGGGCGGTCTGTTGTCTAGAGTTCAAAAGCCGTGTTGCTTGTAATATAAGTCTTTTTGATGTGTTTGGTGACTTAAGTGGCTGCCCTGCCCACGGGAATATAGACAAACTGAATTGTGACCGTCACTTTCCCGTTAGCACGTCTGGTACATCTCCGCATATTGGTCTTACCACTCGTCCAGGTTTGGAAATTTGCAGAGTAGATCTCTACTCAAATACGGAGGTTTGAGGAGAAGTGACAACAAGCGTTGTTACACGCTTGATTCCATATAGCTGTGTAGGTAGCAATCGCGTAACTTCACAGACAAAACGACAAAACAATGCAATTTATGTCAATAAGATTTGTTAGTGAGCCTAAGAAGGTTAGTAAAGTTTAAGCCAAAGACGGTTATTTTCTGCTGTAAATTTTCTCTCCGAGCACTGGAAACCGAGATGAAATTTTGGAATTCCGTTCTCAAACATTACTGTTTGAAAAGGAAATCACACATAAATAATGAAGCCGGAGTGAAGCAAGGTTAAATAGCTGTATGCTTGCTTAAGGGGGGAGAGAGTCAACAGCTCTCTGCGCTGAGAAAGCGCGCCTAGCGGCCATGATACAGGAAAATGTTTGTGCTGCTCAACGAGCATACAACAAAGTTATTGTTACATGTCCAGTCTTGTCTGTTTGTTGATTTTTCACACCTTCGTAAGAAATTTGCATTCAAAGTTTTTTTCTTAGTAAGCAAAGGAAAAGACCCCGGCATGAGGATAACGGACACCCTCCTTAAGAAGAATTAAGTTTGATTCTGGCGCCAAGATAAATCGCGGGACGGAAATTTGACGTTTATTCCCTTGTCTCTATCAACATGACTACCATTCATCTCACCGATGGCACTGGGTTTGCAATAGGCACCTGTCACTCAAGTGCTAATAGCAGTAAAATATGTTCAAATATGCCAACAAAAACGGTGTTTGGTAATACACGGTATTCATTCCTATACCATCGTTAATGGGTGAATTTGGTGGTTACTTTGACTTCCGTTATAAGCAACTGGAGAGTTGTTTCAAATGACGTCACGTCGCACGCGTTTGTCTGTCGCCCATCATTAGTTTTGTTTCGCGATTCGTGCATGTCAATTTCAATGTGAAATGAATAACGGTGAAAATTACGCGTATTTGTTTAGTTGCTTTTCATTTCATATCTTGGCGTGTTGAGTCGTAGAGTGTGTTCGGACGAAGCGAGACTCTATGTACAAAGTGGTTGCGGGACGTGCCTTCCCGTTTTCTATCCGGCCGAGAAGCAGGGACGGGTTTTCCGGTGCAAGCGGCACAATTCGAAGAACAAAATGCATTTGTTTTGTCAGTAGCAAAACTGCGTACCATTAAGGCACGATTTATACACAATAACATTGACATGTTGTGCGACGTGATCCGTCTAGGCCACTGACTCTTGACCAGTGCAAAGACGACGAGGGGTGTATTCTCTAATCGAAATACCCGTTACGTCGCATTAACAGAAGAACGGTAACTATGTTCATTGAATGCACAATGTAATATAACAATTCACACAGTCTCGTCAAACAGACATTAAGTTTATTTCTTTGGACATATATTACTTACTGATTTCTCACAAAACCAGGACGTTACATTTTTTTTTATCAATTAAAGGATATAATTTCATCGAAATGTCTGAAATGAAAATATCAATTTAATTGATGGCTCTTCAAAATGCACATATGTTACATTGTATAGCTCCCCTCACATAAACAGAAATAACATCTAAGTCGAATATCGATATAAGAGACTTTTAACCCAACTCACCAATGTACAATAGTACTATTCGTTCTCAGTATATTCATCAAGGGTTTCTATGCAATCCTGAGCACTGTTTTGGTTTTAGGCTAATTTAATTTAATAGCCGATCAGGTAACTAGGCCTATTCCCGCAGCTTAAATCCAGAGGGTACATGTTTTTTATGAAAGAAAATGAGTATTATCTTGTCCAGCAAATATTATGTTAAGTAATAGGTATAATTAATTTGAGTGAGTGAGTGAGTGAGTTATGGTTTATAGTCACATCGGCAATATTTCAGCCATACCGTGTAATTAATTAATTTGAATACAGAATGCAACAGTATATTGATTAATACTATGAATTATGTTCAAATGCACATGAAATGCACATTAATGCGCATTCTCAAATACAGCACGAAATTCAACATTTACCCTTATACAATTTTACAGTTTTGTAATGACTTGAATTGTTAAATAGTCGTAATAAGCTTCAAATAGCATCGAACATATCATTGCGAAAATAACACAGAAACTTGCATAGAAATACAGAAACTGATTACATACCATCAGCTAAACGCCGGGACAATTATTTTTTGTAAAATATCAGCTCATCTTACAATGCAGTGAACCTGTTATAAGGGTCAAGGCATTTGAAATAAACACCGTTATTACGCTCGAGTTGGCAGTTGCGGTAATCTCACTTTCGTTTGATCGTGTGTGGTGAAATGTATAACAGTAACATGATAGACGGGGGCAAGTACACATGTCTATTTCGTTGCTCCAGATGCGTTTATTAATTGGTGCTGTGTATATTCCATGCCCTATAAAGATAAGTGATTAACAAGCCGATTCGGTTTCGGTTGATAATGAACACTTAACGTGTTCATAACATGTGATAAACGTGCTCGCATTTATGACCGTTTTAACGTTGTGTTTATTTTCCATGTCAAAGGAAAAGACTTCCTTTATTCCAAACACACACTCACAGACCAAAAAGAGAAAAACGTGATTATTTTTAAATGATTATGAAAAGCAAATAATCAGTGTGCGGTTGTGCGGTGCATATCTGCTTTAATGGGAACTTTGAAAGTTCACAGAAAAACTAATTTGATATGATATTGATGTATTGTCTCTTCAAATGTACTCTCGGGCAATACATTAGTGCGGTGTAATTAATAAACGTGATTGACTTTTAAACCATGGAAATACACACAAATTCTATCCCACACCACCGTACATACATGCAAGGATTTCCTTGGTAAGTAGTGATATGTTGAAACATTATCACAGAGTGATAAGATGTACATTTAGGAAAACTGTGCATGCGTGACTTATGCTAATCAGATTATTATGGAACTTTCTCAGAAAGGAACGTTAACATTGCATAATTGTAGCTGTGCGCGCCGCTTACGTAAAGTCTTTCATACAATATCACTGTGTGTAGAAAGTAGAAAATTTCATTTCACGTTCTGCTCCAAAGCCAGCGCAAAAACACAGTTGCCGAACATCAAAGTCGTAATATGTGTATTTCAATAACTAGTTTGGAAAGGCAGAAAACCTTCTGATTAGAGACAGCGAGTTCAACCTGTATAAGAAGCAAGAAAATTGGATTTCTCAAATAATGTTGGCTGGAAATTAAAACCCGCTGTGCAAACACAAATCTTCAAAACGCTGCAAATTTGGACTGTATCCGTTCTCCGAGTGGTCCACTGCAAGGCAGATCTATTGATCCCTTTCTTTTGCCACTGACATTTTCCAGACGCTGAAAAAAGTTCAGAGGTGACCAAAGAATTCTAGCGGCTCCTCTCGCCGTATCTTACCTTCATTGAAAAGAAAACTATTTGCAATAAATGTGTTTAATTTACTTGGCAAGCGGCGGCGAAAGAAGCGGTGCAAATTAGCGAAATGCTTAGGGGTCAGAGGTTGCTATATTGAAACATAGGACGCTGTTGCCATTTCGGCCACGTTCAAATCGAAAGCTGGATAATTGGCAAGAAGAAGCTAATTAGGGCGAGAAACGGGATGAGTAAACATAAAATCTCAAACTGGGAGGTCGACAAAAATGAGATAAAAGCCCAACTTTTAGGGTGTACAATAATCCCAATTGCTTGACGTCAATAATGAGACGTACGTCCAAAGGGAAGGGGTTTCAGGCCTTTATCCTCCCCCAATCACGGCTTTGAGAGGCCACTTTACATCGCTACTATACCCGTGTAATTTTCACCAATTCACGTCTAAATTTCAAAGTACACACATAAAACAACGATTCCGTGATTTCTTCAATCGCGATCTTGATTTGAAGTAAGTTCATCTGCCAGACCGACCCAGGGAGAGGACCCGTCCCCCCGGGCTAATGTCCCGACGGATAACACAACATAAGAGCACTAGAAGCCAGCGAATAGTTCTGAACGCAACACAACAACACATAACACAATATGACCCCTGAATGTCTTCAAAAGGCTATTTTCTATAAACAATCCTCCAGTTCAAGCGGTGAGTCAACGATCTCCGTTTGTTAGACTTGTTAAACGACATCTGGTTGAATGAAGGGATGGGGATTAGTTTCATACGAACAGATATGCCGATAGTCCAAAATATTAAATATAAGAATTCTTGTTAAGTGACCCTTTAACTAACCCGGCAGATGTTGCATTATATCAACAACAAACATTTCAGGCTAAAGGGTTCAACTGTCAACGTGAAATTGACATGTTAACTAATTCTTGGAGTAATTGTATTGACAGTATAATGCGATTATAACAGTGAACCAGTCAGTTTAGTAGAAAGGCGCGTGAACCTCTGTCCGCGGACTGCACTGTGTTCTGTGCTGTGCCACCAACGTCATTGTATCTGTACGGGGAATTCTTTAGCAATAACGACACGAGAATAACAAAAACAATGTTACGAATATGTTTAAAATAGTCTAGAAAAAAACATGTCTTATACTGGTGTTTAGAAAAGTTTGCTCTCAGACTTATTAGAAAAAAAATCAGCTTTGAAACTTGATAAAATATTTTATTCTTAGTAATCAAATACTGGCCTATAACTTGTGTGTATACAGTATTTAAGATTAACATTTTCATATCTGGACAAAGGGATTGTATTTGGTATAGTGACTGCGTGAGTTTAATAAAACACTAACACTGACAGATGATTCGCGCTCATCTACATCACAGCTGAGAAACCACTCTATCAGTTAGGAACGCAGTGGAATGGCCAAATCCAAAAACAAATACTATTACAGTTATTCAGTTATATCAGTACGTATTGATTTTAAGGTCACCGATAGTTAAGCTGTCAATAATGTACTGCAATGATCACACGCTCGGGTAAAGTGAACAAAGCTGACCTCTGACACCACGCGCCACGTGCTGCACGTGCATATATCCGGCAAGTGCCGCGATTGACCACACTACAAAACACTACTTTATACTAATTTCTGTTGCTTTGTCAATCTAGGCCTCTCCTTAATGTGCTCTATCCAAAAAAGAAGTTGAACGTCGGTAAGTGCATATGGTTGCCTCCCGTACTGATCAAAAGTGCCGTTTCAGTAACGTCGCCGTTTGAAATAAAAAGAGCAACGACCAAAAAACATTGCTTGTTTTAATTCCGTTTACAGACAGACAAACAGATAGACAGACACTTCTATTCGGCAGTTGGGCCACCCGCCCATAATAAAAAAATAATGTAACCAATATATAATAGCATACTATCATGTTGAGCTTATAGTGAGTGAGTGAGTGAGTGAGTGAGTGAGGTGGGTTTAACGCCGTTTTTAACAGTATTCCAGTTATATCGCGGCGTGTCAGCTTAATGTGGGAGGAAAGCCCGAAGTGATGTAGATCTCAGACGTTTACCACTTCGGTGAAACCCACGAGGACGGGTAGTTGAGTTATACCTTATACAGGTACATATGAACTAAATTATAATATTGTTGCAATCTCTTATCTTTTCTCTTATCTTTTTAACAAAACCAAAATATGACAGATAATTTGAAATATTAACTGTTACATCATAAGTGGCATTATTCTTACAAAACATCATTTGATGAGTTACGAAGTCATTTCAAACTCATTCACTTCAAGCCTGTGACTAGTTTACCAATACACATTGGAGAGACTTATGAGGACGAACCTTAACGAAATATCGAGATATTCTAAGACTAATTAAAACTCTGTATGTAAATACGTTCTTTGGGAAATTACAAGAGGGGAATATAAGCGGATTATTATATTTGTACTCTTACAACACCACATTACATCACTAAGAATACCTCATCATTTTTATCTCCAGAATTTAGCCAAACTTTCATTACGTTTCATTTCAGAGATTTATTTTAATAGCTTGATGTCTATTCAAGGGTTCATAACTTGGATGTGATTTGAAACATATTCGGCCTTAACCTCCTTAAAATGCTATTAAAATTATCCAGAGTTTGACAAATTAATAACGCGCTTCATACCGTGCCATTATTAGTTCGGCAGACACTGAACACAATGTGGGTTGTATATCATTCAGCTTTGTTAATAAGTTCGTTGAATCGTGTAACCGACAGTCCCGTGTGTTGTCAAACACAGTGGAGCCTCGTTCTGATCAAAAACACCTCTTATGGCCGTATAAAACCAGGCAACTAAATGATAAGGCAAGAATATGAAACAGTCGGTTAAATCTCCGAGTCTTTGATATGACAGCTTTAGGCTGCAGTAAATCCCAGCGGGAGGAGACGGCACCTTGCATTACCTAGGCCACAAAATATGTTGCCGTTATCGCCAAACTTTACAACCATCTTTTGATCCAAAGGAATATTGCTTTCGGTGAAATGGATCATTGGTACCTGTCCACCCTTATGATTGGTAATAGGTCAGCCTGCCTTTTTATATCGACCAGTCGATTTGATCCTAAAGGTCGAGTATGAACGAATGCGAGGTGAATTTACATTGTTTGATATTATCAGATAGCTAGAGATTTGGGGGATGATTTATACATGAATGTAATTGACTTCCAGTGTCGTCGTTTGGGCCATCAAGGATTGAACTATTATTGGATGAAATCTATAAACATAGCTGAGATAACAAAAAAAATATGTCACGCGATATATAACGGAATATTATTGAATATAAGCGTAATCCTTTTAAATCCTACATCGGATTAAGAGTTTAATCGAATACGGGAACAAAAGAATCCTTTGTTTCGCATGTGTTGAACAGGCATAAGGCTGATAAAACTATCGATGAAACGTTGTTAACTCTACGTTCTCGTGACTATAAAATATATATCGAGTTATCCAAAGTTCGAGACAAACGGAGTGTCGATGTTGGAGTGGGTGTGTGTGTATGTGTGTGTGCGTGCGTGCGTGCGTGCGTGCGTGTGTGTGTGGTTGTATGTTGTTTAACCCTGCACTAAGCAATATGCCAGCTTTATGAAAATAATCTTGTCTGGACCACACAATCCAGTGATTTACATGAAGAGCAACGATACGCACGCTGTCCACGAAGAACCGAGTATGACCGAGTATGACCGAGTATGACCACCCGATTCATTAAGTCGCCTCTTACGACCAGCATAGGTTGCTTAGGACCAATCCTCACCTGAAATCCACACGGGTCGTCGACATTAGACCATAGTGGATATTCTTTTATGTGTCGATATTTGACCATAGGACATGTCAAGATTCTGTTAAGAACATAAAGAGTTAATGAAGTTCGTGTGAGTGAGTGAGTGAGTTAAAAGTTTACATCGCATCGGTAATATTGAAGCCATATCGCGATGAGAACAAGGTAGTTACTATTATTATAATGAAGTTCGACGTAACGAAGTATCCTTGAATTTTTTGTTACAGGGTTTGATTGTTTGTTTGTTTATTGTAACGCCACACTAAGCAATATTCAAGCAATGTGACGGCGGTCTGTAATGTGAGCATCGATCTACGCAATTGGGATGCGACGACATGCATCAACCAGATCAGCGAGCCTGACCACCCGATCCCGTTAGTCGCCTCTTACGATAAGCATTCTACGAAATGTCTGACCCGGATCGTCACGGGTTACTTATTATTTTAAAGCGAAGGTTGATAGATAACGTTACAACGATAAACGTGCAGAATAGACCCGTTCTCGTGTAAGAGCCGACGAATGAGGATCCGATGGGTGCAGTGCCACCCAGCTAATGGTGAGTCCTCGTGCCCCGACGGCGCAGAACGTTGCTCATGGTATCAACCACTGGTGTGGTGTCCAGATTCTATTACTAAAAACCCTAGATATGCTAGATAATTGTTGTGTCGCAAAACACGATCAACAAACATTAACTGACTGCCCTATATATCAGATAAACATTCTACGATATAAATATTGTGAAAAAGAACAGAGCAACGGCGCTAATGCAAACGATGATTGAAATGTAAAATTATTACTTTGCATTTAAAAACGGTCAGGATAATGTCTGAATAAGTTGTAAAACTGTTATCAGCTGCAGATATCAGAAACCGTTATCTCGATAAATACGCCAAGAGTCTAATTTAAAGATGGGATGAAAGGCGGTAAAATAAGGAAAACTGACAACAGTTTAACTGTTCTATCTTGACCCCTTATGTTGATGTATAAATATTCGAGATATGCGTCTCAGATATCACCCAAGTGTTAACCGTTGTGTCCTACAAAACTCTTAAACACCAATGACTTGCGGACAGAAATAATGAAACCATAATAGACAAGCGAGCGTCAAGCTATTTATTGGCCTTATATTCTCATGTGAGCGGAGCCCAATTTTGAATAGACATCCACTTATGAGTATGTGAGAAGACACCTACCCCCATAGAGGAGAATTTAATACCCCCGCGTTTGGGTTATATCCCACAGAGAGATGTGTTACAAGCGTACAGCAGATTATGAGACACTGAATACGTGTTTCTATCGTTGTTGCAGCCCTCGTAGGTTTTATTTTACAGGTTTCATGGATATTAAAGTTTTTATTCCGGGCAACACATCAACATGTGTGTTAATATGTAACGTGGTATGACCTCTAAATTGAGGGTTTCAAACTACTGACGGCAAGGCGTTGACATGAGACATCTAGCGTTACAGGCTCAATAAACATAATTGGGTGTACTGCAAGGCGCACATCTCCGTGTCATTCTTTTCACGTCTTGGTGCAAGAAATTGGCATCTTGAATTTATGGCTTCTTAAAAGAAAAATAGCTTAGATAATCTCTTCTGATGGGGTAGATAGTCAAATCAGTGAATAGTGTGTTAAATTCGTGTCTATCCACGTCAGTATTGTGAACGTAATACCAAAACTCTAACTAACTGAAAAACTGTAGCATTAGAAGCAACACAAATAACACAATGCATTTACAGTTGCATACCCTGGGTTTGGATTATATATACATTTCAGGGGCATGGGTCCTGTCGTCCAAGTTGCGTCCCTTGGGCACACCAGAAACCTGTGATCATGGGCTCGAATCCCTGCAGTAACAGCTGAAGTATTAGTAGCATCAGTTGTAGTATAAGCAGTATCATCTGTAATATGAGCAATATCATCTGTAATATAGGTGAGGTGAAATTGGGTTTAACGTCGCGTCCAAGATTATGGCACTTATATAGCGACGTGCATGCACGTGTGTGTGTGGCTGCTTGTACCAGTCCGGACTGATGCCGATTTATAGTGCTAGCCCTCTGAGATACCATGCCACAGTTAGACATGAATACAACACTCAGACACAGTATACTGACTCCGAGCCGACCAGTCCTTGTTTTAGCCCCTTAATGCCGAGCTCCAGACTGGGTAACAACAAGTACCATCTTTTAACGTCTTTTGGTATGACGCAGCCGGGGATCGAACCCCAGACCTTCCACCCTCCGGGCGGACGCTCTACCACTAGACCACGGAGGCGGTCCATCTGTAATATAAGCTGAATCAGATGTAGTGATAAGAACTATCAGCCTAGTATACGCAGTACCAGCTTTAGTATAGGCCGTGCCAGCTGTAGTATAAGTAGTATGAGCTTTAGTGGCAGCTGTAGGATAGCTGTATCGACCGTAGTATAAGCAGTACCAGTTGTAAGTAAGTATATTGAAAGCCAGCTTTAGTAAATAGTATATGATGCTACTACATTGCGCATAAGAATATGATTACGGAACTCTCATCAAACCGCCATCCCTGCATAAAACATCGATGGATGTCAATGCATCGCAAAATTCGTAATATCAAGTATCTTAAATATGTGAACCCAAAACACGAGAACTCGAATAACACACCCTCCCTGTGTCGAATGACGACACATTACAAAGCAAACATTTTTCGTTTGAGGCGTTTCGTATGTTAAAGCAACGTCAAAAAGTTTCGTCAAAAATGGATGAAAACTCGCACTTGCCAGAAAGCGTCTCAGCGTGGTGTTGGCTACACTATGCAAGCAAGCGTTACATCCCGATTCTGAAGCCAGTAAGCAGCATGCATATCCACACACCGATATGGGGCTTAATCGTCGGGTCATTTCGGCTGATCGGTACACAATTCAATTGCGAGGAGTCACGTACGTAGGACGCGTTGTCTCCGCACGTGACGATGGACCCCGTACCACCTCGGGGAGACTTCCTACGAAATGTAAACGAAATCACCCTAAGTATCACCCTTAATTTGCTTGTCCTGCGATCGAGTTCCGGAATATTTGTCTCAAATCAAATTTTTACTGTTTGCGAGGCTAAAATAGTGTCTTGGCAAGCGCGTCACCGCATGGGGGAACCTGGATAATTTGTTAGTAAACAAATTAAATCCGAATTATTCTCTCTTTGTGATAGACAAATATTTTCCACTGTACCTTGGATTGTTGGTAGAGGCACGATCGTGTTCACTAAATGGACGTCAACGGGAAGGTGTGAACAGAAACATTGTGTGTAATATTATTTTATCAAGCTAACCTTCCCCTCCCCTTCAGTGTACCTTAACCCCCGGGCACATGGTTTCACCCTGGGTCGGGAATAGCATCGGTTATATCCCCAAGGGAACTAGACAAAAATCTATACTCGTAAACTGTTGAGCCGTTTTTCCAGCATCGACGAGGTTTGGGAGATTGCAAGGTAAATTTAGAGGACTCGTTTGCGATGAGGTTTTGTATTTACGATGAAAAGGCGCAAGAATGTGGATATTTTGAAGAGGAAATTAACGACGTTTCCCAGTGCGATTCTGACAATAGAAAAGCGAGAAAGGTTGGTGGTTTAAGAAACATGGAGATTACATGTGAACATTACGATAAATTCTTGTCAATACACCTTCCCAAGCCACAGGACGCACAGCAAAAGCTACCAAAGCTAACCAGACGAAAATGTAGGGACAAACTGAGGGTTTGCAGCCATCAACATTTGCACATTTGAAATTATCCCGACACCTCCAGTGACGCTACTAGCGTTCGCCCACTGGTCTGTCTTTCACAGTCACTGAGCTAACATTGGCCCTGTCTTGTTTTGAAATCATTTCTCCAATCATTGCAAACAAATAATAAAAACGTCACCATTAAAACTACGGAATAACAATTCGCCGCGTTTGTCCCAAATTGAAATGCATGTCTCACGATGTGTGTTTATAGTACCCGTAGCTTGTATATAATGCAATTAACTGCATTTGAATTTATATCCACAAGTTACGAAACTGATGGGGGTTTGTTTCAACCGTTTAGGAGTACAAAATGGCGTCACCGCTGTCTTACGTTTTTTTGGACACGTAATACGTAATAGCCTCCTTCTATGGATTCTTTAAGTGGCGTTTTTCAAACTAAATTCTACTGGAGAGTGATTCTGCCAAACAATAATCCCCTGCTCAGTTGGGCTTCGCGTGTGCTTAGGGTTGATCCGCGCAGACCGCGGGATTAGGGTTGGCCTCAACACTCAAGGTCAGCTCAAAGACGTCGCCACTGAAATCGACAACTGACATGAGATATCGTACAGAGGCCAGCCTCCGTCTTACTCTCACATGGATCTCAGAAGGAGAGGTTTCGCTACCACTTCGGCCTCTCACAGGTCCCGGTGTTGAAGGAGAACGCTGTCATGCTGGTTAAAGTGGATAGAATTAAGCTGTTTTGGTACTTGAGAGAATTATCTATCAAAATCGACACCGTGAAAACGTAATGACAGGTTCAGGCATTGAAATAGGGTTTAGTGACAGCTAGGTGAAATGTACAAGACTACTTAGTGAACACGCCGTTACCTGGCTAAGTGAGGAGGGGCTGTGGTGACCGTGGTGGTCAGTCTACTTCTCGTAGCTCACCTGCTATGTCTGGACCGTGTCCTCTGGTCGAACTACTGGTCAGTACCGTAATTACGAATCGATCACTGCGACTGTTCGTGAATTTGGTCGTTACACACTGGACGGAGCGCGGAGTTCTAACCATCGAATGGTAGTAGTCGTTACACAACAAGTATTTACATTGCGTAGGTCAATACTGTCTTTACACATCGAGTACTTGCACTCAGTTGGTCAGTACTGTTATCACACGTGGATTACTAACACTGAAAAGGTCAGAACTGCTACGATGCACATGGAATGTTCACACGCGCACCCAGATGTGTTGGGTGGGGGTACGGGTGGGTGTCTGGGGTAGCGCACCCCTCCCTTTTGTATACATTCGGGAATGTTATAGGTGATGGAGATAACATTTGAAGTCCTTGGTGATACATTTTCAAATGTATTACACGAATATTGAACATGTAATGACAAATCATAAATGCAGCCTTCCTTTTCCAAAAACATGTACATTAACTCTGAATAGGCTCATACTGTATTGTTTTGTTTTTACTGTTATAACATATGGATTAGCTATACTGTATATTTCAGTACCGTTATTATATATGGAATAGCTGCACTGTACATTTTAGTACTGCTATTCTATATGGAACAGCTACACTGCATATTTCAGTACTGTTATGAAATATGGAATAGCTACACTGTATATTTCAGTACAGTTATGAAATATGGAATATCTACACTGAATACACCAATACTGCTACACAGTTGCAATGTATTGTTCAGTATTGTTATTACACACACAATAGGTACGCCGACATTGTTCAGTATTGTTATTACACACACAATAGGTACGCCGACATTGTTCAGTATTGTTATTACACACACAATAGGTACGCCGACATTGTTCAGTATTGTTATTACACACACAATAGGTACGCCGACATTGTTCAGTATTGTTATTACACACACAATAGGTACGCCGACATTGTTCAGTATTGTTATTACACACACAATAGGTACGCCGACATTGTACAGTATTGTTATTACACACACAATAGGTACGCCGACATTGTTCAGTATTGTTATTACACACAATAGGTACGCCGTTATTGTTCAGTATTGTTATTACACACACAATAGGTACGCCGATATTGTTCAGTATTGTTATTACTCGCACACAATAGGTACGCCGATATTGGTCAGTACTTACGTTATCCCATAGTTATCACAGAATTGCTATACCAGGCGGTAAACTAGAATATACGAAAATCAGAAGACATGTTGACAGACAACAAACAGACATTACGGTCTGTCTGCAATATTACAACAGTCTCAGCCGCTGCTAACAACAGCTTCATCTTTCATCACAGCCGGCGACACATCTCAACTGTCATGTTTCAAACGCAGCACATTAAAACAGTTAATGCAAAGGGAAGCAACTCGGTGTGAATTTATGTAACTGGATTTCGTAATGTAAAATGTGAAACAATTGATGACAACAACCACCAAATCCACAATTTCATTAACATGAGTTTAAGAGCTGGTATTGTTTGTGTATTGGATGGTTATTTTGAAGCTCCCAGTATATCCCCGCTATAAGGTCTGTCCCGAGTGTTGGTTCATTCCCTCACTCCCCCAGCCAGGAATCCCAAGCACCAGACAGTCCACAGATACTCAGTGGAAGTTTTTATTTTTACTGGTCGAATCCCTCCCTTTATCCGAAAGCGAATATTTACTCCTCCTAAATGAAAAAACATACTGCACATATATCAACAATAATTACATAAATTATCATTATGAAACAAAATTATGATGCAGAACGTAACGTTCATTACTCTCCCAGACCGAGAATGTAATATAAATGAAAAAGCGAATTCATCGTCAGTCTAGAATGATTTGGCAAGTCTACATTGTCTAAAATAAGAATTGTTCTGGACTTCATTTTGATTTCATTACTTTATTTGGTAGATCTATATTTTTAGATAAGATAAGTATATTTCTGGGACTAAATGTTAGTCTAAAGATCCATCTGTGTTGCAAATGAAATATTTCCCACGCCAGCGAAGAGAATTAATCCCATTATAACTGCAATATGTCACGTCAACACGATAAACATAACTACATTAGTAATTAAAGAACATAAACAAATAATTATATATTCGCTACATAACTGGGTCGGAGCGTTGTACTCATGGTAATAAACAACAGTTTATAATGATTCTGTAAACAACAACTTGAATCACGACGTAAGTAATACAATGTACATATCGTACATGCGGCATGAATCACTCGCATCGTGTGAAAGTTCGGAATTAATATTACGCCGTTATTATGTTGAATGTGAGGGACCGACGAATTTGGGGGAGGGGGTATCGAAAACGATACATTGTCTCCAAAACTTCTTGCAATTTTTGTGATGCCTCAGGCTGTGGAAAATCAGGAATGGAATTTCCTGACACAAAAATACAATTATGCGAGGTAGTTACAAGGCTTATTGTTTTAAAAAAAGAATATATCTGGTTTTGTAGCTTAAACTGAAAAATATATCTAATCCTGATACAACACCACCACCACCACCCCTACCTACCCCTCCCCCCCCAAAAAATAAATAAAAATAAAATAAATAAATAAATAAATTAATAAAATAAATCTAATCCTGATACAACACCACCACCCCAACCATCCCACCACCACCCCAACCCCCCACCCCCCCACCCCCAACCCCCACGGATTATGAAATGGTGGGTCACTCAGGCCACCATCACCGGCACGCAGGAACATCAATCAGATAATCTAAACAAAGCTTGACGAGAGTGTATTCGAACTGATTTTGAATTCACGTATTGGTTCAGTACTCGAGTGGTTCACTTTACATGGAGTTACAGTGAGTTAAAGGTTCACATGGCACCGGCAATGTTACAGCCGTATAGCGATGAGAACATGGTCTGCATTATATAATACAAGTATATGGGTATAGGCCTGTTATAGAAATTATATTAATTTACAAAAATGGAACTCAATATAAACCGGTCTGACTAAGAGGTTTGTTATCTTAAACCTATTGAAAAACTATTTTGCATGTCATCATTTGAAAATTGCAAAATCTTCCGATTATAATGAGTCACGGTGTCGTTTGACACACGATTGATACCTGGTGCTGTCATAGAAGCAATATAGACTTGCTCGCCGGCTCTCAGTTCAAATTATGTACATCACTTGATCCTAGTAGGAAACTGCAAGGGTTCCCGCACTTTTAAAAGGAAGGGGTCCAAAATATCAAAGTCCTCACTGAGATAATTTTACTGACAAAAGCAAACTACATTTGGTTTTCCAAAAAAAAAAAAAAAGGGGGGGGGGGGACTACCTAACCCCCCCTTCCCCCATCCGTCTATGCACTGGACGCCGAAATATTGCATGGTGAAATTATAGTAGCGAGAAATCAATTTTCTAAATCTGTCTCCAAATTCCTCGTTAGACTTTAAAACAGGCAAACTTGGAATATGTATGCAGCATAAAAATCAATTCTTCGATAAAATTCTTTTTGAGTTCACCCTAGGACGAAAGATGTGTCAAAGAAAGTGTATTCCAGCTCCGCGATCAATCAGTCAACAGCAAAACCGCTTACCAAGTTCCCAGCAACCCTGGAATTTTCGCGAAATATTAGGGAATGTGCCAATGCCACTTTTGTTCATTTTCGGTGTAAACTATTTCAAAAGCGCAAATAACGTTTTAAACGCAAATTTTCTTATATTATGTTTACTTCACAAATAGCGACGGCTTGTGAGTAACTGCACCTTTTCTGAAAAGATTCGTCGTACCAATTTCACTTGTCAAATATATGATGGGTTATTTTTTCAATGACTAATACTACTATTGAATTCTTTTTAAAGACTATTTACACACTATCATTTATCTGTTAGATTCAGCTCAATGTTATGCGTATACTGACATCTATTGCGAAATACATTAATCTGTCTTCTAAAGGAAAATACCGTCATACAGTGAACGTGCACCTTGTAAGCTTCAATTCTCATCATGAAAATTACTGGTTAAAAACAGATTTGTGAGTTTTTAATTATTTTTCACATCACTGTACTCAAACACAATTTAAAACTCGATTGAATAGTATGACTCCCCCATGAGGCAATATTATAATGAACAAAACGTGCCTAGACACATGTAAACAACTACTATTAACAAAAGCACCAATAAACTTATATGTAAATAGAGAACGTTTTAGCATTATTTTATTCAAACGAATAATGACGGTAACTTCAGACACACATTGTCCTTTTGTCATTTGGTTTCAAATTAACAGTATGTACATATGACCAGCGTTCTCCGAGTATACCTAGCAAAATGATTATAAGCTATCGATGACTAAATAAATACTATTCGGGTCCATACGTGAGAGGTTCTCGTTTATACATTGGAAATTGTAAATATTTTACAGATTGAATATCTGGTGTTTACAGTTCACTTTTAGGCAAAGAAATGCATGATTTCTGTCAACACGTGATTCTGACGCGGCCTTATGTTGACATCAATACCCTCCTGCCGTTAATCGTGAAAAAGGTCTTATTTAATTTTGTTGGGATGTGAATTGAAACAGAAAAAATACCTTAATAATACGATTGAAAAAGGTCTTACTTAATCTTGTTGGGATGTGAATTGAAACAGAAAAAAACATACCTTAACAAAACGATTTATTATTTATTTAGTGGTAAGATACAGTATTTATCTGAAAAAATAAAATTGATTTATCACCCGAGTGAAATAAGAGTTTATGTCAGAACTACATAATATTGCATCAATGACACAATGGTTTTCAGAGTTAAACCATGAAGACAAGTAAGAAAATACGTAATAAATAAACATTTTACGGCCATAGAACAAGGGAGTCTGTGTGTCTTTTCTGTCTAGCATGTTAATCTCGTGTCCCTACAAAGTTGACGTTGTACCTCGTGGCTGAGTCACTCGTGAAATAGTCAAGTTCGTGAGTTGATTCGATGAGATAAACGGGTAATTTGAAGAGAAAAGAAACATATCCCCTTTTTTCTACCAAGGTACACATGGGACAAAGGACATCTCAGGTTGTGATAGAATAAACAGTTGAAATGAATGTCACTGAAGTAATGTGCTGGATGTTTAAACTTTGTATGGACAAATACCGTTTTTCATGACATAATATTGAACGTTCACTTTTAATAGAATTTTATTTTTCAGAACTTATTTCGAAAGCGTACGGATGTAATTGCATAAGGAGATCATTTAATGTTTGTGTTTATATGGAAGTCATTTAAGGCTGGTTTAGAAGACCGTGGTTAAAGGGTTACTGGTAAATACGGTGACGTTCTGCGTTGTAAGTGCAAGAGGCTATACAGTGATATATATGGGTGCAAATTATTCATATATTCATTTCATATAAATCGCTTTCATAATCTATAAATTAAATGACTTAATTAATCAATCAAACATAGTACTTTTATTACCACTGAATTAAAGCAACTTCTGCTATCTGTTGGACAGAATATCACACGCCATCGTCGGCTCCTAGAAACGTTGAGTACATTTCTGTAATCTATGAAATTATTGCACGTCTAGAGTGAGTGAGTATGGTTTTACGCCGCTTTTAGTAATATTGCAACACTATCACGACAGGAGCACGTCTTGAAGGACATCATATGTATGCTGAAGTGTTAATGCAATTTCTTTGATAACAATATCATATCTTTGTTTCAAGGAATTAGTGGCAAAAGAAGCTTCTCGAGAAATTGAAGGGAGGCAACAACTGTTTCATTGTGTGAGTGAGTGAGTTTGGTTCTACGCCGTTTCATCAATATTTCATTTCCCTCACGGCGTGGTATACGTTTATCCCCATCGTGAAACCAACCTGCACGCAGTCAGACCAGGAATAATAATCGGGCATGATCCACGACCAGCAGCGCCTGTAACGACCAAGGGACGCAACTCTGAACAATGAAATGCGGCACTTTAAACCACTTTAAACCATACGTGGAGTATTCGGTTGTGCATGTCTTCTCACCAATGCCTCTCTAATACATCAAGTAATCAAATGGTTTGACAAAAAAATCAGCGATCAAACAAACCAGACGGTTTTCTGTATCTAGATGTGGCTGATGTGATAACATTAATTGAGTTATAGAGCGAGTTTCAAAGTAGAAAGGTGTTGTATTCATAGCAAACAAAAGAGAACAAAAATGATAAAATATTTAAATAATTTGTCACGAACACTTGTTTCCATTAATTTTCGAAATATTCTTAATGAATTCCGACTTTTAAATTAAGAAATATTGTCTTCCATGATTATGATCTGGTGAATGTGTAGTGAGATGTGAGGAATCGCAAAGTTTATGATCTGCTATTGCATGTTTCTAATAAAAACATTTAAATAATAGTAATATTGACATTTAGTTCCTCGCTGAAGAGATTCGCTTTCTCTTCCTGAGAAACATTAAAGTACAGGTAAGGTGTTATTACCTGTCGTGAATCACAATTTAAATATCGTTGTACTTGACCCTAGCTCTGACTCCAAAGAAAATGCCATTCGAGATATTCAAAATGTATCTTCCCACGTATATTATTTAGCAGGACTCAATAAAAATAGTATAAAAACTAAAAAAATATCCCTGTATTCAAAACGCACCTTTAAGTACTTTAAATTTAGTAGACAATACGGAGGCGACTAAACGACGTCAGTTGCGACATGCACGACATCTGAAGCTGGGCACTGGGTACAGGCTATAGCATGAATAGAAAAAATTCTTAAACCTATATCCTAATTTCTACTATGGGATTAACCAGGTCGGATGGATCTCTGGTCACGTTCTCAGGTCTGGCACTCCCCGAATCTGGATTCTCTAAATATGATATTGAGGTTTGGAAGTGCGTTTGAGCGACACACCTGTTTAATGACTAATAAACGTGGCAGTTGAGCATCGCCACATCAACACGAGACAAGAAGCCGTCCTGTTTCACATCTCTATGATAAACTAGACGCACATATGTGAACTCAGAAAAACATGATTGACAGGTGTCAGAAATACGTTTTATTTGATGACCCTCCTGAGATTTCAACTTTCAAAATTTATAAGATTATACATGTCACATATATTTCGGTATTTTTAGAAATGACACACTCTTTCAACATTTGAAGGAGGGCGTCAGTTTACTAGCATGAGTCTTAATAATATTTCGCTCACTCAGAACTGCAAAACAAATAAACATGCACATCACATAAAGTGCATTTGGGGACAATATCCATTCTAACACCATTTCACGTATCATAAAATTGCGAAACAATTAAAATTACCAAATTATTTAAAGCACAATCTTCCCAGAACCAAACATGGTCCTCAGATGTTCAATTGCTTTAGAATACCACACTCAAAAAACACTATACTGGATTGTCGCTCATCGCCTCCCGTTCAATGGTGTTGCGACTAGTGGTAGTTGTGGATGGTCGTTTTAATTAAAGATGTAGTATAAAGAACCTTAGATGGACTAGCTGTCATCGGCAACATCTAAGTCACTTGACTGCTATTATCAAATCATGTTCAATCCTTGATCAGGACTTAATTTCCCGTGGAGAATAGGCCCGAATAAGCGCTTGAAATGAAGCAGTCCCGAGTGGCCGAGCTCTTCATAGGATATACCCTTTTGCGCGAAATACAGGAACTCGCTACAAGAGCATAATCTAATAAAAGCAGGCGAATTTAGAATGCATCTAAATTTTGGAAATTGGAAATTGCGTAAAATGAACAATCAGAAGCAGTTTTGTGTAAATATGCTGGCTTTGGAGTAGGATAAATGTGATTTGTGCCTTCTACCCGTCAATAGGATTCATTGTAAACCCAGACCATTGCAGGGGGCCTCGGAGATGAAAGTCTATTCAAATATTTACCCTTACATTTCGCCAGATAATTTCCCATCATTACGGCTTTTTTCGTCCGAGGTTGAAACTGTCATACTTTCCTCATTCGATCCCGTTTCTTTATTCTCGGCTTAAAACCCTCCCCTACTTTATTTTTTTCGTTCCGTTTTAGTCCCATTTCGACATATGCGTAAATGGCCTCTAACGAGAGGCCTGGCTGTACGCATTTCCTTCTTGAAAGCTTCTTCACTGGTCAAAGGTCACCTCCGCCTAATTACGTCGTTTTGAAAAAAAGTATCCCTCCGCCTCTCGCGTCACTCAGTGAAACATGTTTGATTTTCGGCTCCCTTATGAATTTCCATTTAAGAGTTGACAAACATGTCTGTTTTTTCGTCGACAAATGGAACGGACGCATTTCGTTTTATTCAGTTCAAAACACGATAGCACCACGAACGTGCGCGAAATATATAATATTAAATTTCATATTAACAGCTACTTTGTTTGGTTTGAAATCAACATTTTACGGAGTTGATCGGTCGTATTGATAAAATACCGGCCTTTCTATTATCTCCTAATAGATCTGAATATTACACCTATTGCCATGTACACGGAGCCTTTAATGATAGATGCAGTTGTGGGAAAGTATTATATGAACACGAATCTTCGAGTGGTATTAGAACCGTCTATGGTACGAGCGACGTATTGCTTGAAGAAGAGGGTCAAGTTGGGCCACGGAAGGGCATTAATTGGCCACCTCGGGGCTGACATATCAGCCCGCTATTGTCAAGATTCGTACTTCACCTTTTACACAATCGGAACGTACCAATGAGCCCCTTGAGTTCGGAGTTCTATCCATAGAATTCATTTTCGAACGGCCATTGCCAATCTTTTTTTCTTGGTTGTGTTAATGCAGTACTTCAACCGAAATAGATAATTTATAATAGAGGAGAGTTTTTAAGAACCGTAGCCATTAAAGGGGTGTAGTTTGGGATCCATGGTTTCGTTCTTGTGATCATTACAAGCATAGGTAAAATATATTGTACTTTAAGGTCGGTGTCTGTTTCGGGAAACCATCACGGGACACAATCAGGCGGCGTTTAGATTTTGTGAGAACGCGCAATAACATGCTGGGGGTCGTATTGGGTGACACCTTCCTTGGTCATCCGTGCTATCTCGCCTTGTGGATGTGATATCTGGAATCGTCATTTTATAAAGTTATTCCGTGAATCAAGTGAGTCTATGCTTTCTGTTTGAACCAGTGTAAGTTCTTGAAAAGCTCCTATAATGATAGAGTAGGACCAAGACGAGTGACGCGGCGTCACGCCATGTTTTGTTAGTTTGTTGTTTTACGCCGCACTCAGCAATATTCCAGCTATATGACGGCGGTCTGTAAATAATCGAGTCTGGACCAGACAATCCAGGGATTGACATCTAAGCATCGATCCACGCATTTGGGACTGATGACATGCATCAACCAAGTCAGTGAGCCTGACCACCCTATCCCTTTAGTCGCCTCTTTCGACAAGCACAGTCGCCTTTTACGGCAATAATGGGTTGCTGAAGACCTATTCTACCCCGGATCTTCACGGGTTTGAACCCAGAATGCGGCTTGATGAAAATGACAACAGGGTAGTTCTTTTTTCTACCGTGATATCCTGCTTTTAAAAAGTAACGACACCACATACGTATAATATTTAATCACATGTCAATGTGTAGCATTCAATGGAAGATAACGACTAAGTGGCTGCAATAGTCGAGACAAATGTACTCAATTCGATGATATCAAATCTATACTGCTCCCGTGTCTCTCCTATCCTGGATATCCGATGTTGAAATCGTGGCGTCCAAATCCAGTGATACCACCAAAATATTGACAATTAGGAACTGGAAGCAAACAGTTTTTGTCTAAAGAAAGCATAGAAATCCCCCCATTTTAACCACGCATTAACTAGTTGACGATAAGTATAGCCGCTTTCGATTGGATAACCCGGCTGAACATGCGACCGTATGGACAAAGGGCTCTGCGATTAACCGGTGTCACTGGTATTTATTCTTTTTTCAGACCCTAAGTAAATTTGTGGAGCCAATGACTGAAGAGTGTCGGCCAAGTCAATGACTTCACAATTTGTTGCCATTTGCAATCTTTGGTTTACATGCAATTACAACGCCAAAAGGAACTAAATTACATCATGGCGTATTTTCAGACCAAATTTTGCGAGTCATACCAAACACGCTGGTCGTTCTTGAGGGCTGTCTGTTGCACGCCGAACTTTTGGTCGGTTCTTTGTAAACAAAAGGTATCGATCTTGAAAGGGGCCTTCCGTCTGGCTGGTCCAATGTAAATAAATTCAACATATTTCTACCGGTGTTCATGACAAAATGCGACGGCACATCATCCCTTGAACGACAGCCAAGAGAACAAACACAACGTCTTTGTTTTAAAAGTTTGTGAGAATACGAGCGTTCTCATGGTAATCAATGCAACCCCTCCCTCGTGTCACTTTCCCCTCCGCCCCCCTCATTTAATGTCCCCCACCCCTCCCTCCACCCCCTCGATCTCTTACAACCTTCGTTGCCATTTTGACAGTCTTTAAAATATTCACGTTTAGTTCCACTCTTGTGCCGCCCGTCAGACCTACCCTTAACCAGTATCATATATGGTTGTTCGAAACTATTGTTATGTGTGGCCCGTTTCACAAAGCGATCGTAGCACTATGACTGTATTAAGTACTGTGTTACACTGTATTAGTTTTACGACTGTAGTAAGTCTCTGTTTAACATGATGATTTACGACCGTCGTAGTGCTGACATCCCTTTATGAAACTGAGCCCTGAAATATATACTTGGACGATTTGCTACACCAGAAATTCAGCTTGTGTTCAAACCTCAACATAGGAGTGAGTGAGTGAGTGAGTTGGGTTTAACGCCGCTTTTAACATTATTCCAGTTATATCACGGCGTGTCAGCTTAATGTGGGAGGAACGCCCGAAGTGATGCAGGTCTCAGACGTTTACCACTTCGGTGAAACCCACGAGCACGGGTATGGTGCTGACAAACTAGAAATATAATCGGGGCAAACCGGGATCCGAACCCACAATAATGGGTTTCTGGTGTGCCCAAGGGACGCAACTCTGCACAGCGAATCGCGGCGCCTTAGACGAATGGGCCACCCGTGTCCCCTCTACATAGAAACGAGATATGGGACCACGTAATAAACCATGATAACAGATCTGTACGACTGCTGGAGTTATGAGTGAGTACGGTTTTACGAAGCCTGTAGCAATATTCCAGCAATATCACTGCGGGGGACACCACCAATAGGCTTTCACACATACTACCCATGTTGGGAATCGAACCCGAGCGTTTGGGCGTGACGAACGAACGTTTTATCCACAAGGCTACCCAAACGCCCCAGTTGGGGTTATGACTTATGACTTAGGCTACGATGGCATTAAAGAACGGGGACAAGAATATGTTTCCTCTGTTAAGACGTTCATGTTTATACCGATACAGCATTATACGTAAACTAATGACACAAAATTATTGTGAGTGAGTCGAGTTTACCGTCGTTTTGAACAGTATACCAGTGATATCTCGGCGTGCCAACATCAGTAGGAGGAAAGTAACAAAATATGGAGGTCGTAGACGGTTACCACTTGGAAGAAACACACGAGCGCGGGTGCTGACAGACCAATATAATTCACCTCCACGACCGGCACATGTTCGCACGAACACATGCAGTCTTGTCCCTTGGCGTCAGTGCAGCGCCAGCGCAGCATATCCAGGGAACCAGGCTGGCACGAACAAGAGGCTCAAACTTGGCCACCCGCTCGCCGAAGACGTCCACAAAAACTTAACTCTCGTAGTTTGCTTCTTCCTACAATCACCACTACATTTCATTCTAAAATAAGCAGACATTCACCATAAGTAGAACACGCGTAGATCATTCGCATGTGTGCCTTAAGCAATGTTATTTAAGACCTCTAATGGATAAATTGTATTTGTGGAATCGAACCGGGACACATTCATCACTGAACAACCGAACCACTTCAGAAATAGGAATATACTGCTTCCGACCAGAAAAAAATAAATTATACACAACTGATAACATAAAAAAGGTTTGTTTTTTTCACAAACGCGTAATTATGACTACATAAATATCGACGTCCATCATCGCTGTTATCTCTGAAGTACATCCATATATCCTTTGTAGTTTTCTTATAAAAGCTTGTGGATGTTAAAATCTATAGCCCTTTTTTTTCTCGACGAACCTATGTAAATACACCTATCGTTTTAGCGAGTCCGTGCCACTGAGAAAAAGTACGATATAAGCCGATAAAAAGGTTCACACTCAACATCGATATACTCGCCTACATTGAACTTTAATATTATCGCACTCAACTTGGCGGTGTTCAGAATAGGAATGAGTTTAACCGTGAAAGTTGAAAAGAAAAAGAATTACATTGTGCCTGCAAATGTGCAGCGGAAGACTTGACGCCTGACGTGTGAATTCGTCATTGATGCTCTAAAACAGTTTACAATAACATTTGGTAAAAAACAAACATCAAAAGGTCGTCCACGACAACAGCGCGGTACATGAAATATGATGATATTCGGCAACCTAATGCAATGAGAACACGTAACTTCGTACACTTAAGATTGATTCGCGAAACTTGGCTGGCGTTCTCAGCATCGTCCCCGCGACGTGTTGTGTGGCATTCGTCCTGCGTTGGCCACGAACTGTGCGAAAGAAGGGGGTTTAATATGCTGACAAAATAACGTCCAACGAATGGCATTAAATAGAAAATTTTGCATACGATGTTAAACACTCCGGGTCCCGCAACATCAACCCACTATCATCAAAGGGGCATTTGGTATGTTCGTGAAAACAGAGTGGAGAATTCGAACGCTTCAATCTGATGTCTCCACGCACGTCGGCTTTGTTTGAGGATAAAACTTCAGTTCTGCAATACATCGTTTAAATTCTGCAGTAGGGTATTGAAGTGTCGTGTTCCTTTAGGGGACGAAAACACTGACAGTATGAATATCAAGCAAACAGGAGGTTAAAGGGCCAGGTTTGGTTATACACAAATAACAGTTTCTGAAGAAATTAAACGATTTCTGTTGATGATGATGATGATGATGATGATGATGATGATGTTTGTTGTTTAACGCCGCACTCAGCAATATTCCAGCTATATGAATGCGGTCGGTAAATAATCGTGTCTGGACCAGACAGTCCAGTGATTGACATCATGAGCATCGATCCACGCATTTGGGTCACAATGACATGCATCAACCAAGTCAGCGAGCCTGACCACCCGATCATGTTAGTCGCCACTTACGACAAGCATAATCGCCTTTTATGGCAAGCATGGGTTGCTGAAGACCTATTCTACCCTGGGTCTTGAAGGGTTTCATATGACATGTACTTGCGACCATCTGGAGAAATATACATCAGGCATCAGTTGTATCTTTGACATTTCTCAACATAATATCAATGTCGATATTTCAAAAAAGATGTATCGCCGTTTAAGGGAAATGACTATAAAACGTCAACGTCAGCAAAACAGATTCAATTGGACGGAAATGGCAACATGGCGGTGAAAATCATACGAATGGATATCTGAAAATCGGTGATGACACCAGGTGTTGTCGGAAACAAAGGAGGGATGGTGGTAAACATATTACCTGGGTGACGTTGTACAAAGCGATCTTAGCGCTAAGGTGATCGTAACTCCCATACATTTTCATAGGCTTACCACAGTCGCAGCCCTAAGGTTGTGTTGTACAACGTCACAGAGCCCTACATACAAGTAAACGTTTAAAATTCAAAGTAATGTCACATCAATCGGAAGATTTCGACAAGGACAAAGTTTCACTGGCTGGCCGTAAACACCTTTGATTGCCCCCTACCCCTTGCTACCACCCTCCCCCACCCACCGCTGATGACCTCCAAGATGACCATGGTTTATATGGAGAAAGTCTCCCCACTCTTTGTCATTACGGGGTGGTACAATAATGCTTTGTAGTTTGCATACAAAGTAATGCTAAGAGGAGTCGCGACATCATAACTCATATGTTTTATTTTGTTAACATTTACGTACGAAAAAAAGAAAGCCATTATATTAAGAAGACCACACGGCGCCCTATAACAATGTTCTACAAGGCCAGAACCAGGAGACCCGTGTAATCCTTGTCCGCTTGTGCATAATGTTCCCGGGGACCCAGGGGAGGGTATCGTGTATCATAATACATATGTTTGTACGGATTTGGAGGTAATTAACGATCAAAAGAAATCAAAGCAATCGGCATTTAAAAGGAAAACGTAATCTCGAAAATGGGAGCGAGTTTTCTCTTGCTGCTTGAAGCAAGGATTCACACGTAACGTCACGAAATAGGAAGGCGAGTAGATGAAACTAAATTGACGGTCTGATTTGAACAAACAACTGTGGGGAGAAATTTCCTTTCGCGCAAGTCTAACAGCGATAGGTAGCATTGGCCATTAGTCAGTTTGGGATTAAGGCGAATGGACAAACACACATTACGAGTGAGTCTGCGCAGATTGCTCTCTCTCAGGTCCGCGCATTACGGCGCAGCGACATCAAAGGATGCCGGTTTCAGCCGAAACCCTTGACCATTTCTTGTGGCGGAAGAGGCAGCTCGATGGACCAATGGGATTGGGAGTTGCAGAAACATTTTTTTAAATACTTCATAGTTGTCTCAAACACATATATAGAGTGTTTGAACATCAAAGGGAACGGTTGCTTTAAGGCAACGTGTCACTTTGGGTAGAGCTGATAACAAATACCGCAAATATTAATGTTCGCACATCTGGTATAGTGTGAGAGGCTGGCAAAGATTAGTTACACTTCGACCTCTTCACATTTGAGGATATCACTACAAACATTAAAGTAGATTGCAAAAAGGGTGTGAGTGTTTTTACCGAGTTTAATTAGAAATGTCGCATACAGGGTGAAATTGATTAGCCTGAATAAAATATTGTCTGCACCAAAAATAGTTGTACCTAGTATCACATTCAAGTTTCTTACATTGCAGGGTAGTTTCATGGAAGTATCCTAGCTCGACTATCTGCCGAAACAGATTCAAAGGGCGTAAAAGACAAAATAGTGATGAAAATAATATGTATGGATCACTGAAAGTGATGAGTGATGACACCAGGTGTTGACGAAAATAGTGAACATGACCTGCTCTACCGGGGCACACGCCACTCACATACTTGGAAAGATTGTCTATTTGTATCTAATTCATTTACTAGAACCAGTAGCCTTCTGACTTAAAGCCCATTTAACGCAAGTTTAGCCAGGAAATAGAACGTTATATTTTCATATGAATATAAGGGGGCGGTGTGGTAGCCTAGTGGTTAAAGCGTTACTTCGTCACACCAGTCCAGGTTCGATAAACCACATGGGTACAATGTGATGCCCATTTTGGTGTCCTCTGCCGTGATATTCCTGGAACATTGCTAAAAGCGGCGTTAAAACGGGGGACACGGTCTTCACACATTGTAACCCTGAAAATCGGTATGTACACAGATATAGAGATAGTCTAGTTCTAATTCCTACTTTATCAATTTAGATGTAAACATATTGGTCACTCGTCTCTAGACGTTGGGCGTTGCGCAAAATGGAGAAACTGCTAATGTACAATAAGGGTAATGATTTATTTCTAGAGTCAAATAAATCGAAAAGTGTTTACGCAGAAAGCATCATGTGGTTGAGAGTCCTTATTCCAACTTATTAAGGCTGTCAATTAGCCAAACCTGCATAATAAAGCTGCCCCAGCTGAATAAAATACTAACAAATCTGACCACAGTTATTGTATGCTGAGACATCACTCACCCCCCTTCCCCTTGCCCTCTCTTCCCCCTCCCCCAAATTCAGTTTCAACTACCCCTTTTTCAACTGTATGAAGTATATTGATGAAACCAAGTATCTCCCATCATAATAGAGGCCGTAAAAGGTATTGAACCAGACTTCTGGTATCGAATCTACCTCATTGTACAAGAACTGACCATCATAGACCACAGCTATAGATTTAAAAGTGTCGATGTTCCTTAAGCACCCTCAGAGGGTCATTTCGCTTCGTTCCCATGGGGGGCACTTTTAACCAGGGTTCTCGTGCTTAGATCCTTCTTACATAGATTAGAACACGGGAGATGCCAATAGGGCAGGCACAATTGGACCGGGTCACGTGACCCTACTCTCGCCCACCCTTTAGAGGTACCCAGGTGCTTCGAAATAACAGCTTTTGTTGTGGTACATTACCAAAGCAAATAGGACTCTGAAAAGATTCGTTCGACATATATTTTCGCACCGATTTTTTGAAGGGAGTAAAAGGTTTGCTGAGACACAAATATGGCGGTACTCTGAACGCCGTATGGGAAAGTTATTAAAGGCATCTACGTCCGCCGTGTAATATTCTTTCTTGGGTATAGAATTTAGAGAAAAAATCCCGTTATGACTAGATCAAAGACTCCCGGGACGTCGCTAACAAAGACCGGGAACAGGGATGTCAGATTACGTAGGGAAATGGGTTTAAAGAGTTGAAAGCAACTTGTCTATTATCAGGGACGTATAGACGCGGGGCTAAGTCCCCTCATCCGAAGTTTTAAATGATTACTTGCAAGAAATTGTTGAGAAATAAATTCTGTTCTATGTCATCCCGATGTCGTAGGCAGTTTACTCAAATGAAGAATTGTCGTGTCAAGCATTATTCACATTTAATATCATTTGATGTTTAGACATAAAATGACTCATTCTCGTGTGTATTTACAGGGTTTAATTTGCGTATTAAGTAAATAAGGGCGCGATTTATATACCGTTTTACTTTTTTAATTCGTGGATATATTTTTAAACACACACATCTCACACACTAGTTTATGTCCTTAATTCGGCATTTTTTTTTATCCTAATCAGCAAGGACAGAGAGTTTAGTATCTATAACACTCAACTCATGAATATTCATGAAAAAAGCATAATCATCGAACACAGCGAGTATGGTTTTACGCCGCTTTTAGCAATATTCCAGCAATATCATGGCGGGGGACACCAGAAATGGGCTTCACACATTGTACCCATGTCGGGAATCGAACCCGGGTCTTCGGCGTGACGAGCGAACGCTTTAACCACTAGGCTACCCGACCGCCCCGTAATCATCGAACACTATTAGAATTAACACTGATCATTTAAAATGACTAAAATTGAAATAACTTAGAGTTAAATTGTCGAATGTCGTAAACGAAACTGAATGTAGTCATTCCGTCTAAACCAGACTTGTTTGGGACAGTGAGTTTTATACGTGTGTATCAGATAACGCTCAATCTACGTAAAAAATACAACATTAATATTTCAGACAATAAAACTCATTTTCCACATTGGGCTGAAGATTCATTCTGATAACTACACAGAACATTCATATCAATTTTCACATCAAAGCCATCAGATATCAATATATTCGAATATTTGTTTTAACAACACATCTTAATAAACACGCTCGTGCACTGCACATTGTTATGATGATTATCTAACAAATATATGGGGAGATTTCGTTCACTGGTGACATTGGACTCGGTAAAATTGATTGTCATGACGTTAACGGGACTGTCATATGTTATCTCGTGGCTTTCATATAATGTTTGGTTATTATCATGTGATCACGCTTGTTTAACATAATAATTGTTTACGTATTGATGCAAAATGAAAGAGCTTCTCAAACAAGCTGTAAAGACTGTTGGATCGTCTACATATTGTACTTTAGGATTAGGTGAGGGGTCAGAAAACATTGTACGACACCTTTCTCGACAAATCTACAAGCTGGGTCGTGGGGGAAAGCTTACAGTGAAAGCTCCCATCGCCTAACAAACGTTTTAGGCCGTGATGTTTGACATCCTAAATAAAGTAGTCGTTTTGAGCAGACTGTTACGCGCTTGGCCAAGCGTTAGTGAAAAGTGGGAAAGCCTTTTCACAAACATGCATACTCCGCGACGGTAAACTCCGTGTTTCTTTTGGCACAAATCCTAAAATGTGTTGCGAAGTACAATATAATTCCGACCCAGGGAACCGGTTGAAGCTGTAAAGCGTCATGGCCTTGTATGCTAATCCGGCGGATCTACAGAAACGTCTAGTTCGCACCAGTTAAGTCTCTGAACGTAGCTCCTCGCTGGAGCCTTAATCCATACTCCCATGCCAATTGCTGGGCGGGGAAACATTTGCAAGCCAATTGGAAACGTAAATTTTATTTTGGATAAGGAAACAGTGATGGGAAGTTCGAGATGTTTATTTAATCAGGGTCAACTCATACATTGGACGTGTTACCTTTTTTTCAAACATTGTTGCTGTCTTACGAGGTATTTTGAGCGTATCGATAAGTATGTCAGGTATGGTGTGTGTTTACTTGTTGGAGAATGTAGAGATGCTTACAGTGATACTACGCATACACACTACGTATCCATAAAAAAAATATATACTTTCTTTAACGTTCCTCAACATGTTAGCATCCAACATGCTCTTGAAACATCGTTTCTACAGCTTTATAAAAACGTGTCCACGTTGCAATACCGTCTTGTCATATTAGCCGCTTAGTACAGGATTGGTCTAAGTCATCATTCAAAAGAATATATACAGGCATAAGGGCCCGTCATTTATTATAGGGGTGGGGGGAAGGGTGGGGGGGGGGGGGGGGGGGGGGGTAGAGGGTCACCCAAAATATGATAGGATAGGGTAAAAATATTAACATCTTGGGGAGGGTCATGACAAAAATGCCAATGGACGTGGGGAGAATCATCCCCAAATATGACAAGTATAAGGGGAGGGTCAGTACATAAGTGCATCACGTCCCACACCCCTGCCCCCCCCCCCCCCCCCCCTCCCCCGTAACAAAATGACCGGTCCCTTAATCTGCCTCATTCCTTCAGAAAAGGTTTACAAATGCAACATTCAGCACACCTAATGCTGTCCTAGGATTGTATTTTTCTTTAGTTTTTAAACTGGTTGTCATTTTATCTTGATCATGAACCAATATGAAAACGTTATTACTATCATTTTGATGTATTGAACAAGTATAGTAAATATTTAAAAATATATTGAAAATAGATATGCAAGGTTATGAAACGAAATAGAATCCACGATCCGTATGTTGAGAAGGTTCTCAATATCAAAAGCGCGGGATTCGCACCTCTCTGGAACGTTCTAGTTCAACGTAAGCATATCTAATGAGGGGACACCCTTGACGAAAACGCTTAAGTTGAGGACTTTCCCATAGCTGACCACAGAATGTCTGCTATTGTCCGACTTCGAGGGTGCTCAGTAATCCACTTAGAAAATCCACATTTACACATAGTGGGAGGCGAAACCCTAAGTCGCGGAATAAGTGTGGAAATTGTTTTCTTTGGGCTGGACCTGGTTGAAGAGTAAAGGCATTGCTTCCAGTCGGTGTGGTCCGTTAATACAGGTCAACTGTAATAGGATTAAGTCCAAGGAAGGTCCTTCTTAAATGAAAAGTTTCCAAAACAAATAGGGTTGAAATTGTTCCCGAAGTTGTCAATTACACGGTGCAGTGCCATACATCAGCAACAGTGTGAGAAAAGTTGCCCTTTAGTTTGCATTCTCATGTATGAGAACGAACGTGAACTACAAATTGAACATTATTATCCACCAGCATCTGTGATTCATCATGTATGAATTCTCTATATGGTTCAACAAAGGATAATAATTGGTGAAATGCTTAACGCAAACAACACATCTGGAGTTTTCGTATCAACCCGACCTGAAAATATGGCAACTTTTCAAAATATGATTTCGTGGAAATACCATTTACCATGCTTACTGATCTCCATAATGACAAAGAAGGTGAATCAATAAATATGATGTGTCCACGGGGGACGGCTTTTCAAATTGACCATTCACTGGACATGGAAAGAGGGCCACAGTAACCAAAAGCAACAACTATTGAGACGAGTCCAAATCCTTAACATGCCCCGAAGGGAACCAAACACGACATGCTTGATATTATTTCAAAGAAAGATTTATATAAAAACGTGTACGGTATACAGACGCAAAGAATTAGATGACACTAATGTTACTCCCGGCAGAATAGATGTAAAGTTATTTATCTCTAATTCAGTGCAGCGTTAATGTACCTTCAGTAAAGTGTAGCATGAAGTGACAGCTGGACAGTTTCCTTGCAAGGAGGTATTTGTGACATGCGTGCGTCATACTGTTTTTAAAACGTGCATGCTGTCGGGTATTTTAATTGAAGTTTGACGTCTATTGTCCTGCGCACGTGTGACACTAGGCTAGCATGACTGGTCAAGATTCGTGAGACACATACTCACGAATCACGAGGTAAACGTTTCGTACACCTCAACCATAACCATTATTTTTCAACTGGAGCGTTACACTTGTCCCAGTTTGACGTAAGGAGATAATCTAAGGCTCCACAGTCATTGCTAGGTGCGGTGTCCGGCAACAAACAAACAAATGTTTATAAAATTGTGTGAGTGGCGGGTGCTTCAGGTTGAGCAGGACACGCTTAGCCTTTTTTTCGCGGACACCGGGTGTCATGATTGATTGAAATCCCATTCATACATTTTTCATCCCTATATTGCCTTTTACACCCAATGAAATCTATTTCGACAGAGACCGATTATTCTCTGAATTCTTTGAATTTACATATGTCCAGAACGAACGAACGAACGAACGAACGAACGAATGCACGCACGCACGCACACACAGAGTGAATCCTTGTTGACCCAATTCCTCGGGGTCTATTGCAACAAGTCATCCATTAAAACCACAGCCTGATGATATTAGGCAACTGCGCTCTTAAGAATTCTGGGTGACTTGTATCACATAATCTTAAAAAATATGTGGATTTGTTTCACCCAGCATAATTTCAGTGTATAGCATCGGCAATTTGCTGAGAATACCGTCATCATGACTGTATTTTACTGGTTTAACAATATTACAGCATACCACAGACAGAACCAAGGCATGATCAACATGATCAAAAGTTACCATGATCTATATAGTCAAACCGAGTGTTCAATGAGCTACATACTACCAAACCATTCTGTCTTACCAGCAAAACCACATAAAACACAACTGGAGCATAAACTAATTAAAGAATTAAGCACAACACCTAATCCAGATGTATGGGAATATTTTATTACAGATAGTGACTTCCATGCTGTATATGCCTGACTGCATATTTTGGTCTACTGGTATGTCAGTATCACAGAGGGAAAGTGAGTGACCTCACGGAGGATGGAAATCACACAACACAATACTCAAACAAACACATGTAGACTGTGTATAATGAGATCAAAATAATAATCATAACTGTCAAACGCAAAAGTACAGCTGGTTTAAGCCTGCTTTGAACAGTATTCCAGTTATATCAGGGAGTGTCAGCTGTATGCTGGAGGAAAGCCCAAAGTGATGCAGGTCTCAGACCACCAATTTGATGAAATCCAGGAGCAGGGTATGAAGCTGACAAACCCAGAAACATAATCAGAGCAAACCGTGATTTGAAATCACAATCACACATTTCTGGCATGCCCAAGGGACACAACTCTGCACAACAATATGTGGCGCCTTAGATGACTTGGCCACCCGTACCCCCACACAAAATAGTACACCATACAATAGATGTCAAAATATAGTCAAATCTTATATCAAATATCAATACCTCATGCTTTTCTCAAGGAAAACCACAATTATGCATTGTTCCTTCATCCCCCACACAGAAAATATGTTTGTTTATGGGCAAACATTTCATATTCTGTACCTGGGATTGTTTAAAAATATAATCTGCTCCTGAAAATGCTGGAAAACATACTATTCTTGTTTTGGTTTTACAACAATACAATAAACTGTTCACTAGACATGCTGCAATAGTATTCGGCTCCTCCTTCCAGGAAAGGAACTGTGTGTTCTGAAGACTTAAAGAAATTCTCAGGCCTCCCCGAGAACATTCAAGGTCCTCTAGTTTCCCTGCAACCTGACATAAGGCACAAGTGAGTGAGTGAGTATGATTTTACACTGCTTTTAGCAATATTGCAGCAATATCACGGCGGGGGACACCAGAAATGGGCTTCACATATTATACCCATGTCGGGAATCGAACCCGGGTCTTCGGCGTGACGAGCGAACGCTTAAACCACTAGGCTACCCGACTTCCCCCATAAGGCACAAGATGTCCACAGAATTTAACACTGAGCTTCATCAACATCTACATGGTAGAATCAGGCCCTTGCAGCATAGTGAGTGAGTGAGTATGGTTTTACGCCGCTTTAAGCAATATTCCAGCAATATCACGACTGGGGACACCAGAAATGGGCTTCACCTTGCAGCATAGCAATGGAACTGAAACATGAGGTACATATTTCACCCTTTTTCTGACATAATACCACATAATCGACCAAATTTATGGCATCTATTCACCCAGCAGTGAATGGGTACCTGGTAGGATGAGATGGTGATGTGATTTGTTATGTAGTGGTGCCTCACATCCAGCTTACAATCTCCCCTGCCAGCTGACAATGTAATTAGAGTGCACACTGATCTACTGACCAGGTTGGTTTGTTGTTAAATAACACCACACTCAGCAATATTCGAGCCATATGACGGCGGTCTGTAAATAATCGTGTCTGGACCAGACAATCCAGTGATTAATGTCATGAGCATCGATCCACGCAATTGGGATCGATGACATGCATCAACCAAGTCAGCGAGCCTGACCACCCGATCCCGTTAGTCGCCTTTTACGACAAGCATAGTCACCTTTTACGGCAAGCATGGGTTGCTGAAGACCTTTTCTACCCCGGAATCTTCACGGGTCTCAACTGACCAGGGCAGTATTGTTGAGCTTTGAGCAAGCTTTAGGGGAGTGGATTTGGTGTAATATAAACATTTACATTATTATTCAAGCACATTTCTTTTAGCATCTATCCTACATAAACACTTCAAGTGAGTGAGTATGGTTTTACGCCACTTTTAGCAATATTCCAGCAATATCACGGCGGGGGGACACCAGAAATGGGCTTCACACATTGTACCAATGTGGGGAATCGAACCCGGGTCTTCAGCGTGACAAGCAAATGCTTTAACCACTAGGCTACCTGCCCGCCCCTTACCCTGAGAAGCAAATGATGCATCAGAAGCAAATGATGGATGAAGACTGGAGTTACTACAGTTAATCTTTCATACCAAGGATGGTTTGTAACTAATTCTGAGTAGTATAAATCCGGGTTTCACAACTGTGTAGAATGGACACAAACATAATATATATTGCATCTCGAGGGACACATGGTAATATCCATTGTACCAAATTCTTCACAAGAAATATACCAGTAGAGTTCCTGTAAGTAAAGTAATTATTAAATCTTACAGTACAGTACACTACACTACACTTTAACGGGCCCTCATATTTCCTGACAAGACCTGTGAAATTAGTAATTGAGGGTCCTTTAGACGCCTAGTATTGTTTATATATTTCTACTGAGGATTATGCTTAAATGCCCGGATATTTCTGCAAGATTATGGAATGCTTGTATAACAGTGCACCTCCATATAAATATAAACACACAGGGGCCAGGTGTTAACAATCCATGGCATATAACACAGATAATACAATCAATGTAAAACACACAAATGAACTGAACACGCTAGTACTTGTATAATGCAGCACCCTTAAGTATATATAGTTCACAGGAAAACATGTTTCTACAACAACATATCACGTATTATGACAACTTCCATGTGGGGTTCCCTGTTATTCTGCCTACAGCCTGGAAAAAACACTCCATGAATTGTTGTAGAGTTGTCTGCATTGCACACATTTGTTTAAGGTCATTCATTAATGAAAAGACTGTTCTAACAGGACTCGCTAGACTATCTGACTACAACCAGTACAGCCCTTATACTTCTGTATAATACTCAAAATACCATAGAGCTAAACAATCTACAGTAATCATTTATTAAACCATATTCTCTAAATCTTGTGAAAAATCTTGGTTAAAGATGAACAAAATTTTTCATTAATAGATTCACATAAATATTTGATCATATTCCTCAATATGTTGGTGAATTTCATACACTCACCTTTTCGAAAACACTGTGCGTCGTCACTATTTAATGGTGATTCATAAACACATGCTTATGATATAGTCGCAATCATACAATGGAATCTGCTTTTAGCACAAATTTCTTAAGATTATTAAAAGGGTTTGTCCCTTTTATGCACAAATAGGGAACAGCAGGTCATTGTCCTGGAGAAGCTGCCATTAACACACTGTTGTTATTCCCGCAAGAGTGTAGACAGAATGAAAGGATGCCCTTTTAAAAATGGTGTCAAGATTATGCAATTGGAAAGAAAACCACACATTAACTATTATTAGGTTGAACTCACATTATTATCGTGCAAATAGCATTTTTCTACTACTATAATGATAATAATAATAATAAATAATGAGCCTAATCAGCCTCAGTGTGCCAGGATCGACCAAACCTTCTTTGCCGCATTTTTTACTTTAATCTGTAATAATAATAATAATAATAATAATAATAATAATAATGAACCCTGCTGATGCTTTTAAGTTATTTCTGCTGTACCCTGTATTTCTAAAAAAAGAACTTTCTCACTGATGAAACATTATGTGCATATTGACATAAAAGATATTGCAGATGATTATCTAGAACATAACTTCAAAAATATTCTCTTTTTGCTAAAATGTGAAACAAATTTTCATTAACTTGATATGCCAAGATCAATAACTTCCTCTTCAAAACTTTGCTAAAAGTGTACAAAAAACATTTGAAATTTTTTTTACCATATTTGGTTCGCAGGAAGACTATGTCAGAAAGACCAACTAAATGGGTCCTTTCAGATTCCTAATCGAAGACAATTTAATCCATACCATACTTTCTGTGTTATTTAAATATAAAACATCAATTGTATAACATCAGATTGTAAAATACTGACAGAAGACTTGGGGTAAATATACCACTCCATCTTATAATATCTATAACATCCAACACATCTAACACTACATTTTATGTAACAATCATGACAAACTTCACATATATAGGAATATAGATATTGGCACTGTAAATATAACATACAATATATTAAATACT
Organism: Haliotis cracherodii; assembly: GCF_022045235.1. NCBI lineage: Eukaryota > Metazoa > Mollusca > Gastropoda > Lepetellida > Haliotidae > Haliotis > Haliotis cracherodii. The sequence continues at coordinate 36,034,300 of NW_027266308.1, forward strand.
CTTATGTCAACAAAATCAACAATACAAATAGCATGATGGTAATACGACTTCAAAATAAATAAATAAATAAATAAATAAATTATCCAAACACATGTAGATACTGACTTGCCATCACCAAGGCTGTATTTGATTATGAGGTATATGAAAAAAATACATGATTTTCACTAAACACTTCAAATAAACCACACAAACATGGAAGACAAATACAACAAACCTGAAAGATTAAACCCATCAAATGTAATGTATGATATACTTGTACAGAATCAATGGAAGCCATGATGAACAAGAGTGCCTATGAGGCATCTCAGAGTTTCCTTCTGAAACCTGTAGATGTGGCAGTAAGTAAAAATAGTGAGATGCAAATCACCTGACATGTTGGTTGGTTGGTTTGTTGTTTAACGCCACACTCAGCAATATTCCAGGTATATGACGGCGGTCTGTATATAATCGAGTCTGGACCAGACAATCCAGTGATTAATATCATGAGCATGGATCTACGCAATTGGGATCGATGACCTGACATGTACTTACTGTTGACATAATTAAGAATGTAAGTCTTACAGGTAGACATGTGCACCACTGCCACTGCAAATATGTCATACAAAATGTGCGAAACCACCACAGGTTTACATATGGGTGGGATGGGGCAGGTATGTGGTGTGTGAGTGTGTCTGTGTGTCGATGGGCAAAGAGGTGTGTGTACATGTAGGTGTCGGTGTGTGTGTGTGGCAAGTCTGATGTATATGTATAGGTATATGTGTGGCAAGTCTGATGTATGTGTATAGGTGTATGTGTGGCAAGTCTGATGTATGTGTATAGGTGTATGTGTGGCAAGTCTGATGTATGTGTATAGGTGTATGTGTGGCAAGTCTGATGTATATGTATAAGTGTATGTGTAGCAAGTCTGATGTATGTGTATAGGTGTATGTGTAGCAAGTCTGATGTATGTGTATAGGTGTATGTGTGGCAAGTCTGATGTATATGTATAGGTGTATGTGTAGCAAGTCTGATGTATGTGTATAGGTGTATGTGTGGCAAGTCTGATGTATGTGTATAGGTGTATGTGTGGCAAGTCTGATGTATGTGTATAGGTGTATGTGTGGCAAGTCTGATGTATGTGTATAGGTGTATGTGTGGCAAGTCTGATGTATGTGTATAGGTGTATGGGTGGCAAGTCTGATGTATGTGTATAGGTGTATGTGTGGCAAGTCTGATGTATATGTATAGGTGTATGTGTGGCAAGTCTGATGTATGTGTATAGGTGTATGTGTGGCAAGTCTGATGTATATGTATAGGTGTATGTGTGGCAAGTCTGATGTATATGTATAGGTGTATGTGTGGCAAGTCTGATGTATGTGTATAGGTGTATGTGTGGCAAGTCTGATGTATATGTATAGGTATATGTGTGGCAAGTCTGATGTAGGTGTATAGGTGTATGTGTGGCAAGTCTGATGTATTTGTATAGGTATATGTGTGGCAAGTCTGATGTAGGTGTACATGTTGTTACAGACACACACAAAATCAACCTTTGCCTGTTTCACCTTTGACATCAGGACTTAATGTAAATCATTTTCAGAAGCTCAAAAAAATACCTTCTGATAATGTAACCCTCTCCAAACCTGCTCTCAATGCATGCATTTCACCAACACAAATTGCAAATGAGCAAAGCAATAAATTGCCGACATGTACAGAAAGCCAATTGACTATTTTTTAACTAATCACTAACATGCCATAAATTTGATGATCCCACCATTGCCACAAAATAGACTATGATTGTCCCATGTTTCCTACCCGTGGAGCACAAACCTCACCAAAGGAATAGAAAGAGGTCAATGAAGTTATAAATCCTGGAACAACTTAATTAACCAGGGAATGCTACTTTGATGGGCAGAAAGCTTTTCAAGGAAGATTTATAAACACTCTATTGTATATAGCTGTGATAAATATACTCTGGGTGCATGCTCAATATTCTCAAGCTCAAAGTCTAAGAGACAGCACCTGAATATTAGTTGACCCCTAGCCAGTCACAGTACAACATAGAACAAGATAATATAAACTTGCAGCTAATGGCAAATTGACTGAAATAACACATGCACTAAAACTTTTACAGTTAACATTTGGGCTAAGTTTGTCTTTGGTATGTAAAGTTCCAAATCAGTGTCATAATGATATTCATTATTACTTATAGTTTTACATGACCAAAACAATCAAAGTGTAAAGTGTCATAAAAGCAGCATTTGTGTGGAATATTACTTACTTTCTTGTTTGTCAAATGTGACGTAACACAAGAGAGTTACATTTGATCAACATTTCACATGACCCCTTTCATATAGACGTATTTGGAAGGATACATTTCATAGAAATTTCAAAATATATAAAATAATTTCTATAATGAGTTAATTGAAAAAATCTCATCAGTAAAGTTTCAACAGGAAGACATAAAGAGACAATATACCTTGGCAACGACAGATTCATAACTAGGAATATATAATACATGGACATTTCGAAGGTAAAGTGTTTATACAAATAGAGATTCTCCTCAGACAGTACATATTCTGGCAGGAATGTATACTGTAAATGCAGCGTAAAGTAGATTCTTTATGAAGGACCTGTTTTGGTAGACATTTTGGTATAAATATTACAACTGTGATCCAAATAAGAAAATAGTTACTTTGAACAACATATAAACATATAAACAAATATGAAGTATGAATATTTTCCAATGTATATATGGAAGACTGTATGACTTGGATTTATTTGGAATCATAACTCTCAGTCAGTTTACGTTGAAGCACAATCACTTGTCTTTCAAGTCTGAAAAAAATGAAAACAATATATAAGTATCAACATTGTCAGGTGATGTGCCCATATTCTTCTTTGAATAAAGAGTTATAGGTGGTGGTGAGCTATAGGTGGTGGGGGATGGAGGTGTGTTGAAAAATGGGTGGTGGTGGGTGGTGGGGTGGTGGTGGGGGAGTGGTGAGCTATGGGTGGTGGGGGGTGGGGGAGTGGTGAGCTATGGGTGGTGGGGGATGGAGGTGTGTTGAGATATGGGTGGTGGTGGGTGGTGGGGTGGTGGTGGGGAAGTGGTGAGCTATGGGTGGTGGGGGATGGAGATGTGTTGAGATATGGGTGGTGGTGGGAGGGTGGGGTAGTGGTGGGGGAGTGGTGAGCTATGGGTGGTGGGGGATGGAGGTGTGTTGAGATATGGGTGGTGGTGGGTGGTGGTGGTGGGTGGTGGGGTGGTGGTGGGGGGAGTGGTGAGCTATGGGTGGTGGGGGATGGAGATGTGTTGAGATATGGGTGGTGGTGGTGTGGGATGGAGGTGTTACGAGCTATCGTGGCATGATGAGCTGTGGTGATGGGGTGTAGGGTTAGGGTGAGCCATATATATATGACACATGCCAACATTTCCATCAAAAATTAAAATACTTAAGATTCAAGCAAAACATATCTTATCAAATTTGAGCACTCTTGTACATATCACAGGATTTTACTGTTCTTTATAACACCAATTAACATGTCCTAATAGTCTTTTATTGCATGGTTTTGTACTGATACATGCCCTCGCTATACCCTTAACTTAAAGTTATCCTAATACCCCTCAAGAACAAACCATTAAAACTAACCCAATCAAAAACACAACAGGACATTTTCACATAAGATGGGCACCTAAACATAGCTGAGTAATGGGTAAAAGTATCATTTTTTAAAACCAACATCAAAGTTGTGAAAGCACATGTATGTGTATTTGATGTTTAATGCTGCACACCACAATATACCAGCTGTATGACAGTGACTTGTAAATAGTGAGTGAGTGCGTATGGTTTTACGCCACTTTTAGCAATATTCTAGTTATTATATCATGGTGGGGAACACCAGACATGGGCTTCACATATTGTACCCATGTCGGGTATAGAACCCGGGTCTTCAGTGTGACAAGCTAACGCCTTAACCACTAGGCTACCCCATCACCCAGCTTGTAATAAAATCAAGTCTAGTCCAGACAATCCAGTGATTGATAATGTGATAACGTTCCGCTACGTTATACTAGGATGACAAGCAATGAACCAGTCACCAAGCCTGACCACCTACTCCATTTGGTCACCTCTTATGACAGCAGAGGTTGCAGGGGACCATTTCTAACATGGAATCACATAGGATAAAAGTTCATGATGGAAACAACCAAAAGACTGACCACCAACCTATCAGGAGCGAAAATGTTCACGTGATCATAAACTTTGTATGATTCTTTTATATGGCACATTTAAAAAAATACCACAGGGCGTGATTAAATAACGGCGGAAAAATTGAAATTAAATTCATTGACCATGAGAGAAGAGAACAAGTTGATTTATGATAGGGACAATGAAATAAGGTTGTATGTGACAGGTTAGGCTGTTGTTTATAAGCCATATGCTGTTAATCAATACAGCGACACCTGGTAGTTAGGCATAGCGGCATGAAACTAGTAACACAATCCCTATAGGAAAACAGCATCCAAAAGCTGTTCTACTCACTGCACTGTAAGGGGTGGAGAGGAAAAATATTGGGGGAGATTATGTAACATATGGCTGGTGGATTTCAACAATAAATACAAGCCTGAGTTTGATAATAAGAGAGTTACAGACAAAGGGAGATGACTCTAACCTTGATTGAGCCATACTCCCAAATACTGCTTTGTCTTCCTAACAATGGCATGTAATGCATAATTCATGAGTACCCTGAATATAAACTAAATCCTGTTATTTAAATGTTGTGATAAGTGTGTCCCCAAACAAAATTGGAATATTTCGATGCCATTTCACAACTTGGTATGCTCTGATGGTATACTGTAAGTTTGTTAATGCCGCACTCAGCAATATTCCAGCTGACGACGTAATCTGTAAATAATTGAGTCAGGACAATCCAGTTATTGACATCACGAGCATCGATCTATGCAATTGGGATACCATGAGATGCATCAACCAATTCAGAGAGCCTGACCATCAGATCCCATCAGTTGCCTTGCATTGTTTGGATCTTCCAGGATCTTCACGGGAGGAAGATATTTGTAGTCAATGACACTTTCCAATACTCTACTATTTTTTTTACCTCAATAATGAGGATGATATGAACACATTCATGAGTCAAGAATAAAATAATAACCTTATTTTAAGCACAGATATGTTGCTGACAAACCAAGGATAGGTCAAATCTGGCTTGTCCAATGATAAATGGATCCTGGCATGACTAAGGGACGCAACTGCACATAGTAGCACCTTTGAGCACAGGCCAACACATGCCCCCTCACACCTTAAGATGCTCACGTGGACTGATAAGAACTGCATACAAATATTACAGTCCAGATCCATCAGTGTCATGGGTGAGTGAGTGAGTGCAGATTTGACAGGTTCATGATAAGTATCATAGCTCATTCCATGGCCTGTTTTGATCTCTTGTAGCAAAGGTTTTAACAATATGAATATTTCAGATCATCCATCTACTGTTACCTTCATGGGCATCTACAGTGTGGCAGTGCAATTTGCGGACCTCTTGGTGATAACGAGCTTATTTCATCAATATACAACCTGCATGATTTGCCACACTTTGAAACGTTGTCATATTCAAACAACTAGAGAGAGGGAGATCTATTTCCTGGGTTTGGACAGTCGTAGCATACATTCTCAAGCCAACTATATGATGACCTTCACCTTGAAAGTTGCTACATCAACTCACTTCATAAATACTTGTGGTCGTCACTGTAACGATACATTGAGTCTAGATGTTTAACATTTCCCCTCCTCTTTTTTTTGACTATCCTTCTTTCCTAATGACAGAGCTTTAGAGAATCTATATCTTTAAAAGGCTCTGAAAGCTTTAAGCTCCCGAGGCTTGCCGAAAGGTTTTAAACTTTTATAGATGAGTGTTGATATGTTTGATATCCACTCAGTTTGCAAACAGTAATAACCAATGAATTGAGTGTAAAAAGTACAGCTAACCAGCTTCCGTGGCAAAGAAAAGTGATGTCATTTGATTCTGGCGTCATGGTAACCAATGACATCACAATGGTCTGCAAAGCTTTGTGATGCAATACACTGTAGCAGAATATCCTAGGGGATATCAACAATGTCAAACAAACAATATCCCCTGTGGAAGCCAGTTTTGTATGATAAATATTAATAATCCTAAGTACACTTTTAACACAAAGGACAAAATATGCAGATAAAAGCCATAATCCATGACTTACAGTTCCTGTAGCTAAGTGACAAGCAAGCAAATGACTTCATTTCTAAGCTAGGTTGCCATTTCTACAGACTCACTTACCGCTTGTTGTTGTCCATGGTCGTCTTCAGATGCATCTTCAGGTCATCCCGCTCCATCTTTACATGTTGCAGCTGACTGAGAAGCTGGTTGTTCTCCTGTCTCCACTGATTGTTCATGTGTCGAAGGTCGGACATGTCCTTGAGAGGACCATCAGGAGGCCATATTCTCTCCTTCTCTTGTCCCTCCATTGGGGAGGACCTTGATTTGTCCTTCTGTTTCTGAGCATCTAAGGTATTGTGGATCACTTCAGGTGACAAAGATTTCTGAAGACTAGAAAAAAAAGACAAGTATTGTATAATTATTGCAATGATTTATTGTATTGTGACACAAATACACATCAGTTTGACAAAAGTTGTGTTCGTTTGTTTCTTGTTTAACGCCACACTAAACAATATTCCAGCCATATGACAGCAGTCCGTAAATAATCGAGTCTGGACCAGACAATTCAGTGTTTGATATCATGAGCATCGATCTACACAATTGGGATATGATGACATGCATCAACCAAGTCAGTGAGCCTCTTATGTCAAGTATGGGTTGCGAAAGACCTATTCTGTATCAGAATCTTCATGGTTCTTGACAAATGTACCGGAAATACAAATGTTGCATTTGGACACCCTACTTGGAACTAAATGAGCTGAAAATTTCAAACCATATTCTGAAATAAACCAGCGGAACAGCAAGCAGACATTATCAAAAAGAAACAGAATTTCAGCAAAGTGACTTTAACCATTACCCTTTGAAAGCAGTTAAGTGCCTGTGACCAGTCTGTGAAATAGTCTCCAAATATTGCTGGGCAGGTGGGCTCAAACCATTTCACTAATCATAAGAAATCTCTGCTAGAAATCAGAGTCCATTATAGGATTCCCACTATATCACAAGCATGTGTTTATGAATCACTACGAAACACCAGGTGTCCTGCTTTATCGGTTGCATCATCACAAACACATGCAAAGGCAAGTCAACTGTTCCCTGAAACAAACCACAGTAATACATGGTCTAAGTCAAAATAGGGAACAATGTGCTCTATAGACAGGGAGTTAATGAAGCCAAAAGATCTAAGCCCCTGTACACGATTGGGAATTAGATTTACCACATGTTTTAAAGTTTTGTGTGGCATTGCAGCGCAAATCTTCCACATGGCCAAGTTTGTTAAATCTATGGAAGAAACATCCACTCAAGAAATAGTTTATGTGCTGATGCATTTGTACCTAAATCTAACAAAGGATATGTCCCAATGTTCTAGTTGATGGAATCTATGACAATCACTCAAGATCTACCATCACTTAGATTTGTTCATTCAATTTAGTTGATCATGTATGGGCGACTCATCTGGGAAAGATCACTCAGGCCCCAGTCCATCTAACCAATCACAATATGATCATGCTGTCGAAGCCATTGAATATAGAATCAGCTACGCTATCCACCAGTCCTGTCCACATCCAGCTTGGGAACTCAACCCTAAGTCAATGTCCTCCACTAACCCTATCTCAGGAGATGGAACACTGGTGTATTGTGGCAACATGGTGGATGATGACAACATCAACACTAAACACAAGCTTCGCCACTCGGCCCACCGAAATATGAACTGCTGGTGATATACAACAGCAAACCCTTTCACGGCAACCTGTCCTCAAGATATTATGACACCTCCAAATGGACGGAGTTCCCTGGGGAGAAGAGGATCTTGTTCTTTTGGTTCCTGACTGTGAATGGGTTTTGGTTTAGTGTACGAAATGTATAGCGTTTGTTCACATTCAGGTCTGTCCCCTAGAACTAGGATTAGACAGGAACTTGTCCCAATTTCTAAAATATAAGATAAGAAAATTATATATGTTCTTTGCCTAGCCCTGGTGTATTCCAAATGCACAAAAGAGTCGAAACAAAATCTACTTTATAACTTTCTATTGGAACATTGTTTCAAATCATACTTTTGTTGTTGCCTGTTGTTCATAAAGGTTATGTGAGACATCACTAACATCTAATTAGAATACAAGGAGACTTCTCCAGTCTAGAACTTCAAGAACTTCTTGGTAAGCTCTTCATTGTAACAATTTGTTGTTTCTGAAGAAGTAAAACGTATAACACAGTCCTGAGACCACTCTCACCTCCCCCCCCACCCCACTGAACCCCCTTGAATAAATTATCAGTCACTAAACAATACAAGGATGAACAAAGATGAAGCAAAGCCAGCACCACTTTCCCCCAAAAAATCACCACATTCAGTTTCAAGATCAGACTATATTATAATATTCATATCAACAGCATCACACTAAAAAGTGTCCAATGACTTAATGTGAATATCAGAAAAAGGATTTGGCATGATCGCCATCATGCTGATGATGTATTTCCTCCTGGATGTATCACAGCCCTTACATGAAAAGAATTAAATTCTCTCCAAATGCTGGCTTTGGATGACTTTTGCTGATATCTTTGATGTTAGATGGACCTAAGGACAATTTCAGTGCTGGATGTTTAAACATGAAATGGAATGGTTTGGGATCTTCATTACTTACAGGGAAGCTCTGAATAAAGAAATTCCTATATTGACCATGCTTCACTCCTTGATGGGTTTACATTGCGATTTCAACACAGCCTGACAACTTTCAAAATGTCCATACAAGAAAAATAGCAATAGTCGCTACACACACAGCTGAGGGCTGACTTAGACTGATTTATTATTCCTAAAGTGAAAAAGGGCTTTTCTTTAAGTTTTATCAAATTCCTGTTTTTTCCAGTTATCTGTATGCCTAAAAAATTGAAATGACAACACATAGCTACAAGACTGGGAGCAGTGGTAAGGAATTAGATGGACTGAACAATATTTCAGTTATATGACACTGGCTTGTAAAGAGTCAGGTCTATACCAGAAAAACCAGTGGCTGACAGGATCCACATTATTGGAGCACATTGATACAAGCTCAGCCGTGACATATATTGTAACCACCCAACTCTCAGTAGTTGCCTCTTACTACAAGCATGGAGTTTTGGGGATCTTTACTCCCTATAAATTCCAACAGAGAAATGTACATGGAGTGCTAGGGACCTACAATACTAGGGGCACATACTCCCCTGAACTCCTGCAATACTAGGGACCTCTATTCACCTGAACTCCTGCAGTACTAGGGACCTATATTCCCTTGAACTCCTGCAGTACTAAGGACCTATATTCCCCTGAACTCCTGCAGTACAAGGGACCTATACTCCCCTGAACTCCTGCAGTACTAATGACACATACTACCCTGAACTCCAGAAGCACTAGGGGCACATACTCCCCAGAACCCTCAGATAAGGACCTATACTCTATTAGAAACCCAATGGAAAGCCAATCACAGAGTCTTAGGGACCTATCCTGGAATTCCTGCATGGGACATTGATTGCGAGGATGGTGCTGTAGATGGGAGCGTGGCTGCCACCTGTGTACTGCCCACCTGTAGGCAAGCTGTGTGTGCTGCATGCTCTCCTCCAGGTGTTTCACCTTCCTCAAGGCGGCATCCCTCTCCTGCTGCAGGACCTGGAAACAACACAAACAGCACTACAATATTCCACTCCATCTCACAGACTTCAGACAAATAGATGTACCTACTGTTTCTAAAGGCAAAGTGTAGTATATGGGGTGTGCATGGGTATGAAAACTACAGTGTGTATACAGTGAGCATGTCATATCCTGGCACATAATAACTCTTCAGATACTACTACAAATACTGATCTGAATGGCTGTAAGATATGTATCAAACACACAAGTGTGAAATCCCCGGCACATAGAACATGGACAAAATTATTTCTGACAGTTAGTTTATATCTCAAGCTCATCTTCTATGTACAGTTGCCAGTAATACCAATATTTCCATATTACAACAAACTACGAAAAACAGACAAGAGTCATACAAAGATGACATATCACCCCGACGTGGCATGTCGGTAAACTGTGTGTACCTTCAAATGTATTTAGATTGGCAAGGAAATATTTTTCCTTGATGCCAAAACCAGAAATATAAAGAAGGTTATTAAATATTGGTTCATGTAGCTCATTTTCTGATGATCTCATGAACTTCTAATAACAATAACTTCGCAGATTCGCATATGAATAGCTCTGTAGTAGCTTCATGACACAAAGGCATAAAGAGAATGTACTAGGTTATGTAGCTCACATCATATATAGTATATGATATTGGTAAATAGTACACTTAGAATTATATGTCAGGGGCTACAAATCAAAAAGATTAAAATCTATAAATAACAAACTGCACTACTAGTGAACATGATTGATATGTGCATAAAGTTTGGTGAATCTCTGTCGCATGGCTTAGAAGATATGCTCCAGACGAGGACATTACCCTAAGTTCATCAATTTTCAATTTAAATTGAAAAAAGAAAAAAAAAGAAAAAATCTGTTAATAGCAAACGCACCACTACATAACCTGCTTGATAGGTGTAAAACCTTTTGAGAAGCTAAGTTGAATGGTTTGGGAGATATGGTCCGGACAAGTGCACTTCCCTCAAATTTCCTAAGTTCATCATATTTCCATGGAAACGACAAAAATATAAAATTCTAAAAATCTCTAAAAGGCAAAAGGCACTACTACTGAGCCTGACTGGTAAGTGTACCAAGTTTTGTGAAGCTAGGTTGTACGGTTTAGGAAATATGATCCGGACAAACAATGATTACAGACGGGTGGACAGACGGACATACTGATGACTATATCCCCCTGTCATTATATGTCGGGGGGACAAAAAAAGGGGCTGCTTATGCTGCAACACATCATGGCATCTGACACTAATATGTGTTTGTTGTTTAAATCCACGCTCAGCAATATTTCATATATATGACAGTGGTCAAGAAGCCAAGTCAGAAGCCTGACCACCCGATCCCGTAAGCTCCTCTTATGACAAGCATAGGCACCTTTTTTCAGCAGGCATGGGTTGCTGAAGACCTATTCTATCCCGGATCTTCAATAATCGAGTCTGTACCACACAATCCTGTGATTGATATTGTGAGCAATGATCCACTCCATTGTGGTATGAGCACACGCAATCCACCAAATCACTTTCTGACCACTTGATCCATTAAGACTCCTCCTTTGACCAGCACATGTAGCTGGGGACCAATTCTAACCTGAAATCTCCACGGGGACCTGACAGTAATAATTGGTAGTGGTCTGATGAATAACCCAATGTTCAGAGCACTGGAACATATTGGGCCTCAACTGGGGTACAATACTGTAAGATCTTGTATCAACACAAAACAATACACATTTGAATAGCATGTAAAAAGGAATAAAACTGAACTAAAAACACTATTTTCTGACTGAATATTCAAGAGTTCTCAATCTATCTGGATTGATTCAAAATAAAATAAAAAGTTTTTTGTGCCTCAGTTCATTCTCTTTGTTTATGGAATAGCTTCTAAAGATGACAAGTCTCACCTACCAGCATAGCATGCATCACAGCCAGTATGGTCAGTTACAGTATACTGTAAAAACCCTTGGCTTGTACTGCCTTAGAGAAGCTGCATATTTATGTAAAATAAACCAATATCACCCAATTACCTTTAAAAACTTCCATACAAATATGAATGAAACATATGAAGAACATTAGTATGACACAGTACATGATTAGCCAATGTGGCCTTTTCAGCTGGCGTACCAGTTCTACTGCAGCATATATAACTATAGAGCAACAGCTACTGTCCACTCACTTCCATCTTCAACTGTAGGTTTGCAGACAAAAAATAACATCTTTAAGTGGCATTTAGAAGTTGGTGTGATGAAGTAAGACAAGTTCTATGGATGAACAACTTCTTTATTACAATTAGTGCGACGTTTCGGTGTAGATCTTAACACCTTTATCAAGCATAGAACTTGTCTTTCTTCAGACAAAAAATAGTTGAAAATTGGCTGATCATTTCCAACATATTGTCTCTCAAATACTCATGGCCTATTGAAGAAAATAACTATTCAAGGCTTGCACTACCTACACAAAACCTCAATGACACCACAAGGAAATCTATCACATGGAAATCACACAACATGTGCACTTGCTTATTCCTATCCATTAAGCAATAAATGTACACCATATTACACCTAAATCTCTATGTCTAATGATACTACTGATATATACAATACCTCATTAGTAACCCAAATTTATTCAGATTGCAAATTATCTTTACAGACTGCTAATAAAAAAATTAAACTTAAACCATGAGTTTGAATGGAATCAGTAATTGGCTCAAAACCAACACGAAGAATGGAGATCAGCAAACAGCTTTGTTTACCCAAAATTAACACACAATGCTCCTTCAGATTTGAAATTTAAATTAATTTACACCTTTTCATTGTGTGCTGTAATACATATTTTATCGCAGAACATTGCTTTAAGCATCCAGTTCATGACCTTTCATGTGAAACACCATCCCTGGTGCCTAGCCAGGAAAACAAGGAAGGTTGGGGAAACTGACAAGGTGGATTAACGAGCCCCTTCAGGTGGGAATGGCAGCTAATTTACATGTGTACAAAGCCCAGGTGGATGATAGCTCGTGTCATCACACCACTAATTGGTCCAAATTTGTAAGTGAGGAGATAGCTCGCCTCTACAGCACGCGTCTAAATTGGATGAAAATGAAACTGTACGTAGAGGACGAGTTGGACGATGAAAATCGGCAACATTGCTGCAGCCGGTGAATTTCAAACGAAACTGATGGGAAGAAAATGGCTTTGAATTTTGCACAAAAGCAAACATTGGCAACAGAGGCCGTGCAGGGACATGAAGAAGAATCAATGTGGCGTGCTGTCATGAGAATTGCCGGAGATTCTCTGCGCCCGTTTCACCATATTCGTAGTGTTTATTTTTCATGTCTGGGCATGCTAATGATAGAATGACTTGATACCCGCTTCCTGATTCAGGAACATATTAATACACTCCCGCACTCAGATGAGACCAAGATGAAATTGTAGAACTTAGGAACAAAGCCCTTACACATCCATCTCCCATTCATTAGCCTGTAGTCCTTGTGTTGGCAGCTAATGAGTGAAAACGGCTTGTTTTCCTACCTAAAATCTTCCACCAGGGAAAGATTTTTTGATAGAAGTTTATGTTTTTTAAAATACAAGAATTTCCCTTCTGAATCTTAATGATGTTTGACAGCGGGAAAGTTTTTTAAAAAGACTTTCATTTAAAAGGAATAAATTTTACCTGATTCAAGGGACTTTACTCTAAATAGGGTCTAAAAGCAAAATTTATGTATTGACTGAGAGGATTTGGTCCTTCACATTTTAGCATCCACAATTATCGAAGCCTAATCTGTCTATAATGGTTTCGTTAACATAAGCCTTTTATGTCAGAAAAGTGAGCATATTTCCTTTGATGTATAAACACATCAATACTTTCCTACTTTACTGTCACTTCTTAAATAAAATGTATTAAACATGCAATAAAGTACAAAATCCAAGATTTCATCATAACAAGGAATTTTCTTCATTATTTGAACAAAATAAAGGAAAAATATGATATACAAATAGCACTCAAAAATTGAAAGCATTGCAAAAATTCTGCAATAATTTTATCATATTTTGAAAATATTTACACAGATACAATAATTTAACTCACTGATCCACAATTCTTTATTGAAACAACAAAGAACCTTTTATTACATAAAAAAATGAAAAATGCCTATTTACATGAGTGTAATTTGGCTATTTGACATATGACACGGACGTGAAACATGTTCTGGGTGATCATCTACACCACTGACCAAACTTGCCACAGATTTAGACGATTCATGAAAACCAGCAACCAGCAATCAAAATTCGCTCAAAAACAACAAATCCATGTTGGAAATGATGACAAAGCGACCTCCAACTTTGACGAGAGATTAGACGCAAAGCTGTTCATGTAGGGATTAGCAAAGCCCCAATTCACTTCTGTGTCGGCCTATGGATAAAGCTCTAATCCTGGGATTATTACACAGGTTTTTACTAAACACTCTAATCTACCATGGCCTCCGAGCCAAGTAACTGTCAGCTTGGATGATGGTGAGTTTTGCATTCTTTCCGAAATGTTTAGAATTTGATGTCAGATTGATATCTCCAAGGAAATAGATTTTTATTTGGTTGTTTAGGCAGGTCAAAGCAGAGTGGAGGAGATTACATTGATGTGTTTTTACTCTGAAACTTTTTATCAAAACACAGGGAAGAAAGATGCACTCTATCCTTATTTTGATGGAAGACCCTTTAAAATTTGCATCAGCATTCATTAATAAAATGTGTATAGAATATTTTTCTATTAATTAATGGAAATACACGTCCCTATGTAAACTTGAGCTGTTAAATACTAACACCTGCAAGAGGGTTGGTACACTGGCTATTATATCTAACCAATGAAAAAGTGCAAAAGGTAACAAAAAAGGTTTGGGAAATAGCATCTGAACCATTTCAGTTCCTACAAAGGGATGTTCATAATTTTCCTTTCTATCCAAATAACAGAAAATATGATTATTATGTAATATTCGCAGGGTAAGCACAAAAGTCTGTATTTTCCATTCATTGATATTTAAAACAAAACCTCCAATAATCATTGCTCACAGACGACTATCTGTAATCGAAGTAGTCTTGAGACTTTATTCCAAATTTGTCCTCAATCTCAGTTTTCTTTTAAAGTTTGGAGGTAATTATTCAATGTATGACAGAAAGTCTTCCCAGTAAATGTAAAGTTTGAACAATATGTAACCCAAAGATGCCACAGTGAATCAAAGAGAAGAGACCTTCAAGAGTGCTTTCCTGAAATATTTGAAAAATTCATGAAGATTTTGGATCTTTAGTCATGGGATTTAGCTGCTCGCGGGCTTCTTTTCGTACTTTGTTGACATCACCTACGGATTGGGGCGATTATACCTGCGAGCTTTTGTCAGTGCGTTGTGGGATAGGTGGAATGGGATCGATTTTCGGCATTTCTGTTGCGGCTCGGGACATGCCGTTGCCATCACAACAGGGCGCGGCACGGAGCAGCAACATCCTCTTGACCCTGGTTTCGAGAGTGACAGTAACACATGGAGGAAAGAGATATCGGGCTAATCAACTGTCAATTGTGCCTGATCAATACATGTAATAACCGATCCATGATACGTCTATAGTCACCGTCATATTGTTTACCTTCCAAACAGGAAAACAAAGGCCGGAGCACTACAGATTACACCTTTTCTCTGTCACATAAATGGACAATGACGTGGTCACTTTGCATGAAGTATACCACCGCTGCAGCGAAATTGACGAGCCATCAGTGCTGTGACCTGACTAATTGTAGCCATCTTGTGTTGGATGAACAGTCAATACACAAGCGATACTGATAATTAAGTCATAAGGAGGCCGAGCCCAAACACAACAGGAAAACAAATAGGGAGGCCATTAAATATCCATTTTCCTTGCTTACATTTCGATGCTACACCTTTCTGCTGTGGTTTCTGGTCTTCTGTGATCTACATTCAATTGAACTTATCGCCTGCACTTTGGGTGCTTGATCAACTTGCTCTACAACAATGTCAGGTGAATCAGTCCTAACGTTGACCTTTCTAGGTGAAATGAACACTTTCTGTGGTTGAAGACAGGGAAGGATATTATATGATGTCCGAATCAATATGAAATGTGATAGCGACTAGGAACACAGGGATAATTTGCATAGATAATCATGCTTGAAGTATCCTATGTCATACACAACTTCCTTCATAGGTTATGTTTACCAGACAACTCGTAACTGAATAAAACTATAGGGAAGAAGATCATGTAATGTCATAGATACATGCTTTACATGATATTGAGATTTACTTTCATAGGAAGATTTTATATATAAAATGCAAACATTATTCATTAAATCTCTGTTGGTGCCACAACCTTGTCTTAATTCTGGACGACAAACATAAAATCTTGCCATCAGTGTAGAAATAAATGAAATATGGAACCTAAATAATGATAAAGAATATGAGGATGTTGGAGCTTTCACAAGCGCTTTCGCAAGAGCTGATTTCAAACTTGGCGACAGCTACCTAAATGACAGCAGTTAACATAAAAAAAGCCACAAAACAGTTTCCAAAATTGTAAGAAATTGCTTCTAAAAGCAGTGCTGTATGATTCCAACTTTATCATAAGAATGTGTTTATGAATAACTACCAATTAGTTACAGAATAATGAAAGAGGGACTTGTTCACTAATGATTGTCTGAACCAACCTGATTGCTCTCCACTTTCCTGATTTCCTCCACCAAAGATTCCAAAGTAATGTTTATCATGAAGTCTTCACAATTATTATGCATTTTGTTGTTGCAAAAATATAAATGTAATTTTGATTTTAACAGAATTAATTGTTTACAGGCTAATCCCCTAAACTGTGTATCTCTTGTCAAACCCATCCTTCTGCATCAGTCATATTTGTGGGCGTATTTTTTGGCTCCCCCTACCTTCACCCCCCACCCCCCCCCCCACCCCACCCCACCCACACACACACCCACACACATAACAAATGATGCATCTGATGTGAGCTGACGAATATAATCATAACTTCCTTTGCTAAAAAATGCAGACAAAACTATAACATGTTGATACTGTAAGCTTTAACTGACAAGAAACAACTTAATTCATTTACCTACCAGTACTGATTGCTGTTAGAAATATAGACACAGACAATATCAAAATGTCCTACTCTGATTTCATAAATATTATGATTAAGATATGCCATTAGCGACAGGTCTATCTCTCTCTAGATAAACACTTTAAAGAGGTGTAGTGTTGGTTGTGTTTTAAGGCTGTCAGTTTCATTGATAAGGTGAAGTTGTTCCACTATGTTTGTTGGCTAAATATTGTGCTAGTCAAGTGTATACACAATGAGGGAGAAATACACTGAGCTTTCCAGCACCACGCTCGTTCATTCACACAGACCAGTCAGTCAATGACTGACACAAATCTACAACACAAACACACACTTTGAATGGATATAACTTGTAATTAAACTTAACATTTTATAAGAAATTCTGAGAAATATTGTTTTTGGTGCTTGAGAAAACAGTGAAAAAATAAATATTAATTGAGAAGGAGTATGATTTACACCATTAATTAATTTTTGTTTAAATAATAGACAAATATATTTCAAATCAGTGATGCAAGTTTTGAAAATAGCAACTGAATCACAATGAAATATTTGAGAACATTGTATTCAACAGTCAATAAATCAAGTCAAATTCTGGTGGCAACCCCACTAAAAACAACAGCAAACATCAGACCAAAAGAAGCGTTCATGCGCAGATAAAACAAAAACATATTAAACTTGTCAACTGTAACAAACAATCAGGAATACATACTCACAATACCACTTTAATAAGTTTCATATACAAACCTAACAACAAAACAATTCCACACTACATTGAAAATTGTTATTATTATTATTATTATTATTATTATTATTATTATTATTATTATTATTATTAAAAGAGCAAAAAGCAAAAAAATAACAAAAACAATTCCACAAGCAAAAAATGGAAAACCAAAATTGATTTGGATGTCTAATTCTAAATTCTCCCCATGTCTACATTCACTGACCAAGGCAATACTGTTGTGTATGATGTCTCTCTAAAGTCTTATCTACAAGAATCCATTAGCCCATACACACATTTGATGATCCCTAAATCTTGCAATATCCAGTCACAATGCTTTGATATGGCTTTTCAGTCCGCCATTAGAATTATGGGGATTCCAGTTTTTACATGAAACCAGCCATTGTGTATTGTGTAGGTGATATCATAAATACACTCTAGTGTATGAAAAACGCATAAAGGGTTCCAGTCTCAATACCAAGTAAATAGTCCTGTCTTTGTAGCCTATCTCCTCACGAGGAAGGTTATTATACCGGTAGTTGAAACTTTCAGGTCTTCAAACTTTCTAAAGGAGGGAAATAAAATGGGATCTTTCGTACAATCACTATTTAAAGCTAATCATAAAGTTGGTGTATTTTGCCGTGGTAATTTGTATTCTGTTCAATGTACGATTATTTCCCTGACCCTGAAAACTAATAATAGTTTATCAACATTAAAGCGCTTGACATTTCTAGTCCCTGTGTAAATACAGGTGTGGACAGATCCCGCTTAGCCGCCCCGGTGACGAGGCTTGCTTCGGGTATGTCTCATTACCGAGGGCTGTGCATAATCGCTCGGCCCATCTACGCACTATGTACGGCATGCGCGTGTGATTTCATCCAACGGTTACAAGATAAAATCTTTAATGGTAGGCATCTGCAATCGATGATTTCCTGAAAACAATGAAACCTGAGTTTATACGACAATGGTATCGCTAACCGCTTCGTAAATGAAGACAAAAGAGATATTACAGAAATAATTTGCTTTGGAAAAAAGTACTCCCCACACTTGTAATACTGTTAGCATTTAAAGCTATCTGTCATTTTAGTTTGATAAGCTAACATGAAACACAATTGAAGTTCACTGATTTTGTTGAAGGCTGCTTTATGTGGATGTTTGGAGAGGCTTTTTATTGTCTGAACTTATTTATGGAATGAAAATGACTTCAAAAACATAAAAACCATTCATGACAATGCTTTTTCTATTGTCTCAATCCTAATGCGCAAAGACAATAGTTAATTCCCTATTCTGGTAAATGTGAGGGAATAATATGTTCTGTAGCTCAGAAGCCATCATCACTTGACTGCAATACCTGGGAATGTTTTCGGGCGATTTTTGTTTCAAACATATTTCCTACATTTGATAAAAAGAACTTCATGTTGTATTTCTGTTTACACTGATCAGAGAATTCCATTCAGGGGCCACAAAGGTGCTTTGGAAACGATCCTAAACAAATTAGAACAATGAAATTTTAATGATATTTTTTCAGCTTTGTCTCTTAAAAAACCGCCATGACAGTGGTACAAATTGTATGCCTAAATGGACATACAAGCATGAAGCGTATTGAGGCGCATGACTTAATTGTGACTTCAGTCTGAAACACTTTATCCTGACATTTGAGAAGAGGATTTCGCATCATGCTTGAAACATTTCACAGCAACTCCACCTGAAATGAGATAAAACCTCATTCCTGTCCTTCCACTATCACCCAAAACAATCAGCGAAAATAAATGTCCTGACTGAGAAATACGTCTTCCTGAAATCCTTCCCTGTCGGACAGTGAGAGAAATAAATTTCATCATGGGTTGTCTCTAGTTCCTGCTTAAATACGTCCGCTGGGTTTGAACGAGCGTGAGTGTGTCCACATGATGTTAACCTTGCTTAACCAATGATGGCAAAGATAAGAAAAAACAAATTTACCTACTCCACGTTCCAAACACCTTAACTCGGCCCCCTCTGACCCTTTCATTTACAAAAATCATGTTTTGTTCCTTGTACTATGATCGCAAATCAACTTGATAAGATGCTGATGAAGATTGGTATGATATGAGGCCATTAGTCCTGATTTAGTTGCCCAGTCAGGGAAAGGAACACAATATCAAGCCATTTTCTTCTCTTCTCACTTATCAGTTGTGATTAGTAATGTCATCAGTGAGTGTTGACTATGTCTATTTACATTAAAGATGTGTTCGCAACTTCTACACAAAACAAATTTACTCTACTCAAGAGGTGGGCTAATTTAAGTCAACATCGACGGGATCCTATGTACTGGAGTCTACAAACAAAGGACTATACACTATCAAACGCTAATTCATTCATGACCTGGATGAGAGAAATATTACACAACACGTTCACTCAACGGACAGCCCCAAAAGCTCGGCCTCCACTCTATTGTTCAAAATGTAATCTCTCCTCAGTTTTGGTCAATCCCTGTAACTTAGAAGACGATGCCATCTTTCTGGCTCCTCAGTCGTATTCTTGACACTTTTAATTTTGCTTGTGTAAACAGTCTATGTACGGTGTATTAGTGAACGATCTGGTGTGAATGGGGCTGGGGTAAGATGACCCCTGAGGAAGCCCCAGCCCTGATCAGATACCCTCAGATTAAATGCCAAGAGGCCCAGCAGGATGGTTTCACAGTAGAGGCTTTGAGCGATTAGGCTGTGTATGAATACATCACTGCTTCACCCCTGACCTCCAACGTAGATTCTACTGTAGACACCAGTAGTAGGCATTGATGGGCATGTTGTTAGTCGACACCAGTAGTAGGCATTGATGGGCATGTTGTTAGTCGATGTAAGTGCCGCAACTTAAGGTGGATGGTAACTCATGTAATAAGTCTTGACAATTAATAAATACACTGTATCCGTTAACATATGCAGAACATTAACAAATTTGGAACAAACAATATAGATATGCTAGCAGGCAATACATTTGGAAGTGAGGTAAACTGGGTTTAATGTCATGTTCAAGATGACTGCATTTATACAGCAAAGTGCATGCACATGTGAGTGATTGAGTATGGTTTTACGCCGCTTTTAGCAATATTCCAGCAATATCATTGTACCCATGTCTGGAATTGAACCAGGGTCTTCAGCGTGATGAGCGAACGCTTTAACCACTAGGCTACCCGACCGCCCCCCATGCACATGTGTGTGTGGCTGCTTAAACTAGCCCGGACTAATGTTGGTTTAATAGTGCTGGCCCACATAGATACCCCACTCAGACACAGTATACGGACTCCAAGCCAACTCTTCGAAGCCCTTGTTTTATCCCCTTAATGCCAAGTGCCAGACAGGGTAACAAGTACAATCTCTAATGTCTTTTGGTATGATGTGGCTGGGAATCCAACCACCGACTTTCCGCTTTCCGGGCAGGCGCTCTATCCGCAAGACCAAGGAGGTGATCAGGCAATATATGAAGTGATTACTATTCTTCTGATGACTTAAAGATTGTGTAGTTTCATTGAAACCACGACAGAGTGAGTGAATGGTGTTTTATGCAAATGTTATCAACATAACAGTCATACGACAATTACCTATCTGAAAAGGAATGGACCCATGACAACAAAATCCTAGGTCAAAGTCGTTGGTGAGAAAACTCGAAAAAAAATTTTTTTTTAAATCCCAAACTATCCAAAGGCGCCAGTTCACCACTAGACCTATTCATGTGCCAAGTCTGGTTAATCTCTAATGGTTTTTGAGTTCTGTTCCGGAAATGAAACTTGATGGAGGGACAGAAGGACGGATGGACACCACCCATTCCTATATCCCCCTTCCACTTTGTGGTAGGGGCTAATAATGTAAGCAATAATATTGGAACTGACAAACCATGTCAATAATTTGAGCAAAGATACTGGTCCAGACAAACCCGATGTCCATTTTATGAGCCAGCTCTGAACCAGACACACTACATGTCAAGAGTGTGCGCAATGATATTGAACCCAACAAACCACATGTCAAGAGTGTGCGCAATGATAATGGTTCAGACAAACCAGATGTCCATAATGTATGCAATGCTAATGGACCAGAAAAACCAATGGTTGATGATGTAATGAGACCAATGGTCCATGGCTGTGATCACACACAATGGTATGGGTCACAACATGGCTGATGCTCTATAAGTTGCCGATCTCAAAACTCTCTATGAAGCTATATTTTGAAGGAATGAAGATCAGCTTAACAAGGTTTTTATTGTACTATTGTTAAATGCTTTCATTCATGGATATTCCTTATCACATCAAACAAAATTGTAGTGAAAGAATCAAACTTTTCTGGCATTCTTACAAGACTTTTTTTTTTAAATTTCACGATAGACAATGTTTTACTTCTTTCGTCCTTAAAAGTGTTGAAACTGTTTACTGATTCAGCTCATGTAAGGACAGGATTTGATAGAAAGGGATTCACAATACATGTCTAAGTGATGGGTAAAAAGCTGTAAGCTTCACGACTGTACCAGGAGTATAATTAACAAGAGATGCCCCGGATTTTCCCACACTGTCACATGTCCTGCACTGAGTCATTCCACACCTGGGAGGCAGCATCATATTCATCTTATTTATAAATCATCCCAATATCTGTGGATGTTATTTCTAGGTGTTACTTGCTTAAACAAAACTAGTGGTCTACACCCCCATGAAGGGTGTAGCTTCATACAGCTTAACTCATTCACCGACCAGGTATAGATGAAACAACAACACAGTCTGAATGCCAAGCAGGTAAAATGG
Source organism: Haliotis cracherodii (assembly GCF_022045235.1). NCBI lineage: Eukaryota > Metazoa > Mollusca > Gastropoda > Lepetellida > Haliotidae > Haliotis > Haliotis cracherodii. The sequence goes on from NW_027266308.1 coordinate 36,056,723, forward strand.
ACACAATTTCAATCAAACTGTGAGGCGTCTTGCCATCCTCCACAATTCTCCCCGACCACAGAACACTTTTTCTCTGGCCACAAGCACATTCACTGCATGAGAAACACTCAACAGCATTCTTTATCTACACGCCACAAAAACCAAGGCACAATTTTTAACTCATCCCCTTGAAAGTTCACCTGAGTTCATGAAAACACAGAAACAATATGGAGGCTACGGAGACCGAGAGAAGTGTCACCTCATTGCTAGATGAAGGTACGCTGGTGATCGTCGAGCTCTCTACAGCATTCTTAACACCTGGGGATCCCTCGGGCTATGGGTGCCGAGGTTCCACCGTCCTCAACACAGAACCCTATTATCCTGTACACAGACATGAAACATTCACTTGTTTTGTCATTTGTCAAGCTATGTATTATGGGACGAGCCTCTCGAGGTTGATATGAACATTATAGGTACGACATCCTGGCCCAGGTGTGTGAGATGTAACTGGCTTCACCACAGGGTAATAGGACAGTCGTATGTCTATTATGATCATGTAATTGAAATTGACAAATACGGAACAGTTGAGGAGGATACCCACAGAACTTGTAAGTGCAAGGAACAAGCAACTTGTACTCATTCACCAAAGAAGTAAATAAAAATCCTGGGTGGATTCAATCTTTCACTGAAAACATTACAGACCTAAAAAGATTTTTCAGTTCCTTGTGACACCATTCAATTATATTATATTATTGGATTATAATTGATGGAGTTTAATTTCAATTGTAAAAAGTATTTTTGATTTGGGAGATGTGATTCAATAAATATTAATCCCTATTCATCATATATAGACAGGGAAAGATTATACACTTGGACTTCCCTGATATATGTAACTGTTTCTGTATATATATACAGACAATGAGTCAACAACACATTTTATTAAGCTCGTCACTGTTCATGACCCTCATCTGTGTTTTTCCTAGTTCACAAGGTGCAACCAGTGAGGAAGATGACCAATGATAAACTACATTTCTCATCATGAACTAGGTGTGTGTTCTCTTGCCATTGGCTGAATGAAGTCATGCCATTTTAAGTATTCCTTACCATATTTACACAAACGCATACAAAATTATGTCAACCCAAAAGGAACAGTCATCTAGCCAAAATATCACTAAAAAACAAATCAGCATCATAATAGCTTCATTTTAATAATATCTCATTCAGAGAGAGCCTGTACATAGTGTACAGTGTTTGTTCATAGCTTTAACATTTAGGGTGTACTTTTCTGATCATATAACTTAAGCATAGCCGTTGCACATTTTTAGATATTTTCCTACATGGTTATATATAGAATTTGTGATTTTGTTTAAATATTGTGAATATGAAAAAACATTCTGAAGTTATTTTCTCAGAAGTTGTGGTTTGTAAATTGTATCACTGTAAGTCATCCTAAAATCAGCACCATAAATTATAATCAGTTCATAGGTTCACTCAAAAAATCTCCATTACATTACAAAATGTCCTTTCAGAAATCAGAAATAATAGCAATTTTCCTTTTGGAGTTTCTCATCCCCCTACTAAACAGAAATGCTGCCTCTCAGATATACATATTTAATAAGCTCCATTGTTCCTGCACAATATTAAGGAAAATATTGCCAAATAAAAATATATCCATAAAAAGAAATAATTAACTAGTTTCACATCCATCATATTATACCACATTTCTAGACGTCAACAGCTTGCCCCTTCCCAGCATGCAAACTCTTGACACCCCATATTACTATTTGGATAATCCAACTTTATCATTTAGAATTAAACCAAGTGGGCCAACAGTTGTTTGAGGGTATCCCAAGGTGTTATCAGAGAGCTTTACATGAGACCCCTCCAGGACGATGACCAAGCGTGTCCAACATGATGCATCTCAGACAATAATCAAGTGGACAGCAGATTGACTTGAGTGGACAATGATCTCAGCCTTCCAACATCACACTCAAACTAATAAAACTGGTCACAATATCATCAGAAATTTGTAACCCTACTCCAGATGTTAAAAAGCTTTCGCAAGCAACATCAGCCCTCTTCCCAGATCGCCAGTCCTCAATGTCCACTCAGGGAAAATTGTCGACCTTTGTCCCTGGAACTGGCCATTTCAACTCTGGCTTTTAAAGAGACCATTAAACTCATAATAGTACCTCTGTCCACAGATGAAGAGAATGGGCAGGTCCTTTCAGCCCAAACTGCCATGTGCACCGTTAGGGTCTACCAAACAAACCCCAAGACAAGAAGCTAGCGGGAAGAATGGAGAGAGAGAAAGAAAGTTGGATAGTGTGATAGAATCTATAGTAGCACAGAGACAAGGAAAAGAGCATTCAATTTGGTTCTATCTTTGCCATCTGTGCACAGAAGAGGGGTATATTGTTGGCGAACTGCCTTGTACAGTCGTAATCGCCAAGTGTCAACAGTTTCGGTAATTGCAATCCTGCTGGGTGCTAAGAAGAGGACAAAACTGGGGTGATAATATTGTGATGACTTCAATGGGATTCCATAAATCAGAGGCTCCATTAAATGAAAATGATCGGCAAATGAAACCATCCAAATGAAGACCAAGCAAAAATGTTATTCATGGATGTTATTCTTGAGCAGATCAAAGTTTGTTTGAATGTCAGTGATTCACTGCTTGTTCTTCGATCTACGTCCCAGTTTAGAAAGCGAAAAAGTCAGGATCAAATTTCATGCATAACAAGCGTTTAGTCTGTTTAATTCTGGCCAAATATGCCAAAAGCACAAAACTTGGATAAATGAAAAAAACAGTTAAGAAGGGGGAAATATTTTCACAAGTGACAAATCTCTTTGTATGACACAGACATGATGCAGACACATAATCAGAACCTCAACATTGAAAAATTGATTGTATTTATACAAGATTAAATTCAAACCATCTTGGTCAAATATCCATTGAGGACATTCAACCATGGAACAGAGCAAGTCAAACTTCATCTCGTCCATTAAAAGGGAATGAAATTCAGAAGAAACTTAAAACACTGATATAACAATAGATAACAAAAAATACAGGTGCCGGGTACTGTAAACGTTGACATATTTGCTGTTAACATTTCATGTTTATTCAAATTTAACAAAATTATAAAAGTCATTTAGGGTAAATTATTTTATAATAAATATTGTCTATGCTCTAAAAGTTTTCAGCTATAGAAAATATGAAACATCTGCATGCGTGATACATTATCGGGTGATTTATAGAGGATGGGAGACAACTCTTGGTAAACATCCCACATGCTTGAACAACCAGCTCGCAGTAGTGTGCTTCACTAAAGATCTCCACTATTAAACCTATTTATTGAACATGATACTGCAAGCTATATTAAATTCTTTTTGTTCCATATAACTTCCTAATTCCAGCAAAATTACCAATATATAAAAATATCAGAACATGACTTTTTAATTAAAACTTATTTAATGTGCAAAAACTCACTTAATTAAGGAAATTGCATTCAAAGAAATTACAGAAATTAGAAAAGAAAAAAAATATACCCTAATCCTAACACTAAAACTAATTAAACCCACTCATGGAATTTTCAGGCATTGGACAATACCCAGTACATGAGAAGATATGCAACCGTTCCTAAAATAGTTTCTATTGCAAGCCTCTCTCATTACATAAAGAACCTAAGCCTTGTCAAATGCGATAATTAAAGGACAAGCTTTTCACACCTAGCGCTGAAAACTAATGCTAAACCTTTTTTTCTGTCTTTCGCACATCCCACCAAAATCTTCGAAATACTCTAAGCCTCATGGGAGGAAAATCTGGCCGCAATTTTCCTTTACAGACCCAATGGTGTAGAAAATTGAAGTAGCGAACCTGACGAGATGTTTAGGGTTGCTTTGTTGCACACCGAAAGCTTCAATCAAGCTCGTATTAAAACGCTCTAATGACCGCCTGTTATTGTTGTGTCGCCTGTAAAGTGTTAGTGCCCCATCCACACGATAATTACAAAAACGAGGGGGAAAGTCGCAAGGGAATGTGTATCATTTATGGCAAATTGCTGCAATGAATATTATAGTTTTTGTTATAATCACACAGCTTTTTAAATGGAGCAGGTAGTTTAATGTCATATTGACGCAGATCAATAAATCTTAAAACTTAAACTATAAAATGTGAAAGTATTTCAACTAGAAATTACTCAGTAATGGATTAATGTTTAAGTTTTTGTTACTTCTTCAAAAAGGGTCGCCTTTTAGGATTATTCATCAATTTTATATAAAGGGTCTTAAAAACCTGTATTGTACAATTTGGTCTTAACTCATCTTTTCATGACATCAAAAGTGCCACGCATTTATCAAAAGGTTTTACATAGGAAACTAGGAAACAAGGTAAGTTTGTGAACAAAATTGAAATAAGCAAGTGTGTCATTAAAATATAAACATGCAAACAGCATAAACCAATTCATTTCAGATGTTATATAATTTCTACAGAGAATCTCATTGACATTCCAGAATATCATTCTTAGAAAAAAACATTTAAAAAAATTAATTCATTGCTCTCTAAAGATTTATCTTCTAAAGTCAAAAGACTTTCATCACTTGCTGTCAAACATGTTTGTGATTTCATCCCCAAAAATTGCTCTTGATTACAATTCTTGAAAAAAGAAATACTTCAAGTTTTTGTTGTCTTTAAATCATCTGATCCTGTTCTTAGAGCTGATACTTTTTATCAAGTAGAAAGCTGTAAATAAATCAATCGTTTTACAAAGATTTAAAAAAGTAAACTTTCTACAAAAATAAAAGATTCTTTCAATATTAAATAAAAATCATGGACCCTTGTCTGAAAGTGAATTTTTGTTATACAATACTATGTGGAAATTTCAGCATTGTTAGAGTTAAAACAAAAAGTTCCATCCACTAGTTTTATACCAGTGTCGGCTCAAACATCCTCCCCATGGGATGAACATCCAGTAATTGCCTTTCTATCAATATAGTTATGATATTCACAACGGGATGTCAGATTGCAGCTTCTAACAGATTATACCCAGACCATAGGCAGCCATTTGTCAAGGGTGCTGCCACCTAGGTTCAAGCTCCCAGACCTTCGTTGTGGTTTAATTTGGACATTGGGGGCAAGGGGTAGATTAAAATTTGTCAAAATAGGAATGGATGCAGAATATTGATACTAAATCAGATTTCATCGTTCAATGGCTTATAAACTGTAGTCTGCAATCCAAGCCAATTTCATCTTGGGCTAACCTAACTTGTAGTTTTTTGGTGCAGTCATTATTGCTTTATTTCTCTGTGATGCTGATAAGGTTGGGCCGTGGTAACATCAGACATGGCGAGCACAGTTCATGTCTGTTCAGTGTGGGTTGACAGGGTAGGGCAGGGCATGCTTTTCCTTTTGTGAACACCTGGTGTCATAACTGATTTTCCGTGATCCACACATTATTTTTACCACTATTTTGCCTTTTACGCCCAAATGAATCTGTTTTGGCTGATATATGAGACTGGTTATTCTCAGGCGTTGACGTTATATATTTTTTAAAAAGATACCCTGCTCTCTAATTGACTGAGCATACTGTGCCCTTTAGTAAATGATTATTATTTCACGTAATATTTTGCAAACTTTGTTCATCTGTTCCTTGCCATACCAGTACTTGGACCAAACAAACCAGTGATTGATATTATGAGCAATATTCCATGCCATCAGGGTACAAAGCCATGCAACAGAGTCACTGCGCCTGACCCCAATCCATCAAACCACCTCTTACGACCAGGATTTGCTAATATTATTTGATCTACACCCAAATTGATACGGTAGTAATCTTTTGCCAGGCAAACATTCAAAATTAAAACTGCCAGATAAACAGTCATTACATTTATTGTATTTTGCAATGATGATATATATAAATAATTCATCTCAGTGAAAAAATTGAAATATTGCCCTCAATGTTTCATACCAAATTTACAGCAAAAGAAACATATGAGATGTTGACATAATTTTTTTCTGCAAAAACCCCTCTTTCTGCATAAGAAATAACAATATGAACACAGATTCTGACTTGTTTCCCACTTTCACACAACTATCCATACAGCACTTCATTCATTCTGTACTGCTTAACACTGGTTCATATATACATAAAACTTACAGGTCACGGTATTCAAGGGACACAGCTTTTGTCTTCAAACAGTATAGGATATGATGCCAATTTGCATGAATTTTGTTTGGTTCAAAAGTAAATTTTTGTTTTTCAAAGATACATCTTAGTTTCATCTCTTGCTAAAAATGTTTAAATGTTTTTTTTTTGAAAATTCAGGTTACATTATAAATGAAAAAAAATTGCAAGTAATAAATTGAAATCAAATACATTTAATTGATTTAGCACTGAAAGGGTAAGTGACACAATAACAACAGTAATATGAAAGAATTGTATATACAATGTATTACACTTTGTGGAAAAACTGATTGGAAATACAAGGCTATGAATAATGCTGGTATTGTATTAGTACATACCATTTTTATTATTATCAAACAAAGATTTAATCATTATATACTTAAATAACCTTGCTAAATTGAATCCCGATCATTAACACATTTTCAAGCTATCCCTAGCAGAGAGCCAATATTAAGCCAAAGTGTTGATAAGGATGTCACTGGGAACTTAATGTAACATAATAGTGAATAGAATTTGAGTTAACAAGCGTTCACTCTACTTATAAGGAGTTAATCAAAGGTACTAGGATAGGCACGGTAATTAGAAAGTTTTTCAGCCAACAATATTTCTCTGGCTTTATTTGCAGTCAGGCTGCAAGGATAATTCCCCAATCTAATCCACCAGCTCCATACACAATCAATGAACCTGTATGCCAGTATATTTAAACTCACCACCATCAAGAAAATCTGAGGGATCTGTGCCGTCAATCTGGTGAGAACAACACAGCGTCTCCGACACACACATCTGCACTCTACGCACCAGCCTTTTCACACTTACTTAACTACAACAGGAACTATGTAAGACAGAATCAAACTCAAACTTAAATTGCGGGTATTTCCGGGACACTGAAATATACTCAACTAATACTGCTACAATTTGTCAAGTCTAGCAGGTCTGTGTATAGGGCTGGGGAGCCAGCGCGTTAGGCCTGTGTGTGTATGTGAGCAGATCTCAGGGTCAAGCCCTTAAGCCTAGTCTTCCTTTGATGGGGAATTCCCTCCGAGACTGCATTGAACAAGCATTGTTTGAAGTGGACTCAAGGCAAGATTTGAGGCTCACACAAAATGCCAGGTGAAAATGAGAACTCCAAATACAATATCTCCTGTCAAATTGTTCTGCTTTGTTACATAAATGTGGTGATATTAATTTCTGGCACAATGAATTTATTATCTTCTAAAATAATTATTTTCTTCAAATTTGAGATTTGAAATAAATATGTCTGTTCTTTGAAAATTATAGGCTTCCTTCTACAAAATTATGATATAGCAAACTCTGATTCATTTCGATATTTTCTGTCAAAAATGGTTAATATCATATTTCATGAAAAAGAGTGCCTTATCATAAGAAGGTCTGCAGAATCATTTAAATCACTTTAGATATGAACTTACAAAAAGCAATATTCAAAATTCGGTCCATATTTAAACATTTCTGGCATTAAATACAAATCATGCCTTTTTTCCAAACATCTTGTCCAAAATCAATATTTAATTACTGTCTTCACCACTCCCCCCGTTACTTAAAAAAGAGACAAATATTATGTCAAATTCAGTGAAGGAAATCTTTCCATGCATTACAAAGTTTATCTTGGGAGTTGCAGAAGAACCATAGTGCTGGAGCAGTGGGCCAGAATTAATTAAGGTCTGGTTGAAGCAAAATGCACTAATTAGGGTCTTCTAGGTAAACATGTGTTACAAACAGTTCATTTGCAGTTTTTCAACTGCAGCCCAGTGTTCCCAACAGCTGGATATGGGGAAAATGTTTGAACTGGAGATATACTTTGTGAAGCTGAACGCGCTTGTACAAGCTGATTGGGATTACTCCTCTGTCAGCTTGTTTCTTCCATTTCACTTATTTTCAGCTTCCTACAAATTAATTATTTTCATTAATCAAACTGGTCATATTTTCAGGATTGAATTCATCTTGCAACTCAGCCAGCTGTAATTTAAACTGAGAAAAAAAATGAGACATTGGTGAAATGGAGAAAATCCTGAACTTCTTTGGCTGCTGCTAAATAGTTGATCACAAAGTGGAATAGGTAAGATTAGTAACTTTTTAGCTTTAGTGAGTCACCACGACATGGCTAGGTTTATTTAGTTACCCAAAACAGAGTCCTGTGTCTGGTTTTCAAAAGAAAGAAAACATGAACAAAACAGACCTACAAAGCTCTGCAGCTTGTCTGAAATAATGGCAGCCATGTTTAAAGTCGGATCAGAAGTCTTTGAGCTCTTTGTAGAGACACCAAAGCTGGTATCATTCATACAAAGTTTCAGCTCTATATGCCTGGTAGTTTCAGAAAAGATGTTGAAAATGTTGAAAAAGATAGACGGACATCTTGCGGTGATGACTAGACATTCAGCCAGGTGAGCTAAAAATTAGTTTCACTGTGTTCAGAAAATGTGGCGCAAGCACGGAACTGACTTTTGTTTCATGGGTGTTCATTGAATTATGAACCATCATGGAGGAAATACAAAACCACTGAGATTACAAAATGCCTTCACTCTTTGAAGGTTCATTTTCCTATATCCAGCTACAGATATCACTGCTGCCTGTAGTTTTACCACATCTGGACCAGGCAAACCAGTGCAACCAGTGATCCATGCCATGAGGGTACCAAGACACATGACTTGGGAAGATCCAGGTTAGAATAGATCTTCAGCAACCCATGCTTGCCGTAAAAGGTGACTAATAAGAGGACCGAGTGGTCAGGCTTGCTGACTTGGTTGATGCATGTCATCGCATCCCAATTGCATGGATCAATGCTCATGATGTCAATCACTGGACTGTCTAGTCCAGACTTGATTATTTACACACTGCTGTCATATAGCTGGAATATTGCTGAGTGCACCATTAAACAGCAAACAAACAAATAAAACAATGCAACACAATTAACAGGTTACACCATGTAAACAAATGGGTGACTGTTGGTGACCTCCTAACAATTTTATTGAGTCTAACACATCTTCAACAGTATTGCATTCCTTGACTCTCGCCTATCTTCAACAATGTCTCCTGCACTACAGCTTATAAATTACAATGATGAATCATGGCGAAGGAAGCCATCAACTGATATGCTGAACATCTCTCTACAGTGATCATGTAACATGTTCAAGAAGGTTTCCGTCATTTCCCATTGACTTGTGTTTGTGCATCAAATTTAAAAGAAAGCAGACCCATGCTTGTTGTAAGAGGCGACTAAGAGGACCGGGTGGTCAGGCTTGCTGACTTGGTTGATGCATGTCATCGTATCCAATTGCGCTGATCGATGCTTATGATGTCAGTCACTGAATTGTCTGGTCTAGATTTGATTATTTACAGACTGACGTTGCATAGCTGGAATATTGCTGAGTGCAGAGTTAAAGAACAAACAAATAAACAATTAAAAGATGTTTTCTGAAGACCAATGTGTTTCATAGCTTTACCTTTTCATTGTACAGTAAAGATATGAGCTTTCCCAATCACTATTATAGTTTATTATAGCTAAAATGGATAGAATTATCATAAAAATGCCAGCATGTTTTCAGAAATGTGTGGGCACTGTTACTTGATAGTAAACAACAGTTGGAAAGAGACTAATAGCAGCTCCACCTCATAGGACACAACCTACCCATGGAGCTGCCAGTCCCCTCCCAACCCTGCCAGATCCTCACACTGTTGGCATACAACAGTTGGACATAGACTAAAAGCACCACCACCTCCCAGGACACAACCTACCCATAGAGCTGCCAGTCATCTCCCAACCCTGCCAGATCCTCACACTGTTGGCATACAACAGTTGGACATAGACTAATAGCAGCTCCACCTCCTAGGACACAACCTACCCATAGAGCTGCCAGTCATCTCCCAACCCTGCCAGATCCTCACACTGTTGGCATACAACAGTTGGACATAGACTAATAGCACCACCACCTCCCAGGACACAACCTACCCATAGAGCTGCCAGTCATCTCCCAACCCTGCCAGATCCTCACACTGTTGGCATACAACAGTTGGACATAGACTAATAGCAGCTCCACCTCATAGGACACAACCTACCCATAGAGCTGCCAGTCATCTCCCAACCCTGCCAGATCCTCCCACTGTTGGCATACAACAGTTGGAAAGAGACTAATAGAAGCTCCACCTCATAGGACACAACCTACCCATAGAGCTGCCAGTCATCTCCCAACCCTGCCAGATCCTCCCACTGTTGGCATACAACAGTTGGAAAGAGACTAATAGCACCGCCACCTCCTAAAACACAACCTACCAATGGAGCTGCCAGTCCCCTCCCAACCCTGCCAGATCCTCCCACTGTTGGAAACAGACTAAAAGCACCGCCACCTCCTAGGACACAACCTACCCATAGAACTTGCTGGTCTTCCCTGAAGCCTGCCACATTCTCCCGATATTGGCGCAGCTCACGCTCCATCTTCCTCCGCTGCAACATTACATATATTACACATTAGTAAGTGTCAAGGACTTTGTAAATCTTTAGCACTATGACAACAAGTATGTGACATTGGCTTCACTCACTGTACCCATGTTGGGAATCAACCCTGGCTTTCAGCCAAGATGAAATGCATTAACCACTATCCCACCACACTATCGTCCAAAGATATTTGAAATGATGTTCATCAAATATAGCCCATCTGGGATTTAGATACTCCCATTACCTATTTGGGTGACAAATGATATCTACTTTGTAGTTACTTAGTTACTATTAAATGATGGCAAAATACAAGTTTACAGGCAATACTCTAATCCATAGTATCTATAATCTATCGTTTTGTCTTTATATTAAGTTTGCCTCCTCTACCATAAGACTTATCATCAATATACATATACTCACCGCCACTAGCAATGCAAAACCATAGAAACATAGAGAAGAACGTACGTTAAGGAAGGATGTTTCCAATGGGTACCAACAATTAATGACAAAACTAACAATGAGTCAAGTGTTACGACAGAGTGTCATTATTCTTATCACGATATGCTGTATGTGATTTCCAAACTTTACACACTAATCATGCACAAGACAAATGGTGCATCTCGAGTCATGGATCTATGACGTCATATGTGATGCATTCATTAGCTACTGTTCACACAACATACCAGTATGTTCGTTTGTGCATCAAACCAATTTAATCTCTCTTGAATATGTGTAATTATTCAATATATTAACATGTATGGTATTCGCGTTTCTTTTGGCGGTGAGTATATTATCGATAAATCTTTATAAGTGATAAATCCTTTACCAAAGATAAAAGTTGGAATTATAATGATTCCTAAACCAACAGGTTTAACATGCGAACTAAGTTAACATGATAGCAATGATGACACACGAAATAAGCAGGGCTACTTATTCAAAGATAGGTAGCACTACCTCAGCTACAGCTCGGTCTCGGGAAAGGATAACAGCTGTCATATCTTTCTTCATGAACTCTCTCTCTGTCAGCATCTTGTCAATCTGACTCAGGAGACGGCAGCTGACCTGATCCACCGACACACTGTTCCTGGGACTGGAGTTTGTGGATGATGTCTGAAACATTAACTTCTGTGTAGACAATGTCTGAAACATTAACTTCTGTGTAGACTATGCCTGAAACATTTTCTTCTGTGTAGACTATGCCTGAAACATTTTCTTCTGTGTAGACTATGCCTGAAATATTTTCTTCTGTGTAGACAATGTCTGAAATATTTTCTTCTGTGTAGACAATGTCTGAAACATTTACTTCTGTGTAGACAATGTCTGAAACATTTACTTCTGTGTAGACTATGCCTGAAACATTTTCTTCTGTGTAGACAATGTCTGAAACATTAACTTTTGTGTAGACTATGCCTGAAACATTTACTTCTGTGTAGATTATGCCTGAAACATTTACTTTTGTGTAGACTATGCCTGAACATTTTCTTCTGTGTAGACTATGCCTGAAACATTTACTTCTGTGTAGACTATGCCTGAAACATTTTCTTCTGTGTAGACAATGTCTGAAATATTTACTTCTGTGAAGACAATGTCTGAAACATTTACCTATCTGTAGACCATGTCTGAAACATTTTCCTTTGTGCAGACCATTTCTAAAACATTTACTTCAGTGTAGAGGATATAGGAAACATATACATCAGTGTAGGGAATATCTGAATCATTTACTTCAGTGTAGGGTAGGGTATGGTTTTGTGCAGGATTTTAGATTTTGTTACTGAAGAATTTATATGTGATATATTTTACTCCAGTGTATGACATAGTTCACTTCAGTGTATGACACATTTACTTCTGTATGTGACACATTTTACTTTTGTGTATGACACATTTTACTTTTGTGTATGACACATTTTACTTCTGTGTACAACACATCAAACACTTCATAACATTTGCTTATCACTTGATATATAGCTTCCATGATAACATTAAATGTGATGCATCACATTTTACTTCTGTGTATGTGATATATTTTACTTCAAAGAATGTGACACATTTTGCTTCTGTGTGCATGACAAATTTTGCTTCTGTGTATTACACATTTTACTTCTGTGTATGTGATATATTTTACTTCAAAGAATGTGACACATTTTGCTTCTGTGTGCATGACAAATTTTGCTTCTGTGTATTACACAATTTTCTTCTGTGTATGTGTAGCAATCTACTCTGTGCATACGACACAATATAATTCTGTGAATGACAAATTCTACTTCTGAGGAGGGCACATATTACTTCTGTGTATGTATGTGACACATGTTACTTCTGTGCATCTGACACATTTTACTTCTGCTTAGAAGGGTGATAAGAGAGGAAATAGAGGGGCATTGAGATGCTCAGTTCCAAAATATGCATATTACATTTCATCAAGTATGCACAAACACCAGTCATGTTAAAGGAGATATTCATACATGACAATGAACCTTAAAGACTATTTACTAGTGGTTGAAATGTGTATAGAATTTGTTTAAGACTTGACTCAGCTCCCATGATTACATAATATGTATTGCATCACACACTTTAACATCATGACCCAATATCCAGGGCAAAACAGGTCTTCAGCAACCCATGCTTGTCGTAAAAGGCACATATGCTTGTCGTGAGAGGCGACAAATGGGATCGGGTGGTCAGGATTGCTGACTGGGTTGATACATGTCATTGATGTCAATTGCATGGATCGATGCTCAATATGTCAATCACTGGATTGTCGGGTCCAGACTCGATTATTTATACAGACCGCCGACATATAGCTGGAATATTGTTGAGTGCGGCGTTAAACAACAAACAAACAAACAAACTATAACATCACACAGTCTTATGCCTCCACCAACATCAAGATGTCACTATCATTCAACTGGCAAAGGCACAGATACAAAGTCCATCCTTCATGGGCCTGTCCAGACCCATTACAGAGCCATATGAAACTGACTGCCATGTGTATTTTATATGCACTTCAAATAACAGCCAATAATAGTTTGCATGTCATAGTTTCATCCATCAATCTTCATTGTACTAGTATTTAACAAGGATTGAAAACATGTGTACGTAGGTTGTGAGTCAGCAGCAATGGTCATGGGAAGCAAATGCTTGGCAACAATTCTATGTAGGAAACAAATACTGTTTAATAACACACTGACAAACTTCAATCTTCAAACAGAACTACCTCAAGCTATCATTACTTACTATACCACTTAAGGGATATGTTTTATCATTTCTTGATTCACCTCACTTATGTCAACACTCATAACATGTAGATGTAACAGTGTCAAGTATTTCAGTACCTTTATCAAAGGTTGATTGGTACATAAACAGTTTGTAACAAATATGGGATCCCATAATAATCCACAAGGAAAATGTTTTCAAAAGCATATGCCTTATTATCAAAACGGAGTTGTTGCAAATGAAATTCATCCACACAAGAGATAAATTTACTTTTATTATCTGCTTCCAAAATTAAACCCAGCCTGTCATTCAAACTGTTCTGCTTCAAATGTATTCACCACCAACTTGATCATTTTCAGATGTCCGTGTTACAAAGGCTGACCCAAATATGCCCATTGTGCGTATGTTTACTCATTAATATTCTACAATTAAGTGGAGGTTGTTGAGATTTTATACTTTCTCTCTGGGTGTCAGTCGTCGTAGACATGATGATTTCAACAAACAATCCATCAGTACTTTAATTTGGGCAGAGAGACGGACAGCTTTGACGGGCCATAGAAGACCCTCATCGGTTTGGACTGGACTCTTGGATTAATTCAACTTGAGAAGGGTCAGTCAAATCAGTTTGAGCGGAATGATTTGACAGAGTAAACAGAGATGTCTGTCACTGTCGCACAACCCTATTTCCACTGCGTGAGTAAAAGGGTCAGAGGTCGGTGCGAAACTCTATGTTCCTACCAATTAAATGTGTTGATTCGGTGGCAAAATGACGGAGGCCGAAGGAGCCTCTTTCCGGAGCCAAAATGGGCGCTACAAAGAGGCGACGACCCTCCAATATTTGCCCAAGTGCTGCTGGACTTCCCGAGGTAGAGTGGTCTAGGGGAAACTGACCACGAGTGGAAATGAAGTCTCAATGCCAGAGGTAGAGATGTTTGCTTTCTTTCCACGCCAGCAGAATTAAGAGAGTAAACATTCATTTATTTCCAGCTCAGCTGACTTGATCTATATGGCTGTCCATTATGCCTCTCATTAGTCACCGACTCCCAGTTTTTCTCTGCTAGCGAGACACTGCCTTTTTATTCAAACTTCTTTCACTGATTTTCTTTTCAAAAGCTCATGTCCCAGACAGATTGAGATTTCTTAAGTCGCTCTCAACTCCAGTCAGTTTCAATTTCTCTTACAATGACAGAAAGCTCTCACTATCATGAAGGATAAGTCCCTTAAATCTTCAAAATCTCTCTGATAGAAGATTGAAATGTTTACCTGGATGCAAATGAGAAATGAAAATAGCTTATTTTACATCAACATTGGTCACCGCTTCAAAAGCAAGGAGGACAGGAACATTATCAACCCCCGGATCGGCCGACACACACAGACACATTGGTGAGACTCACAGCCATCTTTCGTTTCGATGGGCTGCTTGGTATTTCGAGATATCACCTCTTTCTATGGTCAAAACCAGATCTTAGTGTCACTTTTACAGTGATAGTTTGCCTTGAGTATTTTTTTCTTTTTGAGATGCTTCGACTAGTTTGATGACATAGATAGATCACATTCTATTCTGATTTTACCATGACCAAATTTCACTCAAGATGGATGAAATTGTATGTATTGTTCAACAAGAGCAACCACATAGAACCTAACTGAGTCCACTATGTGATGACATTAAACAGTCACAATAGTAAGTTGCTTTATGACCCTTATCGTGTTATGCCTCCTCCAAATATTCACATTTTTCTTTACAAAGTGCATTAATTTTTCTTTAGAAATGCTAATGGCTTATACTTCTCACAAATCTGAAGATGTGCCAATCCTATATCTCCTGTGGTAAGTGCTTCAAGTCAATACATTTGAAGACAACTATTACATCAGATATCATTCTCTAAGAGAGTGAATGCAAATATCCTCGAGCTGGCAAAAATTAAAAATATTTTTGAAATATCAAATTTCTATTGCATATGTCCCAACATAAGCATAGTCTACTGGTTCTGAAAAGTAATCACATTCAAAAGAGCACTTTAAAAAAGTAACAAGTGGTGATTTCAACTTGAAGTTTAAGATGTTTTTACCATCATGCAAACAACATTCCAACATTCTCTCCCTCAAGTATACATGTATGTATGCTCAACATGTTTACCTCAAACACAAATTCCAAATACACCTGAATGCTTATAACATAAGTGAATGTGTTGTCTTTTATATTATTTTTGGCATTAAATACTACTTAAAAGAAATCAAGGACCCCCCAGACAGATGCCATGACAGATTAGCTGTAGTAAGTGAGTGAGTGAATATGGTTTTACGCCGCTTTTAGCAATATTCCAGCAATATCACGGCGGGGGACATCAGAAATGGGCTTCACACATTGTACCCATGTTGGGAATCAAACCCAGGTCTTCGGCGTGACGAGCGAACGCTTTAACCACGAGGCTACCCGACCGCCCAGCATGGTCAGAAACATGAGGCTCATATTATAAGGTCAGTAGGATGATATCCATTGTGAAACACCGTCATAATCAGCAACATTACAACTATTTCAAAGCAACAGGAGGCAATTAAACTTGGATTAGACAAACCAATGGTTAATAGCATGAGCATACTGACACACAAGGATGCTTTCATCTGCATTAAACAACAGCAGATCACAATCCAATCGTGGTGAGTTCTCACAGAGTTCACATTAAAAGCATATTAATCAAAATAACATTACAGTCTTGTAGATAAAGATATAATAAAGCCTTTTGTAATTCTGTGTTATAAAATAAAAGATATTGTTCATGTAAATGTATGGAACCAAAGATACGGTGAAGTGTTTTTTTAAGTTACTTATCTATTGTGTTTGTGATGCCAAGCTGCTGGAGGGAGTGTATTGTATTTCAGTACTTCATTAATGTGTCAGCCAGATGTGGAAGGAAAGCCCAAAGTGATGCAGGTCTTAGACATTTATCACTCTGTCAAATCCAACATCGACTGACATCCTGCATGCATGGTGCTGACATCCAAGAAACATAGTAATGGCAAGTCGAGGATTCCCTACCTGCAAGAAGTTGAAATCTTGGTCACTTTCATCTGACTCCCCAGACTGCTCACTAGCGGCCTCTGATCTGTCACATGAGATCACATACAGTGAGGATGACTTGAAACAGCTGAATATTAGGTGAGTTTATCTATCAATGATGTCTATGTGAGTGTGAGTGTGAGAGAGAGAGTGTCTGTGAGTGAGAGAGTGTCTGTGAGTGAGAAAGTGTCTGTGAGTGTGTGTGAGTGTGTGTGTTTGAGTGTGAGAGAGAGTGTCTGTGAGTGAGAGACAGTGTCTGTGAGTGTGTGTCTGTGTCTGTGAGTGTGTGTGTTTGAGTGTGAGAGAGAGTGTCTGTGAGTGAGAGACAGTGTCTGTGAGTGTGTGTCTGTGTCTGTGAGTGTCTGTGAGTGTGTGAGTGTGAGAGAGAGTGTGTGAGTAAGTGAGAGAGTGTCTGTGAGTGTGTGTCTATGAGTGTGTGTGTGTGTGAGTGAGTGAGTGAGTGAGTGAGTGAGTGAGTGAGTCAGGTTTGAAATGCGGTTGAACACTGTGTTCAGGATTATTTCATTATTCCACTTATGTAGCAACATGCATGCATGGACAGGTGTAGATGCTAGTGTACTGATCCAGACTTATGCTGCTTTTATGGTGCCAGCCCACTTAGATATCATGCCATAGTTTAACATTGTTACCCTACTCAGATACATCATACTGAACTGACTAGCCATTGTTTTATTCCCCTAATGTGGAGAACAAGACACACAAAGCATTCACTGCTAATTACTCATCGGGTTAGAAATAACAGAGTCCATAAAAATCACATGTGCACAAGTGCATATATCACTTCTCATGCACCAGTATGTTGTTTCAATCATTCAGACAGCATTGTTGACATTATTCAAATCTTAAAGTTACAAAAGGTCAGAATGACGTCACACTAGAAATGACGTCATAGCTGAAGATTGTTGACATCATTCGATAAATTGTGGTTTTCTAGGACAGCGGTGGTTATTTTCAAAAGGGGAGCTCAAAAAGGTTCAGAAATAATGGGTCATGAAGAAATTATTACACTCACATGTGTGTCATACTGATTTTAAGAAAATTGTGTTAGTATGCATGTTTACCATTGCACTAACTCAGTATGACACACATGCTTGTATAATAATCTCTATTACCAAACAACATAGAACATTTCAAAATAAAATATCTTTTAAACATATTGGAAGAATTCTAGGATTAGTTGAAAACAAGAATAGCTTCATACCCTGTGGTTTTCAGTGAGATGTATCAGAGTCATTGTAAGGCCATAATGACAGTTAAGTCGAACATTTGGTCGAGACAAGCAAAACATAGAAACTGACCTGTCATACACACTGGCATCAAAGTACAAAGAGCTATGAACATCCTCGTCAGTCTGGTCGGCAGGCCTCATCTGTTCCAGGATTGTGTCCTCCCCATGCCTATGAGCTTTACGGAACTGTTTCACCAGCTCTGGAACACCAATAGGTACACAGTATATTGACCAGTTCAACAACACATAGACCTAATATTGTATATTTTGTAAGTCGCAAATACCAACCATCTACTTATTTCACAATTTGTTTCCACTTTTTTGTGTGTATTTTTCAGTGCTAGATATCATGAGTAACGATCCACATTGTCAGGGTACCATGACACAATCAGCCTGATCACACATTTTGACTACAGATTCTCTTTTTAGTTAACTCTTATACGACATGGAAACATCACTTGGATACTCTTCTGTCCTGGAATGCCCACATGGTGTATATGGCAGTGTATACATTCAATGCCAGAAAGGGGGCAAGGTCGTCCAAGACACCACGATTTGATGTGCAGAGTTGCGTCCCTTGGGCATGCCAGAAACCTATGATTGTGGGTTCGAATCCCGGTTCGTCAGCACCATACCCATGCTCGTGGGTTTCACCAAAGAGGAATTTCACCAAAGAGGTAAACGTCAGAGCCCTGCATCACTTCGGGCTCTCCTTCCACATTAAGATGACACGCTGTGATATAACTGGAATACTGTTAAAAGCGGTGTTAAACCCAACTTACTCACTCAATGCCAGAAAGATGTATACATTGTTCTGGCACTCATGCCCCTTCACAACAATAAGGTGGCTCAATATTAAAGCCCTTGAAACATATATTTCTTGATGCCATTAAATACATGTATGTTTTAGCTATTCCTTTAATTCCTTTAACAGGTTTCTTTCAGCAAGCCATCACATAATTTTCACTGCTATTTTGCTATTAATGCCCAATGGAATCTGTTTTGGTGAATAATCAAAGTTTTATATTATCATTTTATCATTATTCCTCCCATATTATTCACTGTTGCAACAGTGCTGAGGGGGGGGGCACGGGTGGCCCAGTCAGGCATCCCTTGGGCACACCAGAAACCTATGATTGTGGGTTCGAATCCCAGTTCGCCCTGATTATGTTTCTAGGTTTGTCAGCACCATACCCTTGCTCGTGGGTTTCATTGAAGTGGTAAACGTCTGAGACCTGCATCACTTCGGGCTTTCCTCCCACATTAATCTGACACGCTGTGATATAACTGGAATACTGTTCAAAGCGGAGTTAAACCCAACTCACTCACTCACTGCAACAGTGCTGTGACGGTTCTCTTCTTCTTAGCATGAGGTATCATATGCGAGCATGTGTGCTTGTATCACTTCGGTTTGAAGTTTTCATTTTAATATTTTGAACAATTTAACACCACACTCAGCAATATTCCAGCTGCATGATACAGGTTTGTAAATAATCGAGTCTGGACAAGATACCAGTGACTGATAATGTGAACAACGATCTACTTCATCAGGTGAGGTGAGGTGAAATGGGGTTTAACGTCACGTCCAAGATTATTGCACTTACATAGCGAAGTGCATGTACGTGTGTATGTTTGTGTGGCTGCTTGTACTAGTCCGGACTAATGCCGATTTATAGTGCTAGCTCACTGAGATACCATGCCGCAGTTTAACATGAATATCCCACTCAGACACAGTATACTGACTCCGAGCGGACCAGTCCTTGTTTTAGCCCCTCAACAAGTACCATCTTTTAACGTCTTTTGGTATGACGCAGCCGGGGATCGAACCCCGGACCTTCCTGGTGGACGCTCTACCACTGGACCACGGAGGTGGTCTTACTTCATCAGGGTAAGATGACATGCAATCAACCAAATCACTTAGCCTGACCACCTGATTTTGTCACCTCTTATGACCACCATAGTTTGTTCCAACACAGAATCCACACAAGGGATAATGTGCAATAAACATCTTCAGACATAGTATTATGTTACTATCATAGGAACCTTGTATTGCCTCAAATTACTTGTAAACACCAATGATTCTATACTCCGAAATGTGAGACTTTATTCAGGAAATTCTCAATGTAACAGAACTATCAGTAACCATATTGGGTACAGTTTCACACCAATCACATTATTCCCTAAACTCCGATATTAGAATGTTTAAGCATTTTCTTGCAAGTCTAGTCAGGACACGAAATCTGAAAATATAAGTGAGTGAGTGAGTGAGTGAGTGAGTGAGTGAGTGAGTGAGTGAGTGAGTGAGTGAGTGAGTTTTACTCCTCTTTTAGCAATATTCCAGCAATATCATGGCGGGTGACACCAGAAATGGGCTTCACACATTGTACCCATGTTGGGATTCAAACCCGGGTCTTCCGTGTGACGAGGGAACGCTTTAACCACAAGGCTACCCGACCACCCCTATTTGTGTATGAAAAAGACAAGTAACATTTCAAATGCAAATAACACAAAATAGTATTTACACAAACCATTTTGGGAGCTGTTTTCAGCAAAATGAATATTCATATTGGCACTAGTCTAGACAATGGCAGCAATATATCAACTTGATAAAACGGCTTTCCCTATTTGGTGAAGTCAAAGCCCAATAAATGGAAGTTTATTAGTGCTGATGTCAAGATATAAAAACATTACTGTCATGCAAACAAACCTGACTTTCATCAATTACCTTCCCTCATCAATCTGATAGAATGAGTAGGGATCTCTGTGTTGTTAGGTTGGGGAGAATAATGAATGTTTTCATTTCCTTGTGAGCATAAACATCACTAAATGCTAGCTGAATCCCAATGGCCGTTCACATAAATGAATGATAACTTCCAAATTAAAAATAACTTTTCTTTTATAATGCCTTTCCTTTATAAACATATCTAAATGAGGTCATTGGGTACAGCTTTAAGCCTCTAAATATTAATTACACATAGTAACTACCAAAATGTGATATTAGGGACATTGTTTCTGTAAACCAACCACTGAAAAAATAATAATGATGTTTTGACTATTGAGATAATTAGTTCTTACAATAATTTGTTAAATGTGTGAGTGAGTGAGTTGGGTTTAACGTCGCTTTTAACAGTATTCCAGTTACATCACGGCTTGTCAGCGTAATGTGGGAGGAAAGCCCGAAGTGATGCAGGTCTCAGACGTTTACCACTTCGGTGAAACCCATGAGCACGGGTATGGTGCTGACAAACCTAGAAACATAATCGGGGCGAATCGGGATTCGAACCCACAACCATAGGTTTCTGGCATACCCAAGGGGACGCAACTCTGCATACCGAATCGCGGCGCATTAGCTGACTAGGCCACCCGGTCCCCAATTGTTTAATGAAAGCATGTCATTACTCAGTTTTCATGACCTCACTGATATAATTGATAGGATGCCATTTGTAACTTCAAAGAAGTTGGGAAGCCTCCATCTCCCCGAGGCAAGGGAGTTAACTGATGGTAAAAGTCCAGATTCCACCCCTGCTGAACTTGGCTGGAATTATGGAGTTATATTTCGGCTGGACTAAGGAATCTATGCATAGTCCAATCAAAATCTTGTAATTAAATCGACATCCAGTTCGAAAACAACATGGATGTCAACATGCAGATTTCAGTCCAATGCAGGATTTGGAAAAGATGTGTACTGTCAACTGGGCGTCGACAGATATTTTCCAAGTCCTTTCATGTTTTTAATCAAGGTGCTCATGTGATTTGCTGCATTTCCCTAGGTAAGACATGTTTTATTACAATATATATCTTGATCATCGATCAAATCAGCTGTGCGTCGCAATTTTGTTGAAGAAAATGCAAGTGATATGAGAGGTGGAATCTGAATGGTCAATAGGAGGGACATAGAAAGGACATTACTATTTATAGCCACTGACGCTACGATCGAGCACAGAAATTCCAGTCTATTTGACAGGGGTGGAAGGTGGATTTTTAGTCAGCTAACTCCCTTGTCTTGGGAAGATGGGTAAACCACATGTCACATAGAAGGCTCAGGCTTCATTCCTCCCATATAATATAAGTCTTCCACCAGTCTTGAGGGGACATCGGGTAAATGTACCCTCTATGTTTGTTTGCCATGTGACATAACCTAACATAGGAGGTACATCATCCCATGTCTCCCTAAGGACCAGTGGACAACGAATTCATGCCAAAAGTTTCAGTCAGTTGAACAGGGAACATCAGAAATGTGCCCTACCTTGAAAATAACAGAATAGGTGTCACCCAATCAGAATCTGACACTCATGTTTGAAATAAGATAATTTGTGAAGTCCATTACTGGTGACCCACCATGATATAATTGGAATAATGCTAAAAGTGGGGTAAATGACTCTCAATCGATTTGTCCGAGACGGATTGTTTTTGCCAAGGCTAGAGACTAGACTTTACTGTTTTAACTGATAATAGAGTTATTAGATATTTACACTGAATCTTTGTATTGATCATCCAACAACAAAAACTAGATCCATCCAGCATTAGAAACAAATAGAAATGAGTCTCATATCATTTATTTGTTGGTGTTGATTTGCTCTAATCTGATTCTTTTAATGTAAAATTTAAAAGAATGTTTTCTTAGCAATATTCTTGTATAATCATGAAATGTAAGGTTTAGGAAATCATTGGAAAGTGGAGATTTCTGTGCCATATTCAAGCGAACATGACTGATAACATAAACTGTCTGCTACCAATAGGGCAGGACATGATGACCCTTTATGCAAACACCTGGTGTCATCACTAATTTTCAGTGATCCATTCACATTATTTTCACTGCTATGTTGCCTTTTACGCCCAATGGAATCTGTTCCATTGGATCATCAAAAACTGGTTATTTTCTGGCATTGTGATTTTATATTTCAAGTCCCAGGAATGAAATAGATGACACTGCTTTAGCAATTTTGCAGAAATGTCACATCAGGAAAAGGGAGGCCATCAATATATGCAGCATGTTACATACTATCACAAACAGAAACTGACCATACAAATATTACCACAACATGACATCGTTGAGTCTTCACTTGTGATGGGATCTAAAATGTCTTTCATTATTGATTTTTTAAACTGCACTTTGGTTGCCACAGGTCAAATCTATTTACAAAATTTTGTGGACGCAATCAAATTCCACTTGCAACATCAGCAATGACGGCTTGTACTACATGTCTGTCCGCCTGCACGAGTGATCACAGTGCAATTTTTATGCCATCCTCTCTAACTATTCACCAGGACAGGTATAAATGACTTTATATTTTGATGAATATCACAGCAAACACACCTTTAAAATTGACGAGGGAAATGGATTACAGGTAGCGCAATAAACGAGCTTTCAAGATCCGAGCCTATGGGGTTCCACCTGGCTATAATGTGCATCTAGATTGCTATAAATTCACTGTGCTGCCATAATCCATATGAATCATGATGCTCTGTATGTCAATATTAGTCCAGTTAACGGTTATAGCTCTGAGCCATATAGGCGTAACACTGATATTTATGCTGCTTTGGCATTCCTGGTGAACTTTTGATGGGATTTCTCAGTCATTTACGCTAGGGAAATGATAAAATGTTTTTAGCTTTTACAGTTTTTAGGAGAAAGAAAATTAAGTTGTCCCAGGGCTAAATAATTTCCTTGTTGTTATAGGTTGGTCACAGGGAATGTTATGGCTTAAAGGAATCTGCCTCGTCTTTGTCTACCAATGTTCACAAGAAAACTATCTTTGACAATTATCCTCTAACAATATAATAGTCCTTACGTTAATTTCACCTTGAAAACAGGATGAAGAGATAAAAAAGAGACATCAGTTGTCATTGTTTCTGTTTCATTAGGATAAAAGGAGTTATTCATGTTTGAAGTGTATGAAGGAATTGCTCTATTATTCAAAAGATAATACAGGTTTTCATTTGATGGTAAGTAAGGGCGTGACAAAATCTCTAATTAGGAGATAAACATGTGGGGTTTTTTGGTTTTAGAAACAAAAATCTTCAGTCAGCATGGTCAGTGCTTCAAGACTCAGAGTCTTACCCACATATTTATTTTTCAAAACATCCAGCATGTCCTATGGATTATTTTTCCAGAATTTACTGGAACAATTAATTACAGGCAGCCCCTAAAGAAATATTTCAGTTTCATACACTTCAACAGAAATGATTTGTACTGGGAGGCAATCCACCGTGACATAATCATGTCACAGGAAACTAATGTCTGGAAGCCCTTCAGTTGCCCTCGATGACAACCTATCTCTTGATCTAATGAAGTCATGTAAGCGCTCCTTGTCATGAAACCTCGTGCACAGTACCTGCAGCCTTTTCCGTCATCTGTATCCTGGCCTCAGCCTCTCTCTGCTGACTGTGAAGCTGGATGGTCTTCAGTTTACACTCGGCCAGAGTTAGACTTTCCCTCAGCTGCAAGGAACAAATTTACTTTTCATGTTTTGATAATTCTACTTTTTAGTTTGTGCTCCGCTGAATAAACCCAAACATTCAGAGATGTCTGGTTTTCATGTTTTCTCTCATCTGGAACAACAATAATAAATAAAAGCAACAAAAACATTTCTGTAATCATTAGATCTCCACTAAAAGTCCATTGTATGATTCTGATTATATCGTAAGCATGCGTTTATGAATCACTATCAAACAGTGATGATGTCAGGTGTTCGCGAGAACATTAGCGTATCGTACCCCACTGGTGGCACTCGTCACAAACACTGTACTGATAATTCTAATTTTTGGATATTCTCTCAGCTTGAATAAAAGAACTTAATCTTCATATTCAGATAATTCTAATTTTTACAGATAACAATTTACAACTCAGTCAACATGTACAAAGATGAAAAGTGAAGAGCGTGACATCCTTGAAATTTACCAACCCAAGCTTCAGACCGACTCGTGAAGATCCTGGGTAGAAATGTTCTTCAGCAACCCATGCTTGCCTTAAAAGGCGACTATGCTTGTTGTAAAAGACGACTAAAGGGATCGGTAGGTCAGACTCGCTGACTTGGTTGATGCATGTCATCGATCCCAATTGCATGGATCGATGCTTATGATATCAATCACTGGATTGTCTAGTCCAGACTCGATTATTTACAGACCGCCGTCATACAGCTGGAATATTGCTGAGTGCAGCGTAAAACAACAAACCAACCATCCAACCAATCTTCAGACCAACAAGCATACACACTTCCTCCCACAGTGGCAGGTGAGAATCAATGTTGACTCCAACAATGATGGCATTCCTTAGATACACTTTCATACAATCAATCAATTATAAGTTTCCACTAAAACATCAAGCAGTGGACTATTTAGCACTAATAAATATATCCATCCGATGACAAAACATAATTTATGCATACAACTGATTTCAGAAAAAGACATCATGCAAAGACTTCATACAGGTACACCTTCTTTACCAATGACCTTGACATTACCATGATTACAGAGGTTACTCAAAACCATTTTAGTTCAATACCACAATATGCTGTACCTTCTTAAAACCTTTACAACAAATACTTGTTTGTAAAAAGCTTACTGACTGAACATAACCTTTGATGCAAGTCAAAAATACATCCCCATGGCCATGATGGAAGCATTGCTCAAAATGCTATTCCTGGTGTGTATTCAATTAAAAAATGTCAATGCCAGAGAATAATGTTGATGATGCCAAAACGGAT
Organism: Haliotis cracherodii; assembly: GCF_022045235.1. Classification (NCBI taxonomy): domain Eukaryota; kingdom Metazoa; phylum Mollusca; class Gastropoda; order Lepetellida; family Haliotidae; genus Haliotis; species Haliotis cracherodii. Next base: position 36,082,554 of record NW_027266308.1, read on the forward strand.
TCCACTGGATGTAAAAGGCAAACTAGTGATGAAAATTATACGGATGGATCACCGAAACTAGGTGATGCCACCTGGTGTTTGCTGAACAACGTAAGCATTCCTGCTTCCGGAAACACCCGCCACTCACAATTTTCATGAAAAAGTAAGTATTTGTTTGTTGCCCAATGCCCCACCCAGCAATACTCTAACCATATGACTGCAGCCTGTAAAGAATCGAGTCTGGACCAGACAATCCAGTGATCCAGAATCCAGTACCACTTTGTGGTACAACATGAATCTGTCAACCACATGAGGAAGCATGACCACCGATCCAATAAAATAATGCCAATGACTAATGGGGTGTGTAAAGGTCGTAGTATGGGATAGCCTCATGCATCATATTGACAAGGAACATGTCATATTAAGTAAATTACTCTGAATGTCATGAGTGAAGTATGGCCTATTTTCATATTCAAATTTAAAAAAACGCAGGTTCCAGTGACCTAGGACACAGTGACTGGCATATGACCAGTTCGTATCCATTTTCCAATCATGAAATGAAACCGTACTCAGTTCACTCTGAAAGACGTTCCAGTGACCTTGTACTGAATGGAGGTCACTCAAAACATTTTAAGCAAAAAGACAACATTGACAAAGGTTTTACCTTCTCACTGAGCAGCCTCTGTGCCTCCAACTCGGTAGACAAACGCATCTTGACTTGAGTTGAGTAAGTAGCAGTAGGTGGCTGCACTGGCACATTCGTGTGCAGTCCATGGTGGCCATCATGACCTCCAAAACTCATGTACATCGGCTGGAACTCTGAAGTAGCTGGAAATCTGTTCGTCATGGAAGCCCCAAGATCGCTGGTTGCAGACGAATGTAGGGCATGTGGACGTGGAAACCTAGCACTTTGATGGCTTAAATCTTTCTCTTCTGTTGATACAAATCCAGATTCATTACTGGAAGACATGGTTGTCTTATCAGGTGTGATGGTCTTCTCAAGGGGGGACGAGAACCCTCGGTGATGACTTAAGTGAGGCTGGAAGGGAACAGACACTGGAAGGGAACGGACAACTCTGGGTGGAAGCTGATCGTGGGACTGGTACAGAACCGGGGAGGAGGAGCTCATGTAGCGCCAGAACGGCAGATTGGAGGCAGGACCCTGCTGTGCTTCATACACATGGGAGTAAACAGGGAGGCCATCACTGTAGATTGGGGCTGGGGGCAGCACTGGGTTGCTAGACACGGGGTTGGTAGAAACAGGGTGGTTGTAAGGTTCATGCATCGGTCTGTGGGTCTGTCGTCTCAGGCCTGCAGGGTCTCTCTGTGGGTCAAGGTCAGATGTATCACTGATGGAGTGTCTGCGTATGTCAGCTCCCTTTAGCTGCGTGGTAGTGGCATTGTTGAAATCTGCAATGGGAACAAAGAACTGTATTGTATCTGTAGCACATTATCAAATACAGACTATTATGTCACTTTGCTCTGAAGTTTTATAGCGATCGTATCAATAAGGCCACACAAGGATGTGATACTGAACTTGAATTGACGTTTTTATTTCAAACAGAAGTCAAGAAACAGTGAATCACACAGGGCTCATATCTTCAAATAAATCTTTCCATATATGACCATGATGACTGGCCTTTTCCTACTTTATGATAGCAAGATAACAGTGACAAAATATCACCTCAATTGACCTCACGGCTGCAATTAGCAGACCAAAATGTGAGATCATTCTCAAACCTTCAAACAGATAGATAATGGATGCAAGCACGAATTCTGTGGCCGAGTCGCCGTAGAATTATACTCAACATTTGATAAAGACCACACCTTTGACTAAAGATGAATAGTTTAGTTCTTTGCAGATGTTGAGTAGTTTATCTTTATTTTGCTTAAAAGTTAAACTGCCATTACAGATGCTTCGGCTTCAACCATTTAATTATGAGTAAAAATTCTTCCTCTCTGGGAAGGAATCTATGCCTACCGAGCCTACATCGAGCACCCACTGCTTCCCCAGGACCTGCTTCTCGTTCGCCTTTCTTCTCGTGGGTCTCATCTCCCCTGTTGTCCAGTCGAGCAAACTGTTCAGCCAGCTCATCACTACAATACAGGAAAACAGTGGGAATTATAACCTGGGTCTTTAGCATGACAAGCAGATGCCTTATCCAAGTTTGTCATCCAACACTGTACTTAGCAACATTCCAGGAGTCGGCAATAATGAAATCTGGACCAGACAAACCAGTGATTGATTATTATGAGCAACAATCCACACCATTGGGGCATACAGACACACTATCAACCATGTCACCAAGCCTGACAACCCCATTCATTATGTGCCTCGTACCACAAGCGTAGGTTGCCCAGTTCTCACCCTGAATTCCCACTGGATGCATTCTCTAATAGGCTCCCCCACTACCCTCCTCCTCAGAACAAAGCAGCAATGTCCAGCACACACATTACATATTGATTTCTTAAAATTTGTCCATGCCTCTTACACCCCAGGGTAATGGTTCCAGAAAAGACTGAATGTTCCAGTTTAGAGTGAGTGAGTGAGTGAGTGAGTGAGTGAGTGAGTGAGTATGGTTTTACGCCACTTTTAGCAATATTCCAGCAATATCACGGCGGGGGTCACCAGAAATGGGCTTCACACATTGTATCCATGTTGGGAATCGAACCCGGGTCTTCGGCGTGACGAGCGAATGCTTTAACCAGTAGGCTACACGACCGCCCCTCCAATTTATAAATACTTAACAAAATAAGTTAAGGATCATAAACATTTTTTGGTGAGGATATTTCGTCCAAGTGAAGACTGAGCACACAATGCAATTTCACAAAAAAACTCCCCCAAAATATTCATGATCCCCAACCTTTTTTAATCAGTATATATATACTTCTCTTGTTGATTGTTTTTCTATTTTTGAAATAATCCCGCATTGGATTTATTGTCCTGAAACAAAACAGTATTGATAATGAGTGTTCTTGTAAAGTATGATCAGACAACTGTGCATTTTCATCCTCAAAGTGTCTTTGAGGTTCCATATTCTGCACATGAGAATTTCCTACTGTGTGGAAGCCATGCATTCCAGGAGAACATATATTTTACATTATGGGCAAATGGGAATACCGAATGGCTGCTGCATGTAGGTAGTGTTTGATAGATGGTTGATCACAAGTGTCTGCTTTGTCCTCGTGTGTGTAGAACATATTGCAATGGCATGGACTGAGTTATTGACCAGGTAATAGACAAACACCATTGCAATGCTTGGCCTATCAGGTGACACTGGCTATTTGGCATATTGACTATTAGCTGTCAAAACTTGTTCAATGACTTAGAAAGCAACAGCTTAATGTAGACACTCTTTATCCATGGCACGATCTGATCACCATAGCCGCTGCTGAAATAAGGACATGCCATATGCCCCAAGGTTGTCTGTAATTGTTTTTGTTTTGTTTTCTGCTTTTATCAAATGTTTCACAGATATCAGATTTCAAAAAACTATTTCCTCATGTTCTTGATGATGAAAAATAAAATAAGCCTGCCAGCTCCTCACTTTTGACAAATGAAAATCATGATCATGAAAATGACAAATGATCCAAAAACTATGATATCAACATTTGGTCATGTTGGTTGAGATATTGTGTTTAAATACTGACTCACTAGCAAATTAAACACAAATCAAATATGAAAGCTATTGCAGAAACCACTTGTCAAACAAGTCTGCTACCCATTTCAACACCAAAGGATTTATTTTGTATACACACCCCATGGGGAGTCAGGGTTACAATATAGGTCTGCAGCAACTTATACTGGTCGTAACATTCGTGACCAACTCGTGTTATTCTGTGACAAGCCGAATAGCGACTCGTGCCCCTCTCGTGGCCATTTTTGTGACTGGGTTCCGTCTGAGTGCAAACAGGCATACCTAAAACAATTGTCATCTCATTGCATAATGGTTCACATATATTTCCCCATACATTATATATTTCAGATGCATTTTAAAGCACATCGGGACATGCAGAATTATACAGTATGATTGAACACATTTAACTGAGTCTTGTGTATATTTTTAGATGCAAGACGTATGTAAAATCAAAAATTATTTCTGAGCGATTCTTTGAAGAAGAACTTGAAACCATACACGCATCCTGATTGGTTTGTTGTATTTTCGCACATAACATTCATCGATAGGGGGACGAGTCTTCTTGCAGGTTACGGAAAGGGGCGAGTGGTGACGAATGTGGTCGTAAGAGTAAATAAATGGATCTGCTGGTCAGGCTCAGTGACTTAGTTGATTACGTGTCATTTTATCCCAATTGCATGGATTGATGAACATGGTGTCAATCACTAGATGGTCTGGTCCAGATTCGACTGTTTAGCGAGCACTATCATATATCGGAAATATTGCTGAGTTCAGTGTTAAAAAACAAACAGACAAACAAAACAAACATGCAACATGTTTGTTTCATAGTGGAGATAATAATGACTCAGTGGATAGCCACTGTCTCTCACTCATTCTAGGCAGTGAAGAACAAAGATTTCTCAGTGAACAAAAAATGTCATTGTCCCTTTAAAAAAACAACAGCCATTCAATACAATGGCATCATTGTAACACAGTACAAAATAAAAATTAAAGAATGAACTAAACGTTTAGAGTTGAAATCAGCTCAAATTATTAGTTTATCTTGTAAAGTGACATGTCACTCATTTGGTGAACTGACACTACTCGTGACCACACATGGTTTTACTGGAGGCAAATTATTGTGTCCAACACACATATAAATTGAAAATAGATGTAAATAATTTACATTGTGTGTCCTGGGGTTTAAAAGGTGATTGGCTGTTTGCATCAGATTAACTAATCAATATTGCAACTGACATTTCTATTCTGGTAAGAACTAGACTCCAAGTTTAAAGTGTCAGTGGTAGATTTTGATTATTGCCCTGTTGAAAATTTGATGAATACTTCATGAAATATTCACGAACATGTGTCACAGAAAAGTATATCACTCCAAGTTTAAAGTGTCAGTGGTAGATTTTGATTAACCATCCCCAACTATGATGAAATAATAGTGAGCGAGTGAGTGAGTGAGTGGGTGGGTGGGTGGGTGGGTGGGTGAGTGAGTGAGTGAGTGAGTGAGTGAGTGAGTGAGTGAGTGAGTGAGTGAGTGAGTGAGTGAGTGAGTGAGTGAGTGAGTGAGTGAGTGAGTGAGTGAGTTGGGGTTAACGCCGCTTTTAACAGTATTCCAGATATATCACGGCGTGTCAGCTTAATGTGGGAGGAAAGCCCCAAGTGATACAGGTCTCAGACGTTAACCACTTTGATGAAACCCATGGACACGGGTATGGTGCTGACAAACCTAGAAACATAATCGGGGTGAACCGGGATTCGAACCCACAATCATAGGTTTCTGGCGTGCCCAACGGACGCAACTCTGCACAGCGAATTGCGGCGCCTTAGATGACTGGGCCACCTGTGCCCCCTTAATCAGATAACAAGCTGAAGGTGTCTGACCATGGCATCAATAAAATTCTTGGAAATCAAGTGAAGTGTGCCACATGTTGCCAGCTTGGGACCCCAATGTTCTGCATTGGACCCACAGAAATAATAATTAAATAATAACTGAGCATCCCATGGACTGAAAAATAGAACAAGCAAGGTGTATTCCTGCTATATATACATAGTGATGCCTCAGCTACTTGATCATATGGTCAAAGTACATATCATTGATTTTCACAGTAGTTCACTTATAATTGGGCACGCAATATGGTACACAAAATATTAACATCCAAAAAAATGAGCAGTGATTATTATGTTGTTCAATGAACCCTCTGACACTCACATTTATTAAAAAACCCAAAGCAATTGAACCACAAAAAAACAAATAGTTATGTTTGACATTTTGGCTCATATTGCAAGGATACATTCTGTTGCAATGCCATATGTACCCTGTGAGTCAAGCCAATAGATGACACATGAAAGCCTGTTCAGGTGATGTATTCTATCATAAAAAAAGGTAGTGCAAGGAGATACTTATAGAGGTAAAAAAAATTTTGGTAAACTTGCATCTGTTGAACTAATAATTACTGAAGATTTCTTGAAAATGGACGTCACAAAATTAAATTCATTTTCTCACCAAAATTCAGTGGTATCAACACATGACTCATAATACGATACACAAAATATTGCTGAATATCACTGTGCTATGATAGTTCAATCAATTGTGACAGGGAGCCGAGAATGATTCTTGAGTGCACAATGATCCAGAGACCAGGGTGATATTACGGCTTTGAGCATACCCCAAGTGGTGTGGAAATATGCGCAAAATAAATAGCTTATCAATATTCGTATTTACTGGACATATTCACAAGAAAATGACAAAAATCAAGAAATCAACAACAAATAATAATCACCTTTAACCTAACCAATATTTAAAATATTAGGACTACACCTGAGAATAAAAGTGTGTAACAAATATCGATCAGATAAAAATGATTCAGACTTTAAATTTCCTATCAACTGATGGCACATTCAAACGCCTGAACACAAAAACGCTACTATGTCAGCGACTTTATCTCACGCCCACAGAACACCCCCATAACAAACGCATTAACACCTGACAATCACCACATAAATCAATTCTGTAACATTCAGAAGAAATAAAAGTAATGTTCAATTCAGGTGTACTTAATACATCAGTGCAACGACATAAGCTAACTACAGTTGATATCACATGCTTTCGTTCTCAAAATCACCCGTTTTGTGCAGTGAGCATAACATCATTTTCAAGTTGGATACAAATCAGGTGTTGATCAGTGAGCCATTATTACAGAGATTTATGTTTCATTGTTATGTACTGATAACAGCATGGTCGGTTACAAGTAAACCCAAACCTTTCTCTCTTGTCAACTATTCATGCACAGTTGACTTTGCAAAAATCGGAAACTAACATTTGAATTGCTATAATCAATATATTTAATTTCATCTCTCAAAGATTTTTTATAGATAAATGTCATAGAAGCACAGAATCAACATGATAGATATATCTTAATAGAAAATACAACAGAAATTAAGTTAGACATGCTACAGGCAATACAGGAAAATAAAACCTTGTTTCCTCGGACTTAATGCTAAATTCTAGATGGTTCTAAATCTTGATACAATCCTGACCAAATGCATCTGCTTTTAAACAAACCAAAAACATGGAAAAAGGTCCTACCAAAACCAACAAATTTAGGACTAAAAAATATAAACCATATTAAGTCAAATACAAAACAATCATATAAATAACAATGGCAATATTTTTGAAGACACAAACAACATCACTTACACCATCTATTACAATCAAGTGGATCACAAATCACAAACTTGACAATATCCATAATGAAGTACCCAGCATCACATGTACATATCCTTGTAGAAAGATAGACACACAGTAGACACACATTAGACACACAGTAGACACGGCCAGTGTCTATACTCTTGTCCTAGTCACAAGTGACAAACTCCAACCCAGCACAACGACTTTATACCCCGGCGTAATGAGGATTCAAACCTTGCAAATATTTGATGTGTGGAATGTTTATAAATAATGCCTTAATATCGCCCTTCAAATATTTAACTGGGCCCAACCTCCCTCAGTATTTGAAGTTTGATGAGTTTACTCTTTTAACATAGGAAGAGAGTTCAATATTGATAAAGTTGAGATAAGGTCCTTCCCACTTTATGTACCCCGACATGGTAGAACGTTTTCTCATTTTGCGCCCAATCTCTTGATGAACATGTGAATATTTGTTTTCATATTGTAAGCAGAATGAAAGCTGTTACGAAAACAAACTGTCATTGTTTACAATGAGCACAGAGCAAGTAAAACAGTCATTTGCAAGGTCTGTCCAAATCAGGGATGCAAATATTTCCTTCGCACATAATATCTTGTGAACAGTGTTTGGTGATCCTCATCAATCGGTCTATAGACCAACACGATTTATGGTTTCCTTTATGAAGCAGAATCAACACCAGGAAGTCACATTTAATAGCATGCACAAACATATGATCGTAGCAAAAATCAACAGATCAGACTTAAACTGTTTCTGCTCTTACATAGGTGAATAGCATGAGGACAGTCTAGTATTTTCATTGTAAAGTTTGTTCAGGGCTCTAAACATACACGGTTATGGACCGCGAACACACACAACGCAAATTTGCTTGTGGTAATGAAATTGTCATCAATGTTCCTGTAGGGTTTGCGCTGTGGAATCTAGATATGACAGCCTTGTCAATGTCTATTGAAGTTAAGGGTGATTCAGAGATTTTATATATATTTGTTTAATCTTTAGACGTCAAACAGCGATTGTGGACGCCAAACAACTCTGTCCCATAAGTCCTTGTGTGAAACCGACGTGAGGAGTTAATCAGCGAACAGTGTTAGACAACTGTCAATGACACAAAAGCTGCCCACTAAACAGCTGATATGTCAACTTTCAAGGGAAAACATACACACAAGATACACAGTGTTCATTTCATGGTGTGTTGACGACACCAATGTTTATTTCATAGACCATGTTATTTACACAGCTTTATTTACAGCACTGGCAAGTCTATACAAATTTACAAAGAGACGTAAATAAATACCTTCTACCAGATTTGGAATAAGCGTAGATAAACCAAGTCTATTGAAATGCGCTAAGCAGGTCAATATACATATTTTACATCAAATCTTAGCGTTATTGTCATCATTCTACTTTAAACATCATAAAAACATTGTTAGATTAGGTTAAGAACATTTAAACTATGATCAATTCTTGAAATTAGAAACCTGGAAAATACTCAATTTTGACAATTCTGTGACAAGGTGTCTTCAAGTTTCTTTGAACAAACGTCTTGTTGTGTTCAGTTAGGATTAATATTTTTACCCTTTCCCCAAAATAATAATGTCTATCGTGGTCAAAGATGGTGACGGAACCTATGCCAAAAGAGTCTGATGTACAGACAAAACTTCTACATGGCTCTTACCAAATTGATTTCAAATTAACCTATTTCTACATTATTGATCAGTCTTGCTTCTCACTGTACAAAGTTTAGGAATAGCATGAAACCTCAGCATGCAGTAGAAATCAATTTTACAGTAATTAGAATCGATAATTCATTTTCTTTCTTAGCAAGCTGTGAAGCACTTTATTGAACGTTTATAATCTGCAGCAAGATAAGAAATATAAAAACTACAAAACATATGTAGTGATTACAGTTACAACTGTGCTTTTCTGTGCTAGATGTTGTCATTAATCATAAGTGGCAGAAAATTCCAAACTGTGTTGAAAGAAGCGGTTAAATTATGCACTGTTTTAGGTCTTGATTAAGAGGCACAATAATTCACTGCATTCACATGATGCTGTAACGACCAACACCAATCATCACCAAGTTCCCTGCCACGACAATTATAACACCCACATCACCATGTTCCCACATCACTACCACATTCCTGACAACTACTGATACTCACCTACAACTACCACTACATTCCTGACAACTACTGTTACTAGCCTGCAACTACCACTACATTCCTGACAACTACTGTTACTCGCCTACAACTACTGCCACATTTCAGACAGAGAGTACCAGCCTTAAACCACTAACACCTTTCCAAAAACTTTTCAAATTACAAGTGTTACTGTTCAATAACACAATATTGGTTCAGGGTTGAAACCTAACCACATTCAAAACAAAGTAAAACTATTTCATACACACAAATTTAGTTTCCATTTTTAAGTTCACTAACAGACAATATTACACAAATAAAAAAGAAACCAGTCCAACTTAAACACAAATTCCTAGTGATAGCCATCCCTCACTAACTTGAGACATAATTATGCTCTTTATCAGAAGATATTTTAGGACTGATAATTGAATACTTTTTAAAATGCCACTGCCATGAAACTGTCATATTGAATAAATGAATTACTGTTAATTATCAAGTAATGGGTACATAAATACACTATGGAACTCGCCGATACAATCTCCCTCTGACAATGGGCAACGTGATCAATCCTGTGAGTGGATGTTTTAGACACCTTTGATAATTTCCCATCTTGTGGCACTTGAGCTGATTGATAGACCATGTACTGGTATTCCATTAAACCTAAAAAATCTCCCCACTGAAAATGTGATAATCAGTGAGAGTTAGCTCTGCACAACAAAATTCCCCAGAGAGCAAAAATCAGAAATTGAAGCAGCTACGTCGACCATGATGCGAATCTTGGAATCAATACAAATGGATGAAGAAATAAAGGATTTACAGTGCATGAACAAGTGTCACCATCAAATCTATTACACTTTTATTTTTATTCCATCCATTTTGTCTCCTATTACGGAGATGGAATCAATGAGATGGCTTGAGGTGCGTTTAACGCTGGTAACATGAGTCCCTCCAGAGACGTGTCTCATTATAAGTGAATTATCTCTGCCACTCCGTACTCAGAGGGACCTACGTTTACCTAACTCACTAAATATCAAGAGAATGAGGCAGTCTGGACAAGGGTCATAATGAGAGATCGTGTATCACTGCCCATGCTTCAATCAACAGACACAACATTACCATGGAAAACTTTCCATTGCTGATTAGTGAGATAGAGATTTGCCGAATCTGCATGGCTTTCTGACGAAGGTCTGCACCTGATGAGAAATGCATGCAAATGATATTTCGGATTTAGGCGCAAACGGGAGATCGGACGAATTACGTCCGAGGATCCCTTTCCCTCCGAGGTTAATTACGCCGTCGGTCTAAATTTACCTCTTTACACACAAATGAATTACCATGTATTGACACACTTAAAAATTGCACAAATTTCATCAAACATAATTGAATAAGGCAGTGTTTGCTTTTCCTCCATAGTCGAACAGATCAAACAAGCTATCAGTGGTCATTTGTCTTGTTTTCAACCGTCCCAAGCAAAACATCACCCCAGGGGATCGCAGACGGCCCAACAATCAATTTTAATCACAACAAGTTACCATTCCATAGTAAATAATGTTTACTTTAGTATAGTGATCAGGCTGGGGTCATAAATTCGAACCCTAACTTGCCAGGCTTTGCCGCCAAAGTCATCGGGCTCCGCTGACGAATTTCCCGATTATTGCCCATCTTTAGGGTACGTCTAGCGTTTATAATCAGCGCGCTCTTGTCGTGGGGCAGATTTATTGCCCGAGACAACATCCACACCTTGTGGGAGGCCCAACAGCTCCAGATTCTGCCTCAATGAAAGTTGTCAAAATTAAATGCTGATAATAAAGACCAAATTGTGCCAGCCAAAAACTGCAACAATGAAAAGGTAAACAGGGGCCTGTCTTGGCAAACGTTCCACTAGCATTTATTTAGTCTCTCCTTGGAGAGTAAACACTCATTTGTGGAGGAAATGTTTGCAAAGATTGGCAGAGAAATGAGATCATCACGTCCTTCCAGTTCCTCAATCATATTAAAACTCATTTCATAACCATAACCTCTCGCCCCAAATTTGACTAGTAAAGGAATATGCCATCCCCATGAAAGGCCCAAATTTTGTGTCCATAATTATTTAGGAATAAAGCATTAGACCAGCAAACTATTCTGTTTCAGACTAAACAAAGGTACACACTCTGTCATGTAGATTTTCCATTGACGGACTGGGTATCATAATGTTTGTCAAGAATTTCACATGAACTTTATCAACCTCATCTGTAAGTGGATTTCGAGGAGCAGGAAAAATAGCTGATGTCATTCAAATTCTCACAGTGCTTTGTCGTTAGACTACCATAATTATTTTAATTATATGATCACTCTAAACTGTGATAATTATGACTGAATATACAAACAGAAAAGTTTGACCTTTAGCTACCTCAAAAACTTGAACACACTCTTCATCTTGATAAAATTAATTTCTGTAACATCACATCGAAATAAAACTAGTTAACGTCCATTTCATGACACACACAATAATCAAAATGTCTGGAAAAGAATAGTAATTCCTGATATTTTGTTTATTCTGGACATTGTTTGCAGTGATGAGAGATAATATCATCACTGCTCTATCTTCTTTCGAATATAAATTAAAGAATGAATATTTCATTGTAATATATAAAATGTACAAACCGAGTATGGTCTCATGGTCCATCTCACTGTCCCAACTTTCAAAATACAGAGACTTTTGTCATGTTTGTTGATGTTTTAGATGTTAATGCGTGCATCACTTAAGTTTTGTGCTCATATGAAGACTTGCGTTATCTATGCGATAAACCAATCCGATAACCTTGGTATCATGATCCGATAAATATGCAAATGAGATCACCTAGCAGGAACTACTTTCAAGCTCTATATATCAATGTGATGTGTTCTTTCTCAATAAACTGGTCACTAACATCCACATTTACATGCTTGGATTGGGATTTTCCAATGTCTCGTCGAAACATGGCAACAAACATGGCACTATATGAAACAACTGGGCAGTTCACTCAAACATTGTATTCCTACCCAGTTTTATAGGCTCTTAATTGTTACGATTGAGTGAAATAACATCTTAACCTTCCATTATTATAAGAATGACATAACATGTGACATATATTGTGTGTTCCAGACTGTAAATTAAAAAATTGTATTACCGTATGTAAGCCTTTTGCGAACATGGTACTTGTTTTTTACTCCTAATATATGATATTATTGACACAGAAACCCTCTCGGCTAAAAATCTCGATTGATGACAGAAGGGTATACCATGAGTCTTGTAAGGCTCCATTCCTTCTGCGGAGTATTGACATATCTCCAGCATATTTCACAGAATCAAAGTCTTCATCGTGTTCATTGGCAAACCTTATCTGGGTCTTCTTTTACATCCCACTCTAGTTACTCATATGTTAGCCATGATTTGTGTCAGTCTGTGCTACAATTACAGAGTACGAATCTAACGCACATCTGAACATGTTGAAGATTACAATTTTAGATCTATATTCAGGTTTCTTCCTTGTGGTGGTAAATTTATAGCCTTTTCATTACTTTTGTTAGGTGATCCTTTTGCGGGACAGTATTACTGATGTGCTACCAGCCTGTCTGGCTGGGGACAAATTAGGGTGGATGTTTGGTTTAGGGATCCATGACACTTAAAACAACATAGTAGGGGAAAAAAATCAGAATATAACTAGGATATGTTTCATCAAAAGCACTTAACTGTGTCTTGACCAAATACATATGTGAAAAATGATATAATTACAAATATGAAGAAATGGTCACTGATCGAACTAAATATGTTCATTTATCAATCAAATTATCCATTACAAAGGGGAGATTACTCTCAATTGCACCTCGCCACTATATTATGCAAATAATAACACAAACTGCAAAACCCATCAGAGCCTACTTAAGAAATGGCTACCATTTCAGATAACATTCTGATAAACAATAAATAGACAATTCTTTTCTCTTTTTTTCCACTTGGTGACTAGGATTACCAGACCAAGAATACCAGAATTATCGGTCTTATAATCAAGCAAGAAATATTTCGTTTAAAGCACCCAAAAAGTAAAATACAATTTTTATCTTGTAAAATGTATCATACTTTGAAACTGACATATGGTAGGCTTCTAAACTTTCTCCTTATCAATTTCATCTATGAATGCACTTCAACAAACAATTGACTATTAAATTTTTATTATGCTCATAAATATAGACATAAGATGGTTGATATCATGTTATCAGTCCAAATCACCTTCGCCTTCTTTCATGTCTAAATCTAAGACAAGTCTATTTATGCTAATACAAAGGCCGGTCAAGTTTTCCCACGAGCCAAACGAATTAAGTGGCTTAGCTTAAACTCTCTGAACACTGCATCATATCAAAATGGGTATTGCCACCTGGTAATGTCTACCAAATCAAACAATGTAACATTTCTCACAACCACCACAACCTTAATCCAGGCTTGTTTCCTCAAAGATAACCCCAGTATGGAGTAATATACAGATTTCAATATCAAATTGTGGATCAATAAACAAAACGCCATATCCCGCCCCCTGCCGAGTCTCCCCCCTTCCCCTCTCATAAACCACTACCTGCAATACGCCAGATCAAAGGCAGGCATAATCATAGGTGCTGCAATATTACAAACTAAACTGAGCTGGGGGGAGAAAATCTTATGAACTACATTCCAAGCCAGTTAATATCAGATTAATAATAATTCATCTGGACCATCTGTCTGTTCTGAACAATCACTGAAATCATGGGAATAGCACGGTTTCCGATTCAGACTCTGCCAAACTTGATGACTCATGTGTTATTTTACGAGTTGTGAAGCTACTTGAAAGTCTTCAAGCAAAATTATTGCTGTTCTTCAGATTGGCTGGAAAGATTAATTAGCAGAATATTCGTTAACGTGGGTCGTTAATTGTGCAAGTGGCTGAGTAGTGTTAACTGCCATGTAATAGCATGAGGATTGGCTGCCATCTTATTCAGTTTGGTAAGGCTCAGCTCAGAAATGGAATACCAATTAGTAACAATCTCAGGCTCAGATTCAGATCAAATAACTGAAAATAATTTTCTAAATTGGAATTTATTCTAATTGGGATTCAGAATCAATTGAAAGGAAAATCAATGAAGAAATGATAGACTTGAGCAAATATCAATTTGGAAAAGTTGTTTTTATTCCATGTTCTCAAAGACATTTGAAATTAATCAGTAATAATTAAGGTTCTAAAAGAAACCTTCACTGAAAATATTTCACAAAACTGGCTTCATTTCTCTATTATTTGTCATTTTAACATAGCATTTTAATTAATATTTCTGCTAAAAATCATAGCTGGTGCGGTATAGTCTAAGAAATTCAGCTTAATGACTAGTCCACAGGCCTAGTGGAAACCTAATTTCACTAACCCTCAAGAGCTTGTAGCTGTTCTGCTTTACATTGCTTTAAGAAGAATTAATATTTATTCCAGATTTACACTTTACCCCTTGTGGTCAAACCTCTGTAAACAGAGCACTATGACACACTATGAGAAGGAGAAGATAATTGGTGAACAACTGCCTGTATAGAAGTTCATGTTGCCAAAACTTTTCTGTTAATTGTTCGTATCCCGCCCAAGTCGGCAAACAAAGGTCACGACCTACTCTGCACCCTTGACCTTTGAAGGCTGGATCACACCTGATCCAAAACATTATCTTTAAATTTGAACGCTACTGCACACACAACCCAAATCAACATGTTTAAACATGGATTAAAATATCATAACGCTCCTCCTAATGTGAGAGCTCCAATCTCTCCACAGTTTTCTCCAAATTTTCACTATTTACTCCAAACTCATCAGAAAGCGGAAATCTTAATATTTCCTTTTTGTTTGCTCCTAGATGGCATGTTTGCAGAGTGGGAAAGTTTGGCTGATTCTTGGGGAATAATCCTTGTTAATCTATGGCTTTCCCCGCAATTAGAGAAGGTCTCCTTGTGATTACATACTCTAAGACTTGATTTATCAAGGGATGTACTTTTTTGCAATTACAGCAGAATCCTAGTATTCCTGGAGGCACTGGAAGAATATCGTCAGGGTCAATAAGTCGTCATGGAAGTCCTTGTATTATTATATGGCAAGGGAATTTTTCATCATCCTTTCATTATTGTGATCTGAGAATCATAAATTCAGTGACACAAAAAAGGATTTTCAGTTCTGACTAGAGATTATAAATATACTAATGAAAACACATAAAGGAACATCAAGAGGCATAGAGTAAAAAACATAGGGGCCGAGTTCAATATAAAGGCTTCATGTCATTTACATAAGGCACCGAGTGAAATGGCAGAACCTGGTGGGATTTGTTCCATCAACCTTGTCAGCATATTCAGTTCTGTTCATTGCTGTACGAACTAAGGGAACTCTGGGAGAGAATAACCTGAGGAAGTAACAGGTGTAGAAATAAAATAAATGTATATCACTGTCAGGCCTTTTAGTTATTATTTGTTGGTTTACAAAATGTTTGGCCTAAAATTCAATGTAGGCATCCAAAAATAAAATTCCAGATTAGTATTCCTACTAATGAGTGAGTGAGTGAGTGAGTGAGTGAGTGAGTGAGTGAGTGAGTGAGTGAGTGATTAAGTAAGTATGGTTTTACACAGGTTTTATCAATACTCTGCAATGTCACGGCTGGGGACACCAGAAATAGGCTACTAATGAATTAAAATCGAACTTGTGGTTTGTTTGTTTATTTGTTGTTTAACGGCTCACTCAGCAATATTCCAGCTATATGACGGTGATCTGTAAATAATCGAGTCTGGACCAGACAATCCAGTGATTGACATCATGAGCATCGATCCAAGCAATTGGGATGCGATGACATGCATCAACCAAGTCAGCAAGCCTGACCACCTGATCCCGTTAGTCGCCTCTCATGACAAGCAAGGGTTACTGAAGACAAATTCAAACCTGGATCTTCCCTAGGTTATGACAAGCATAGTTGCCTTTTACGGCATGCATGGGCTGCTGAAGACCTAATCTACTCCGGATCTTCACAGTCTGGTGGATATTGCAACACACAGCATTCCAAATGATCATGTTCTTTAACTTGTTTTAAGAGTATACTTCATCAAAAGTGATTCAGATTTCTTGAGGTCAAACAGGCCATTGGCACTGGAAAACATCAGAGACTCTCTATATTTGAGTAATATGCTCCTGATGCGTCTCTGATACTGACACTCTGAGTCTGGCCATAGTTTTACCTTGTGTAGAATCATTTGAGTTAGAACTTTTACACCAATCCAAATCTTAAGCTCTGGCATCAGGCAATGATGTTTCTATTAAGAGTTGATATACAGTAAACGGTAATAACGAACTCAAAGGGACTACTAATTTTAGTTCGTTATAACCATACCGTTCGTTATAAGTACATATACAGCATGACTACAGCAAGTAGTCGGGACCAAAAAACAAGTTTGTTATATCCGTCAGTTCGTTATAAGCGTGTTCGTTATAACCGTAGTTTACTGTACATAACAAATACTCCTTCAAACATCTCACCTCATTGAGAATGCACATAGGTTTCCCCCTTCACAAACTGATATACATGTGATCTGTCAGTCAGTGAATCATCCTTTGCAGACTGTTTCTATCATCACAGTGACCACAAACCATAGACAATAGCATATAATAACATGCACATCCCAATACGTAGCAGTAATTGTATATCATCTAGCATACAGCTGCTGCTGCATCTTCTCAGTTACCTGCATACCCACTGTCATCAACATTTTGCTGATAAATCATCTGATGATTAATGCCACTTCGTGCACAGCAGAGAGTCAAGCCACTGGTTCTGTAAACTCATCTTGTCTGTGTACTTACAAATATATACTACTCAGAAGAGGTTAAAGAACACCCAATTCTTGAATGAATCAATATTCTTTAACTTCTATAGTAATATGAAAGAAGAGGGGGTTGTTTAACTTCTTTTGAGTAGTACATATTATTTTCAACATAGTACAATCGCAACAGAATTTTTTTAGAAAGGTAAGAAAAGATGTACACATTGCTATCCATTATACATATCCACTATCCATATCCACTATCACAGTGATGGTTTAGGAAACTGGCTGAGCCATGCTCAGTAGAAATGGCTACATGAGGCACCAAATGTAAATGGATGCACAGGATCTGGACCAGGCAACAAGTGGATGATAAGATGAGCAATGATCCATGGACTTGAACTTAATTTATCTATCTTACTGTAGCCTTTAGATGATATGCCATGCATGTTTTTTTCTGTTTGTTTGTTGTTTAAAGCTCTGCAATATTCCAGCTATATGACGGAGGTCTGTAAATGATAAAGCCTGGACCAGACAATCCAGTGATTGATATCATGAGCAATTGAGCATCAATCTATGCAGCTGGGATACAATGACCTGTATCAACCAAGTCAGCGAGCCTGACCATCCAATTACCTTAGTCACCTCTTATGACAGTCAGTGAATATCACATATCAATACCATCTCAGCGACATCAGAATGTATTGTTTTATGCCAGAGAACATAAACAATGCATTATGTCTTTACTCCTTCATTATACTGAGATGCAACTAAATATATAAGGAAAACCCCACGTAAATCATCAACATGATAACCTAGGGAAGATCCAGGTTTGAATTTGTCTTCAGCAACCCATGCTTGTCATAAGAGCCGACTAATATCAGGTTTGTTGACTTAGTTGATGCATGTTACCCTAACACAATTGCGTAGATCGATGCTCATGGTGTCAATCACTGGATTGTGTGGGCCAGACTAGATTATTTACAGACCACCGTCATATAGCTGGAATATTGCTTAGTGCTGTGTTGAACAACAAATAAACAACATGATCAAATTGCAATTTTGTTAAAACAAGTTTCTGCCTAGTCAACATACAATTTATTTTACATATGCCGTTGCTAGACCATATATCTACAGTGATATCTATTTCACGCTAGACACCTGCATGTGACTGATATACAAGCTGCTTCCCGAGAACTTACTACATGGTATATATAGTGTGTATTTCACTGTGATAGGCAGATATAGCATATATATATATATATGCCAACTAGGAAGTATGTTGTATAACTCAACTCTACATCCATAAGCACATAAAGTGGATGCACTTCAATATGTTGAATGAGGTGTAAATTGTCAGCTGATCACGGGACAAAATTCCTTCTGATAAGAGTCCCAATGACCAAGATAAAGTTGTAATGATATGAACAAAATATGTTCCCACTCCCAAGGCCTCAAGGGCACAATTAGAAATAATATTTGCTTAAAAACAATGCCTAAAACATTTATAATTGGTCAGTGAGAAATGTACACAAGTAAATTTCCTGCTAATGGAACACAAGTACAAGAACACATGTACAGAGTGATTCACAATATAAACAGGAAAGTCAAAAATTGAAAATGGTATCATCGGGGCTCCAGAAAAAGGCTGTGTATGTACGGATTAAAATGTGCACGATTCGATGGGGGATGATTTAGAAAAACGTATCAGATATGCATCACAGCATGTATGTATGGACTAATATTTATAAATATAAGTATTTCCCCAAAAATATATTCTGATCTCAGCAGCATATTTTTTTGAGTATAGTGAGCACATTTTCCAAAAGAAACAGCTGTGTAAAGGCGATGCACTTTATACACGCCATAATGAGTTTTGATGTTTTTACCCCAACGCAAAGATATTACCGTGAGCATGTACACCCCGGAAATACCATGTCAACAAATCCGTACTGACGCACGCAATTTAATCCTGTAATTATACTGTCTGGTTACAAAAAGTGTTCATTGTATATCTGGAATATAATTGGTCAGTGAGAAATGTACATCACAAAAGTAAATTTCAAGCTAATGGAACATATGTTCACGTAATGAACAGTATGATTCACAAAATAAAGTGGTAATTCAACTCATTGAAAAGGGGGGACGTAAACTTAATAAACTGCAACTGCTTCATCTACCTCAAGGTGAAATGACATTAACTCATCCAAAAGAATGACAAAAGGTACTCTTCTTGCTGACACACACAAGTCCAAGGGGCATACCTATCTTCATAATCCCTGGGACCGCCTCTGTGGTCTAGTGGTAGAGCGGAAGGTCTGGGGTCTGGAGTTCGCGTCATACCAAAAGACGTAAAAAGATGGTACTTGTTGTTACCCTGTCTGGCGCTCGGCATTAGGGGGGTCAAACAAGGACTGGTCGGCTCAGAGTCAGTATACTGTGTCTGAGTGGGGTATTCATGTTAAACTGCGGCATGGTATCTCAGTGAGCTAGTACTATAAATCGGCATCAGTCCGGACTAGTACAAGCAGCCATAAAAACACGTACATGCACATCGCTATATAAATGAAATAATCTTGGACGCGACGTTAAACCCCATTTCACCTCACCTCACCTAATAATCCCTGGGTCACGTTGGAAATCACTTACATTTGTGTCCCTCCTGAGTGTGAAGCGGACCAATAAGAACATCTACTTCTACCCAGTTGGGTCGGTGCAGACAATATTAGTGGCATGTGTTAGTTTTAGTGGCATACACATACAGGAATAAATATATTTATACACGGAGTGATTTTTACTGCTTCTAAACACTACCTGAGCCAGCTATATTACACTCCATATGCTACAGTGAAGAGATCTTTCATCAGCATTTGATTAAGCATCAGCATTATCAGCAGAAGATGAATACTGTTTCAGGGACAGGGTCTAGATGTTTCATGAGCCTGTTCACTGAATGATCAGGTATGTGTTGTTGCTACTGTGAGAGTTTCTCTGTTGGGGTGAGAGGTATGTGTCGATGTTACTGTTAGCATGCCCATAGGCTATCAGCCATCAGTGGTGAGACTCACATGTTGATGTCACTGTGAGAGTTCCTCTGTAGGGGTGAGAGGTACGTGTTGATGGTGCTGTGAAAGACTGTGGGCCATCAGTTATCAGGGGTGAGAGTCACATATTCACAGAGTCTGGATAAGACTCCAACTCAGACAAGTACATCTCTGTCCTCTACTCTCATAACATGGACAAACCATTGCTGACACACTGCTGACCAAACTGATGATGAACTTACAGTTCACATCAGACTTATTCTGCCCTGGAATTGCTACATCGACCAAGCATGGGCTGTTAACCTATTCTGTCCCAGATATCCCCACAGGGGACAGACATGGAGTACTGTGAGCCTATCCTCTCCCAGGGGCCAAGCATGTGGGGTACTGCAGACCTATCCTGCCCTGGCATCACCATGCATGACAAACATGGGGCACTGTAGACCTGTCCTGGAGTCACCATACATGACAAACATGGGGCACTGTAGACCTGCCCTGGCGTCACCGTGCATGACAAACATGGGGCACTGTAGACCTGACCTGGAGTCACCATGCATGACAAACATGGGGCACTGTAGACCTGCCCTGGCGTCACTAAGCATGACAAACATGAGGCACTGTAGACCTGCCCTGGCGTCACCGTGCACGACAAACATGGGACAGTGTAGACCTGACCTGGAGTCACCATACATGACAAACATGGGGCACTGTAGACCTGTCCTGGAGTCACCATACATGACAAACATGGGGCACTGTAGACCTGCCCTGGAGTCACCATACATGACAAACATGGGACACTGTAGACCTGCCCTGGAGTCACTATGCATGACAAACATGGGCCACTGTAGACCTGCCCTGGTCGTCACCATGCATGACAAACATGGGGCACTGTAGACCTGCCCTGGCGTCACTATGCATGACAAACATGGGCCACTGTAGACCTGCCCTGGTCGTCACCATGCATGGCAAACATGGGGCACTGTAGACCTATTCTGCCCTGGAATCCCCTAGGGATCTAATCCGCCCAGATAGTTTTTATCACTGTATACATCCACTTCCGAAGCATCAGCTTCACTCGGATGACATTTATTTTACTTACAGTCATTCAAATCAAAACTGATAACAAAATCTATTCTATTTATGGTAATTAAAATAGTTTTAGTTCTTAACACTCGACATTCACAAGGTACGCAGGACATTAATAGTGATCAGAGGTGAAATTAACTGCATTCATGACATTGTCTTTATAATTCAGAACACTATTTAATATTTATTTTTCACTCTTAGCATGTCAAGCTAAACAACCGTTCATCATCAATACTTGCTGTCTTGTACACAAATTCTTCCTCCAGTCAAGGTCTCATAAATATTATTGTTGACTAAATTATATTTTTGCGTTTATGGAGGTATGTGGATTTATTCAGTGTAGACACTGGTTGTTACATTAGTATTTATATCTCCATAAACTTAAACAATGTTGAAGTCAAGACTACACTATGTTCCTCTAGAGAACAGTACACACAAGACCACGGAGTATTGGCAGTGAGAAGCATTCTTAACCAGTACAGTGTAAAGCAATATTACATTTCTAATAAACAAAAGAAATTATCAATACTCAGAATATCTAAACACTACTAATATGATACAAAATATAGGATGATATTTTTTCTCTCAAAATATCTTAAACATTTATTAAAATAGAATTAATTAAGTTGGATTATCGAAATATTGATGGTAAACACACCTTAACACATGCTTAAAGGATAAATCATTCAATCTAATATGAGGGAAAACAATAACCTACAACACCTACAAGCTGTCACTTCATACATTGTCACAGCTGGCTAACACATCGCCAGAAAAAATGTATGAATCATAGTAAAAGGGAGGTAATTCATTCCTGTATGGAAATCATAATATTATCTCCCTTGAACAGACACAAGAACATCAATGGATTAGGTCTGAAAAACACTGGTATTGGTAAGACATTGGGCAGATATCATCAAATTAAATTGGGCACAGTTTGTCAGCTCTTCCAGTAGTATGCAAACCATAAACACTATAATAACATTTCTCAGCATTATTTAGAATCAGTGATAACCCAAGCCTTTACAGTATTGGTTTGTTCATCACAAACCCTCATGCTGTTGTACATGTACCTAAATGCAGTGTCTTGTCTTGAACATTTTGTTTACATGTTAGACATGATTCATAATAATTTGTGTTCTATTAATGTAAAATAAAATGTGTTTGTTGTTTAACACTGCACTCACTAATATTCCAGCTATATGGACATGCCTTTCAATAATAATGTCTCGACCAAACAATCCAGTGATTGATATTGTGAGCAACGATCCACACCTTTGGGGTACATGGACATGCTATCAGCCGAGTCACATAGTCTGACCACCTGATCCATTTGGTCACCACTTTAACCACAAATAAATTGTGAACAAGGGCACCAATTGTGGTGCTTATGTCATGTTGTTCAACAACGAAACTGAAACTCAGACCCTTCAGCTTTAGAACAAGAAATGATTTAGACAAAAACACAACAGTTATTTCTTTTGGAGTTGTGGCATTCACATTACCACAATAGATGTGATAAAAAACAGCATATGACCAAGAATGTTTTTAATCACCTATGTTTTATTTCTGACCAGCCTCTAACCCACATTTGGACATATTCTGTGGTCCATGGGGATCTATTCTTCTAAGGAATCCCCTCAGGGATATTATATAAACACTGATAAGATATTACTTACACCATCTCTTCAGTAACTTGGCTCCTAGGTGGACCATTTATGTGGTTGTGTTTCATTATTGCCGGGTCCATTGCTTCAGTAACTTGGCTTCTGGCTGGACCATTCTGCTTGCTTTGCTCTCTGGTAGGCACCATCTCTGATGTTAAAATGTCTGTTTTATTTGCCCTTGGTAACCTATCTCTTAGTTCACTGTTAACATCAGAACTTTTGTACATATCAACCAAGTGCCCTTTCAACCTTTCTTCAACAGCCAATCGTAGAGATCTTTCCTCTTCAATGGTTTTCTCTCTGCAAACAAATCATTGTCATAATTAGGCAATTAGCCATTCTTGAATGAAAATATAAAAGAAGGTTAGAAGTAATGTATCCATTAAACCCACAGACAGATATTTTCATATATAATATAACCATCTTAATACCAAAATAATAAATTGAATAACTTTTTCTTTCTTTCCTTAATAACTTATTATTTCTATTAGACATCAACCCTACTAACAGTCCAACACAATGAAACAATGTTGCACCATACACTCAAATAGCAATTGTTCTTGGTGTATATATTGTTTATTCCACATGTCATGTATAACATTTGAAAACATACCTCAACAATGTTGCAGTGAGTAGTAACATTGCAAAGATTATAACATCATGACAAAAAAAAAAAACCTGATACAAATTAGATCAGCTGTAAACTATGTACAAAACTCAATGACAGTAACCAAACAATGAACTTGAAACCAACACACAAAGTCTCGTGATACATATGCATGATAACTGAAATATATTTGACAATATTAACAATGTGTTCCATGAGTAAAACCATTTTGCACTGCTCATCCATGTTTCAAAACTTTTCAAGTTGGAGATGTTCCCTTTAAACCTTCACAAACCATACATCTTGCAGGGTTATTTTTTTTCAAGATGTTTTGTCAGATGTCTGATTAACAGGTATTTGAGATAAGAACAGCTGGTGGTTGGAACCCCTCAGTGTTGCACAGTAGTGCAGTGTCATTTCATCCACTCAAATGTATAACTCATGATGATAAAAATGATTCACTGGTGCAATACCTTTTCCCAAACATGTTAAAATTATCCAAGAACTGAGAAGATACCAGACACAATCACTCCTGGTGCGCTGACATGCTGTGTTGACTTCAAGTACCATGGGTACTATTGGAAATGGTTTAATAAAGGTTAAGGCTCTGCTGTCTGCAGACATTTTCCAGTCAAGGTCTAGCCTTTGTAATTAGTATACCCTATGTAAAACGGGGACACTACCTCTGTGTGATCACTAGCTGCTAGATGGATAGTTAAGCTTATGACGTCACTCTATTGTTCCAACTGTGTATCATTTCAAACAATTTCAGCCAAATAGCTGAAACTCCCCTATCAACATGAACTCTGTCATTATCAATGCATATCTCCGAGTGATTCATTCACCACACACGTGAAGTTGTGAACCCATGACATATGAAACTGCATGTACAACCGACCGTTTCATTTCGACACAGGTGTAGTTGGTGGTGTTTGAGTATTGTCTCCTTATCAGTGTTGAGTTATTAATACACAAGATTTTTCAATAATACACGCTTTTGGGGTCTTTCATTACATAATAAAGCGACTGGGTTTTGATTAACTTGAATCAAACTTGCAAAGTTGAATTGACCAAAGTCTTGTATCTGATTAAGTGCTAATAACCCAGCTGTAGTGCCAACTTTTGGGCAAGTTATACAGTGTTCCGAGAATTTATTCAAATGTTTTGATAGTTGAATATTAGGTGTCACGTGAACATGACACGCGTACACCAATCGATTTTCGAAATCAATAAGGTATAAATGTTTCACGGGTGTTCATAACTGTGCAATGTCATGTGCTGTAGAATTATGTGATATACACATAGATTTTTCAGTTAATAAATCTACTAAAACACTGTTCATATCACAAACCGTTCTTCTATATCGTCCTTTAGTTTCCCGACAGATGTCACGGTTTTCTCTGTTGCTCGCCGAATTTGACTGATTAATTTTTTGTCAGTGTCGGGTAATTCATGAAACTGTTTTTCTGGCGTCCTGTCCAACCGCCGATGGTAGCTGATCACTTTGGCTGCCCCAGGTGACGAGGGCCGAGCAGCCATATTGGAGCACCTGTAAACAAAGGTGCATCATGGGATCTTGCTGTCTGCAGTTATCTCCCTTATCAACAGACTATTGATGTAAGAACTATTTTTCAATTTCATTCACCTTTAAATATCCACTATGGCTATGCTGTTTCTAACTAAATATTCATGTCTGTGAGTAGAATAAAAACAATAAACGGACCGTTTTATTTAAAGATGGAACTTTTCACAAATTGTTTGTTTGTTTGTTTGTTGTTTAACGCCGCACTCAGCAATATTCCAACTATATGACGGCGGTCTGTAAATAGTCGTGTCTGGTCCAGACAATCCAGTGATTGACACCATGAACATCGATTAAATGACAGTGAGTGGAACTCGATTTTGATGTCTTTATGACGGGTTTTTTTCAAAGAAAAGATACGCCTTATGATACACCTTATGATAACTGAAATATTGCCAATACGTTGTTAAATTTTCACACTCACTTGACAAACACCGTCAAGTCTAGGTTTAATAATTGATTGAAGCATTCATAAATGTTAAGTGAAGTTGATATTATGAGCGCTTCAATTCTAAATGCCTTTCAAAGGCTTCAATTATATTTGTGTTACATTTCCCTTCACGAAATACATAAATACACAGTGCTGGACTTACCTAAAGACTAACATGTATGTCAAACGTTGATACATAATGGTTGGGTTAAGCGAGACAATCAGAAAACGATTGCAGGGAATGTTTATGAATTTGTCAGTATTTCAATGATACAAATACTATTTTTAGTATTTCACTGTATAAGTTGTAAGTTCTATGTCATTATGAGTTACTGTGCAACTGTTACTGTTTGTTGTTTAATGCCACACTCAGCCATATTCCAATATATGACTGCGGTCTGTAAATAATCAAGTCTGGGACAGACAATCTAGTGACTGACATCATGAGCATCGATCTATGCAATTGGGATACAATGACATCCATCAACCAAACCACCGAGCCTGACCACCCAATCCCATTCCTCGCCTCTTACAAGCAGAGTCACCTCTTACAATTCTCACCTGGATCTTCATGGAGACTCAGTCTCTAGAATAGTGAAACTGCCATTTTGACAATGAAATAAATTTTCTGATATATCAATAACTTTGTTCGTTTGTTGTTCAACTCGACACTCAGCAATGGTCACAGTGATTTTGGCAACCAACAATCCCCACTGTCTGGGTATGATGACACACCCTCAACCAAATCACAGAGTCTGACCACCCGATCCATATTTGTTTGTTGTTTATTGCTGCACTTAGCAATATTCCAGCTATATGACGGTGGTCTGTAAATAATCGAGTCCGGACCAGACAATCTGGTAATTGACATCATGAGCATCGATCTATGCAATTGGTATACAATGACATCTATCAACCAAATCAGCGAGCCTGACCACCCAATCCCGTTATTAGCCTCTTACGATAAGCAGAGTCGCCTTTTACAGCAAGCATGGGTTGCTGAAGACCTATTCTACCCCGGATCTTCACAGGTCTATTTCGATTACCCAATTATCCATAAGGTCCACTCATATGATCAGTATAAGTTGCTTGGGATCAATTCTAACCCGGAATCTCCACAGGGAACACCAATAACAGAACAAGAACACAAATATATTGCATTTATTACAAAACAGTCACAAGCAGTGACCATGCCAAAACTGACAATGTTTCAATGAAGATGATAACATGTGTGCTTGATTTCTGTTGGCTCAGATTTGAAAATGTCCAGCAACTAAACTGAACTGATAAAATAAGTTTTCAAAGGCCAAATGAAGCCATTTCTAGTTTTCTAAACAATACTTTATGAATGTTTAATCTGAAAAGTGGAACTTCAAAACAATTGATGTATAGCACAAATAACACAATCAAAATGAAACAAAAAAGCTGTAATATATTCCAACATGGAAACTCAAGTGGAAGCAGTGGCAATATTGTCAAGCAATGGGGCCAGGGTACTGTAGCTCACCCTGCACAAGTATGGAAATACTAGGCAGACACCTTGATTGTAGTCATCAACACAATGGCCAAGTTTGATCCAACTTGGTCCCTTTTATCACTTGAAATTGCTGCCTCAGCAACATTGGTACATTGTCCAAAGATGCTTTGAACAAGCTACTTAGGATTGTTACCATTCACAGAGAAGATTCCGCCCAGTCTCGTGGTTTCCAAGAAGATCATGTGATGCCTTACACAGTCCATTCATAAGCAGGAATTGATACAGGTCAGTCCAAAGTGAAAAAGGCTTGTGAACGGTGATGGATGACAAACCTGGCATGACGTCATCTGAGCTAAAATGATATCTTGTTGGCAGTGAACTAGACAGATAATGTAGGTTTTGGTTCTGAATTAGAAAAGATGGTTCATTCAGTTTAGGAAGAAGCCTCCAGACAGGCATCCCTCACTGTTTCCCGCAAAACATCTCAAATCAAGGACCAGGCATTCCAAAACTGTTGTTCAGGAACATTGAGCACTCTGAGTGATTGATTTAGATCACAGCATAGCACTGACCAGAATACTAGGAACATTTTCAAACTCAGTCCAACTTATGACAGTAAGAAAACTTTATGGATAACAACTTCTGGTTTATTGCAAATATTATCCATAAAGTTGTACGTTTTCTAACTTACTCACCAACTTCTAGAATGCCAATCAAACAGTTCACTTAACATCTCAAGACACCTGATGCTAAATCTCTTTGAAAAAGAAAGAGGTTGTAAGCCTAACTTGTAAATTTAGTTGGATGGCAAAATAATTGTACAGGTGTGCAACCTGTTGTATTCTAAATGAACGAAAAGTTTCCTGAGTTTGGTTACCTGGTATATGTTTATTACATTTTGTTGTTGAAGGTTTGCAATGCCTGGAAAGAAATATGAGCCTGCTGTCTTGTTTTAAACAAACTTTCTGCATCAAATGTCAGTGATGAGTAATGCATTAACTCTCATTGGATGTATTTTACACTGGATCGACTGTAAAACTTCAATCATCAATTGTCATATTGTCAATGCTGACTGCTGCCGATGTTGTCAACCATGCCGTTGCCATCAATGCCATTGTAGAAGAAGAAGTTGTTGTGGGGCTGGTCCTTCTGGGAGACAGCCTGCAAATATACAGTGATTTAGTGAGGAGTTCCAGCAGTCATTAACATTGCAGCAATATCCCGGAAAGGGTGTCTGCAAGTTGTTTAACACCACACTCAGCAATTTTCCAGCTATTTAACATTGGTCTGTATATAACTGAGTCCGGACCATACAAGCCAGTGATTGATATTATGAACAACAATCCTGGTGTTGAGGTACAATGACACACTATCAACCAAGTCACCGAGTCAGACCACCTGATCCATTTGGGTTGCTGAAGAGCTATTCCAACCCATAATCTCTTCTGAGTTATATAAAAACGAGGAATGGTGTTTTGACCTGGTGCAGGCAAGCCAATGGTTAATAAAATGACTGGATGTATCCTATCCTATCCTGTTCATTTGAATCACTGTGAATTATTCTAATTTATTGACACTAATATGGAATCACAAAAGAATCCAAACACTACAAGAGCGTTCCACAATTCACAAGAATTACCATATTTGACATAATAAGTGCCCAGGGCGCTCTCAAAATTAGAAATAGGGGGCTCTTATTAGAATACTATTTAGGTGAAAAACAACAGAGTTGAAAGATTGTAAATTTCGTGGTTGACAGCCTGAAATGTTTACATACCACAGATATATTTTTCCAGAATTTAATTTCCCATAATTAAGGATGCATATAACACATGTATTATACACGAATAGATAAGTCTTGTGTATATTGATCAATTGGAAGGGGTGCTAATTGGGATTGTTCACAAGCCAATATATCAGCAAATATTGCCTTGGGTGATTATAAGAGCAGGGTGCTTATTACGTCGAATATGGGTATGTCAGCTTGTGACCTGACAGCAGATGTCAAAATACTGGCGGTGTTTGTGATTCAAAATGACATTTTACACATGGACACCTTCTGGTCCTGAAATACTACAATCCTAAATATTACAGCTGATAACATCTGGACATACGCAACACAATACTCTGCACCCACGATTTCTTAATCCAGACTTTCATATTTTGTATTTCATTAGGAATAGTACCATCTGGTAAATAATGGTTCTCTTCAACATTCAGTTTATGATAATCAATGATGCAATGGTCTTTTCATGGAGCCAAAATAGATTCATGATGATGATTTGAAAACATAAATTCATGGAAGATTGCTGCCAAAATCTTTGTGACGAGAGCCAAAACTGACCGATTCCATTTTCTACCTTGACGATAAATTTTTATTATTTCAGAAACATACCACCGACATTCCTGTTGTTGAACCTATTTGTGACTGTGTGTGTAGTATATTGTTCTCAGTGTTATAAAAATCAGTTATAAGGATAACATGGGATGAAAATGATTTTATTTACTTCACGTCATAATTCATACCTTCGACAAGACACAGCACCAAGCCCACCATTCCTCCAGTGAACTCTCACCTTAATAATCTCCTGTCCCAGTACTCCTCCCACGACAGCACACACAGGGCTCAGCTCCGCAAAACAGAAACTGCAGCAGAAAGGTTCAATATCCATAAAAGCAGACTGATTTACCACTCTGTGAGTGAGTAGGGTGTTTCCCCCAGAACAGTCTCAGCACATACATATGTGTGGAAATCAGGCATAGGAGCAACAGCTAAACCTCCAAGCTACCAAATCTCTTTGTACCATTGGTTTACAACAAATACCCTGGGAAGCTGAAGAACAGTACCGATATAATGTTTGGGTAAAATTTAGCCTGCTGAACCCTATCACGTACCGTACTGAATTACCTTACAGTGATGTACATGCAAGTTGCTCCCTTTCATTACTTTGAAGGGGAACTGTCAAGGGCTGTGGACAGAAAAGTAACTGTTCTCCCTCAAGTGTCAGGAGACGTATTTCAATGCTTTCATCATTTTATACTATTTGATGAGGTGTATCGCAAGATACCAGGCGATACTCAGCTCTAGTCACCTGCCCAGTGAGTCTCAGCGACCACCTGTGTGACCTGTTAGCTGTATACACATGTACAAACAGTGAGAATCGGACCCATTTGAAGACGTGGAGTAGCACAGGTCAAGAATGAGCCATAGATCCAATAATCCGCACAGGACAGGACATAATTACTTGATTTATAAATGTGCCAAGAATGAGGCAACCACTGATTGGTGTCCTACTATGGATCTAAATCTTATGAATATCTCATAAATACTATGTATATTCTAGAAAACAACGTGCTCTGACTCTCTGATTGTGATGTACAGCTTAAGTCACTGTTGTTTCACCCTCTAACAATATTCTACCTTGCAAAGTCCTCTGGCACATATTTCTTGTCCACCTTCAGTCTGTCTAGAGTTGTCTCCCTTAGTCCATTCAGGTCCGTCACATCTTCAGCCTTAGATTTAATCAGAGGTCTCCGCTTGTGTTTGCCGTAGAAGTCTAGAAGCACTGAAAAGACATCCCAAACCAGATAACAGCAACAATATTATCTGAACAAAGTTTGTTAACAGTAGCCTTGAATTAAATAGCATTATTTCGCAACATTTGAAACAAACAATGCGTTTTTATTTTTATTTAAATTAATAGTGAGTGAGTGAGTTTGGTTTAACGCCGCTTTTAACAGTATTCCAGTTATATCACGGCGTGTCAGCTTAATGTGGGAGGAAAGCCGGAAGTGATGCAGGTCTCAGATGTTTACCACTTCAGTGAAACCCACAAGCACGGGTATGGTGCTGACAAACCTAGAAACATAATCGGGGCGAACTGGGATTCGAACTGGGATTCGAACCCACAATCATAGGTTTCTGGCTTGCCCAAGGGACGCAACTCTGCACAGCGAATCGCGGCGCCTTAGACGACTGGGCCACTGGTGCCCCCTTTTAAATTAATAAAAGAACTCTAAACTTGAAACTGGTTTAAAAACATATGTGTTTTCTAAAAGTATTTCAGGGTTAGCATAATCCAGCAAGCAGAAACGTTTGATATTGTGGTAGCTGTGGAGCAAAATTATATGAAAGAAATTTTTTTCAGACAACTTGCAGACATCATTATTGCATTTTCAGCAGTTGTTCATCCTAAACTTACCTTGCATGATGAAGTATGTGCTTGGTGTTCTTCTTAGTCTCTTTTTCATATCATCTACGCTCCAATCAACATTGAGAGCATTCTCAAGCCGCTTGAATGACATGCACTGAAAAGCCACAAATATATCACTACCTGACACATTTGGCACTAAAGACATAGTGTGTAACATAATATTTTAATGACATTACCATTATTATTTCTATAATATTATGCTGCACAAACCTAATGAAACTGACCGCACAACCTCCATGTCATCTTCCTGAGGCAAGGGAGTTAACTGACTATAAAAGTGCAGTTTCCAAAGTGCCGAACTAGGCTGGTATTGCGGAGTTACATTTTGGCTGGACTAAAGAGTCTATGCATAGTCAAATCAAAATTAAGCAACGAACTAGACATCCAGTTTGTAAACAACAAGGAATTCAAAGTGCATATTTCGATCGACTGCAGGATTTGCAAAGCATGTGTACTGTCAGCCAGGCATCAACAGATATTTACAAATCTTTTCATGTTCTGAATCAAGGTGCTCAAATGATTTGATGCACATGGCAAGGAAAGACTCATTTTATTACAATATAGATCTTGATTATCGATCAGATCATCTTCACTGGGCCACTAGTTTGTTTGAAGCAAATGCTTGTGGTATGAGAGGTGGAATCTCAATGGTCAATAGGAGGGACATTCTATTGACATTCCAGTGTAGTTCGGCAAGAAAGGAAACTGCACTTTTGTAGTCAGTTAACACCCTTGCCTAAGGAAGATGCCGCCATGTCAGTGAGGAGAGAATGTAGAATATTCCAGTACAGCAGTTGAAAGAGACGAGTGAAGTGCATTGCTTGAACTCAAACACAGAACTGACAAAGACGAGTCAAACATTCTTGCAACTAACTGTCCTAACCTCGACAACCCATACACGCAATCTTCTTAATTCATAACATTTCAAAATAATTCCAACAATTCCAAACAAACGCCATCATTGTTACAGGTACTTCCCAAATTGCCAAGTATTAGAGTTATCTCCCTTACATCAGTCACTCAGCACAATACTGTCGACAGACCATCCACAGCGATATTCCAACTGAATCACAGCAGCCAGTAACAAGTCAACCTTGTGGTTGACAGCAAGAGCAACTCTCCACACGATCAGCTAGGTCCACATAGTAACCACCCAATCCACAACTGTCAGCTCTTCAGTTCTGACATGATAACATGAGAATCTTGACATGCACTCTGTATTCCGCAATGACATTCTATTCACATGAAGATAGGAGACAATTCTAATTACCTTTTTAACAACAAGAGTATCTGGTTCCTGAGTCTTCGCCTTCTTGGGTGATGGTTCACCTGTCTCATCATCTTCATCTGGCTTGGCCTTCGTGTTTGCAACCTCCCTACAGCGAGACATACATACATTATTGATATTTGAAGCAAACAGCTACCCAGAAAACAACCAGCAGCCACAGTTACAGATGGTAACTAGAGTCTTTACTGAACACCTTGCTAGGTTGTTTTTTCGTTTGTTTGTTGTAAAACGCCACACTCCGCAATATTCCAGCTGTATGATAAAATAATATGTGCATTTATAATGCGTCAAAATTCCATTCATAAAGTGGATGCTCGTAGCGCTACACTATTATTACCCCGGTCAATGGATCAGAGTGCATTTGATCTTCATTCTCAGCTCCCTGGGGAGTATACAACCAAAGCTGCCTGTGAGGTAACAACCACATAGTCATCTCATCCTACCAGGTTCCCATCCACTGCTGGGTGAACAGAGGCACATTTTGGACAAAGTTACTTGCCTTAGAAGACACCACATGTGATGGCCGATCTTAAATGATGAAGTCTGGACCAGACAATACAGTGAATTACCTGATCCATGTGGTCACCTTTATGATCACTACAGGATGCTGGGAACCCATTCTACCCTGCAATCCCCTAAGTCGTTGCCAGATTGGAGAGTGGACATTTGGGATATATAACAATCATTATATGAACACAAATACATTCTATCCTACATCAATATTCAAAACTAAGCATTAAAGGCAAGGATGCTTTGTAATGACATCATGTTAAACATTAAGAACCTAAGGGGTCCCTAGATTCAGGTACTATAGCAGCATGTATCAAGGACCTCAGGACATTCAACATATCTCTCTATTCTAATAAAAAATACTATCACAAGTTCACATCATCCCTATACCATTTTCTTCAATCATATATATATATTTTTATGCCGGGGACCACCCACAAATACCCGACATATTCCTGAGGGTACGCAAGCGAGTGAGTAAGTATGGTTTTACGCCACTTTTAGCAATATTCCAGCAATATCACGGCTGGGTACACCAGAAATGGGCTTCACACATTGTACCCATGTCGGGAATCGAACCCTGGTCTTCGGCATGACGAGCGAACGCTTTAACCATTAGGCTACCCGACCGCCCTAAGGGTACCCAAGACTTACAAACACTATTGTTTCTGTTCTGTCAACATTTAGCTATACAAATATCACTTCAATATTACAAGTAAGGGAAGCGACTCTTGTCATCATGGTCATTCAAATTTCTTTTTCACTTAATCCCCTCCTGGCCATACTTTAGTCTACTGTAGTGCATCATGCCTGTTGGTCAACACTTCAAGATCTTGTATACACTTTGTTTCTCACCACCCTGAATGGGGGGCACGGGTGTCCCCGTCGTCTAAGGCGCCGCGATTCGCTGTGCAGAGTTGCGTCCCTTGGGCACGACCGGAAACCTATGATTGTGGGTTCGAATCCCGGTTCGCCCCGATTATGTTTCTAGGTTTGTCAGCACCATACCCGTGCTCGTGGGTTTCACCGAAGTGGTAAACGTCTGCGACCTGCATCACTTCGGGCTTTCCTCCCACATTAAGCTGACACGCCGCGATATAACTTGAATACTGTTAAAAGCGGCGTTAAACCAAACTCACTCACTCACCACCCTGAATACACTGACCTTGATTAGCTGACTAGACTGCAGTACACCACTGCACTCCATATGTATTCACAATTGAGGGGACGTTTGTTTGTTGTTTAACGCTGCACTCAGCAATATTCCAGATATATGTAGGCAGTCTTTAAATAATCGAATCTGAACCAGAAAATCTACTGATCGATATCATGAGCATCAATCCACACAATTGGAATACGATGACATGCATCAACCAAGTCAGTGAGCCTGACCACCCGATCCCATTAGTCGCCTCTTACATCAAGCATAGTCGCCTTTTCCGTCAAGCATGGGTTGCTGATGCCCAAATCTAGCCCGTATCTTCACGGGTATAAGGGGACGTAGTGCATACCAGCCTGTGAAGTGTTGACAGTGACCAGTCCACTACAAATCCTCAACAACTGCAGTAAAATACAACACGTCTGCATAACCAACAACTCACTCTGCGTATTCATGTTCTCCTAGATCACTGAACATGTAACCATAGTAACCAAAGACATCTCCACTGAAGAACTGAATCTTTTTGTCGGCACAAATCTTGTTGATTCTGCACTGAGTGGCTGCTGGACAGCAAGTGACACAGACGACGTCAAAGTTGGAGAAGAAGGAGTCGTCCTTGGCGACAACATCCCCGGAGTCAGCTGAAATTTGCACCATCGGGTTGAGCAGCTGGACACGATGAAGGGAGGATTCAGCACGCTGGAGATAGGGAATTAATGCTGGTTACTCGACAAAATTCAGATATGACCAATGATGACAATTTATGTACCAAAGATAAAACATTGCACAGTATTAGAACTTTTTTATTTCCCTGTTGTATGTTTCTTTGTTTTACGCTGCACTCAACTTTATTCCAGCTATGTGACGGCGGTCTGTACCATGTCATATCATGACCAGAACAGAGCCTGACCACCCAATCCATTTGGTTGCCTCTTACAACCAGCATAGGTTGCTGGGGAACAATTCCTACCTGGATTCTCCACAGGGTTCTATTACTACTAGACCCATGATGATCCAGGGTAGAATAGGTCTTCAGCAACCCATGCTTGCCGTAAAAGGCGACTATGCTTGTAGTAAGAGGCAACTAACAGGATCCAGTGGTCAGGCTCCCTGACTTGGTTGATGCATGTCATCGTATCCCAATTGCGTGGATCGATGCTCATGATGTCTGGTCCAGACTTGATTTTTTCACAGACCGCTGTCAAAGAGCTGGAATATTGCTGAGTGTGGAGCAAAAACAACAAAGAAAACAAAAACTATTACAACTATCTCCTCCATCCAGCACCAGTATAATCCAGTCCTGTTAACTTACATTTTTGCCTAAATCAGCTCTTGACACAAGGAAGTGAGATGTGCAGTCTTCATCGTCAACCTGTAAACAGAATGGCCTGAGAAATCACTACATTACTAATATACAGAATGGCCTGAGAAATCACTACATTACTAATATACAGAATGGCCTGAGAAATCACTACATTACTAATATACAGAATGGCCTGAGAAATCACTGCATTACAAATATACTGAATGGCCTGAGGAATCACTACATTACTAATATACAGAATGGCCTGAGAAATCACTACATTACTAATATACTGAATGGCCTGAGAAATCACTACATTACTAATATACAGAATGGCCTGAGAAATCACTACATTACTAATATACAGAATGGCCTGAGAAATCACTACATTACTAATATACTGAATGGCCTGAGAAATCACTACATTACT
Organism: Haliotis cracherodii; assembly: GCF_022045235.1. Classification (NCBI taxonomy): domain Eukaryota; kingdom Metazoa; phylum Mollusca; class Gastropoda; order Lepetellida; family Haliotidae; genus Haliotis; species Haliotis cracherodii. Next base: position 36,118,623 of record NW_027266308.1, read on the forward strand.
AATATACAGAATGACCTGAGAAATCACTTTATATATTATTCTTAAAACATGTCAATGTTTTTGTTTACCATCAGGTCCACATTTCAGCTGTCTATTCTAATTCTTCTCCTTCATTGGTATTTCAAAATATCATGGCATGTCAGATATTTGTTTGCGGGGACAGTAACATAAGGAATGCAGGTCATAAATGGTTACCCATTGGTGAAGCATATAGACATGGGCCTGATGCAGATGAAAGCAAGCATCATCATCATCATGAAATTTGTGGCACATCTAGGATGCTGACTGGCTTTGGTAAACTGACATTTTCAGCCATACAAGTTACAAGTTATAAGGTTGTGGGGTGGTCGGGTAGCCTAGTGGTTAAGGCGTTAGCTCGTCACGCCGAAGACCCGGGTTCGATTCCCGACATGGGTACAATGTGTGAAGCTGGTGTCCCCCGCCGTGATATTGTTGGAATATTGCTAAAGGCGGCGTAAAACCAAACTCACTCACTCACTATAAGGTGGTGTAAGGCTAAATAATGACCTTCTCTTTACCAGTGTCTATTAAATTTTAGTCCTTAATTGGAATATTATTAGCATGATTAGTATGAAGGAAGGAAGAAATCATATGTTCATAATTTACTTGCAATTTCGTAAAAGAACAAAAAAAACAAACAAAAATCAGGACAAAGTACTAGTAGAACATATAGCCCATATTGGGATGCCACATCACAGTCATAATGATAGATAGTCTTGCATGAACAACCCAGTCTGCTATTAATGAGTGAGTTAGGTTTAACGCCGCACTGAACAGTATTCCAGTTATATCACAGTGTGTCAGCTTAATGTGGGAGGAAAGCCCGAAGTGATGCAGGTCGCAGACGTTTACCACTTCAGTGAAACCCACGAGCACGGGTATGGTGCTGACAAACCTAGAAACATAATTGGGGTGAACCGTGATTCGAACCCACAATCATAGGTTTCTTGGGTGCTCAAGGGACTGAACTCTGCTAAGTGAACTGCAGAGTTTCACACAAGGAGGTCACCTGTGCATGTATGCTACTATTAACATGATAAATATCCAGAAAGATGTTCACTATTAAGTCAGTGAAATGTCCTCACAAGTGAACTGTCAAGTAGAGTGATAGATTTGATTCCAGCAAGGACGATATTCTTGGCCACCTCTGCTCCAAGACCCTTCACTCCAACTAAAAGCACACGGGCTGCACGAAGTCTGAAATGCAAGTTGATTTTACACATAGAAAATCAGGTCCAAAACATCCTATTCAGCGGATGTTTTTAAACATTTTTACTCCACTAGTCCTTATAATGATAACATTTAGCAAAACCCATACAAACGGCAAATTTCTACTAGTCCTAGAGGAAGCATGGGTTGTTGAAGACCTATTCTAACCCGGATCTTCACGAGTCAGTACCATTTTTGAATAAACATATTGATAGTGATTTGTCACATTATAATGAGAGGTTTGACCTCATCAAAGCTGCCGACTTGACAGTTAACACATCTGTCCTGTCAACATTGAGTCCTTCTGAAGTACTGTATACTGTCAGAACAGTGTGTCATCATTCAGATTTTTGGTGTTCGTGTCAAGATGAAAAAGAACAATGAACAAGAATTTGTTTTAATTCATCCATCCCTCGAAATAACATCAATGTTGTCTTAACTGCTTGAAAAACAGGGTACATAACAATACACTGATAGTGACTCGGTCCTTGGCCTACATGACCTACTAAAGGAACTCTAAGATTCTCCATTTCATGTTTCTTGGTTTCACCCAAGACGTATATATACGTATATCTATATACATCTTTGGTTTCACCTATTTAATATGAGTGCTGGCTAAAACGGCAGCTCAGCAAAACGTCACCAATTCCTCGGACGAATAAGGCACCTCATTTGGCGAAAACGGCTACTATTTGTCGGGCGAAAACGGCAGCTCTATTTTTAATAACGATAAGAACGATTTATGTAGTAGATTATATGCTTTATTTACATGCTTTATTATTGTGGGTCCACTTGTCACAATTGTCACATTATACAGCATGTTGATTGGCAAACCAGATGACGTCACTATTGAACATCATGATGACGTCATCTGACACTTGACAACAGGCATGATAATGGCCAATAGTGGGGGGCGGTTTAATGATGATTCTATCCATTTTAGAAATAATTGATAGTGATTCATAAACACAAGCTCAGATATAGTCGGAATCGTAAATCAACCCTGCACTTTATGCCAAGGTTTCTATTGGATATGGAAAGTGTTAACATTTCACAATTATTGGTGTATTGGTAAAAATAAGATTTGCTGCCGTTTTCGACAGGCAATAGTAAGCGTTTTCGGTTTAGGCTCGGTAACGTTTTCGCCAATCGGTAACGTTTTCGCCAATCGGTAACCTTTTAGGTCGGTGACGTTTTGCTGAGGTACCGTTTTAACCCTTTCGTGTCAATCTCAATAAAACTTCAAATGAGATTGAGACAAGATGAGTGTGACATTGACAATCTCTTTTGAAAGCTTCTTATCTAGTTTTACAGAGTCATCTATCTGTGGTGGGTTTAATAATGGGATACAAGTTTAGCTCCTTCATAACACCACATCGGTAGAAACACTTCATTCACTCAAAACCGACCAGTATTTGAACAATAACACGAACACCAACAAACATGACAATGACATCTGACACGTACTGCTCGCATCGCTAAGATTTTAAAGAGCCATTTCTCTCACCAACCTTCTCTGGGCATCAAGACCCCACAGACGAATCTGTCTGTCGTAAAGTGCAGCCTCATCTTCTGTTATGTTTTCCTCCCTTCCCATGCTTTTCTCTCAGGTTTAACAGAACACAAATCTGCCGGCAGAAAGGACCTCAGGCTTTAGTAACGGAACATTTCATTGGTTAGATTTCACAACGTTAAAATCCGGAAAATAAACCATTAGCTACAGTTGAAGCCTTAGTGTATGAGTGGATTAGATCGCTGACTTTCTTTAATGGCGATTAGGTACCTCACTCTGAGAGTGTGGGTTCGAATCCCGGATGGTTAGCAAAATACGATACAACCATAAATGACCAATCCGTTATGCTGAATACATATAGTTTCCTGGAATGCAGGGCCTAACGACGAGTTTTATCCCCTTTCACAGAGACAATACACCGATATATGGTCTCTTTAAGGGAAAATAATAATTAAACCCAACATTAAAAACTGGGCTTAAATGAAGAAAAAATAGAAACGTAACCAAAATACTCCATTTTATTCAATTCTAATGTATTACATACTTTCAAACTGAAAACTATACAATAAAACAATATTTGGGGAGACCAAGGTGCCTTTTAAATATGGAAGTCTCTCACAGACCTAACAGTTTGAAAAAGTCTAGATTATCCATGTAATACCGTTACAATCTACGCGTTTCGAAACCTCCGCTACGGGTGAATCATAAGAAATTGATTTCCACACATGGGCTAACATAAAAGGGGGGGGGGGGGGGGGGGGGGGAATCGTTTTAAAGCCTATGACATAAAATAAGAAGAGGCTTAGATACGTGCATCTTTATAACGAACGTACACAGGAACATGATTGCAGTTTACTTAAGGTTTCTTTCATGATGTCAATTAGAAACACATCTTATGTATTATATTTAACTGATGGTGTGGAATAATACATTTTTACAAATCTGCAAATTCTATATATGCATTTAATACAAATACTGACAGTTTGGGGTAATTTTCTTGGGTGCAGGCTAAACCAGCACCTCAGCAAAACGTCACCGATTTCTCTGGCGAAAACGGCACCGCATTTGGCGAAAACGGCAACTATGTGACGGGCGAAATTTTCTTTCCTTGCTGAAATACGGAATCAGTGTGCTTTTACAGAAAAAATGTAAATTATAATTTATATTTTGAATGTAAATACATTTTGAATTTAAAATCACACACAGATTGGCAAACATGACGTCAGTGATTTTATCGTAAATTTACGACAATTTCTTTACAGTGTAGATAGACTTTGCTATTATCAAAATCTAGATTGGTTTTGCATTAATATATGTCTTTCACAGTCGTGGCACGGACTGCCCAGTCGTCTAAGGAGCCCCAATTCGTTGTGCAGAGTTGCGTCCCCTTGGCTGATCAGAAAGATATAACCGTGGGTTCGAATCCCAGTTCTCCGCGATTATGTTTTTAGGTGTGTATGCACCATACCCTTGCTCGTTGGCTTCATCAAAGTGGTAAACGTCTCAGACCTTCATCACTTCGGTCTTTGCTTACACTTAAGCTGACACGCCGCGATATAACTGGAATACTGTTAAAAGCGGCGTTAAACCCAACTCACTCACTCACTCATTAGTTTGTATCAAAGGGACGTAACACTGACCTCCCGGTCCCGTAGACCAGTCGCACAACTTGATGACGTAAAATGACTTGCAGTTTTTTTCATATGGTGAGTGAGTGAGTTGGGTTTAACGCCGCTTTTAACGGTATTCCGGTTATATCGCGGCGTGTCAGCTTAATGTGGGAGGAAAGCCCGAAGTGATGCAGGTCCGATTACCACTTCGGTGAAACACACGAGCACGGGTATGGTGCTGACAAACCTAGAAACATAATCGGCTCGAAACGGGATTCGAACCCACAATCATACAATCGCGGCGCCTTAGACGACTGGGCCACCCGTGCCCCCTTCATATGGAAATACCATACATGGATATTACTATCGTTCATCTGAAATGATCAAGACGTCGTGTCTTGAAATTAGCACATTTTAAATTATGATCTATATTGATAACAAGAATATCAGAAACATGTAAAGTTAACCGGATCGGTAGGTCAGGCTCGCTGACTTGGTTGGTGCATGTCATCGTGTCCCAATTGCGTAGATCTATGCTCATGATGTCAATCACTAGATTGTCTGGTCCAGATTTGATTAACACTTTTACGGACTGACGTCATACTGCTGGAATATCGCACAGTGAAGCGTTAAACAACAAAGAAACAAACAAAACCTTACGCACATAACTGAATACATACAATACAAGGTGAGGTGAGGTGAGGTGAGGTGAGGTGAGGTGAAATTAACGTCGCGTCCAAGATTATTGCACTTATATAGCGACGTGCTTGCACGTGTGTGTGGCTGCTTGTACTAGTCCGGCCAATTTAGAGTGCTAGCTCACTGAGATATCATGCCGCAGTTTAACATGAATACCCCACTCAGACACAGTATACTGACTCCGAGCCGACCAGTCCTTGTTTTAGCCCCTTAATGCCGAGCGCCAGACAGGGTAACAACAAGTACCATCTTTAAGTATGACGCGGCCGCGGGTATCGAACCCCGAACCTTCCGCTCTCAGGGCGGACGCTCTACCACTAGACAGCGGAGGCAGTTTAACTAATACAAGCCACAGATTGAGAGAATGAAGAAAAAGTGTCAGTCAATTTGCATGGGGTGGAAGTGAAACGGGGTTTTTTCTAGGAAAATTCAAGGAAAATATATTTGTATTAATATTTGAATGCAAGGAGGAACATGGATATTGTATACATACAGCGATTCTATGTAATAGATCACCAGTAGTGTTCCAGTTGTAAAGCCATATGCTGTGTGTACTTGTGCGTTCGTACCTAATTTTATTTTAAAATCTCATTTGCTAAAACCATTATCCAACCGTTAAAAAAAATACCGTAACAACTAGCTATACCAACTAGCACAAAATGAAAAATTATAATATGAATGTTAAATTTGACACTTTTGGAAATACATGCAAACACGGAAGTTGTACAGGAACAATATTTAACAGGATCGACAGCTCGTGATGTCTCATACTTATTTACTTACATGAAATATCAATATGAAAACGACTGAAAGAGCTATTTACTGAGACCAGTCCGGTATGTCTATCCGATTCACGAGGATTTAATTTTAACCAATCAATGAGTCTGTTACAAATCAATGGCTTCGGTAGACTTGAAATATCAGCCTGAAATTCTACGAATATATATTTGTTTGAATAAGATCTATATTACTTCTGTTAGAACTTATGTGTGTCCATTATTTGGACTCCAGAATTTAATCACCATTTACTGTGTTAATACAACTAGCTAAATTAAATCCTTACTTCCCTTTTATGTCCTGGTGTTTTAACAATTAATATTCGTTTTAGGTAACGGAAGGTCACTTTTACTATTTCCTGAATTCAGTATACTGACTTCATTGCAAAAGAGTTTCACCTTGTTGGCAGCATGTTGTTGGAAAATGACTTTGTGAGTAAAACATATGTTGTTTTAAATCAAAGGTTTGATATATTTTTCAACAGTTTTGAAAAGATTCTCCTTTGTGTCATGTGGTTTGAGTAATACTTGCCCCCTACATTTCAGTTCCTTACGGAGCTCACTCGACTTTTCCAGAAGGGGAAAACATCTGGATCCATCAGCCTCACCATGAAGCGATGTAAGACGAATGTTTTGGTTGATGAGAACTTTAAATAAATATTTACTGTGTTATTCAGTGCATTATAAGTGTTTGAACGGACAAAAGTGAAACTTTATTTGTGTTAATTTGTGAAAAATACGGAGTCTGGCTATGGATCATCCCATAAGATAGATCTGCCAATGTGCGATATAGGATTTATTTAATAAATTGGCGACCACGAGTCGTTTATTTGGATTCACTTAAGAAATAAGCGACCACGAGTCGTTTATTTGGATTTACTTAAGAAATAAGCGATCATGAGTCGTAATCTTAAGAGATATCAACATTATCTATAGGCTCTTCCAGAATGTTGATAAAATATAAGCTTTAAAAATAGTTACCTTGATTTTGTTAATGATGACTCTCTGAATAGAATCTGACCTCGGTAATGTTGGACAAGTCCATTTCATGAAGTCAGGTATTTCACAATCACATATTCTCACAATCCTCACATTGATTATCTGTACATTTTCACCTAATAGTGATTGTCATGCCCCTCCCATTTTTGGATACGATCATTCTGCATACTCCAGCTACATGTATGGGAACAACTCACTAGACACACACCTCTCAAAAGTAACGTCGTCCAGTATATGATGTCATCAAGTTGTGAGCGCTCATTCGAATCTCCAGATATGACCTTATGATAGATCAATGTTTTGTCGTGAAATAAACAGCTCTATGTTCTTTATTGTTCTTGTGATTAACGTCTAGCTGAGTGATATATTTATGAATAAAGTATATATATTTATAACTCTTCATACAAGCCCGCGGTATGCTCATGATAGCATCCACAGCTGCCAGTGAATATGTGTTCAATAATGATTTATTCTGTTTCTTTCTAAATTTTTACATCTATTGATTGTTCTTTTGTTCCTCTATAAATCATTTTTAAGAAGACCATCCGTGTACTGTATACAAAGCAGCTCACCTGTTTTCTTTGCCCGTGTAGCTCCTACACCTCACATTTCACTCGTGATGTTGGATGGTTGGTAATCAGAGACCATACCATTGTGTGGTCTCTGGCATAATGGTTAAAACATTCACTTGTTATGTCTCAAGGCCTGGGTTCAATTCAACACATGGGTACTATGTATGAAGCCATTAACAGGCATCCCCTATCACAATGCTGGAATTTTGCATAGTTAGCATAACTGTACTCATTCACCCTTCACATGTGATTTCCCACACCCCGCAGAGTAAACGTAATGTTTAGATGCAGACGAGTATTTCCTGAAGATTATCTGTTCATGTTTTATATATGATACTTTTGTCCAGATGATGGCAGAACAAAACCTTTACCAAGAACTGGACATGTGCCAGACCCAACAGAGTACAAGTGTTTGATACGCGCAACGCTTGGCAGCAAGAAGATCAGTACTGTCGTGAGTATGGGGGATAGGCACAGCCACTCATCTGTTAGTCCCAGACTAGGGAAAAATATAGACTTTTTTTCTACCAAAATCTTGTTGTTTTACATAACCATTAGTTGAAAATCAGCTGCAGACCTTTTGACCATTTCCAATGGTGTCTACCCCTTGAGTAGCATTTGCATGCTTAGCAATCAATCAATCAATCAGACCTTTATTCGGTATGAAGGCCATAGGCCCATATACAAATAATAGTTTACAAGTATGGTAGTGGCAAAATACATCATTTTAAACATTGTTGCAATTAGGATACAATGACCTGCATCAACCAAGTCAACTAGCCTGACCATCTGATCCTGTTAGTCGCCTTTCATGGCAAGCATGGGTTGCTGAAGACATATTCTTGTTTACTATGTACACAGATGTATTGATGTGTGTGTTGTTCTCTTTCAGGTGCATCAGAAAGATGTCAATAAGTTTCAGTTGGTAAGTCTCTTTCAACAATGAATTATGCTGGCACAGATTAAGTAACCATGGTAACCCATCATTCTGTAAATTATTTGTTGAACATGAATTAAATTACTGGTAAATAAGCAGAGTTAGCATAACCCCAAAGCTTGTTATACCTGATGATGAATTGTGCTGTGGTGATATGCTATTTTATGTGTGAAAGTAGGGGTTTTATGTTCAAGTCCAGCCATGTCTGAGTAAAATCTTGCTGCCATTATATTGAACATCTACTCGGGGAGTGGAAGGTCGTGGGTTTGATCGTACTAAAAGACATTAAAAGATGGTACTTGATGTTAGCTTGCCTGGTGCTCGGAATTAAGGGGCTGAAACAAGGACTGGTAGGCTCAGAGTCAGCATACTGTGTCTGAGTGGGGTATTCATGTTAAACTGCGGCATGGTATCTCTGTGGGGTGGCACTATAAAATGAGACTAGTACAAGCAGCCACACACACATGTTCATACATGTTGGAATATAAGTGCAATAATCTGAAATGTGACGTTAAACCCCATTTCACATCACCTACTACCATGATATGTTGTAGGGAATAGGGCTGGAATGAGTTGCAATATACTACCCAGGTACCCGACCCCTATAACCCGAACCTACCCACTTACCCGCTGTAGGTCTCAAGAGATGGTTACAAAATATCCTATTCGGAATTGTTTGACCAGAGCCCTGGCAATAAGTATTTACACATATAACATGCTCTGATCATGCATACACTGAAGTTGACTGAAGCTGTGCTCAAACAGTCGGAAGGAATGCATGCATAGTCCGAAAGAAATACGAACATTAGTGACTTGTAGTGTAATCATGGATTCATGGATAATTTTTGTCATTAAACAATATATCATGTGACTGCAATGTAGCATGGGTCCGGGTTGTCCTGTGGGTACCGGGGTTTGTGCTCAGTACCCACTTGACCAGAGTACCCAAGACACCCAGCTCAGCCCAGCCCAAATAGGGATAGAAAAGCAGGTCGCCAATACGCTTAGCAGTGACACCAGTCTACAGACAGTAACAGATATAGATATCTGCCATTGAGTGTTTTACAGTGTTTACCATTATGCACAACGTTTATGCATACGTTTACCAGGGGTCGATTTAATTGCTGGCCCATTGGCTCATGTCCAGTTACAATTACAAAGGGCTTGCTGAACTGTAAGGTAGATGGTCCGTCTGGCATGTCAAAATTTCACCTATTCTCCGTGTATGTTTTTCATGTTTGATAATCTCCACAAAATGACAACCGGCCACTGTGTTGTGATGTTGTAAACAACATCTTTATTTGCTCATAAGTCACTACAAAATGAGGCAAATTGAAGCCAAGATTTAATCTCTCAGAGAGCAGGTAAAAATGTTTCAGGGTAGAGGAGTTCTTATATTTTCAGAGCGACCTCAAATTCGGCCACTTCCAATCTCATTAAAATCAGATCTTAGTTCTTGCTATCACTAAACAAAGATCTGAGGACATCCCATTACAGGTCACGTCAGAATGACCTTTCATCCAACCAATCCAAGTGTCGCTTTACAGATCATGAAAGTGACAGTCTGAATGAGTTTTCTAATCATGCAACCTTGAAAACGTTAACATGGTGTGTTCCGAAAGACTGTTATGGCCTGACTGATTCCGTCAAAATTATCGTCAATTCTCGCTTCCATGGATGGGATAAACATTTGAACAGAGGAGGCATGGGAAGCACAGCCATACAATCTCAACCATATATTAGACCTTCTGGAATGTTTGTTCAGTTTACAAAATTTTAATCAAGAACTGTGATTATTCTTTTCAAGCGTAGTCTGAAATGGAAGTCACCAGGTTGAAACGAGTGCTGTAAAGCTTGAGAAAGCTGCTTTCTATTTGGCTGATATCGTCTTCTTGTTAGTCAATTCAGTGGTCGGTCAAAGTTTGTGAAAGGACATGACCTGTAATGGGATGTCCTCAGGACTTTGTTTAGTGTCAGTGAGAACTAAGATCTGATTTTAATTAGATTGGGCCACTTTGCGACACCGACTGTTTAGTTTTAGGACAGTTTGGAGGAGCGCCATCAACTTTTAAAGGGAGTAAGCCCTGCTGGCTACATACACATTTGTTGTTAAATCTACCCCTGCAAACCTTTAATAAAACTCATCCTCCATTCTTTTCAATTTGTTGATGAAAAACATATACTCAGCGCCATTATTAAAGGGTCACCAAGGTATGTAGGGTGTCCGACATGAACATTGTCAACAAGCGTCAATAATTATTAATGTTATCAATGTCATTAACAGTTGAAGAACATGTTGTTTATGCCAATGTCACACTGATTCGATGCTTTTAGGAAACAGGAAAACGGACAACGACTATTAAAATAATGAAAAGTGCAAGATTGAAAGTGATAGAAAAAGTGCAATACTTGACAAGTAACAGTCAATGTGGGTATAGAATGGTTCATTCGAGATGCAACTGAACTGTTTTCTTGGCAATTGAAAATGTGATGTTTTATCTCTTATCTGTGTGACTCCTCAATAATGACTTTTAAAAAGTATCCACATATATTTCCTACCTGTGTGTCCACATATATATATTACTGTTTCCATCTCCCAGGCATATGCTAATCTCATCAAAGGAAACTTGGATGGAATGAAGAAGAAAGACAAAGGGAAGAAGAAGAAAGCCACTCAGTAGATGTTGGTCATACCTGTTGTCATAAAATATCATCCCCCCAATCTACTCAACATGTGAAAGAAGGCAAAAACAAACTTTGTTGTGGTTTCCAGGACTCAACTAGCCTTGATTTTTCATGTTTATTTCACTGATCCACAATTTTATCAAATACATGACAAATACAACTTAAGTCATGTGGTTGTATATAGACAGTGGATGGAATTTTATTTAAAACTGTTGACACTTTACCTACAGACCAGCCCTAGATATGTCAGCAGGTCCCCAACAGCTGTTTAGCCATGAAGCCACCAAGTGAAATGCACACCTGCCAATCATCATTGTTGTTGTCAGCTTTCATGCAAATCCATTCCCTACCTTGCTGTATTGCAGTTTCTGTTTAATTAAGAAAAACTTCTTTTTTTTTGTGGTAATCATGATCTTAATGAATTTTTCATTTGAAGATGTGAGCAGGTACACCAAATGTTTTTGTTTTTATATTAAGTACAGTATTTCACTATTTCTCTCTTGTGATGAGATTACAACTGACTACAAAGTTCCTTGCTGATAACAAGGGGCAGTTCGGGTAGCCTAGTGGTTAAAGCGTTTGCTCGTCACGCCAAAGACCCGGGTTCGATTCCAGACATGGGTACAATGTGTGAAGCCCATTGCTGGTGTCCCTGTTGTGATATTGCTGGAATATTGCTAAAAGCGGCGTAAAATCAAACTCACTCACTTGCTGATAACATGCTTAACTTGGGCTTCCCCATATTTTGAGATTTTAACAAATTTTCTGAAAGAAAATGTTTTCTGTTGAAGAAAGTATGTTGTAGTTCTATGCAGAGAGTGTAATGCTGGTACCCCTGTAATTCCAGTATACTACCGGAAGGGCTTGTAGAGCTGGTAGTGTAATAACATGCAAATCAGAGTTACTTCCCTTACATATCAGACCGTGTTTGAATATTGAGCTAGCCAACCCCCCTTTTGGTATGCAGAAATCAGGGTCTATTTAGAGGTTATTCAGGTCTCAGCAGTGTGGTATGCAGGACGAAAATAAAATCATACTTGGTACAGAGATTCAACATTCAAATTGCACCATTTTCTCAATGAGGTTTGTGTAAGTAGTATTTGTGACTCAGGGGTTAGCAATGAGATTCTGATGAAAGATTTGATGGGGGATTCAGGGGAGGGAGTTGGCACCCTCAATACTTTCCATACATGTTTCTGATCTTGTTACAAGCCACATGAAGATCTGGGGTAGAAAAGGTCTTCAGCAACCGATGCTTGCCAAAAAGGGCGACTATGCTTGTCATAAGAGGCGATTGACTGGATCGGGTGGTCAGGCTCGCTGACTTGGTTGATGCATGTCATCGATCCCAATTGTGTAGATCGATGCTCATGATGTCAATCACTGGATTGTCTGTCCCAGACTAGATTATTTACAGATCGCTGCCATCTAGCTAGAATATTGAGTATGGTGTTAAAAAACAAACAAGTAAATACAAGCCACCAGTAAACATGGTAAATAATTTGGTACCAAATGATTTCAGTGTATATACTGACAAATAGTATTGAATAAATGATGGTTTTGTTGAAGTAGGTAGAGGTTAAATGTTTCTATGTAGGAATCTTTGAGTAGCTGATGTAAGGGGACAAGATGTCAGCATTTTCACACAACTTATGTTAAGGAGGAGACATGAAAGAACTGATGAAACTGAAGACGTTTTGAAATGATTTAACAATTATCTACATTCATTTTTCCATTATGTTTTATTATCAATGTGGGGGAAGTTTTCGTCGTCCTTCTAGACAGTAAGGACATGGAGGAACCCGGTTGTTGACTGTCTGAAGCTGACTGAGTTATTTATGGAATTTTCTTTGTGATTTAACACAATTATGTGTATTTATATTGTATATACAAGCACACAATACAGCTCAGTCAGTAGCACACTGTGTTTCTTGTTTGTGGTGTTGTCTTTGAACATGTGGACGACATCCTGGTCCATTTGAACTGTTTGTGAGTGAGTATGGTTTTACGCCACGTTTTTAGCAATATTCCAGCAATATCATGGCGGATGACACCAGAAATGGGCTTCACACATTGTACCCATGTCGGGAAACAAACTCGGGTCTTCGGTGTGACGAGCGAACGCTTTAACCACTAGGCTACCCGACCGCCCCTGAACGATTCAGGAAGCTGGTATTTGAAGTCTGTTAGAATGTGGCACAGTGCTTCTTGTACGAGTCAGCTAAAATGGCCCTGTGAATATCCGGGTTAGAACGGGTCTTCAGGAAATCATGCTTGTGGTCAGGATCTGGTGGTCAGACCCACTGACTTGGTTGATGTCAGTGTCATCATGTCCTAATTGAGGAGATCGTTGCTCATGATGTCAATTACTGGACTTTTACAGGTCACTGGTCATTTACAGGCCACTGTCAATTAGCTGGAATATTGAAGTGGCAAACAACAAACGAAACTAAATTGCCATTGGTGTAGTCGCAATGTCCTTTGCAGTGGTATTATATCAGGCACAGCGTCTACTTTTGTCACAGTGGCCATCTTTCCCCATTACCGACTGTAAATGTCCAGTTTCCACCCTTGCCGAACTAGGCTGGAATTTTATTTTGGCTGAACTTACGAGTCTATCTAACCTTAGTCAAATCAAAATCGCGTTAAGAAATCGACATCCGGTTCGAAATTAACATGGATTTCAATGTGCAGATTTTGTTCGACTGCAATATTTGCAAAGGATATGTACAAACAACTGATCGTCGATAAATGTTTTCCAAATCTTTTCATCTTTTTAATCAAGGTACTCACGTGAATGCACTTCGCGGGGTAAGACCCGTTTTATTTCAATATAGATCTTGATTATCGATGAGATCGTCTTGACTGGGTGCCGCCATTTTGTTTGAAGCAAATACAACTAATATGAGAGGTGGAATCTGATTGGTCAAGAGGAAGGGGGATCGAAGCGCTAAATTCATAATTGCAACTGGTGGCGCTACGATCGAGCCCAGAAATTCCAGCCTTGTTTGGCAAGGGTTAAAAGTGGTCTTTTATGACTCCCTTGCCTCGGAAAGATGCACAATGGCCTGTGTTATGGTAACAGTAGTGTGGGAAGTGGCCATGTATGGGCCTTTGTTGCAAAAACATAGTTACCATAGTCTTTGCTGTGGTCACAGTTATGTCGGGTTTGGTGACATACCGAAGGCTTTGCACAGAGATTCACCCACGATTACAACACAAGCCCCGCCCATTCTATTATCAGGAATCCAACCAGGAAACCACTCCGTTAGTGGGCGTGGCCATTTTTTCTTTCGGTTTAAGCACCAAAATGCTTGGTTAGCCAATCAAATGCCACGAAATCCCTTGCAATGTTATTTATTAGATACTAGTAAAATATTTAGGTTTCTGTAATTCAATACGAGTCTGTGATGTGTAAAAAAATGTACGAGTTCCGTCAGAAAATGACTACAAAAAACGATTTTAAATATTAACAAGCATGAAATACTCATATGCCCGTCAATGTGACATGTCCGATTGTGTGCAAGACAAGTAATATTGTACGGTTTTCAAGATCTGCTCCGGAAACGAGCACTTACGCCATTTTCAGTCTAAGTCAAAGTCGTTGCTGTGGAAAATCGATAAAAAAATGTGAAAGAAACCCAAACTATCAAAAGGCACCAGTCTCTCAGGGTTTTTGAGTTCTGTTCCGGAAATGAAACTTGACGGAGGAACAGAAGGTCGCACGGAGATCACCCATTCCTATATCCCCCTTCCACGTCGTGGCGGTGGATCATAAACTACATACCCATTTTAGTGGCGATGTACCGTATTCGACGTAATAAGCGCCCACGGCGATATTTGCTAATATATTGGCCCGTGAACAATCCCAATTAGCACCCTTTCCGATTGATCAATGTACACAATACTCATTTATTCGCGTATAATACGCACTCGTGTGATATATGCACCCTTAATTTCTTAATTTTAACCCTTAATCTCTCGTATATAAACATTTCAGGCTGTCATCATAAACCACGGAATTTATCTTTCAACTCTGTTTTTTTCGACAAAATAATATTCTAATAAGAGTCCCCTATTTCTATATTTGAGAGCGCCCTAGGCGCTTATTACGTCGAATGCGGTATTATGTTTAAAACGTCAACATGTCTCTTGACGTATGGGTACATGCAATCATGTGGATCAGACCGTCCGTAGCCCGGTTCGTTCGAGGATGTTCAATTTACGGCACTTTTAGTGCAGATTAATTCCAATAAAACACCTGAACGCATAAAACCCCACGTCCCCCCTCGTGATCCTGCTACATCTTATATTACACTACACATGGGGTTAGAGCAAACTTTATTTCCCTTAAATATGATATACGTGGTATAAAACTCACACGCATGACACACACACACACACACACACACACACACACACCCATCGTAATCCTGCTACAACTTATATTACACTACATGGGGGTACAGCAAACTTTATTTCTTGAATATGATATACGAAGCTCATCTTTTCCATGTATACGCATGGTCACCGAACAAATGATATTAATTCATAAATAAAGATGAGGCATATGTTCCTTTAGAAATGATTTATTTCTGTTTTGGACACATATAATGACTGTGAAGAATAAGCGTACTTGTGTGAGGAGGGGCGACGTCACCAGCATACCTCTACGTAGGTCTATCTGAATCTTAGACGCACATCACCAACTTAGCGAGGTCTCGGCACGCGGAAACCACCTTGGCAATCCCAGCTGGGTCAACAACCTCTGTGCAATGTGTGTTGGCACACTTCTCCACCTCCTGGAACAACCAATCGCAGACAGTTTAACAATAGCAATCTCAGCTGGGTCAACAACCTCCGTGCAATGTGTGTTGGCACACTTCTCCACCTCCTGGAACAACCAATCGCAGACAGTTTAACAATGGCAATCTCAGCTGGGTCAACAACCTCTGTGCAATGTGTGTTGGCACACTTCTCCACCTCCTGGAACAACCAATCGCAGACAGTTTAACAATAGCAATCTCAGCTGGGTCAACAACCTCCGTGCAATGTGTGTTGGCACACTTCTCCACCTCCTGGAACAACCAATCGCAGACAGTTTAACAATGGCAATCTCAGCTGGGTCAACAACCTCTGTGCAATGTGTGTTGGCACACTTCTCCACCTCCTGGAACGACCAATCATAGATAGTGTGCAGAGTTGCGTCCCTTGGGCACACCAGGAACCTATGATTGTGGGTTCGAATCTCAGCTCGCCTCGATTATGTTTCTAACTTTGTTACCATCATGAAGCTCGTGGGTTTCACCAAAGTGGTAAACGTCTGAGAACTGCATCACTGGGTGCTTTCCTCCCACATTAAGCTGACAGGCCGTGATATAACTCGAATACTGGTGAAACCGCCGCTAAACCCATCTTCCCGAGGAAAGACTGTCCACTATGCCAAGTAAAGTCAAATTTCTACCCTTGCCATTTCAAGCCTTCTTTTCTGGACTCGATCGTGGCGCCTTCCCGTGTAGAACACGATTTGAGTCCCATGTGATGTAAAACGCGATATCCAATCAGATCGCTGTTTCTATTTTGAATGGCTTCACAAAGATGACTACAATAGCAGGCTACCTAGTTATTCACATAACGAATAGACAGACAAACGAAATGAGGCCTAGATTACCACCTTAGAGATACCTATTACCGCCGCATTTCACTCTTATAATCGCACAGGCACACAAACTACACGTACAGTATCATGACAAAAAATCGCACTGCATCCCAGCCACTTCGATAAGTGTTCGCTCGTATGAGTTAAAAAACAATGAAGTTTGAACTAGGATGTGTACAGAATTATTTGAGCGAGTTGATTGTAAACTTTGAACTACTTCGAAAATATTTGTCTTCCTTTAATTCTTAGAATAATCTCAGCGCAAATTCGACAGGCAATGGCTGTGGCCACATCAGCGACGTTTGGAGAATACGGAAGTTGATTTTGTACAACGTTCTCTGATTCGACTATCGATAGTCCTCTCATACTGTAGCTACGAAAAGTAGGCTTAGTATGGCAAGGGTCATCTTCCCGGGGCAAGGGAGTTACCTGACTGTAAATGTCCAGTTTCCACCCTTGCCGAACAAACCTGGAATTCCGGGGTCATATTTTGGATGGACTAACGAGTATATGCATAGTCCAATCAAAATCGACATCCGGTTTGTAAGGCAACATGGATTTCAACATGCAGATTTCGGTCGATGGAGGATTTGCAAAGCATGTGTTAAGTCAACTGGGCGTCGCCAGATATTTTGCAAATCTTTTCATGTTTTTAATCAAGGTGCTCAAATGATTTGATGCGCTTCACTGGGTAAGACCCGTTTTATTACAATATACAATATATCGTCTTCACTGGGCGCCGCCATTTTGTTTGGAGCAAATGCAAGTATATGAGAGATGGAATCTGATTGGTCAATAGGATGGACATAGAAGGGACATAACTCGTAATAGCAACTCGTGGTGCTACGATCGAGCCTGGAAATTCCAGCCTGGTTCGGCAAGGGTGGAAACTGGACTTTTATAGACAGTTAACTCCCTTGCCTCAGAAAGATGGGCAAGGGTGAAAACTGGACATTGATACAGGCAAGTGGACACGTTTGCCCCAGGAAGATGCTGAATCCAACTGAGACATATTGTCCATGGCTTTCAACACAACTGGGTTTGGGAAGAAAACAGTTAATCCTTTTAGATTGTCACTGTTCTTGCTGCAAGGACGCAGACCACCATATACATTGAACCACTTCCATCATCCCACACGTTTATATAGACACACATTAACATATACATGTATGCACGGACACACACGTATACCTTGACACACCTACAATGACATGCTCATAAAAGTTGGGGCGGTCGGGTAGCCTACTGGTTAAAGCGTTCGCTCGTCACGCCGAAGACCCGGGTTCGATTCCCGACATGGGTACAATGTGTGAAGCCCATTTCTGGTGTCATCCGCCATGATATTGCTGGGATATTGATAAAAGCGGTGTAAAACCATACTCACTTACTCATAAACTTTGAGTCATTGCCCCACCTATATTAAGATCATTCCGACTCCGTGGGGATTCGAGGCCAGCCAAAACTCAAATACAAGAAAATTTAACAGGTCAAAGTGCTACTTCCCTGCCACTATTCAAGTTTGAAGTTGTCCTTGCTGATTGATTGATTGATTGATTGATTGATTGATTGAGTATGGTTTTACGCAGCCTTATGCAATATTCCAGCAATATCAGGACCGGGGACACCAGAAATTGGCTTCACACATTGTCCCCATGTGGGGAATCGAACCCAGGTCTTCGATTTCAGTCTCTACTTTTGAATTTTTGAGGCGGTAGATGTGTAAATTAATGTAGACTTAGGTAACTTACATCAGCGCAGATGTTGCAAATGTACAGGCATTTGTGTGAATTGCTTATATCAGATGTGGACAGGTTATCATCAGGAAGCAACCGATTTTGCCCTCTCACTGGTACAGACAGATAGGCAGTCAGCACACACGCCAGAACCAGGAGGAACTTCATACTTCACCGTGGACTCTGAAATGAGGGATTCATGGAGACATGGATTCACTGCCTGTCGGTGTGTATTGACTTCGCCACAGTTCAGGATAATAGTAGGTGAGTGAGTATGGTTTTACACCGCTTTTAGCAATATTCCAGCAATATCACGGCCGGG
Organism: Haliotis cracherodii; assembly: GCF_022045235.1. NCBI lineage: Eukaryota > Metazoa > Mollusca > Gastropoda > Lepetellida > Haliotidae > Haliotis > Haliotis cracherodii. The sequence goes on from NW_027266308.1 coordinate 36,137,358, forward strand.
GACACCAGAAATGGGCTTCACACATTGTACCCATGTCGGGAATCGAACCCGGGTCTTCGGCGTGACGAGCGAACGCTTTAACCACTAGGCTACCCGACCGCCCCTCAGGAGAATAGACGATCCGGGGTGGAATAGGTCTTCATCAAACCATGATTGCCGTAAATGGCGACCACGGTTGTCGTGAGAGGCGACTAACGAGATTGGGTGGTCAGGCTCGCTGACTTGGTTGATGCATGTCATCGTATCCCACTTGCATGAATTTATGTTCATGATGTAAATCACTCGCTTGTCTGGTCCAGACTCGATCATTTTACAGACCGCCGTCATATAGCTGGAATATTGCTGAGTGCGGCGTTAAACAAAAAAACAAACAAACAAAACAAACAAAACATGATACTATTAAATGTCAACGCCAGAGAATACCAATCTCGACCTCGAATCAGGTGAGGTGAAATTAATGTTTGACGTCACGTTCAAGATTTGCACATATATGGCGACGTGCATTCAGTTATATCACTGCGTTATATCAGCTTAAATGGGAGGGAAGCCGAATTGATCAGGTCCTTGACGATTAATTCTTTGTTGAGGCTGACAAACAAGAAAACAATCACCATGAATCAGAAAACGTTTTCCTCTGCATCATTATACCAGTCACATTGAACATATATCAGGGGCGGTCGGGTAGCCTAGTGGTTAAAGCATTCGCTCATCACGCCGAAAACCCGGGTTCCGATTCCCGACATGGGTGCACTATGTGAAGCCCATTTCTGGTGTTCCCCGCCGTAATATTGCTGGAATATTGCTAAAAGGGGCGTAAAACCATACTCACTCACTGAAAATATATCAAAATATATTTTGATCAATTACAATTATATTGATGCAACGTTCATACATTGTAGTATATTTCTATTTATTCCTGATCAGACAGAATATATTCCCCTGAATAGCATGTCATCGATTTCCTGTCCGTCCCCACGGTTAAGTGGATCTAACTGCGTCAAACTAGTTAGGACGACACATTTTAGTGACATATTACCAGTGAAAGTGTATCCAAATCTAGCCACATTGATGTGTAAAGCAAAACGCATTTTCTTTCGATCTTCATCACTGTCCCAAAGCACGACAACAGTTAGGCGTAACGTTTGCAATCTCCCACACTCCTGACACCAGTAGGGGCGGTCGGGTAGCCTAGTGGTTAAAGCGTTCGCTCGTCACGCCGAAGACCCAGGTTCGATTCCCGACATGGATACAATGTGTGAAGCCCATTTCTGGTATCCCCCGCCGTGATATTGCTGGACTATTGCTAAAAGCGGCGTAAAACTAAACTCACACACTCCCTGATACCAGTAGGTCTTACTTCTATGAGGCCATGGTGCAGGAAAACCACAACTTAGACTCGAACCTACAACATATTTACTCTTACCTGAGGGAATAGCGTCCAGTTAAGCACAGATGACTTCTTGTACTGGTCGAATGTGTATAGCATGGCGGGCGACAGCTTGTGTGGGCGTGGCTCGTTTCTTCAGTATTGACTTCGTTGGTCTCAATTGAATTTAGTTCCATTGTATTTATTGTTATTACCCCATACCTTATGTTGATGTCTCCAGTCCTACACGTAAGTCGATACTAGTGTATCAATTTATAGGAAATGTGATGTGTTAAGTAGGTGTTGGACGATTCAATGATTGTCTCCGACCCAGGTAATGCAGCTGTTCAAGGTCTTTTACATGGGCGCTGCTTACAAAGTGCGCCACATTAAACTATTGAAAAGCATGACCGAGATATGACTTGAACTGACATACTTCCGAAACAATGACGCAATTCATTATTTCTTGAAGGATTCGTAAAATCATTCGTAGATAAAGCATCTATGTTGACAGTGATCTCATTCTGTACGTTTGTGTGTGCGTATGTCTCAGTTCTCGGTGTTGCCTATCTATAGCTGCCTCTATGTGTATGTCCGTCTGCCACTTGCTCCGTGAATACGCTGTAGGGTATATACTAATACATCATCATCATCATCATCATCATCATCACCATCATCATCATTATCATCACCACCACCACCACCACCACCATCATCACCATCACCACCACCACCATCATCATCATCATCATCACTAAATAGGACCCACTCCCTATGTGACTGATAAATTTATTCATGACAAGCACTACACAGAGGAACATGTGTCTAATCGTTTCTAATCAAGCATACCAACTATTATTGATAATAACGGTAGTCGTAGATACACACATTAACCAATACACTCCTTTATCTCACCTCTTCCCGATCCGCTGAAGTTACTGACATCACATACAAGACCAAACTGCTGATCAAACTACAATAGTAGAGTATGTTTCTGAATTTATCAATATCTTTAATATATGTCCCCACCTTCTCTCTGACTGCGTGTCTCTCTGACTGCCTGCGCCCCCCCCCCCCCCCACACACACACACACACTCATCGGGTCGACTCGGCTAATTCCGCTGCTACCTACGTAATACCTCTGCATGGCGGCAACGGAGTGGTGATATTCCGAGAAATCACCGTAAACCGTGTAACGCCACATCGTTCGTATAATATACTACTCAAAAGAAGTTAAGGAACACCCACAATTGGAATGCTGTGTGATGCACTTCCCACCAGCCATGACAGATTAACCATAGCCATATGAAGAAAATGGGTGTTCTTTAACTTATTTTGAGTAGTATATAAGGCCTGTTATGAAGAGAGGTTTTTCTAATAAGGTATACACCTTGATTAAAAAGACACCGTACACCTGCTTAAGAAGGACTTTGTCGTTAGAAAACTGTACAAAACTACTACCCAAAGGGCTCTTACACGTCAGCTGACCTCTGATTTTTTGTTGATTGCTTAGTTGGTGTAGTTTTACCAAAACCACTTGGTCTAAATACGAACAGAAACAATACATTAAACGATGCTGGGTTTTTTTTATGAATAAGAGCTTACTACTACTATCGGTTCCTTGAAAAAAGGAAAACAATCGCGCCACGGGGTTTGTAGCAAAAATCCAGCTATATGAGGGCGGTCGGGTAGCCTAGTGGTTAAAGCGTTCGCTCGTCACGCCGAAGACCCGGGTTCGATTCCCGATATGGGTACAATGTGTGAAGCCCATTTCTGGTGTCCCCCGCCGTGATATTGCTGGAATATTGCTGAAAGTGGCGTAAAACCACACTCACTCTCTCTCCAGCTATAAGATGGCGGTCTGCAAATAGTCGAGACTGGACCAGATAATCCTGTGATTACAAGCATCGATCCACGCAATTTGGATACGATGACAGCATTGAATGCAATCAACCAAGTCACGCAGGTGACCATCCAATGCTTTGAGTCCAATCTTACGACAAGCATACGTTGCTGGACACTTATACCCTTACCATAATCCCCACAGTAGTCAACACTTTAAAAATATGCTTTTAGCATTCATGTACTTTCGGCATAAATAAAATTAAGCCTTAACACTAAAATCTAATGATTTGAACAAAATATGAGCAAAAGAGCAGCCTTGCCTTTGGGAGACCTTCATGGCCAAAATAAAGTCAAATTTAATATAGAGCAAAGAAAACCCCAGAACATGTATGCTGAGGCTCACTACTAACTACAAATGTACCAACTTATATTCCATTTTATAAAGAAATGTAATAGTGATAGCAATAAATAGGTTTTTCAATATGGCTGCCCTGGTGGCCATATTGAAAATCGGATTTCAACCTCTTGAACAAAACAGGGAGTAATCTTTGGTTGGAAGTTATGTGAAGGTTAGCTTCATGAGATTTTCACGACGGACACACAAGCCATGACATGAGCTCTTAATCAGGTGAGCTGAAAATGAAAGACAAAGGCTTACTTCCCACATTCACCTGATTAAAAATTGCCTTCATTTAGGGAAGAACGAACGGTACAGATGACTTGGCGGGAAAAAATAAGACTGGGTTCAAAACTTAATTGTATTTCGTATTTGTGAAATTATTCCTATGGGTCCATAAACTGAGATATGCAAAACGTCTAATGATAACAAACTAGATAACTGCCTGTTATCACATCCACGTTTGTTTATTTCGAAGTGTGATGACCAGAGCTGCCCTACTACTGGTTAATCTTCTGCTGGGTATTCGTATCCGGCGCGGAATACGTATTCGTCTTTTTGGGGAAGACGTACTGATCAAGTAACGCTGTGTCGTTGCACGTCCTCCCAATCAACACCAGGTCGACGACGTTGCAGCGGGTTGGGCTGCAGATGCTGTTGACGCAATACATCAACATGTCTAACTGAAAATATATTAAAACGATAGATGTTAGTGTCCACATTGTTGAACACAGGTTTTTGAATCGAGCCATTTGAGACAATTTATACACCTGCTCTACACAACTATCCGTGGTCTAGTGGGGGCTACAGCGTCTGCTCAAAAGATGTTAAAAGATGCTACTTGTAGTTATCTCGCCTGGTGCTCGACATTAAGGGGATAACACAAGGACAGGCTGGCTGGGAGTCGGTATACTGTCTGCGTGGAGTATCCAAGTTAAACTGCGGTGTGATATCTAGGGCTAGCACGATAAAAGCGGCATTAGTACAAGCAAAAGCGGCATTAGCACAAGCGCGCGCGCACACACACACGCACGCACACACACACACACACACACGCCGCTACATAAGTGCAATAATCTTGGACGAGACATTTAACCCCATTTGACCTCACCTCACCTCACCTCCGCACAAATCCAACGGGATTCCATTAATTATGAATAGGTCAAAAGTATCACATAGTTAAAGTCGGTTAAAATGTGGATTGGGTGGTTACAATGTGCGACTGTTTTGTTGGTTGATTGGTTTTCGCCATTGACCGCAATATTCCGGGTGTAACACTGAAGATAACCGATCGTCGGTCAAGAAATCAGTGTCCCCGACATATGGTACGATGACACACAATACGCCAAGCCTGACCCTACGATCTCTTTTTAAGTCGTCCCCATGCACGTCCTGGGGTACTGGAGACCTATTGTGACCCGGAATCCTCGCTGAGGTTGGATATTGATGTATGCGATTCACTTTAATATTGATCGCGGCCTTTGAAGGAAAACATTGGTATTATACAAATTTTCATGAAACGTTTTTTTCGATCGTTTCCACGTTGTCTCCAGCGAATCAAGCTCTTGCGTTTCTTGCTGATTCACCTTTCAGAAATAACCGTTCTTATCTGTATGAATGCCACGTGACGAAACAAATGCTACAAGACATTACCGATGTATTTGCGACGGAAGACAACAATTGGACGTTGTTGGAAGCGTCGTGTCATTGTTTGTTCGTTTGTTTGTTGTTGAACGCCGCACTCAGCAATATTCCAGCTATATGACGGCGGTCTGTAAATAATCGAGGCTGGACAAGATCAATCCAGTGATTGGCATCATGAGCATCGATCCACGCAATTGGGGTAGGATGACATGCATCAACCAAGTCAGCGATGCCGTCAGTCGCCTCTTACGATCGTGTCATTGAAACCGGCCTCAAAACGAAACTAGGTGGCGAAAGTGTCCAGGTTGTATATTATAATAGAATTGAGATATGGTTCAGAGCATAATCGAGGATAATTCCCACTTACTGGAAAAGAAGAAGGTAGCCCTACCGATATATACTAAAGTGTTAATTTTTCATCTCGAGATGAAATAATCAGTCTATTGTAAAACCCTACAAAGGGATAAACGGACACGAGGAACGCATCCAGTTAACTCACATCGTTCCTGAAACACATTTCACAGATGAAGAGGCAGGCAGAGTCCGGTGAGACAAGCGGATGCCTCAGATCGATGACCGGAAGCACAGGAGCAGCATCAGGTTCGTTTGACGTCACTACCGGTATGCATGCTAGCACTGCGCATGCCACAAAGAGAATAGTAACCGACGTCATGTTTCACTGTAAGTCTGAAACAAAGGGAAATATATGCAGTTAACTGACAAATACAGCTGAATAAACTTAATAGTCATCTTGAAAAGAACCGTTTCCCCATCGTTGTTATCTGTTGCTTTGACTAAAACATCTTTGCACACCATTTTATTGTATTGCTTTGACTGAATATTAACTGTAACGTGTTCTCGAAGTGTGTATCCTAGCTTCTGTATCGCCTGGCATTAGTTCATTAACACACAACGATCGGTTTAAGAGGTAGGTTTCGCTACACACGTACATTATATTAATGTACCCATTCATTCTTTAAGACAATCCAACATAGTGGGTGTCCTCTATGTATATGATGTCTTTGGGTATATTTTCGCTCCACGAAAACCCCACTTCAACAGCCTACACACCGACCGACATGCAACATATTTGTCTGACGACCAAATGGTTAGGCTTGGTGACTTGGTGGTTTGGCTTTTTTGTTTGTTTGTTTGTTAAACGCCGCACTCAGCAATATTCCAGCTATATAACGGCGGCCTGTAAGTAATCGAGTCAGGAACAGACAATCCAGTGATTGACATCATGAGCATCGAGCCACGCAATGGGGATAGCATGACATGCATCAACCAAGTCAGTGAGCCTGACCACCCGATCCTGTTAGTCGCCTCTTACGACAAGCATGTCAGACACTCTAGCATGTCAGTCTCAGCATGTCAGACACTCTAGGATGTCAGTCTCTCTAGCATGTCAGACACTCTAGCATGTAAGACTGACCCTGTAGCATGTCAGTCTCTCTAGCATGTCAGTCTCTCTAGCATGTCAGTCTCTGTAGCATGTCAGACACTCTAGCATGTCAGACACTCTAGCATGTCAGTCTCTCTAGCATGTAAGACTGACTCTGTAGCATGTCAGTCTCACTAGCATGTCAGACACTCTAGCATGTCAGACACTCTAGCATGTCAGCCTCTCTAACATGTCAGCCACTCTAGCATGTCAGTCTCTCTAGCATGTCAGACGCTCTAGCATGTCAGTCTCACTAGCATGTCAGTCTATCTAGCATGTCAGTCTCTCTAGCATGTCAGCCACTCTAGCATGTGAGACTGACTCTGTAGCATGTCAGTCTCTCTAGCATGTCAGTCTCTCTAGCATGTCAGTCTCTCTAGCATGTCAGACACTCTAGCATGTCAGTCTCTCTAGCATGTAAGACTGACTCTGTAGCATGTCAGTCTCACTAGCATGTCAGACACTCTAGCATGTCAGTCTCTCTAGCATGTCAGACACTCTAGCATGTCAGCCTCTCTAACATGTCAGCCACTCTAGCATGTCAGTCTCTCTAGCATGTCAGTCTATCTAGCATGTCAGTCTCTCTAGCATGTCAGTCTCTCTAGCATGTAAGACTCACTAGCATGTCAGACACTCTAGCATGTAAGACTGACTCTCTAGCATATCAGTCTCTCTAGCATGTCAGTCTCTCTAGCATGTAAGACTGACTCTGTAGCATGTCAGACTCTCTAGCATGTCAGTCTCTCTAGCATGTCAGACACTCTAGCATGTCAGTCTCTCTAGCATGTCAGACACTCTAGCATGTCAGTCTCTCTAGCATGTAAGACTCTCTAGCATGTACGACTCTCCAGCATGTCAGACTCTAGCCAGACATGACTGCAGGCGATGCGGACTTACTAGCCTGTAATCGTTACAAGATACCAGACCTGTAATCAAGCACATATTCTTCCATAGTTAGGATACTCCCATTAGGTGCTGTGGCGAACGAAACGTGCCTAAACATTTAATCGCTCACGTATTGAGGAATTCAGTTCCATTGAACCAGAACAACATGCCTCAATTTTCTAAAATCTTGCCCCTGGTATGGCGTCCCGAACATGTTCGTTAGAGAGCAGATCCTGAAATAGACATTGCCCGACCATAGATTCAATGTGGTGGGAGAGACACACGAAAGACATGGTGGCTACAGCCTTTGCATGAATAGAGGGGGAATGGGGGACTGTACCAGCCTGACCTCGTGGAGGATCGTATCCTCAATCCACCGCTCGGTGACAGTTGTGTGTTGGCGTGTTGGTGTTCCACGTCAAATGAAGTACCCGGTCCAATATATTGATATTAATTTTCGACCAGGGCTCGGAATTGTTAAAATATTTTTTGTCTAAAGATTTAGACGTAAGACCATATTTTTACTTAAAAGTAGTCCAAATTCATAGAAAATCTGACCCCTAAACGTCAAACGTACCAGTCCCAGCAAGTTTGATTCCAGTCGTTAAAACGTCACTTTATATGTGTGTCACCTCAAATTTGTATAATGTTCATCAATCTAACGGGGCGGTGGGTTAAGTGGTTAAAGCGTTCTTACACGAAATCCCCACGGAGTAAATTTTAGATTGGTGAGTGAGTAAGGGTTTACGCCGCTTTTAGCAGTATTCCAGCAATATCTCGGCGGGGGACACCAGAAATAGGCTTCACACATTGTACCCATGTGGGGAATCGAACCCGGGTCTTTGGCGTGACGAGCGAAAGCTCAGCCCATGCGGGTCACTAGAGGTCGTAACGGGATTCATCAAAGCAAACGACAGGGGAGGCTCATACAAATTAATCCACAAAAAATAATCCACATATTTTGAGTCATGAAAAAATAGAATTCTTTAATATAAGGTGCTTTACATTTTGTCTTTTCTGGGAGGGTCATGAAAAAACTATAGAAGGGCATGAGAAGGCCTTGGGTCTTCCAAAAAATATGACAGCATTAAGGGAGGACCAATATTTTCAGTACATTAGTGCATCAAAAACCTCCGACCCACCCACCCCTGTAATATAAGCCCGGCCTTTAGGTCCATCTATATATTTTTCCGTCTAGTAATCCCTCCGGTTTTTCGCCTTTTAACATGTCGACACCATCCTAGCAACAGTCGCATATGGTGTTTTCATTTACTATTTTGGGCATTTGTCTTGATACTAATATATAACCATTACATTCTCAACAAAATGTATTTATTTATTTTCTCTCTTTGTATTCTCCGACCGACTTCCTTCTCAAGCAAATGGATACGAAGCATACTAAATATGGACTGCAAGAAGCTGACAAGCCGTAACAGAAATACGGCGTAAAACACTACTCACAATCTGAAATCGAAATGAAAAACTTAAAAAAATCCCTTAGCCATAATATCTTTTAGGAAAACATTAAGCGGCCTAGCGTTAGAACATATTACAAGCCCCGGCCCGTCTGTATGCCCACGGCCAGTTTCAGAGAGGCAGGGATTGGAAACTTGCTCCCATTTAGTTGTCCTTGTGACGGGCGACTGATTAATCGTTTCTATCCTGGATATTCTTAACATGCAGTTTACGGACAATAGCGAGTATAAAGTGAAAATTTATTTTAAGGTCGTGAAGATTTACAAATATGGCCACGCATCGTGTTTTATAGCCATATTAATCCCACATGCTTCAACAACATATATTGATTCTATAGAAACCTAATTTCGTTCTCTCAGTACACAATGTCGCTTCAAATGAATGAAATTTCCTCAAAAGACGCCTCGTTTATTTTCATTAATCGATTAAATTAAATCACTTCTCCCACATATAGAATTGTGCTTTATTTCCACGAAACATATCTTAATTTATCTCAGAGTTTTATTATTTGAATTAAATCAGTTCATTTTCCTTCCGTTGAAATCGCTGTGTCACATGATGTCTTCAATTCAGTCTTGGACACACGACTTTCCGGTCGAGTTATTTAGAGCTTAGGAGAGGTTATATTTATATCCTGAAATTGTTATTGATCATTGCTGATGTATTCAACCGAATTATGACTTCGCTGCGTCAAACAAAACGATTAACGTTTTTAGCTGTTGGCATGGAACGCTAACTGAAATTGTCATACCGCAAAACCACATCCGACAATGCAGAACGTATCAGTATGCTAACTTACTTTTAGTGGATGTCAAAAAATCAATGTTTGAAAACAAGCGACCAATGTTATTTTGAAAGGCGAAACCGTGGTACGTATGAGTGCATATGTATAATCAGTATCTTACCTACCACATGGATGTCGGGTTCTGATTGGCTGAGACCCATTGTATTATTTTCAATGTACCCCGCTAATATACAAGGTAATTTCTGTTGTTCCCCACTCGAATTGTCGAACTTTTGGCATTACATTTGGAACACAGTCAAAGACGGGGTCGAATAGGTCTTCAGCAACCCATGATTGCCATAAAAGGCGACTATGCTTGTCGTAAGAGGCGACTAACGGGATCGGGGGGTCAGGCTCGCTGATTTGGTTGATTGCGTGGATCGATGCTCATGATGGTAATCACTGGATTGTCTGGTCCAGACTTGATTATTTACAGACATAGGTAGAATATTGCTAAGTGCGGCGTTAAACAACAAACAAACAAACAAATATTTGGGTCCTTTCAAGAGTATTGTCACAAGCACTACAAGTTGGAACTTGCACCCTTAAGCTTATTAGAATACATACATAAATAATAAACTGCCGGGACCCCCCAAAAAGAATACGCTCGAAACGTAAGGTCCTAAACACAACAGCGCTACCCGTATCAAATACATCACAATCGAATACTCATTTCTTGTTTGTTTCATTTTAGCCACCATCGAACATGGGTGTATACTTTCTTTTGGCTGCCAGTTTACATCGCTGAAATTAATATAGAAAGTTCACAAACAAATTAAAGTTAGCAGTGGAACTCGGTGCTTAGTCAACTTTACATTAAATGTTACATGTCAAACAATAAAAAATACCAACCTGCTTGCTTTGCCCGAGATGAAGGATTGTTACAGACGACTAATCACGTGATATATATGTGTCAATCAAGTGTAATGATACTGCACGACCAAGGCACGTGTGGATACAGCTGTACTTTGAATGAGAAAGTTGGACAATGTAAAACTCAAACGGTTAATATATACCACTCAAAAGAAGTTAAAGAATCCGATTTTTTCTTATTACTTTTGTTAATGAGCTGCTTGGCATGTCTTCTTTTGAGTCGCATATAGCCAGAGAGAGTGAGTAGAGCTGTGGTGTGAGTTGTATGATTGAGTTGCCCGATTTATTTTAGCAATAGTCTCGTCATATCATAGCATGTGTAGGCTTCGTATATGGGGAATCGAACCCCGGTCTTTGGGGTGACGAACCAACACTCAACCAATACTTACTTTGTATGCAAAGTATGTGAGTGGTGGGTGCCGCCGGTAGAGCAGGACGGTTCCCTTTTCGCGAACACCTGGTTTCATCACTGATGTTCAGTGAACCATTCATATAATTATCACCACAACTTGCCCTTTCCGCCCAATGGAATATGTTTCGGCAGATAATCGGGACTGGCTGTTCTCTGGCGTTTACGTTTATATGTACATGCTATTCCTATTATGGGTGAATTGGGTTTCCCGACTTTGAAAGATATTCAGTTCATAAACCAGTTAACTTAATTCTGATGAAGAGCCCGAAGTGATGAGGATGGCGAATCCCATGATAAATGGTTTCTAATGGCGCTGACAGATGAATGGTACATAAGGCCACTGACCCCGTTTTATTAGACGATAATAACTTTTAAAAAGCTATTACCAATTCCGATATCTCAGAACTTAAATCCGGACGTGACTTGACTCTCAAAACATCATGTAACTGGAATCCTAAGCGCACTTTTAGCCGTGATCATCCGACGCTAATGGTATATCTAAATATACATCAAATGTACACATTGTGAGTTAACATATATCTGTGACCTATAATAGGTCATAGGTCTAAAGCATTACCAACAGCTTCGTCTATAATTGTTTTAACCTACATTTATTCTGTGCGAACACCGTAACAAGCTATAATTAGGGGAGCTATCGATCCGTATCCACACACGTGAAGGCAAACATTGGGAATTATCTGGACTGCGGCTACTGCTACTACGACAACTATTTCTGTTGCTGCAGCTGCTACTGCTTCTACTTATGCAATCAGCTACTTCAACTAGTACTGCTGCTGCTACTACTAACGTTGCTGCTGCTACTACTATTACTGCTGCTACTTCTACTACTACTGCTACAGCTACCATTGATGCTGTTACCACTATTATTACTGCTGCTGCTGCTACTACTACTACTACTACTACTACTACTGCTACTACTACTATTACTACTACTACCACTACTACTACTACTACTATCGCTGCTGCTAGAACTACCGTTGATGCTACTACTATTATTACTGCTGCTGCTACTACTACTACTACTACTGTTGATACTACTACTACTACTGATGCTGGTGCTAATACAACTACTGCTCCTACTGCAGATACTACTACTTCCACCACCACCACCACCACCACTACCACCACCACTACTACTACTACTACTACTACTACTACTACTACTACTACTACTGTGAATACTGTGAATACTACTACTAATAATAATGTTGCTGCTACTACTACTATTATTATTATTATTACTACTACTACTACTAATGCTGGTGCTTACTACTACTACTACTACTACTACTACTACCACTACTACTGTTTATGTTTCTACTATTTGGGCTGCTGCTTTTGATACTATTCTGTTGCTGCAGCGCCTGCTACTGGTACTATTACTGACAATCACGTTTATTCAGAATCATGGGCCACATGGCCTAAAGTACACTTGGTACTAACTACAGCAGAATATATTGTCACGTGAACATACAGACGTTACATCTTCTTCAATCTGATATTTCAAACATACTTTAGATACGCAGTCACTGACATGGTAACACGTATATTTGTGAGTTGATAACATTGATGATTCATAGTCCACCCCTTTGATTAGCTAAAGCTATAGTGAGTGAGTAAGGTTTTACGCCGCTTTTAGCAATATTCCAGCAATATCACGGCGGGGGTCACCACAAATGGGCTTTAGACATTGTACTCATGTCGGGAATCTAACCCGGGTCTTCGGCGTGACGAGCGAACGCTTTAACCACTTGGCTACCCGACCGCCCCGCTAAAGCTATAGCTTAATGAGCGATATCTTCATTCCCACCCACTCACAACATCTAGTTGTAACACCACTGTATGTACATATTTATGATGGAGATTGTTCAATATGCTTCTTTTTCAGCGAGTGATTTTATCAGTGCTGTACATCTGTTTCCAGCATAGCCGAGTCTTGTGCTGTAATATCAGTTGCTATCTACACACAGCAACCAAACTAGATACGAACGATCAGGTACACTAAACCCACAGGGTTTTTGTAACAGCGAATAAGTGACCAAACTGAAACTGCCATGACCCTCTTGGTACCACGGGACCATACAAACTGCCGGGGAAAATAACGTACACACGTCCATTTTAAACTGTGAGTTAAGATGTCAAACACTGAGGTCACAAGGTCAACATTATAACCATCATCACCCATCATCTCAGCTTTGACATCGTGTTGTTTATTAAACATTAATAAGGATATCCTCCATTGTGAGGAATATTTGGATTATTTAGCCATTGTTTATTTTTCGTCCTTTGAACATGTCCTATGTTAATTAAGTTGTTTTGATCGTTAATAAACAGTGAAACCTTTACAAACCAGATTTTCATCAGGATATATAATAATTCTCATTGTAAACACAATCCTTGAAGCAGACTGCTTATGAATAAATCACGACCACTTTCGTCAATTGTCTTTTGACTTCGAAAACATTGACAATTTCATTTGATTTTTTTGTATCGGTCAAATAAGCCTACGGAGAGAAACCATGAGGTGAACGCTTTATTCTAGCAGTACAACGGCGGTGGTCACCAAGACTAGGCCTAAGTTAGTACACCCATATTGAATATAGAAAGCAGGGATCGCGACGGGACAACCGAGAGCTTTCACCACATGTATAAGTGGCGTATACTATTGTTAGGTTAAGAATGGTTTCATACTGATGTAAAATCAATCTCATTAATTTTACCGCTAAACAAAGATCTGAGGACATCCCATTACGAGTCACGTCAATACGACCTTTCCCGAATTGTGACCGACCAATGAAACGACTGACAAGAAATCGACATTAGCCAATCAGAAGGCAGCTTTCTCGAGCTTTACGACACTAGATTCAAACTGGCGACTACGCCTCGAAACATATTTTGACGTATTCTCGATTAAAAAAAATAAAACTGATAAGAACATTCTGGAATTTCTTATAGACGGCCTAGATTGTATGGGTATAATCATAAAACCCGTAACTGTCGTTCGGAATACCCCGTGTTAAATATTTCGTGGTTGCATGATTAGAAAACACATTCCGACTGTCACTTTCATGATCTGGTAAGCGACGCTCTGACTGGTTGGATGAAAGGTCGTTCTGACGTGACCCTTAATGGGATGTCCTCAGATCTTTGTTTAGCGATAGCGAGAACTAAGATCTGATTTTAATGAGATTGATGTAAAATAGTTCTACCAGAACCAAATTATCAGGCAAAGGTACAAAAACTCCAAATTTCCCACTCAGAATTTAAGTTCCCACTTCTCCATGAAATCCAACGATACAGTAGAAACAGTTACATATCTGTCTCCAGAGGTTCAGGACATTTTGTCAAAATGATAGCAAATGTCATCTGAAGTTTACTGAGAAAATATGTGAAACGTTGGCATTCCTCGTTGAAAACATCTTTCTAAATTTTGGGGAAAAGGCATTTAGGGTAGAATTTGGCATCCCCTTGGGTACCAATTGTGCTCCCTTTCTTGGTGTTGTTTTTATGCATATGAGTCGAATTTCTGTTCGGATTGGCAAAGTCAAAACAAAGTAATTTTGCCAAGAAGTTTGACTTAAGCTTCAGGTATATCGATGATCTGGTTAAAAAAACGATCAAATAGCCAATTCTCCTTCCACTGATGTATCCACATGAACTAAAAAAAGGAGACCAGCGAGACCGCCTCATCTTTTTCATATTAAGATCTGTGCATAAAGATTCAGAGTGACAAAACACTCTCCACACGACTGAATGACAAGGTGGATGACTTCAACTTTCCATTTGTCAACTTTCCTTTTATGTCGAGCAATATTCCTGCAGTTCCAGCCTTTAGTGTTTGCATTTCACAACTTTTGAGGTACTATTGTGCTTACACTTTCTACGAAGATTTCAAAGAGCGTCATAAGACTCTTGCTCAGAGGTTGTTTGACCAAGGTTGCAAAGGTCAAGGCCTCGGTAAAGCTTCCAAATAGTTTTATGGTGTATGTGGCCTCACTTCGACATTTTCAAATTTGACAAAAATGACAAAAATGATGATGATGCATTTCCCTATTTTGACTTGAACCAGATGTTCCCGTGTTTTTTTCAGGTGCACTATTGACTTGCCTTTGCATGTGTTCGTGACGGATGCCACCGATTGGGCAAGATAAGCTCACCTTTTCGCGAACACCTGGTATCATCCCAATTTGATGGTGATTCCTAAACACATGCTTATTTTTGGATTTAGTCTTAATCGTAAATCGACTATGCTTTTGGCGGAGATTTATTATGGGTATGGAACGGGTTTGTTTATTTACAAATACAGACCAAATCCCATTTGGCTGGCTCAGAACTTTCCCAGTGTGCAATGGATAAAGGCTTACGTCAAAACTGGTTTTATCGATCACTTTTTACAAAGTTGGAGGAGAATCAAAGTTTATTAATTTGTATAAAGATCTCACTTCAATTGAAGATTATTTACTGCATTTACCTATCAATTTATGAATTTGGCTAAGTAAAAATAAAACTTCCGAACCAACTGAAACTGGCAGATGGTATAACATCGTTAAGGAAGATAGTGATGTTGATGATGGATTCCATTTCATATTATATAGAATGCCGTGAATTGGATCATTTAAGAAATATATATCTTCCGTCGTGTTGTTGTAAATTTTCAAATAATGAAAGTTCTATTTCACTCAAAGCATGCTCTTGGACTCAAATGTTCAAATGTGGACTGCGTATGCTCCACTAACTATTGTCTCATTCCTGTGTATATATGTTTTGCTTGTTAACATCTCCATGTTATGATTCATGAGAATAAACTTCTTCTTCTTCATCTTCTTCTTCTCCTTCTTTTTCTCCTTCTTCATCTCCTCCTTCTTCTCCATCTTCTTATCCTTCTTCGTCTCCTCCTTCTTCTCCTTCTTCATCTCCTCCTTCTCCTTCTTCATCTCCTCCTTCTCCATCTTCTTCTCCTTCTTCATCTCCTCCTTCTTCTCCATCTTCTTCTCCTCCTCCTTCTTCATTCTTCTTCTTCTTCTACTACCCACCGCTCGTTAAATCCATAAAATCGGCATGACATCGTGTCTGAATAAATTCAGAAGTTGGTAGCCAATTAAGAGTCTTAAAGCGGCGTCGTCGGCCGACATTGACAAAAGTGACAATATATCACTGACAATCCATTAAATGATTTCTGTACTGCTCTGTGTCGGGGCGAGATGAAAGGGACCGGTTGTTATGTCGCGTGGGAGGGCGGCCTCAACAAATGTTATCCCCTTTAATATACTAAGAATGCGTCTACATTGTCAGATGAAAGCAGGGGGTATTAATGAGTTGTGATGCCAAAGTTTTTCTGAAACGCTCCAAGGATATTTCTGTCATATTTGTTATTTTACATCAGCACCACATGTCTGTCACCAACAGTTGATTTCCAAAGCGTTGTGTTTTGGACACGCGATTGCACGATTCCAACATATATTCATTTAACATCGCCATACAGCTATCGGTCCCCTTTGACATTGTCCATTACAGGGTGGTTGTTATAAAGGGGTTTCGCTGTATATTGTTCATGTATTCTAAGACCCGTGAAGATCCGGGGTAGAATAGATCTTCAGCAACCCATGCTTTCCGTATAAGGCGAGAATGCTTGTCGTAAGGGGCGAATAACGGAATCGGGTGGTCAGGCTCGCTGACTTGGTTGATCCATGTCATCGATCCCAATTGCGTGAATCGATGGTCATGATGTCAATCACTGGATTGTCGGTCCAGACTCGATTATTTACAGACCGCCGTCACGTAGCTGAAATATTGCTGAGTGCGGCGTTAAACAACAAACAAACAAACAAACAAACGAACGAACACATCATGTATTCTAACGGCATACAGACGTGCATATCACAAGCATGTCATGTAAAACCATTAGCTGCAAGACTATGGATATTAGCATTAGAGTTTGGTGTGTCACAGTGTGTAATAGCACTTGACAGTCGATGCCTTCTGTGATAAATATTCTGTGGTTCTTGAATTGTGTACGTTGAGTTAACTCGGGTTACACGTCACGTTCAAGATTATTGCTTGTGCGATGTGCATGTATTTGGGCGCGCGTGCGTGTGTGTGCGCGTGTGGCTGCTTGTACGAGACTGGACTAATACCGGTTTTAAGTGCGCTCCCCACAGAGATACCATACCGCAGTATTCCATGGATATGTCGAGCGCTAGGCAGGCCGGGCAACATCAAGTACCATATCTTACGTCTTTTGGTATGACGCGGCCGGGGATCGAACCACCGAACTTCCGCTCTCCGGGCCGACCCTGACGAAGGAGGCGATATACCTCACTTTAACATTAGGTATCAGCAATGTTTCGCGAGAGACCCAGAATTGTTTGTCTGTTGTAGTCAATTCAATTCTTAATTAGCTTTAAGCTCTACAGCTTATCAGTGTAAACCAAACAATCGTATTAACAATAAGACTAATTGATGCAGTATACAGGACGTAGATAATACATAATTATCAATATTTAATATTTCTCAATTTACATGCTTTAAATAAAACGTTACCAAAAAGTGACATTTGGTTTACATGTTTTAAATTAAAAAGTTCTACAAGTTTAAATGCTGATATATTTTTTCAAGTAATATGGCTTGGTGTACTTTTTTCTGAGGTCATCATACAACGGACATTTTATCCTTAAATGAAATTCATCTTCTAAATCTAAAGGTCAATAAGGATATAACTACAAAGTTAGAAAGCTTGGTACCTTGCAGTTTCAATAACAAGCATATGAGAAGAAAGTCTAAATTCTGAAATACATTTTCTTTGTCAATCCCCAAGCAAGCGGGCGACACAAAAAACGTGAAATTCATTCTACTCAAATCCATATAATAATGTTTGCGAGTTCTATTTTTCATTTACCATTAATAGATGATTCTATATACAGAGTACGTGACGTATATCGGAATCATACTAATGCAGTCTGAAAATGATGTAAGATTAGCATCCAGCAATTAATGTTAAGTATTGATCTGTGACGTCACACCGAGGTAACAATCTGATTTTGATGATTGAGATAAAGGCGTGCGCCATCCTTGGTAATATAACTTTTCAGCTTCTGTTAAATAGACCTGAAAATAACCGCGGTACCGTACTTGTTGACCCCCCATACGTATCCATCCCCGCTGCTTTCTAACATATCTTAATTTCGTAACTCATATCATTCCATTCCTATCGGAGAACGGGGCGGTCGGGTGGCCTAGTGGTTAAAGCGTTCGCTCGTCACGCCGAAGACCCGGGTTCGATTCCCGACATGGGTACAATGTGTGAAGCCCATTTCTGGTGTCCCCCGCCGTGGTATTGCTGGAATATTGCTAAAAAGCGGCGTAAAACCATACTCACTCACTCTTGATGATATGATGTATCTCTGTAAATACCTTATGTTTTGCCATATTTTCATTTATATGAATAGCCAGTCTCGATTATCCGCCGAAACAGATTCCGTTGGTCGTAAAAGGCAAAACAGCGGTATAAAATATTTGAATGGTTCACCGAAAATCAATGATGACACCAGGTGTTCGAGCACTGGTGTTATTGGAACAAGACTCGGATACTGGAGGTATTACGGTAATATCATGACAACAATGATATAGGCCTACATAGTCAGTCAAACATTTCTTTCCCGCTTCTCTGAATGAGTGGTTAACCAGGATACATGATATCTTTTGTTCCTTGTACTTAAAAGGCTTGCTTTGTACTTCAACCAAAAATCAAACTTCAGACGATTATTGCTGGAATATTGCTAAAAGCGGGGTAAAACCATACCACTCACTCACTTCTATCGGAAAACATCACGTCATAGCATATGTCTTTGTAATCTTGATGCAGGCATGTATAAGATTCGTTTTGTTTGTTTTAAATTGCTTGTATATCATCGTGTCTGGACCAAACAATCCGGTGATTGATATTATGAACAACGCCCCTCGCTGTTGGGATACGATGACACGCCCTGAAGGCTCCCCCCCCCGCCCGGAACTGGTATAATTCCATCTATAAACACAAATTAGTGTCTGGTTATAAAACAAAATATCATGTACGTCGACCATACTTTCATCTACGTAGATGATACTTATATCTACGTATATGATTCTATAAAAGATACACCGTAAAAGAAAGTATCATCCTCAATCGAACAATATCACCGGCTGAGTAACGATACTCACGATTATGATAGCATATACGTAGATGAAAACATCTTCTACGTAAATGTGAGTAGTATCATCTACGAAGAGGAAAGTATCTTCTACATAAATGTGAGTAGTATCATCTACGTAGGTGAAAACATCTTCTACGTAAATGTGAGTAGTATCATCTACGTAGATGAAAGCATCTTCTACGTAAATGTGAGTAGTATCATCTACGAAGAGGAAAGCATCTTCTACGTAAATGTGAGTAGTATCATCTACGAAGAGGAAAGCATCTTTTACATAAATGTGAGTAGTATCATCTACGAAGAGGAAAGCATCTTCTACGTAAATGTGAGTAGTATCATATACGTAGATGAAAGCATCTTCTACGTAAATGTGTGTAGTGTCATAGACGTAGATGAAAGCATCTTCTAAGTAGATGTGAGTAGTATGATCTACGGAGATAAAAGTACCATGTTACGATGTACGTACATAATAATATTTTCAGAATGTGGTACTTATACGCTTCCATACCGATCAACTCACATATGATATCCTGTATCATATTGGAAAGATAAAACAATACTTACAGTATTTAACAAATTTATTTTATGGCTACATTGACATGGATCCTTGTCCTTAACATTTTATTCAGTTGTCCTCAAACAATGGCTTTTTACCTCATAATAATCTACAATTGCGAACCTATTTAAAAAAGGCATTACAGAGTCGTACCTGCGAATACATTCTTTCCCTTTCATCTTAAATTATTAAGCAATCATTATGAAAACCGTTTTGTTGGTTTATTGAACTCCAGAACATCCATCATCATTGTGTCAGTGACCCATAACAATTTCAACGTAAGACCTTAACAGAAAAATACTTTAACGATAACTTTTTGTCCAACTCCGTTGCAGGAAGTATCCAGACTCCATCCGGTTCGATTCTTGATGAGTAGATCTAGGGTGTTAACTGGAACACTTATTCTGTAACATGCATCCCCGGGTTTCATGTTGAAATGTTTTGAATGCCATTATGTTATAAAAGGGTCACTTTAACAGGTCTACGTCTAGTGTCTAGTGCACTGTCTGGATGTGAAGGTGATGACGAAATCAAAAGTCAGTTTGTTGAACTTGGATTCTACTTGGACAAGAATTTGTCAAGGAGTGCTGGGTTCTTGCAGGTGCGGCCCACCCACACCATCCCGGGGGCGTTGCAGGTCCCAGCAGCGCACACCTCGTTAGCGCAGTACAACATCGCTTTAGGCTGAAATGTAATGTGAAATAATGTTATACATTGCCCTCACTTCTGGATTACAGATGAATTCAAAATTTGATCTGCGACTACTCATTAGCCACCCGATCCCCACTTTATACCAACAGTAACCATCACCCAACCGATCCCCGCCTTACACCAACAGTAACCATCACCCACCCGATACCCGCTTTACACCAACAGTAACAATCACCCACCCGATACCCGGTTTACACCAACAGTAACCATCACCCATCCGATCCCCGCTTTACACCAACAGTAACCATCACCCATCCGATACCCGGTTTACACCAACAGTAACCATCACCCATCCGATCCCCGCTTTACACCAACAGTAACAATCACCCATCCGATCACCGCTTTACACCAACAGTAACCATCACTCACCCGATCCCCACTTTACACCAACAGTAACCATCACCCATCCGATCACCGCTTTACATCAACAGTAGGCATCAGCCACCACATCCCCTCTATACACCAACAGTAGCCATCAGCCACCCGATCCCCTCTTTACACCAACAGTAACATCAGCCATCCGATCCCCTCTTTACACAAACAGTAACATCAGCCATCCGATTCCAACTTTACACCAACAGTAACTATCAGCCATCTGATCACCGCTTTACACAAACAGTAACCATCACCCATCCGATCCCCTCTTTACACAAACAGTAACCATCACCCACCCGATCCCCACATTACACCAACAGTAACCATCACCCGTCCGATCCCTCTTTACACCAACAGTAACCATCACCCACCCGATCCCTCTTTACACAAACAGTCCCATCACCCATCCGATCCCCACTTTACACCAACAGTAACCATCACCCATCCGATCCCCACATTACACCAACAGTAACCATCACCCGTCCGATCCCCACTTTACACCAACAGTAACCATCACCCATCCGATCCCCACTTTACACCAACAGTAACCATAAGCCATCCGATCCCTCTTTACACCAACAGTAACCATCACCCATCCGATCCCCACATTACACCAACAGTAACCATCACCCATCCGATCCCCACTTTACATCAACAGTAACCATCAGCCACCCGATCCCCGCTTTACACCAACAGTAACCATCAGCCACCCGATCCACACTTTACACCAACAGTAACATCAGACACCCGATCTCCACTTTACCAAACAGTAACCATCAGTTACATTGTAACATTGGACAAGTAGTTGTTACAATATTCGTTCTGTGTGAACAAGGCCATGTTCCTCCTCGTTGTGGTCATTAATGCCTTGACTTACAAAGTTATTAACATCACGATGGTTGATTTGTTCATTCACTGTCCTTACGTCCAAAATCTCGGAAAAACCAAGATTTTCAGGTGTTCGTAAGGACGTAACGGAGAAATCAACATCTACTTGCCATAATCGATAGATTCGAGTGATATTCCCGTCTTAAACTATGTTACGGTTGATACTATAATTTCTCTATAATTTTGCATAATGATCTATAGCATTTTACTTTAAATGCACGTTCAGGATAGTCTGTGAATTCCTTGTCATAATCAACTGCAGCCAACATAGGGTGACCTGACCATAAAGGTGTCATTCGAACTAGGCACTTAGTGAAACAAACTTGACAAAGATGAAATGAGTGATCATGATCAAAAGCATGGAAGACTGAAGAAACTTACAAATCCGGTGAAACACATTTCACACATAAACAGACATGCGTGTTCAGATCCCATGTCTTTCAGTCCTACTTCCGGTAGCGTGGGCGATGGCGTGACGACAGATACGAGGAGTACCATTGCGCATGCGCAGCTGAATAGGGTTGCAGAAGACATACCGAGCTTCTTTGTTCAAAGCCTGTAAAGAAAGATTGTGGTCATGAATACTTTATGTTTCACACATCAAGTTAGTTTAACCTTAAGTTGTTATGTCATATAGGTCTAGCGCTTTGATCTGGGGAGTACTAAGGTGCCTGGCGAAAAAAACTATACATTCATGTTTGATGGTGGCTAAAAATGAAACACAAAAAGAAATGATTATTCGCTGGTGATGTATTTCGTACGGGTATCATAGTTGTGTTTGGACCTCACGTTTGTTGTGTTTCGGCGACTGTTTTCAGTCCAGTAACGTTTTGTTAACGTTTGCATTTTTCGATAAAATTCAATTTTCAGGTTTCTACTTTCTTTTGCCCGGCAGGTTACGTTTGTTTGTTTGTTTGTTTCTTGTTTGACGCCACACTCGCAATATTCCAGCTATATGAAGGCAGTCTGTATATAATAGAATCTGGACAAGACAATCAAGTGATTGATATCATGAGCATCGACCCACGCAATTGGATACGATGACGTGCATCAACCAAGTCAGCAAGCCTGACAACCCGATCCCATTAGTCGTCTCTTTCGACAAATATGGGTTGCTGAAGAGCTATTCTACCCCAGATCTTCATTGGTCTTAGTGTTAGGTTATCGTAGTGGCACACTATGTTAAGCACAGGAACTACCCCCTAGCTTGGCGTGTTGAAGTGGGTTGGTGCTTTTAACTCCACTTTGACCAATAATTCAGACACGTCACTGTGTGTCAGCTATATGTATAAGGAAAGACGGTCTTATGGGAATTATCACAGGCAGCACATACGGTCCAAGGCCGACCTGCAAACCCTGGCACGAAATACCCACACACGACAGTGACATTAACAGTAAGCAAATGTTTCGTCAGTTTCTTATATTAAAATTGTATGTACATGTACTTCGAAATCAGTAGTGCATGTTTCTTTCCAAAATAGCAGGATTAGAAAAAAAAAACTATATAAAATCTATATAATCTATCTATCTATAATGTATCTGTACATACTAAGTTGTAGTGTCAAGATAATGATCTTGAAATTTCAAGATAAAACGGTGTCTTGAAATTTTAACATAGCATCAGGGAATTTCAAGAATGTTTTTAAAAAAAGTCAGTGGCCCTAAAAGGCTTCCATAATAGTGAAGCCCATCCATACAGACAGTGCTGCCCGTACTGAATTGTCCGGTTAAACGTTCCACTTGACGCATCGGGGCGAACCAACAGTGGAACTAGCACACCTTTGAGCTTCCTTGGATATCGCAAAAGGAGATAAGCAATAAGTCATAATATTCCAGTTATTCCATGAATTAACTTTGAATCACAAGTGTAAAGAATCGATGGAGCCAATTAAATGAAGCAGGAAAAGCTCAAGTGACTTCTTTGCATTACGAATGACCTTTCAATTCTGTATTGTGGGGATGACCTACTGTCAGATCAGACTTCACGACAGTTGCTGGTCTGGTGTCATATGTATTCATCCTAGCGTCATCTTGTCGGGAGCAATCCTAAGTCTGTGATTGCAGCAGATGCGCCCTAAGACAGTGTCCTCTAATTGGCCGTCATCAACAGCTTGTCTGCCTGTACATGGGGATGGTGAGTGAGTGAGTGAGTGAGTGAAAGGGTCGATAAATGTGTGATTGAGTTAATGGGCGCACGATGGAGTTATGGACGGATGAAATGAGTGGGTTGATGTATTAGTGAGTGAGTGAGTGGATGAGAGTCTATACAGATGTGGTTGAGTTGATGTGAGTGAGTGAGTTAGTGCGTGAGTGGATGAGAGAGTTGATAAATGTGTGATTGAGTGAATGGACGGATGGATGGGTGGATGCTTTTGTTGTGAGTTCGTGGTTACTAAATGAAGATGCAGGACTGATGTAAGTTTGGTAGCTGTGGGGAGTCCGGGTTCCAGTAAGTCCCCATCAACAGAAAATGATGGGCCAAGACAGTATACACTTGAAAAATTAATTTGACGTTATCAAAACGTTACAGTCGCCGAAACACTCGAAGCTTAAGGTCCAAAACACAGCCCGTTGGTTGGCGTGATGGTTTGGGGAGGAATTTATGGCAACCAACTTGTCATCATCCGTGGCAACCTCCACCTCCAGATCTACAGGGAGGGCGTTCTGCAACCCTTGGTAGTACCATCCTTCACAAACAGCATCAGGGAGCTTTCTTACAGCAAGGCCGCACACGACAAGGGTCGTCGTTCTCCCTTTGCATCCTTGTGGAATTATGTAGATGGTCACATCTGGAGGTGTCCTCACCCACTACAGAAACTGTCAAAAACTCATTTTCCGGAGGCAATGGAGCTAACTGACTATAAGAGTCCACTTCCCACCCTTGCCGAATAAGGCCGGAGTTATATTTTTGGCTGGACAAACGAGTCTATGCTTAGTCCAATCAAAATCGCGGTACGAAATCGACATCCAGTTCGTAAACTACCGTGCAGATTTCGGTCGATTGCAATATTTGCAAAGCATGTCAACCACCAACTCGGCGTCGACAGATATTTTGCAAATCTTTCCATGTTTTTAATCACGGTACACGTCGCGAAGTAAGACCCGTTATATAACAATATAAATGTTCATTATTGATCAGATCATCTTGACTAGGGTCGGCCATTTTGTTTGAAGCAAATACAAGGTGGGAGGTGGAATCTGATTGGTCAATGGGAGGGACATGGAGGGACGTACCTAGTTAAAGCTACTGGTGGCGCTACGATCGAGCCTAGAAACTGGACGTTTATAATCAGTTAACTCCCTTGCCTCAAGGAAGATGTCAACAGCTGTAAGACGCATTGAGGGACGAGGGGCAACGAATTCGCAGTGACGTCATACAGCTGACGACATCGCCGAGACGGCGAGCATTGGCGTAGATTGGTGCTCGTGGTGGTCATTGTCGCTGTTGAAAATAATATCTGTGAAGGAATGGAAATGATCATGACATTCCCTGCCTCGCTCTGCTCATGACTGTGTGCTGTGAAATTGCGACCCCTTGTTCCTTGAGACGTCATGTGCACGTCACCTGTTGTGAGATACTCATTGATATGATGCATGTAATATCGCCTTGGTATCGTATAAAATGTGTGACCACCGAACAACCATTTCTTGTTCGTTTAATTCTTTTACCACCATCAAACATGGGTGTATACTTTCTTTTGTCCGACACGCATGTTGGTTGTTAGACCGGTGGTCAGGATCGGCCACTGTTGGTGTATTGGTATCGAATCCGAATAGATCGTTGCTCATGATATCACCCACTGGATTGTCTGGATAGACCACCGTCATATAGCGGTAATGTTGTTCAATGCGGGAACAAAAACAAAATGGTTACCCAAGTAAGTAGACGCATGGATTTTACAGAAGCAAAACCACAAGTCAGGGGATGAGCTTGAGAACAATATTTTCGTATTCATGCTTTTCAAACGTTGCATGAAGTCAGTCAATATATGCAATACTAATTGTACTTTTAAGTAACACGTTGAATGCCCCTGTACCCGCTATTTCTAAAGCAGCCACAGTGGGGCGCTGGTCGGGTGACATTTAGACGCCATCAGCATTCATGGCTTACCCTGTCGACACAGAGAATGCCAAGCCACCTGAAGGTCTTTGATCACTCGTTATTGCCTTATGTCTCACTCACGACCAAGAACCAATCCAATATATATGCATATGTCTTCTGTTCTTATCTCCCAACATCCTCCTTGCAAAAATAGCTTTTCTTCTGGCCAATCCACTATTATACATGTATAAGGAATTTGTCTCAGGATAATATTTATTGAGAAAAGCAAGAATGTACACTCAACGGTAAATTTACTTTTCATTGTTTTGAGTAGGCGAATTGGGGGTTAACATTTTAAACAACATGTCATTTATATCACGGCGGGAGAAGCGATTTGTTTGTTGTTTAACGCCGCACTCAGCAATAATCCAGCTATATGACGGCGGTCTGTAACTAATCGAGTCTGCACAAGACAATCCAGTGATTGACATCATGAGCATCTATATACGCCTTTGGGATATGATGACATCCTTCAATCAAGTTAGCAAGCCTGACCACCCGACCCCGTTAGTCGCCTCATACGACAAGCATAGTCGCCTTCCACGGCAAGCATGGGTTTCTGAAGACCTGTTCTAACCCGGGTCTTTACTGTTGTACACTGTGTGTGAAGAGAGAGTGTTGCATGTTCCGACCCAGAATACAAACGGAGTTTGAGCAACAAGGGAAAGATAAAGTAGTTCTTTTGGTAAGGAGTTTGGTTTCAAACTACGTGTCCCAAGTTCTATATCCAAGATGGCGGGCAACACGTGAAATGCGAAGTTCATCCTTACCAAATTCATATGATCCCGTTGGCGAGTCCTATTATTCATTGACCATTAATGTATCTATCAGATTCTAACTAGAGAGCACGTGATGTACATCGGACACATGCTAATGCAGTCTGAAAATGTAAGATTAGCATCCAGCAAGTATTGTTCAGTATTGATCTGTGACGTCACACCAAGGTAACAATCAGACTTAGCAGACTTAGATAAAGGCGTGTACCGTCCTTGCCAATATAACCTGTCAACTTCTGTTTTATAGACCTACAAATAACCGAGGTACCGTGCCTGTTGTCCTCCCTTACGTATCCATCTCCGCTTTTATGTGACATCTTTATGTCATATTTTCCTAACTCTTATCATTCCATTCCTATCGAAGAGTGAGTGAGTGAGTCGGGTTTAAAGCCGCTTTTAACATTATTCCAGTTATATCACGGCGTGTCAGCTTAATGTGGGAGGAAAGCCCGAAGTGATGCAGGTCTAAGACGTTTACCACTTCGGTGAAACCCACGAGCACGGGTATGGTGCTGACAAACCTAGAAACATAATCGGGGCGAACCGGGATTCGAACCCACAATCATAGGTTTCTGGCGTGCCCAAGGGACGCAACTCTGCACAGCGAATCGCGGCGCCTTAGACGACTGGGCCACCCGTGCCACCTCCTATCGAAGAACAGCATCATGTTGCGGCATATTTTGTTATCTTGATGAAGACATGTACAATGTTCTTGTTTGTTCTTTAACACCCCACTCATATATTCCAGCTACATGATTGCGGCCTGTAAATAATCGAGTCTCAACCAGACAATCCAGTGACTGATAATGTGAAGAAGGATCCACGCAGTCGGGTTACGATGACCAAGGCTCCGAGCCTGACCACCAAATCGATCAAGTCGTAGCTGTGGACCTATTCTAACCCTGAATCCCCTAAGAGTGCGTGTACAAAATTCTGGTCCAATAGTCAATATTTGTGTA
This sequence comes from Haliotis cracherodii, assembly GCF_022045235.1. NCBI lineage: Eukaryota > Metazoa > Mollusca > Gastropoda > Lepetellida > Haliotidae > Haliotis > Haliotis cracherodii. The sequence goes on from NW_027266308.1 coordinate 36,165,059, forward strand.
CATATACAAAGGAACCCTTTAACATTCCCCATACATTGTGCACGGCATGTTCTTCTGAACCTACTCGCAATCAAACAGATGAACTATAGCGAGAGCGTCCAACTTAGAAAAGCCGTATATATCTCAGTATCAAAAATCTTACACAATTTAATAAATAAATTATCAGTGATTCCGTGGCATTTTATTGGCTTGCCAAAATTTTTTTGTCGTAATGTTTCCATAACGACCTGACGTTTCCTGATAATAGAATGGGCGGGGCTTGTGTTGTATTATTGCGTTGAACGATGTCACGTAATTCGTTTTGTTTCGTATCCGTACGGTTATTTTTGTGTTGATCCTTAAATATCAGTCTGGGAAGTTTATATTGTTGACGTGTTTATCCATAACAACTGGCTTCAATGTGTTCTTACGTTCATGGAGTTGTAGAGGTACAAACCGGTGTTCACACCTTCAGCAAACTCGCTATGCGTTTTTACACAGGGAACACACTTGTTTTTAGATTTTAACCTTCATAAACGCAAACATATCATTGAAGTCTTACATACGTTTTAACACCTTTACATTTCTGAAAATCCAAATTAAAATGGTTTTGCTAGGGCTACAACGTTACTTGTATGTGCCAACTTGGTTACTGACTTTGACAGTGTCTGAGCTTTTCAAAAAGCCATTTCTCTGATTTTGACATAACCTAGTTTCTAAAAAAACATATTATTGTTGGTAGTTCTTATTTTACAACGAATTGATCTGAATTCGACAAAAGCTGCTACATCAGCAACTGGGTGATTGCTGGTATTTGTAAAAAATGACGGGCAAAAGGAAGCATGTACATATTAATTGGATTTTACCAAAAAATTACAAACCTCATTACAACGCTACTGGGCTTAAAAACAGTCACTGAAACAGTGCAAACGTATGGTCCAAAACACAACTATGACACCCGTATCAAATACATCACAAACGAATAAATATTTTTAATTTTTTTTTTAGCGCAATCAACCATTGGTAATTATTTTATTTTGCCCGGCAGGTTACATTTGGGCTGGAGAACTACCACGTTAACGTAGAACACAACCATCGTTGATACATTTTCAACCATTAATAACCAATGTTTCATGTCGATAGATGAAAAAACTTTATTGACATTTTTATTACGACTTTTTACAGATTAGGTTTATCAGTAATTATATTAAGTTTACTTATTAGGCGTCAGCAAAGGAATTAAATACACCAGAGAGCACCAAATAACGTCGATGTTATTATGAAAGATGACAATGGAAAATGTTAAAATGATAGCTAAAGATGATAAGAAAAATTATTAAATCACGAAAAACAACATATACTTTGACAAAATGATATAAAAGATTAAAAAAACTAATAATAAACTGAATATGATAAGATAATGTAGTTTCGTTTATACATCTCCACATAACCACAGCGGCTATAGTAACACTATATCACGAACTGGAAGCGACGAAGCACTTACCTGAGAGCCGTGATGATGCTTGTAGCGGGAGGAGGTGAAGTGAACGCAGCCGATGGCGAGGAGGGATTTATACATTCCTAGTATCGATCCGATCGATTCCACATCGATGCCACTATCACAGAGATTGAACGCTAAGATCACAGATCACAGAGCTGGAAGCCGTTATTACAATCAGTGCCATGTTTGCGCTGTTGCACCAACAGTGTATGGTACAGCAGATAGATGATTAGTCCATAGACCGACCCATGCTCCTTTTAAAAATATATCTGTTGTACAAATATAGGGATTACTGTTGAATGTCTCGGTGCTATGACATAGAAAGTGTGTTGTTTGACGGTTAGTCACCAACATTTCACATGCCATTGTATTTTAGATATTCAAAGGCAGTCTATTTTTGTTACAGAAGAATTTTCAAAACACACTTTTATCTTCTTCAGCATTGGGTTATCGGTGGAGTGGTGTTCAAGAACATATTTGCGTCTGCAACCACGAACGACGTGAAACATGGGTTGGTCGTAATACCTGAACGGGGTAATTTGTGAATTAGTTTGTCGTGTACATCTGTACACAACAATTTAAGACGTTTAAAAAAAGCCGTAAAATAGGATTGTAAAGTCCGTAAAGACGATCCATACGAACCCAGATGTATGTTTCTTATCTTTCTAATGTCATGCTAAGTCTTGACAAATACAGATCAACTCGGCTAAGACTCGGTTGATGTGCGATGCATCAAAATGCGCGTATAAGGTTTCTTGGTCAATTGCTTCAAACAGCGAACAGAGAAACGTATTATTTAACTGTCTTTCGTCTTCAGATACATTACGCTCGTTGTGATCTGTCACGTTGCGATGAGGTTTTACTTGTTATTTCAATCGTTGTCGTATCTATGTCTTTAAATACTAGAACTATTTTTGTCATACGGGAATAAAATGAGTTTCTGTATCATACGCAAATATGTGAGAATCTTTCAATGTAATACGAAGTTGAACGCCCCTCTACCGTTATTACCACGATTGACCCTGGCGGTCTGTTGCGGTCATTCTTATCTTACGGTGTATGAAGTCAGCCAATACCAAACCAAACCAGCAAAACCAGTGACTGACAGCATGAGCAACACCCCACGCAGTCGGGGCACGATGACACAAATCGACCACCGCGCCTCACCACACTGTCCCCATTAGATGCATCTTATGATTAGCATGGAGTACTGGCGAGTGGCAATTCACGTAGTTTAACAAGGGACCTGTTATTGTCATTTGAAACCTCTGACTTATCATTGGTGAGAAATTCAAACCACAAATCAGTGCCAACTACAGTCATGTGCAATTTTTAAAAGTTATAAGTTTCATTCTACAAACAACAAGTTGTGATAACTTAAACATATTTGTGAACCATCTTTCATAATCTGGGCGCAGTGTCAACACCGCCACCATCAGGACCATCACTTACATAACACAACGTGGCCTCCCAAGTTCGACAGCGACGCAGCTAAATACAGATTAAAGATGGATGCAATTCCCACTGAATAATAAGCTAGGATCCCTCGGGTGACTTACTGCAGATGCAATTAACTCCGTGACTTCTCTATTCACATAGGACCACACAATCGTGGATGTACCGTTTATATGTCAATCGCCATTAGTCTGGCACGAATTTTAAAAATGTCAAATGTCAACAGTGTGCCCGATCCTATAGACCAATATTAGCTTTGGTTTGGTTTGGTTTTGGTTTTTTTGGTTTTACGCCGCACTCAGCAATATTCCAGCTATATGACGGCTGTATGTAAAATAATCGAGTCTGGGCCAGACAATCCAGTGATTGACATCATGAGCATTGATCCACGCAATTGGGATCGATGACCTGCATCAACCAAGTCAGCGAGCCTGACCGCCCGATTCCGTTAGTCGCCTTTTACCACAAGCATAGTCGCCTTTTAAGGCAAGCATGGGTTGCTGAAGACCTATTCTACCTCGGATCTCCAGGGGTCCCAATATAAGCAGCCCCGTAGCACTGAGTTTGTGTTACAACTGAGGTGATACATTAATTAACACCAATAAGAACTGCACGATGGTTGTGTTCGGTTCTTTTTAATTGTTATAAAGAAATATGTTCTATTACGTAACATCTCTGTTGTGGATCAATAATTAAATTTGATTGTATGTAAATAAAGTAGGACGTTTTTGAATGCATTTGTTGTCTTTTTTGTTGTATATTTTTTCAATTGAGTAAAATGTACACAGTAAAAGTTTTGTCAATGTTTCACCATAGTTATGTCGAACATACACTGAAACTTCTCATATGAAACTTCAATTAACTCGAAGTGAGAGTGAATTTGGTTTTACGCCGCTTTTGGCAATATTCCAGCAATATCACGGCGGGGGACACCAGAAATGGGCTTCACACATGGTACCCATGTCGGGAATCGAACCCAGGTCTTCGGCGTGACGACCGAACGATTTAACAACTAGGCTACGCGACCGCCCCCAATGGACACGAAAAGAGAAAAGATAGTCATGACAGAAACTGTAATCCCCAAAACATCGAGAGAGGTTCAGAGTACGGGCTTCTCTCGATTAACCTCAAAATCTGTGAAGATCCGGGTAGAGAATCGGTATTCAGCAACCAATGCTTGCCGTAAAAAGCGGGTTCGGGTGGTCAGGCTCGCTGACTTGGTTGATGCATGTCATCATAGCCCAGCTGCATGGATCGATGCTCATGATGTCAATCACTGGATTGTCTGGTCCAGAATCGATGATTTACAGACCGCAGTCATATATCTTGAACATTGCTGAGTGCGGCGTTAAATAACAACCAACCAAAATATTGTAAAACCCTCGTTGCATTATCTGCTGTTTGAAGAAAAGAATGCTTTACTATTAATTTGCATGTATTCAGATAGACATATTCGTTGCATTCGTTCTATTTTTCTATAGATAAGTCGTAGTCGGGATGTGATTTAATGTGTTTCGCGTGCATCAAATTCGTCTTGTTTCTTATCTGGAAATCCGCGTACGATTCTCAGCGGGGGTACAATGTGTGAAATTCGGTTCTTGCATCCCCCGAGGAAGGAACTTCACACACTGTACCCCGTATCCCCATTCAGCAACCTGTATTTGTCGTGAGAGGCGACTAACGGGATCGGGTGATCAGGCTCACTGACTTGGTTGATACATATCAATCACTGGGTTGCCTGCTCCACACTCGATTATTTACTGACTGTCATCACATAGCTGGAATATTGCTGAGTGAGTCGTTAAACAACAGCAAAATAAAATCAAAACCAAACTGACTCACTTTTAGGTGAACAAAAAATGAAACCTGTCCAGTACAGATTTGTCTAAAGCTGTCCGGTTTAACGTGCTCTTGATAGATGCCTTTGATTGAAACAGTTCCTAGGTTAGTAGTACGCGTGTAGCGTTGTACACGCCTTTAATATCTGGTCATCACTGCTCTAGCCTAGATATGTTTGTTTATAGATATGTTTGTTTACTGCAGCCCAACTGTCCCTGATGTTATAAGACAGTGTATTTTATTGTTAAACAATGATTGTAACTGTATCACATTGTTTGTGATGAGATTCAGCAGACTCTCATTGCATTGTATTTGAACAATGATTAGTTGTCAGGAATTTAGTACTATTTAATGTAAGCACTGGTGCGGACGTTACGATATTTAGATGCCAGTGTGATGTGTAAACTTCCGGAATAGCATGGATGGATGTCAAACGTTATAGAAACATGTGAAATATTCTGCACTGTGTGGAAAGTTCTGGAAGCTAGTTGGACTATATAAGTGGAGTGGTCGCTTGCCTTTCTTATCTCATATTTCATGAAATCAAGACCAGCTTTCGTGTGAGATCACTTATCACCTCGGATTCCTAGCCTCGGTCCATCTCGGAAACTTAACCACTATCGCAGCATGTGGTGAATATATTATTATAACTGATTTTTGCTATCACCACTATTTTTTGTATTTGATACTGATCATATTATATATTGTCACTGAATATTGTACTACCACTCTATTGTATACTATCATTATAATTGTTGAACAGTAATTTGTATCAATTTGTAAACCTATTGAATTGTGTAATACATTTATTGATTGTATACCACTTGTTGGTTGTTTGTTGGTTTCAAACTAAATTCTTTTACGTGCAGATTTCTGGGTTAACATATTGTTTCAATTTGAGAATCGACACGTAACACTAAACAAACATGTAACGGTTGTGACGTAATATCAACAAATAGTTTAGCATCAGGTGGTGTCGCCATGTGTTAGCAACGTCCACGTTTTGTTCAAAGATGTTTTCCTTTCAAGACAACCTCAATCACGATGACGCCGTCTGAAGTTTTATTTTTGGTTGAAGCACAAAGCAAGCCTTTTAAGTACAATGAACAATGGAGATGAGGGCAAAGGGATACGCATATGTTTGCAACAATCCCGAATCCATATTAAACACGACAGGAATATTGTGAAGGACAATTCTCGGAAAGACATTCCAGAAATCCTGCCTGGTAAACCCAGAGACCATGACAACTGTACGGGGAATCGATTGCCGTTGGGGTTCTTGAATAAATGCGTGAAGTGTAAGCTTATTAGCAGCACCGGGAGGACACTGGCATACACACGAATGGACTGAGAAGAAATCGATAAAACTCGCCTCTTGTAGTTCCCCTCGAACAATTAGCAAAACATGAAGAAATCTTATCCCATGTGTATAACATCAAACGTATCATATCATGAACAATACGCGTTTCATGCAGTTAAAAAAGAAGCATCATCAATACCTTTAAAAAAATGGTCAGGTCTGGCATAGTCCGTTTGTTCCAGGGCATCAGTTGTCTAAATATTTCAACGAACGCCATATGGATCCATAGCGAATTGGCTTAAACGTTTACACCAATCTACACAATAAGTTAATTAAGGTTTCGTTTTGGTGAAAGAGATGGTACTGACTTAGATTCTAAAGACAGGCATGAAAACGTTGTCATGTTACGCCTGCAGCAAGGAGGCCCATCAACATGGTGGCTCGTATCGAATTTGAGAAGGGGGACCTCTGGTCAAGCAGGCTGTACTAACTATTATATAATAGGCATCAGATAAGTCATTACACACAGGGCTAATTGGGGCCAATTCTTAACCTGAATACCAATGGATGAGGAGAAATCTTTAACTTTGAGACGTAAAAGGGAAATGGTAGATTATCATTTTAAAAAAAAATTACTGTACTAGGGAAGAAACACTCAAATAGCTGGTCTTCATCAACCGATGCTTGTCGTAAGAGGAGACTATGCTTGTCGTAAGAGGAGACTATGCTTGTCGTAAGAGGAGACTATGCTTGTCGTAAGAGGAGACTATGCTTGTCGTAAGAGGAGAGTATGCTTGTCGTAAGAGAAGACTATGCTTGTCGTAAGAGGAGAGTATGCTTCTCGTAAGAGGCGACTATGTTTGTCATAAGAGGAGATTATGCTTGTCGTAAGAGGAGATTATGCTTGTCGTAAGAGGAAACTATGCTTGTCGTAAGAGGAGACTATGCTTGTCGTAAGAGGAGATTATGCTTGTCGTAAGAGGTGATTATGCTTGTCGTAAGAGGAGAGTATGCTTGTCGTAAGAGGAGATTATGCTTGTCGTAAGAGGAGATTATGCTTGTCGTAAGAGGAAACTATGCTTGTCGTAAGAGGAGACTATGCTTGTCGTAAGAGGAGATTATGCTTGTCGTAAGAGGACACTATGCTTGTCGTAAGAGGTGATTATGCTTGTCGTAAGAGGAGAGTATGCTTGTCATAAGAGGAGACTATGCTTGTCGTAAGAGGCGACTATGCTTGTCGTAAGAGGAGACTATGCTTGTCGTAAGAGGAGACTAGGCATGTCGTAAGAGGAGGCTATGCTTGTCGTAAGAATAGACTATGCAGGTCGTAAGAGGCGACTATGCTTGTCTTAAGAGGAGACTAGGCTTGTCGTAAGAGGCGACTATGCTTGTCGTAAGAGGAAACTATGCTTGTCATAAGAGGCGACTATGCTTGTCGTAAGAGGAGACTATGCTTGTCGTAAGAGGCGACTAACGGGATCCGGTGGTTAGGCCCGCTGACTTGGTTGACAGTAATAACCAGTACCGTGAGTCCACCATGTACAACTAACCAGTGTTTAGTGGTTTGTGTTTTATGGTTTGTTTGTTTGTTGTTTGTTTGTTCAGAGAAGTGGAAAAGAAATGTTTGACTGACTTTGTAGGCCTATATCATTGTTGTCTTGATATTACCGTAATACCTCCAGTATCCGAGTCTTGTTCCAATAACACCAGTGCTCGAACACCTGGTGTCATCATTGATTTTCGGTGATCAATTCATATATTTTTTACCGCTGTTTTGCCTTACGACCAACGGAATCTGTTTCGGCGGATAATCGAGACTGGCTATTCATATAAATGAAAATATGGCAAAACATAAGGTATTTACAGAGATACATCATATCATCAAGAGTGAGTGAGTATGGTTTTACGCCGCTTTTTAGCAATATTCCAGCAATATCACGGCGGGGGACACCAGAAATGGGCTTCACACATTGTACCCATGTCGGGAATCGAACCCGGGTCTTCGGCGTGACGAGCGAACGCTTTAACCACTAGGCTACCCGACCGCCCCCATATAATCAAGAGGTACGAAAGCTTGCATAATACACTTTTAATTCCTTATATGTGTTTGTCATTCTACATTCTGTACCATAATTTAATAAGATTGAAATACAATTTGCTAATTGTCATAAAACAAACGAAGCTGGTTATCTTTTCGTAACATATCCAATCGTACCTCGCTCTTTACATCTAAACTGCTGGACAAAAGAAAATATACCCCTCAGCTGATTTTATAATATGTTTGTTTTTAATTTGAAAATTTCTCAGTTAGCGATATCTTTCCAACAATGGACTGATCTGGTGTTTAGTCAGCACTCAGGGAATGCTTCTACCATTTATTGTTGCTTTAAATATAATTTAATTTAAAACTTTTAAAAAAGAAAAAGAAAAAATTGCATAACACACAACTCCTGATTGGTACCTTAGACATCTTGTCTTTGAAAATCAATAAATTTACTTTTTTTTCGGCTCAAATTTACAACTTTTCAAACATAATAGGGATCATGTGGTGTTCAGAATTCATTTCGTACCCCAGTCTTCATAGAATCAATATATTTGTACAGGCTGCTGTAAGAATGATTGATGGTTAATTAGACATAATCAAATTTAACAATAGGTCGATAAAAAAATGATTAATCAAATGTTTGGTGGAAATCAATAAATTTTAAGAACCCAATAGGGATGGTCTTATGAGACACACCTGAGCGGAATAGAGGTTTTTTTCATTTCAAAAACAGAAATCTACATTGCCAAAATTGACATGGTATTGTAAACAAAATGTTCATTTCGGATATCAACGTCTAGATCATAGATAATATTGGCTGAAATTTCAATAATTCCCAACACATTAATCACACATACGGTGCCAATATCCTAACTCGTCTAGTACTTCAACACGAAAGCATCTCTTGATTTCGTCAGCTTGTCGTCATGCCATCAAACTGATTGGAAGCGTAAATTAATTTGAATTTTTATTTGAAGAATTATTATATTTCTATATTTATATTTTGCCAATGTCAGACGGGCATATATTTGTACAACGCATACTTTTCTACGGTACTCTACAAAACAAATATTCCCGACCGCGACTGAAGCGCTAAAATTCGCGATCGAGGGAACGTATGTTGTGAACAGTAGTATGCAAGCGCAGGTATACTGCAGGTGTGTTATATCTTAATACCAGTATGAAACAGTATGGAAGTAGGTGGTTATATGAAACTGGGTATCCGGAATTATGAAAGTCAGCCTGTCTACAGTTGCACCTTGATAAACAGAATATGAACATTAACATACAACTTGTCCATCCTTGACAAAGGGTATGTAAGTACATGCAACTGACCCATTACTATCATAAAATCGCATCACCATAATTAAATCTGAAAGTTTGTTTTCCAGAATAACAATGTCCTATTTAACGTGGTTCCCCTGAGTGTATATGACAGTGTCCTCTGTGCGAAGATACAGTGAAACAACCCAGTACTCATTGACTACCTTGTATAGGTATTTCAATAGTTTTTCGACGATTTATCTAAAAATACACCACTACACGCCCCCAGTGACATCCGGATCCATAAACCGAATGCGAATTATCAAATTATTAGTTTTGTTAACACGTCTCGGGAAGGATATTGTAACGATTTCCGGTAATCCTAGCTGTACCTCGAGAACAACATACCCCATCACCCTCTCCGGGTCCTCTTCCTCCTCCCGGCATCCTCATTCTTCAATACGCAATCGAATTGCAAGTATGTCCTTTGCCTGACCCAACGGTCAATAAGCATTACCGGGCCGGTGATTGTGAACCTGTTGTTTCAAGGAATTAAAGTCTTAATGTCCTAGGATTAAAGGGGGCTACCATCGGGCGGAAGCCAGACACCAAGGTAGCGTTTGACCTTCTCGCTAATTAGCCGTGTTTATGTACTGTATGGATTTCGAGGATGCGTTGTGATACGCTTTGAAGGTTTGGTCAGTGCATGTTGGTAACATCATCATTACCATCTGGAAATCGAGATTATTGTTGCCCCAATTTCTGGAATTATTTTCTTTCTGAATTGAACGTGACGTCATTGACATTCTGACATGGGGCTTGTAGGCAGATTAGTGAGAGACAACATCGTGTTACACAATTTTACTGATTATCTTTAGTATTTTGTTTTTCAAAATTAAAGGGTTTAGGATTGAACAACCAAGTTAGGGAGTTGTTTCTGCAGATTCCGGGTGAGGATATGTCTTCAGCAACCCATGCTTGTCGTAATAGGCGACTAACGGGATCGGGTGGTCAGGCTCGCTGACTTGACATGTCATCGTATCCCAATTGCGTAGATCGATGCTCATGATGTCAATCACTGGATTATCTTGTCCAAATTCGATTATTTACAGACCGCCGTCTTACAGCTGGAATATTGCTGAGTGTGGCTTTAAACAACAAACAAACAAAGTTTATTGCAGAATGCATCACACTGAAGCATTAAAAATCAGGTTTTATTGTTTTAAATTCGTAGTCAACTAAAGGTATACAAAACCTTCAATATCGTGTAGGAATGTTTAATAATTTAGAAAATCGGATATTGTAAAGTCATAACGTACAAAAAAAATAGTTTTTCATATTATTCCTATGGCGTTACGACACGTGGGGAGAGTTAAAATAAAAAATTACAACGTCAGAAGATGAATGGATTTGAAACAAGCTTCAAATAAGACGTCACGTCAAATCATGTCACGGATAAAAAAGTGTATTGTTCCAGTACGGACATTTCCTAATTAAGCCCTGTGAAATTCGTTCTGATGACAAACGCTATACCACTCCCCACATATGATGTCAACCCGACCACATGACAGCACCGCTGTGGGGGAAGTGGTGACCTTCTGGGGAGACGTTACCTCCAGGAAGCGGACTCACCGTGGTGCCACAGCGTCATGGTCAATACCACTGTCCATCCCCACACCCCGCGGAGGCCACTTTGCCATGACTGATGCCATCTGACAGCTACCTGTGGTCATCATGACACTCCAAAGGCGTCCATGAGGAGGTATATATTGCCAACTGCTCCGAAGCATCGCTAACCATTGTATAGAGTTGCCTCCCTTGGCTTTGCTAGGATCTGAGTATTCAAACAGTCACCGAATATTATATTTTAGTGTGTCAAAGGCGTCCATGAGGAGGTATAGATTGCCAACTCTTCTGAAGCACCGTAACCCATTGTACAGAGTTGCGTCCCTTGGCTTTACTAGGATATGATTATCTAAACGCACACCGTTTATTATAGTTTAGTGCGTTCCACTCTCGTGTTTTTAGCCAGGTGAGAAACGTCTACTCCCCGTATCACGGTTCCCATCCCACACTTGGACAGGCCGGGATATAACTGAAATAGTTTGAAGTATCAAATGTTCGCCAAACTTTACGTTCTAATTTCTTGTTTATGCATGACACACAAACAATACGTAGATAATATACTTGAAACTTGCTTTTTGTGAACTGTAAACAAATTACGCTGCCAAAGTCACGTGTACTTGGTATATTTGGGAAGGTGTATGTTCAATCTCATTAAAATCAGCTCGTTAACGCTAAACAAAGATTTGAGGACATCCCATTACAGGTCATGCCAGAACCACCGTTCGCGAACTTTGACCGACCAATGAAATCGATATTAGCCAATCAGAAAGAGGCTTTCTCTAGCATTACGGCACTAGTTTCAAACTGTTCTTGATTCAAAATTTGAAAACTGAACAAAAGAAAATGTTCGAATGTCTAATAGACGTTAGAGTCGAGATTGTTGGTAGTCCTTCCCAAGTCTCTTCTTTCAAATGTGTATCGGGCGGTCGGGTAGCCTAGTGGTTAAAGCGTTCGCTCGTCACGCCAAAGACCCGGGTTCAATTCCCGACATGGGTACAATGTGTGAAACCCATTTCTGGTGTCCCCGCCGTGATATTGCTGGAATATTGCTAAAAGCAGCGTTAAACCATACTCACTCACTCACTCACTCAAATGTGTATCCCAGTGAAGCACGATGATTTTGACGGAATCAGTCGAACAGCCTGCATCTGTCATTCGGAACACCTTTTCGGGGTTGAGTGATTAGAAAACACATTTCTGGTAAGAGACGTTTTGATTGGTCGGATGAAAAATCGCTCTGACGTGACCCATGATGGAATGTCCTCAGATCTTTGTTTAGCGGTAACGAGAATTAAGTTCTGATTTGAATTAGGTGTGAATTGTTTCACACCGTTTGATGTCCCACTCCCGGCAATATCAGGAAGGGGGTGAATGGGTGTCACACACTGGACCCAAACGGGGACTTAAACCCGGGTCTTCGGTGTGCTAAGCGAACGCATTTACCACTAGACTATAGAATCGGTTGTTGATGTTGTGAACGATGTCGTTGTTGTATGTGAGGGTGAGTCTAAGTGGTTGTTCTACCACCAAATGACTGTCACGCTGGTCGAATGACGTCACGTAATGATTTGGTCACGCCCACATACATAGATTAATTCCACAAATAGCACTCGGTCGGTCGCGTGTATTAAATGATTTAATCATACTTTTCTTTCGCAAATCTTTTACATCCGATCGTCCTATTTTTTAAATATTTTTATCCTTTACCTGATCGATCTATCAAATAGATTATATGAGATTAGGACTCAAACGTCACGTTCTCTGACAGGAAAAGATTGATTATAGTTGACTGATATCGTTCAATAATTGTCAAATAGCCAATTGCCACCCGCTGGTTTACCCCTCTGAAATAAAGAGACTGCGTCACCTGTTTCATATTTCGAAATATGCAGAAAGATTCAGAGACAACAAGACTGGGGGATGACTACAACTTTCCCTTTATGTGGAACTTTATTCCACCACCCCACCCTTTGGTGTAGAAAGTTTGAAGTACAATCGAGCATGCTGTTTCTATTAAGAGTTCAAGTGAGTGAGTGAATGAGTGAGGTTTTTCTCCGCTTTTAGCAATATTCCAGCAACATCACGGCGGGGGAAGCCACAAATGGGCTTCACACATTGAACCCATGTCGGGAATCGAACCCGTGTCTTCGGCGTGACGAGCGAACGCTTTAACCACTAGGCTACCCGACCGCCCCTACTAGTTCAAGAACTCTTCCTCAAATGCTCACACGTATATAGTCGGAATCGTACAGTCGACTTTGCTTTTAGTAGAGATTTCTTATGAATATGGAAATACTTTTGTCGCTTTTACTTAAATGGTGGCATTTAGATAACAAATGTGCAATTATCACAATACTAATATACTCCATAATGTCACGTGCTTTGGAAGGGAGGAGACAGACGGTTGATGATAATTACGATGATGCTGTAGGTAGTTATTAATATGATTGCAATTATAACGAGGACGACACAACGGTGTCGATTACAATCATAATATACATGAACGATAATCACTATCATCATAAGTCTTTTAAACGCCGACTTAAACAATATTTCAGTTATATCACAGAAGGGATACCAAAAATGGGTTCACACAATGCACCCATGTGAGAATCGAACCCGGATCGCAGTAACGCGGTAACGCAGTAACGCGTTTATGCACAAGGCTCGTCAGTTCCAGGACATATAACAGTGTGACAATGGTCACAGACAGTTTCTCGACGCAGCTGAAATGGACGACAGATATCCAGACCAAGTCATGGAGTACCCACCCGTCAGGACATCAGCTGACTGACCATCGGGCGTCTAATGATAATTGCTGGTCCGTTAATGTCTGGTGGCAGGCAACGTGAGTAATAGACACTGACTGACAGGCGGTAATGAAGTGGCGACAAGCTGATGATTGTAATTAACGACACTGGATACTTGGGCCCACTACTTTCATACAGGTTATGATATATCTTCAACACTAGCTGCTATCTGAAGAGAGAGAGAGAGAGAGAGAGAGAGAGAGAGAGAGAGAGAGAGAGAGGGGAGGGGAGTGAGAGAGCGAGAATGAGAGAGAAAGAGAAAGAGAGAGAAAGAGAGAGGGGAGGGGGAGTGAGAGAGCGAGAATGAGAGAGAAAGAGAAAGAGAGAGGGGAGGGGGAGTGAGAGAGCGAGAATGAGAGAGAAAGAGAAAGAGAGAGGGGAGGGGGAGTGAGAGAAATAAGAGCGAAAGAGAGAGGGAGAGGGGATGAGAAATAGACAGTGAAATTAAGAAAGAGAGATCTATTTACCGAGCAAGTGAGGTAAGAAACAAAGATAGAGAGAGGTATACGCGCGCGTGTGTTTGTGGAGCAGGGGGTGGGGGTGAGGGGGCGGGGGGGTACCTTTTATAAGCAATATCGAAAAGTACAGAAACATACAACTCTCCTGATGTCAATAACTTTAGCGGATAGGGAGGAGGTGAGATGGGGGTTAATGTATGTAATTACGAATACCGTTATTATCAATAGTAGTTGGTATGCTTGATTAGACATGATTAGACACGATTAGACAAATATTTCTCTTTGTAGTGCTGGTCACGAATACATTTACCAGAAAGTCAGATAAGATAGTGGGCCCTAATACGTACCGATAATCATGATTATATATGACGATTACACTACATAAACTGCGAAAATAATAACAACAATGACAACAATAATGATGATGATGATGATGATGATCTAAACATTTTAATATATACCCTGTACTGCGTATTTGTGATGCCTATTTTCACCGAACACACGTTGTTATCTTATTGAGGGAACTCTCGTTAATGTACATGAATGTCAGGTCTTGCTGAGACGGATGTAGAAATAACACGATCATACTTAGAAGTGAATACTGATATAGTGCCACTTGCATATGTAACACACCTGTCTGGCGATGGCGGTCTTCATTACCAGGTGTAGGCAGGTGGAAACAATTAAGCAACCCCCTGTACAGTACAACCCTTCCACGGTGTACCAACGGGACTGGGCAGAAAATCTCTCTACCAAAAGCCGAAATGATTGCAGCCCGTTATATAACACATATGGCACATCAGTCAGTATCTTGCTACCGAACGAGAGTCTTAACCTCTCAGTGTACGCAATGCGTCTAGTGCATGTTTTTGCTGATACTTGCTTCCAATCCAACGGCATCGTACACAAACAGCGACGTGGATGGTTGAGCATTGTATCAGTGTCTGGTCAGGATCCAGTTACTTAAATACTACTACTACTACTACTACTACTACTACTACTACTACTACTACTGCTCCAAATACTACTATTACTACAACTACTACTACTACTACAACTACTTTTACTACTACTACTACTATATCTACTACTACTACAGCTACCACTATGACTACTACTATTACTATTACTACTACTACTACAACTACCACTACTACTACAACTAAATCTACTACTACAACTACTATGACTACTACTACTATAACTACTACTACTGCTACTACTACAACTACTACTACTTCACTACAACTACATCTATTACTACTACAATTACTACTACTACTACAACAACTACTACTACAGCTACCACTATGACTACTACTACAACTACTACTACTACTACTACTACTACTACAGCAACAACAACAACTACAACTACAACTACAACTACAACTTCAACTACAACTACTACTACAACAACATCTACTACTACTACAACTACTATTACTATTACTACTACAACAACTACTACTATGACTACTACTACTATTACTACTATTACTATTACAACTACTACTACTACTACTCTTACAACTGCTACTATTGCTACTACTACTACTACTACTGCTACTACTAATACTAATACTGACACCTATACGTCTGCTATTACGTCATTTACTACTACTGCTACTGTTGCTGCTGCTACTAGTACTACTTGTCCCAATACCACTTCTAATACAGTAACTACTGTTTCCACAATCCCTTAATTGAGATTCCCAGAGGGCTGCGTGATGACAAAAAAGTTCCTTTTGTAATCTGAATGGTGCCCCAAAGACACCATCCTGATGGCCGTCGTGATATTGCTGGAATATTGCTAAAAGCGGCGTAAAACCATACTCACTTACTCACTCATACTGATGGGCATCATGCCAGTTGCCTTAGAAGAGCTAACATCGTGCAATTGTCCATAATAGCATTCGTGGTTTACAAACTCCATGGATTTGCTGTTAAGTAAACGTGTTTTCCTGCCAAGAAAAAGTAGTATCCTATACCACACACACTTGCAGCATTACCCTCAGATGAATAAGAATGGATGTAAATATGTCCTGATTACATCTTTATTGTATATGACCTATTTATTCACTAACATTTCACGTTTTCATTTAAAAGCTAACACGCACATCCCTCACTGAACAGCTAACACACACATCCCATACTGAACAGCTAACATGCACATCCTACACTGAACAGCTAACACGCACATCCCACACTGAACAGCTTACACGCACATCCCTCACTGAACAGCTAACATGCACATCCCTCACTGAACAGCTAACACGCACATCCCACACTGAACAGCTAACACGCACATCCCGCACTGAACAGTTGACACGCACATCCTACACTGAACAGCTAACACACACATCTCATACTGAACAGCTAACACGCACATCCCATACTGAACAGCTAACACACACATCCCACTGAACAGCTATAACACGTACTTCCCATACTGAACAGCTACACGACAAGCCCATCAGCAATGTGATTTGAAAGCAATCACGAGAAGTTCTGTTGAGCAGTGTTCAGCAAGTGAGGCGTACGTACAATATCAGATAGACGGGTCAATCGCTATTCTTTGATTAATGCAATATTCTTCACAAACAGCAATTGCCCATCGGGGAAGTCATAACGTTTAGGACTTTTCGCTTGTCTCGATATACGGATAACGCGATATATGTTCGACGATCAGTTAACGATTGAGTGAACAAGGTTTAACTTATGTTTTACTGGATATCTGAAGCGGATGTTTTTTCTAAAGTTTGAAGCAACTATACATTATGATTTATGTGTCATTTTGTTTCATATACTATTTTAAAAAGTAATTCTATATAAGAGTAAGTGAGTGATTGAGGTTTTACGCCGCTTTTAGCAATATTCCAGCAGTATCACGGCGGGGGACACCAGAAATGGGCTTCACACATTGTACCTATGTCGGGAATCGAACCCGGGTCTTCGGCGTGACGAGCGAACGCTTTAACCACCAGGCTACCCGACCGCCCCTCTATATAAGATACGCAAGCATAGGGTATTGTTGGGTACCGACTATTCCCCGGAACCCCCTTAACTACGTGTGTGAGATCTAAAGCCTATACCAGCCCTTGTACATTTCAGAATTACTAGAGAGCAACCGCGGATCACTGGCAAGTATTACGTTTGTTTGTTGTTTAACGACGCATTCAGCAATATCCCAGCTATGTGACGGCGGTTTTTAAATAATCGAGTCTAGAATTGCTATGTTATGTTTATTGTAATATGAAATGAACCCACAACCAGCAGATCAACATCCAAGGTATGCAACTGAATCTTCCATCTTAGCTACTAGAAGCAGTCAGCAATTTTCTAGGATTGAATCAATATAACGTAGGACCAGACAAACCAGTGATTGAGCCCCCTTGAGTCAGTAAGTGATTGGACCCGTGAAGATCCGGGGTAGAATAGGTCTTCAGCAACACATGCTTGTCGTAAAAGGCAACTATGCTTGTGTTAAGAGGCGACTAACGGGATCGGGTGGTCAGGCTCGCTGACTTGGTTGATGCATGTCATTGATCCCAATGGCGTGGCTCGATGCTCATGATGTCAATCACTGGATTGTCTGGATCAGACTCGAATATTTACAGGCCGCCGCCATATAGCTAGAATATTGCTGAGTGCGGCGTTAAACAACAAACCAACCAACCATCCATATCACCCCTGCAACTGTCTTTTCTCCCAAGCATGCACGAGTTCTCTCCCTTACACCACTGATCACTCGTCCAAACGCAGTCGCAAAGGATATCCTATTGGGAATCTAAATGAATTAAGCTGTTACGTACATACTTCGGACTAATACGTTGATGTGGGATCCACCTTATAAGTAAAGTGTCTGTTATCATCACGACTATCTGTTTATCAGTAATACATATTTTTTTAGGAATTCATCAACACGTACAATTGTGTCCATCAACTGACTTAAGTGGTTCTATTGCGCTTCAATAGGTTGGTGAAAACCCTGTATAAACTGTAGGGAGAAAGAAAGTACACACTCATGTTTGACGGGGGCTAAATTGAAACAGACAAGAAATGGTTATTCCATGGAGATGTATTTGATACAGGGGTCATAGCTGTGTTTTGGGGTTTAAATTTGCAGTGTTTCGGCGACTGTTTTCAGCCCAGTAACGTTTTGATAACGTTTGTGTAATGTTTTGGCCACATCAGATTTTCAAGTGTAAACATTCTTTTAAGAGCTGTTTTTTCTTCTTTTGTGGCAAGCGTTTGAACAAAAGTCACCTCAACAATTATTGTCATCACAGGTGTAAATAAATGTTTTAAAGCATGAAACGTGAAATCGCGCCTCACAATATGTACCATTAACTACATTTGATTGTGCGGAATTCCTGCCAATAACTTATCTTTTCATCTCGTGTTGTCATGTGGTCCATTGATCAAGTTTAGTTACCATGACCTGTAATTTACGAAAAAATAGATTCAGAAACACAATTTCCGCACCAAGACAGTGTTTCTTAAAAAAACACAAGAAAAGATTGAGTGGTCACGGGTGGCCCGATCTTCCCAGGCGTCGTAATCCGCTGGTCAGAGTTGCGTCCCTTAGATGTGCCAGGAAATTATACTCGTAATTATGATGTTCGGTTTGTCAGCAAGTGGTGCAAGTCTAAACATGCATCACTTCAGGTTTTCCTTCACATTTAACTGACACGCCGTGATATAGCTGGAATGGTGGTGAGACCAGTGTAAAACACACGTGCTGGTGAATTTCTCCTTGATATTTCTTACACATTCTATGACATATTATGGGCACGGGTGGCCCAGTCGTCTAACGCGCCGCGATTCGCTGAGCACAGCTGCGTCCCTTGGGCACGCCAGAAACCTATGATTGTGGGTTCGAATCCCGGTTCGTCCCGATTATGTTTCTAGGTTTGTCAGCACCATACCCGTGCTCGTGGGTTTCACCGAAGTGGTAAACGTCTGAGACCTGCATCGCTTCGGGCTTTCCTCCCACATTAAGCTGACACGCCGTGATGTAACTGGAAAATGTTAAAAAGCGGCGTTAAACCCAACTCACTCACTCACTATGACATATTATCACCAAACAAAAACCGTGTATATCATTGTAGATCAAGCTTCTCGTATGGTCGCCACCTTTAATACAACGTCATCATTAAATACCGCAAACATGTTTATTGGTATTCTCACTCCTAATCACACTTGCCTGATGTCTATCAATAACATTTACAAGTGTTTTCAACCCCCATCAGCAAAACATTCGCCACCATATCTCACCCCTCCCTCTTGTCTTGACTCACAGGCCATGGTATGTAGTTATTGTTGTATTGGACATAGCGGCGCCACGCTGGAGATTCCTTATCACAACATATGAAATCGAAGAACTTGTTCCAAACAAACGTTCCTATGGTTTATAGATTAACGTCCATTGTTAATGTCCACAGACACGACTTCCAGAACTATATACTGATAATAAACTCATTTTACGATTATGGGGATACGTTTTTCGTTGATGTCATATCTATGACTTTCATCGGGGCTTAAATGCAATCTAGCCATCCCCAAAACTGATGCCCGCGAACTTGCGTTGATTTGGAAAACATTCCACATGCACGTTTAGATAGCTCATTGTAAACAGTGGTGTCTGAAATTACATAAATGGAAAAGGATATTTTCATACCTGTAGAAAGGTCTAGTAATCTGAACATAGAAGAGCATATCTTCAAAAAAATGTCGACAAGAAATGTCTGGATACAAAACGACAGTAGTCTTTATGTAATGGTTTGCTGCTTGCATATTCATATAAAATCAAATTACCCATTAATAATCTGACCATACAACCCCCCCCCCCCCCCCCCCCCCCCCCCACTCATTTAACATCCACCCTCACCCCGACACTCACAGCCATCCCACCCCGCGTGTTTATACCTGTAAGCCTGTCAAGACAACGCTGCTGATATGATGGTAATGGTAACAAATGTGATAAAATACTGTTTTGGACATGTTAGCTGAAAGTGGAAAAAAGTGTGATGTTCTATCTTTCTTTTATATGTAAAGAATTTGAGTGAATAAAAATGAATTACTGGTAAAATAAACACTACTTTCGGGGAAAACAGTTCAAAATAACCAGTAAGTAGGATCTTGAAGTTCGCTGCAAGTTATTTTTAAATGTATTTTTGAACTTTAGGAAACTCATTTTCCTCTCTGTTGCAGCGCCGCTGGGTCTGTGATTGGTTTTCAACATAGGGCAGAGTCCTGGCTGGAGTTCACAGATTTAATAAACAACAAACAGTCCCGATAAAACATACCGGAAACATCAACAGTGTCAGCCCGACATACAGCAATAAGAATGAGTGAGTGAGTGTGTGAAAAATATTCCAACAATACCACGGCGGGGGACACCAGAAATGGGCCTCACACATTGGACCCATGCGTGGAATCGAACCCGGGTCTTCGGCGTGACGAGCTAACGCTTTAACCACTAGCTAGTAGGCTCCGCAGCAATAAGAACAACGCAAAATATTATGTTCATTGTCAATAATTCACCATAAAATGAAACCTCGATAATCCGAATGATTCAGGTTCATTGATATCGACCATAATCCCGAGGTTTACTAGGCCTAATATAAGACTTGACGAACTCCAAGGGTAACTTAAAAACAGGGGCCTGTTTCAAACAAGTGGTCTCAGTGCTGCGACTGTCTACAGATGCAATAGGTTAAAATACACTTATGACAGTCGTGGTGTTGAGACCACTTTGTGGAAAATGGCCTGTTCGTTGAGTTTGAAATTCAACATTATCCTGAACTCCCGTTTACTAAACATATGTTACACGATCAGCTATACTCAAGTGTAACTAAAGATTTCCCCGTTAAATAGATCTATGACTTAATGTACAATTTTCAAAGCAGATGGATTTCCTGCCAGTGCTTCAAATGTTCAAATAAAAACATCCTTTTTCGAACTTCAAGTTTGTAACCAGTAAATTTGTTTGAACATGTATATTTATCTCAAGAACAAACAATGTGTTTGCGAAGTAACGAGATTCGCAATATATCGAGGTTCCGCTGTGCGCCTTGTATTAGGTAAATATGCACCCCCCAAAAGACATTAGAAAATTCCAACAAATTTCAGATTTATAATGACGGATGTCAATAACAACAAAATAACAGCAGGTTTCAATAGATGAAGACACGTCTAGTAACATGAACCTGCATATCGACAAGCTCATCTGAGCAATAAACACGATCTAAAGGATCAACGGGGAATACCGGGGATGACGAGACATAGGCGCCACAATTGCACCATCAAAGTACAACGTAGACGTTTTCAGAGCATGGTTATCTCGGCAATATAAGACTCACGCATGTGCACGTGTGGTAGACGACAGTGGTTTCGTATTCAGTTGCACATTAATCCGTTTACTCAACATATGTTACACGATCAGCTATACTCATGTGTAACTAAAGATTTCCCTGTTAAATAGATCTATGACATAATGTACATTTTTCAAAGCAGATGGATTTCCTGCCAGTACTTTACGCAAATGTAAAATTATAAAAAACATACATGTTGGAACGTCAAGTTTGTAACCAGTAAATTTGTTTGTACATGCATGTTTATCTCAAGAACAAACGGTGTGTTTGCAAAGTAACGAGATTTGCAATATAACTAGGTTCCGTTGTGCACTGTTTCACCCAGTGGGGATTCCGGAGTTAGAATAGGTCTCCAGGAAACTGCATGTTTTAAGTGGATCGGGTGGTTGGACTCGGCGACTTGATTGATTGCTTGTCTTGGTACCCTGCACTACTCCTACAGATACTCAAATCATTTTATTGTCTGGTCCTGGCTCAGTGACAGACCGCCGCCATATACCTGGAATACACCTGAGTGCGGCGTAAAACAACAAACAAACTGAACAACAAATAGCAGTTTATCGGAATAACGAGGTCCGTTATAAAGAGATTCCAGTGTGTACTTGAACACGTCTCCGCTCTCACAGCACAGAAATGTACAGTTTGAAACTGAAATACAGCGAGTATGCGGTCTCACCTTCAACAGGCAACATAACTCTCTCGTATTCAAGACTTTGGTTTTTACATCACATACGTCGACAAGAACCTACAAGGAGATTGTATCTGGAGAGCTGTTATCAAGTTAAGAGTTATGGATAGCATGAGACACTTCTTTCATAGTAACTTCTTCATTAACAACGATACACACGTTCCAAACTCATTCAATCAACGAAATAAAGGTTTGCCAGCAAACTAAATATATACGATATACGATATAAATAACGCATGAATAATGAACAACTGGAAATTGAAACATTTCCCCTAAGAAAAAAGGAAACATTTCAGCATAAGCAAATCTGAAAATTCTCAAAATGAGACATTTTCCTTTGTGAGATAAAATCTATCGCGCTAACCCATCTACCATGAAAGTCTAATTATTCAAAAGCCGCTACATAAAATATAAATCTATGTGTAGCGCTGTGTACACATCTAGAGGAAGCAGCTCCTACGGACTTCACGTTTTTTTCCTTCAAAATATATTTCGACATCCACTTAGTCTTGCCAATTACGTTACGGGCTGATTTTAAGGAAACAATTTTTTATTGCTCTGTGAGTCGGTGCCCTACCGACGTTGAGATATCCTACCCAGCTGAGCAGGGGAACTCTATAGATTAGGTTTTATCCGAGCTGAACACATTACGAGCATTTCGACTTATTTTTCACATTTCCAAATGAACATTTTTTTACAAAAGTGTTGTATATTAATAGGAAAGAAAATGGTTTGCTGGGATCAAACGGAGCTGCAAATTTGCTATTAACGTTTTGGGGTATTAACACGTCTTGGGTCGTAACAGTGTTCCGAGTACTGGAAGCGTATATATAGATATTTACCATCTGCAAGGACAGAGCTGGATGTGGGTGATACAATGTGGTTTGTGGTTTAAGGCAGGGTGGTGTTCCGTCCGATATTGTTTTAGTGTAATGCACATGCGTATATTAGCTTTCTGCACTGGCACTCATGTATAACGTGGCAATGATTCGGATATCCGACAAAAGAATTTTTTTTAAATTTTGTCAACTTCCGATGTTATGCACAGGTGAAAACATCAATGAAATATCTTTAGGGACCAGAAGTTTATTTTTAAGGCCTATATGTCGCAATATTCGACAACGTTACAAGAAAATCCTTGTATCGACTACGATAGCGCAAAAGGCACACTTAGCTCGCTGACTTTCTTGATATAACTAAAATATTGCAGACTGCGGCGTTAAAATACAGAAAAAAACAACCAAGACAAACTGCGTGGCATAAGAAAGCAAACGCTTGAAAATTGGATTTTACCAAAAACATACACACGTTATCAAAACGCTACTGGGCTGAAAAGAGTCACTTCAAACGTAAGGTGCAAAACACAACTGTGATACCCGTAATAAATACATCAATCATCGAATATACATTTCTTGTTTGTTTCATTTTTAGTCACCATCGAACTTTGGTGTATACTTTCTTTTGCCCGGCAGTGTATTACAATAGACTTCTTGCAAACAAATAATGATCCGCAGGTTTTACTGTGAAACACTGGACATGCTGGATATTCTGAAAAAGAATGCGTTGTGGGTGAAGACAAATTGTTTATACACAGCCAGTGAAGTCACAGAGCCTTATCCAATTTAGTCAACTCTAACGACCAGTACGGGGGTGCTTGTTGTCCCGCACCATGACTGGAATTTATATATTTGGGTGTGTTTTTTACTAAAAACCAAGGCAAGTCTAGATCAAACTAATCAAGTCTAGTTTGCTTTATTAGCAGAAGAGGAAAGTTTCTTTCGAATAAAACAAATGATTTTAATGACATGTTTTCATTGACTAAGTGTTAGTCTAGGGTACCTGGTTAGAACCACAGGTCTGGCAATAGGAAATTGCCTGGGTGCGTTCGTTAACATGATTCGAAGATCAGTGCAATAACTATGTTCGTAACTCGACGAGATGGTGAATATTTATACATGGCAACAACAGGTAACATTAAAAGACAGCATAATGTTATAAGGTAAATATGCACCCCCAAAAACCCTCAGAAAATTCCAACAAATTTCAGATTTATAATGACGGATGTCAATAACAACAAAATAACAGCAGGTTTCAATAGATGAAGACACGTCTAGTAACATGAACCTGCATATCGACCAGCTCATCTGAGCAATAAACACGATCTAAAGGATCAACGGGGAATACCGGGGATGACGAGACATAGGCGCCACAATTGCACCATCAAAGTACAACGTAGACGTTTTCAGAGCATGGTTATCTCGGCAATATAAGACTCACGCATGAGCACGTGTGGTAGACGACAGTGGGTTCGTATTCAGTTGCACATTAACCCGTTTACTCAACATATGTTACACGATCAGCTATACTCATGTGTAACTAAAGATTTCCCTGTTAAATAGATCTATGACATAATGTACATTTTTCAAAGCAGATGGATTTCCTGCCAATGCTTTGCTCAAATGTTCAAATAAAAACATCCATGTCTAGATACAGGCGGTTCTAGGTGTTGAGTGAGTGAGTGAGTTTAACGCCACTTTGAACTGTATTTTAGTAACATTACGTCATCAGCCTAGTGTGGAGAAAGCCCAAAGTGATGCAGGTTCACGACCAATTATTACAATCGGAGCATCTAAGGGATTCGATGGGCGGTCGGGTAGCCTAGTGGTTAAAGCGTTCTCTCGTCATGCCGAAGACCTGGGTTCGATTCCCCCCATTGGCTACAATGTGAAGCCCATTTCTGGTGTCCCCCGCCCTGATATTGCTTGAATAAAGCTAAAAGCGGCGTAAAACCATCCTCACTCACTCTGGGATTCGAACTAACGGTGAGCAGAACCTAGATCTAGCACGACCAGAGATTACTACTCCTACTTACACATAGTCGCCTAAATAAAGTCATGTCTAGGGTTAACTAAAAATAATAGTATTACTGTTTAGGAACTCTCACGCCTCTTAATGTCAGAGCTGAAAAGGGTATATGTATGGGTTGCAAGAGCTGAGAAGGGAATGAGAATGAAAAGGTGTGATTCTTTTATTAAAAAAAAGTACTTCAAAAGAGATTTGATTCAAATGCACAACAAGCTGCCGCGCCTTAAACCCGTGATTCTACCGGAATTAAAACCGAGCTGCTGATTTCAAACGTGATGTGCAACCTGTATTGCAAGCTCTTGTCTACCATGGGCACGATGAATGATGTATACGTGACTTTAAGGAGGGGAAAGTGGTCCTAGACCACTATCCGCCTCAGCCCATAAGAAATAGTTGACTGGCACAAAACAATCTGATACTGTGGAGGTAAACGTGCTCTGGAACATTCAAAGGTTGATGGTATCGATTCTTTACTGCTTTTAAGTTCGCCATGTTGCCGTCTCCCGCATGGATTGTGCACCTAAACCCATACCTGGAGGAAGCAGGGTCCGATTACGCGCCTTCATCATCAACGTCTCTGATCTTTAATTGATTCATCTTTTGTGGGTCTTGTTCAAGACGGAAAAGGCACCTGCGGATCTCTCTCTCTCTCTCTCTCTCTCTCTCTCTCTCTCTCTCTCTCTCTCTCTCTCTCTCTCTCTCTCTCTCTGCGCCTGTTGCCAATCAGGAGCAGTAGCGTTCGACGTGTCAAAGAGTGACGGGAAAACAATGGCGAAGGGAGCGACTCTGATGGACACGGTCAAGGATTCCAGGTATGCGAGACATGGCGAGAACTCCACGAAACGTGATGGGCTTCTCACGGGAAGTAGAAACAGATGAAGCGAGTTAGTCAGTGTTAGAAGTCCTACTGACAGCAAATACAACTAGTGGTGGAGAACAAGGCATTAAGCAGTCGCGATAGACTAACATATAGTCTCTGAAATGAACATATCATACAGAAAATAAAAATCTAATAAAAAGGGAGCCCAGTGATTCTCTTCATTTTCAGTAATCTAGACTTGCCAAACATTATAGACTTGCATGGGCTGTAGTTGATATAAATGTATCAGGGTCTGTAAGACAGACTACAGTCGCGACAATAGTCTTTTTAATATCTTTCAGTTATTGATTTATTAACTAATATTTGAGTATTTCGTTTGTTTTTAATTTTCAACAGTTATTTATTTTGTTAATTTTATTTATCAATTTAATTTATTCAATTTACCCTTTATGTTTATTTTTGGTCAATAATTAGGTTCACTAGTTTAAACTAGAATATAATCCTCTACATCTTCAAACAATGAAAATGTCGTGATGTATTTATGCGGGAAAGAGGAATATTAAACTGGTTTTTTTTCATCCCGATCCCCCCCAATCCCCCCCCCCCCCCAACAAACAAACAAAAAAACAGTAGAAGTTATGTTAATCATGTTGATATATTTGGTGAATACTGCAAACACTTACCTGTTTTGCACATTTCTGTAGTTGGTTTATTATTAAAGTACATGTATGTTTCCACGCATGTGTCTATTGGTGTACATCTAGGTTAGATTGCCCTACCATCTCTTTCATACTTCTCCTCATTCCATGCACATCCAGCAAGTCTCGGTCGTATTCATAAATTAACTTAAAGCATGTGTTAAAGTTCTTAATTGTGAACAAACCTAAGAAGTACATTAAATTATTCTTAAATCTAAGAGTTCTCCTCGGTCATATTCTTAAAAACGTAAATGGCTAAGGTAACTTTTAGAAGCAACTAAACAAATTACACTCGAGGAATTTTAATGCCTTAAAAATATTCCTAACGATTCAAAATGACCGACTTGCACATTAACTGACGTGTCAGGTGGGTACTTTTAGGTTAAGGGTGAAATGGGGTTTAACGTCGCGTTCAAGATTATTGCACTCTTATAGCGACGTGCATACACGCGCGCACGTGTGTGCGCGTGAGTGCGTGTGTGCGTGTGTGTGTGTATTTGTGGCTGCTAGTACTAATGCCGGTTTTATAGTGCTAGCTCACTGAGATACCATGCCACAGTTTAACATGGATACTCCACTCAGAATCACTATACTGACTCCGCGCCAGTCCTTGTTTCAGCTGAACGCCAGGCATGGTAACAACAAGTACCATCTTTTTAAACGTCTTTGAAATAAGGTCAGCCAACTTCTTCAGGGAACTACTTCTAATAAATGTATGCCAACATGTGATGCCAACATGATAAAACAAACTTTGCATAACATTCCACAAAAGTTAATTTAATTTTCCCGATGTGTGATATATATTTTAGTAAAAATCCTACAAGTAATAATTATATTAATATCTTGCAAAATAAGAACACTGCTATTAACAGAAATGTCATGTAAATAAAACAAGAAGGACCAAATTGTAAATCTGACGTAAAAGGCGCATACATTTTCATGCTTAATGTGTTTAGGGCCGGAAACTGAAAACTTTCCATATGTGTGAGAGCCAGTCATGGAGGTAGAATTCTACATCAAATCTTAATTCAAGACAGACTAACTGGTCCCTCACGAAGGTAGAATTGCGCATCAAATCCTAATGCAAAGCAGACTGACGGGTCCCTCACGGAAGTAGAAATGCGCATAAAATCCTAATGCAAGGCAGACTAACGGGTCCCCAACGAAGGTAGAAATGCGCATCAAATCCTAATTTCAAGACAGACTAACGGGTCCCTCACGAAGGTAGAATTGCGAATCAAATCCTAATGCAAGACAGACTAACGGGTCCATCACGAAGGTAGAATTGCGCATCAAATCCTTATGCAAGACAGACTAACGGGTCCATCACGAAGGTAGAATTGCGCATCAAATCCTAATGCAAGCAGACTAACGTGTCCCACACGAAGGCAGAATTGCGCATTAAATCCTTATACAAGGCAGACTAACGGATCCCCGGAGTTCTCAACAAAAACGATTGGAACGACTGATGAGGGATGAGCGGATAGGGGGTTGCGGTTACTGGTTGTAACCTCGCTGTGCGCCCACTCCCCCTCCTGCCCCGCATACAGCGACAGATGTTAGCACCCGGTGGAGTAACGTCCTCGTCACCTGTTGCAACACAGAACATGGCTGAGAGTCTTGTTATCATATTTTACAATAATAATTTATCAAGGAAGGATCTAAAGATAATTCTTAGTTGATATTAATTTTCACCATTGAAGAAGCCGCTCAAATAACAATGTCAAAGGAAACAAAATATGAAGCAGCATTTTATATTAACGTATAATTGTTATGAAAACATACATTATTATTTTGGTTGGATATGTTTCAAATTTTAAATCAGGATGCTTTAAGGTAGGCAAATTCGAAACAACAATTATTTTCCATGTCTTATATTTAATCAGAGTAATGATGTAATAAAACATATATATTACCTACTACATGTCAATATGTTAAATCACGTTGTCTAGACTATAATTATAACTAAAGCCTTATTCGATTATCCTTTTACGCCAGATGGCTAACGCCAAACTAAACATATTTACAGATTAACTTTGGCACAATCTAACCACAAAAACAGCTCTTCGTACACGGAAATATAAATCTCCTCTTGTAATCAGTTATAGGGAATTAAGTACGCAAATTATCTACACGTCTCTTCCAACATCTGTCTTGTCAACGTTTGCACCGGGCGAGATATCGCGGACGCTGTCATGATGAGGGTCTCTGCTTTAAAATTGATTAATTAGCTTCATTTTATATCTGCGCTTGGTTAACATCAGTGGGTATCCGAGTACATCGGAAAAGGCTTGTAGGCCGTCAATGAATCATATCAAACTATAATAAGCAGGGTTATATGAGAGCGCCTTGGCTAACCCTATTTGTTAAATTCAAATCTGTCCTGGAAATCAAATGCTGAAAGATCCTACAAGAACGTTTGTATTTGTTATGTTGTTCTTTATCTACTGAAACAAATCATGTACTTGTTTTATGAAAATATTATTATAATTTTTCAATCTTAGAATGGGAATTCATTTGGTAGTGTAAAGTCAGACCAGTAAATAAAAGCGACAAACTGTTTCCATAATCACAAGAAATGTGAAAATAACGCAGAGTCCATTGTACGACTATATCATGAGCATGTGTTAATGAATCACTAACAGATTCAGTTTATTCTCAAGGAAACCAACATTGGAGGTACACGAGCATTTACAGATTTATATTGAAATAAACACACAAACATATGAACATAACGGGTGATACAAAGTCTGCGATCCATTCTTATTAACTAATATAGAAATGGAACAAATACAATGAAATAGTGAAATTATGAGTGTTCTCGAAAAGGTAAGCGTATCCGGTCCCACCGTTGGCACCTGTTACAAACACAAACAAGGGCAAGTCAATTCGTCACCTGGAAAAACCTACAGGAATATATGGTACAAGTCACAATAGTCATGAATAGTCCTAAATGTATCAAAAATAATTTGATTCCAACAAGAAAAGTCAGAAGGAATATGCCCGTTCACTTGACACGAAACTTGAAATACTAGTATGTTCCTCAAAATAACGACGTATTTGCAAGCAGCACATACATCAACATCAACACATAGTTATTAGAAGCAAATACATAAACCGTGAGTGAGTGAGTGAGTGAGTGACAATAAAGCTTTCAGCAATATCCCAGCAACATCACGGCAGAGACACAAACACGGGCTTCACACATTGTACCCATGTCGACAATCGAACATACTTATAGAGTATGAAAGTGTTTAGAATATGATGTTTCTAAACCAGTGGCTGACAGTGTGAGGAACACTGTTGGGGTTAGGTTACAGCAATCACAGTCAGGCAGAGAGTGGGTGAATGTTGTTTAACGGCGCAGTTGAAATATAATATGGCGGCTATCTGTAATGTCGAGTCTAGACTAGATTATCCAGTGGTCGATATTATGAACAGCGACCCATGCCGTCGGCATACCGAGTCTGAGAACAATTTTAACTCGATATCACTGGGGACACACTTACTCATGAGGCACTGGTGACCAATTCTGACTCCACACAGTAACCCGCCCATGTCTATTTGAGTCTTTTGTCATGCCAAGTGGCATCTGTTCTGTTCCGATAACAAGCTCAAAGGTTACGGCAATAACAACGCATGAACAAAATAATTTTACAGAAAGATTCATTCTATATATAACTGGGACTAATAATATAATGACTTCTGTGAAAATGGACAACCTTTTTAACGATTTTAATTTGTTAAACCAGAATTTAAGTCGAGCAATATTTCTTGAAATAATTTGCTTTTGTTCGAGAGCAATCTGTCCATGATTCTATATGTTCTGTATAGGTGATATGTTCTATTTTACATTTTGCTCATAATAACTTGTAAAGACTGCTTCTGTGACGTTTGAAATCTACAACAAATAGACTGATCTCATAATCACCCCTTATTCTCAGAATCTGGTGTATGTCTCAGCCTTCTCGTTAAAGATGGCGTGTTTTGCCCCAGTTTGTTCAACCCCAGGACCAGCAGTGTTTATCGTGGCATGTTGTCAGGTTGTATGGTGGTTCTACAAGACACCGTCGAGTGCAGAGCGACTTATCTGTTTCATACCCAAGGAACTGCTGACGTGAGCCATGTCTCTCACACCTCTGGTGTTGATTGACGTTGTAGTTTGTGAAATATACATGAAATATACACCTTAAACAGGTGCATGTGCCTTGTACATACACACATGCTCTTGCTCGGATACACGACCCCTGACATTTGAAAATCTAATCGGTCACTCCACCAGAAACACGTTGTAAATCATGAATGTCAGACAGAAATTTTTAGCACCCCGAACAATGTTAAAGCACTGATTTATGAATGTTTATGATGGCAATAATGAAATATGGTTTGTATATAGCGGACGGGATGTGTAATGGCTGTTCTACGCGGTACAGGTGGAAACGCAAGATTAAGTAACCTAAATCACAAGTCACCTCGAATGTGGAAACAGCCAACAATCTTTGTAAAATATATATCAGTTAATCTCATGTTGAATTTGTTTTTAAAATCTAACTTTTCCCTTGTTTATAATTAAAAGACGTGTCATTACAAGGGATCCAGTTTTGACTGAATATGAATATACGCTACACTTAAATTCTCCACAACCTTCGTAAATGAGCAAACGTAAGCCTGGATATTAGGTACAGTCAATGTCCGGATCTTGATTGTCTGTTAAAATATCTACATATTGATGAATTACGTATGTAAAGAGGTACGGATGGGGGGTAGGGATTACTGGGAGTGTCAGTGCAAACCTGTGACGGTTATAGGTTTTTTGTATAGTCGTGGATAAATACGATCTATTCATCAATAAAGGTAACAATTTCTTATATGTTTTAAGCTGCAGATAATTTGGTTGTTGTAAAGAAAAGTTAAAATAACACTTAACCTTGTTATTTGCTATATTCATATTTTATATCAAGGGAGGAGGAGGGGGTGTAACCCTGTGGCCTAAGATGCCCGATTTTGAGGCATTAAATCGTGCAGGATCCAATTGTCGGGGGATCCACCAACTGATTCCCGATTTCCAGCCTTTGTTTGTGAGGTCAAGGCTGGATTTCGTCCCAGTGTTAAATTTCAATAGCATGCATCACTTTGGGTGGTCGTTAGAAGGTGACCAAATGGATCGGGTGGTCAGACTCGGTGACTTGGTTAATTGCGTGTAATCGTACCCCGACGGTGTGGATCGTCGATCACTGGATTGTCTGGTCTGTCATACAGTTGGACTATTGCTGATAATATGCTGGTATATTGCTGAGTGCGGCGTTAAACAACAAACAAACAAACTTTACAACGATAGCATTAAAACGTTTTTGGTTGTCGAGTTTTAACGATTACAATCGATATAACACGGCTTATATTTTTATATCGATTTATCGATTATCGCAATTTAAAGAGAACGGAGGTAATTATGAATATGTAAAAACGTTAATACATTCTCAAAAACATTAACAATTACATAATAGCATCATCGTGCGTTTTATCGGTAAATCGTTCAGATCTAACCTGGTTGATATTTCACGGAGCACGTGACTCTGTCGGTAGCCTTTGATGGTGGGAAGTATGTTCATTTGACAACTGAATAACATTCATCTGACAAAACCCAACCTTTAAGATGAAAAGAAATCGAAGCAGTTGGAAAACAGACGCACGATACCATTTAACAAAATTATAAATAACACGATTAACACTGACATGTTATACCGACAATAACACCGATTTAGCAACATGGTCAGAATGCGTATTTTCATCTATCCAAACATTGACTTACATGCTTACGGTCAAATGTCACGCAGTCGTAAACACAGCTGGCACTGCACGTGCAACACGTTCAACACGAGCAGCTGCTCGGTGGGGTTTAATGTCTCTTTCAGGAAATGATGTGAAATGTGTCATCAAGTTAGCACTAACGAAGAAACATATTTCACACGTAATACGATTATATCATCTGTAATAGTACCGTGACAATCGATGGATCCCTTTTGATAAAACCCTCCAGACACACTCATATATTTATACAAGTTGTCAGTTTATTAGTTTATTCTGTCAAATACATTTGGGACAGGCCAAGAATATAGTCACGTAAGCTTCATTTTTACCTGGATCGGTTCAAAAATGAGCGGGGCTACCTTCGCTCTTTGGGTCGACTGCTAATGCACATAGACTTGGCATCCGTTAAATCGGACATTATAGGGAAAACATTTGTATTAACCCACTTCCGAGTTCATAAATGAGATCTAACAGTAAACGTACCTGGAAAGTGATAATGCTTGAATTGCGCATCCATACTAACGTACTGTAGTCATAGCAACATTGTCACAATTATCACTATGGTGTTAATTATACAAAATGCCAGTTTTTAGCAGTGTGGACGAACACCTGGTATCATCACTGATTTTTAAGGATCCATTCACAGATTTTGCACCGCTATTTTCTTTTTACGCCTAATGAAATCTGTTTCGGTGGATAATCGGGACTGTATATTCTCTGGCGTTGACGCCGTTTATTTCCATAAAGTACGGTTTCCTTAACCTCCATTTCATGCATGTGGTTGTTAATTACTCCTGCAAATAGATTATGTTCATAAAACAACGCGAAGAAAAAATATGGATGTGTGTGATCAACATATGCGTCAATGAATCAACAAACAGATAGTTGAAGCCAACGGCCCCGTGTTCGCGACTTTGAGATCAGCAGGTACTATATAGGTATTATTTTTCATATCGAGTCAGCAGTTTTAAGTGGTGGCATGTAGCGTACGTTGGCACCACTACACTAATGGCGACAAAAGGAATGTCTCCTTTGCTTTGGTATAGAATCGACCCGTGAAGACCCGGGGTAGATTAGGTCTTCAGCAACCCATGCTTTCCGATGAAGGCGAATATGCTTGTCGTAAAAGGCGAACTAACGGGATCGGGTGGTCAGGCTCGCTGACTTTGTTGATGCATGTCATCTTATCCCAATTGCGTGATCAATGCTCATGATGTCAATCACTGGATTGCTTTGTCCAGATTCGATTATTTATAGACCGCCGTCACATAGCTGGAATATTGATGAGCGTGGCGTTAAACAACAAACAAACAAACACATCAAGTGATTACATGCTTTCATCGACGTAACACGGGTGAGTGAGTGAATTTGGTTTAATGCCACTTTTAACGGTATTCCAGTTCTATCACGGCGTGTCAGCTTAATGTGGGAGGAAAGCCCGCAGTGAGACAGGTGTCAGACCTATACCACTTCGGTGAAACCCACGAGCACAGGTATGGTGCTGACAAGAAACATAATCTGGGCGAACATTTATTCGAACCCACAATCAAGGAACAAGGGACACAACTCTACACTGCGACTTGAAATAACACGTCTACCCAACAAGAATTGCCAAATAAAAAATAACACCCCTTCGTTTCGAAACAGCTGTTCCCGCGCTTGGCCAAATAACGGGTGGACAGCTTATACGTTTCGTTATCCTTGCTCCCGGTTCGCCCCGATTATGTTTCTAGGTTTGTCAGCACCGTACCTGTGCTCGTGGGTTTCACCGAAGTGGTTAACGTCTGAGACATGCATCACTTCGGGCTTGCCTCCAACATTAAGCTGACACGC
The DNA here is from genome assembly GCF_022045235.1 of Haliotis cracherodii. Lineage (NCBI taxonomy): Eukaryota > Metazoa > Mollusca > Gastropoda > Lepetellida > Haliotidae > Haliotis > Haliotis cracherodii. Next base: position 36,199,425 of record NW_027266308.1, read on the forward strand.
CGTGATATAACTGGAATACTGTTAAAAGCGGCGTTAAACCCAACTCACTCACTCACTCACGTTATCCTTGCATACACTCTCCCGTCAGTCCGGCCCTTTAGTTCTACTGGCAACTGTATCGTCTAGATAAACGGGGTTTCACTGAACACAAATTCGTTTCGGCTTAACAACGACGCTGATTCTGACGCGCACATGAACGCTATCATCGACATCGGCGACATATAAAACATCCACGAAAGCAAAGAAATAGCTAATCTGTCACTACCATCAGCCAAAACGTTAATGATCAAACAAACTCAAATTCAGAAAGCGAACTCAAATCCATCACCCCATATGCCATTGACCCATAAGTTTCAAAATACCGGCAGTCATCCCCTGGCTATTTGTACAGCATCAACAGCGTTGATAGATGTATGTTACAGTACATACCCTTGTCGATTTCCTATCAGCTGGCGGCAACACATGTGCACGTGTGCACTCTCACAGCGATGTACATTTACGTGACACTCACCTTGTCTGGAGCCGTTTATAGCGCAATCAACACGACCAATTCTTGCACGGGACTGCTCAGTTATTGTCTCTGAGAGGCAGCACATGTGTCGTTCATCTCCGTAGATAATTAATGAAGCTAGTTTTTGCAATTGCTTTGCGGTCGAGCTGAAGGAAACATGTCAGAGGGAAGCAAGAATGTTGCACGTACATTACATTATAATAGTCTGTATACGTTCTGCGTTGATGGCACTAAGATTCGCACCAAACAAAGGCTTCCCATGGCGTTAAATACAGGATTCAATATGCCATGGCGTGACGTTTTGAGTTCTTAAACCGCCCGTTGATGACGATCTACAAGCCTCAGCCTAACAAAATATGTCGTGCATGTCATATATCTGATCAGGTACAGTATGTGACTGCGATGAACTGTTAGCCTGTTGTCCCCGTTGTACGCGACGCTCTCAGTATCAGGCTTAAGAATCCCGTGCTGGAACGCAGTGTGAGTGAGTACGGCAGTGCGTGGGTTTACCACCAAGTTGGACAGTTTTTTTCCCAGTTATATGACTGCGTGTCGGCTTGATGTGGGATGAATGCCTAAAGTGACCCATGCCTAAGACGTTACCACTTTGGTGAAAGCCATGGTTCTGACAAACCAAGGATCATTATCAGTACGAATCTGGGTTTCGAACCCACTGTAGGCGAATCCTGGCGCGACAACGGGAAGCAACTCTGCATAAAGAATTCCGGCACTCTAGACGACTAGGCCACCCGTAATCGTAGCATGATTATGGGCGAGTGTTTAAATGTTGTTAAGTCCGCAGCCACCCAATCCTCACTAATGTAGCTCTTACGTGAGTATGGTTTTACGCCGCCTTTAGTAATATTCCACCAATATCAGGGTCGTGAACAGCGGGGCATCACACGTTGCACCCATGTGGGGAATCGAACCCGGGTGGTCGGCGTGATAAGCGAACGCTTTAACCACTAGGCTACCCAACCGCCCCAGATTATCCCTACGGCAAGCATGAAAATATGATTAAAATTCAAAGTAACCTGCTTATAAATCACTAACACGCTTTCGTTTTTGTTCCCATGTGTTCACGACAGACAAGGTAGATGTTCACAATAGACAATAGTAGGTGCTCACGACAGACAAGGAAGATGTTCACAATAGACAATAGTAGGTGCTCACGACAGACAAGGAAGATGTTCACAATAGACAATAGTAGGTGCTCACGACAGACAAGGTAAATGTTCACAATAGACAATAGTAGGTGCTCACGACAGACAAGGAAGATGTTCATGATAGACAAGGTAGATGTTCATGATAGATACGGGTAGATGTTCACGATAAACACGGGTAGATGTTCACGATAAACACGGGTAGATGTTCATGATAGACACAGGTAGAGGTTCACGACAGACAAGGTAGATGTTCATGATAGACAAGGTAGATGTTCATGATGGACACGGGTAGATGTTCACGACAGACAAGGGTAGATGGGTTAAACACAACCTCCAGCTAGAACAAAGACAAGCCTTTTTAAGCGACTGATTAAAAATGAAGGGCAAAGAAAGTACACACCCATGTTTGATGGTTGAGCTAATATGAAACAAACAAGAAATGGTTTTTCGATACCGATTGTTCGATACGATACCAAGGCGATATTACAAGCATCATATCAATGAGTATACCACAACAGATTACGTACACATGACGTCTCAAGGAACACGGGGGTCGTAATTTCACAGCACACAGTAATGAGCAGAGTGAAGTGAGAGTACATTTTCAAGAGTGTACTTTTCCTTGTCTTTTCACATCCTTTGGTCACAATATCTTTATATCCGCCAACATAATTAACCGATTCATGTAATTTGAAAGCCTTGTATGATTAAGTCCATTATTCTCAATTAAAATAATTTATATGCTTGACTTGTCTGACGTGGGTTCGGGTTCCAAATGATCTTCAGCAACCCAAGATGCTACTAACGGATCGTGAGGTCACACTCGCTGATTTGGTTGATGCATGTCATCGTATCCCAATTGCGTAAATCGATGCTCATAATGTCTATCACTGGACTGTCTGGTCCAGTCTCGATTAATTACAGGCCGCGTCATATAGCCAGCATATTGACGAGTGCAGCGTTATAAACACAAACAAACAAACAAACACTGTGTGCTCCTGATTTTCTTGTGTAAGACACACTCTGATTTCTATTGTTATATATACATGCTTGTTATATATACATGCTTAGATTGTGCAGCTAACTACGCGTACTTATATCCTCGCTGAGAAAAGATGACATCATTGTTTAATTTTCAAAAACATATTGAGGTTGATGGACAAAACGGAGCAAGTACAACTCAAAATGCAATTTCTCCAGAGAACGCATCAGAAAAGGTCACAGCTTTTATTCCGTAAGAATCCTGTTAAATGATACGTTTACCAGAACAAACAACTCCGACGGAGACGGGAAGATAGTCCAAATACATTCAAGACATTTCTGTAGAATCTCCGATCTTAATCCACCCCCTCGGGCGAGCTTCTTCCACGGCACTTAAAACGTCCACCACAAACAACCGCCACGTGGCTGCATGGTGAAATGAGCATCGGAAATCGAATGAATCTGTCAATCATACCTATAACCAGGACAGGAGCACGTGGTGATATCGACATGCTGTCATTGCCTTGACACGGAACGGGATCATTCGTCACCACTCGCATGTTTCCGTATCTACAAGAAGGCGCGGAATGGCACGAGTTGGTCTCGAATGGGAACGGGTTAAATAAACAAGAAACAGGCAGAAAGTTTCATGACGCCCAATACAGATGGATACTCTAAGGGTATAAATACATTTAAAAGTACATATGAGACATTAAATCATCGTTAGGTAAGGCCATGCCATACGTTCATATTAAGCTACATATAACAAGTATAATTTTAAATACTTTAGAAACAAATGTTTTTTATAGTCATTAAAAATATTATTTGATGATGCAACGGGGGAGGAAGGGGTATTAAAAACAAAAAACACACATTGCACTTCTATATACAAAATGGAATCGGCAACGAACTGTGTGAAACGCCACTTAATAATACGAACTGTATTTATATAATTATTAAAAACGGTTTGAGAAAAAAATATTTGTTCCAGAATACATGTAACATTGTTCACCGGATATGCTGATGCCCTGACAGAATGGGTTGTGAAAGAAAACCCTTGAGAATATATTTGAAAGAGGGTCCAACTGAAGTCTAGAATGATTTGGCAAGTCTAGATTGCTTCAGCTCTAGGATTAGCGCTCTGGGCTCCATTTGGATTTGATTTTATTCGATGTAGATTTTTAAACAAGAGAACCTTCTTTCTGGGTCTAAAGGTCAGTCTAATTTTGCGCCCAAGATTTACTAACGAGAAACGGAAGATTATTTCTGACGTCCATTATATATACATTGAACCCATTTCTTCTTTGAAACCTTACTGTATTCTACTCTCACCGTGCATCCGCGATGCTCAGAAACGTATCCTGACATTTTACCTTAAAACATGTACACAAATAAACCCGCCGCATGTTAGTGTATACACACAAGACTGATACACCGTGGGCCATGATTCACAGCTGATTAGAAACAAATGTGGCATAGTGATATTGCTTATTAGTAAAATGTGCAAAAAGACCCGCATGTGGCATTGGTGAATATATTGATGGCATGTCATGTTGCTCATTTCCTGGTCAATGCCCATGCCAATGACTGTTTGCAATGAAACGAAGCAACCCCACGACAACATATACTTAATATTCTTGTATCTAATGTTTGTTTATGTACATGGAAATTTGTTCGATTTACCCCTTTTCTATATGTATTTTGAGTACTAGGGATATTATGGATAACAACTTATTTTTGTATGTGAAAATGTGAATAAAGATTACCCCCCCCCCCCAAAAAAAAAAAAAAAAAAAAATTACTGAGAAAAAAATTATTTTTTTATAAACTGCGGGGCTAAAAGAAAGTATACACCCATGTCTGATGGTGGCTAAAATGAAACAAACAAGAAATGGTTATTTGATGATGATGTATTTGAACGGGTATCACAGTTGTGTTTGGGAGCTTTTACGGTGGCTCGGTAACTGTATTCAGTGTAGTAACGTTTTGATGTGATTTTTTTACATCCAATTTGCAATTAGATACATGTACTTTCTTGACCCGTGAAGATCCGGGATACAATAAGTCTTCAGCTACCCATGCTGGCCGTAAAAGGCGACCATGCTTGTCGTAAGAGGCGACTAACGGGATCGGGTGGTCAGGCACCTTGACTTGTTAAATGCATGTCATCGTATCCCAAATGGCGTGGATCGATGCTCATGGTGTCAATAACTGGATTGTCTGGTACCGACTCGATTATTTACAGACCGCCGTCATAGAGCTGGACTGTTGCTAAAGATAAATTGTGTTTGACAAAACACAATTTCACAACAATTGAATTATCACTGTTGGACAAAGGGTATATTCACTAAAATGTAGGTGTTGTTTTTATGACCGTTACGTGTCCCTGGAGTTCGAATCCCTGATTATATATCTAGGTTTGTCAGTACCACCTTCTGGGTTTCCCCAAAGGGTATCCGTCAAAGACCTGCATCAGTTTCGGGTTTTTCTCCGACATCAAGCTGACACGCAGTGATATAACTGAAATACCGCTCAAAATGGCGTTTAACTAAACTCACTGGAGACTTAAACGTTCAATTGCCTCAAATCTATTTCACAAATTAATCGGTAACTGTTGAGGATATATCTCTAAATGTCCACCCAATCAGTCATTTCCATAATCATCAGAAATCTCGTTTATGCGTTTACAAAAAACTATCAAATAGTGAGTGAGTTGGGTTTAACGCCGTTTTTAACAGTATTCCAGTTATATCACGGCGTGTCAGCTTAATGTGGGAGGAAAGCCGAAGTGATGTAGGTCTCAGACGTTTACCACTTCGGTGAAACTCACGAGCACGGGTATAGTGCTGACAAACCTAGAAACATAATCGGGGCGAACCGGGATTCGAACCCACAATCATAGGTTTCTGGCATGCCCAAGGGATGCAAATGGGCAAATCGCAAATAGTGATGATATCAGGTGTTCGCGAAAAGGAGAACTTATCCTTCCTCATCGATGGCACCCGTTGCAAACAAACAAATGCAAAGTAAATCAACTGCTTACCAGAAAAAACACACAGGAACATGGCACAAGTCAAAGAATGGAATTGCATCAGACATCATCTTCGTCATTGATGCATTAAATTTGGAAATGTCTTCCATATGTCTACCATAAAACATTTTGCAAGCTTTACCAATTCCTTGAATATTGTAACCATGGTGATACAAATTTTGAGAAAGAGTCGTATTTCAAAAATCGTTTGAAATCCTCATGGAAAGAGCATGCTCGATTGTGCCTGAAAAGTTGTAAAATGGGGGCACCAAAGGCTGGAATTGCTGGAAGTCTGGTCGACATGAAGGGAAAGTTGGCTATATGAAAGTTAAAGTTTCCCTTCTTGTCATACGGCCTTGTTTGTTATAAAGTCAGTGTGAATCAGCTATTCGAAATCACAACCAGCAGATCCTTAATACAGAAGTGGTGAGGTGAAATGGGGTTTAACGTCGCGTCCATTATATAGCGTTGTGTGTGTGTGTGTGTGTGTGGCTGCTTGTACTAGTCCGGACTGATGCCGATTTATAGTACTAGCTCACTGAGATACTATGCCGCAGAATAACATGAATACCCCACTCAGACACAGTATACTGACTCCGAGCCGGCCAGTCCTTGTTTTAGCTGCTTAATGCCGAGCGCCAGACAGGGTAACAACAAGTACCATCTTTTAACGTCTTTTGGTATGACGCGGGCGGGGATCGAACCCCGGACCTTCCGTTCTCCGGGCAGACGCTCTACCACTAGACCACGGAGGCGGTCCTTAATACAGAACTGCACAAGGTAGTATGACCACTCGGGCCCATTCTCCGTCCGCAGCCAACAACAATCCCGTACTTCGGTATAATTCTCTTGTAGACTACGAGCATCGTTAATTAGGCTTTTAGGGAACCCGGAATTCTACAAACGCCACACATCTTTTTGTTCCATGCTCCTAATACACGGAGAAGGTTGAAAGCAGACAGAAGTCAAACGTGAGGAAGCCGGTGTTCATTTCCGAGCTCTCACACGAGCCAGGTGTCAGGAACCGTCAGCGCCATTACGTATTCACATATTGACCAAACGCTTTACCTAATCGCTGACAGGCGCAGTGGAAATCTAATTAACCCTTTCACCTTGGTGTCTTGTTTGCAATTATTGCATTAATAAACGCATCCCCTTGAACAAAAATGAATGACCTCAGCTTCCCTTCGCGTAAGGCAAGGGGCATCTGTACTCTATCTTAATTTCATAATCAGTAGATTGCAACGTGCGCGACCAGGCCAAGGTTGTGAATCCATCCTGTGCGAGATGGAAGTTATCTGGCGTTCATGTTGGTGGCCGAATTTAGGATGTATTGGTGTGTTCGATTCGCTGTGCAGCGTTGCGTCCCTTGGGCACGCCAAAAACCTCTGATTGTGGGTTCGAAACCGTCTCGTCCCAATTATGTTTCTAGGTTTGTCAGCACCATACCTGTGCTCGTGGGTTTCACCGAAGTGGTAAACGTCTGAGACCTGCATCACTCGGGCTTTCCTCCCACATTAAGCTGACGCATCGTGATAAAACTGGAATACTGTTAAAAGCGGCGTTAAATCCATCTAATTCACTCACCCCCCCCCCCCCCCCCCCCCCACCTCTCCACCCCCCCAAACCCCCCACCCCCACCCCCAACCCCTCACAGGGGCTCCTGTGCATTATTTTAATTTACATGCCGCAATCTGGTATTGATGCCATTGTGAGCATATATTTCCCAAGTATTCGTCATGTCATCTTGTTTCGTAACGATTCATGATAAAGATCTTTCTTAAGTTTACTCTATGGCGATAGGGGGATTATAATGTCGGTGACGTTGCTTCGATGTCGAGGTCAGCTGCAGGACTGATCAACATCACAGACAACGTATCCCGATACGACCTTGCGTTGTCATAGATCAATGCTCCTTTGATTGTCTCTCCGGGACACAGTACACTCCGTGAACTTATAAAGCCGATGTACTCGTATTGATGGCAACGTGTTAAAGGAGCAAAAGCAAGTTTTCAGGTATCAATCAGAATTTCTGTTTGGATATGAACGAATAAATTCGAAAATGTACCACCTATTGCCTTGTCTTGGGCAAAGATATAATATATAGAAAAAAGATAACTGTCCCCTAAATAAAGAAATTCTGAACTGATTTATTTGAAAGGAAAGGAATCGGGTTGCATGAAAGGACTTCGCTACAGTTCTTGATACAGTAGCTTCTCAATTGGCGTGCGATAATGAATGAATCTGAGTGAGTTTAGCGTTGGAATAAAAAAGTTATGATGTATTTCTGTGAATTTTAACACTTTTACAATTCTGACAATTCTGTGTAATCATATGCGGAAAAAGACAACGGTATCTACAATCCCAATATTTGTCCCTTCACCTATATAATCCCATTCCATAACTCATTTTCAATCAAGAATATATATAAACAAACGTTAGTGATCTCGCGTTTTCTTATGAAACAATTTCAAACATACACCTCAACAACAATTATTTTGATTAAGAATACATATCGTTAGATAAAAAACCCCAGATAAACGTGGTTTAAGGGAATACCTTGAATTGTTCACATAATGAACAGTCCACTTTTCGCATGTTTACGGTAAGATATATTCTACCTGAGCAAGGGAGATAATTCTAAGGACATAAAACTTACCATGTGACCACTTGCTTAATACCGGTGTTAGTATCTACACCGAAACGTCGTATCTATTATAATAAAGAAGTTGTATAAAAATAGAGCCGTGGACACTAATACGATAGAACTATCCCCCTTGTTTATCATACCAACTTCTAAATGCCACTTAAAGGAGATTATTCTACCTGCAAGTTAGTACAAAGTACAGTTTACAATGATACACGATGTTATCTTGCCCAGGGTGGAAGAACCTCTCAGTTATGTATTATTTTCTGAAATAGTGAGTGAGTGAGTATGGTTTTACGCCGCTTTTAGCAATATTCCAGCAATATCACGGCGGGGGACACCAGAAATTGGCTTCACACATTGTACCCGTGTCGAGAATTTTCTGAAATAGCTGACACAGCAATATTCCTTCACAAACCATCATTCGGCTTGCTAGACATACGGTAACAACATTGCCGACCAGAGATTTAGCGTCGGGAAAACATCATTTAATTTCCGGAAGTCTTTAAACGACAGTTATGCTCGCTACTCGAGCGTGACACTAATTTGGAGACCCTGTTCGCATTGCAAGGGCCCTCTCCTACGCTAGCCAACATTTAAGCGTTGATGGCACAAGTTTGCAAATTGTCCCGTGTTATATGCCTGGGACGGTGCGCACGGAAGGACATGCATTGCTTATGTAAAGTGTATGTGAGCGATGAAGTCTCGCGAGTGTTGGAAAAGAGGGCGAGAGTACGGCAAGTTGTAAAGGAAGACAACTGGCGGGGCCGACATTGCGGCATCCACGCGATTATTTCTCGTGTTCTCACGTTTTTGTGCAAGATAAATGTGTAAGATTTCTTTTACCTCTGTATCCATTCCTCGTAGCCTCGGTGGAAGTGTGGTTATCAGCGAACACACGCCCCTGACACGTAAATGTGTTTGTGATGAATAGGTTTTGGAGATATTATGGTATTACCTTTTAAGATATCACGTAAGCTGAAATCACACGTCGTAGTCTTGGGTGTGGTATACGGAGGGTATGGCTCCATGTTTGCTCCTTATGGAGAAGTAACGTGTTAATGTCTCTGCATGTAGCACCATTTGCAGGGTCCGTGCCATTTCCGAGCTCTCCAGCGTCCTACTGCAAAGTTTGTATAGCCGCTTATCAATGTTATAACAAAGGAACTAAGACTGAAGGTGTTGCTATTGTGTAGGGCACTACCGAAATGTACCCATATACACAGAATATCCCTGGCCATAATGCAGAAATGTGCCTAGCTTGCCGCTACATTGAACGAAAGCCGGCTAGAATAATAATAATTATCTTCATTTGGGGAATTTTAGCTTCCGGAGTGACATACACTAGGCTTTCGAACATCATCCGTATTCTGCCGGGTTAAAAAAACACCACTTTTACTACATTGAAAATGTTAAAGGTTCTGGGGTATTCAAAAAAGTTTTTGTCAAAATTTAAAGAATAAGAGAACAAAATAGAAACGACAAATTGAAAGAGCTACACTGACGGACCCCGGAAGACGTAGTCCAACTGCCTTGGTCTGAACCGTGGACCCGCAGTAGGAGAAATCTGGCGTCATAACTAAATGTCTTGGTCTGAACCGTGGATTCGCGGTAGGAGAAGTCTGGCGTCATAACTAAATGTCTTGGTCTGAACCGTGGATTCGCGGTAGGAGAAGTCTGGCGTCATAACTAAATGTCTTGGTCTGAACTGTGGACCCGCGGTAAGAGAAATCTGGCGTCATAACTAAATGTCTTGGTCTGAACCGTGGATTCGCGGTAGGAGAAGTCTGGCGTCATAACTAAATGTCTTGGTCTGAACCGTGGATTCGCGGTAGGAGAAGTCTGGCGTCATAACTAAATGTCTTGGTCTGAACCGTGGACCCGCGGTAAGAGAAATCTGGCGTCATAACTAAATGTCTTGGTCTGAACCGTGGATTCGTGGTAGGAGAAGTCTGGCGTCATAACTAAATGTCTTTATCTGAACCATGGATCCGCGGTAGGGGAAATCTGGCGTCATAACTAAATGTCTTGGTCTGAACCATGGATCCGCGGTAGGAGAAGTCTGGCGTCATAACTAAATGTCTTGGTCTGAACCGTGGATCCGCGGTAGGAGAAGTCTGGCGTCATAACTAAATGTCTTGATCTGAACCGTGGATCCGCGGTAGGAGAAGTCTGGCGTCATAACTAAATGTCTTGGTCTGAACCGTGGATCCGCGGTAGGAGAAGTCTGGCGCCATAACTAAATGTCTTGGTCTGAACCGTGGATCCGCGGTAGGAGAAGTCTGGCGTCATAACTAAATGTCTTGGTCTGAACCGTGGATCCGCGGTAGGAGAAGTCTGACGTCAAAACAAAATGTCTTGGTCTGAACCTTGGATACGTAGTAGAAGTAGTCCTGCGTCATCACTAACTATCTTGGTCTGAACCGTGGATCTGCGGCAGAAGTAGTCTAGGGTCGTAACTAAATATCTTCGTATGTAATACGAACCAGTTCCATTTTAGTAAATAGAAATACCATTCGATAAGCCGCCATCATATTTATTACTTTGAATGTCGTGTAACATTATTTTGACTTATTATGAACATCATTTCGATTTAAACACACTTTATGCATAACTGGTCAAAAGACATAACGGTTATAAACTCATCTTGAGTGTAGTTTGAGCTGAACACCTGGTTCCATGACAGCCAGTCACTGTAATCACACGCAACCCCACCCATCCCACAACCCCAAACCCTCCCATAACCCCACCCCACCCTGTAACCACCAGGCTTCCAAACTAACCACATGCTGAGCAAAGCCCCATGCCAAGAAGAGGCAGCGCTCCAACCAAAGGTCACCATGTTGTGTCTTGTACATGTGCAGCAATTACAAGACCTCACCTGGGATTTCAAGTGTGCAAACACGGGGTTCAAACAGTAGGGGTTAAACATGGTCGCCCCCCAGGAACACGGAGGTTGCCGTACATGTGCTGCTGTTTAAGCCCTGAGCTGTTATCGTGCATTTGTACGGCACGTATTAATGATGACATTTATACAGGGCCAAGAATATCTCCTTGCCGAATCCCTTGTGTAGGTTTGGGAACTTCATAAGACGGAGATAACGGCGCAGGCACACAGGTGTGCTACTTCACGATGATTGCCTTGTTCGACATTGCCAACATAAATTCAATTCCTCTCATGTTGGTTGAAATGTTCGTGTTTTACGTCATTTACTGGTATCTGATGCGTAATGCTATTTAGGCAGATCATATATGCGACAATATCTTGCAGAGGAGGGTTGGTTGTGGAACAGAATATCCGGCGGCTTACAGCCATAATAAAGTGCAACACAATGGCGGCATTAGTTGAACCTTTATCTACAAAATAAAAGATAATTCTACGTCAACTATTGGAGGAATTTGTTTATCCAAGAAAAGAGTGAGTGCGTGAGTATGGTTTTACGCCGCTTTTAGCAATATTCCAGCAATATCACGGCCAGAATTGGGCTTCACACATTGTACCCATGTCGGGAATCGAACCCGGGTCTCCGGGAGTGAACGCTTTAACCACTAGGCTATCCGACCGCCCCTCCAAGAAAAGACCACAGTGAGGTATAGCTATAAAGATATAGACAAGCAGATATGTTTTATGCAAATTGTGTGAGTGGCGGGTGCGGTAGCTGTCTCTTTTTGTAAACACCTGGTGTCATTACTGATTTTCAGGGATCGATTCATTTAATTTTCACCGCTATTGTGCCTTTTAAACCGAATGGAATCTGTTTCGGAGACTGGATATTTTTATCTGGCTTTGTCGTTTGATACTTACACGTGATAAATGTAATTGAACGTACCCACACGCTCACTTGACCTGCCTTTGCATGTGTTTGGGACGGGTGCCACGGGTGGGTCAGGATACGCCCACCTTTTCGCGAACACCTGGTTCCATCACTATTGATAGTGCTTCATAAACACATGCTCATGATATTGTCGGAAGAATCGTTTTACTGAAAGATTTCTATTGGATATGGAAAGGTTGTTTCCGCTTTATTTTATTATTCAGCCATGTTTGTATTTATTGTCCCATTGTCTCCCTTCCTGCTACTTTACTACGTTTACACTCTACCTCTGACAGGTATATTTTCTTTGTCATGGAAAGGAATAATGTGACAGCATCTTATTCCTGGGAGAGCTAGTCAAATGCACTATTCAAAGTTTCCACGCAAACTGGAGTGTTTTAGCTCAATTTCAAATACACTTTACACAAGTTGTTGTCCCCGAGGGTGAATAACAGTATGAATTATTAGCTTCAATTTGGGAATGAACCGGTGACTGGTGGATCCTGGTACGGCGAAGGGGGGCAACTCTGCACGGCGAAATTGTCAAACTAAAGTAAGTTAATACATTATATCTTGGTGCGTCACATCGAACCTTCACTCCAAAATGCTTAGTAGGGGCCGCGTGAAGTGTATGACAACACACACGAGGACAGCCACAGAACCTGCTTCAAGAAGACTCCGTTTCCATAGCTACAAAGTGATGCAAACATCGGCCACTCAGAGAACAGAAAAAGTCACGCGATGGGAGGTATATTAATCTTTTTTCCTTTACTGTATCCGAAACTGAACCAGGCATCAGGGTTGTACGATTCCCGGCAAGAATATGATGACTTTGGCAGCGGCTCAAGACATGTAGCCTTTTGTTCCAAGAGATATATACCTCTTGGTGTGCTTACCCGGTCTTCATAGACTTGCCCCCATTCTAATCTGACCTGCCTATAGATATACGTGTATGAATTTGCCAAAGTACATAAACATAGACTATAAAAGACCCACAGAAGTGCGATGGCGTGGAATGTCTTGATCTGCATGCGCGTGTAACATAGTGCTGGCGTAGTGATATTCCTGTTATGCCACACACAGGCTCGACGAGCAAATAGAAAGGGTTTTTTATCATGGCAACGTGTTCATTTCAATGACTTGCTCATTTTACGAATCTTTCAGATCTTGGGTATTGCAAGGGTTCGTTTTCAGGGTAAACAAGGATGATTCTCTCACTATGTGTATAACCAAACAATGATCAAATGTTTCCGGGTATGTGAGCCATAAATGTGTAGCTTCTGTTGACGTTACTTCTAAGTGATCAAATCATTCTTTTGGTAATAGCGTATCGTCTTTCCATCATCAGGTCGTTTGAAACGATAGGATCAAGACGTAAAGCGTCCCTGGTCATGCAGAGAATGTTTGTAGAAAGACATGTTTTACCTTTTATGTCCATTCTTCACATCTAGAAACAAATACACAGGAATGATGTGGCCTACGATGTTCAAACAAATCTCTGTCAAGTTTTATAATAAAACAGTGAGTGAGTGAGTTGGGTTGAACGCCGTTTTTAACATTATTCTATTTTATATTACTGCATGTCAGCTTAATGTGGGAGGAAAGCCCAAAGTGATGCAGGTCTCAGACGTTTACCACTTCGGTGAAACCCACGAGCACGGGTATGGTGCTGGCAAACCTAGAAACATAATCGGGGCGAACCGTGATTCGAACCCACAATCATAGGTTTCTGGCGTACCCAAGGGACGCAACTCTGCACAGCGAATTGCGGTTACACTGAATCGAAAACAAAGCGGCACAGCATTTTGGATGTTCAGAACGAATACATACGCATAAACATTGTGAGTAAGTATGGTTCTACACCACTTTAGCCATATATTTAAGAAATAAAGTTTGCGACGTGCTTTGACGTTATAATAGTTCAGGGTAAAACTATACTTTATTATTTTAAACATGGGGATAGAGCAAACCTTATTACTTGTATAAGATGCCAGATTTGAAACTAATCAAGTGTTTTTAATGGAGATATATTTAAAATCAAATCTGTCCTAAATGCCGTAAATTGAAAATTCTCGAAAAGGGTAAACTGACGGGCTGTTCTACGTGTTTGCCAGTACCCTTACGTTAAGAGACATATTTACGTTTTAAACACAATACATCACTACTTAAATGGGTAGTTTATTGTTTAAATAGGTCATTTTCCCTAACCCCAGTTTTATATTAATTTTCTTCAACTTGAAACATTCCACACGTGCATTGTGGGACCAAGCTAACATGTTAACATCGATGTTCGGTGTCGCTGGTTATTGTGAGTTGAGGTGCTTTCTGTTGGAAGTTGCAGCTTTGTTTCCGCCTCTAATGTTACCAGACTCCAGCAACTGCAAACCATGAGATAGTGTGATTACTATGCTGGGTGCGCTTTACGATACCGACGTGAATCGACGGTCTGGGCGTGATTTGGCGTCGACGTGGGACGAACATGGCCGGTTTGTTTGATTGCTGTATATTGTTCAATGCCGTACACTGAGTAACAGGTGTACATGTTGCCATTCCTTTGTTCTGAGAGACATACATAATTCGTAGGGAACGGACACAGTGGGTTGAATATGTTTGGGCATGCGAGATGGTTGAAGTCATCTTTTCATATTTCATCCAAGGTTTTGTTTGTTTGTTTGTTGTTTAAGGTCGCACTCAACAATATTCCAGCTATATGACGTCGGTCTATAAATAATCGAGTCTGGACCAGACAATCCAGTGATTGACATCATGAGCATCGATCCACGCAATTGGGATACGAAGACACGCATTTAACAAGTCAAGGTGCCTGACCACCCGATCCCGTTAGTCGCCTCTAACGACAAGCATCGTCGCCTGTAACGGCTCTTCCAAGGCATTAAGGTTAAAATATTCTACAAGAAACTATTTCACCGATAACCGATGCAGATGCGCCATCTTGTAATCACAGTAATGAAAGACCGATGTTACCAAGGATACGTTAAATCACGGGGAGGTTATTTGAAGACCGTCATGACGTCAACCCATTATGACGTAACTCAAAAAGTGTACTTCATCGCAGGATAAAGTACAGTCGGCGCCTTTCATCTTTTAGCAACGCATCTTAGAATCAAGCATTATCACGGCTGAAAAGTCAAATGATACAGACATAAGTACGCATTTTGGGAATCGATCTTGTTTTAGGGTGACGAATAAAAATCTTGGCTACCCAAGGCTCTTGCCACCCACCGCCCTAAATCATATAGACTAACGTACACCTGATGACACCAGGTGTCGGTGAAACGAGTGGGATGTCCTACCGACCACATCCGTCGCGACTGACGACCGGGGTCACTTTACAGTTAGAATCAATCTGATTAAATCAGGTCTTAGTGCTCGCTACCGCCAAACAAAGTTCTGATGACAACCCAATACAGCCCAGAACGTTCTCTCGCGAACTTGAACCGACCAATGAAGTGACTAACAAGTCGACATTAGCCATTTAGAAAACAGCTTTCTCGAGTTTTACGGCACAAGTTTTCAAACTTGCGACTTCCATTCTAGACTGCGCTTTGACAAATTTAGATTCAAAATTTGCAAACTGAACAAAAGAAAATTCTGGATTGTCTAATGGGCGACCTAGATTGTATTGCAGTGCTTCCCACGGGCTATTGAAAGCCTCTTTCTTCCATTTCAACTTTCGATACCATTGATGTAGACGATGATTTGACGGAATCGGTCGATACCTTGTGTTGGATGATTACATTCGTGACCAACTCGCGTTATTCCGGGACAAGCCGAATAGCGACTCGTGCCCCTCTCATGGCCATTTTAGCGACCGGGCTCCGTCTTAGCGCAAACGGGCATACCTAAAACAATTGTCAACTCGTTGCGTGATGGTTCACATATAATTCCCCATATATCATATATATTTCAGATGCAAGTTACAGCACATCGGGACATGCGGAATCACAGTATGATCGAACACATTTAACTGTGTCTTGGGTATAATTTAAGACAAGACATATATAAAATCAAAAATTATTTCTAAGGGATTCTTTGACGAAGAACTTGAAATCATACGCGCATTCTGATTGGTTTGTCGTATTTTCGCGCATAACATTCATCGATAGGGGTTCATCTTCTTGCAGATTACGGAAAGGAGCGAGTGGTGACGAATGGCATGATTAGAAAACACATACCAACTGTCACTCTCACGATCGGGTAGCGGGTGACGCTCTGATTGGTCGGATGAAGGGTTATTCTGACGTTGACAATGGAATGTCCTCAGATATTTGTTCAGCGGTAGCGTGAATTAAGACCTGATTTTTATGAGATTGGACATGAATATACTGAAAAATTTATCTGGTAACGGATTTACATCCGTTATTAATGCAAGTTCACGTGCTATTTACTGCATCTCCAATGCAAATCAGGTTGCTTGCCTAAGAGGACGAATGTGATTGGACAATTGAAAGTGCAGGCTCTGATTCTGATTGGCTTAGGTTTACCCTGCCTCGATCTGATAGTACGATGGAAACAGATGGAAACATGACCCAGAAGCAAACGGCTAGCTACAAGTAATCCCATAAGGGTAGTCCTGCACCATGACCGTGGAATATATTTATTTTATGAAAAAAAAATATCTAGAAATTCATACAAAAGCAAGTCTAGCCAGCTCAAGCTAGCTCTATTCCACAATCAGCATAGGGATTTTTTATATATTTTTAGAGTCAAGAAGGATATTGTGTAATATAAGATTTCAGAGACTAAATGTTAGTCTACTATAAGGGCGCCACGACGACTTACGAGTAGCTCGTATATAATTCAACACATATGTACTTAACTCGATAAATCCAACTCTACTGCTTTCTGCTGCATAAACAAAACAACAAATGTCATAATAACCAAAAGCATAAGCTGATATCGTGATATCTCCAACAGATATCTCGGACAGCCTACTTCAGTGCATCAACCAGGCGGCACATATTCCCCCTTCAGCTGGTTCTAGCTCTGCGACTATCAGTGACAGCCAATACCGTTATAGTCGCAGAGTGCTTATTTAGGCAGGAGAAATAGCTCCTTGATTTGGGCTTTGATAAGTACATGACACAATATTTATTATTTGATATGGCAGTTTGCATGTCTAGGACAAGACTGCTTCATGTTTACAAACATGACCAAAATCGAGATAATATTGATAAATATTTGGACAGTTCTAGCGATAGACGCTATACATGTTCCAGAGTGAATGTCTCACCTGGTCAGTTATTTCTGTGAATTTACTGAGCTAAATTGGTGAAATCCCACCGGCAAACGAATCCTACCAAACATATTTGAAAACGATAAAAAATGGGCGATTCTTCTTCAGATACACTCTGTGTGGAAATAATGTATTGATTTTGGTTTTGTGATAAGAAATATTTTAGTGCCACACCATTGAGACAAAACCACAAACAGTTACAGTTAATGTATAGTCTTTTAGATTCAAGTTCCTCGTGAAGATCCAGGTAAGAATTAGCCCAGAACAACCAATTCTTGTCGTAAGAGGCAACTAACGGGATCGGGTGGCCAGGCGTCCTGGGTCAAATTGAGCAGATCGATGCTCATGGTGTCAATCACTGGATTGTCTGGTCCAGACTCGACTATTTACAGACCGCCGTCATATGGCTGGAATATTCCCGAGGGCGTAAAACAACAAACACAAACAAACATATTCAAATATCTGCAATACACACGGAACTTGAACGGATAATGGCATGCTGGCACCAAATAGAGATGAAGGCAACATTGTACAACACCTTTAGTCACGTACGGGCTGCAACGAACATATATTGATCTAAAGGTCCCGACATCCGATACGATATACATGTATAACAGATCACATTGACATAATATTTTCAATCATCAAAGGAAATGAATAGAAGGCCAACAAAACATATTTAGTAAATTTTGAAATTTTGATATCTTTTACATGCAGAATACTGTATTTTAAATGTTATGATAATGCCATTCTACTTGTCACATTTATGAACAAGTTGCGAGTGATTCCGTGGTATTTGATAGGTAACCGAGCCATTTGTGTTGTGGAATGATTTCAAATTTGTCTGTGAAGTTATTATTCTTGACGTAATTAGTTATATGAACTGGCTTTCGTTTTACCTCCTTAAAACACAAAAATATTGAAGTCAATTCTTGAATATACCGGCATGTTTCTTATATCGATGCCTACCCATGAGACACTCGTATGGTGAAATAGCGTCACGATGCAAACGTTTGGTGAATCGTTACACCCTAAATACAAATCATGATACACATCAACAAGGAAATATTCCACTTTCGAACTTCCGTCATCGAAGTTCAAGACACCACGGGATGTTTATTTCCAAGTCAAGTATTACATATTTCTGAAGTGAGTGAAGTCATGCATTTCAGCAGAAAAGGGTGAATCATTAGAACCATTATCTAACTATGTACAGTGACACCCCGTTAGTATGGAACCCCTGCTTACCGTAGCATCTCTAATAGGTCTACATGCATTCCAAATTACGACATTCATCTGGACATGTCAATTTGGAGTATTTTACTGATCGCGGTATTATCCGGATTAACGAAGCGGGTGATTTACTCTGTTGCATAAACAACGTCTTTATAACTGATTGGTTGAATGATTGATTGATATTATTTCCCTCCCACGACACAGACAGACTTGGCATTACATACTGTAATCTTGCCACCAGCTGTAACCTATGCGTCCAACAGCGCAATTAATTGTATTAATCTGACAATATCCTCCCCAAATCCCTACAGCTTATGACAACAAGTCCGGAATCGAACCCGGATTTTCATCGTGACGAGCGAACGCTTTAACCTCTAGGCTACCCGACCGCCCCTTATGGACATAAAGAAAAACATACAGAATGAAGCTTAACTTTTTGTAATGCAATGGCATTTTGGGATGTGTGAAACAAATATGGAATAACAGTACCCCTAGAAAGGTAACGGGCCCGCTGAAACTGCATTAAGCCTCTAGTACTTAATCCCCCGTGTTTTTGTTCAGAAGAACACTTTACTTGCCTTTGAATGTGTTTGTGACGGGTACCAAGGGTGGGACGGAAACCGCTCACACACTATTTGATAGTAAACACAAACTCACGGACATTTTATAAATATCCTGTTTGGCAGAAATAGGTGAAAACATTTCTTTTCTCCACACAAAATCTCAGCCACCCCCATCTCAAATGGTCGGACCTTTATGTTATGTTTATGATCCGCTTGAGGCCGAGATGATTATGGAAAGGGTTTTGTCGCTTTTATTTACACATTGTGGTCTTATTGAATTGTCGATGTTGACTTCTTAGCTTGAACTGATATTCAATTAATATCCGGTATGCCTACACAAGCTTTCATCTTAATTGACCCATTTGTTCTTTGTAGAGGTTGCATACAAACAAAGGTTTTCCCATAACTTCTACAGTAACGTTTTATACTTTTTATAAAATAACGAAGCATCCAACAGCTATTACCTGTACGTGTGTGCACAGTTAGGCCTTAGCGCAGCAATAAAAACAAATTAATTACTAGCTCAGTCGGGTCCTTTTCCGAGTACAGGAAGCTAAACACACCACCCCCAGGTCCGCACGAAATGTCATTTGCTTGAAAATATTTGTGGTCACATTCAGCATAAGTCATCATGTTGAAAAAGACAGCACTAAATATAGCATGGTCAGTTATAATTACTGGATGGATGTACATTTCAAAAACATAAAAATCTGACACAAAATCATCCAATCACTGCTGCCAGATGATTCAATCTGCACTGAAGGCTGAAGGCTGCTTGTTGAACGACTGATTCTGATTTGGTGTAGTGGAGCTTAGAGACAATGAACATGCGCTCCTTGCCGAGAAACTGACGTGTGTACTGTAACTGCAGTAGAGCACAATTTTAAACTAAATTTAGCTAAGAAGCCAATATTTCCATGACATCATGTCACCAGTGACTGAGTATGGTTTTACGCCGCTTTTAGCAATATTCCAGCAATATCAAGGCGGGGGACACCAGAAATGGGCTTCACACATTGTACCCATGTCGGTGATCGAACCCGGGTCCTCGGCGTGACGAGTGAACGCTTTAACCACTAGGCTACCCGACCGCCCCTCATCATGTCACCAACATTTGACAATATATGTACATTCTTGAGACAAATATTATTTCAAATATCACTAATGATGACTAACTCTATAATGAACATGGATATTTCAGATTGATAATTATAATGAAATAATTTATTATAAGTTGAATGAGGTGAGTGAATCTTGAAAGAATGAAACTCTATTTTCGAAAAAAAAAACTCAGAAAAACCGAAAATACATAATCACAAAATTATGATGTGGGTAAATATTCCATTGACGTAATACCTTATCTTCAGCTCTGTGGTACTTCGCAAAATACGCCTACAGAAACTCGATTAAAACAAACTACGAAATATAGCTTATCATCGAATCTATAAACCCCTCCCTCATTTATGTCTTCGTGAAACACACTTATCTCATTTAGGACAGCAACGTGTAAACATCGTCAAGCTTTCATCAGAAGCGTTCAACCCCAATAATCCACGTCAGTTTCCCCCGCTAGAAGGTCACGCTCAGCGTCATAGCCCTACACGAACGTTTTCATTGGACGGCTGACAGTGTGACGTCGGATCAGGTCACCGGAAGTGCAATAGATACTTGCCACCTGTTAAGGGCCGTTACTGTTATACATGTCCGCCGGCTTGTTCTTTGAAGTAGGTAGGTTGATTATTTATATTAATATCATCATCCAAGGGAGATAAAAATATATGAGAATTATTAAAATTAACCGCTTTTCTCGGTAACTTAACTTCAAAGATTCTACTGAACGTTTAAGACGGGAGTTTTACATGTTGTGCGTATCAAGTCTTTACCTGACAAAACTAACGGTTTAGGAATTAGCTACAGAAAGTTGTCTACAGATCTTGTACATATCTCATCTCCAAACATCTGGAAAATAATAAAATAAAAAAGCGGTCGGTTTTTTTCCGGGGCTGAATTGAACACACGTTTATTTCTGTCAGCCTATACACATTCAGCAAACAATGATTCTACTTAAAACACAACATGATCTCATTGAGAATATGTACAATATAAAAACAATACATCAAGTATTTTCTTACTAGAATAAGCAGATCATCATAAATAACAAGAACAGCGATAACAAGAACAAGAACAGCAACAACAACGATATTGGGGGCCGTGTGTGGACATATGGTCATGGTTTGAAAGGGAATCTGAAATATTAAAAAAGCCCAAAGGAATTCTGAATTCACTGGATGTGATGTGACTGGCTTTCATTTTCGAATCCGTCCGTCCGTCCGTTCGTTTCTACTGAATAAAGTAATATAGTCATGTGTCCATT
Organism: Haliotis cracherodii; assembly: GCF_022045235.1. Taxonomy (NCBI): domain Eukaryota; kingdom Metazoa; phylum Mollusca; class Gastropoda; order Lepetellida; family Haliotidae; genus Haliotis; species Haliotis cracherodii. The sequence continues at coordinate 36,221,006 of NW_027266308.1, forward strand.
CTACTTGGACCAGGGCAGCATTCGTGAAGCTTCTTTGAATTTTCTAAATTAGGTGCCCGTAAGAAAAGCTAAAGGCTTAAGAAAATTCTTTAAGAAGCAATAGCGCGAATAGTAGCTCCTCAAAAGAAACGAAGAATTTATCGTATTTGTCAAAAGAAGAAAATGCATGCGATACATTTGTTTATATCAGTTTGATTTATTTCATTTAGAAACTAAAGAGGAATACCTCACATAAGTAATAAGTTAAAGATGGAATGTCCTGATATCTTCACACAGAGAGGCATCATATCAGGGTAACATATACCTTATTTTTTAATTACTGGAAGCCCAGTGGCTGAAGTGTGTGTTCCTTCCACCTGTCTGGGTTCGAATCCCCCCAACAGTACAATTTGCGAACCCCATTCCTGGTGTCTCCTGTTGTAGTGTGGAAGGAATGTTAAACAACAAACAAACAAAGAAAGAAACTCACTCACTCACTCACTCACTTCACATATGCACGCACCATCAGCTCGGATATACCTGACCATGGTGAAATATGATAACCTATGATAATGTCACTCACTCACAGACCAGGGGGCGGTCGGGTAACCTAGTGGTTAAAGCGTTCGATCGTAACGCCGAAGACACGGGTTCGATTCCCGACATGGGTACAATGTGTGAAGCCCATTTCTGGTGTCCCGCGCCGTGATATTGCTGGAATATTGCTAAAAGCGGCGTAAAACCATACTCACTCACTCAATCAATCACAGACCAGAGCTGTGCTACGTGTGGCCGCATAGCGAGATAACCACCACGCCGCTGCTTCAAGTGATGTTCATTCAAACCTGAAAAAGAAACCCAGACGCTAATCCACCCCCCTCGTTCCTTACAACAGACTTTGAAACAGTAATCCTTAAAAAAATCATGACAATGATTTCCATCGAAACAGTGGGGGGTACGCGGTGAAATGTACAATTTATCACGAATATTTGATAAATGAAATGCACACCTGAAATCGACACGATATGACATGGAACGGATTTGATGCGTCGACATAAAACAATGACGTCGAAGTTAGATAGCACACCACAGCTGGGATGAACTTTTTTACGACTGTTTACACCACAGCAATATATTTACTTAACATATTTCAGTGGAAAACTGAACAGGAGGTGTTGTTCGCCGGCTTGTTCTTTATTTTGATAGCCATGGAAAGACGAGTGGTCTATCGACGTCACAAGTATCTCGCGTCTTGCGCGGGGCAACAAAATATACCATCCGACCTGGCAGACAGTCAAATATCGCCGAGAGTGATTTTTCAGAGGCGTATTTGTGGCTATGCATCAGAATTGGGGTATTTTTGTCCGACATCATGCAGGTTCCATCATACGTCCCCGGTGACCTGGTGTTACATACAGTTTTTGATAACATGTGATCATATTCCAAGTACATTATGTGATCGGTTATCAAGACATAATTGAATACTTTTAGAAAACCAGAAAAAAACGTAAAAAACTCTCGGATAAGTCTTATCATCTGTTATAATTGCTTCTTTTATTTTATCTTTACACAAAACGACGTCAACATGGTTATATAAATATTCAGGTAAGATTATTATCCTATGATTATATTTGAAAGGCCACTTTATTTTGTTTTTGTTTAGTGGATGATGCAGTCCTGCATTATATAAGGCCCGTGAAGATCCGGGGTGAATAGGTCTTCAGCAACCCATGCTTGCCGTAAAAGGCGACTATGCTTGTCGTAAGAGGCCACTAACGGGATCGGGTGGTCAGGCTCGATGACTTGGTTGATGCATGTCATCGCCCCCAATTGCGTGGATCGATGCTCATGAAGTTTATCAGTGGATTGTCTGGTCCAGACTCGATTATGTACAGACCGCCGTCATGTAGCTGGAATATTGCTGAGTGAGCGTTAAACAACAAATAAACAAACAAACAAACAAAGCATAATATAAACTTTAAACGAAAATAATAAGTAAGCTTACTTCTAACCTCTTTGGTAGAATTGATTCATGAAACTTCAGGCAATAACGTTGTGTTCAAAGGACATTTCAATGCACGTCCGCATAAACAAATAACTCTACATTCACGTTTCTGTATGGAAGTAACAATACCAAGGACAGATATGTTCCGTAATGATTGTTGCATGGTGGAATGTTGGGGTAGCAATGAATAATACGAAAAATTGGAAAACTGTCTCATCTTTCAATATATCCCACATAGTCTAGCTGGTGTTCTTGTCCTATAATTTTGATGTCGCCATCCAAATGTGTCCCATCTTCCCGAGGCAAGAGAGTTAACTGACTTAAAAAGTCTAGTTTCCACCCTTGCCGAACTAGGCTGGAAATACTGGGCTCGAGCGTCACCAGTGGCTATTACCAGTTATGTCCCTTTTAAGCCTCTCCTATGGACCAATCCGATACCGTCACTTGCGTTTGCTTCACACAAAATGGTGGCGCCCAGTCAGGACGATCTGATCGATAATCAAGAACTATATTGTGATAAATCACGTAAGCAACTTGATTAAAAACATGAAAAGATTTGGAAAATATCTGCTGACAACGAGTTGGCGGTGCACCTGCTTTGCAAATCCTGCAATCGATCGAAATCTGCACGACAGTTTACGAACCGGATTTCGATTTCAGTGCGCGATTTTGATTGGACTATGCATAGACACGTTAGTCCAAAATGTAACTCCATAATACCAGCCTAGTTCGGCAAGGGTGGAAACTGGACTTTAATAGTCAGTTAACTCTCTTGCCTCGGAAAGATGATTGTGTCCGAGAACCTTATACACTGCCGGTTAAAAGTACACATCCATGTTTGATGGTGGCAATATAAATTAAACAAGAAATGGTTATTTGAAGGTGATGTATTTGAAACGGGCATCAAAGTTGTGTTAGGGGCTTAAAGTTTCAGTGTTTCGGCGACTGTTTCTGACTAATAGCGTTTTGATAACTTTTGTAATTATTTGGCCAAATCCAATTTTTAAGTGTATACTTTCTTTAGCCCGGCGGGGGGGGGGGGGGGGCGGTCGGGTAGCCTAGTGGTTAAAGTGTTCGCTCGTCACGCCGAAGACCCGGGTTCGATTCCCGACATGGGTACAATGTGTGAAGCCCATTTCTGGTGTCCCCCGCCGTGATATTGCTGGAATATTGCTAAAAGCGGCGTAAAACCATACTCACTAACTCACTCACTTTAGCCCGGCGGCTCAACTAACGGCCATAAATATTCCGGACAAAAGTCTTGTAGGAAGCAGCTGATGTGGGGGTCGGATGGGCAGAATAGATACATGATGAGGGCAGGGTCTGAGATGGACTGCTACACAGACTGCAAGTTCGTTGGTATATGGGCAAAAGAAAGACCACATGTTGTTAGGCCCAGTTGCTGCCCCTTTATGGGGTCCCCAAATGTGATATTGTCGGAATATTGCTAAAGGGGGCGGAAAACAATACACACTCAATCCTCATACTCGAAACACAGCAGTCAATGAGACTTAGTGACTATGATAAATAACTAAAAAGTCTACAATAACATTAGAAAAATGGCTGACCAACACGGGGATAAAGCAATACTAGTGAGTGAGTGAGTGAGTATGGTTTTACGCCGCTTTTAGCAATGTTCCAGCAATATCACGGCGGGGGACACCAGAAATGGGCTTCACACATTGTACCCATGTCGTGAATCGAACCCGGGTCTTCGACGTGACGAGCGAACGCTTTAACCGCTAGGCTACCCGACCGCCCCTAGAGCAATACTAAACAGCGAGAGCTATACATCATGTTTCTCAAAGCTGTAATCTCAGTGTTGAATATACGAAATAAAAGTTCATTATTTTACTTAAACGACCTTGGCACAGCTATCTTAAAAGTATTAGCACGTGATATCAATGCACAATCAACCAAGCCCTTAAAATATAAAAATATGCATGTGGCAATGTGGATTTCAGATTAAGGCGTTGCTCGTTGAAAAAACCTTATAGACACTTTATGCATAAACAGACGCTAGATATTGGGACATGCGATCTAAAATGTCGCGAAGTTCTTGCACTAGCAGCCAGAGTTCATTAATGACTCTATTATCTATTTTCACCACACTTAAAAGCAAACAGGTTTTTGCATTGTTCGACTGAACACGCATAGTGGCTGCTTCTGTGGGAATTATAGAGTGTTTTCACACATGTGCATTCCACACACCGAGAGCACCGAGCCGCGCTTGTACAGTAGACGTTCACTGGCATAGAACGTGTTTACTACAAATGATGTCTATTTCTGGCGTTTGTTTGGCACTAATTTAACATGCACTGCCAGCGTTACACCGCTAGACTAACATATAGTCTCTGAAATGAACATATCATACAGAAAATAAAAATCTAATAAAAAGGGAGCCCAGTGATTCTCTTCATTTTCAGATACTGCAGTAATCTAGACTTGCCAAACATTATATCCTTGCATAGGCTGTAGTTGATATAAATGTATCAGGGTCTGTAAGACAGACTATTACACCGCTTGTATTATGAAATTAACACGTAAAGACAGAGATGTCGTGTTGGTTTCAACTTCTTCATTCTTCTAATGCGACGTATAGGTACCAGTTCTTTATTTTTGTTAATTCGACGTTTCGATATTTCAAAAAGGAATAACGTTGAAATACACGTCAGCATTGTCTTCGTTGATCTAAGCTTCTAAGAATGACACTTCGTTAACGAAATTGACACGTGTTATGCTATAGATTGCAATTGACAACCCACATATAGTTTCGCCTTCATGTATATCAGTGCGTTCTATACGGGTCAAAGTGTTATGTATCATGTGTTTAACTTTTGCACAGTTTCTCATATCAACGGAACTAGCTTCTTCAACATACAGTAAACTACAGTAAACTACGGTTATAACGGGCCACTAATTTTAGTTCGTTATAACCGTAGTTCGTTATAAGCATACGTACAGCATACATACAGTAAATGGCCGGGACAAAAAATGAGTTCGTCATATCCGCCTGTTCGTTATTTGCGTGTTCGTTATGAACGTAGTTTACTGATAGTTACATTGTTAGATAAACATCACGTACGGGTTCAATGGAATATTGTAAAATAGCAAAAGTTGAACCCCATTTTCCCCTTATTAAGATAGTCGATCCATACTTAATTTGGATAATAGTGCACTAGGCACGGATTGACTGCCCAGTAGAATGCTGTTATAAGGTAGAAATCTCTACAAAATGGGTACGGCTAAAATTATCACAGACATCGAATTTGAAATATTGAAGAAATGGTTTAGAGTGGTTAATAATATACATTTAATCAACATGAGTTTTGGTTGACATGATTGATGTACAGAAGGTGCTCTGTCACAGGGCGGGGAACATGCAGGGTCGACGCCCCGTCACATGATTACAAGGTACTAATGCGGAGGTGAGACTCCACTGGAAAACACAATCAATGATTCTCCATGAAGTAGATGTTTCTACATTAAATTGTGAATAAAGAATTTGTGAGTAGAAAGAGTCCATCTAGGCCAGTAGCGGTGTTAGTTCAGGAGTCAGAGCCATGCGGTGCTAATGTCGGGGTCAGGGCTAGTAGCGGTGTCAGGTCAGTAGTGGTGCTAGTGCGGGGGTCAGGGCCAGTAGCGGTGTTAGTTCAGGAGTCAGAGCCATGCGGTGCTAATGTCGGGGTCAGGGCTAGTAGCGGTGTCATGTCAGTAGTGGTGCTAGTGCGGGGGTCAGGGCCAGTAGCGGTGTTTGTTCAGGGGGCAGAGCCATGCGGTGCTAATGTCGGGGTCAGGGCTAGTAGCGGTAGCTGGTCAATAGTGGTGTGTGTGCTGGGGTGTGGGCCAGTAGCGGTGTCTGGTCAGTAGTGGTGCTAGTGTCGGGGTCAGGGCTAGTAGCGATGTCAGGGCTAGTAGTGGTGCTAGTATCGGGGTCGTGGCTTGTAGCGATGTCAGGTCAGTAGTGGTTCTAGTGCGGGGGTCAGGGCAAGTAGCGATGTCAGGTCAGTAGTGGTGCTAGTGTGGGGGTCAGGGCAAGTAGCAATGTCAGGTCAATAGTGGTGCTAGTGCGGGGGTCAGGGCAAGTAGCGATGTCAGGTCAGTAGTGGTTCTAGTTCGGGGGTCAGGGCCAGTAGCGTAGTCAGGTCAGGAGTAGTGCTAGTACGGGGGTCAGGGCCAGTAGCGATGTCAGGTCAGTAGTAGTGCTAGTGCGGGGGTCCAGTTCTGTGATCAGCATTAACACATAGAATAATTGTCTTCGTCAATGTCTGCTTGACAGGACAGGTATCACCCTCGAGTATGCAGTGTAAGTCATATCCATTCTATTAGAATACATGGAAATTACATGGACCAATTTGCTTCCAAAAAGCTTCGTTCGGAAAGTTAAGCCTCCCTATTCATTTCCCTTATTGGTAACATCCCAATTATTTTCTCTCTCAGGTTACTGTTCTTTGGTTTGTTTCTTTGTTTGTTATTTAACGTCGCACACCAGCAATATTCCATCTTACGGCGGTCTGTAAATAATCGAGTCTTGACCAGAAACGATGACATTCATCAACCAAGTAAGCGAGTCTGACCGCCCGATCTCATTGTATTTGGGAGACTATCTTTAGCGTCTTGCAGTATTAATAAGACTCAAAGCTATGGTAGTGAATGGTCTCAAGGGTATTTCTCATAAAATGAGGGTTGGTGAAATGGGATTTAACGTCGCGTTCATGTTTATTGCACTTATACAGCGACGTGCATGCACTTCTCTCACTCTGTGTGTGTGTGTGTGTGTGTTTGTGTTGTGTGTGTGTGTGTGTGTGTGTGTGTGTGTGTGTGTGTGTGTGTGTGTGTGTGTGTGTGTGTGTGTGTGTGTGTGTGTGTAGCTGTTTGTACTAGTCCGGACTAATGCCGATCTCTGAGGATTGACACGTGTAAGTTTTAAAAAACCCCAATGAAAAACGTTTATGACGAACACGCTTATAACAAACTGACGGATGTAACGAACTGTGTATTGGGGTCCCGCCCATTTGATGTATATATGCTTACGGTTATAACGAACTAAAATTTGAATTTCCTCTTTATAACTGCAGTTTACTATTATCGAATCCATTTGTTTTGATCAGTTCGTTTTTACTTACATGTGTTTGTGTCGGGTGCCATCGGTGCGGTAGGATGTCACGGCTCACCTGTTAGAGAACACCTAGTGTCATCACTAATTGTTAGTGATTCATGGACACATATCATCATAGAGTGGTCCAAATCGTACAAGACCGCCTCCGTGGTCTAGTGGTAGAGCGTCCGCCCGGAGAGTGGAAGGTCCGGGATGGTACTTGTTGTTACCCTGTCTGGGGCTCGGCATTAAGGGGCTAAAACAAGGACTGGTCGGCTCGGAGTCAGTATACTGTGTCTGAGTGGGATATTCATGTTAAACTGCCGCATAGTATCTCAGTGGGCTAGCACTATAAATCGGCATCAGTCCGGACTAGTACAAGCAACCACACAAACACGTACATGCACGTCGCTATATAAGTGCAATAATCTTGAACGCGACGTTAAACCCAATTTCACCTCATCAAATCGTACAGTAGGCTCTGCTTTCGGCAAATATTTCATATGGTTATGGAAAGGGGTTATATCGCATTTTATCATGTGACATATTTACAAATATGAATGTCCATCAAAAATGAATGTCCCTAAGAAGTGAATGTCCCTAATACATAACCGCGGGTTTATTTTACACATACAGACGCACATGTCTGTGATTTACACAAATAAATTCCGCGTTATTGTTCTTCTGCAGTAATTATAATCTTTAATGCAAAGCAAGAAAATATGGTCACTTAATAATATCTCATTTCGGGAACAATAATTCAATAACAACATATTTCTTCATCAACAAAAACACATCAATAAACAAACTGTTACCACCCAGCCCGTCGTTCACAGGCGACGACAAACGAGCTCTCAATAAGGTCTCAAATCCTTTGTGTTTATTTTCCAAAGATGCCCTATAATGTCAGGAATTTCCGACGTTGAAACTAAAACCTACATCCGACAAAAAACGTAAATTGTTTTTCTATTTTGACAACAGTCAATCAGATTATTTCTATCGCTGGGGCTGCCGTGATGTCAACGACGTGTAGGTATCGTGTTCCAAGAAACCCCTGTTTGATAAAGGGAGATTGTTATGTACAGAAGAACGTGAGGATAGCTCCAAAGGATATTTTTTCTATTATAATTGGCTTGTTCGGTGACATGGTTGCCAAATAATGGTCAGCTAGTTGTAAGCGTGTATCTTCATAATGACTATGCAATTGAATAAATATAAATTGTGAAAGCAAGAGAATAAACAGTCTAAATTTTCTGCCGAAACAGATTTCACTTGGCGTTAAGGGCAAATAGCAGTGGAAATTATATGAAATGGACCAGTGAAAATCAGTGATGACACCAGGTGTTCGCGAAAAGGGTAAAAGCTTAAACTAAACAAAAAAACCAAAAAAACATGACCATTACAGCTATTTTTCTCAACATGTATTTTCTTAAAAGAACAAACCACATGCACGTAATAATTTCGATGAAAAAGCTAACTGATACCCAAGACCTGGTACTGAAACAGGTAATGGTGCTTGGTCACATTGGAGTCCGGGTGAACTGGACGTTTTCGTTCCGCTTGAAATCGCGTGGTTGCGACTGTATTCATCTCTCAGCGCACTATCCTAAATGCTGAACGAATGGGGTCTGAATATTTCTGAGAAAGTTAGCATGAAAAGTATAGTTGTACGTGTGCAAGATATATGCATGGGAAAGTATGTGTCTGATTGGAATGAACGGTTATGCAAGCCTGGCGGAAGAACGGATGGTAACAAATTACGTACGTATAGAATGTTTAAAGATGGGTATGGATGTGAAAGTTATGTAAGTATGTATATGCCTCGTTCTTACCGCTCTGCCGTCTCCAAATTTAGATCAGGTACTGCTCCTCTGAAGTTGGAAACAGGCAGATATACGAATATGAATGTGAATGAAAGAGTGTGTTTTCAGTGTAAGGAAAGTATTGAAGATGAATGTCATGTATTACTTGATTGCCCTGTATACGATGATTTGCGTGAAAGTTTATACGAAAAGGTGAGTTTTAGCTATCCCAACTTTCTAGAGTATACGGATAAACTTATTGTACTTTTTAAATATTATGTATATTTTACAGCCAAAACCTGCTTTTTAATTCTCCAACGAAGAAAAAATATTTGATATGGCTAGTTACGGGTAGTATATTTCCATACCCCTTTTACACCAATATATTTATGCTGTACATACTGTGATACATTTTAAGTCTCTCGTAACCCTTAACGGGTGGCTCACTTTTATGTCCTTTTATATGTATTTATGTAATTATTTCTGTGTGGTGAGACTCAAATAAACAATCTGTCTGTCTGTCTGTCTGTCTGTCTGTCTGTCTGTGTGCAATGATGTCAAAATAGGGTATTTCATCATCATTTCTGTCACTGATGCGTCAAATTTTGAAATGTCCTCAGCGTGTCCACAATAAGACTTCTTGAAAGCTTTCCTTCGGCCCTGAAAGTTGTAATTGTGAACAAAAGCTGATTATGTTTGAAATGTTTATCGACAGTTTTCGGAACGCAGGTAGTGTTTGGATACAGATGTTTGTAAAAGGTAGGATGCACTTAAAATATTTCTTTAAAAATTGATGTCGCTTAAAGTTTCGCTTGAGTTTCGTCCGTACCTTGTTCTCTTTTATGTGTCAGAGTGAGTGAGTGAGTTGGGTTTAACGCCGCTTTTAACAGTATTCCAGTCATATCACAGCGTGTAAGCTTAATGTGGGAGGAAAGCCTTAGACGTTCACCACTTTGGTGAAACCCACGAGCACGGGTATGGTGCTGACGAACCTAGAAACATAATCGGGGCGAATCGGGATTCGAACCAACAATCATAGGTTTCTGACATGCCCAAAGGGACGCAACTCTGCACAGCGAATCGCGGCGCCTTAGACGACTGGGTCACCCGTGCCCCCTTATGTGTCAGAGAACAATAGGATACTCCTACACTGACGTTTTAATGTTGATACTGACTCTTCCGTCTTATTACGTCTTATGGACTAGTCTGTATCAGAACATTAGAGTTAACAGATATACAACGTGGGTTTTGTTAAGAATTGACCATATCTTTTGCTTCTATGAAAGTATAAACGTACGATTACGACTATCATTAAAGTGATGAGTCCAGGGTCCATTTGCACAAAGCGATCTTAGCGCTGCGACTGTTGTAAGCCTATGTTAAAGTATGGGAGTTAAGATCATCTTAGCGCTAAGATCGCTTTGTGCAAGTGGGCCCAGGTGTTTGCGAAAAGGTGAGCCTATTCTGCCCCAACGGGGGCACCCGTCACAAACACATGCAAAGGCAAGTAAATTGTTCACCTGAAAAAACACATGAACGTATTGTACAACTCAAAATAGGGAATTTCATCATTATCATTTTTGTCACTGATTCGTGAAATTATAAAATGTCCTCCACGTGTCTACCATCCTGGAAGCTTTACTTCGGCCTTGAATGTTTTAACCCTCATCAGACAACCCATGAGCAAGTGAGTGAGTGAGTGAGCTGGGTTTAACGCCGCTTTTAGCAGTATTCCAGTCACATCGCGGCGTGTCAGTTTATTGTGGGAGGAAAGCCCGAAGCGATGCAGGTTTCAGACGTTTACCACTTCGGTGAAACCCACGAGCACGGGTATGGTGCAGACAAACCTAGAAACATAATTGGGGTGAACCGGGATTCGGAACCATCCCATGAGCAAGATTCATATGAAGCTCTTTGAAATCTTCGCAGAATGATCATGCTCAGTTGGATCTCAAAAGTTGTGAAATGTTGATGCCAAAGGCTAGAGCTGCTGTGATATTGCTCCACAGAAGGGGAAAGTTGAAGTCATCCCTCTAGTCAACACAGTCCTGTCGATAGTTTTTTTACTCTGAATTTAATGGCATAAATCTAAATGTGAAATGGATGAGGCGATCTCACTGGTCTCTTTTGTTTCTTGTTCAGGTGAGTAAATCAATGGAGTGAGTGAGTACGGTTTTGCGCCGCTTTTAGCAATATTCCAGCAATATCCCGGCGGGGGACACCAGAAATGGGCTTCATACATTGTACCCATGTCGGGAATCGAACCCAGGTCTTCGGCGTGACGAGGCTACCCGACCGCCCCGTAAAACAGTGGAAGGGAAATTGCTATTTGGTAATGATTGAAGGGTATCGGATCATCGTTCTTCCTGAAGCTTAAGTTAAACGTATTGGGCAAGATGGGTGCGTGGACACGCACTAAACCTATCAACAAGCCTTACCACCAGATCCTCGCCTCTTACGACCAGCATCGGTTGCTTGGGAGAAATCCCAACCCGGAATCGACCCGTGAAGATCCGGGTTACATTAGGTCTTCAGCAAACCATCCTTGCCGTGAAAGGCGGCTATGCTTGTCGTAAGAGGCGACTTACGGGATCGGGTGGTCATGCTCGCTGTTTTGGTTGATGCACGTCAGAAGATCTATGCTCAGTGGATTGTCTGATCCAGTCTCGATTATTTACAGATCGCCGTCATAAAGCTTGAATATTGCTGAGTGCGCGGCGTTAGACAACAGACAAACAAAACTAACCCGGAATCCCCAACCCCACACAGTATAAAGCCCGATCCTCTGTAGTGAGTGAGTGAGTTGGGTTTAACTCCGCTTTTAACAGTATTCCAGTTATATCACGGCGTGTCAGCTAATTGTGGGAGGAAAGTCCGAAGTGATGCAGGTCTCGAGCACGTGTATGGTGCTGACAAATCTAGAAACATAATCGGGGCGAACCGGCATTCGAACCCACAATCATAGGTTTCTGGCGCGTGCCCAAAGGACGCAACTCTGCACAGCGAATTGCGGCGCCTTAGACGACGGCCTTCTTCCTTTCAACTATTTTCTCTTCTTTCCACGTCGGGTATTTTACCCGCTTTTACCGTTTTAGCAATCTTCCAGCAATATCATAGCGGGTGAACCAGAAAAGGGCTTCACACATTGTATCCATGAAGGGACTCGAACTAGGGTTTTCGGCTTAACGAGCGAACGCTTTAACCAGGAGGCTACCAGTCAGCCCCATCGCGTGGAACAGATAATCCCTGTCATATGCTCAGGATGGAAAGAAAGACAAATAACACCACGAATACAAGTTGGCATGACCGCCAAAGAGTCATAATTGGTGCCACTTTGGGCTTCGCGAACCAGTGGTCCATTGAATACAGATGCAGGGTGGAACTCTGATCATGTTATTCGCACGGACAGTTATACTCAGACCAAAATACATGTTCATCGGGGTGCCGTTGTACAAAACAACCTTAGTGCTACGACTGTCGTAAGTCTGTGTCGTAAGGCATAGTAGTAACGAGGTGATGTGAGGTGCATTTGGGTTTAACGTCGCGTCCAAGATTATTGCACTTATATAGCGACGTGCATGCACGTGTGTGTGTGGCTGCTTGTACTAGTCCAGACTGATGCCGATTTATAGTGCTAGCACACTGAGATACCATGCCGCAGTTTAACATGAATACCCCACTCACAGTATACTGACTCCGAGCCGACCAGTCCTTGTTTTAGCCCCTTAATGCCGAGTGCCAGGCAGGGTAACAACAAGTACCATCTTTTAACGTCTTTTGGTATGACGCGGCCGGGGATCGAACCCCGGACCTTCTGCTCTCCGGGCGGACGCTCTACCACTAGACCACGGAGGCGGTCTGGTAGTTACAATCGCGCTAAGATCACTTTGTACAAGGGCACCCTGATCACCAACAACATGACACAAGGGTGGAGAATGTGGATTTATTTGACTGTATACGGTAATGACACGTATGGCCCTATGCAATCATTTAACCATAAGTGAATACAACTTCACCATCACTAGATGTACCTGTGATTAACACCAAAACATACATATACACCTGTAGTGGGAAATATATTACACCTCAATATATATATATACCATATCACTATGGGTAGGGCGTTCTCTTGGACGTACCGTAGACATGCCATATTATTGCCTGTGATAATTACCAGTCCATATATTTTCATTGATCAACAGCTCTGCTTTTTTTAAAAATAAAGTTAAAAACAGGATTATTTTAATTTGATAAAATTCAAAATGTATCACCTTAAGAACTCGGTTCTCTGCCAAGAAATTGCCACACTGAATAAATATTATCAGGGGAAATGGTCACTACAAAGAATTTGCTATCAACTAATTAACATGATAAAATAAATTTTATAATCGTGTGGTGAGTTATCAAAATAGGAATAATACATATTTAAAAAACAAAGCAGGGTTTGAAAAATAATTATATTTAGTCATGCAGGCATGTGAACCTTGACGGTATCCACTCCAAACTGATTGGCCTTGCTGAAAAACGATATATGAAGGAGGTCTAGCGTATTCCAAGAGAGCATCCTACTGGAGGGAAGAGTTGTGTTGACCACCTCTCTGCTGGTGACTGTAGAGGCAACACTGATTGGCAGACAGTGATCACAACACTTGAACGTAGCCCTTTGGGAGTCCCTTAATGCACAAACAGTCTACATACCACCCATATTCATAACCAAGACACCTACTTTATATACAGAATTAATCACAAATCACAAATTTATAAGAATTAGTCATGTGGGTACTCTAAATGATCAGTCTGAAGTTTGTAAAAATGCAAAAGATGTGTGAAGATAAACTCCCTCCATGTTACATGAAATGTTATGACTATTAAGAATGTAAGGATAAGAATTTATGGATGAACAACTTCTTTATTACAATTAAGAGCGACGTTTCGGTGTAGTTTCTAACACCGTTATCAAGCAAGCGACGTTTCGGTGTAGGTTCTAACACCGTTATCAAGCACTTGCTTGATAACGGTGTTAGAACCTACACCGAAACGTCGCTCTTAATTGTAATAAAGAAGTTGTTCATCCATAAATTCTTATCCTTACTTAGTACTCCAACTTCTAAATGCCTATCAAAGAAGTAATAAGAATGTTTATAAATAAATGAATATTTCATATTCAATGAAACAGTACTTCTTATAGATTTCAGCAATAAAATTAAATTAATATGTCATGAAATGCCTTACAAATTCAACATGTCTAAATGAGTTGCATATATGATGTTCCAGAAATTAATCCATGAAATATCAAGGAACGATAAGGCTTGAAACAGTTTAACAAATCCTACAAAAACATGGTCCTCATTCTTTAAAAGGAACAGGTTTCATAACATGTCACAAAACAAAACAATATCTTTAAAACTAACATTTCAGGTTTAGGAATGACTTGCATTATGGAAATAAAATGTTTATACATGAAATATGTTTGACATTAGAGAGTTTACTTTTTAATTAAGAACAGGTTTAGTGAAATTTGCAATAAAATCTACATTTGAATAATTTCACTTCACCTTATTTTCATACACTGGTTCTTAAACATATTTGACAAATTGTAGATACTTTCGGAACATCTAACTCTTCCCCATCACCTGAGAATGAAGTGTATTATGACCAAGTAATCCCTGAATCTCATAAAAATATGAACTGAACAGGATGCAGGTAAAAAAGAATCTTTGAGCACACATTTATGTCAAGAAAATGGCAAAAGCAACAACTGTCCCTTCATTGGGCTAGATTCTCCATCCTCCTGTGACCATCCTCCCACAGGGTTGCAGATCTTCAAAACGGACAACAATGAAAGATTAAAATTTCAAAATAATTTTGAAGGCCCAAGACAGTGACTACCTTTCCAAATACATACTTCACAACACTATACAGAGTAAATGAAGCAGTGGGGTTGGGAGTGTGAGCATTTGCTACTAATTAGGATCAAAGTCATTGATGCAGTTTATGAAGAATATTCCACTGCTAACTGAAAATGAATCATAGAATCATTCATTATACAGAAATACCTAAAAGCAGATGGAGGGCCGACATTATTGCCTTTGATTTAATCATTTCATCACCATTAATATAAGGTTTCATGAAATGCACATGGAGGAATTTTCATACATGAGATTACTTCATCAAGAAATGAGCAAAAACCAATACCAAATTATCTGCACATCTTTATACCCGATGAAACATCTAAAAACATGAATAAAAGAGTTCAATGTAAGTAAAACAACATTATAGCACTAGTGTTGTAAAACAAGTTCACATAAAAGTGTAGAGTCATTTCTCCAGAGAATAAAACATTACATAACAATGTTCGACATCTTCAGTTCTTGTCCTCTTGCTCTCACAGAAGTCCCTTGAATCAGTGCCAGTGGCAGACCGTGGCAGTAGGATGTTGCCAGGACAGGCTGTGACAAGAGCTCCTCCCATCACTAAAGTAGTTGTGTCTTGCCAGAACACCATGACTAGGTTGAGAGATGTTGCCAGAACACTGATATATTCATAAATGGGGATTAAACCAAGATGTGAGATGTTGCCACAACCAAAAGATGGTGAGACATTGCCACAACCACAAGATGGTGAGATAGTGTCACAAGCCAAAGGAGATGTTCCCACAACCAATGGCGGTTAGATGTTGCCACAACCTAAGTAGTGAAATGTTGCAACAACCCAAGGCAGTGAGATGTTGCCACAACCCAAGACAGTGAGATGTTGCCACAACCTAAGTAGTAAGATGTTGCCACAACCCAAGACAATGAGATGTTGCCACAACCCAAGACAGTGAGATATTGCCACAACCTGAATCAATGAGATGTTGCCACAACCTAAGTAGTGAGATGTTGGCACAACCCATGACATTGAGATGTTGGCACAACCCAAAACAGTGAGATGTTGCCACAACCCAAATCAATGAGATGTTGCCACAACCCAAGACAGTGAGATGTTGCCACAACCCAAATCAATGAGATGTTGGTACAACCCAAATCAATGAGTTGTTGCCACAACCCAAGACAGTGAGATGTTGGCACACCCAAGACAGTGAGATGTTGCCACAACCCAAATCAATAAGATGTTGCCACAACCCTAATCAATTAAATGTTGGCACAGCCCAAGTAGTGAGGTGTTGCCACAACCCAAATCAATGAGATGTTGGCACAGCCCAAGTAGTGAGGTGTTGCCACAACCCAAATCAATGAGATGTTGGCACAACCCAAGTTGTGAGATGTTGCCACAACCCAAGACAGTGAGATGTTCCCACATCCCAAGACAGTGAAATGTTGCCATGCCCTCAGACCTTGAGATGTTGCCACTTCCTGAAGGCGATGATCAAAACATTCTTCATTTCTCTTCTCAATTTTGGGCAGCCTTCCACAGGCAGATTCCACCCTCCTACGATCTCCTGAGACAATTTGTCCTACAGTACATCAGTTCCAGAATGCAATCCTTGCCTGTATTGTCTACTGGCTAAGATTGGGTTCTAGTACCAGTGCCCAATCATGAATACTCCACAACCCACAGACAGCAATGGAGGTCTGACTGTCAATAAATACTGCAACAATAAATATTACCAATATATACATTCGGTACTAGATGGCAGCTCCAACGTAACCCTCGCACTAAGGGTAAATCTGTAATTATGTACACTGGTTCAATTTCAAAACCCCAAGAGGTCCATTCAACCCCTTAAGAGTCACACGGTTTTAACAGTGTTTATGTCTCACTGGCATTTAAAAATCAGTTTCACATTATGTGTCTGTATCCTTCTGAACATGAAAGTGCACATAGTCTCAAAACCATTCCATATCAGTTGACCATTCACAAATCAGTGCTGATTGTTCAGAAAGCAGCATCTTGAGGTCTCCTGTCACTTGGTTTATGGGCCTCCAGCAGATCAATTTATTTGCAGTTATTTCACAGAACTATAGACTGGCCTCTTGACATCAAAGTATTTTCACCAGATCTGATAACTGTAGTTCATTGCAGTAGATAAACAAATATGTCAGTCATACCTTGTTTTGGGTTGTCAATCACTCCAGGAATAACTCTGACGAACATCTGTACATGGTGATTAGACAGTTTGGTACACAATGGTCCAACATGCATACCATCACTTCCTGGATTCAGATCTGGCAGTCACAGAGATAATGATGACCATCACTCAGACCATGGTGATGGCCACTGAGACCATGACAGTAGTCACAAAGACCATGATAGCAGTCATTGAGACTATGATGGCTATTAAGACCACGACTTGTCACTGAGGCCATGATACCAGTCATTTAGAACATGATAGCAGTCACTGACACCATGACAGCAGTCACTAAGACCATGATGACAGTCACTGAGACCATGACAAGTCACTGAGACCATGATGACAGTCACTCAGACCATAATGGCGGTCACTCAGACCATGATGGTGGTCACTCAGACCATGATGATGACCACTGAGACCATGACAAAAGTCACTCAGACCATGATGACAGTCACTCAGACCATGATGACAGTCACTCAGACCATGATGACAGTCAATGAGACCATGATAACAGTCACTCAGACCATGAGGACGGCCACTGAGACCATGACGAAAGCCACTGAGACCATGATGACGGCCACTGAGACCATGACGACAACCACTTCAGAGTTGTCCCTTGTCAGTGGGTACCTCTCACACAACTTTATATCACATAGTCACACAACACACACTGTCCTGCTCCTAGGGACTTGAATCACTCTCTGACTTCCTCAGCAGTCTATCTGTGGACTTTCCATGAATACACACATCCACTCGCAGTGACTCTTTGGGCAGGGCCACAACTAGGACCCCGGAGGATGTCCCGGAGGGCTGGGTTGACATGTCATCCACGGAAGAAGAGCTGCTGCTGTTCTCCGAATTGTTCAGTGGAACATTGATGTTCTCGAGGACCAGGTAGTCCCGATCTTCCTCCATCAGTTCTTCCAGCATCATCCTCAGCTGGGTAAAGCAGGGTCTGTCTGCTGGATTAGCAGCCCAGCACTGTAGCATGAGAGCATACCTGCAAGCAGAAATACAGGTGAGTCAACGACCACTATGAGCAACATGATGCTTTGATATAAACATGCAGTGTTTTGTTTGTTGTTTAACGCCACACTCAGCAATATTCCAGTTATATGACAGCAGTCTGTAAATAATCGAGTCTTGACCAGACAATTCTGTGATTGACATCATGAGCATCAACCATGCAATTGGAATATGATGGCATGCACCAACCAAGTCAACTGAAACTGACCACACAATCCTGTTAGACACCCCTTACAACAAGCATAGTTGCCTTTTACGGCAAGCATGTGTTGCTGAAGACCCATTTTTCCCGGGATCTTCACGGGTCAAACATGCAATGACAGTGAGTGCATGAGTGAGTGCATGAGTGAGTGCATGAGTGAGTGCATAAGTAAGTGCATACGTGAGTGAGAGAATGTGTTCATGAGTGAGTGAGTGAGTTAGTGAGTGAATGTGTTCACGAGTAAGTGAGAGAATGTGTTCATGAATGTGTTCATGAGTGAGTAAGTTAAGTGTAATAACATGTTTCAGTAGAGTGAGTGAGTGAATGTTGTGTTACACCAGTCAACAATATCCCAGTAATGTCACAGAGGTAAATAACCACTGGTTGATAGCACAAGCAACAATCTATGTTTTGGGGGCACAGTAACACAATCAAGCAGGTCATACATTAGAACCATTCGATCCTCATTAGTTGGATCTCATTAGCATTTCCTCACAGGCTGACTGACTGAACATGGGAGAATAATTCATGAAAGCCCGAGTCACTCAGGAATGGTAGTCAAATGATCTAAAGGAAATGTACATTCGATAGGACAGTCAACCTGTGAATTAACACTTAGTCATGTAGGGTAGGGTAGGGTAGGGTAGGGCAGGGCAGGGCAGGGCAGGGCAGGGCAGGGCAGGGCAGGGCAGGGCAGGGCAGGGCAGGGCAGGGCAGGGCAGGACAGGGCAGGGCAGGGCAGGGCAGGGCAGGTAAAAATAAACATCTTTTGCTAATTATGCATGATTTTTTTATTAGTAATTAATAGACATAGCAAATCTCATACTGAACGTAAAGAGGTGGGGGGGGGCAATTTGATCCACTTTTAAGTTGCAAAACTATCTGTAAAGACAAAGGAGCCTTCAGGTGTCAGGGCAGCTATAACTTAGGGCAGGTGAATACTCACAGCTCTTCAGAACAATTGCTTGTCTTCTCCATCCTATAGCCATTCACAAGGACATAGTACAGATCAGACAGGGCTATATGAGGGTAGGGCGACGCACCTGGAAGCAAGTGACACATGATAAATACAATAGACCTATATACTCTCTGTTAAAGCAACAGATTCTCTCTTTCACTTTTTTTATTGAATAAGTGAGCGAGTGGCGTGTCAGTTTAATGTGGCAGGAAAGCCCGAAGTGATGCAGGTCTCAGACGTTTACCACTTCGGTGAAACCTACGAGCATGGGTATGGTGCTGACAAACCTAGAAACATAATCGGGGCGAACTGGGATTCAAACCCACAATCATAGGTTTCTGGTGGGCCCAAGGGATGCAACTCTGCACAATGAATCACGGCGCCTTAGACGACTGGGCCACCCGTGCCCCCAGCTCTCATGAGAAACATTGGGTACTAAGTACCTGTCATCTCTATAGTCAGCTCATCTTCCCGAAGCAAGAGAGTTAACTGACTTTAAAAGTCCAGTTTCCACCCTTGCCGAACTAGGATGGTATTATGGAGTTACATTTGGCTGGGCTAACGAGTCTATGCACAGTCCAATCAAAATCGTGCACCGAAATCGAAATCCGGTTCGTTAACTGTCGTGCAGATTTCGATCGATTGCAGGATTAGCAAAGCATGTGCACCGCCAACTCGTTGTCAGCAGATATTTTCCAAATCTGTTCATGTTTTTAATCAAGGTACTCTCGTGATTTGATGCATTTCGCCATGTAAGACCCATTTTATCACAATATAGATCTTTATTTTCGATCAGATCGTCCTGACTGGGCGCCACCATTTTGTGTGAAGCAAACACAAGTGATATGAGAAGTGGAATCTCATTGGTCCATAGGACAGGCAATAGGTAATAGCCACTGGTGGCGCTACGATCCAGCCCAGTATTTCCTGCCTAGTTCGGCATGGGTGGAAAACTGGACTTTTAAAGTCAGTTAACTCTCTTGCCTCGGGAAGATGTAGTCAGCTCTGATGGCAAACACTGTAGACAGCTCTCATGAGAAACATTGGGTACTAAGTACCTGTCATCTCCATGGAACAACATAGAAAGAACTGTACCTATGGTATACACTTACTCCCACTGGAGCCATGCTCTTTAAATAAAACTAATCACACACACCATCAGGGAGATGAAGTTTCAGTACGGCATGATTTGCACTGATTTACTTACCCATTGTAACAATTTCCCAAAGCAGGATGCCGAATGACCACACGTCACTCTGGGTGGTGAACACTCTGTCTCTGAGGGACTCAATAGCCATCCATTTGAGAGGAAGCTTCCCATTGGTCAGTTTCTTGTACTGGTTGTCATTGTAGATGTCACGTGACAGGCCGAAATCACAGAGCTTGACCACCTTGTTTGGGCCAAGTAGGACATTCCTGGCAGCAAGATCACGATGGACGTATCTTCGATCAGTTAGGTATTCCTATGAAAAGAAAACAAGAAAATTAATAGGCTATTGTTTTCAAATCCTAATCTTAACTGTAGTAAATACATTTGTGGACTCCAGCATATCAGTTCCATAAGGTTGAGTCCCAGATGTTGGGTTTGAATAGTACAGTAAACTACGGTTATAACGAACACGCTTATAACAAACTGACCGATATAACAAACTTATTTTGTAGTCCCGTCTATGTGATGTATATATGCTGTATCTATGCTTATAGCGAACTACGGTTATAACGAACTGAAATAAGTGGTCCCTTTGAGTTCGTAATAACCTTAGTTTACTGTATTTCACTAAAATCGCAGTCTGTAATCTTAAAATGACAGTCAAGATGGATGTGAATCCCTAGTTGTTGTCTGACCAAGGATCACAAGAAGTCAGAGATTCAGACCCATGGCCAGTGGACCCTGCAAAAGTTCAAGGAGAGCAACTCTGCATTGCAAATTGTAAACATGGACCTAAGCTTGTCAGCAAGGTCACAACCAGGAGCTACATAGCCACTACCAGATTCCCAATGAACTTCTATCAAGCATGACATCAAGAGTTTATTCAGATTGGTGCCGCCCAATTCCCATTTAACTGACGTCAATCATGACATCAAGGACCCATTCCCACTGAGGTCCCTCAAACCCAGTATCACTGGCACTAAGCAGCCTTGGATCTCAATCTACTTGTATCCATCCAATCGCCATTCAACTTCCATCAAACATGATGACCTGGAACCTATGTCCCAGAATAAAGTTTAATAGGAAATGTGTCTTGAAAGGAAATTGCTTCTGTCTTACATCCCGATGATCTACGAGAGTCAATAGGTACAGTGACACAACATACAGGCTCCCCGATGATCTACAAGGGTCATTAGGTACAGTGATACAACATACAGGCTCCCCGATGATCTATGAGGGTCAATAGGTACAGTGACACAATATACAGGCTCCCCGAACATCTACGAGGGTCAATAGGTACAGTGACCCAATATACAGGTTCCGTGATGATCTACGAGGGGTCAATAGGTACAGTGATACAACATACAGGCTCCCCAATGATCTACCAGGGTCAGTAGGTACAGTGACCCAATATATAGGCTCCCTGATGATCTACGAGGGTCAATAAGTGCAGTGATACAACATACAGCCTCGCAGATGATCTACGAGGGTCAACAGGTATGAGGGTCAATAAGTACAGTGATACAATATACAGGCTCACAGATGATCTAAGAGGGTCAACAGGTACTGTGACACAATATACAAGCTAATGATCCATCAGCCTGTCAAACATCATATGTCTGCACAACCTCCGAATCAACAACTACGCCAGAAGAAGCATGCTGTTGAAACTCTGGTTTATCTCCTTCACAAAACATGACACCAAACATGAAGTGGAAAATCTTCAAAATTACTCCAAAACAGTTGACAATCCCCACTGAAATGTAGTAAACCACATACAAGGGGCATCCCCTGATGGCAAGTCCCATATGTTATGCCAGTGTCATTCCGGGTCGGCAGATTCAAACAGCTGTTTGCAGTATGCATTTCGCCAGTCAGCCAGAACTGATAATACCAACCCCATAACATGTTATGGTTAATTTCACCCCAAGTTTTCAATCTAAATATTGACAAAGTAAACCTCTTATGTCTATCTTCTGACTACGAAGATTGAAAAAAAGCCATTATCACAAACTTTGTGAAAGCTGTTTATTGGAACCCTAGTTGAGCCGAGAGTCTGTCATATCTCCAGACAAGTCCTGTTGGCTTCTGAGGGGAAACATGGGCCTCGCTATACAACTAACATGCTTAAGTCATTAAACAAAACCTGTGTATCTAACACTTTTTAAAATGCTTCTCTGAGATGCTTATCATTCTGCCATCCGTGGCTGGGCAAAGAGGGTACACAAAAAGTTAAGGCACAACAAACTTGTTATGTTCTTCTCAAATGTGAATTATCATTTCTTGTTCAAGGTCCTGCAGTTTCTTTATATTTCCTACGTCAATGATGACAAGGCAGATAGATAGAATATCTCACAGGTGAAATGAATGCCAAAATGTTTATTTTAATTTCGACTTGATTGTTGCTCAGTAGAGCTCCCTTGGTGGATCTTGCTTCAGAGCAGTGAGTCACTTGGCACAATGGGCTTAGAGAGAGGAAACAGTTGCCAAGCATGCCAATATTACCATACTGTAAAAACTATAAACTGTGTGTTTGATGTGCAGTTTTTTGATATGATAGCATTTATTTCATGATAAATTGCCTCTGGTCT
Source organism: Haliotis cracherodii (assembly GCF_022045235.1). Taxonomy (NCBI): domain Eukaryota; kingdom Metazoa; phylum Mollusca; class Gastropoda; order Lepetellida; family Haliotidae; genus Haliotis; species Haliotis cracherodii. The sequence continues at coordinate 36,243,891 of NW_027266308.1, forward strand.
TCTGTAATATGACAACGGCCTGCTTGCCTCATTGTGTCTTCATACGATATGGAACATGATGTATGGTGAAGGTATCCCAACTACTGAACAGTCAGAGGCTCACATATGCATGTGACTTCATCCAAGGAAGAGATTGTCTGGTTAGAGTGAGTGAGTTGGGTTTAATGCCACTTTTAACAGGATTCCAGTTATATCACGGCGTGTCAGCTTAATGTGGGAGGAAAGCCCAAAGTGATTCAGGTCTCAGATGTTTAGCACTTCAGTGAAACCCACGAGCATGGGTATGGTGCTGACAAACCTAGAAACATAATCAGGGCGAACCGGGATTGGAACCCACAATCATAGATATTTAAATCAAGTGTCTTAAAAAAATACACAGACTGAAGAAAAAAGAAACATTTTTTTTTTTTTTTTTGATGAAACAGAAAATGACTGACAAGTGCCGGGATTCCTACTGAAATGAGATACAAATAATTTATACAATGTTGCAAATGTGAATTGTAGACAACTTTCTGCAAAGTAAATTGATCATAAACAAGTTCCATTTGAAACAACTAAAATGATTTTTGTTAACTGACCAGCTCTCTGGAGGCAAGTTCCCGAGGCAAGTGAGTTTACTGACTATACAAGTCCAGTTTCCACCCTTGCCGAACTTGGCTGGAATTATGGAGTTAAATTTCGGCTGGACAATGAGTATAAGCATAGTCCAATCAATATCATGTAATGAAATCACCATTTGGTTTGTAAACTGTCATGCAGATTTTGGTCAATTGCAGGATTTGCAAAGCATGTGTACCGCCAACTGAGGATCAGATATTTTCAAAATCTTTCCATGTTTCCAATCAAGGTACTTGCATGAACTGATGCACTTCACTAAGTAAGACCTGTTTTATTACAATATAGATTCTGATTATCGATCAGATCGTCTTGACTGGGTGCTGCCATTTTGTTTGAAGTAAAATAGGAGGGACATAGAAGGGACATAACTCGTAATAACTCGTTAAGGTCATGCTGGACAATATTTCAGTTATATCACAGCATCACTTCAGTGAAACCCATGAGTATGTACCCAATCCCACCCCTCCAAATACCACCAATCCCTTTCAACTGAAGAATGCTCTTGGCAACATCCTAAATGATGAAGTTATTAATAAGTTACAGCAAACTGCACAACACAACTATTTCTCTTGATCTGTAATTATAGACTTGGCACATGCAGCCACAGACACAGCTATCTACAGGTGGACATTTACGAGATATCCTGGGATCATCCCCAGACATTCCAACTGCAGTAATTACAAACTTGTCTGTACAATTTTTAAAATTAGAATATCATTATGAAAGATCAAATAACACAACTGAATGTTAAAAAACATGACAGACTCTTAGTTTGAATATTCTGTATGAAATATTTATTGGTTAGTTTTTTCAGTTAGGATTAATTATCTTAATAATTAATAAATATTAAAAGTAACTTGCACAACTATTTCTACATTATACCCTCATTAGTTAAAAGAGATTTTGGTTTTATGCTGCTTTGAACAGTATTCCAGTTATATCCTGGTGTATCAGCTTAATGCGAGAGGAAAGCCTGAAGTGATGCAGGTCTCAAATGCTACAGAATCACTTGCAATTTATTTACTTCAGATTAACTAAAAATCCTATATGACACTTCATATTAAATGATACCTGTGAAGATTAGGGGTAGAATAGATCTTCAGCAACCAATGCTTGCCGTAAAAGGCGACTATGCTTGTTGTAAGAGACAACTAACGGGATTGGGTGGTCAGACACGCCGACTTGGTTCATGCATATCATTGTATCCCTATAGCGTGGATTGATGCTTATGATATGAATCACTGGATTGTCTGGTCCAAACTCGATTATTTATAGACCGTCGTCATATAGCTGGAATATTGCTGAGTGAGGTGTGAACAAACAAACATACAAACAAAACAAACAAACAAAATCATATTAATTGAAGGCGTATTCCCAGTTTAACCTCATGAAGGGACACCAAAAATGGGGTTGCAGAATTTTTTCGGGCGAGGACAGTTTACTTTCTTAACTTATTTATGGATTGTCAAGACGAAACTGCAAGATTAAAACAGGTCAATCACAAACAAAGATAATCCAAGGAAACGTAAGTCAGGACATTTTTTAATGACTGTTGATTATTGTAAAACAAGAATTAAACACTGAAACACACAACTTCTATTATGTACATGAAACCCCCAAAAAACACATCCAACATTTTACTTTGGTGGATAAATTAGAAAAACATAAACTTGAATTTAATTATCAAAGACTTACCATAGCCATGGCCACTTGTCTAGCAAAGGACAACATGTCGGTCGGGGTGATGAAATAATTTTCAATGCCGCCGGAATCATCGACCATTGAATATGCAATTTCACTGGCACCATCTGACCGCTTCCGAAGATCACCCTCCAGACGACATTTCCTGCAATATTGATGAAGAGTGATGAAGAACAGGCAACCATCCCCAAAGGATGTTTGTAATCAAGCACTAGATACTGTATCTTTTGTAGGTCTGGTCAGGTACGATCTGGTCAGGGGAGAAAGTTTATCTTTTGTCATCAAAAGTGATGAATTATTGAAAATAATTACATGCCACAAATTTGAAGAACAAACATGAATTTTGGGAGCTCACCTGGAATTTTCGAATTCGGTCTTAATTTGGTCTAACTAGCTGAAGCCTCTTCCAACTTATACCTCATTGTGGAGGTAAAATTCATCTGGCTGAACAGTTTTACATTGTTCAGGTGAGTTAAATGTGTCAGATACATGTGGGCTATATCCCCAAAGCTACTTGTACAATGAATGTCTATCTGTATCTCAATACCTATGAGTAGCGTACTGTCCAGTAGAAAGGAGGCCAGTCATCAGAGGGAAGGATCAGGAAGAGGATGAGGTAAAGGATGACAATAGGGGTGAGGGATAGGGGTGGGGAAACACAGGGCAGGGGAAGTGAACAGGTATAGGGTTGGAAGACTAGGGGCAGCAGAGGACATGGATGAGGCTATAAATTGGGGACAGGAATAGGGAACAGAGACCAGGGGAAGGTGACACAGGTGATTGTAAGGGATGAGTAAGCTAGTATGGTTTTACACCGCTTTTAGCAATATTCCAGCAATATCACGGCAGGGGACACCAGAAATGGGCTTCACACATTGTACCAATGTCGGGAATCGAACCCAGGTCTTCGGCGTGACGAGCGAACGCTTTAACCACTAGGCTACCCGATCGCCCTGTAAGGGATGAAGGGCAGGGGAAGGTGACACAGGTGATGGTCAGGGATGAAGGGAGGGAAGGTGACACAGATGATGGTCAGGGATGAAGTGAGGGAAGGTGACACAGGTGATGGTCAGGGATGAAGGGAGGGGAAGGTGACACAGGTGATGGTCAGGGAAGAAGGGAGGGGGAAGGTGACACAGGTGATGGTCAGGGATGAAGGGAGGGGAAGGTGACACAGGTGATGGTCAGGGATGAAGGGAGGGGGAAGGTGACACAGGTGATGGTCAGGGATGAAGGGAGGGGAAGGTGACACAGGTGATGGTCAGGGATGAAGGGAGGGGGAAGGTGACACAGGTGATGGTCAGGGATGAAGGGAGGGGAAGGTGACACAGGTGATGGTCAGGGATGAAGGGCAGGGGATAGGGAAGGGAGAAGGGGACAGGGATAGAGGACTGGGGAAGGAGGACAGTGATGGAGGACATGATAGGGACATGGATAGGGGAAAGGTATAGAGGACAGTGGTAGAGGACAAGTGAAGGGGAAAGGGATAGAGGACATGATAGGGTTATGGATAGGGGTCAGGGACAGGGGACAAGGACAGGAGGAAGGTGAATGGCCAAGGAATAAGGGATAGGATCAGTGTAAGGGAACAGGGAAAGGGGACAGGGATGGAGGACAAGTTAAATCTATGTAAAAGGAGCTGAGCAGAAGTTGAACATATTGAAACAAAGAATATTCATTTGGCATGTTCCCAATAAAAAACTAAGCCTTGTAAACCAGATTTCCTGCATTCATTGATAATAGCTTCTTCATCCTCTGTGCCCTTGCCTCATGAACAAAGATGGGTTAAAGGTAGCAACCGATTCCATACTTCCAAACCTGCTGAAATAACTGCCTCATTCACTGCAAAAATATTCCATCCTAGCAATAACTGTTTGTGTTGGCCCTCGTCGAATCCTCACAATAAATAAGCAGCCATCGCCACAGTGCATCACCTTATTAACAATAAAGCATTTATTTTCAAGTCTCCATTATATTTGTGTACATCACACTTACTTTAAACATAGCACTAATTAGGCAGACAAGATAAACACTTCAAAGTAACACTTTGTATACACACATGCTTCCTGTACCCACTGCTTTCCTGATTATACTGCATGTTTATATCACTGCTTCACGAAATTGACATCTGTCGATGAATGTGTATTTCATTTCCACCACCATCAACTACAAGTCCAGCATCGTACAAGCTTGTTCGCGGAACATGTCACGCATCCGTAGTTTTCAAATAAACCTTCAAGTGTAAGTGGATAACAACATGTCATGTAACTTTTTAAAGGACTTCACTTTCACACACACGGCATAACATGCATTGCTGGTTGTACCTAAAAGTAGGCCTCTATTTCATAAGCATCTGTTGTCATGGAATTCCCTTCAAACAAGATCCTGTAGCACGATTCACAAAGCTGCCAGACTTAAGCTACCTATGACTTCCAAGAGAGTTTAAAAAATTTAAAATTGCACTAGCACAATTTAGATGTTCCTCTCACAACCTGTATATAGAGACTGATATGAAATCACACTGATAGAAGAGACAGAATGTGCACATTGTGTAAAACAAATTCAATTGAAGATGAGTTTCACTTTCTCCTGGTATGTCAAGCTTACAAACATTTACGTGATAAATATTTGCCATCTTTCTACTCTGTACACCTGAATGTCCATAAGCTTGTAGATCTTTTAACTTCATCTAATGATACTATGTTATGTAACCTGTCAACATATGTTTATCATGCTATGTCACATAGAAACAGAACACGTCACCTACATGTAAATAAGCATTGTACTATAGGCCTGTGGCCTTTTCAGTACTGAATAAACTGATTGACTAACTTCCAAGCTTTAACACAGGTTGTTTAGTCGTTCGGTCCTTAGTTCCATGCCGCACTCTGAAATATTCCAGCTATATGACGTCAGTCTGTAAATAATCGATTCTGGACCAGACAATCCACTGACTGCCATCATGAGCATCGATCCTGTGTTTCAGTTATGTCTCAATAAGAATAGATGAAAAAGTGTTTCTCTATACTGGGAGTTATTCAAAACATTCACCTACTTGTTAATATTAGATAATGAAGGAAATCAAATATTTGAAGATTTCATCTTTTAATGATTCATCACATGTTTAAAAATATAAGACAATGTCTAGATAGGACATTAAGGCTTCACGACAACTCTTGTGACCGACCAATACAGTATCTACACTAGATGTATGCTTCCAGCCACCTTATGATATATATAAATCTTTATGTACCGTGAATGAAAATATGTAATATCTCTATATATATGATGTCCATTATGTATATCTACCTTTCATGTCAATAATTACCATATTCCACATTATAACATTAGCCCAGGGTGCTCTCAAAATTAGATTATTAGAAATACAGCATAAAATTCGTGGTTTATGCTGACAGCTTGAAATGTTTATATACAACAGATATATTTTCCAGAATTTAATTGCCCATAATTCAGGGTGCATATAACACACGAGTGTGTGTTATACACAAATAAATAAGTCTTGTGTACATTGATCAATCAGAAGGGGTGCTAATTGGGATTGTTCACTAGCCAATATATCAGCAAATATCGCTGCTTGTCAAAGCAGAGCGCTTATGTCGAATACGGTATATTTATTCTGAAATAGTTTGTACCCTGCCCTACGAAGGTGTCTTGTACAAAAAACATTCTTGATTCCCATTCACACTTACTGTCAATGAGTGTGAGTGTGAGTGAGTATGGTTTTACACCGCTTTTAGCAATATTCCAGCAATATCACAGCGGGGGACACCAGAAATGGGCTTCACACATTGTACCCATGTCGGGAATTGAACCCGGGTCTTCGGCGTGACGAGCGAACGCTTTAACCACTAGGCTATCGAACGCCCCTACTGTCAATGATTTGTACACTGTACTACAACTCAGACAAGTCCTCACCTATCTATTCAAGTTTATTAGGATAAGAGATTTGTATCAGATTGTAGGACGTCTTGTTTGGAGCCTAGGACTGCATGGCACTGTGTTTACACTGATAAGAAGGTGAAGGTTACCCTGTCCCCCCCAAATGAGATGTGATAAAGTCATTAATTGATTACACTGAAGATGGAGGTCAGGTATAAGAGACACAAAGTGCACAAAGTTTGTTGGTTGTTTCTTGTTTAAGGTCGCACTCAACAATATTCCAGCTGTATGACGACCCGTGAAGATCCTGGGTAGAATAGGTCTTCAGCAACCAATGCTTGCCGTAAAAGGCGACTATGCTTGCTGTAAGAGGCGACTAACGGTATCAGGTGGTCAGGCTCGCTGACTTGGTTGATGCATGTCATCGATCCCAATTGCGTGGATTGATGCTCATGATGTCAATCACTGGATTGTCTGGTCCAGACTTGATTATTTACGGACTGCCGTCATTATAGCTGGAATATTGCTAAGTGCGGCGCTAAACAACCAACCAACCAACCAACCAACCAACCAACCAACCAATATTCCAGCTATATGACAGCTGCCTGTAAATTATGCTCAAGTCTGGACCAGACAATCCAGTGATCAATATTGTGAGCAATGATCCACACCTCCAGGTACGATCAACCAAGTCACCATGGAGCATGGATTGATTAGCCTCTAATGACCAGGATAGGTTGCAGCAGGGGAATGCCCACACAGGGGAATGCACAAGGTACTGGCAGGTTTTAGTATAGTTTGCTTTGGAATCTAAAGTCTTTTCACTAAATATGGGAAAAGTTTTACAGTGATTTTTCAAAATTGAAAACATCCCACATACTGCAGAATATTACCTTCTTTGTAAGGACATCCCACAACATCCCACAAGAATATACGTATGAAAGAAAGACATATATGGAAAATGTTCAACAAGATTTTTTCTGGAAAGACAGCTTGGTCTAGGGGAGTGTCAAAATGCATGCTGATTTGAAGAAAACAACTATAAAAATCCAGAAAAGTGAATTAAAATTGCAGTTTGTTCCAAACAATATTTAACGAATGAAACACAGCTCTGTGCCCAAATACTTTTGACATATTTGACCTTGACCTATGAGAACAACTCCATCAAATGACTTCCCACATATCTTATTGGTTGATTACTGACCAGTAAGTTTTAATATGACTTTGTAAAGAATACATGAGAAATTTCATCTTCCCGAGGCAAGAGAGTTAACTGACTATAAAAGTCCAGTATCCACCCTTGCCGAACTAGGCTGGTATTATGGAGTTACATTTTGGCTGGACTAACGAGTCTATACATAGTCCAACCAAAATCGCGCACCGATATCGAAATCCAGTTGATAAAGTGTCATCCAGATTTCGGTCGACTGCAGGATTTGCAAAGCATGTGCACTGCTAACTCATTGTCAACAGATATTTTCTAAATCTATTCATGATTTTAATCAAGGTGCTCACGTAATTTGATGCACTTCGCGTTGTAAGACTCGTTTTATCACAATATAGATCTTCATTATCGATCAGATCGTCTTGACTGGGCGCCACCGTTTTGTTTGAAGCAAATGCAAGTGATACGAGAGGTTGAATCTGATTGGTCAATAGGTGAGGCATAGAAAGGACATAACTCATAATAGCCACTGGTGGCGCTACGATCGAGCCCAGGAATTCCAGCCTAGTTCGGCAAGGGTGGAAACTGGACTTTTAAAGTCAGTTAACTCTCTTGCCTCGGGAAGATGGAGAAATATTTGACACAATAAAGATAAGTTTTCAGCATAACTTTGTCAAAGGATCTCAGTGTTAATGACAAGTCAGTCAAATTTCAATTAGTCCTCCCCTCCAGATAGCCGAGCCAAGTAATGAAATAAGCTTTCAGCAACGGCTTTTATGATCGTGGCATACCTGCCAAGCATAACATCCTAGGCATTTGAGTTTTGCTTGAAGTAAGAGTGTCAAAAGCCAACATGAACCAGTTACAAATTTTCGTGATAGAGCCCTATCAGATAATTTGATATGCAGTTCCTCGCAGTGAACGGCTTCTTCAACAAGACGCCAAATATAAGCAAATTGTAGCATCGATAAGATAGTTTCATAATACCACAAGTAGGTGATAAGATACATAGCGCACTTGTGCTGATATTATCCCACTTCGTCAGTTTAGAGCATTTTATTTTCAGAGTGTTTAATCCATTTTTTGTCTCTCTGCACTCGGTCAACATGAAGCATATCATGTGAAGTACTTTGCACTCATTGTTTTATCAAACCTTTTAAAAAAACACACTTTTGAAACTCTTTAGAGTTTAAAGAAATTAATGATGAAAATGATAATAGTTAAAATCTGAAAGTGCTTTCCTAATTAAACGTTTTTTACTTACGGTGTAACGTGTTTGTTTTCAGAATACATGATCAATGATTATGTGGTACAATAGGATTTTTAACATAATATTTTCAATAAATACAACTGAAATGTATTGTTTTCACATTATACCATCCAGGAGATTCTTAACATAATTTCACATTATTTACAATATCCTGGATGTGTTTAATTATTTTCTGGGTTATATGTTCTGGATAAACCCATGGCTTGGGAAGTCAGGTAAAATTACATTTGTCTACTTCATTAGTAAATATAACGTCAACACCTGTGAATAACCAGTCTCGATCACCCTCGAAACAGATCCCATTGGACGTAAGGCAACTGAAAATCAGTGACGACACCAGGTGTTCAAGAAGTTGTTTGTGTCAGTTGGTATAATGCGATAAAAAAACAGCCTTTTATGTCTAAAATGTAGTATGTTTCATATATTACAGTACACATGTATCTATTGTACCAGACATGACATTGTTCTGCAGTGGCCGGAAACCATACACATTGCACTGGATAAATAATAATTACAGAATAAACAATTACTTATTTTTCTTTCTTGTATGTGTATATTATCAAAAAATTTCAAATCAATGCGAGTATGAATGGGCAAATAAAACTACTTTCATTCAATATCCTAATGTGAGTTTTTGTCTAGTGGAATCCTTAAACAAAAGACACAAAAATTTTCCTGAAGCTCTGCGATTGAGGTCAGAATATAGTGAGTGAGTGAGTTGGGTTTAACGCCGCTTTTAACAGTATTCCAGTTATATCACGGCATGTCAGCTTAATGTGGGAGGAAAGCCCCAAGTGATGTAGGTCTCATTCGGTGGTCTTAGAGGGAGGAAACAGTTGCCAAGCATGCCAGTATTACCATACTGTAAAAACTATAAACTGTTTGTTTGATGTGCAGTTTTTTAGTATGATAGCATTTATTTGATGATAAATTGCCTCTGGTCTTCTGTAATATGACAACGGCCTGCTTGCCTCGTTGTGTCTTCATAGGATATGTAACATGATGTATGGTGAAGGTATTCCAACTACTGAATGGTCGGAGGCTCACATATGCATGTGATTTCATCCAAGGAAGAGATTGTCTGGTTAGAGTGAGTGAGTTGGGTTTAATGCCACTTTTAACAGGATTCCAGTTATATCACGGCGTGTCAGCTTAATGTGGGAGGAAAGCCTGAAGTGATGCAGGTCTCAGATGTTTAGCACTTCAGTGAAACCCACGAGCATGGGTATGGTGCTGACAAACCTAGAAACATAATTGGGGCGAACCAGGATTCGAACCCACAATCAAAGGTTTCTGGCTTGTCCAAGGGATGCAACTCTGCACAGAAAATCGCGGCACCTTAGACGACTGGGCCAGCCGTGCCCCCGAAGTCAGAGTATAAATGATGTGTAATGTTCTTGAAGCATGTCTCTCATTCACCACACAAAGCAGTTAGAGGATAATGAGGTGCATGCCTGTATTTAGCAACACTTCCCAAGTGCATGTTTATTGAAAGTAAAACATTCTGACCAGCTTTGGTTCTAGATAACATTAGGTAATGAACTTCAGACCTTTGGCAACAGATTCCTGCAAGGAAGTCTCCAAGAACTCCTTTATTCTTTGGTTTTTATTGCCATCTTTGCAACCTTGACTCTAGGGATCTGCAACAAATGCCAATGTTACCAGGTTCCATCGATGTGGGCAGATGACAGAGGAACCTCCTACCACATAAGTTGATGGAATCCAATGTCTGTTAGCATATTGGAACATGAAACTTGCCAAAACTTCCTTAAAGTACATGATCTATATCTAACCGTAACTGCACTGAAAATGTGCTTTTGACTGATGCACCGAATCACCATACACTGAAGGTAATAATGTCATAGTGTATATCCTCTGCACTTCCAAACCAGGTTCAAGAGTAATTTCTGATCATGATGCATTAGGGGCTGGTCACGTGACCCCTTGTGGAAAAATATACCAGGTGTTATATATATATTGAGAGCTCATGGAAATGTGTTTTCGACAGTATCACTAAAATAAATCAAAATGACCAAAATAATGACTTTATCACTATTTGATGTTATGAAAAAATAAAAATCCACGAGCACTCATTTGACATGGCCTAAGCGTGCGCGGAACATTTCCCCAAGCTACGCTATCCCCTTCACAGATGCTGCATCCTTCACACATACACTGCATCTTTTACACATACACTGCATCTTTTACACACAGTTCCCCTAACAACATAATTCATCCTTTACACTGTTCTCCACACATACTGCATCCTTTACACTGTTCTCTTCAACAAAGGCTGCATCCTTTACACTGTCCCCTCAACACATACTGCATCCTTTAAACTGTTCCCTCCACACATACTGCATCCTTTACACTGTCCCCTCAACACATACTACATCCTTTACACTGTTCTGCACACATACTGAATCATGTACACTGTTCCCTGCAAACATACTGCATCCTTTACACTGTTCCCATTAAAAATACACACATACTGCATCATTTACATTGTTCCCTCCACACATACTGCATTTTTTACACTGTTCCCTACACATACTGCATCATTTACACTGTTCCCTGCACACATACTGCATCCATTACACAGTTCCCTACACATACTGCATCATTTACACTGTTCCCTGCACACATACTGCATCATTTACACAGTTCCCTGCACATACTGCATCATTTACACTGTTCCCTGCACACATACTGCATCTTTTACACTGTTCCCTACACACATACTGCATCCTTTACACTGTTCCCTGCACACATACTGCATCATTTACACTGTTCCCTGCACACATACTGCATCTTTTACACTGTTCCCTGCACACATACTGCATCTTTTACACTGTTCCCTGCACATACTGCATCATTTACACTGTTTCCTACACATACTGCATCATTTACACTGTTCCCTACACATACTGCATCATTTACACTGTTCCCTGCACACCTACTGCATCATTTACACTGTTCCCTACACATACTGCATCCTTTACACTGTTCCCTACACACATACTGCATCCATTACACAGTTCCCTACACATACTGCATCATTTACACTGTTCCCTGCACACCTACTGCATCATTTACACTGTTCCCTACACATACTGCATCCTTTACACTGTTCCCTACACACATACTGCATCCATTACACAGTTCCCTACACATACTGCATCATTTACACTGTTCCCTGCACACCTACTGCATCATTTACACTGTTCCCTACACATACTGCATCCTTTACACTGTTCCCTACACACATACTGCATCCATTACACAGTTCCCTACACATACTGCATCATTTACACTGTTCCCTGCACACATACTGCATCATTTACACAGTTCCCTGCACATACTGCATCATTTACACTGTTCCCTGCACACATACTGCATCTTTTACACTGTTCCCTACACACATACTGCATCCTTTACACTGTTCCCTGCACATACTGCATCATTTACACTGTTCCCTACACATACTGCATCCTTTACACTGTTCCCTGCACACATACTGCATCATTTACACTGTTTCCTACACATACTGCATCCTTTACACTGTTCCCTACACATACTGCATCCTTTACACAGTTCCCTACACATACTGCATCCTTTACACTGTTCCCTGCACACATACTGCATCATTTACACTGTTTCCTACACATACTGCATCCTTTACACTGTTCCCTACACATACTGCATCCTTTACACAGTTCCCTACACATACTGCATCCTTTACACTGTTCCCTACACATACTGCATCCTTTACACTGTTCCCTACACACATACTGCATCCTTTACACTGTTTCCTACACATACTGCATCCTTTACACTGTTCCCTACACATACTGCATCCTTTACACTGTTCCCTACACATACTGCATCATTTACACTGTTCCCTACACATACTGCATCCTTTACACTGTTCCCTACACATACTGCATCCTTTACACTGTCCCCTCAACACATACTGCATCATTTACACTGTTCCCTACACATACTGCATCCTTTACACTGTTCCCTACACATACTGCATCCTTTACACTGTTCCCTACACATACTGCATCCTTTACACTGTTCCCTACACATACTGCATCATTTACACTGTTCCCCTGCACATACATACTGCAATTTTTTCACACACCATTGCTTTGCACATATCTGGTATACACTGTTCCCGTTCGCATATACTCCCAGACGTTGCCTGCACACACTATTCACCTTCACCAATACTGCAGGTTCTACCACCCCCCCAGGGCGCCAGCATGCAAGTAGTCTGCTAGATGTACCCTGCACAACTCACTGTGCTGAACACACCACTCATCCGTTATCATCAACGCTGATACTTCGCATGGGGAGACTCTACCCTCCATACTGGCTGCTATGTGTCAGCCTGATTACTGCCTAGCTGGGTTTACAGGGTAAAGTGTTAACCTTTGTTGTGTCATGAGGGGTACGTAAGGGAGGGGTTATTTTGGGTGTGGGGTTGGATTGGGAGCAGGGTGGTGCAAGGGTGCTAGGTGTGATGTGAATGGCAGAAAGTTCTGTTGTGTTAAAAATAGGTTGCTGATGGGGTTATCCGCTAGTGCAGGAACAAGGTTAACTGAATCATCGCGAAAATGTGTTTGGTGTTTAACATCGCATTTATCACTATTTAAGCTATGTGAAGGCAGGTTATGAATAATCGACCAGACAATACAGTGATAGATATTGTGAGCAATGATCCATGCTATCGGGGTACAATAACAAGTACCGATAATCAACCTATTCACCCGATCTAGAACACTGGAACATCCGGGTTGGAAGAGGTATTCAGCAACCCATGCTTGCATTAAGATGCAACTGAGGGGATTGGGTGGTCAGGCTCACTGACTTGGTTGATGCATGTCATCGTATCCCAATTGCATCCATTGACACTCGTGATGTCAATCACTGGATTGTCTGGTCCAGACTCGATTATTTACATACTCATGTCATGAAGCTGGAATACTGCTGAGTGTGGTGTTAACAAAAAAAACCCAAACTAACAACAAACCCGTTCCAGTGAGTGAGTGAGTATGGTTTTATGCCGCTTTTAGCAATATTCCAGCAATATCACGGTGGGGGACATCAGAAATGGGCTTCACATATTGTACCCATGTCGGGAATGGAACCCGGGTCTTCGGCATGACGAGCGAACGCTTGAACCACTAGGCTACCCGACCACCACCACCCCACCCCCCCGATCCAGTAAGTCACCTCTTATGACCAGCATAGGCTGCTGGGGACTGATTCTAACCCAGATTCCCTCAGGGGTGTAACTGAATCATCAGAAACTCTCATTTTCTTCCTTACTATGTGAGGTTTGATGGCACTTGACAAAAATGCCATTTACCCACTACATCTTAATTAATGAAATATAAAAATGGTTTTCCTTATCGCTAGCAAATTGAAATACTCCTACACTAATAAGTATGGTTCACGGACTAGTTGCCAGCACCACCACAAACAATCCATTACACTGGGATCTGCACTCATCTTATCACTGGAACCAACTGAAGTGACCAGACTGTTCTAAAACGAATTAAAATGAAAAGGTGGTAATGTCTTTCTTAAGTGAGTACAACTGGAGCAGTGCCATAATCTACACACTTTAATAGAAGCATTATCTGCATGCTCAGGGCTCCCCGACTGACAGGGTGAGAGTGTTACACTGTGTGACACCATGCTGCTGAGATCATGGACCTGTCTACACTTGGCTATTGCACCAGCATACAGTGGGATCCTGGTCCTGCGCATACTAGGATCCCACACCTGGTACCAATAGACCTTGCATTTGTAAACATTGGGACCTTATACCTGAATACATTTGATCTTATACCTGAATACATTGGGATCTTGGACCTGAAAACATTTGGATCTTGGACCTGAAAACATTTGGATCTTGGACCTGAAAACATTTGGATCTTACACTTGAATACATTTGGATCTTGGACCTGAAAACATCTGGATCTTTGGCCTGAATACATTTGGATCTTATAGCTGAATACATTTGGATCTTTGACCTGAAAACATTTGGATCTTTGACCTGAAAACATTTGGATCCTGGACCTGAAAACATTTGGATCCTGGACCTGAATACATTTGGAGCTTTGACGTGAATACATTTGGATCTTATACCTGAATACATTTGGATCTTATACCTGAATACATTTGGATCTTACACCTGAATACATTTGGCTCTTGGACACTTCCACCTTGCACCTGTATACAAGTTATAGCATCTTGTGCCATATATATAGGGACCTCATATTAAATACACTCAGACCTAGTGCTTGTATTCATGAGGACCAAACAATCACCTGTATACAACACAATTATGAGCCTACATAACTGAAACATGCACCTGTAAAAAGGTAGACCACTGACTGTTGGACACCATAGTATACATAGTAACTACTACTGAATCAGACATTATGTATACTCACTTCATAAAGTTCTGGAGATTGCCGTGAGGTATAAACTCCATGATGAGGGCAATAGGCTCATTGAGGGTGCACGCTCCGATCATGGCAACAATGTTGGGGTGAGATCCGACCCGCTTCATCAGGTTGATCTCGGCCACCAGGTCCTCCTTGTAAGACAGGGGGGCTCCCTCTGAAACAGACAAAACATTTGGTCAGCCCAGTCAACAGGACATACCCACCCACCGCCCACCCTCTTGTAAGACAGGGCGTCCTTCTGAAACAGCTGCATGCAAACACTGGGTCAGCCTCTGTCAACAATACCTGCCCTCCCTACCTCCTTATAAATACCAGGCCCTCCGAACCTCCTTGTCAATACCAGGCCCTCCCAACCTCCTTATAAATACCAGGCCCTCCCAACCTCCTTATAAATACCAGGCCCTCCCAACCTCCTTATAAATACCAGGCCCTCCCAACTTCCTTGTCAATACAGGCCTTCCCAACCTCCTTGTCAATACAGGCCCTCCCAACCTCCTCATAAATACCAGGCCCTCCCAACCTCCTCATAAATACCAGGCCCTCCCAACCTCCTTGTCAATACAGGCCCTCCCAACCTCCTTGTCAATACCAGGCCCTCCCAACCTCCTTATACATACCAGGCCCTCCCAACATCCTTATACATACCAGGCCCTCCCAACCTCCTTGTCAATACCAGGCCCTCCCAACCTCCTTGTCAATACCAGGCCCTCCCAACCTCCTTATACATACCAGGCCCTCCCAACCTCCTTGTCAATACCAAGCCCTCCTAACCTCCTTGTCAATACCAGGCCCTCCCAACCTCCTTGTCAATACAGGCCCTCCCAACCTCCTTGTCAATACCAGGCCCTCCCAACCTTGTCAATACCAGGCCCTCCCAACCTCCTTATAAATACCAGGCCCTCCCAACCTTGTATTTCTAAAACAGAGGCTCCTTCTGAAACAGCTGCATGAAAACACTGGGTCATGATCAGGCCCTGTCAAACAAAACCTGCCTTCCCAACCTCCTTGTAAATACCAGGTCCTCCCATTCTCTTGGTAAGAAAGAGGCTCCTTCTGAAATATTTAATTTTGTCGACAGGGAGGGAAGACTTGAAAACAATTCCAAACACTATGACATTTATTACCCTGCCTTGTGTAAAGGCTTCAGGTCAACCAAACTGCAACAAAACTAAAGTGCCACATAAAAAACAAGGCCAAGCTGGCCATTCACAAAATATAGATAGGACAGATATTTAGATGATGAAACCAGCCCTGAAAGTCTCTACAAATAAACATGAAGACAACACAAATACTTCCATGACCCAGTCAGCCAACACAGTTGAGGTTCCTTGATGACCTAATCTGCCTACTTCAGGTCTGAGTCATAAGGGTCATGGAGAGATGGTTCAAATGATCCGAACTCTTCAATGTATTTATTTAATTCTTTTTTTTTCATAAATAATTCATAAATTTTTTTATAAAAAAAATAAAATAAAAGTTATTTCACATAAGGTGCCACGATTTTACAAATGTATTTATGTTAACAGTGTTCATTCCTATTCAACACTCAAACCCCTCATTGAATGTGACACCTCAACCACGATGTCGGACACTACATACGTAGAGGAACACATCAACAGTATCTCCCTAAAACTTATCTTGTCATAAGTGACATAAACACGTAATTTCAAACACGTATTAGACTTCAGTTTCCTAATAAAAAACACTGTTGAAAGTGTCCAGGTGATCATCAGCCTACACAAATAGCTCTGTTTATCAAATACAAGCCCACAGCATCGCAATCTAACTTTAGAAGCCAGATTAAAAGGTGGTTGGGCTATTTAGGAGGAAGTGAGCGCTGTTGTGCTCCCACCCCATACCCCCAGCATCAAAGCATGTGTTATGTAGCATCTGATGGGGCTAAGAGTGAGTGGGATCTCGGCAAGTGTCTATCTAAGGCTATGGTCTGTATGTTCAGGGTAGCAACCAGCCGCCTGTGTTTGTTTTCCTTCGTTTTCATTCTCCTTGCATCCTCGTAGGCTAGGGTAAGACAATCAAGCGAGTCCTGCTTAGCTGAGAAACACTGGCAGAATGATCTCCCTCCCTGTGTGAAGGCTGGAATCTGTTTAAAGTTGAAATAATCTTCCTTTGTCTGGTGTGCTTCTCGACACTAATGAGCCATTAACTCGAGCTATGCTTTTCCAAGTTGGACCAAACACAACCAGTTAGTGATCAAAAGAAATAAAAAATGTTTAGTAGACACATGCACAAGTGTAAACTGACATTTCATTTGCTCCTGTTTTATACCTCCATTTTATTTATCTTAATAGTTCTACATACCTGGCCAGGTAATGGTGATGATGCTTGGTTGATAAAACAAACAAACTTCAAACTTAATGCCACATGGACCATTAGATACTATCAGCATAGGGCCTAAGTCGTAGAGCATCTTCCTGAGGCAAGGGACTATAAAAGTTCAGTTTGCTGAAGTAGGTTGAAATCTGTGGCCTGATCATAGTGCCACATGTGGCTATTATGAGTTATGTCCCTTTGATGTCCCTCCTATTGACCAATCAGATTCCACTTCTCATATCACTTGCATTTGCTTCAAACAAAATGGCAGCACCCGTCAAGACAATCTGATCAATAATAAATGTAATAAAATGTGTTTTCCTTTGCAAAGTGAGTCAACATGAAAAGATTAGGAAAATATCTGTCGATTTCCAGTTGATGGTCCCCATGCTTTGTAAATGCTGCAAAAATCGACTCAAATCTGCAATGGCAGTTGCCATGTTGTTTACAGACTGGATGTCAATTTTTTTATGCGATTTTGATTGGACTAGGCATCGCCAAAACATAACTCAGAAATCTCAGCCTAGTTCGGCAAGGGTGGAAACATGACTTTTATAGTCAGTCATGTAACAACTCCCTTGCCTCGGAAAGATGGTTGTAGAGGTTCTTGTCTGACTCTTCTGTTACTAGTAATGGGTATATACTGGCCTGACTGTCATTTTGCGATTTATAGCAATAAAGATGCATGTATATGCATGCACCAAAACATATTGTATGTGTTCTTTCCACTGTAGTTTGTCATGAACCTGAATTAAAAAAAAACCTGCACATTTTGTATTTGTTAGCGTACTTAGACGTTACTACGGTCACAACACATGCGTAATAAACATATTATATGCAGGACACTGGTTGCGAATACGTTTCACCTTTTTCATCACAAGAAACAGTAGCTAATTTCTGGATTTCAAAATTTCAATTTGACTTGACATTGAAGTAAACTTTGGCAACATGATGAAAAATATGCATGGTTTTGTAGGAGAGCAATACCCAAGTATTTTCCATATGTTTTGAGATATGTATTCATTAGTGCTTCCAATCATTGTATACTGGTAATACCGTGCACCTCCAACTGTTTCTGTGCTCGGGTATCAGGTAATTTGTAAACCCCATGAGCACCCCTGCTGATCAAGATGATACCTGAGGAATTTGGAGACATGGGGAGTGTACACATAAACATGTATAAACACAGTGGTTAGCCATCTAGTCATCTTCTAGGGAGACTTGGAAATAGCTGTTTTGGAGATTCATGCTGGCAGCTTTCTTTCATGCTGGTAATTTTGAATTTCATCTGATGAACATGGGGACTAGTCTTTTCATCCTGAAAACAGTGTAATTATATTGCATGTTTCATGCACATAGTATGTGTAAACAGTTTCAGTGAAACCAATTTTAATTCCCTTCCACAGGTGGTACACTGCATCATCACAGGCGCATGATCTTGTACGATTATTTAAAAACATAATTGGTAGCTTCCTTAATGAGCTCAATAGGTATTCTGTTTAATGCATTATTTGTACCTCAAAGTGTGCTAGCGCCTGGCGTTAAGTTTGCGGTATCAAAGCCACATACCAACATCCCTGGTATAATCAGGGCAGGTGAACAAGAGGTGCCAACATTGTGTACAAGCATATGTCATGTCAGCCAGTTTGCCGAGGATTGTCACAGAATGGCTGCCTTGCCACAGACCTTACTGCTACAAATGTATCATACAATATGGAAAAATTACTACCAGTTGTCAGACTTTCATTTTTGTGGAAGCCTTGGTGGCTGAGTGGGTTAGATCGCTGACGTAGATTTGTGTGCTGGCGATTAAGTGCTTCGGCTGAGGATAGTCACAAAAGGGCTCCCTTGCCACAGAACTTACTGCTACAAATGTATCATACAATATGGAAAAATTACTACCAGTTGTCAGACTTTCATTTTTGTGGAAGCCTCGGTGGCTGAGTGGGTTAGATCGCTGACGTAGATTTGTGTGCTGGCGATTAAGTGCTTCGGCTGAGGATAGTCACAAAAGGGCTCCCTTGCCACAGAACTTACTGCTACAAATGTATCATACAATATGGAAAAATTACTACCAGTTGTCAGACTTTCATTTTTGTGGAAGCCTCGGTGGCTGAGTGGGTTAGATCGCTGACTTAGATTTGTGTGCTGGCGATTAAGTGCTTCGGCTGAGGATAGTCACAAAAGGGCTCCCTTGCAAAAGAACTTACTGCTATCATACAATATTTAGTGCAGACACCTTTTCATGAACACCTGGTGTCACTAATTTTCTTTTATCCATTCATATAATTTCCATCACTATTTGGTCCTATATAATCTGTTTCTGCAGATTTTGAAGACTGATTTTTCTCCTTGTAACCTTCGCTGCTATATTGCATCAATATGAAAGTGAAGCAGAGCTTCATGCATTCTGAGAGAACAGGCAACTGCCAGAGTTTGGTTTATGGAGTTCCAGGAATACCATTTTTAAACAAAAGAGGACAAAATGAGGACATTAATCCCCCAACAATTATGGGTCTATTTACATTCTCCTTCTTCCGAGTGAAGCAGGTGGCAGCCATACCTCTCCCCGATACTTCAAACTTGGAGGGCTTGTTTGCTCTCATAACATCATACATCTCAACCCCTACAGGATCTGTGTATCAGTGTGGAGATTTACTTCACATGGGGGGAAGGGGGTGAGAGAAGCATCCCCATTCCCAGGGCACATTACTTGACACAGGAATGTCACAGGCATTTGGAGGATGGGATTGCAGTTTGCGGATTCAAATGTTTCTACTATTTCTAGACACTTCTTTCTAATTTTTTTCCTTTGTTTCTCACAAGGGATTGGTCATATGCTCCACTGGGAGTATCTGGGATGGGACTGTCTTTGAGCAACCGAAAACCTCCAGGAATGATTACAGTAATTTCTACCATATGACTGCACTACAGTACTGTCCAAATATTTTAGGTGATACAAAATGTTTTGATCAAACACAATAAAATCTTCTTGTCTTGAAGTCCTGTTGGACCATTGGAAATGTGAGTTGTGAGGAGAAATGGGGTTTAACGTCACGTTCAAGATAATTGCACTTTTATACTGATGTGCTTGTATTTGGCTGCTTGTACTAGTCTGGGCTAATGCTGTTTTTATAGTCCACTGAGATACCATGCCGCAGTTTAAACAAGTATACCACACTCAGACACAACATTCTGACTCAATCCACGATGACGAGTCCTTGTTTTAGCCCTATAATGTAAGGAGCAATGCAGGGTAACAATAAGTACCATGTTAAAAGTCTTTTGGTATGATGCGGTCAGGGATGGAACCCTCGACCTTCCACTCTCTGGAGAGATGCTCGGGATACTTCTGTGTTATCAACGGAATTGAAAATATTTTGCATTTGTTTTTTTATCAATTGACGCAACACTTAGCAATATTCCAGCTATATGACACCAGTCTGTAAATAATCAAGTCTAGACCAGACAATCCATTGACTGACATCATGAGCATCAATCTATGGATACGATAAAACACATTAACCAAGTCAGCGAGACCGACCACCCGATTGCATGGGTTGCTGAAGACCAATTCTTAACCCTGATCTTCCCAACGTGAAAAAATTTGAGTAAACCGGGCTTGGATGAAACTTAATATATTGATCATGATTTAATCTTTCATCTACCAGGAAATACCAGATCCCACATACGGAATTGAAATGTTATAAATACCAATCTAAATTTACGAAAAACGTTTTTTCAAATCGAAACCTGATTTCCCATCTTTCATGTAAGGATCTCATTCCAGTCATCATAAACACTATGCTGGAGCTGCTATTTACATATTTATACACTCAGTATGTGTACAGGATTTAAAAATACTGAATTAAACGAAGGAGTCTAGGTCTAACAACATCCTCCACTTCTCAGACACCTTCCTCTCCACTGCCGCAATCTAGGCTGCCATAAATTGGGCTGATATTTATCAAAGGTTGGCACTCACTGCCAGACTCTCAAGAGAAGGTTAAAAGATAGCGGTGTTGCTGCCTTAACATCATGCTGAAGAACTGGATGGAGTTTTGAACAGAAGGACCTCCATGTAAACAGATCAATGATAGCGTCTTTAACATTTACAAACTATGGAAATTAATTCACGTATGGATGGGCGATTATAAACTACTGTTACTTTTTACTGCTTTATATAGCCTAATTGTGGTGATACGTGACTTGTTTATGTGCTAGATACTTTTTTACACTATGGGCGACATATCCGGTTTTGATAAGGGTGCAGATTCTTTCCTTGAAATGTCAAAAATGTTTGTGTTTTACATATTTCAATCCCAAAAATGTTATTAGCAGCTCAGGTATAAACTCTGATGTGTGAAGGATGTGATGTTCATGTCAATGCCTTTGGGGGAAATAGTTTTTACAATGCAATGACATGTAACATGCACCATGCATCACTGGGTAATCTGCAGCTAGTGGTGTGGCGTAAACTGTTATTTCTGAAGCAGTGGTGTGGCGTAAACTGTTATTTCTGAAGCAGTGGTGTGGTGAAAACTGTTATTTCTGAAGCAGTGGTGTGGTGTAAACTGTTATTTATGAAGCAGCGGTGTGGTGTAAACTGTTATTTATGAAGCAGTGGTGTGGTATAAGCTGTTATTTCTGAAGCAGTGGTGTGCTGTTACCTGTTACTTATGAAGCACTGGTGTGGTATAAACTGTTATTTATGAAGCAGTGGTGTGGTGTAAACTGTTATTTATGAAGCACTGGTGTGGTATAAACTGTTATTTATGAAGCAGTGGTGTGGTGAAAACTGTTATTTCTGAAGCAGTGGTGTGCTGTTACCTGTTACTTATGAAGAACTGGTGTGGTATAAACAGTTATTTATGAAGCAGTGGTGTGGTATAAGCTGTTATTAATGATACAGTGGTGTGGTATTAACTGTTATTTATGAAGCAGTGGTGTGGTGAAAACTGTTATTTCTGAAGCAGTTGTGTTCTGTAAACTGTTATTTATGAAGCAGTGGTGTGGTATAAACTGTTATTTATGAAGCAGTGGTTTGGTATAAACTGTTATTCATGAAGCAGTGATGTGGTATTAACTCTTGTTCATGGTGTCATTAAAATTGTTATATAATACAGTGGTGCTGTGTAAGCTGTTGTTGCTGAAGCAATGGTGAGGTGTTAACTACCCACATTAAGTACTGCGACCACATATCGATTAAACCTGAGTCCTTGTATGCTAAGCTATCACTTTCACCACAACACCACTGCTTCCCAAACCAGTACTGACCATTAGCCTTCTCACTTTTTGTTAAATTCACATCAAGCACATAGAACAAATAGAACGTAACTATGAACACGAAGGAGTTCTTAACGCTCTCAAAAAGTAAAGAAATGTGACTTACCGTATTCGACGTAATAAGCGCCCAGGGCGCTCTCAAAATTAGAAATAGGGGGCTCTTGTTAGAATATTATTTTGGTGAAAATAACAGAGTTGAAAGATAAATTTCATGGTTATGCTGATAGCCTGAAATGTTAATGTACAACAGATATATTTTTCCAGAATTTTATTGCCCATAATTAAGGGTGCATATCGCACACGAGTGCGTAATATATGCGAATAAATAAGTCTTGTGTACATTGATCAATCGGAATGGGTGCGAATTGGGATTGTTCATCAGCCAATATATCAGCAAATGTCACCGTGGGTGCTTATTAGTGCGGGGCGCTTATTACGTCGAATACGGTATTCTGAAAATGTAACATGTAACATTAAATCATACATGATAATCCTGCATCGTCTGAGACTGAATGTAGCACAAACCGTTCTCTCAATGCCTGCACTTGACAACACACACACATTTTTATATTTCAGCACTCCCAAATCAAACAAGTCAATAAACTCATGTCAGATTAATATACACTTATTTCTTAAGCAACTCCTATCTAATGCATTTGAGTGAAATATTTTAAAGAAACCTCTTACTCAGCAATCTTGTCTGCTGTCCCCGCCAATACACTTAAACCACCATCAGCCATTAAAAGCTATTATTCAAGTGCTGTGAAGTGCCTTCTCAACACATATTACAAGATGCTGATTATCTTAACAAAACAGGTCTGGTGAGGAGATGCGACAGGCATCAAAGGAGTCCTCAGTCCTTATTATCTTAATTAGTTTTAATATCACTGAGCTTTCCTGTAAATATCAAGTATGTTAAAGTAGACATGTTTCATGCTGGAAACACCTTCTTTCTTCTGTTTTCAGACTTCAAACTCCAGATGGTCCTTAATATCATAAAAAATGTTATAATGCTAGCATCATTTTTTGTTATTACATGTAATTATGCTGCAGACTCTGCTGGGACTTAAAGGGCAGTTTGTTTTTCATCTGTATCAGTTTAATCAAGCCGAAATTGTGGAATGAAGGTAAATAGGTGTTTGCAATTCAGGTTCGGCAGGTATACGTTTCATGTAGGCTCTGATACTATAACACTGTAGTTGGAGGTCATATGGCAAAATGGTGCTGATCATTTGTGCATGTTAACATAAATTATGGGAAGCCTTTTCAGCCAGAATTGATTATTAAAGACATCAAAAAAAAAAAGATTTAGTAATCTATCAGTTATTCAAAATTATAACTGAATCTGAAATATGCACCCCCTGCATCTTGCACACAAAATCTGTAAAAATATATGGGGATGGGGATGGGGATGGGGTTGGGGATGGGGTTGGGGATGGGGATGGAGTCAGGGATTGGTGAGCAGGGTGATAGCCTGGGAATTTTTGTCAGAGAGAATTAAAATATGAAATGGTCAGTTCCTAATAACTATATGTTCAGTTGGTCATTAAAACATTTCCTTGTCTGGAGTAAAGTGCTTACCTTTAATGAGCTTGATGGCCACTTTCTGATCACAGTAGTAGCCTGTGACCACCTTGCCAAAGGCACCCTGACCCAGTTGTGTGCTGAATTTCAATTGCTTGGGGTCAAGTTCCCATTCATCACTAATTACCATCAGCTGATTAGAGTAATTCGACTTGCCAGCTGAAAACACAAAACATGAGAAAAATGTTTGATAGGACAGAAAAAAATATTTCAAAATTGAGTGTAAGTGATGTGTGAGTGTGTGAACAAATGGTGAGCGAGTTGGGTTTAATGCTGCTTTTAACAGTATTCCAGTTATATCACAGCATGTTCGCTTAATGTAGGAGGAAAGCTCAAAGTGATGCAGGTCTTAGATGTTTACCACTTCGGTGAAACCTTAGTAACAAGCATGGATATGCTGCTGACAAACCTCATAACAGAATCGGGGCAAACCGGGATTCGAACCCACAATCATTGGTTTCTGGCGTGCCCAATCGATGCAACAGCAAATTGAGGTGCCTTAGACTGGGCCACCCCCAACCCCCTGAATAAATAGTGTTTAACGCATGAGTTATTGCTGTCTGTCACATGATCCAGTCTGCACACCACAAACCAGTGGTTGATAGAGTGAGCGCCGACTAATGATGGTCGGGTTATGATGACAATCAGCAAGGTCACAGCAGGTTGGTGGTCGACATATTCTAGAACTATCTGCTAATATCTCATGACATACAACAGGAATACAACCATAATTCATTTTGCACATACCTCCAACGTTAGACTTGTAGCTGTTGCTCTTGGTAACAAATGTCTTGGTGATGATAATGTCCTTGAAACTCTTCCTCTTCTTGTAGAACAAGACCACAAAACCCACCACAATGAGGATGGTTGCCACAACGACGCCAACAATCACACCACTCAGAGTGCTTAGATCCTGCTCTGAAAGGGAAGGGGAGACGTGTTGAAAGATGATGTCATGTCAGATGACGTCGTGAGGTTGGGAGATTAAGTGATCAGTTTAACATTTCTAGTCACATATATCTTTTCATCTCTAATCATCACTTTTCACAGGCCTGAGTATCTCCATGAAGTAAAATATGTGGTGATAAGATGCAAGCCTGTTAGATTTGATATGCTCAAGTTAAGACACTCATCACATTGAAAAAAGGTGCCCACAAAAGCATATATCCTGGCACAGTAAAGGGATGCAACTATTCAGTGCTAATTATGGCAACTTGCCAACTGTAGCTGTAATAGACAAGGATCCTGTACACTGTAGCTGTAATACACAAGGACCCTGTACACTGTAATAAACAAGGACCCTGTCCACTGTAGCTGTAATACACAAGGACCCTGTACACTGTAGCTGTAATACACAGGGACCCTGTACACTGTAGCTGTAATACACAAGGACCCTGTACACTGTAGCTGTAATAAACAAGGACCCTGTAGCTGTAATAAACAAGGACCCTGTACACTGTAGCTGTAATACACAAGGACCCTGTACACTGTAATAAACAAGGACCCTGTCCACTGTAGCTGTAATACACAAGGACCCTGTAGCTGTAATAAACAAGGACCCTGTCCACTGTAGCTGTAATACACAAGGACCCTGTACACTGTAGCTGTAATACACAGGGACCATGTACACTGTAGCTGTAATACACAAGGACCCTGTACACTGTAGCTGTAATACACAAGGATCCTGTCCACTGTAGCTGTAATACACAAGGACCATGTACACTGTAGCTGTAATACACAAGGACCATGTACACTGTAGCTGTAATACACAAGGACCCTGTACACTGTAGCTGTAATACACAAGGACCATGTACACTGTAGCTGTAATACACAAGGACCCTGTACACTGTAGCTGTAATACACAGGGACCATGTACACTGTAGCTGTAATACACAGGGACCATGTACACTGTAGCTGTAATACACAAGGACCCTGTCCACTGTAGCTGTAATACACAAGGACCCTGTACACTGTAGCTGTAATACACAAGGACCCTGTCCACTGTAGCTGTAATACACAAGGCCCCGGACACTGTAGCTGTAATACACAAGGACCCTGAAGCTGTAATACACAAGGACCCTGTACACTGTAGCTGTAATACACAAGGACCCTGTAGCTGTAATACACAAGGACCCTGTACACTGTAGCTGTAATAAACAAGGACCCTGTAGCTGTAATACACAAGGACCCTGTACACTGTAGCTGTAATACACAAGGACCCTGTAGCTGTAATACACAAGGACCCTGTACACTGTAGCTGTAATACACAAGGACCCTGTACACTGTAGCTGTAATACACAAGGACCCTGTACACTGTAGCTGTAATACACAAGGACCCTGTACACTGTAGCTGTTAGACATCACAAGAAGCACACCGCAAGACTGGCATTCTGGGGAACAGATGGAATCAGCCGTGAGAAGAGATTTCTTTCGGGAAAGGTCTTTTTGATGTATGTTTGGTCTGAAGCATGCAGGTCAAGCTAACAACACCTACAATTGCAGTACCTCCTGGTATGCTGGGCTATTAATACCAGGTGCATGCATCTATGTCTGCAGTCTGCACCAAAACCGCAGCAGGCTGCACATGCAGTTGAAAATATTGCCACAGGATTACGATGTCTATCTTACATCTTTTAGTGTTCGGTGTAACAAATTTCAAAATTACTTCCAATGTAAAAATCTATAACCACGGATTGTTTTCTGAGACAATAAGAACCCTTCAGATCCGACGCAGCTGTTGAACAAGAAGTACAAACACAAGCTATTTTCATTCCTGTATAAAAGTACTCGCATCATTACCTAAGCACACAGCATAAGCAGTTGCGTACCTGTTGCCATTAGGAATATCAACAAGCAAACAGTCACACAGTTGATGACTTTCACAACAAGACAAACACAATAAACGCTTCTTTCAAAGATTCCGAGACTGTGGAATGCCAGTTATTCTCAGAAAATGTTCCTTTAGACTTACATTGATGAAATTGTTCAGAGGGGAATACTGTTAGTAAAGTTCAAATGAGTGAGTGAGTTGGGTTTAATGCCCCTGTGGGCAGTAGTCCACATTAACACAATGGAGGACATAAGTGATGCCCTGGTGAAACCTACGAGCAGGGGTATGGTGGTGACAAACCTAGAAACATAATCGGGGCGAACCGGGTCCAACCCACAATCATAGGTTTCTGGTGTAACAAAGGGATGCAACTGTGCACAGAGAATGGCCTTGGACGATTTGGAGGGCTTGGACAGGGGGTCACCTTTTACGTGGGGTCGCTTTATAGGTAGTGATATTCAGTAAATGAATAAACGTGTTGTTGTTTACGCCACGCTCAGCATTATTCCAGCTATATGACAGTGGTCTGTAAATAATCGAGTCTGGACCACACAATCCTGTGATTGACATCAATGATACGATGACATGCATCAACTAAGTCAGCGATCCTGACCACCCGATTCCGTTTGTCGCCTCTTACGACAAGCATGAGTTGCTGAAGACCTATTCTTCCCCGGATCTTCACGGGTAGAATAAACATGTACTTGGACACATACACGGGGCTCATGTGATAAGACAACCAGAGCAAATTTCACTCAGATCTTACAAACCTGAAATTGTATTTATAGTAATCTAACATTCACTGCACTAAATACACAAGGATAAAGTCCCATTTTCACTCTGAGCACCAATTACGTCTGTACCTCACCAGCCACAGCAACCAGACCAGAGACTGTTCCCTTTGTAACAGTGGAATTGATTGGCTGTCAACTTACTATGAGGCTGTTTGATTGGTTGAGCAATGACAGTTGAGGAACTGAGGTTTCTCTGAGTTAGGAGTTGTATAGTATCCGTGATGGAGCAGGGCTCGCTGTAGTCATCTGTGTAGTATGCTGTCACCTGCAACATTAAGACACAAATACACAATATTTTCTGACCAGTCGGTCCAGTTTTTTTTAGTTGGTTTATGAGACCAGAGACCATAAAATAATTTTAATTTTTAATTTAATTTATGATCTCTGACAAGACCGACAGACAAAAAATAACTGAAATTGATTTTTTTCTATTACTTTTGACAATTATTTCTGAGGCCGAATTTGTCACCACTGTTCAATGGTGAAAAATATGTATAATTGTTTACTTTTATCTTTCTGTATTACAATCATACTAATAAAACCCAAAGGGCCGAAGTAATGTTACTGTTATTGTATTGACAACTGGCTCTTGAGAGGGAGAAAATTTTTACATTAAATCCAGACCTTTTCATCATATCTAATAAGTTTTTACAAGTAACAAACTCTTTACACAGAAGAAAAAATAAATATTCTCATCGTCATTGGCTGAATCATGCAATAGGGTATATTTTTTTATCTTTTTTAATCTGTAACCGTGTACATTGTTTGACTTACATCAATAGTATATAGCTTATTTGTCTCCAGTTCCAGGATCATGTGAGTTTGGCCGGTTTCATTCTGGCCAGGCATGGGGTAGTATTCATCATCATCTGTGTACCAGAACACCTGGTACTTCTCAAACACAGACTGGTTGAGGACGCTCGTCCATGTGATATTTACCTCCGTCATCGATGTCGCAGGGTTGAAGGTCATATGTGGGTTTTCGTTGATCTTTAGCTTCAATTCTTCAATGTCTGGAAGACAACGTAATTTAGGTATAAAGACCAGAATTGTCGTTGAATTAATATAAAACTTGTTCAACAGGGTCAAATGTACTCTTTCATCACATGCTTTTTCAGCAGAATGTCCAATGAATCAAAATACAGTAAACTATGTTTATAACGAACACGCTTATAACAAACTGACCGATATAACGAACTTACATTTTGGTCCCCGGCAAATACTGTGTATATGCTTATAAAACGAACTACAGTTATAACGAACTAAAATTAGTGGTCCCTTTTAGTTCGTTATAACCATAGGTCTAATGCAATTTCCTATTTTGACTTGTACCATTTGTTCCCGTGCGTTTTTTGTGGTGAATAGTTGACTTGCCTTTGCGTGTGTTTGTGATGAGGCAGGATACATTCATCTTCGCAAAAACCTGGCCTCAACACTACTTGATAGCTTTTCATAACATATGCTCATGATATTGTCAGAATTGTACAATAGATTCTGCTTTTAGGAGAGATTTCTTATAATTATAGAAAGGGTTTTGTTGCTTTTATTTGCTTTAATAGTTACTTAACCCGTTACTTAAGTTGATACATATAAATACTGTTTTGTTTTCGGGGCCTTCCATGCAATGTATATTTTTTAAATATATTTTTTTAAATCTGATGTTGTATGAACAAACATGAGCTCTTACCTGTGGCAGAGGCTGTTTCAGGTGAGAAAGTGGAGACAGGTATACCTGAAAGAGACAATAGACAACTACCAATCTGTATACTCCTCAGGGAGCAGAGAATGAAATTGGAAAGCAAACTATGTGGAAATATCCTCGTTATCATAAAGCTCCTTCATTGGCTTGTAATAAATCAAGGGAAGTCACTTCAATGAAGACAGCAAATTTTGTTTAACGATGCAGCTAGATTACAGTGGCCTGTAAATAATCAAGTCTTGGCCAGGAATACCTGTGGTTAACAGCATGAGCGATGCTCCTAAAAAGTGGGTCAATAATGCTCAGAGTACAAGGTGACACATGTTTACCTACCACTCAACTGTATTATAGCCAGCTGTGGCAGCTCACATGCAGTGAGAGAGTGAGTTTTTTTGTTTAACACCGCTTTTAACAGTATTCCAGTTATATGGTGGCGTGTCAGCTTAATGTGGGAGGAAAGCCCGAAGTGATGCAGGTCTTAGACATTTACCACTTTGGTTAAACCCATGAGCATGGGTATGGTGCTGACAAACCTAGAAACATAATCGGGGCAAACCGGGATTCGATCCCACAATCATAGGTTTCTGGTGTGCCCAAGGGACACAACTCTGCATAGCGAATTCCAGCGCCTTAGACGACTGGGCCACCCGTGCCCCTCTCACATGCAGAGAGTTAGTGAGTATGGTTTTACGCCACTTCAGTAATATCATCGCAGGGGACACCAGCAATAGGCTTCACACATTGTACCCATGTGGGGAATTGAACCTGGATCTTTGGCATAAAGAGTGAACGCTAAAACCACTCGGGTACAACACCGCCTACCAAACAGCAAGCAATGATTGTGAACTGTTCAGCCTGGCATTCCCACTTGGGATAATGTGAAGTTTGCCTTGGAAGTTACAGGAAACTTACTCAAATTAGCAGGAACATTTTCTGGGTTGTCTGAAAATAAGGAATGAAAAACACAGTTACATCATGAATACTTTGTCCTTTGACTATAGTTAATGTCATAGCTCGTGTAAATTGCAACACACAAGACTTACAATTGAGGGTTGTCTTGAGTAGTTCATAAAAAAGCCTCAAATTTTAAAATCCAATTTTCTGGAGTGCATGAATTGAAGCCATTTTTAGTTTCACAAACTTAAGTTCCCGAAATATCACAGCTCCAAATGATGAAGGAATTATTATGGTTCTGTTCTGATTCTCCAAAACCTTCAAAATGGCGTGCTGGTTTTCTTGGGGGAATTAGTCAGCAAAGAGCCGGAGTCACAAGAGACTAATTACAATTATATGTACAAAAACAATGAATGAACAATATCTTAAATATAGCAGTGGGTGTCACAGACAGTCGGTACAATCTATTTTATGGTCTCTGGTACAACCCTCTCAGAAATGGGTTGTTGTTAACCTTATGCTAGTATCTATCTAAAAGCTATACCTGAAACTACTAATATTTTTATCGGCATTTTTCCTGGATCCTGATATGTATTACTTGGGGTTCTATAATTTTATGAAAATTTGTATAAATGTTACACCATGATAACTAGCAAAAGCACTTGCTGTGGATCTAATTATTACATGAAAACTATCATCATGATATAACATTCATATCATGACAGAATATTGAGTGTTCATGTGCTTAAATATATTGCATCCTTACTTTAGAGATACATATCCCAACAAATTGAGAATTAGTCCTAAATGTCTTCTGAGGCCAATTTATCAATGAGTCATGATAGATTTGAGCTATGAAACCATTATGGTAAGATTCTATTTATTTTCCAAAATCGTTCTTCCAACTTTTTCAGTTCGTAAATAGTAATGAGAAATATCTTGAGTGTAAAAAGTACAGCTAACCAGCTTTAGAGAGATAAGCGATGTCATTTCATTTGATATCATGGTTACAGGTGATGTCACAATGATCTGTAAAGCAAAGTGATGCAATTTCATTTCAGCGATATAACTACATGTGTGTGAGTGAGTGAGTGAGTATGGTTTTACGCCGCTTTTAGCAATATTCCATCAATATCACAGCAGGGGACACCAGAAATGGGCTTCACACATCGTACCCATGTCGGGAATGGAACCCGGGTCTTCGGCGTGACGAGCGAACGCTTTAACCACTAGGCTACCCGACCACCCCTATAACTACATGTCTCGTAGGAGATATTGCTTGATCTCAAAGTGTATAAGGGTGAAACTATTGATCCCAAAAGTTGTTCTCACTTTGTCCGAAGACATCCAGGTCATCGTTACAGGTGGTTCTGTCAATGCTCATCTGGAGACACAACGGTGTCTTGAATGATGTTTTCCCTTCGACTGCTTCTCCGTGAGCATCCCTGATGCTGATCAACACGTCATACAAGGAGTTCAACTCAATGTCAGGAATGGGGAAAGTTGGCTGCAAGAAGAAAAGAAAATGACTTGACTTGCAATAAACATATTAACTCTCTAAAATTACAGTCAAACTTTAAGGTATTTGAATTTGTTTCGTTCTCACTATGTCATTTATTTTTATCTATTCTGATTATGAATACAATTAAGTAATAAACATATCTTATTTCGTTAAGCAAAACATTTGGTGTGATTTTTTTAAGTATCTAAATATACAAGTTCATAAAAGTCAGATCTTATTTCTCACAACCTCTGATGACATCCCATTACCGGTCACGTCAGAACGACATTTCGCAAACTTTAACCAATGAAATGACTAAGAATCGACATCAGCCAATCAGAAAGCTGCTTTCTCAAGCATTACGGCACTTGTTTCAAACTCGTGACTTCCATTTCAGACTATGCTTGAAAAAAACGTTCGACCAATTGTTTATGCTACTGAAGTGAGAGACAGACAACGATTTGGATGGAATCGGTTATACAGGACGTAAGTTTTACCAAGTGGTAACCTCTACGACGTAGCATGATTAGAAAACACGCTCCGACAGGATTTTCATTTTCTTGATCTGGCAAGAGATGTTCTGATTGGTCGGATGAAAAGTCATTATGAATGGGATGTCCTCAGATCTCTGTTCAGCGACAGCGAGAACTAATAATTGATTTCATTGACACTGTTAAATATTAAACGTCAGCACCAGAGAAAAATCAGTTTCGATTATCTGCTGAAACAGATTCCATTGGGCATTAAAGGCAAAGTAGCTGTGGAAATAATATGAATGGATCAGCGATAACACCGGGTGTTCGGGAAAGCATAAATATGTCCTGCCCTACTCTGACCACCACTCACAGAATTTGCATAAAAAATGTAAGTGTTACTTTGTTGTCTGATGCTGATCCCTTTGTTGCCTGAATGACACTACAGTCAGTTAACATTCCATGCAACTGTATCACAGGGGACCAATGAAACCAGTCATTGAAACCTAGTGCATCTATCCACACCATCAGTCATCGCTGAGCATAGCCACCCCATCCCCATTTTCCCTGACAAGCAGGAAGTACCCGGAACCTT
Organism: Haliotis cracherodii; assembly: GCF_022045235.1. Lineage (NCBI taxonomy): Eukaryota > Metazoa > Mollusca > Gastropoda > Lepetellida > Haliotidae > Haliotis > Haliotis cracherodii. The sequence goes on from NW_027266308.1 coordinate 36,277,017, forward strand.
CTCTCAATGGGATCCCCAACTCATCATTTGACAAAGAAATGTATGCGGTTTCCTTGAAATAACATTTTGGTGAAAACAAGCCTTCTATCACTTGACAGGTCTGGATTGATTTATCAAATATGGATTTATGCCGTTTTTAGCAATATTCCAGCAATATCACGGCAGGGTGACACCAAAAATGGATTTCACACGTTGTATTCATGTGGGCAATTAAACCCGGGCCTATGGTGTGATGATGTTTGTTTGTTTGTTGTTTAACGCCACACTCAGCAATATATCAGCTATATGACAGCGGTCTGTAAATAATCAAGTCTGAACCAGACAATCCTGTGATTGACATCATGACCATCGATCCATGCAATTGGGATACGATGCCATGCATTAACCAAGTCAGTGATCCTGAACACCCGATCCCTTTAATCGCCTCTTAATAATCGCATAGTCGCCATTCACAGCAAGCATTGTTCTACCCCGGATAACCACTTGGTTACCCCACCAGCCTGCCAATTCTGGAGTAATAGCATGATCAAGTACAAATGTAAAGATAAAATATGTGAAAAAGAAGACTCTAAATCTAACCATGTGAAAGATTGTTTCATTGGTTTGGGCTACATACAAGCCCATTAACGCCAATGTGCCGAAATCCGGTTGAAGTCAGAGACATGTTCATATCAAAACAGAATGACCTACCTCTTCTTTGTAGAGGAAATGAGCGGTCTCGGCGGTGTGATATGGCAATGTCTCACATGCTGGTGCCCTTGGGTAGGCGGCACAGTCGGTAAGGAACCAGTTCATCTCATAGAAACATGGTTCATTGCTCTTGGCACACTGGAGCACTTCAGCGCTGGGGTGGTTCCAGTCGAGGGAAGTCTGCAGCTTGCCGGAAACCATCTTCATGTCGATGGTGATGTTCATGGGGCTGATGTCTGGTGTGTAGGTGGCGCTCAGGCCCTCCACCAGGTGGCCGTTGGGAAAGGCATAGGCTGTAGAAAACGAACATTAGCCTCCGTTATTTGGGATCGAAACTGCTTTGATCTTTTAATTTCTTTTTGTTTAGCAGTATTCCAGATCTACGAGGGTGGCCTGGAACAGCTAAACCAGTGATTGACATCGTGACCATAGATCGATGCAATTGGGTGAGTGAGTGAGTATGGTTTTACGCTGCTTTTAGCAATATTCCAGCCATATCACGGCGGGGGACACCAGAAATGGGCTTCACACATTGTACCCATGTCGGGAATCGAACCCATGTCTGGAATCGAACCCGTGTCTTCGGCGTGACGAGTGAACGCTTTAACCACTAGGCTACCCGACCGCCCCAACGATGCAATTGGTATATGATGACATGCATCAACCAAGTTAGCAAGCCTGACCACCCGATTCCTTTAGTCGCCTCTAATGACAAGCATAGTCGCCTTTTACGGCAAGCATGGGTTGCTGAAGACCGATTCTACCCTGGATCTTCACGAGGACTAATGAAATAAGGCTACTTCGTCTTAAAAAAAAATCTAATTTCTAAGACTGGATCTACATTTGTATATGATGTAGTACTTACTTTCCTTAACAACAGAGTCGGGTGAAAATCGTTTCGATTTGGCCACAATTCCTCTGCTGGATATAGCCAACAGCTGAAACTCTGGGGGATCCGGCATGGTGTCTGTTTTGAAGCTCACCATCTGGGACGCTAGCTGTTGGTGATTAGAAGTAAATATAAACAATACAAATAAACAAGAACATCAGTATGGGTAATGTTACAAACAAGACAACTATTGGTCTCCTGGTTGATACCGCATTGCCTGGGCAAATATAAGCAGGCGCTATTGAAATGGGAGACATTGCGTATCACTTCGTCTTGTTTTATGACAGACCTTCCCTTATTAAACACGATTTCTAAAATGTCTCTCTAGAGTTTCATCAAAAGATCAAACTGATATTTACCTTGTTTTCTAATGATCTTTTTGCTTGTATTTAATTGGGTTTTTTTAAAAATGTATTTTGGAGTTATTTAAGCTATATAAGTATATGCAATGAAAAGTATATAATTTCTTTTAACAACTTCAGTAATATTCCATCTATATGACGGCGGTCTGTAAATAAACGAGTCTGGACCAAACAATCCAGTGATTGGTTTGAGCATCGATCCACGCAACTGAGATACGATGACATGCATCAACCAAGTCAGCGAGCCTGACCACCCGATCCCGCTAGTCGCCTCTTAACATCTTCCCGAAACAAGAGATTTAATGACTTTAAAAGTCCAGTTTCCACTCTTATAGTCAGTTAACTCACTTGCCTCGGGAAGAAGCCTCTTAACGACAAGCATGGGTTTCTGAAGACCAATTCTCTGCCCGGATCTTCACGGGTCCAAACTTTAGTTATGAATTTTATTATATATTTACATATGCCCGACATTCCTGGTTTAAAAAATTATAAGGAAATATATATAAATAGTTTGTGGTCAAACAAATATAAAGTATTAGTTTCCATGCTGTCATTGTTGAAAGCATGAGTGGGAAGGGTGATTTGGGAGCACTTTGCAACTGCTTAACGGTAGTACTCCACTGAGGATCTCAATGACTCCTCTTGGCGATGATCAATGGAAGGTAATTGACAGCTAATACCTTCACTGGGATTAGTCACTAACCACTGGGGAGTGATAGGAATCGGATATGCTTATAGGAGTATCACCTGCCAACTGTTAACATATAGATGTTTACCTGTAGCGCGTCAGGGCGTGTTACTGAACTATGTTGGAACATTTCCCATTAATGGTCAAACAAACAGAAAGTTTCAAATAAATAATATGCTAAATTTGATTGAAATAGCAGTTCCAAAAATATTTCATCGGATGTTGATGAACAAGAGACTATAAAATTTGGGATGGTCTCTGATAAAACCACAGGAAAGACTAACATGGACAGATGAAGAAACTTCAGGTGCATTGTAGAGAAATATACAGGTGTATTTCTAATCTGGCCGAAACAAATCGTGCTCCAAATAATTATTTAAAGGGAAACAACACTCCAATTCTCAGTCGTCTTCCCGGCGCCGTTTTAATAAGCACGCGTAATCACCAGATGCCAGTTTGCGTCAGTGACTAATTACACTGGCCTTCCGACGAGCGATGGGGCAGGCAATTGGAGGACCTCACTGACAACGAGGGAGAAATCCCCTTGATTCCTCGCATTTGATTGAATGATTCTTACTATAAGCTTTCACCTTGCAAATTTGTCTGCACGTGTAAATGTGTGTGTACAATATGTAGTTTAGTATGAAATTGTCGTCATTAACTTAATGCTCAGTTGATGACTTATTACAGGTGTAGTTAGTGGTAGAACCGCTCTGGTAACACGACAAAGACATATCTGGGCGTGAAGTGCCCATCTAAAAACGGCATACAGTCAAGTCCTGTTAATACGACATGACTGGTTGCAAATTATTATGTCGGATAACGAGTATGTCGGATAACTGAAATTAAGTTGAATCAGCGATCGTGATCGAAAATCGGATAACTTCACGATAGATAACGATACAAACACGTTGTAATAAAACAAATGAAAAATGAAATATTCATATTGTTATGTTACATCGTTTGTACTTTGTTCAAAGCATTAGCCATGCATATATATATGCTCTCTGCCTCATGGCATTCATTCACCTGATGAAGAAGCAAGCATATACTCCGAAACGTTGTGTTCCTCATAATAAAGGTGACATCCATATATTCTCTTCCTTAATACGTTGGTTGATTCTTCATTATTAACTAACCCAAGGGATTTTATTAAAGTATATGAACAGTTGTCACGTGTGCTATCTCATGGTAAAGGGTAAATCATCATGTCTAGTGATAATTTATCTGCAATTTTACATTTTATATTGACCAAGTTTGTTATCACCTGTTCCTTTAACCCGAATTTTCGGAAGGGATAGTATGTAGTTTTATACCGTGTATCATATGGCGCAAACCGATGGCTTCTCGTGTATGCATAAATCAACAACCAAAACACATGTCAGCGAGAATAGCAAGCAAATTTTGAATTTCGCGATGAACAAGCAGATCCATATTTCAACACTTTCAAACTTGGATCTTTAAGATCTTTCGTCAATGATAAGCACTGATTGTTATGAATAGTGCACACGTTTACTATAATGTGTATATTCTCCATCCTCATTTGGCATTTCCGGTCTTGCTCCGGATGTGGTGATAAAAGTGACCTTTGTCCAACTGAGATATTGAATGTCAGGTTGTAAGTTTAGCCAATATGTTTTATAACAGATCAAAAGTTGAGTTCACGAACAAGCAGAGTTGATTCTGAGTGGAATCACCATGGACACTTCCGCTTACATTAAAACAATGGGAGCACTGTTTTGGCTATATTTGATTGGTTATGCCAGAATTGTGATTGGTTCAGTTGGTGTAACCGGAAGTATATACGTAGAAATTGTGAATTTACCATCGGATCGTGACGTCACAATGTACCAAATGTCAGTGAAAACACGCCGAAAAAGACGTTTATCCTTGTCTGTATTTTATCTGATCTTTGAGACAGGAATTTTGAAAATAAAAATTACTCTGCGAGTAACAAAAACATTCCAGATTATCTCCACCTTGATCAATGTTAAATAAATTTACCGATGAGAGAATATCTGAATTTGATCACGAATCTACATGTAACTGTCCAAACACAAGTGCATGAAACGTGAAAATGAAATATTCTTTACACCGTAATGGTTATGAAATACAGTAAACTATGGTTATAACGAACACGCTTATAACGAACTGACGGATATAAAGAACTTACTTTTTTGGTCCACACTCTTTGCTGTGGGTTATGCTGTATGTATGTTTATAACGAACTACGGTTATAACGAACTAATATTAGTAGAACCCTTTGAGTTCGTTATAACCGTAGTTCACTGTAGCGTGTTTGGCGATTGTGCGACAAGCGTGTATCGGATATAAACAGTAGCCGGTGTGGAAGAATGGTGTTATGTTAAATGTTAACCAGAAATACACACATGATGCAGTTTATAGGATATCATGCACCAAGGTCAACATCTGTGCTCGATTTGCAGATTACCTCATCTCAGCAATGTATAGTTTGATGCGGTTATATTTCTTTCTGGTGGAGTGCATAACGTTACCCACTCATCAAGGATTATGAATATGGAATATGAGGTTTTTTGTTTTCAATTAAGAGGTATTATTATTGCAGAAATCAAAGGCAATTATACGTAATTATAGTAATGTTTCCACAAGTACAGTTAGTAGATTATGTAAACGCCACAAAAATGCGGTACCTCGATGCAGGGCTATGCGTGTATATTTCAACATGTACCAGGTAAACTCATTACAAAAAAGCTGATTAGTAACATAAATATGTCAGCAAAAGAAAGGCTTTCGTAATAAGTATTTGTCAATGGTTTTTTTTTTGTTTAACGTCGTACTCAGCAATATTTCAGCTATATGACGGCGGTCTGTAAATAATCGAGTCTGGACCAGACAATCCAGTGATTGACATCATGAGATGAGCATTAATCCACGCAATTGGGATACGATGTCATGATTCAACCAAGTCAGCGAGCTTGGACACCAGATCCCTGGCCTCTAACAAGCATGGTCGCTTCTTACGGCAAGAATGGGTTGCTGAAGACCTATTCTACCCCGGATCTTCACGTGTTATGTATCAGTGGGCTGATGATGTCGTTCTGACAGCACCCACAAACGTAAATGGATTACATGTCCGTTTGTGTCACAGTAAGGCGCCCACCATTCAATATATTGGATTGGATTTTTAACATCATTGTTGAAATGGATTCAGTTGGCGTACACGATCATCAACATATAAGAAAAAACATACAACTTTATGGATAACAAGTTCTGGTGTATTGCATTCAGCAACGTTTCGATGTCGATTCTTAAAACGTTATCAAGCTGGAGTTATCAAACAGTTTGATCACAAACAAAGGCTATCTGTAAATGCCAATGACTCCAACGAACAAAATGTGTGCAATGGCCCATATGCCCAAAGCGAACTTAGCACTACGCCTATGTTAAAGTATGGGAGTTACGATCATCTTAGCGCTGAGATCGCTTTGTGCAACTGGATCCTGGCCTACTTTCCGACGACACCTACGTCAAAACACTTCCTACTATACATATACCACCAACTTGTGAGAACTTCCAGACGGCCATTTCACCTGTGTAATCCCTATCCGATTCACCCCCAAGAAACATAGTCAGTGTATTCATGTCTATGCTGCCATGCTTCTCTTATATCCGAAAGGAAATGCCAAACTATGGTGTTATTTCACCGAAGGCCTTGCCTATTTCAGCCCCTCATGCCCTTTACCTGCCAAAGATTAGAATTTAAGGACTCTAATAAAAAGATCAAACCCTACTGTTATTCCAGCACCAAAGACATTGTTTCTGATTAACTTGGGCTCCACTCGTCGACTGCAGCAGGATTCCCATAATATAATGTATCTTCGCACTAGGAACAGGTGAGCGCAACATGTGCCCACCGCCCCGGAATGCCTGGCCCAGTCCAAGGCGCTCGCTTTATCTGTGTATTTACAAAGATGTCATGTTCTCGACGTGTGTGAAATGCACATTGATATAAACAAAATGATAATCAATATCACATAGAAAAACATGTCTATTACAAGCGTATTGTAGTTGACCCGCTATCGTGACCCTACTCGTGTTTTGCTATAGACACTGCCACGTGTCACACACATGATGGATTGTTCTGAAAGGGGTACGTTTGTCTTCTCCCGGAGAGTTTATGAAAGTTTCGTGTATATACTCATCTTGAGAAAGACAAACACGACTGCGCGGGTCTATTTTTTGTTATGCCTGGCGCTCAAAGGACACCTTTTTAAGCGGCACGCATTTATTTTAAATGATCATTTTGTTCTCGGCAAAATGACGACGACCACATTTGGCAGTAGATGTTTAAGATAGATATCTTGTTAGCTCCTTCAACTTGATACCGGCAGTATGGAATAATATCGATAGTATAAAATAATACCGGTATTATGGAAAAAAATATCGACTATTTAGAATAATATCGTAAGTATGGCATAATATCGACAATTTAGAATACTATCGAAAGTATGGAATAAAATCGACACTATGGTGCAATATTGGCACCACATGGTGTGAAATATCGGCACTGTGTCATACGATAGGCCCTATGGTATAATAGCTGTACTTTGATACACGGTCGACAGTATAATACTAACTAGGGTATCATATCGGCACCGTGTCATACGACAGGCCCTATGGTATAATACCTGTACTTTGATACACGGTCGACAGTATAATACTAACTAGGGTATTATATCGGCACCGTGTCATACGATAGGCCCTAAGGTATAATACCTGTACTTTGATACACGATAGACAGTATAATACTTACTAGGGTATTATATCGAGGAGGTTGTACCGTATTCTCAATAATACAATATATATACACCAGTGTCGTTTTACGACTGAGAAACCGTACTCTATGCATGACGGCAGCACATACGCGCAGTACCAACACTGCGCCAATTTGTCCAACATATCAACATACAGTAAACTACGGTTATAACGAAGTCGCTTATAACGAACTGACGGATATCACGAACTTACTTTTTTGTCCCGACTATTTGCTGTAGTTGTGCTGTATATATGCATATAACGAACCACGGCTACAACGAACTAAAATTAGTGGTCCCTTTGAGTTCGTTATAACCGTAGTTTACTGTATCAAGCGTTTAACGACTGGCGTAAGGAACTGGGCTGGAATGACACAACATCTAAGAAGAATATGCTAAACGTCATTTTACCTGTGTTAGTTGTTTCCAGGGATCCTTGCTTCCCTTCCTCCGAACCATTATGATATACACCAGGGACCACCTGGACTTAGAGAAGACTGGAGGCTTGGGAGGTTTCCACTGAATGTCCGTCACTCTGGAATTCCTTCTCGTCTGCACATCACCGGGGGAAAACGTCCAGCGTTGATTTTTCGTCTCTGTTCATACAAACAAAAATAATTAAATATCCTGACAAAATCATCACGCTGCCTTTATCTTACTCTGGCCACAGAACCTAAATCATGTTATTTTCCCCTTCGTCCATCCCTCACTGTAATGCTATAGGCCTACATGAAGCAAGTCTAGATTTTCCACAGGTCCGGTATCTCACTGGGGCTCCTTTTCAATTTAAATGTAATTGCTTGTTTCTATAAAGATTATATATTTTCAGAGACCAAGCGTCCTGTATTAGTGTACACTTCTCATCAAACGATGTTTAAATGGACAGCATGCATGGTGTTCTGTATTATAAATGAGTTAAGGAGAGACTGGTGCAGAATGTGCAATCCCTTTTTAAAGCCTGGGTTTAGATGCCGGAGAGAAACTTAGGCATTGTAGCTTTGCTTTTGCTTTTTTGTTGTTTAATTCCCGACATATGATGGCGGTCTGTAAATAATCGAACCTGAACCAGAAAACCAAGTGATTGATATGAGCTTCGATTCATGCAATTCGGATACAATGACATGCATCAAGCAAGTCAGCGAGCCTGACCACCCGATCCCTTTAGTCGCCTCTTACGACAAGCACAGTCGCCTTTTACGACAAGCATGGGTTGCTGATGCCGTATTATTTCCCAGTTCTTTGCGTGTCAGGTGTTGGTGTGTTATTACAGTTATCATTACTGTAAGGCTGATATAAAATACATATCATAACACTGGAGCTGGCACAAAACAAATGTTTTCACGACAGGCCAGGAAGCAAACATCCCAGGACTGTCAGTTTATCCAAGCCCTGTCCCCCTTTAACAGTAGTGGGTGAGTTAAAATTATATAATGTTACGTTGCATCGGTTTTATTTCAGCCATTTAGCGACCCTTTAACCATACAAGAATATATACCTGATGTATGTCGGAGTTGACCTTAGTTCTAGAAGAAACCCATACAATTCAAACATCGACTAGACAACTTTGATCAGTTGGTTACAAAAAAATATACCCTTCTATCAAAGCCATCGTAAAACAGCTTCTTTAAACACAAATTATTTTCCCATCCTTTTGAAATGTGACAAAGAACGCCTCAAATATTCATAAAAATGAGTTATCTCCGTTTTATTATACTGGAATCAATCTAGTGTTTTTTCTGCTAGAGAAATGAATCATACGTGGTGAATGTCATTATTTATAGTTTCATTAACTTGTCAAGAAATTTTTTTTAGAAACAAAATAATATAGATATGTATAAAACTCGAAGAGACGTTGCTTTTGATTAATCGCGTCTGTTTCATCTTCATGGAGTTAGAGACACTGACAATGACACTTACGTGTTGGTGGATTATGTCTGAAGTCGCAAGCAATCTCGCACCCACGCGTCTGTGATAAAAAAATAAATAAAAATTATGTCATATACATTTATCAATAGTTCATGTGTCAAACATAGCCTTTGCAGGAACGACACTGGTCTTACTAACTTCAACCGGACGCAAGAAGACGTCATGTGGACGTCATGAAGCTTTGATTGATTGCTATCGACAGCTATAGACAACAGCAGATAAACAATAGTATGTACCGGGAAGTGCATTTATCACGTTTTATAAGAAAAGTAACAGGATGTACAAGATTGATATATTGAATGCTTGAAAATGAATATCTTAGTTCCTTGTAAGCTATCAGCGTAGGGCATTCTTTTTTAAAGGATCTGAAAATGTACAGCAGTGTATGGCGGTATGGGTTTAACACCACGGCGTGTCGGCTAAATATGTCGGCTACGTCTTTTATCATTGGACCAGCCCTGTATCCGACAAAGTATAGGAGAAGAAACATCTAAACGGCATACATGTTGCCTACACATAACAACGAAGGTATAGGGGTCCGACCCTCTGATATCCGAAGGGTGCTGAGGAGGGGGTGTGGGAGGGAGTGGGTGTGGGGGTGTGTATGTGGGGTGGGTGGGGGTGTCGGGGTTGGGGTGGGGAATAATTATGCTTGAAACTGTGTTCCTTAATTAAACCTCATAGTTTTACATGAAAAATATTTGATTTGTAGCTGCAGCTGATAGATTATCTAACCTCGATACAACCCCCCAACCCCTACCAAATGGTCGTTCCGGAAGACCAACCTGATTTATCATAAATAACTTTTTTCGGAAATTGGAAAAATTGTCGATTTTTTCCGAAAACTTATTATACTCTCAGAGCCAGGTATTGACTAAATGAATAGTATATGTAGGTGCATCGGGACGAAAGTTCTTGAATCTGTTTTCATAACTTCTTTTCCAGTACACAAAATACAATCTATATTCATAATAATAATTCGTCCCCCAAATGCGGGCAGCATCAGGTTCGTTCTATGCATATATGTCAGCGGCAACACCTTTTTTTTAATGATAGCACTACTATACATTCTGCAGGTTGCGAACGTAAAGATGAGGCCAACATGTTTATAAGATGCTTCACATCACCGACAGACCCTGACAATCAGTGCAACTTCTCATTATTTATTTACCGAATTGCACATCTTGAGGTAACCTGTCCTGACAACCGTTCGTGTTGTTTTGTTTTGGGGAAAAGCGAACATACCCTACCTCTTTTACTTTTGCAATGGGGGGGGGGGGGGGGGGGGGGAGAGAAAGAGAGAGAGAGAGAGTGACAAATAATACAAATATAATGTTTTTTTAAAAGAGAGGAGAATCAAAAACGATGTCACATGTGGCCAAATGAATGTTGTAGACTTTTAACACTTACGCATACTTTCTCAGCATCGCACACAATTCCATACAACTTGTACTTTGTGAACAGGGTATCGCAGAAATTCCAGCACTGAAATATAAAACAAAACTTGATAATTGTATCGTCGACATAAGAATACTAAGCTACTAAGCTCAAATTAATAAGTGAGTGAGCGAGTATGGTTTTACGCCGCTTTTAACAATATTCCAGCAATATCACGGCGGGGGACACCAGAAATGGGCTTCACGTATTGTACCAATGTCGGGAATCGAACCCGGGTCTTCGGCGTGACGAGCGAATGCTTTAACCACTAGGCTACCCGACCGCCCCCTCAAATTAATAAGTCAATACAGACAACATATATAATTTTACCAGCGTACTTACTAGTAAACTAAACTATATTTAATTTCATTTGTATTACACATTTGTGCAATATTATAATTTGCCATTTTTTACTTCCCTATAACAGCCAGGACATCATCACACGGGGTAGCATAACAACCAAGTCTCACCAGATAACACTCGTTGGCGTATGAATACCTACTCACGACAGGACTGTTCGCAACAAAACTCACCATATAATGGTTAGGTATACCTTTTAACAACAGGGGCTATCCACTACCAAAACAGGTGTTGTCGTTATACCTCCTCATTTCGGGGCTTATTCACTTAAAAACGCACCAAATAACAGTCAGGTGCTGTCGTATAGACCCCCACAACGGTGACTATTCACTACAAAACCCACCATATAACAGTCAGGTGCTGTCGTATAGGCCCCCACAACGGTGACTATTCACTACAAAACCCACCATATAACAGTCAGGTGCTGTCGTATAGGCCCCCACAACGGTGACTATTCACTACAAAACTCACCATATAACAGTCAGATGCTGTCGTATAGACCCCCACAACGGTGACTATTCACTACAAAACCCACCATATAACAGTCAGGTGCTGTCGTATAGACCCCCACAACGGTGACTATTCACTCCAAAACTCACCATATAACAGTCAGGCGTTGTCAGGCAATTGTCACCAGCACTTTCGTTAAGAAGCTGCAAAAGAAATGATAAAACGTTTTAAAGATTCTAAAAGTAGGAACCAAATTAGGTTTCGTCGGAAACGTACCACATCATAGCCTCTTGTTATGGGTTCTCGGACGCTTGAGAAACATTCGTAGTTTGCTCGCAAGTCATAAGAACAACTGTAAGACATCTCACTCATTTATAAAAGACAACTTTATCTAAAAACTAAGCCATCATCTGGGTATTTACAATATCTTTGTGACGCCACACGCCTTGTCAGAGCGCGAATAATCGCCATAAACATGGCCGTCAGAAAACGTATGATGTCCGAAAACGTGATATGATGTCCTAAAACCAATGATCCGGCGATATATAATTATTCGTCAAGTCTCGATTATCATAATCGATCAATCATAGCATGGTTGCGCAAGAATATTTTAACGTCACTACAAGTCGTTATATGTATCATACAATAAAACAGAAGTACCGTTAGGAGCATGTATATTTTCCAGGTTATTAAATCGAAAAACGAAATTTCGATGTTGAAAACTAAAATTTATACATAACCGCTCCTCTACAAATACACGATATAGCTGTACTGATCAATTACTCGAAGTCACATTCAACTCCGTTGATAGATATGTATATCTATGTGATTGATTTACCGGTAGTGGAAATAACAAGATTCAGCACACCTTGTATGTTCATGTACATATCTATTCGACCCGTGAATTGATCTTCAGCAACCCATGCCTCTCGTAAGATGCGACTATGCTTGTCGTGAGAGGAGACTAACGGATCGGGTGGTCAGGCTCGCCGACTTGGTTAATGCTTGTCATCGTATCGCATTGTGTAGATCGATACTCATGATGTCAATCGCTGGATTGTTTGATCCAGACTCGATTATTTACAGACCGCCGTCATATAGCTGGAATATTGCTGAGTGCGGCGTTAAACAACAAACAAACAACTCAGAGTAATTTAGTTACTTCCGTATGTTGTTCATACAACTATAGGTGGACTCACTTGCACAGCCCCCATCTAGAATTATACCAGACCAGCCTGATTTCTCACTGCTGGTGCAATGGCCCGATGCCTAAAGCGTTGGAATGGGAACACGCGCGTACTTGAAAATAGGCCAATACTGTGCACATTGCACAGCAGCCTTTCTTCTGCATCATTATGTCGCATCTGAACTCGTTCAGTTCTTGGTTAACATTCTACCAACTGGAAAAAAACATGGTTTTTTTTGTTCCCGGTAATAGGTGTGTGTGTGTATCTTTACATACGTAATACGTAAGGAGTGAGTGAGTGAGTATGGTTTTACGCCGCTTTTAGCAATATTCCAGCAATATCACGGCGGGGGACACCATAAATGGGCTTCACACATTGTACCCATGTCGGGATTCGAACCCGGGTCTTCGGCGTGACGAGCGAACGCTTTAACCACTAGGCTACCCGACCGCCCCTAATACGTAAGGAATAAGGCATGCATTACGATTTGGAATACGGAAATACTGTATCGCAGCTATATCAGCGTTTTAATACAGTTATTATCCACTTTCCCAAAAGCACCCACTACCAGAAATGGTAACACAAACAAACAAACAAACAAACAAATCCAACCATCATCAGAGGTATAAATGATTAGAAAATACCTTAAAAGAATAAAGATATGGCCAGAACTAATAATTGACAATATAAACAACAAAGAGACCATTCTTTAAAAGATATAAACAAAACCGATAAACGAAACACGGGTACGAAGAGGCATATGCAGTTCCGAAAATCGACACTCATTGACAAACATACACACACATGCACACCCCCGTGAAGAGCCGGGTTAGAACAGGCCTTTAGCAACCCATGCTTGCCGTAAAAAGCGATTATGCTTGTCGTAAGAGTCGACTGGTCGGGCTCGCTGACTTGGTTGATGGATGTCATCGTATCCCAATTGCGTAAATCGATGCTCATGATGTCAATCACTGGATTGTCTGGTCAGACTCGTTTGTATACAGACCGCCGTCATATAGCTGTAATATTGCTGGTTGAGGCGTTAAACAACAAACGAACAAACAAACAAACAAAACACATGTACAGAGCTAGATAAACTTACTCAACATATGCAGTAAATATGTATGCGAGAGAGAAGCCGAATGCAATGTAACTGGCTTATGTTGATGCAAGGAGCCTGAGCGGCTTAATTGTCTAATGGGGAGCCATTCGCACCAGTAACAACCATTATATCATTGTAATGAGATCCCTTAACAGTTGCTGAGTCAATCCACCTAGCAACACGCTTTGAGGGGACGGCATTAACTTCAATAATAATTTAAGTGGAAGCTGGAATCACGTGTCAGGGGAAAGTAAGTGATGACATCAGCTGGGTATGTAACAAATCTTACTTTAGCTCAGGTTTCAATTGCACGTTTCAAGTTCAGTGTTAAGATACGGGCGCAAACGACGTAAATCCTTGAATCGCTAATAACAGAATGAGTGTACATGTATTATGAAACAGTGTTGGGAGCGAGGGTCACGCCATTTGGTTAGCACATGGTCATGTTTTCAAAGAACCGTAAATAATGCAATCTAAACATACATCTACTTGATTTAGCCAATTAGGAATGCTACAGTGCACTTTCTACCTGAATGCGTTACTAAACACAGATGTACATATCTGGATGGAAAATATCTTAACGAGAGCCACTCTTGTTGAGTATCGAGAGACGTTGTTAGCTTGTCGGGAGAATATGTTGGTAGTGTATTTAGTGTTGTAGTTGTAGCCGTAGATGTAGTTGTGGTGTATATGTCACTTGTCAATCACTAGATTGTCTGGTCCAGACTCGATTAATTACAGACCGTCGTTATGTAGTTGGAATATTGCCGAGTGCGGCGTTAAACAACAAACAAACATTTCAATCCTATATTTCAACAACAATATGTTTGTCGGTTGTAGATGCATATGTATACATGTGTTGTTTTCGATTCGTCGTTGTTTAACGCTGCCCTCAGCAATATTCCAGCCATATGACGGCGGTCTGATCGAACCTGGACCAGACAATCCAACATCGATCCACGCAATAGGGATACGGTGGCATGCATTTAGCAAGTCAACGAGCCTGACTACCCGATCCCGTTAGTAGCCTCTTACGACAAGCATTGGTTGCTTAAGACCTATTCTGACCCGGATGTTCACGGGTCGTATACATGTGACTTGGTCAGTTCAAAAAAATCTGCTCTTTCACGCACAACCAGGTATGTGTTATGGCGATTGCAATTAAAGGAAACAGCAGAGACGCAAAACGTAAATGGTTCCATGGTAGTGATAAGAAAAGGATTGCACCAAGATGACAATTAAACATTTATGTCACGAATGGAAACGAACCCGGACCGTCTGCGTGACGAGATGAACGCATGTCCCACCGGACTACCTGTGCAACATGGCAAGCGCGTCAATGGAAGGAGGCAAATGAGTGCATGTATACACCTGGTCCTGATGTAGCTTTAATGTCTGTATCTTTCATGTGATCTGCGTGAGACAGGTAATTATGGTATAAACTAATCAAGACTCCCGAGATAATGAGATCAGATAGAAAAATATCCATATCCGGGGATTGACCACCAGTTGATTCAGCATAGAACTAACAACTTGAAATGAGCAGAGAAAATACTCGATTCGCGAGGTTTTGTGTGGTTGTTTATTAACGCCACACTCAGCTATTCTAGCTATATGACGGCGGACTGTAAATAAGCGACTCTGGACCAGACAATCCAGCGATTGACATCATAAGCAGCGATCCAGGCAATTTGGATACGATGACGTGCATCAACCAAGACGGCGACACTGACCACCCGATCCCGTTAGCCGTCTCTTGCGACAAGCATATTCGCCTTTTAAGGCAAGCCTTGGTTGCTGAAGACCTAGATTCGTGATGTAAACAAACATGAATCCATATATAGGACTAAACAATATCTAGCCCATTTTAGTTCACATGAACTACATGAATCAGTTATCTAATTGCTGTACAGTCATTGACACGTGAGTGAGTGAGTGAGTTGGGTTTAGAGCCGCTTTTAACAGTATTCCAGTTATATCGCGGCGTGTCAGCTAAATGTGGGAGGAAAGTCCGAAGTGATGCAGGTCTCAGACGTTTACCACTTCGGTGAAACCCATGAGCACGGGTATGGTGCTGACAAACCTAGAAACATAATCGGGACGAACCGGGATTCGAACCCACAATCATAGGTTTCTGGCGTGCCCAAAGGGACGCAACTCTGCACAGCGAATCGCGGCGCCTTAGACGACTGGGCCACCCGTACCCCCCATAGACACCTGAAGAGCTTATTGTATAGACACGGGGTAATTCATATAAGCTGAGCTTACCGTGGATAAATAACTGGTTTGGAACTTATGATTTCTAAAACTAATGGTCCACCTCTTGACTCCCGATCTGCTGAACGGACAGTAGGCCTCTTGTTTGTGAGGCGTGTGTGGATCCCGGATCTGGACTGGATCACATGGACCAACTAATAACAGAGGCGACTAAATTGGATCGGGTAGTCAGGCTCGGTGATTGTGTGTCATTGAACCCCGACTGTGGACGTTGCTCATAGTATCGACCACTTGTTTCTCTGGCGGCAGACTCGATTATTTACAGGTCGTCGTGATGCAGCAGGGTCATTGCTGACAGAAAATATTCACTCACTATTTGTTTGGAGGCCGATTCAGCAACGTTCACTTGGTGAAGAATGGACAAACCTCATGACATTGAATTGACGTCACCGAATTTTGTGTTGATCTCATGACATTGAGGCCGACACAGCCGATTTAGCTATCGCCTCTCTGACCTCGAGGTCACGGGGGTCGCAACAGCCAGCCAGTACACCTTCACCATAATGGCGCACACATTTACGAGGCAGACACGATTGCGTGGGATCGTTAGACGTCATACCGCCATTTCTCCTTCCACTCGTAATAAACACCCCTTTGCTTACACAGCACATGTCAGTAAAGATTAAAGATGAACTCTCAGGTAGTAAACAGACGTCTTCACCTTGGAAAGCCAACAGCATATACTACCTCAGTATACGACACTCCGTAACCCCACTCCTCTAAACTCTGTCGGAGTAATTAGATTTGTAAAAGGATATTTATTTTTCAAACTGTTTTACGTCTTGGCAATGAGTTTAGGCCCCTTTGTCTGCCGATCCTCTGACATTCAAACATGCTGTTTACTCCGTCAGAAGTAACTGGGTGATGATGCTGTGGAAGGTCAAGTCGTTGAACAGCAATTGATGACGGGGTGGCTACCGTGTAGGCCAGGAGGTTGCAGCTCAATGGAACCAGCTGTTGTAGATGCTGGTACTTGTGTAGAACCACCTTAGTGATGATGGTACTGATGTAGAACCACCTGTAGTGCATGCTGGTAGTGGCGTAGAACACTACGCAGACAGGCGGCTGCTTCTCGTCACGACATCACATACACCATCATGACGTAATTAGCGTGTGTGCGCGGCGCGCTCAGCGAGGATGTGATTTAGGGCACAGACTGGCCATACTCCATTCCGGGGCCTGGGATTGTCGATAGATACGGAGTATTATATCGGTTATAGTCTGACGTTTAGTTCCAGAAATAAAGTTATCTTTGTTAACAAGAGACCTCAGGTGATGACATATCCCCCGATCTGGTGCGAGTCAGAAATGGAGTTTGGTTACTTATACCCCCTTTTTGGTTCATTGCCATTACACACCTTTAGTTCAGTTAAGAAAGAAAAAATGCTGTGCAGTACTTTTCAAAATCCCAAATCACTCAAAGGCAGCAGATTACCACTAG
This sequence comes from Haliotis cracherodii, assembly GCF_022045235.1. Taxonomy (NCBI): domain Eukaryota; kingdom Metazoa; phylum Mollusca; class Gastropoda; order Lepetellida; family Haliotidae; genus Haliotis; species Haliotis cracherodii. The sequence continues at coordinate 36,294,622 of NW_027266308.1, forward strand.
ACTGATATGTATGGCAAGTATCATACAGAAATATACACCGGTTTTGATGTTCTGCTCCGGAAACGAGCACTATCCTCATTTCCAGGAAAGTCTAGCTTGTCGTCAAGAATTCTTTTTTTTTAAAAAGAAAAAAAGTCCCAATTCTTCAAAATGCACCTGTTCACCAATGGAGTTCCAAGTTCCAACAAGAAATAGTTAACGGTTTAGAGTTCTGATCCGGTAGCGGAAAACAACTTGTTTTCATCATGAAAAATCATGAGAACAAAACCAAATATAAAGAATAAAAGTCCCAAATTATCAAAAGCCATTTTTCCCCATTAGACTAATCTATATAGAAAGTTTCAACTAGAAATATTTAACGGTTTTGGAGTTCTGCTCCGGCAACGGAAAACGGACGGCTGGCGGGCGGACATGCTGAACGCTGTGTCCCCGTTTTTCAAACCGGGGGAATAAAAATATGTATCGACAAAATACAAAGTTAGATCCAAAAGGAGACAAGAAGAAATACATAATATTCCTAGAGCTGTGACAATCGTGACTAGATAAATCATTCTAGGCTTGGGTTGGATTCGCTTTTAATGAATTTTTTACTGTCTGGGAGACAGTCTATCTGTCACTGCTTGAGGACAAACAGTTTTCGCTGAAAGCAGCATCCAAAAAATGTATTTTGGGGAAACCCGAAGCCAAATTACTTTCAACGTATTTTTCAGCAAGTATTTGGTTGTTTCCTTAATCAAGAAAGTTGAACTCCGTATAAACACTGATGCCGAACCGCTGATTTACTCGGCATCGGACACTTCCATAAGTCCTCGGGTAGCATCGCTATGACTGTACTGGTTTTCACTGTACGTACCGCAAAATGTCCTGCGACATTAGATACAAGTTATTATGTTTATTATAAACATGGATTTGAAAGATAAACCAAATACAAACACTTTGAAAATGCATATAAAGGTAACGGCTGTTGCTAGCTTGATTTGTGTGTTAGTCATGTGCACGAAAATAATTTCAGTACGGATTCCCGACCTCTGCTGGTCGGGATGGTCTCTGAGACCGAGGCGCGACTAATATTAGCAGAGTGTTCCGAAAGATACATTTGACTGGGTAACATAATGAGGCGCAAGTATCGAGACTTGCACACAAACTGCTGCTGCTTGGAGTCAGAAGGTGCACATTATGATAAATCATCTGTCATTTAAAAATATATGTTGATGCTCTTGAGAAGATAAGTCTCTGTGTTGCTCCTAATTAGAATTACAGACGGAATTACGATGTAGACGGAAGAAAAAAACAGCCTTTCATTAAGACATGCTTATGCTGTCGTGACGAACCAACTGGTACTGACATTACTCAACGCGTGCGCCAGATTATGCTCCTTAACGTTCGCTGCCTTGAGATGTAATTTACACACTCGTCGAGTTAGAGCCGTCAATATGGCAAAATCTGCCGTCATCTGAGCCTTTCTCGTCACAGCTGCGACGCAATTAATTATTTTGATAAATTTAGATAATTTCTTAAAACTGTGTAAAGCAAATAACTGCCTTTTGCACGTGTGTGTTCCTTGGCATGATTTACACGTGCGGTCGCTCTCCATCGCCTTCGTGTTCCGGCCACAGCACGTGACCTCATTCCGGCGCTACGTTAAAAGATACATGTCAGTCACTACAGTTGTTTTGTACACACTACGAGTTGATGATTTGGGGAGAGTCCAGTCTACTGCTAGTCGTCGATGTCTAAGGTTCCGTATATAGGTTCGGCGTTTTGTGAAGGATGGCTTAGCACAGAGAGAGGCTGGGGCGGATAGTGGAGAAACCAGAAGGATGGCAGAGGTTGAAATTAGAAGGGGAAAGCAGGAGAAAGCAGAGAGTGAAGGCAGATGGTGAAGGTATGAGATAAGGAAAAAAGAGAGGGTTGGATTAGAAAGAGAAAGCAGAAGGTAAACGCAGAAGGTCAACGAAGAAGGAAGGAGCAGAAAGCAGAGAGAACGAAGTTGATGAGATTAAGAGAAAGCAGAGAGAACGAAGTAGCTGAGTTTAGAAGGAGAAAGCAGGGAGCAGAGAGAACGAAGTGGCTGAGATTGGGAGAAAGCAGAGAGAACGAAGTGACTGTGTTTAGAAGGAGACAGCAGAGAGAACGAAGTGGCTGTGTTTAGAAGGAGAAAGCAGAGAGAACGAAGTGGCTGTGTTTAGAAGGAGAAAGCAGGGAGAACGAAGTGGCTGTGTTTAGAAGGAGAAAGCAGAGAGAACGAAGTGGCTGTGTTTAGAAGGAGAAAGCAGAGAGAACGAAGTGGCTGTGTTTAGAAGGAGAAAGCAGGGAGAACGAAGTGGCTGTGTTTAGAAGGAGAAAGCAGGGAGCAGAGAGAACGAAGTGGCTGAGATTAGGAGAAAGCAGAGAGAATGAAGTGGCTGAGATTAGGAGAAAGCAGAGAGAATGAAGTGGCTGAGTTTAGAAGTAGAAAGCAGAGAGAACGAAGTGGCTGAGTTTAGAAGGAGAAAGCAGAGAGAACGAAGTGGCTTAGATTTGGAGAAAGCAGAGAGAACGAAGTTGCTGAGATTAAAAGGAGAAAGCAGGGAGCGGCGAATCAGCGAGACGTTTAGGTGGGTAAAGGAGTAAAGGATAAATCATATGGTGGAAAGCAGAGAGTGAACTTAGGGGAAAAGGTGCAGATTATTATGTTCTGGTGTGCATCAACTTCCAGTATTGTCGGCAAGACCTCGTCCAGGTCCACATATATGATAATTAATGTGAAGTATGTCACTTATAAACTGGAACAGGCAACGACCGAGGGAATCTCCATGCGCCAAAACGTATATTTCTCGAAGTGAAACCTAATTAACGCTAGAAGGTTGCTATTAGTGATGAGATTATTTTGGCTTGCATCTATCATTAGAGAAACGGCAAACAACCACGTATAGCCAAGATAACGGCCAACATATATTTATACTCCATACCAACACTCAGTCAATACAATGTTATTTCCATAGCAGTCACAACAGTATTATTTTCCATATTGTCCAAAACAGGCCACATGATAATCATGCCGATATTCTAGGTCACCAGGCCAGTTTGGTATGTAATAACAATAGTATGGTCTGTCGTGGGACGTGAGAAGTGTACCTGACGTCATGGCGTGTGGTATATACAGAGTGTAAGAGTTTATGTGTAGTTTAGGGACAGACAGGGCAGTGCTAAATAAAAGAGACAGGGAGTGTGAGTGAACATTGTTGCAGTCAGCAATATTCCAGTTGTTTTGTCGTCGACCTGTTAATATTAGTACGAAACCATGAAAACGAGTGGTTAAAAGAGGGAAGCCACATCTTCAGCAACACACTGTCACCGAACGATACTCATGTTAGATCGCTCTTACAGAATGCAGAGGAACCTTGGCACCCATTGTCCTGAAACCTACTGGATAGAAAACCAGCTTGCATCTACTGGAAACAGAAATATACTTCATTTTTGGGAGGGATTTTCCTATTACACCAACACGTCTGTTTAACGTCACATACAAGACAACGACCGGTATATAATTGAATCAGGATTAGACAAATCAGTGGATTGTTTGTTTGTTTGTTGTTTCACGCTGCACTTAGCAATATTCCAGCTATATGACGGCGGTCTGTAAATAATCGAAACTGAACCTGACAATCCAGTGATTGACATCATGAGAATCGATACACGCAATTGGGAAACGATAACATGCATCAACCAAGTCACCGAGCCTGACCACCCGATCCCTTTAGTCGCCTCTTACGACAAACATAATCGCCGGTTACGGCAAGCATGGGTGGCTGAAGACCGATTCTAACCCGGAGTTTCAAGGGTACAAACCAGTGGTTGATATACATATCAACGTCCAACGCCGTCGGTGTGATGACAAATATACCAAGTCACCGAGGCTGACTACCCGATCAATTTAGTCGCCCAGGACGAAAAGCAAAGCAATAGTGTGCTGGGGAACTATTCTAACCCAGCATCCCAACGGTGTTACACGAAAACTGATTACATGTGTATGTTTGATATAAATGTCCCCATCAAACGTTTCGTAGGTGCACCTATTACAACAGCCCAAGGGGCGGTCGGGTAGCCTTGTGATTAAAGCGTTCGCTCGTCACACCGAAGACCCGGGTTCGATTCCCACCATGGGTACAATGTGTGAACCCACTTTCTGGTGTCCCCCGCCGTGATATTGCTGGAATATTGCTAAAAGCGGCGGAAAACCATACTCACTCACTCATTAAAACCGCCCAAGACGAGCCATTTCAGTGTTAACTACAGTCTGTGCACTGTTAGTAACAATAGTGGCCCAATTTCCATGAGCAGATTAACATACTCTCATCTGACAGAGGAATTACAAAACGTTAGTCTGCATGCTGGATGATACGTGATTCATCGGTAGCAGCTTCAGCATCTGAAACTACTCCAGACTCTGCGCTCTCAATAATTTAAAAACACGCAAGTGAAGAGGCAGCGATACATCTGGCATAGCACTTTAAGCCTCAAGCTAGACGATTCGGCGTATTTGAAAAGTAAAGGATCATTCCTTTGTTTTATGCCATTGGTGCTATGGCAGTCTGTGCTAAACTCGTGCAAGTTGTATGTTCGTGCATAGAATCACCTCAGGCTTGAAGCCTCGTTCGATGGTACTTGCGGTTTGCGTGTTGCCAGATTGAATGCCAACACTTGAACTTGGTGACTCTGCGTGTATACTTGGAATCGTTCAAGTTTTTCATTTCAAGAATATACTTTGGTGTTTTAGGCCTGTGATTGTGGCATCAGGTCACAGCAACCTGACGGGGGATATTGCTGACGTCTTGGTTTTGTGTTTAGATTTTCTGTGTATAGTATCAATGTATTCTGAAGTTGTGAGGTGAAATGGGGTTGAACGTCGCACTGATATAGCGACGTGCATGCACGTGTGTGTGTGTGTGTGTGTGTGTGTGTGTGCGCGCTTGTACGCACTGATGCCGATTTAGTGCAAGCCCACTGAGATGCCATCCCGCGGTTTAACATGAATACCTCAACTCAGACACAGTATACTGAGTCCGAGCCGACCAGTCAGCTCTTTAACAACAAGTACCATCTTTTAACGTCTTTAGGTAGGACGCGACCAGGGATCGAAACCCGGACCTTCCGCTCTCCGGGCGGACGCTCTACCATTAGACCACGGAGGCAGAGACTCTGACAGGCACAAAGGCAGCAATGGTACAGTCCATATCAGACAGGAAAGCAGCAGATGTCGCCCGAACGGTGTTTTATCCATAAAACCCAATCACACTTATATTCTCATTAACGCCACCATGTTTACATTCTAAACGTAACCAGCTATCATTATCAACATCATGGTGACTGTCCCGCCGACAAGATGGCTAGCTGACAGGGTGATGATCACAGTCGGGCACTGATGCACTCGAAATCAGTTCGACCCCAAAGCCATCCAAGAGCCGGCGGCGATGTCTGCCCAGCAGGAACACAAGACCCTCAAACTGACGCACCACGTGCAGCAGCCATCCATGGGCACATTCTCACGCCAACAGAGAACTAATTCAGTTGGCTGCTGATAACGCGAGGGGTTCGACAAGGACATCCATTGCCTCAAACGTACTTTGTAAGATGGTTGACAACAGAAGTTTGAGTGAGTGAGTTGGGTTTTACGCCACATTTAGCAGTCAGGGTGTGGGACACCTAGAACAGGCTTCATATAATATACTGTTGATTGGAATCAAACCCGGGTAGTGAGCATGATTAGCACTATGAGTGTTTGGCTACCTTCACATCCCAAGGTAACAAGGAAACATGCTTTATTATAAGCCTAGGCGGACTCGGGAACATATTCATGTAAGCCTTTTTACAAATACTTAACACAGAAGTTACATATCTTAAAAAATGGTAATTATGATTTAGGATCCTTTGTTGCTGTAATCCGCATCCTGTGAATTGCGTGTGTTTTTTTATGCCTAATCATAACATAACATACCACGAACATATAACACATAATAAACCATGTTTTTTTCTTGCTCTGGAAACTTTACGAGTCAAGTGAAAGCACTACATAACCACGACATTGACAATTAAATCACATTCAGGGATGTGACTGGACAAACTGTGTTTGTTTGTTTGTTTGTTTTTTCGCTGAAAGCCACACTCAGCAGTATTCCAGCTATATGACGGCGGTCTGTCAATAATCCAGTGATTGACATCATGAGCATCGATTTACGCAATTGGGATACGATGACATGCATCAACCAAGTCAGCGAGCCTGACCACAAGATCCCGTTTGTCGCCTCTTCCGGCAAGCATGGGTTGCTGAAGACCAATTCTACCCGGGATCTTCACGTGTTCACTGGACTGTGTCAGCTCACGATAGAGGGCATATTTAGAAAGTGCTCCACCAAATATATACATGGGAAATCGAACCCAGACCAAACAAGCCCTACCGCCCCTGTCTCTTCTACCAATGGCCTCAAAACACTGTCTTCATATGTGATTAATTTATTTACTGCTACCAAAGTTTGAATGTTGAATTCCCTTCTTGATACGCGCACCTTCGTGCACATGCGCATATGCTAGCGTTAAAACGAGGCTGTTATTGGACCCCGTATATACGTAGTTCTAAAATGAAATGCATTTAGGAACATGTGGTTAAGTTTTACTGCAACCGTTACGTAGAAAGGACATAATATTTTGACATTCAGTAGCAAACGGAAACCGAGATTATTGTTGTCATGCTCGAATAAATCAGAATATTATGTTTACAAGGCAACACCGGAACTTACAAGAGATCAATTCATAAGTGTTCTTCTAATTTCAGTCTGTTACACACCGTTATACTACATTTCATTCAAACTTAATGACAAATACAAACATTATGGAACCGATGCATGTGTTTTCCTCGACCGTATCTTCGCCTCTTTGATGTCGGTGTTAGCGCTGGGCCATTAATGATCAGAACTGACAGGAAACATCACAGAACGCGGGTTAATGTCCCCACCGATACTCAAAGCAAGTCACCCAGAAAATAAAACATTTTCGAGTCTAACACCCCCGTCACATAAACTATCTCCAATATCTACAACAACGTCTGCTTAGAGCTCCTCAAGCAACTTGACACTTCCAATTTGAGAAAGGGAAAAAAAAAAGAAACAAAATGGCGGACTGCGCAGACGACAGTTGTTGCGACAATGTCTGACGCCGTTTACAGGATGAAAGATTAGAGTTATACAGGGTGACAAGTTAACACGTAATATGGCGTTACGTACAAAGTCAAACATATGTTGTAAGTAGGATTTAGGAGCGAAGGCAAGAGTGGGGAGGGGTTAAGGACGGGACGTGATCTTGTTAACACACGAGCGAAGGAAGGGATACAGAGAGAGGTTACAGGGAGAGGAGGGAGGGGGGCTACAGGTTTGCACGTTTTTTACCCGGCAATAATCAATATTTCAAGGATTTGTTTCCAGTTCAGGCCAGTAAATGAGTTAACACACATGTCCCGTGAAAAGGAACAATGTCACTATCGGTGGTAAGATGTGACTAAAAGTCAGATGTATTGCATATCAATTCAGACACTTCCATTTGATATGTTGGTGTTAGTATTGCGATATGTATTGATCACATGTCTTTCTCTTTAACTTCTTTTGAGCAGGATACATATAAATTCGTACCAGGCTGTGAGACAGATTCAGCGTATTTGGGTTTTAACGCCACTTTTATTAGTATCCCAGTTATATCACCGCGTACGTGTCAGCTTAATGAGGGAGGAAAGCCCGAAGTTATGCAGGTCTTAGACGTTTACCACTGCGGTGAAACCCACGAGCACTGCCATGATGCTGACAAACCTAGAAACATAATCGGGGCGAACCGGGATTCGAACACACAAACATAGGTTTCTGGCGTTCCCAAGGGACGTAACTCCGCACAGCCTTAGACGACTGGTCCGCGCCTCCATATTTCTGTGATGGTTCGTTATGATTGGAGGGGGGGGGCGCAGTTTCTCCACAACACATTTTCGTGAGTCAGTCTTGTAGATTCGGTCCTACCAGGACACATGTATTGAGCTGTGACACATACAGATGAGATTACCGGCGTCATCGCAAAAATTGTCAAACACGCCGAAGGATGGGCAGAAGAAGGCAGGGTTTTGACACAGAATGCCTAAATGTTATTCTAACGATTTCAAGTCGACCACCGATAAAAATGCAACTAACTTTAACGTTAATCGAAATGGAGTAATCCACATACCTAGCTGACAGTATTAGGCCAAAACAAAATGTTCGTAACTCCGTATTTTAAAAAAAAATACCGGTCCAAACAAATGTAAGGGTGGAACAGAAGGGAAAGTTGTGTGAGTTACCCGCCCTTGTTGAATGCTAAATTCCGGACGATGTTGCTCGGACGTGATGGGTCGGTAAAAACCAAGAGACTTCTTATTGGTAAAGCAGTACACATTAGGGACAGTACACGCAGTAACACTACATTGCCATCTTATTTTTCCCCCGCATTGCATTCACATAACACTACGTCTAACTTTAAATCAACTTGATTAAACACACGTATCTGTGAGTTATCTGAAAGTCATCTCTCCCAGACTCCTTCCTTACACATCCGTCAGGCCGTGGGGGCACACCGAGGCCAGGTGGGGGTCGGGCTATCAGAGGTATCATCGTCAGAAGGAAAGGGTCTCTCTGCCACCCCCTCCCATTCAAGAATGTCTTGATAAGCAACTATGTCGTCTAAAACTGGGTTTGTGGGAAAGTGGAGTTTTCAGAAAAGTGCCGTTTGACCATTTACTTGAAATTTAAGGCGTCCTGGCATCGAGGTGTTTTTTTAAAAAAAACATATAATTTTAGACTGTTAGTAGCCTTGCTCCAAGACTGTACTGAATGATAAGTCTATGGGTGTATAGTATTGCTATCCTTATAATAAGCAAGTTGAGATACGTGGACAGGTAAGGACGCCAGAGAAAACTTGTTCTTATCATTTATATAATCTAGAAATTATGACTTAAACTAATAATTTTTGCCTTAGAGACTTGTGAAGTCTAGTCTGTAAGCAACATCGCTGCAGCCGTATGTAACAGTAGGAATGAGCTTCATAAGCAGAACTCAAATCGGCATTATTTCAGCTATATATCGACGAGAACAAGTTTTAATATAGACAAGCATCATGTAATAAAGTTATATTTAAAAGCAAATTTAGGAGCAAATACCGTTTACAGCGGTTAAAAACACAGGCTATGAGCTCAACTATGAGCAACCAAACTAGGACACCTGCCTGGGGATCATGGGACGGTCAACTTTGTCTCTAGTCCTGGACCAGGAATGTGGAACGTATGTATTGTATGAGTGAGTGAGTGACGTTTAACGCCGCTTTTAACATTATTCCAGTCATGTCGCGGCGTGTCAGCTTAAATTGGGAGGAAAGCCCGAAGTAATGCAGGTCTCAGACGTATACCACTTCGTAGAAACCCACGAGCACTGGCATGGTGCTGACAAACCTAGAAACATAATCGGGGCGAACCGGGATTCGAACCCACAATCATAGGATTCTGGCGTGCCCAAGGGACGCAACTCTGCACAGCGAATCGCGGCGCCTTAGACGACAAGGCCACCCGTGTCCCCATGTATTGTATGGAACCTAAAGAAATATGGATTATTAAAATGCAAGTCTGGCCAGCTCTACTCCACTGATTCTTATGAAATCAGCTTCATTGTTTTGTGTCAGATTTATGTTTTGTGAAATAAAAACTTTTACAGACTATATGTCCATCCAAGTAGCCTCTTTTAGCACGCCCCGTAGAGTGGAAAGTCGTTGTTCGATCCCCGGCCACGTCATACCAAAATACGTAAAAAGGTGGTAATTATTATTACCCTGCCTGCGCTCACCATTAAGGGGATAAACCATGGACTGGTCGGCTCGGAGTCAGTATAATGTGTCTGAGTGGGGTATCACCTTAACTCTTCTGACAAGCAATAGAGCTCTGGGAACCTTTCTCAGGGTCCTCAAGGGAAGTAACCCAATACTTATGTTACAAATAATGGACAAAAAGGGTATCCCTTATAAAAGCGATCTTAACGTTTTGACAGTCAACGAAGACCTAGTGAGTGAGTGAATACAGTTTTAATCCATAGTAGACTGAAAACAGAGAATGATTGAGCGTCGGTAGCTGACAGAAATATTCCCCATCTATTCGTGATAATTCTACTGTCGGATCTACATAATTTCACTACAGCTGACACGTGGTTATAGCTTTGTCTGAAACAGCCAGGCATATCCGGTTAACGACATGTCATTTCCGCGGGCCGTGTTGTTTCTAGTGTTAATCAGTTTTCGTGTTTATTTTCTGTAGGCTAAATGCGAACAACAGAGATATCAAATAAGCATTTAATCAAAAACGTTGCTTTTTGTCTGGTTTTGATGTCTTGAACTTTAGTAAGTAATTTATTACGACTTTCTATCCACGAAGCTTCGGCGAATGGCTTCTGTTGATATTGCAGTCCGGGTTTGTCTCTTCAAAAGCCACCTCAAGATACGAAAGTCGTTGAACATGTTTTATCCTTTCGAAATAAGGCCGAAGGCTATATCAGATTGAAAAGATGATGAAAGTCACAATGATATCGTTCCGGCGTAATCTGGATTGTTTAAATACAGGAGATTTGGGTAACACTACGAAAATGCGGAATTTTGGTTTAAATACAACATGTTTACTTCATCAAATTACGATTTTCCTTCCAGATATTTCAAATGTGAAAAATATTTGTAAACAACTCAATTCTTCAAACGCCGTGACATTATAATAAATAATATGAAAACACTGACGTCATGAAAATGTGACATGAAAATTCCTCAAAGCTGAGTATTTAATATACTAAAATGTCACAGAGTAATGACTATAATAAAGTGTACTTAAATACTCATTGTGTACTCTTTAAAATTACTTTCATGTTTGCAAGAAGATACAAGCTAAATATTCATTATCATGCTCCGAGAAACCCGTATACCAAATTTGGCTCGAACTCTGAGAAACAAAGGCATTGACGGGAAAGACGAATAGTTATAATCACTTACTAAATACCTACTGACGTAGGGAAGGGGTAGTAAATTTCATATTCGTGGCCGCGTTTTGGCAAGGAGTTCTCCAGATGGTGTTATATCGGGAGGGTCGGGACTACAGGTTGCTCGTGTTTGCTGAGGGGCTGGTAACGAAGGGATTACAGTTCCTTTACGTCGCTCTTGATCTATCATCGTGTGCGATGTCTCGCTTACTTAATGCATTAAGTGGCAACACGTGGTCCCGGGGGTAATCCTACACTACGCTGGTGGTATGGTCTTTGGGGTAGGGGACTCCGGCTGGGGGTTAGGAACATTGGTGGGGGTAGGGAGCAGGAGTGGTGAGCTTAGTGTAAGGTGGACACATATATGAAGCGATCGAGGCATTTGTGTAGGTGGGGTTTTTCCGTCTATCGGAATGGGGTCGGCTGAGGTAGGGATGGGGAAGGTTGTTTTTCCTTCTTCCTTTTCTCTTTTTTCTTTTTTTTTGAGGGGGGGGGGGGGGGTGATATAGGGACGGGGGTAATGGGGATGGGGGTCGGGGTTATGGTTTGGTGGTGTTCTGGTAGGTTATATTGTAAATAAATCGACACATTGGTAAGATTGTGGGATTTCGATCAACAATGTACTCCACACATGGACTTCTACATCATCGAATATGGATCGACAAACAACTGGTTGAAACAAAGACATACAAACAACCAGGTTTCAGATTGTTACCGCCCGATCATCGTCTTAATAGGATCTTACAACCGGTGCATGTGTGCTCGGAACCTATTCTGCCCAGAAGTACCCGAGGGTCAACACATTAGAAACAACAGCACTACATCTGGTGGCACCTTAGGGACGGAGCGTCAACATGAATGTACATGTATATTGTATATAAAGCACAAATGAAATGCAATGACTACCCCGATACTCGAATAAAGCCAAACGGAAGCCATATCGAGAAAAGAGAACCTGGAAAGTGTTTTATAAATATTCAACTACAACAGCACGGGTGATGAGTAGCCACAGAAGCTAACACATATTAATACAATTTCCGAGTATAATATAAACGATTATTAACTGTATTATATTGATGATGAGCTGTGCCAAGGGTAAAGCTGCGAATGGCAGTGCAACTCATTCAAAGTCTTCAATAGATTGTATGTCGATGCTAAGAAACATTTATGAGTATTTCCTGACTATTAATTATCCTACCATTTCATTGTAATCGTGCGTATTGATATTGATGCTCAGATCATGGCATTTACACGCTGACCAAATCCGATTTGCTGACCACGTCTCAACAAGACACAGCAAGCCATAATAGACGTATTACCTAAGCCGAGCAGTCCTCGCGGCTGACGGACGACGAACAGACCATACACGTGACAGCAATTTGCGATCGTTATCACATCAGTTTACCTGAGTCGCTAATTACTATACATGGGTCGAGAGAGGTACGTCAATTTACAGAACCGTTTGACATAATCTCGGTACAGGATATACCCAGATTACCGGTGTCAGTCTGCTACCAACGGACGGCCACTACAGTCCCTATGTGTCGCCGTGTCAGAGACCCCAGCGTGGGGGGACATAAACCTAAGCGTTACAAAACAATCGGGGATTAATCAATCGGACTAAATCTCCCCACACCTCCAAACGTCAGTAAATAATGTTACCACGATAGCTTCACCGCCCGATCTGGGTAATATGGTCGATGACTGCGAGGAAGCTTATGCAGCCGCGTATCAGTCATAATGATGGTTCTGGGGGTCTTGTCTAACAAAGTTAACAGAACAGCTTTGTGAGTCAGCGCCCAATGAAGCTTCGTTATAAACTGCTCAGCTTTTGGTAGGGATAATCAGATATGGTATTCTATATAAATATGCCTTTGACAGATTATTAAAATATGTTTGAATCGGAATCAGAAATCGGCTTCACATATTGTACCCATCGGGGTAAACGAACCCGGGGCTTCGGGGTGACGAGTCTAAGCTTTAACCACTAGACTACCCCACCGCCCCAAATATCATCATCCATGTAGTATATATATATATATATATATATATATATATATATATATATATATATATATATATATATATATATATATATATATATGTTAGTGTAAATCTGGCAAATTGGAATTTTGTACTATCATTTTTGTACTCTAAGCTCGTTTATACCACTGATACAATACCGATGTTACTTTTTTACTCGCCCACTTTACGCTCAAAAAAGAGATTTGTATTCATTTTTTATAAAATTGTCTGCATGATTTCGTAATATAAACAAAATATTGCTTTTGGTGGATAATTCACTTATAGCCCCAAAGACCAGTATATATGCCAATATTGAAAACGGTTCAGGTGTATATATACGCCGTCAAAGTAACTTAGATTATATTGTTATTTTGAAATTATCCGTCATTCATATTTCCGGCTTATCATATTTCCGGTGTCAGATTGTTGAGATGACTCAGACAGAATAGACTACTTGAAAACATTAACATATTAACAGGGTTGGCAAAAAGAAATATTTTTAATGTCAGTCTCTCAAAGTATGTTTTAACGATGCAAATTCCATTATTATCTATCCGAAAACAAAAAGTACCGCACAAATCAAATGTCTAACTTAAACTGTCAACGAGGCGAGACAGAAATAGTTAACACTGAAATCCGATACATATACTCATTACGTTGAGGAGCCGTAATGATGGCCATTACCGTTATACAGTCTTTCATTGCGATTAATACATAACCACATTATGATAATAACTGGCCTAATAGTAAAATCAACATTAAAAGTATTGACCCTGCAGTCATGACATAAAATGAAAAATCGAAATCACATCCCGATCACAGGTAACTGAAACGCCGTAAAATTGCACGTATTGTTTCTTCTCCGCGGCGTATTGATTAATCAAATTTAAGAGGGTTTTTGAAGGAGTCGACATCAACCTTCGGTGGGTTACCATCCTGGTCTCACGGCCGTGTAATCCATTTCATTATGTGACGACAGGGCTGTCAAATCTATGGGAGCAGAGAAAGTACCTGGTTTATGTATTGAGCTATAACCCGCTTCCCCGTGGAATCGCATTGAACGCCAAGTAATCTCCAGTTATAACAGTCTCTCGTAATAATTCCAACACCTTGTCATAAACGACTTCCCCCATCAATGAGGTGTAATGTACATGCGATATTGACATGTCTTACATTTCAACGCGCCGGTTTATGTGTCTAGAGTTCCGTATACCTGTCGTGGAGGTGATCAGCTGATTGGAAATCAATCAGGTCATTGATCACCACTGGATTAAGGAGATATGGAAAAATCGAAATTTAGTGGGTCGTGGTTTGAATTTGAAATTTATCAGAGGCTTGATATGTGATGTTTGTGACTGTGAAAGCTGCCCCAAGTTAGCCACATTGCATGTAACAAAGATCATACTGCTTCAATCACTGATGAAATTAACAAAGGAAATGTTGAAATCTACACGATTCCGTCCATATAACTGAAATGAGCTCTATATCAAATCAAAAGATTAGCGGGGACCGATTATTGCCACAGACGTACAATATTAAGCTTTTATAACAAATATCTTAGGGATAAAATGAACAATAGTGTGTTTACAGGTTGGATTTCTACGTTTGGTTTAACTCGGTGTGCAATATTTTACTTTTAAACGATCTGAAAACAAATGTGTGCATTCATACGATAAAAAACGGGTTGAAAAGTGCACTCAACTCACTCGACATTACTGGGGATGTTTATGATGAATATTATTATTATGAAAATATTGCCATCTCACTCACCTTATCCAAACACTTTGCTCTACATCTTCCAATTTTCACAACTGGTCCACTGATCGGTTCACAATCCACCAATACGTCTGCAAACCACATCCAGCAAATCACAGTCAACAGGTATCTCCACATAATGGCAGTGTTTACTACACAATATTATACATGGGCACAATCAGTTGCAAACCAGACAACAAACTTTCCCCCGATCATCTCGCTGATCCACCGAACCACTGGAAGATTGACAAATGGTGTGGGAAATGTTGTAGGAACTCCTTGTGTGTATCGCTTGACGTTTTTCATGCGTATCCTGGCGCGGTATTGACGAAGCTTGTTTCACCTCGAGTGCTCGCGCGAGTCTTTACTCGTGAACATCATGCGCGGTCGCTGATTGGTTAGCTGGGGTGTGACTTCTCAAGCTGCAGAGGTAACGAGAGATGCACGGTACCAACAAAGCCCGACCCCCTGTCGGCGTCCGACTTGTGTTTCTGAACTGTTACCTGCCAATAGAGAGCAAGCATATATGTAAGCAGTGCTTAGATCGTGCTTATTACATGCACATCGATTACAAATCTTTAACGGCATGCACATGTCTAATACCTTTTTGCAATTGCACGAAGACTGATCTGTTTTGTGTGTGTGGTGTTCCACGTATGGCGCGTGTGTGTGTGTGTGTGTGTGTGAGAGAGAGAGAGAGAGGGAGGGAGAGAGAGAGAGAGAGAGAGAGAGAGAGAGAGAGGGTTGGTTGGCATACATTTCTCAAAGCATAACTTGCATGTTAATTGCTTTCCATTTCGTTTAACGTTTGTGAATTAAATGTCAGTAAAATATATGTCAAAGTGATAAAGAGCAACAGAAACTATTATAGATATACAATTTCTGATTATATAGACAGCATAGATTTCCATCGGAGGTCTTCTCCAGGAACAGTTTCAAGCGTTACTTTGATATATTCGTGTTATTCGTGTTTTGGTCACATACTATAACTGCAGCTTGCAGTTTGTGTTACACTGTATTTTTGTATTGGGAACCCAGGACAGACCTCCTCATACGAGATGTGCGGCCAATCGGTTGTGTTTAAGAGGCATGGTTTGTTTGTTTGTTTGTTGTTTAACGCCGCATTCAGCAATATTCAAGCTATATGACGGCGGTCTGTAAATGATTGACATCATAAGGATCGATCTACGCAATAGGGATACGATGACATGCATCAACCAAGTCAGTGAGCCTGACCACCCGATCCCGTTAGTCGCCTCTTTCGACAAGCATATTCGCCTTTTACGGTTGCTTAAGGCCTATTCTACCCAGGATCTTAACGGGTCTTACGAGCATAGATATACATTCTTTGACTAATTGATACCATGTAACAATATAACATACGCGGTCTATTATCATTTACTGCAAAATTATACTGTTCCTGCAACTGCAACACTCTCACTATGCATATTATAAGATCAAATCACAAACAAATTCAGTTCCTTCAATACAAATACTCTAAAAACAACTTTAAAAAATTATATATAAAAAATTCAACTATTTTGAAATCCGAGGGTTGATATGCTCTCAACACACTAAAGTAAAGATTAAACGATTAATCACAGCACTTGGAGCCACGACTACCCAACCATTCTCTAATGCGTGCATGGAAGACGGACATGGACGCGTACATGGTTTTGGCTTATCGGCTCACTTGTATTTGAAAGATCAGAAGGCTCAAATATCGCTTGAAATGTAAATAAAATTACTGCAATAGTTGGCGCAACACACACGTTGAGGAGGGAAAATAACCATGAAGACACCATATGCTCTAATTCTGGCATCCAAACAAGCAAACAGACAAACATTCTTCTAACCTATTTAACTTCGGCACACTCGAACTACCCTGGGGATTAAGGGCGTTAGGCTAAGTTACACGCGTGTAAAATGATTTAGATTAAAATCTTTACATGGTTTCTGAAAGAGTTTCCGGAAATTTTTCATATTTTCCAGTTTTTACAGAATAGCTGTAGGCAAGATATGCCGATGGTGGAATAAATTGGAAAAAAGTGTAAGTGATGTTTAAAAGGATTTTTTACTTTTGCAATTTTGCGCTTTCTTTTTATTTCTCCCGAATAGGAAGGCTCATTCCTACAACTGAACTGGCACGGGATTTTTTCCTTCACACACTCTACAGGCTAGAGAAACTACTAGTAATGATGAGAAGACTACTACTACTACTACTACTACTACTACTACTACTACTACTACTACAACTGAACTGGCACGGGATTTCTTCCTTCACACACTCTACAGGCTTGGAGAAACTACTAGTAATGATGAGAACACTACTACTACTACTACTACTACAACAACTACTACTACTACTACTACTACTACTACTTATACTACTTCTACTACTACTACTACTACTACTACTTCTACTACTACTACTACTACAACTACTACTACTACTTCTACTACTACTACTACTACTACTACTACCGCTGCTGTTGCTACTACTACTACTACTACTATTACTACTTCTACTACTACTTCTACTACTACTACTACTTCTACTACTACTGCTACTACTACTTCTACTACTACTGCTACAACTACTACTACTACTACTACTACTGCTCCTCATCCTACTACTACTGCTGCTGCTGCTACTACCACTACTACTACTTCTTCTTCTACTGCTGCTACTACTACTGACTGTGAATTTAAAAATTACCTATAAATAAGATTTATCCATCATGTTAGTCAATGCTTTTGTACTGATCACAGAGGGTGCTCTGCCACTCGGCAATAGACTGAACTAGAATATACTACCTCCTCCTGTAGGAAACTAGCACGTGAATAACACACACGTATGCTCTGTGTGCATATATGACCTACTAAAGGAATGCACGTATGCTCCCTGCATCTGTGTGACCTACTAAAGGAATGCACGTATGCTCTGTGTGCATATATGACCTACTAAAGGAATGCACGTATGCTCCTTGTATCTATGTGACCTACTAAAGGAATGCACGTATGCTCTGTGTGCATATATGACCTACTAAAGGAATCCACGTATACTCCCTGTATCTATGTGACCTACTAAAGGAATGCACGTATGCTCCTTGTATCTATGTGACCTACTAGAGGAATGCCTGTATGCTCCTTGTATCTATGTGACCTACTAGAGGAATGCACGTATGCTCTGTGTGCATATATGACCTACTAAAGGAATGCACGAATGCTCCCTGTATCTATGTGACCTACTAAAGGAATGTATGTATGCTCCCTGTACCTATGTGGCTACTAAAGGAATGCACATATGCTCCCTGTACCCATATGGCTACTAAAGGAATGCACGTATGCTTCCTGTCCCCATGTGGCTACTAAAGGAATGCACGTATGCTCCCTGTACCCATATGGCTACTAAAGGAATGCACGTATACTCCCTGTACTCATATGGCTACTAAAGGAATACACGTATGCTCCCTGTACCTATGTGGCTACTACAGGAATGCACGTATGCTCCCTATGCTAATGTGACCTACTAAAGGAATGTATGTATGCTACCTGTACCTATGTGGCTACCAAAGGAATGCACATATGCTCCCTATGCCAATGTGACCTACTAAAGGAATGTATGTATGCTCCCTGTACCTATGTGGCTACCAAAGGAATGCACATATGCTCCCTGTACCTATGTGACCTACTGAAGGAATGTATGTATGCTCCCTGTACCTATGTGGCTACTAAAGGAATGCAGGTATGCTCCCTATGCCAATGTGACATACTAAAGGAATGCACGTATGCTCCCTGTACGTATGTGACCTTTTTAAAGGTATACACGTATGTTCTATGTACCAATGTGACCTACTAGAGGAATGCACGTATGCTCCCTATGCCAATATGACCTACTAAAATAATGCACTTATGCTTCCTGTACCCATGTGGCTACTAAAGGAATGCACGCATGCTCCCTGTACCCATGTGGCTACTTAAAGAATGCACATATCCCCCCTGTACCTATGTGACCTACTAAGCAATGGAATCACCAGCACGTCTCCTCTTTGCAGCAGACAGACTCACGTAGAGGCAATGACGCACTGGGGGAACAACAAAGAAGAACGCCTTGCATTGCTCCATGGACTGGTAAAAGAATCAACAGAGAAATCCGACACGCACTACCATAGTAATCTGGAGAAAAAGTTCAGGAAGACTTATATAACTCAAGCAGACGACAGCTGGCAGCAGACGATAGGGAGAGAGACATGATGCTGAGGGCTGTTGAATTAGACAACACTGGAAGTCTTGTCAAAATGACAGAAATCTGACAAATAATTGTCATCATATTTGATGTTATTGCATGTGGAGTCTTATGTGTTTGTCTAACCCTGTGACCCTGTGACTTCGCTTGATCGAACTGTTCCACCCTTCCATCCACAAGCCATCAACGCGCTATTCACCTACAATGATCTAATTCATCCTACCAAATACCAACCATACACCTATCACTGGATCGAACTCACCTTTCAACTAATCTATAACCCACCATGACTAGATGTACCCCATCCATCCACCCACCACGCACGTATCAATGGATCTAGCCCAACCATCCACCACACTCTTACCACACCAACAACAACCGCGAACTTATGACATGTTCGAACGCAGGCATCCACCCACCCAACTCACCCATCCGCAACTGGATCCAACCTAACCACACACCACACACCCATCACTGGATCGAAACCAACCATTCATCACTAGATCGAACTCCACCGCCATCCACCACACACTTATTACAGGGCTCAACCCAGGCATCCAGCCGTCACTGGCTCGAACTCCTCTATCCACCACCCACCACCTGGACACAAGGTCTAACACAACTATCCACTACCAACCACCCACTTATCAAAGGGTCCCAGACATTCACCCACCGAGCCATCACTTGACTCTACTCATCCATCCGCCACTGGATCCACCTAACCATTACCCACCCACAATATCTGGATCCAATCCATCAACCCACCCAAATCTATCCCAATCATCCAATGAAACACTGATCTTACCAAACCACCCATCACATGCACCTACCATCACCTATCTAACCCAGCCATCCATCACATGCACCCACCATCACCGATCTAACCCAGCCATCCATCACATGCACCTACCATCACCTATCTAACCCAGCCATCCATCACATGCACCTGCCATCACCGATCTAACCCAGCCATCCATCACATGCACCCACCATAACGGATCTAACCCATTCATCCATCACATGCAACCACCATCACCGATCTAACCCAGCCATTCATCACATGCACCCACCATCACCGATCTAACCCAGCCATCCATCACATGCACCCACCATAACGGATCTAACCCAGTCATCCATCACATGCACCTGCCATCACCGATCTAACCCAGCCATCCATCACATGCACCCACCATAACGGATCTAACCCATTCATCCATCACATGCAACCACCATCACCGATCTAACACAGCCATCCATCACATGCACCCACCATCACGGATCTAACCCATTCATCCATCACATGCACCTACCATCACCTATCTAACCCAGCCATCCATCACATGCACCCACCATCCCTACGTCTACGTCATCTCCTCACCTCCACGTTACATTAAACATGAAGCGAGTCACTCACCAACACGAAGCCTATAACTATGAAATGAACCAGTTGGAGCCCAAATACTCACAGTAGAACAATAGAAGCCTCGAGACGGTGGCCAATTACCCACGCTCCAGTGTTCCAGAGTGTTATCTAGCCCAGCACAGGTGAGGCAGTCATTTGTACAGAAGCTAGATGGCCAGATACACCAGCATCCTTGCTAGATGTTTGTAGCCGACCAATAGTAGACTGTTTTATGGGGAATTAATGTATTTCAAGCCGCGCTACCTCTGCAGAAGTGCAGAATTAATTAAACATAGCCGAAGAGTAATTCTCTCACGCTATAGCAATTAATGGAAAGTGTAGCGTGTCGTTTACGTTGTCTTTTTCATCTTGAACAAGCTACGACGGTAATAGGGTGTTTCCTTTCTCAATTAGTTGGAATATACGGTAAACCTGGGCCGCATGGCGGGCATAGAAGTGCTATCGGGTTACAGACATGCAGCTTTCATATTCAGCGTCATTATACGACATGTTTTCTATGCAAGGTGTCCACGCCTTCCCTCCTATCATTCTTCCTTTTACTTCTATGTAAATTCACCCATGAATATTTTGGTACAAGAAGGGCGAGATTGTTACAGTTAAGATCCACTACGTCTCACGTTACGTATAACATTTCGGACTAAATTCCATTCTGTGTATTAAAATTGAAAATAAAAATATTCTGCTGTGAATTAATTCGAGTTTATTATTGACAAATCTCTTTAGAACACAGACATAGGTAAAGTACAACTATATTCAAATTTAGATTTAGATTGAGGTGCCAAATTCATAAAATGTGTAGCTAATATGATACAGAAATAATTTTGTTTCACCAAATTGATACTTCATTTATGTACAGTTATATTCAAAATACTGACTGTGGTTTCAGATTGTGTTTTTAAATCCACGACTAGGTCTGTTTGTGTTTGACTTTATCTCTACGTTGTACATCTGTTTGCAACACACAATACGTAATGGTATACAATGCCAGCTGTTGGGGTTCGAGGCATGCAGAGGAACACTCCCTCTCTTCTATGTCACAAGACTGACTCTGCCCTCATCACTGTGATCCAACTCCAGAATGCCAACATGGCCATCATGGACGGATGCCATTAGTGATGCAGTTCATCCTGCGTTCACTGGCTCTGATGAAAGTTCACCCAGGAGCTCTCTCGGAACGTTTTGAAGTCATATCTAGCTCGGTTATACCAGAAGGACCACGCGACCTTCATTTACTGATTTATCACATGCTGAAGTTTGCTTTAAAGCCACCACGCTTTTTGAGAAACATCGTATGATCTAGAAGATGCACCATTACCATAATCGCATTGACTCGTGCCATTGAGAATATTCGCATAATCGCATTGACGCCGTCTTTTGAGAATAATCGTATAGCCATATTGACTTTGTCACTTGAGAATATTCGCATAATCGCATTGACCCGTTCCCTTGAGAATTGTCGTGTAATCGCATTGACTCCGTCTCTTGAGAATAATCGTATAACCATATTGACTTTGTTACTTGAGAATATTCGCATAATCGCCAAGGCTCCGTCACTTGAAAATATTCGCATGATGTTATGGATTCTTTCACTTGAGAATATTCGCATAATCATATTGACTGGTTCACTTGAGAATATTTGCACAACCATATTGACTCCGTCACTTAAGAATATTCGCATAATCTTTTTGATTCTTTCCCTTGAGAAAATTCGCATAATCGCTTTAATTCATTATTCGAGAACACTGGCATAATCGCCTTGACTTTGTCACTTGAGAATACTCGCATATTAGCCTTGACGCTTTTACTTCAGATTATTCGCATAATCGCATTGACTCCGTCACTTGAGAATAACGCATAAAAACATGTTGATTTTGTCACTTGAGAATATTTGCATAATCTCCATGACTCGGTCAGGGCTTTGAGTATGTTTGTTAAACTGGGGGTTGAAATATTCAAGATTATAGCTGGACAGTCCAACCATGCTCTACAAAGGACATATCAAAGTTTTATTTTGAAGACATAACATGGTTAACCTTAATAGTAGGATATTGATATTGTTCTTGTTAAAGTATTTATTAAGACACTGTAACATACCATTGGTATGAGAAATAATTCGCTTCACGTGCATTTGATTTTGTTCGACGTCCAAATCGTGTGCTTCCTTTATTCACTCATATACGTCCTGTGCAACCCTGCCCACTTCAGCGTATTCGCCGAAGTGTATTCTAGAATCAAGTGCAACAGCCCAAGGTCAAATTGATGACGAATACATCGTTTCTGCTAAATCGGACTTATGTAAGTGGTTTAGGATCTAATGTGTCTCACTATTAGTGCTTGTATGGTGTGTCGGGCACAAACCTTGTGTATCCCTTGCTTACATCTCCTATGTAACGCTTACATCTCCTATCTGACGCTGACATCTCCTATCTGATGCTGACATCTCCTATTTCATGCTTACATCACCTATCTAACGCTTACATCTCCCATCTAACGCTTACATCTTCTATCTGACGCTTACATCTCCTATCTGACGCTTACATCTCCTATCAAACGCTTACATCTCCTATGTAACGCTTACATCTCCTATCTGACGCTTACATCTCCCATCTAACGCTTACATCTCCTATCTGACGCTTACATCTCCTATCTGACGCTTACATCTCCTATCTGACGCTGACATCTCCTATCAAACGCTTACATCTCCCATCTGACGCTGACATCTCCTATTTCATGCTTACATCTCCCATCTAACGCTTACATCTAGCTGACGCTTACATCTATCCAACACTCACATCTCCTATCTCTTGCTTACATTTCCTATCTCATTCTAACATCTCCTATCTCTTGCTTACATCTATCTAACGCTTACATCTTCTATCTAACGCTTACATCTTCTATATATTATTATTTTATATTTCCAGATTTGACGCATCAGTGACAAAAATGATGCCCGATGCCATTCCAAATTTTGACTTGTGCCGTATGTTCCCGTGTTTTTTTTCCAGGTGAATAATTGACTTGCCTTTGCATGTGTTTGTGACGGGTGCAACCGGTGGGAAGGATACGCTCACCTTTTCATCATCACATTTTGATAGTGATTCATACACACACGCTCGGAATCGTACAATCGAGATTTCTTATGAATATGGAAAGGGTTTTGTCGCTATATTTACAACGACTCTCACGCTCAGATCACATATGTTGGCGGATACACCTCTACAACTATTAACGTACAGAATTATTTACCCGGGTAAGCTGGTACGATGTGTTCAGCGGTTACAGCCTATATTAGATGCACCTCATTTACGTGCTCGAGGACGCTCGTAGGAACTATCCGGCAATTACACACTTGGCGCTATTGGAGTGTTTCTTGGCTTCACCTGTTTCAACGACAACAATCGCACAATGATCCAAGCGTTTACGCCGAACCAGCTAACACGGCAAAAACCCGCAATGCAGGCGCATCTGAGATTCTTACCTATCGACATTTTGATAACATTTACGCGTCGTGCCTCAACAACGACGTAAACTTGTCAACAAACCAGACCGAGGTCCAACACACCAATATACTCTGACATTTCCATGTACATGGGGTTTATCAGAGAAAAAAAACATCGTCTAGCGACCCTGACTCGGTAGTTAATTACGTATGAACTCAAGACATGTAATAAACATCAACACAGCCTCCGAACCAATAAACCAGAGATAACTCCATATAACTTTTCATTAAGATGATAAAGTGCTGTGCCACCTGTACAAAGATGTCAAGTCTTGGCACAGTTGGAACCTATATATTCCTCCTAAATAACACAAATCTGGGTCAGATGAAGCACAAATTTAAACACACACAGCCATTACCCGTAGCATGACTAAACACTAACCATATTTTCTCATAATTAAAACTCGTAATTTAAACCGTGTTGTATGTTTGTAAGCTAAATACTAATTAGCCTATCGTGAATACATTCAGGAACGACACCGACAGCATACCAGCAACATCCCAGCCACATCATGTCGTGCCAACAACGATGTGGGGATGAAAAGTGCAAGCACTGCTCGTGTTCTTGCCTCTGTTTCTCTATATTACCCCCACAGCCCGGTCCTACTGTAATTGCCCTTGTGAATTATGCACAGTAATCAATGTTGAGTGACCGTGCTACCTCGAATTTGGATCGTGAAGAAATTAGAAAAGGTTTCAGCACATCAACAGAGCAGTCAGTGCAGATGTGTATACAACTTGTAGCTTCCTCATCTTAAATTAGATTTATTTATGTTTATACGCTCAGTTAACGATTTTATTTAATTTAGTAATAGGTTTATTTATGCAAGAGTTTATTTTCACCGCGGTTTCTATAAAAAGATTTTAATATATACATACATAAGGAAGACGTAAAAATAATTATAAGACATTCCACTTGCATATTTTCACCATGAATCGATGATGACTTATGTATTATGTACATATGTACTTTCTCACCTTACGTCCTTGATACGGTAATACAATCCAAATGGACCACCTTGTCAGAATGACCAGGGACTCCAGAAGAGATCACAGGACAAGCGCCCACTGTGGTCATTCGTCAGAAGAAGCTGACCAAATAAAAATCCGATAACAGATCAAAGACGTCTCCTTTGACATGTCACTGGGAAATCCACAAGTGTAAACATTCTCACGGAGAATCTAGCACTGGTATACACGCGAATAGATATTGACATCACATTGAGACAGATCTAACCCGTGATGACAGTCTTAGATATTGGATGAGGAATCCCCGGAGTTCCTGGAGTCAAAGACACAATCCACCTTGTTCACACACACCGGTTCTCCATTATATATCATGTTCACGTACACGAGAGTTCCACTTAATATCGTGTTCACATCAACAAGATGCGTTCACATCCACAGTAGCTCCACTTTGTATCGTGTTCACAGTCACTGAAGTTCCAATTCCAGTCAGTTGCTTGTAATCAAACAGACAAACTCTATAGCTCTAGCGTGCTTGCTGTACTATCAGAGATATATGGCAGCACTTCACGGAAATCATCTCCAAACTGCTACTGAGACAACATACAGGCCGACCAGGCAAGTAAGGCAACACCTACAACGGTAACCCTACACCCGTGCGCTCTACACGTGGAGGCGAGGTTGTAGGTATGGGACAAGATAGACTCTGGATCGTAAACGATGGGTATGGCCTGGGTCTGTGAGGGACTATTTCGCCACCCTCTCGTCAACGCTACTTGGAGTTTCTTGTAGCTGTGGCGAATGCTGCGATAAAGTCCTGGTCTCGGGGACGAACTTCTGATAAGGAAGCTTCTGGAAGTTGTCTAGCAATGATATAGTGGTGTTATCTGATAATGGAGCATTTGTGCACGAGGTTTGGTTCTGAGGGAGGCTTGACGGTTCTCAGTGCTGGTCTGTTTGGGTGTACGTTCCGATTAGATTGGAACAAATAACGTTTGAGAATTATCAACATGTTGATTGAATAAGTTCATTTCTCTGTTCAGAACGTCACGTGCTGGTTGTTCTTTAAGGTGAATCAAAGACGGGTTGAGAGAGCTCTACGCAAAATCAAGACACATCTTGTGTCGTGAACACATACCAGGCTCAGTGATTGGATCATAATGACAGCGCATAGATGGGCGTCAGAGTAACAACAGTGATACACGAATATTACATGTGATAAAATACACATTAGCATCCTCATCATGAGTTAATGAGGTCGATCGAGATTACATAACCTTGACCTACATTAGACTCTTATGGTACCTCACAATTTGACTGTATGATGTCACTCGTTTAATACTAGAATATTACATGTGATAAAATACACATTAGCATCCTCATCATGAGTTAATGAGGTCGATCGAGATTACATAACCTTGACCTACATTAGACTCATATGGTACCTCACGATTTGACTGTATGATGTCACTCGTATGATTCTAGAATATTACATGTGATAAAATACACATTAGCATCCTCATCATGAGTTAATGAGGTCGATCGAGATTACATAACCTTGACCTACATTAGACTCTTATGGTACCTCACAATTTGACTGTATGATGTCACTCGTTTAATACTAGAATATTACATGTGATAAAATACACATTAGCATCCTCATCATGAGTTAATGAGGTCGATCGAGATTACATAACCTTGACCTACATTCGACTCTTATGGTACCTCACAATTTGACTGTATGATGTCACTCGTTTAATACTAGAATATTACATGTGATAAAATACACATTAGCATCCTCATCATGAGTTAATGAGGTCGATCGAGATTACATAACCTTGACCTACATTAGACTCTCATGGTACCTCACAATTTGACTTTATGATGTCACTCGTTTAATACTAGAATATTACATGTGATAAAATACACATTAGCATCCTCATCATGAGTTAATGAGGTCGATCGAGATTATATAACCTTGACCTACATTAGACGCTTATGGTACCTCACAATTTGACTTTATGATGTCACTCGTATGATTCTTGAATATTACATGTGATAAAATACACATTAGCATCCTCATCATGAGTTAATGAGGTCGATCGAGATTACATAACCTTGACCTACATTAGACTCTTATGGTACCTCACGATTTGACTGTATGATGTCACTCGTATGATTCTTGAATATTACATGTGATAAAATACACATTAGCATCCTCATCAGAGATAATGAGGTCGATCGAAATTACATAACCTTGACCTACATTAGACTCATATGGTACCTCACGATTTGACTGTATGATGTCACTCGTAGGATTCTAGAATATTACATGTGATAAAATACACATTAGCATCCTCATCAGAGATAATGAGGTCAATCAAGATAAAATAACCTTGACCTACATTAGATTACATAATCATGTAAGTCGATGTATGTTTCAACGTCGGCTGGGGGCGGTCGGGTATCCTAGTGGTTAAAGCGTTCGGTCGTCACGCCGAAGACCCGGGTTCGATTCCCGACATGGGTAAAGTGTGTGAAGCCCATTTCTGGTGTCCCCCGCAGTGATATTGCTGGAATATTGCTAGACCATACTCACTCACTCTTAAACTGGACATGACCCGTGAAGATCCCGGGTAGAATAGGTCTTCAGCAACCCACGCTTGCCCTTAAACGTAGGCGGATTGAGTGAGTATGGTATTACGTCCCTGTACATGCGTCTTATGGGACCGTGGGACACCATGAGTGGGTTTCTCACATTACACGCATATTCGGAATCGAACCCGGATCGACGTGACGAGCGGGGAATTAAACCACTCAATGGCTTCTCAATGATTTAGTTTAGCTTTGGCTGCATTAAACATAAATGTCTGTCTGACATGTTTTCATGACAGTGATACAAGTAGAGAAAGTAACAACGGATGCCGGAAAGGTAGAAACACTATCTTTCACTTTCATTTTTGTCTAACTTAAATTCTTTTTTTTTCAAAATATAATCAAAATCATGTTTTTAGCTTTTTACAACGACAAAATACCAATTTTAAAGACATATAGTACAAAAAGAAGTTAACGAACAAGGTTCTTTTATATTACTGTTGTTGATCAGTTTGACTGTACTAAGCATCAGGAAGTCAAGCGACAGGTCATCGCTTCCCGCATTTCGTTAAACCCGAGTATAATTTCGACTCTTACAAAATAGTCCGTTACCAGACAATCCAGTGATTGACATACATCAACCAAGTCAGCGAGCCTGACCTTCCGATCCCGTTAGTCGCCTCTTACGACAAGCACAGTCGCCTCTGACGCCACGCATGGGTTGCTGAAGACCTATACAAAATAGTATGAGGTATTTGCTGAGTGTATTTAGGCACGCGGCGCTGTTACCCGAGAAACAAGTTTTTTAAGCCTCACGTACAAGAGACAACAATTAAGGGGGGCTGCGGGTGATTTTGTTCTTGTGTTTTAGTATCTGTGGCCCTGAATGTGTAGTATATCGATGTACACTGTAGAACACCAACCATCTCGTGTATACTAATGAACATCCGTGGCATAGCGTATCTGGTGGTATGCACAGACAAAAAAAAAGAAGAAATTAGTTTGCAAAAAGGACCAGGGAGCTGTAGACATTGGGGAAGCGGAAAATCACTTTCACATGTTACCAGGATATTGTTTTAGTAAACAAGAATAACTTCCCTGTTACGTTATTTACGTAGGAAAATACTGGGAAGACGAGCAGTGACTAAACATGGCGGCTGGCTCCGGATGATCATAGCTCAACTTGGTTTGTTTGTTTGTTTGTTTGTTGTTTAACGCCGCGCTCAGCAATATTCCGGCTATATGACAGCGGTCTGTAAATAATCGAGTCTGGACAAGACAATCCAGTGATTGACATCATGAGCATCGATCCACGCAATTGGGATACAATGACATGTATCAACCAATTCTGCGAGCCTGACCACCTGATCCGGTTAGTCGCCTTTTACGGCAAGCATGGGTAGCTGGACTTGGCACTCTGGGAATGATAAGAAGATGCATAGAGAGAGACAAGAATATCTATGGGTATGTGGCTTATACCGGGCTTTAGTTTGAAGGATTTGCATGCTTTGAAATTACTTAGGAAACCGACGAATTTGTTAAATAAATGAGTGAGGTGAGGTGAAATGGGGTTTAACGTCGCGTCCAAGATTATTGCACTTATATAGCGACGTGCATGCACGTGTATGTATGTGTGTGGCTGCTTGTACTAGTCCGGACTGATGCCGATTTATAGTGCTAGCTCACTGAGATACCATGCGGCAGTTTAACATGAATACCCCATTCAGACACAGTATACTGACTCCGAGCCGACCAGTCCTTGTTTTAGCCCCTTAAGGCCGAGCGCCAGACAGGGTAACAACAAGTACCATCTTTTAACGTCTTTTGGTATGACGTGGTCGGGGATCGAACTCCGGACCTTCCGCTCTCCGGGCGGACGCTCTACCTCCAGACTACGGAGGCTGTTAAATGAGTGAGATCTATATGGTTCATTCATTACTACAACATTCCTGAACGTGCTCATGCTATGTGATTATCATTAACATGAAATAAGACATTATTCAAAATAATTATGATGATGATGGCGATAACGGTTGTTAAAGAGCACTTGTCAACCGACTGGCACTATAATCCGGCATCTGCCCGGACTAGTACAAGCAGCCACACGCACGCACATGTACACACACGTGCATGCACGTCGGTTTATGAGTGCAATAATCTTGAACGAGACGTTACACTAATATCTCCTTCACCCGAATATGTCGACCACACATACACACAAATGAACTGTTGGTACGGGTGGCCCAGTCGTCTAAGGCGCCGCGATTCGCTGTGCAGAGTTGCGTCCCTTGGGCACGCCAGAAACCTATGATTGTGGGTTCGAATCCCGGTACGCCCCGATTATGTTTGTCTAGGTTTGTCAGCACCATACCCGTGCTCGTGGGTTTCACCGAAATGGTAAACGTCTGAGACCTGCATCACTTCGCGATTTCCTCCCACATTAAGCTGACACGCGATATAACTGGAATACTGTTAAAAGTGGCGTTAAACCCAACTCACACACTCACAAATGAACTGTCCCTCATTTTCGTAAAGTAGAAAAAAATCGGAGTATCGCATACCAAGGGTAACTAAGAAACAGAATAGCCCAGTTGTTCATTTCTATTTTTCTGGATAAATCACATCTAAAACGTATAAAACTATTTGTTAGGACATTCAGATAAAATACTGCATTGATAAGTAGAGACGGAGTGTTGTTAACGACCGGCGTTCACCTTAGGGACCTCAGCTGACAATGTCTTGGCCCAGGTGAATATATCAGGCGAAAGTTTATTGTTTAGACTTGATATTATATATTAGTATCTTTGTCTTCTGGGGAAACATTAACTTTAAAGCAATGTGTTTTATATGTAAATTATGCTAATTAGATAATTAAGAGGGAAAATGTGGGGGAGGTTTCATCCCTCCCTAGCTGATGGAGGTTGGTAGCGTAGCCTGATGATAAAACCTTGGCTTGTCACATCTAATTCCCAGTTCGATTCTTCAGATGAGTACAACGTGTGAACCCCATTCCCGGTGCTCATTAGTTTTTTTTATATATTCCAGCAATATCTGCAAACTCGGCGCAATACGT
Organism: Haliotis cracherodii; assembly: GCF_022045235.1. Taxonomy (NCBI): domain Eukaryota; kingdom Metazoa; phylum Mollusca; class Gastropoda; order Lepetellida; family Haliotidae; genus Haliotis; species Haliotis cracherodii. The sequence continues at coordinate 36,325,258 of NW_027266308.1, forward strand.
CACCCACAGGGCAATGGGAACATTTACATTCTTTGAGGAAATGTCTTCGGAAATAATGCTGCATGTAAGAAATTAATTATTATTTCAAAGAATTAATATCTGAAAGAAAATTGAAAACGAATATCAGTGTTCCCATGTAGACCCTGGTTAGAAGTGAGGCTCAGCATCTTAATTGTGGTCGTAACTGCGGTTAAATTAATTAGGGTGGTCAAGATTTGTGACTTGGCTGACAACCTGGTTCCCTGGATAGGCTGCGCTTGCGCTACACTGACTTAACCATGACCTAACTTGGATAAATTATTTAATATGTTGATATTCTTTGAACATAATTGTATGTGCTTTATTAGTCTTTGTCATTTATGTTTTTAAATCACTATACAATAGCACAGATGCCTGATTTTCGCGAAACGGTGCGCGTATCCTGCGCTACCGGTGGCACCCGTCACAAACACATGCAAATTCAAGTCAATTGTTCACCTGAAAAACACACACGGGATCACATTGTACAAGTCAGAGAAGAGAATTGCATCGGACATCATATTGAGGATTGGTGCGTCAAATTTGGAAATTTCTACCACGTGTCTACCATTTTACTTTTTGAACGCTTTACTGAGGCCATGAAATCTTGTAACCCTGATCAAACATCTTTTCAGCAAGAGCCGCCTGTCGCTCTTTGAAATCTTTGTAGAAAGAGCACCATTGCACTATTGGAAAGTTGGAGTCATCCTCTTGTCTTGTGGAGAGCTTTTTGTCACTCTGAATCCTTATACACACCAGCTCATGTATTCAACACCCCCCCCCCCCCCCAACCCCCCACACACACACCCCAACCTCCGAAGTTTGTATATTGTATCGTTTTGATTAAAAAGAGGCTCTAAGAAATCCCCGAACATTGCTGTACAAATTTCTCTCAACATTTAACAGTGATACATATTTACGAGAACTGTAACTTCACCTGGGGTGAAACAGACTAACTAATGTACTCTGGTTTGGTTACGCCTATGTTAATCTTCCACTTTTATAGAGAGACTTTAGTGTGGAAGTCTATGCTCTTCCAGTTTGGTTACGCCTATGTTAATCTTCCACTTTTATAGAGAGACTTTAGTGTGGAAGTCTATGCTCTTCCGTGTTTAAAATTCCATGTTTTAAATTGTCATAATGGTAAGCTGAGCAGGAACACACTCACCTGGCACCATGTTGATACTGATTTGTCAACTTTCAGAATAATTAACATTACTGAATACGAACTGCTTTGACAACTGCAGAATAGAAGGTACGCCACACTTCTGAATGATGATACAAATTATGTGTAACTATTGTATCAAATACAACATCTATTAGTCTTTTTAACCATCCTTTCTGGAACAAATGATACCAACGCATCTGCAAGAAACTATTGCAATACCCCCGCCTTAAAAAACACATAAAATATTTTTTTTCTCCAATAATCAAACACGACTATGTCTCAACGATTTCGGGTCAGAATTTGCCTCTAGCCAACTATGCTGGTCGTAAGAGGCGTCTAAATGGTCAGGCAAGATGACTTGCTCGATGGAGTGTCAACCTGCCCCGACGGCGTTAATCACTGGATTGTCTATTCCATTGTGTGCGCGCTCACACACTTTACTTTCTGTCGTCTCACCGCCACTAGTAACATGGACAGCCCCAGTGCATAGTATAGCACATAAGGGATCAGGCAGCACATCTACCGTGACATTTGGAGTATGACGAACGGGCAGTATAACAAATGGTTAATGTCGTTACTCTCAGTCACTGGTTTTCGTTGTCCTCAATTATTAATATCTCGCCTTGATAGTATAGCCTGGAGATTATAAAAATTACTCGTCACCTGGAAGCCCCGAGTACAATGATTGACCCCTCCCCTCCCCTCTTGCAAATACATGTATATACGCATTTTACTCACGTGAACAGTCAGGCCCCATTAACTCAAACTGATCTTAGTGCTATGTTCAAGCCTAGCGATCACGACAGTCTTAAGGTTGAGATCGCCGAGCCTCTATGTTCAAATTTATGCATTTACGAAGTTTTAACACTACGATCACCGTTCGTTTATGTTCAAATCTATGCACTCACTCACATATCGTTACGATCGCCGTGCATCTATGTTCAAATCTACGCATTTACGTCAGTCGTAACACTACGATCGCCTCTGTTCAAGCCGAGGTATTACAACAGTCTTACTTCTACGATTGCCGTGGGTTTGTTTTCAAGTCTTAGGATCAGGACAGTCGATCGATCGCTTCGATCGCTGTGCATCTATGTTCAGACCTATACGGGCGGTCGGGTAGGCAAGTGGTTAAAGCGTTCGCTCGTTGATTCCCGACATGGGTACAATGTGTGAAGCCCATTTCTGGTGTCCCCCGCCGTGATATTGCTGGAATATTGCTAAAAGCGGCGTAAAACCATACTCACTCACTCACTCCGACCTATGCATTTACAACAGTCGTAACACTACGATCACCGCAAGTTTATGTTCAAATAGGTGCATTTCAGACAGTTTCAAAGTTGCGATCACCGAGCGTCAACGTTCAAATCTAGGAATTTAAGACAGTCTTAACGCAACGATCTCTTTGTGTAAACTGGACTTGACACAATCATAAATTAAGTTTATCTGTAACAACAGTAACACGGAGAGCTTCTCTACGTGTATAAGCGCCTGAGTTAATCTCAACAAACCCCTTGTCATTAACAGAGCTTCCTGTCACGAAGTTAAAACATAGTTTTTGTTCCCAGGAGCTCTGACAGGAAGTCTGTCATTAACCAGTGCCCCCTACCGGGAGGCAGACAAACAGCGCCACCTTTCACGTGACCTACCCAGAATACTCGTGCACCGTGGCACGGACTGTCGGTTACACTTATTACACATACCCGTGTAGACAGATCCCGGTTGGATTTCCTGTTAAATGGTTTTGTATCGTAAATACGACAGAGAGATGACACGTTTTTCAGGACAGACATGTGCGTTCTGACCAAACAGTCTCTCAGGTTACGCTTGTTACGTCTGTTATGCACGTCCGTTAAGTACGAGCATATTTGCAACGACGTGTCCGATCGTGGACGGTGTCATTATGTTGAATGATTAAAATATTTTTCTTATCTTTTATCTGGTAAAACATCTTTCACTTACTGTATTTCTTATATACCAAATGTATATCAAATACGTGCTTTAAAATGAGTGGCAAAAGAAAGTATACAAAGTTCGTTTTTATTTAATTAAAATTAAAAGAGCTGTTTTGAAATTTGATTATATCTATTTAACCATCCCTTATTCCTGCAACAGTTTGTAAAAAAATATCTATGGCTGTGTAATTTTGTGTAAAAATAATTTCACAAGCTTCAATTCATATTTATTACAGTGAATGAGTGAGTTTGGTTTTACGCCGCTTTTAGCAATATTCCAGCAATATCACGGCGGGAGACACCAGAAATGGGCTTCACACATTGTACCCATGTCGTGAATCGCACCTGGGTCTTGGCGTGACGAGCGAACGCTTTAACCACTAGGCTACCCGACCGCCCCTATTTATTACAGAGATGCATGACATCAAACATTTGGACCCACATTCCGACTTATAACTGTTTATGGAATAATTGTAGTTTTTAGACATAATGTCTGATGACTTGTATGCTAGAAGATTTTGAAATGATGTTTTTATTACATTATGAACCAACGAGAGAGAAATAAGATATTTATGTACAGTCCCTGCACAGGGCGGTTTTACTGATGTAAGTTGAAGTCAAACGTATTTATGACGTCACAGTACAATTGTATCCCAGCACCCATAAGGTCCCTTATCTCCTGGTGGTCACAATTGTTAACAGAATATTCAGAAAGAATCAGACTTGATATATTCCATATGTATAGTGAGTTATTTCCCTTAGATAATCCAGTCACGAAGTCACACTATTTTACAATTTCAATTCCAGGTACCTATCTCTATCATCAAACTTTTCAAAGTTATTTGCAAAAAAAGCCTACATTCAGGTAATATCATAAAGATGATATATTTGTAATATATCAAGAAAACTGTTTCTATAACGGCTAGAATGCTCCAGATGTTCAAAGCCTCTACATGCACAAAAACAACGTCATATCAAATCACGTCATCTTCAAACATTAAGAAGATGAAGATACAACGTTTACCACAATCAAATCTCCAGCGTCACTTGTTATCGCGTATATGCCGCTACGTAGGTAAGAATAGACCTAACCATCATGTAGTTTGTTGCACGAAGACATGGATCGGTTAGTTTAACGTTATACAGATGATAACATGGCGTTTTGGCGCCGTCTCCAGTAAGAGAAATGACTTTCTTCTTGTATGTGCAGATAACGTGTTGGCACACAGTTAGAGGTAACGGTTCTGTCCGGGTGAGGCAGGCCAATGTCGAGTGTGTCAAACAACGGTGTTGACACGATAGAGAGAACCAGTATTTAATACCAGACACTCAAGAAGCGATGGGAAGCTGATGGCAATGCAACTACAACCAGTGCTTGTCTTCTAAAACAGATGTTAACTGGTTTAAATATACGTTTGTTTCTTTATTTGTTTCTGTGTGGTTTAACGCTGCAATCAGAAATATTCCTGCTATACGACGGTGGTCTGTAAATTGACAGTGATTGACATCATGAGCATCGATCCACGCAATCGGTACACGATGACATGCATCCACCAAGTCAGCGAGCCTGACCACCCGATCTAGTTAGTCGCCTATTACGACAAGCATAGTCGCCTTTTTACGGCAAGAATGGGTTGCTGAAGACCTATTCTACCCCGGATCTTCACGGGACCTTTACCAATAGATGGGAAGCATGTCCTTAAGTGAGACGTCCAGGCGTCGGGACTTACGGACGGCGAGTTGGGTGTAGATGTGATTAGGGTAACGTTCGTATACCTGAAGCTCAATGAAAATATCACAGAGCATGCTGCGTTATTTAAGACTGATGTTCGGCAAGGAGAGCAAAAGTCAGGGTTCGATCCTTGTCCGCGTCATAACAAAAGACGTTGATAGACTTGTTGTTACCTTTTAAGGGGATATAACAAGGACTGGCCAGCTCAGAGTCAGTCAGAAATGTGTCCGAGTTGGGTATCCATATTAAATTGCAGCATGGTATCCCAGTGGGCTAGCTCTGTAAAACTGACATTGGTCCAGACTTGTATACCACACCAAACACACAGTCTTGACACATACACAGACAGACAGACGGACGGACAGACAGACAGGCAGACACACAAACACACACAAACACACACACACACACACACACACACACACACACACACACACACACACACACACACACACACACACGGGTGCATGCAGGTCGCTATATAAGTGCAATAACCTTGAACGCAACTTTAAACCAGATTACATCTCACCTCATTTCAAACGATGTTGTCACTCGTAGTTACAAATAGTTACAAATAGCCAGGTGGTATGTCTACACCGTAAGCTTTTGGCATACGATTTGTCTCTGAATCGACATCAGATTGTTTGGAGCCATGAACAATACAGTAATGTCAAACATGATATAAACTGTCCGTGTCGTTCAACAGACCATCACATGTTGGGGGAGAGCTGTTAAATCACCCAATCCTGAAGTCACTCAGCTAGGTTCGGATCAGACCATCTCTGTTGTACACCAAGGTAATGTCCATACATCATATCACCGTCAGAATTATCGTGTAAGGTAGTTGGCCAAAACATTCACTGCCAGTAAATCTTGTATGAGACATAACTGAAAGCCATTTTTAGAGAAAGGTATATTTACCATAACAAAATTGTTAATGATCATATTACACACGTGCGCGCACGCTCGCACACAAACACAATCATACAATCTTCATTGCTATATGCTGTTGATTGGTTCATTGCATGCTTTGTGCCGAATAGGTATCAGGTATTAGGTTCACTAGAGGGTAAAAGTACAATAAATTATTACAATAAATTAGCATTAATATGCGCCATGCCATTGCCCTACATCTTACATTTTCAACTCCCCGAGGAGTATTTCATTCACAACTATCGGGTACCCTTTCGGTATTTGGTGGTGAAAAATGTCTCTTGCCTCAGGCGACATCACCTGGTGGTCAAACATCAGATGTTTTAAAGAAACTCGACGGAGTCCTGATTGTCCAGCACGGCCACCATCAAGTCACGCTCACCCGCAGGATTTGTGACCAGTGTATGTTTTTTTAATACGTGTTAAGTAGGTGAGGTGAGGGGAAATTATTGCACTTATATAGCGACGTGCATGCACGTGTGTGTGTTTGTGTGGCTGCTTGTACCTGTCCGGACTGATGCCGATTTATAGTGCTAGCACACCGAGATACCATGCTGCAGTTTAACAGAATACTGACTCCGAGCCGACCAGTCATTGTTTTAGCCCTTTAAATGCCGATCGCAAGGCAGGGTAACAAAGAGTACCATCTTTTAACGTCTTTTGGTATATAGCGACCGGGGATCGAACCCCGGACCTTCCACTCTCCGGGCGGACGCTCTACCACTACACCACGGAGGTGTTAAGTACACATGTTAACATAAGATATACAATGCGGGGTTCTTTAAGTAATAAGACAAAATCTATCACAGGATACACAAATAAGAATCAAATACTCGCCTAATGTCAACGACTTGAATGAATCTACATGCACTTAACGGCACTGTACACTGACCCAGACAACGTGAAATGACAAAAGTCATGTACAGCGTCTTAAAATACATATTTCTGATCGATTAAGGCATTCTTCTGTGACAGTAAGTTAATCATATTTAGGCATACGTTGTGCATATGTCAATGTGTGACGTGATATATTTTATTATAAATGAAAAGTTAAACCATAGATTTTAATTAATGGATAATAAAAAAAAATATAAAGACCGAGTGTAATTTCAACACGGATGTCAAGCCTGGAATGTGTGCATATGGAAATCAATTACTTGTCTCGGGGCTTCAACAAAGAAGAAATGATGCATATGAATGTCATCCATTCATCATGCTGTAAAGAAAAATAATGTATTAGAGATGATAAAGCAGTTTTGTTAGCGTTTCAAAAGGCGTGTCGATATAGTTTTTTCGTTAACAGATGTTTAAAAATATTTCATTTGAAATAATGGTCATAAGATCTATACAATGTAACGGTTGTTATCAATATACATGACCGCAGGTTTAAAAAGTTATATGTCTCTGAGTGAGTGAGTGAGTGAGTGAGTGAGTGAGTGACACGCAGTCTCTCAAGTAACAGAGTCAGACCACATGCCACGTCAATACACAACGTTACCTAACGTTATGGATAAGTTTTGGGAATGTTACGTTGTAACATAACGTTCAGTAACGTTGTGACAACGCTGCAATACAACCACTAGTATCATCCAAAATATGTTATTTTCGTAAACAAGAAACTATAATTCATTTTTTGTAAGATTACAATTTTCCACTGAAATCCAACCCTAGGTATGAAATTATACTAGACACGACCAGATACGACCAGACATGATCAGACACGACCAGAAACAACCCGACACATCCCGACACCACCCGACTAGACACGACACCACCCGACTACAAACGACAACACCCGACTAGACACGACCAGATACCAGACACAACTAGAACCCGAGTGAAAAAAAATATATTAGGCACCATAAGAAACTGTGTACGTATACATGATAAAATCATATGCACCGTTTCTTTTGGTGCCTGGTATATTATACATTATCGCACCACTGCGTTTTCACCAGATGACCAGAGAAGCATTACATTGTTATAAAACACTGATGGACAGGGGGTATTGTCAGGCTTTGTGTTATCAACCAAAGAAGCATCCAGTGTTAGAAGTTATGCATAATAACCATCAAAGACTTTAATAAATAAACTGAATTATGTCCATGTTTCACGCACATCTCAGTCGAAGGCGTCGTAATTCGCTGTGCAGAGTTGCGTCCCTTGGGCACGCCAGGAGCCTGTGGTCGAATCCCGGCTCGCCTCAGTTATGTTTCTAGGCTCCACAGCACCATACCTCGTGTGGATTCACCAAAGTTGTAAACGCCTCATACTTGCATTACTTCGGGCTTTCCTCCCACATTGAACTGACACGCCGTGATATAACTGGAATATTGTTCAAAACGGCGTTAAACCCAACTCACTCACTCAGTATACAGATATGCAGTTCAGAGCAAAAATCTTAAAAGAGCCATTACCAGGACATCTCATTATCTTGTTTACTTGACTGGGAGAGTCTTCATTCTTTGTATCATAACGTTCCATTTGTTTGTACCAGTTTTCACAGTATTATCTACAAATGTGCAATCATGCATTCACCGCTTCAATGGTAAAGACCACAACTTAAGATGCTTGCTTCGTCCTTTATTTAGAAAATGACATTTTGTGTTTCAACGCGTAAATATCTCAACACCATATAGTGAATTCTTGTACCAAATATTAAGGTACGAAATGTGATTCCTGAAATCTGCAGAAATTTCGAATTTTAAAATGGTGAACATTTCTAATGAAAAGCTTCATTTTTCCAGCCTTTGTTTATCACGTGCAACTTTTGCACTTATAATACAAGTACATAGCATATCTGAAAATGGGATGTGTACTGTCCTATCATGTCGTATACGCTTTGGTCAGACACTTCTTTTTTTTATCAAATATTGAATAACGCGTCCTGATAACATCTAATTTGACGATCCTTGACACATATTATCCCTACCTATACATTACGTTATAAATCCAAAATATTAAAGCCTCAAGTTTAGATAGACGTACTTTGATGAGAAGTTTCCCTTTTCTTAAATCTAGTAGTTTTGATGGACCAAGAATGAGCGACAAAAAACAATTTCTATAATCATACATCTCTGCTGAAGCAGAGTCAATCACTGCGTCTGCATCATGACCCATAGTGATGACACCAGGTGTTCGCGAAACATCCACTGTATGCTACCCCACCAATGGCACCAGTCACAAACACATGCTAAGGCAAGTCAATTTAGAAGAACTAAGGTACGAGTCAAAATAGGGAATTGCATTTGACATAACTTTTGTCACTGATGTATCAAATTTGGAACTGTATTCCTCATGTGTATCATAAAACATTTTGAAAGCTTTACTGAGGCCTTGATTTCCGGACCTTGATCAAACAACTACCTTTTTAGCAAGAGTCATATGGCGTTCTTTGCAATCTTCGTGCAAAGAGCATTCTCGATGGTTTCTCAAAAGTTGTGAAATCTAGTCACCAAAGGCTGAAGGTGCTGGAATATTGTTCGACACAAAAGAAAAGTTGATTTTTGGAAAGTTGAGGTTTTGTGGAGAGGTTTTTGTCACTCTGTATGCATGTACCTAAACACCAAACCTTGTTTTTTCATTTATTTAGTTAAGGGCGGCTCAGTTGCGTCTCTTGGCCGTGACGGGATCTTAGATTTCACAGATAATGATCTTTCCGTGGGTTTAAAAAAAGTGCTACCACGCAACGATTTGACAGAACTACTTATCAAAGAGGCATAAAACTCATCTAATAGCTAAATGTAACCCATGTATACGTTCACAAGCGAAGATTCAACACATGTTAGGAGTGAGCAGGATGTACCTTTGTAATAAACATTGTTGAACATTTAATACCAAACACATAATAAGTGTATACCTGTATGCTAATGTAATGTCCCTACATATTGTCTTATATTGACAAACGAGGAGTTATACAATTTCACGTCAGTAATGCTCAAAGTCGTCTCTCCATTCCATCGCATCATATTACTCGCTCACCATAATACAAGCAGACACACGTGCATGTACGCACATACCTCTGATACCACTTCTATACGTACATACTTTCTGTTCAATACACCGCAGTGCACATACTATCTGACACGTGCTATAACCATAGCAGGTAACACATTTTACATAACCTGGCTTTCATGTACTTAATATTAATCGGGAGCATGTGGCTTGCAGGTTCGGCGTATTTTGCTTCCCTCTCTTGCTCGGCCAATTCCTTAACGCTACAAACGAAAATTATTGAGATTCTTTGCATTATTTCAAAGACGCTATTTCGTTTAACCGGACTCCGTATAACTCAACTCATACCCTCTGTGCTAATTATGTGTCACTGGGGAAACATTGAAACTGTTTCTGGTTCCCTTAAATTTAATATTTACTACTCCTTTCTCCACGACCGTCTCTTTTTTAACTTAAAGAATGTATTTGGGATGCAATTGTCTCCAGTGATGGGGGCTCTCTTGAATTATGGAGGAATGGTGTTATGTTATGTCTTTTCAGGTCTCTCAGCATCCTTTTTGTGGTCGTGGGCTTCTCCGACGTCGTCGCGCTTCTCCACTTAAGGCATTCCTTCCACATACATAATGCTGATGCGCCGTCATAAATGAAATATTGCCCAAAGCGGCGTTGAAACAGACCTACACCCTCAGAGGAATTGAAATGAACAATATGAATACTTTACTGGCTTGGAGTTTGAAATTATAAGTTTTTACAAAACTTATAACGTTTTCTGTTGGCACTTGTGATATTGGTAATTCTCATCATATATTCTTTCAGAGGTAATTCAGCGCCACAGTACAACAAACGGAATCCGATCATTCCATGTTGTGGACGCGTTCAATGACGTCATTGAGGTATCTCATATGTAAAATGTACGATAACGAATGATTCGTTAATCTGGAAACCCGTTAGTCCGGACGAATTGAAAGCTATCAAATAACACTACGGATATACGAGGTTTTCCCAGATACTGTCTGTAAGATATAAACCTCAACGGTGGTTAGATTTGTCTCACCAGATCTCGCTAAATTCCACCTAAAGCCATGTGGTCCACGTGGCTTCGGCCACTCAACGGTACCTTACGATTGATAAACCTATATGAAGGTGGCCCTAGAGCCTTATCGCGATGTTTGCAAACATGAATGAAAGACCTATGTATACGAGGGTAAAGACAAAATCTACGACTGAGAACGCCCTGGGCACTGATCCACAAAGCGATCTTAGCGTTACGACAGTCTTAAGTCTATGTTAGAGAATGGGAGTTACGATCGTGGTACCGCTTAAATCGCTTTGTGCAAGTCTACCAAGAGCATTGTTCCAAAAGCGATCTTAGCGTTACGACGATCGTGAGCCTATGATAAGATCGCCCAGGTCAGGCGTGTCTATTTTAGATTGTACATACAAATTAGACGGATACATTCACTGGGGTTGAAAATATTCCGACAGAGCAATATAGGTACTTAATAAAAGGTAGTAATAGAAGCGAGTTTTCTGTTGACCTCGACAATATCACTATACGTATAAGGCGTCATCACATTGTCATTGACCTGGGACCAAACAGACCGAGGGTTGATAGCATGAGCACCCAGGCTTTACCAGACCACATGCTTCAAACTCAGTGCCTGAATCCTTTGTCTGAGAAGCAAGGAATATATTCTACCAAGGAGCAATGATGCCAGAGAACATTATTGGTGCCATGGCAGAGTTCGTATTAGAATTTCATATTTTCGTTATGGAATATTGTTTATCTTTACGACCGCCTCCGTGGTCTAATGGTAGAGCGTCCGCCCGGAGAGCGGAAGGTCGGAAGGTCCGGGGTTCGATCCCCAGCCGCGTCATACCAAAAGACGTTAAAAGATGGTACTTGTTGTTACCCTGTCTGGCATAAATCGGCATCAGTCCGGACTAGTACATGCAGCCACACACACACATACACGTGCGTGCACGTCGCTATATAAGTGCAATAATCTTGGACGCGACGTTAAACCCCATTTCACCTCACCTTATATCTTTCGTGTTAGTTATTTTAGTAACCCCCTTTGTGTAAATAAACCCTTCCCACGATTGCTAAACAACCGACGGCGAGGCAACACACAAATCCCTCACCCTCAACATCCCCGTACCCCTCTCCTTCACCCCCTCACCCCTCTCTACCACCCACCCTTTCTCATAACGTATAGATAGTCGACAGCTTCTTGAAGGGCTGATCATCGAACCACGTTGTAAATACATGGTATTAACGAGTGTGCCCTGGTGGCGTTCGTTCACTGTAACTGTTCCGGCAACAGTCCCGCTACTCACCTATGATTCAGCCGAGATGGGGACATGGTAGGTGGGCGTCTTGCATTCAGACTCGGGCCTGTTGACCACAGCGAGCATGTATTTACAGACTAGGAAGCCTAATGACCCATGATCCCTTCCGGGGAGTCCATGTTACGGTACTGCTGATGACGTCATTAGACAGTACAGCCATGGGCTTGCATGTGTGTTGTTACCTGTATGTGTTTCGCGTTGAAAATCATGTTGTATGTGGACAGTGCATGTCAATATAAACCCTTTTGAGAGAGAGAGAAAGAGAGAGAGAGAGAGAGAGAGAGAGAGAGAGAGAAAGAAAGAGAGTGAGAGAGAGAGAGAGAGAGGGGGGGGGGAGAGGGTAGAGAGAATTTCGGAGCAAATGGACTTTAAATTAACACATCACACGTCATCATCACACGAGACTAGAACACGTTTGTCGTGATTTCACGAGACTAAGCCACGTTTGACGTGATCACGCGAAACTAGGGCACGTTTTTCGTGATCACGCGAGGCTAGGACATCCATTTTCTGAAGCCCAGTTGCAAAACAGTTGCTTTTCATCCTTGACCGAAAAAAAACACTCGCGTCTATTACAATCAGTTTATCCTATTATTCATAACGGTAGCAAATTATACGTCAGGGGAGTTTGCTCTCTGTATCTACGTGGACATAGCTTTTGTTTTTATTTTGCTCAGTCGCAATCAAAAGTTCTTCAAAGAAACTTCCAAAGTGTTTTCGTACGCACCAGCCGGAGCACCCTGACGAGATGCCTGTTTACACGCCTTTCTTGTGATATGTCCGCGAGCAAAAATAGTGCCTGTGGCGTCTCGGCATTGTGTTCTGTCTGAGATAGCCAGACTAACGGGGAACAACGCCCAAAGTGAGCGTTGACACAAATTTCGAAACTGAACAATAATAAAGCATTGAACAAAAACGAAATCTCCAGTCGGACACTGTTATCGCAAACATGCGATACACAACATACATGTTTAAACATATGTAACATAATGCCAATCAACACTGGTGGTCACAATTTAAATCGCAATAAAAGATTACTTTAATTTCATTTTTGTTCCAAATCTGACAGTGTTCAGTTACAGTCTCATGGTGAAGGCATATTAAGACAGTGACAATGTTCCGTCATGTGTTTATTTGTTGATACAAGACATAGATAATTTAATCCAATTTGCAGAATGCTGATGTAGTGCGTGTGATTGTGCGTGTTTGTGTTTATAATGTGTGTTTGTAATTTGCGCGTGTTTGTGCTCGCAGTTAATGCTTGTTCTTATTTATGTGAGTTTTTTTGTTAGGTGTTTGTGTTTGCATTTGTTTGTGTGTATGCAAGCACGTCCGTGTATTTATGTTTGAGTTTGTGAGTGTTTTATTTGAGTCTCTGCGTGTGCATATGCGTGTTAATATTTGTGTTTGTGCGTGTGAGTGTTTATATTTGAGTGTTGCGTGTGAGTGTTTATATTTGAGTTTGTACGTGTAAGTGTTTATATTTGAGTTTTGCATCGAACTGTTTATGTTTGTGTTTGTGCTTGTGAGTGTTTATATTTGTGTTTTGCGTGTGAGTGTTTATTTTTGAGTTCATACGTGTGAGTGTTTATATTTGAGTTTTGCTTGTGACCGTTTATGTTTGTGTTTATGCTTGTGAGTGCTTATATTGTGTCTGTGCGTGTTAGTGCTTATATTGTGTCTGTGCGTGTTAGTGCTTATATTGTGTTTGTGCGTGTTAGTGCTTATATTGTGTTTGTGTTATTTCTTTGTGTGTTTACTCAGGTATCTGGCCAAGTATGTGGTGTGTGTTTACTGAACGTAATATCAAATGTAGATTATGCAATGAATATTATGCGACTGACCAACGCATTGTGAGAGGGTACCCCGCTTTGGCACAAACGTAGTATCTTAAGTGATGTGATGGAGTGGCTCGATCCTTTTATTACCGTCGTCGTCGGTTTTAACACCGAGTTCCGTCCTTGGTTCGACCCAGAATATGTAGAGGGCATCATGGAAAATGATCAATTCAACAGTCTTTGGAATAGGCCTGTATACAGACTCAGATCCATCCAGGCCAACAAACCTGATCTTGTCCTTTTTTTATGAATCCAATGAAATCATATATAAAATTGAATTGTCTGTCCCTTTTGACACTAATATGATTAACAAGATTCAGGAGAGTCTTCATATTCTCCTAAAAGTTTCCGATGGGTTCGACAAGGCAGCGTTTCCTGGGAGAAGTCCTATTCGCTCTCTGTCAATCACTGGGTTGTCTGGTCCAGACTCGAATATTTAGTCCGACGTCATATAGCTGGATTATTGCTGAGTGCGGCGTTAAACAACAACAAACAAACAAACATATATTTTCTAATTGATGTATGTAATAAAATAAAGTCGAGAAAAACGCTGCACTTCACTGACTTTAATCAAACAGGCTGGGACTAACAACTGACCAGAGACTAGTCCCGCTTTCAACTTGTTTTTCACAATATAATTTCAAAAGTAGACATATCCCGCCAAACCAGGTTAGTTTGCAAGAACGTTTAATACAACTGCTAGAATGATTGGACCATTTCTGTCCTCCTCTTCTACAGAATATATAATTGCGGCTTTAAGTACACAGACCAGTGCCAGTGAAGAACCGCACTTTCATTCAACCTGATTAATGGTTTTGTTAGTTTTTTTAAGACGTCTGAGTATGAGACATAAAACGCAAGTGATCAACAGAAGGTCTTCGACTGATAGCGTCGCGGCCATTAAGACGTACACATCACTGTTTCCAGCTGGACGTTGTCTTGTTTGCCAAAAATCTGTGTTGTCTGGACAGCAAGGTAACAGGAAAAACGCTCGCATTTCTCGAGGCATCGAGATAAGACTATTATTCGATGAAAACAGAAATAATAATCGTGTGATGGTTATTTAATTGTGTTTCTTCTGAATGAAGATTATTTCATGTTTATCAACGTCATTATTAAATCTCTCCGAGACATAGACAAACAAATCTAAAACATATAGTTATATTCACTTTGTGACAATTATTTGACAGCAACAAATGTTCACAATCCATCCACAAATTTCTTCCTCATTATCCAAGGAAAACTTGACCTAATTGCAATTTAGTAAATACAACGGTGTTAACGTTGTAATGTATATTGCAAGAATAAGTGCAACTATCTTCAGGCCTCATCAACAAATGTACAGCCTGTATTAAGGTACTCATGGAGTGGAGGTTATAATGCGGTTATAAACGCCTCCCCTCAAACGTGACCTTGGACAGAGATGCATACAATACGTATTACTAAAACAGTTAAACTGGGGGTTCATTGTCTCACTGGCACGTCAGATGGTGGGATAAGACAAAGCTAGGAACTGCGCAGCGTGGAAACTGCTCATCGTTTTTACTGTCCCAAATAGTTTCTGCCATTTTGCTTTTAGAACAGTCCTGGAATTCCAACGTGCTGAAGACATTGACATTATTTGTGGGCAACAGAGGCGGTTGTATCTGCAGATGTCGTTCTTACTTTGTCATCTGCGAAGTAACGTGGTTGAGCTAATCGTGCCTGTCTTGTTGAGATCCACAGACAACACTTGGGAACAGATGGTTCGGGCCTGCAAACAATACATACTGGGGCACATATGTCTCAAGCATTCACACAATGAATACTGGGGCACAGATGGCTCGGGCCTGCAAACAATACATACTGGGGCACATATGTCTCAAGCATTCACACAATGAATACTGGGGCACAGATGGCTCGGGACTGCAAACAATACATACTGGGGCACATATGTCTCAAAGATTCACACAAGGACAGATGTCGCAAGCATGCTAACAATGAATACTGGGGCACATATGTCTCAAGCATTCACACAATGAATACTGGGGCACATATGTCTCAAGCATGCTAACAATGAATACTAGGGCACATATGTCGCAAGCAGGCTAACAATGAATATTGGGGCACATATGTCTCAAGCATTCATACAATGTATACTGGGGCACAGATATCGCAAGCATTCACACAATGAAAACTGGGGCAAAGATGTCGCAAGCATTCGCAGAATGAAAACTGGGGCACAGATGTCGCAAGCATTCACACAATGAATACTGGGACACATATGTCTCAAACACTCACCCAATGAATACTTGGGCACACATGTCGCAAACACTCACACAATGAATACTGGGACACATATGTCTCAAACACCCACCCAATGAATACTGGCACACATATGTCTCAAACACTCACCCAATGAATACTTGGGCACACATGTCTCAAACACTCACACAATGAATACTGGGACACATATGTCTCAAACACCCACCCAATGAATACTGGCACACATATGTCTCAAACACCCACCCAATGAATACTGGCACACATATGTCTCAAACACTCACCCAATGAATACTTGGGCACAGATGGTAGATGTTGATGCATCGATAAAAGGACGTATGTCGTCTAATGTCATCTCTTGGTTTGCAAGAATCCAACTATCAGGGTTCCGAACCTGATTATAAATCTGTCAGGACCATACCCACCCTGATGCGATTCACCAAATTGGAAATCGTCTAAGACATGGACCACTTCGGGGTTTTCACCATCTTCAACCTTACACTGAAATACTCTTCAGAACGGCATAAAACATTCTACCCACTCACTCGCCACGTATACGGAACTGACGGTATAGAACGGCAACATGGACAGAGCAAGACCACACGCTACCTACATCGGTAGACAGGCGTACAAATGAAACGATGGCTAGATATAGACTTCAGTGTCAGACTTAACTACAAAGGAAGCTTAACATCACCGTACAGCATTCTTGACTGTTTAAAAGGGAAACACTTACATAAATAAAAGTAAACGTACGTGTGTTTGATGTAAGAGGGAATGCGTGAGGCACGGCGCTTAACCCAAAGTAAGGAGATCATAGTTACATTTGATAGCAGTGTCACTACTGATGGTATGTTTTGACATTTTAGTGCTCATCTTCGAAATCTCTTTAATCTGTTCACCAGAAAATGTTGGGCGAATTAATAGAATACGTTTCACGTCATTCTTGAATTTTACATTTCAAACTACAAAGCTAAAAAATAGTGTTCGAGTTCTTTCATGTGTAATCCGAACGGCAAGCGTGAAACTAAAATGTCCATGTTCAAGTTAAACACGATATTCTTTTCGTTTTCTTTAAAAGACTTCTGAGGGGGAATATTTCTGGTAATTGCAACATCCTTTTAGACAAATGGTGGCTGTAACGCAAACCTACGTAGTTTGTATCGGAGCTGAGTATCCTCCAAACCTTGAAGCCATGCAGCAAGGACATGTTTCGCCTGACGGCCATCTTCGTACATTTACGTACCAGACATTCTATTCAAACGGTTTGGGGATACGGTGCCTGTGGACCGTCTTGACAATTCATTGACTAATTGATGTGAAGAATTAATGTGAACAGCACCGCTCAGGTCATTAAAACATACGTTTTTGTCTTCAAAATCACAATTAGCGTTATAACTGGCATCGCGCCAGAACAGATGGCTGAAAAGCCGACCTAGAAACAAGAGGTCTGGAGAAAGATGACTAGTTAGAAAACATCGATGTATATAGAGGAGGGAGAAATGCACGAAAACTGAGCGTAATGTGAGATAGACAGATGGGTATCTGAATACCTTGTCTGGGGCTCGAAAACACGAATATGTGTCACTGTGCAATTCCGTCTGGTACATAGATACCTTTTGAAACAGATTTAACCATATGTCGTTCATTCTTTGGATTTTTTAAATAAAGGAACTGACTGTAGACATAAAGTGGGGGTAGTCCTTTCTTCATCTTTCCTCCTGGTGATAGTAGATGCCACTTTATACCTACTACGTGGTATAGCCCAAGTGTTCAGTGTATTTACCTGAGGATATTCTTTTTAGACCAAGCGCGAGCGTTACGATTCAATTGCTGTTGTTTCTACTACCTCTACACCACCACCCAGTCTCATCTGATGCAGCTACTATCGTGTTTTTGTTGCATCCACCACTACTGCCACTACAACTACAACTACAACTACTGCTACATCCATCATCTGGTACTAATGTTATCAGTCTGTACCCTCTCGGCTGCTGATTCAATTAACGATATTGTCACTTGCATCACTAAATGTCACGTGTTTTTCATCTGGTGCCCCTACTGCGTCTTCTCTTCCTCATCCCTCTGCTACCTCCCTCCCTCTGCTACCCCCCAATCCTCGTAGATCTTCTCCCCTTCCCCCTCTACTACCCCCCTACTACTAGCTCCTGCGTCTACTACACCTTCTACCACATCATCGTCTGCTACTACTTCTACTGCTGCTACTGATTCTACTACTACTACTGCAGCTACTATTACTACTACTGCTATTTCTACTGTAGACTAACATCTAGCCTCTGAAATGAACATATTTAACAGAAAAAAACAGTTGTTATGTTATAGATATGGTGACTTTCTTCATTTTCTGATACTGCAGCAATCTAGACTAGCCAAACATTATAGACTTGCAGTGGTTGTATTGAATATATTTGTTTCATGGTCTGTATGACAGACTACTACTACTACTACTACTACTACTACATCTATTGACACTGAAGTTACTGCTGCTGTTACTGCTACTACTACTACTACTACTACTACTACTACTACTACAACTACTACTACTACCACTGCTACTACTACTTCTACTACTACTATTACTACTACTGCTCTCGCTTCTGCTACTACTACTGCTTCTACTACTACTGCTTCTACTACTACAACTACTACTACTACCACTGCTACTACTACTTCTACTACTACTATTACTACTACTGCACTCGCTTCTGATACTACTACTGCTTGTACTACTACTGTTACTACTGCCATTACGTTTTCTTCAACGACTACTACTACTACTTTGCTACTACTACCGAAACTACTACTATTTTGGCTATGGCTACTACTACTACATCTACTGCCACTGCTGCTACTTCTTCTGCTGCTACTACTACTACGATTACTTCCTCCACTGCCACTGCTGTTACTTCTACTGCTACTGCTGCTACTACTACTTCTACTACCACTATTACCACTACTACTACGTTTACATCCTACAATCTTTCTTCTGCTACTACTTCTACTGCTGCGACCACTACTACAACCGCTGCTCGGTCATCCCCTGCTTATTTCCAGTGAGTTATAACAAATGAGGAACGTTAAGTACATTTCGCTATGGACCCGGGTTCCGCTATTCGTTTCGGCCTTGTTGCCGATCTTGTTTTTGTATTGACCCGCGACACGTTGTTAGGCTGGAATAGATGAGCCGAGTGAAGTATTCACCTTTTGGATGGAGGGATGGGAATCGGATTACCTGTAATCGGCAAGATCAAAGGTTCCCCTTGACTGCGGAGAGCGCGGGTGAAAGGAAAGATTGATAATTGTGATGGGTTGAGATTGAAATCGGGGGTAACACGAGTGTAAAACAGTCGCAACGACAACACGGACTCTTAAAGATTATCAAAAAACAAAAAGATTGTTATAGAACCATTGTAAATATCAATGTACAAGAGGCCAGATGACAGAGTCGTGAAATAAGGGACAAGCGTAAAAAGACGGTTGCTTGGCAACCCTTTCAAGGTGTAGGGTACTCTGTACAGCGATCAACTTGACATCGGGTATAGGGAAGTGGCCATGACGTCATGGACCTAAAACTGTCGATGTTTTCTTTCAATATTTTCTTCAAGTGCATGTTTCATATTAGTGAATGTTTTTATCTTTTACGTAATAATAAAAAGTTTTTTGGGATTGTATAGACAATTAGTCCAAAGCTTGTACACGAGTTATTGAAAAGAACTCACTCTTTCAACGAGTGAATTAGTTTAATACCTCTATAGGCAGTATTCAGTTATCCCAGAGCGTGTCTGTTGTGTGTGTGTGTGTGTGTGTGTGTGGGGGGGGGGGGGGGGGGGGGGGAGCCTGACATTAAGCAGGTCTCAGACGTGCGGGTATGATGATGAACCGAGAAACATCATCGGGGCGAACAGGGATTCGAACCCACGTTTTCTGTCACGCCTATGGGACGCACCTCTACACAGCGAATTGCGGCGCTCAAGACGACTGGGACACGGGTTATGCACAAAAAGTCGATATTGTTCTTATGTAAACCCGTACAATGACGATTGACACAAAATGAAAGGGCCCGCCTCCATGGTATAGTGATAGAGCGTCCGCCCGGAGAGAGGAAGGGCGGACGCTCTACCACTAGACCATGGAGAGGAAGGTCCGGGTTCGATGCCTGTCCGGGTCATACCAAAAGACGTTAAGAGATGGTACTTGTTGTTACATTGCCTGACGCTTGGCATTAAGGGGCTAAAATACTGGTCGGCTCAGAGTCAGGACAGTCAGTCTGAGTGGGGTATTCAGGTTAAACTGTGGCATGGTATTTCTGTGAGCTTGCAGTATAAATCGGCTTCAGTCCGGACTAGTACAAACACCCCATCCCAACCCCCACACACGTGCATGCGCGTCGCTATATAGGTTTGAATAATCTTGGACGCGATGTTAAACCCCTTTTTCACATCACCAAGATGAAAGGAAAATCGGATATACTGAAGTTTCAGTTAATATTTTTCGTAGGTATGCTTTATTTTGATAAAATGTGAACTGGTAATTTACAAGGATTTGCTTTACTATTAGTATACTGCCCATGTACTGTCGGTTTCATAATCAAACACATTTAGTTCGTCTTTTTCTGAAAACCGATGTTAAAAACATATGGCTCCCAGACGACAACAAATCGTTAGGTTTGCCTTTCAGACTTATTTCTAACTCTTTGTGCTATGCACTGGAAACCAAAACGTTTCATTCAAGCAGATACCATTTATTTCATTTGCCACCATCTGCACAGTCATTCATCAGACTTCCAAGTCCTTATCAGGGGTTATAACTCATTTAATCACCAGTTTGAAACATTTTAATCAAGGGAGATAACTGTGCGGGAGTTCAGACAACCAGTAAGAAAAAGTAAAAAGGAGATTAAACTATGGCACTGCGCAGACTGCCGTAAAGTGAGAGAATGGTATCATTCTTAAAACTCAACGAACAAAACAAATTAAGTTAAGAATGCCAGGAAAATAACGTGGACTCCCTGGGAGTCAGCTTCTGATCACCCCGTGTCGGTTAAGTGTCGGTCGTGCTACAGTTAATTTAGCCGTGATAACCCACGAGCAAGGGTTATCGCCGCAATACTAATTCAAAGCTAAGCATAAAAAGTTTCCTACTGCAACCGTGAAATGAGAGCCGAGATGCTCACAGACAATAGATAGCTAAAGAGGTCGAGAGTGAGAAAACAAGACTACTGTTGTGTATGTGGGTTTGGCTTCTGAACTGGGGCAGTGCGCTAGTGCTAGACTGGTGCCAGTCTCTGCTGTGTGAGTATAATTACTGAACTGGGTTAGTGTGCTTGTGCTAGACTGGTGCCAGTCTCTGCTGTGTAGGTTTAGCTACTGAAATGAGGCAGTGTGTTTGTGCTAGACTGGTGCAAGTCTCTGTTGAGTGGGTTTAGCTACTGACCTGAGGCAGTGTGCTTGTGCTAGACTGGTGCCAGTATCTGTTGTGTGGGTTCAGCTACTGAACTGTGACAGTGTGCTTGTGCTAGACTGGTGCCAGTATCTGTTGTGTGGGTTAAGCTACTGAACTGTGACAGTGTGCTTGTGCTAGACTGGTGCCAGTATCTGTTGTGTGGGTTAAGCTACTGAACTGTTACAGTGTGCTTGTGCTAGACTGGTGTGGGTTTAGCTTCTGAACTGGGGCAGTGCGCTAGTGCTAGACTGGTGCCAGTCTCTGCTGTGTGGGTTTAGCTTCTGAACTTGGGCAGTGCGCTAGTGGTAGACTGGTGTCAGTCTCTGCTGTGTGGGTTTAGCTTCTGAACTGGGGCTGTGCGCTAGTGCTAGACTGGTGTCAGTCTCTGCTGTGTGGGTTTAGCTTCTGAACTGGGGCAGTGTGCTTGTGCTAGACTGGTGCCAGTATCTGTTGTGTGGGTTTAGCTACTGAACTGTGACAGTGTGCTTGTGCTAGACTGGTGCCAGTCTCTGTTGTGTTGGTTTATCTACTGAACTGAGGCAGTGTGCTAGTGTTAGACTGGTGCAAGTATATGTTGTGTGGGTTCAGCTACTGAACTGTGACAGTGTGCTTGTGCTAGACTGGTGCCAGTATCTGTTGTGTGGGCTTAGCTACTGAACTGTGACAGTGTGCTTGTGCTAGACTGGTGCCAGTCTCTGTTGTGTTGGTTTATCTACTGAACTGAGGCAATGTGCTTGTGCTAGACTTGGTGCCAGTCCCTGTTATATGAGTGTAGTCAATGAACTGATGCAGTGTGCTTGGCCAGACTGGTGCCAGTCTCTGCTGTGTGGGTTTAGTTACTGAACTGAGGCAGTGTGCTTGTGCTAGACTGGTGCCAGTCTCTGTGGTATGGGGTTTAGTTACTGACCTGGGGCAGTGTGCTAGCGCTAGACTGGTGCCAGACTCTGTTGTGTGGGTTTAACTACTGAATTAGGGCAGTGTGCTAGCGCTAGACTGGTGCTAGACTATGTTGTGTTGGTTTAGCTACTGAACTGAGGCAATGTGCTAGACGTGATGCCAGTCACAGTTATATGGGTTTGGCTACTGAACTGAGGCAATGTGCTTGTGCTAGACTGGTGCCAGTCTCTGCTGTATGTGTTTATCTACTGAACGGGGACATATGTGCTAAAAGAACAGGCAACACTGTTTTTAATCCGATTACCATGAATATTTGATTTTTTCGTCTGTACACATAGACCTTGAAATTGAATAACGAGAACGGCCTAAACAACTAAACGTGTTTTACGTTTATGGCTTCTGTCGGTGTATCGTTCTATATCTGGCATCCTTTAACCATGCAAGATGAATTTTGGCTACGTGTGATGTACCTTTCCCAGCAGGTCGGGTGCCATGGTATCACGCTATGATTAGATAGGCGGCGTAATACATGCATTAGTCAAAACATGTATCTTCTGGTGTGTCATGGAGTAAAATAATCAATCGGAGGGACGGACAAATATCAGGAAAAGAGGTTTTCTATGAATAACAAAGCGAGCGCTTTGCATATTTTCTACATCATGAACATGGTGTGGTAAAACCTTACGACATGTGTCAATTTCAGATTATCTCCAATATCACACACCGTCTGTAACTGTTGAGGATTGGCCTTTCAGTCAACTCACTGGCCAGCGAGGGAGCCTAGTGGTTAAATCGTTCGCTTGTTCGATTCCCTACATGGGTACAACAGGTGAGGCCCATTTCTGGTGTCCCCCGCCATGTAATTGCTGGAATATTACTTTTAGCATAAAACCACACGCATTCACCCACTCACTCAGCCAACTCACTCGCTCATTCTAGGTTTGTCAGCACCATACCCGTGCTCGGGGGTTTAACCGAAGTGGTAAACGTCTGAGACCTGCATCACTTCGGGCTTTCCTCCCACATTTTTCCTCCCACACGCCACGATATAACTGGAATACTGTTCAAAGCGGCGTTAAACCCAACTTACTTACTCACTCGCTCACAGGACAGAAATACTGTTTAAAGCTACGCTAAAACCAATTCACTCACTAACTCGCTACAGATGAAATCTAACGGCCACAGCGGTGCATGTACATCATGATTTATGATTCCATGAAATAAGACGCTGTATCCTGACATGAACATCTGTCAATCATATCAGAAATCTATCAGCATCCCGTTCCTTAATCAGGTTGTAACTGACATCAACAGAGATCTCAGAAACAAGATATTCGGAGCGGCCTATATATTGCAGTGCAGATCTACAGTACATACATACATCTTCGTATTTGACGTCACCTTTGGCACGAAGTCGTCTAGCACTATGACACTATCTATGTTTTATACTGAAACGTAGCCAACTTACCAAAGTGCTGTGGACATGAACCGACGTCTTTTTATCGTGTTTGATAAAATTCCTCTTAAACCGTTATCTGCTGAATCTATGTGCTACCCACAGTTATCTCCCCTCATATAACGCGGAATTTCACTTTTTTACATGGTCTACAAAATAACTTTCACGCTGGCACTCACAATCAAAGTTTGGTTGATATCACTGATGTAAGAGAGGGACATATTTGGTTGACTTCGTGATTTTGATATTTTACAACTATTGTATCAAACTTCCCTTTTTTGTTTTTAGTTAGGATATCAATTATCAAGCAAGTTCCTGAAAAATTGGGTATTGTTTATGGTTTAGGGTAAAAAAATGGGTTAAAACAAATTGTTCACATGTGGGGAATCGAGCTAGCGTAATAGTAACAAGCAAGCGCTTTAGCCAATAAGCTACCCACAATTCGCTAGTTGAATAGTTCTCAATGGGTAACAGATCATTGCGCTCCTTAGCAGCGTCAGGATCCGCTAGCTCTGAATTCATGTATGCTCCTCTGAAAGATTGGCCAAACTATAGGGCCATAAAAAGTTTAACGTTTAAGAGTAGCACACCAGCGGCTGGGTGACTACGTTTGAACCACTCGGCTTATTCCGCGACACTCACATAGTGGAGTAGTGATATTGCGTGAGGTCATTGTAAACAGTGTAACGCCAGATCCTTCCGCATATAGTTCGTATAAAGATATGTAAACGGTGTATACATTTTTGGACCATTTGGATACGTTCCATAAGGTACACGACTGCTGCCAGGTTGTGTGTCATGCTAAAGCCACGAGCTCGAAACTACGCCCAATATGGATTCCCACCAGTGCTGAACGAGGCCCACTTTGACTGAGAGGAACCGACTGACCCCCCCCCCCCCCCCCCCCCCCCCTCCACCACTACTGTAAAAAAATGAAGTAAAACCTGTGCCCACTTGCACAAAAGCCATGTTAGCACTAAGATCACCGTAACTCCCATACTTTAACATAGGCTTACAATAGTTATAGCGCTAAGATCGCTTTGTGCAAGTGTGCCCTGGTGTCCAGATCACTTGGGAAAGCAGTTGATCATTATAACAAACATTCTTGTTCTTACTTTAGAGTGAGTGAGTGTGTTAGATTTATCGCCGCTTAAAACAGTATTCAAGTTTAAGTATTACCATATTGGTTTACCACTTGAACACGAGTATGCTGCTGACAAACCTAGACACATGATCGGGGCGAACCAGAATTCAAACCCACAATCATAGGTTTCTAGCGTGTCCACACCTAATAGAAACACACACGAACCTAATAGCATTTAGTACATAGTTCACTCAACGTAAGCTCACAGACAGGGTTGATTTCTCAAGTATACGTATTAATTTGTAAAGCGACATTGTTCTGCATGGTTATGCATGGTCTCTCAGGCTCCACACAGCTTTACAGTCTTCTAATATCTCCAGTGACACAAGGAAAAACATTGCATGAATTTCTCTCTTCAGATTCCACATAACACTTAGCAGCTAGTTGTGTATATTGAGGGTTCCTCATCATACCGAGAGCCTAAGGAGGCTGGTTTTGAAAACACGCCAACAAGGTTATTTTCTGCTCCTTTCGGCTAATTGTGTTTACGAATATTTGACAAATCTCCGCCTTAACACATCTTTAGTTTTTCTGTAGCCTCAGCATGACTAACTGAATTACACATTTTGTGAAGTCAGCATGTTTGGTAGTTGTTTTTTATAACTGTTTTATTGTACGTTTGCATTCAGTTACTGAGGCCGTCAGTCTGTTGGTTTGAGATAACAGCTACATATTCGGACAGTCGGTATTTCGTAAATATTCTCAAAATAACAAGCGAAAAAAGCTTACCTGGTGGTCTTAAAACGTTTTTTTATTTAAGTCTATCTGGGAAAAATATCTATACGGATCATGGTAATAGATTTTACACCAGGGCCCAGTGGGGAGATTGGTTGTAGACAGACTAGCAACATGACACGATCATTCATTTGAATGAAAACACATACTTTATACTGCAGGTGTTGGTTCTTCAAGGTTCATAACGGGATCTGATAACGACAAACGGACCCAACAATGCCTAGTCACTCTTACTTTGAATTGTGTAAATTATGTATAATAAAACAAGATCTCGAGTCAACAAGAAAAAACAAACAAACCAAATATACATGTTAATCTAAGAATTTCAGGCTTTATATTTCTGTATTTAAGTTTTTCCGCTTGTACATGTATATGTTTTTGTCTGGCACATGTAAACAACAAACGCTCAATTCAACTTTTAAGAACAAACATTTAAATAAATGTAACGAAATCGTATTTGTTTTACGCAGATGGGTAGCCAGGTGGTCAAAATGTTTTCTCATTTCGGGTTCAATTCACGACATGGTACAATGAATCAAACTCATTCTTGGTGCTGGAATATTGATAAAACGGCGTAAAACATTATCACTAACTCACATACTTAGACGGCACTAAAACTATACTTGTCCTCCAACTAAAAACACATTACATCATTGTAAGACATAAGCGTTGAAGAATCATTAGTTCTCTTTTTGAGAAATAAATGTTGTAGAAAGATGTGCTGAGAAATATGCAGAAAGGAAAGTACATTTCATAGCGTTACCCCAATGTAAACACCCTTGGTTTCGGTGTAGCTCTACGCTTACACATGCTATAGGAGCATAAACAAAGGTCGGCACACAAATATTATCCTACACTT
Organism: Haliotis cracherodii; assembly: GCF_022045235.1. Lineage (NCBI taxonomy): Eukaryota > Metazoa > Mollusca > Gastropoda > Lepetellida > Haliotidae > Haliotis > Haliotis cracherodii. The sequence goes on from NW_027266308.1 coordinate 36,352,024, forward strand.
ACTGAAAACGTGCCAATACTACTGGTCGATCTGGCATACTATTCCATCTAATTAGTGTTTGGAGTCTTAAATAAACCCTACAAGCAATAAAAGAACGATAAATAATGATGCCTTGTCATTTGGACAGGAATAATCGCCAAAAAGAGAGGCCCGGATTTCAAATTACGCATAAAATGCAAAACCGACTTAGGAAACAGTACAAAAAGGGCGTTAACTGGAGGATGAGCTGTGTAAGTCGTACTGGAAGATTCGGACATGAATTTTATACCCCAGACGCCCAGGTCAGGTGTTCCTAAACAACAGCGTTTGGGGTAATGGCAGCTTTGTCGTCTTCATGCTTACGTTAAACACTCCGTAAAACTGTCAATTCTTTGGTGTATTTTACTGGCTTGCAGGGATCATCGCGTTCAGAGATCAGTGGTAGGTTTGTAGTAAATAGTATCTAAATTGGTTCTGGGGTGAGGGGTAACTGAGTTTATTACAAACATCAACAAACAGAACGGTCAACACACCACACACGCACAGCAGGGACGTCCGTGGCCGAGCAATAAATCCGGACTTTCCGGCTCACATTTAGATAGCAAGAACCGGATTTGATACCGTATGAAACCATTCTCTCTCTCTCTCTCTCTCTCTCTCTCTCTCTCTCTCTCTCTCTCTCTCTCTCTCTCTCTCTCTCTCTCTCTCTCTCTCTCTCTCTCTCTCTCTCTCTCTCTCTCCACGATATATAGGCAAAAACTCTTGGGTGAGACGTTACAAAGCCTTGGCACCAGCTACATATATATTCCCAACTGAGTGTCAGTGTTGCGAGTCTGGATATCCAAAAGCCTGCCATTTTAACCCTGAACAGTTATCGACGAATATGACCCCACAACTATTACATATAATCGATTAAAGGTGTTACAGTGAGGCAACAAAAGCCGACGAAACGACTTTTTCACAGATAAACGTGTCCTGAAAACATTCACAACTCGGTACTGCTATGGACGCTTGCCAGCTCTAGAACTCTGTGTGAGATTGCCGCGATTTATGCTGAAACGTATTAGTAACGCGAAACTAGCTAGCATACAGCCAGGTCGACGACGGACGGTGGTGAAAACAAACCAATAACAATGTTTCACTGCGAGAACGTCAAAACGGGACTGCGCCATGATTGACGTTTGGCGTCAAGGGAAGATAACTCACTGCTACATTGCATACCGCTAAATAAGGCAGTTTTTGCAATCAGTGCGTGGTCTAGACGGTGTACGTTAGCAACCTTCTCTATCAGCCTCGGGCTTGTAAAGAGGGGTGCTGGCGCTAGTCAGAGATATTGGAGTTGAAATAAAATGGGATGTCCTATAAAAGATTGATTTTTTATCCAATCTGCTGATAGCGGCAGTCATGTTATAGTTCTATGATGGCTGGGGGACGATACGGTACCATAAAGCAGAACAGAAGAAATATTGCATTACACAGGGTAGATAATAAACCCAGCAGGACACGGCAGCATCCACAGATAGTAAACACACGGGGAAAACAAGCAGTTAAAGTGGCATAGGCAAAATACAAGTAGCTGTGAGTGAGATGGAGTATACAGGCATAGCAATAGTGGGGACACGACTATAATACAAGTAGCTTGGCTTTACGGTGAGATAGAGTATACAGGCATAGCAATAGTGGGGGCACGGCTATAATACAAGTAGTTTGCCTTTAGAGTGAGATGGAGTATACAGGCATAGCAATAGTGGTGACACGACTATAATACAAGTAGCTTGGCTTTACGGTGAGATAGAGTATACAGGCATAGCAATAGTGGGGGCACGGCTATAATACAAGAAGCTTGCCTTTAGAGTGAGATGACATGTACAACTATGATACTAATCGGGACATGACAATGATACAAGAAGCTTGCCCTTAGAGTAAGATTTAGGGCAGACATAATGAAGACACATGGCCATAATACAAGAAACTTGCCCTCATGGTAAGATGGAGTGTACAGATATATAAATAGTGGGGACATATGGCCATAATACAAGAAACTTGCCCTCATAGTGAGATGGAGTGTACATATATATAAATAGTGGGGACATATGGCCATAATACAAGAAGTTTGCCCTCATGGTGAGATGGAGTGTACAGATATATAAATAGTGGGGACATATGGCCATAATACAAGAAACTTGCCTTCATTGTGAGATACGTGTACAGGCGTCGTACTAGTGGGTCGTGGGTCCTGGTTTTGCTCATCAAGTGGGATTACCATTGGCGTATTGTGTATCGTGTGACAAAGATGCAATTATCATGGCCCATTTGTGGGGAAACATGTTGTCATAAGCGACATATTACATGATTTACTTCGTGTACGAGCAGATAAAATATTCGTTATTTGCAGCATGCTATTTCAAGTGTCGGAATTAGGAAATACAAACTGCTGGGCACAAGAAAGGATACATCCATGTTTGTTGGTGGCTAAATATGAAACAAACAGGTAATGGTAAATCGTGTATGATGCATTGGATGCGGGTGTCATACGTTTGCAGTGTTTCTGCGACTGTTTTCAGGCTATAAAGTTTTGATAAGGTTTGTAAGCTTTTGGTCAAAAAAAATTTGCAATTGTATATTTCTTTTGCCAGGCAATTAGGTGCGATATTTCTTTGTGGGGGTAGTAAGCGAACACAGCGGCCGTCATACATGTGATGTTAAGTCATGTTGGTAGACAAGCATTATTCGACCCTGAACAGTGCGATATGACACCATGCAGGCTGTACACATCTTAATGAGGACATTATAGGTAAATATAAAGTAATGGCTTAATTATACAATGCAGCTATACCTTTTATCACATGACAACGGTTTCAAAGGGAGATCAGACTATACTTTGACGTGATGATAAACACTGTTTAAAGTACGATGGTGAGTTTCAAACGCATGCATGCGAAAAAGAAGAATTTAATTTAACTTGTGAATCTTCGCAATTGACTATATACTTTATCAAACACTACAAAAGCATATACAGGTTTTAACAGTCTGTAAGTGATATGGGCACATAAATATTGTGTCTGGTGTTATCTTATTTTAAAGTTTAGATTTCTTTCGTTCTCTTTCGAGGGATCGCTACAGCTCCTTTAATATGACTGTCTTTTGTAAGACGTGAATTGTTTTTCATTACTGGACGAGGAGATATGTCTCACTCTCTTCGTTTAAAAGCAATCGTGACTAATGTAACAGGGGCGATAACTCTTAATTAGATACATCATTGTTATGTAGGAAACCGCCTATTTAACTGGTTACAGTTCTGTCAGTATGGTGGTCTTAAACGGTGTTAGTAAACATTAAATATAACTTCAACGTCGACACCATTTAAAGAGTTAGCGTGGCAACCGATGCTATCAACCATAGCGTCGAATGCTCGTACGCAAAGAGGAAATATTTTTAAACTGTCATCGTTTCCTAAAAACTTAAATTTAAGCGACGTGATTAGAGGACATTCTTTAGATAGTGTTTGGTAAAGAATGAAATCCCTTTACAGATCAGCAATGTGTGGTTCCCTGTGTGCATGTCAAGATAGTATCGCCTCTTTTAACGCGCGTGACCGACAATGCACTTAACGTTTTGCAAGGCAACTAAATGGGCCCGGTTAAAATGAAAACCAGGTTTAACAGTGTTTATTAGTGGTGTTGTAACACACACACACCTACGGCAGCGCATCTGCTACAAACGGGACAGGATTTACTGTTAAAAGTGCATGAGGCTCCACACAGTGTACGTACACAATGGCCTCCACTAGCTTTGCAGACTTGCGCCCTTTGGGTGTTTCAGGATTCTATGACCATGGGTTCGAATCCCAGATTCTTCTTGATGATGAACTTATGGTTTGTCAGCACCATATACTAGTGCACACGGGTTCTCCAAAGTGGTAAACGTCTAAGACCTGCATCACTTCTGACATTCTGTACTGTACCTGACACATACTGTTCAAATCGGCGTTAAGCCAAACTCACTCACTCACTCACCCTTGTGCCTTCCACATAACTCGTATGGTCGTGGGTTCGAATCTCAGAATAACCTGTATTGTGATTTTTGTTATATAAGCCCCGTACCCTGTTATAAGCCTTAACCAGAGTAGTAAAAGTTCACCTACAGTGTCTTTTATTATTGAAACTAGACAACGTTATACTTGATTGATTGAATATTATTTTACTTGACAATATAATCTTCCAAATTGAAATAATTTCTTTGTTATATATACTTTGAAATACAGTAAACTACTTTTATAACGAACTCGCTTATACCGAACTGACGGATATTACGAACTATTTTGGAGTCCTGTCCATTTGCTCTATACAGATTGCTGTATATGTCCCTATGTTCACAAGTGTACAACTTTTTACACGTATGGTCTTGCATATGATGTAAAATAACGATTCTTTTACAAATACATCACACAATCATTTCGTCCGGACGCTGACACATATTTCATGAAACTACTTCTGTAATGTCTGTATTTAACAAAGTAATGAATGCCACCATAACATACACTATACAAAGTTAGTGACTATTTCAAAAGAAGTCAACAAAGGTATATTGATATGTTCAAGAAATTAATCGAAAGATGATAAAATTGCTATTGCAAAGACGATCACCTAACTTAGCTTTATGATCATTGTGACAAAAAAAAGGCTGAAATTCAACGCTAAACGCTAATTTCAACACTTCAGAAATAGCAAGTACACACCACACACTGCCGTGTAAAAGAAAGGCTATCACGTCAGCATGCCGGAGTTGTTCTGTGGGTAAGGTTTCAATTTATCATCTTTGCAATGGGAGTTTCCCCCCCTCCACCCCCACCCCCCCCCCCCCCCCCCCCCCCCCCAACACACACCCCAGCCTCCCTGACAGATGCAGTTGTTTGCGTCTACGATTTCACCTTTTACTACAATTTTACATAGAGAAATATACGACCTTGTCTTTAAACTTTCTGTAAATACCGTAACAAGCTGGAACCTTCAAAGTAATACACCAGGCTTAAAACTGAATGATTTATTGTGTTGAGATGTCGAGGGCATGTATTATTGCCTTTTGGCTTGTTAAATGTTCTTTTCTAAAAAAGATGCTCAGGACATATATAGATACTTATATCACGTTAACAATCATATTTAAAGATGCCGCACCTGAGAAAATGCCATTCAGCACCTAGAACTGTCAAACCTCCACACAAAAAAAATAAAAAAATGATAAGTATTCTTTTTTATAATATTATTCCTTTCATGTCATATCTGTTTTAAGTGGTATCTGACAGTGACGTATTTTATTGATAATACGCTTTCAAAGACTGATATACGCTGTTCAAGTTTCTATTCTCTGTAACGTAATTGGTAAAACATACCGATATGTTATAGTTCTTCTGTTAATGGCAAAGTAAATTTAAAATACTATTCTCATAGTAATTGTTTTAAGTATGTTCAAGTTAGACTGTGCTTGTAAACACACGTACAGAGAGAGAGAGAGAGAGAGAGAGTGCGAGAGAGAGAGAGAGAGAGAGAGAGAGAGAGAGAGAGAGAGAGAGAGAGAGAGAGAGAGCGTCACATGCATGGTGAAAATGCGCTGTGGAGCTGTGGAGAGAGTTGTAACATAATGGATGCTGTAACTCACACATGCTAAGACACCAATACATTTCACACACATCCCGACGTTCATGTATGTATGTATGTATGTATGTATGTATGTATGTATGTATGTATGTATGTATGTATGTATGTATGTATGTATGTATGTATGTATGTATGTATGTATGTATGTATGTATGTATGTATGTATGTATGTATGTATGTATGTATAGTGCTAGCCCACTGAGATACCATGCCGCAGTTGAACATGGATACCCCACTCTGAGCCGACCAGTCCTACTCACAAGTGTCTCACGTATTAGAGCCCAGCACACCTGTGACCGGTGTCTACTTCAAGACGTTGATGTGCAACTCCAGTAATACCTGATTGAGGATTTAGTTTCAACATGGGATTAAGATATGGCACAAACACAGGCGTTATTCGCCTGTCAAATACATCAGCGGAACGCGACATATAGTTAGTGCAATTAATGATCGTGTTTGCACGCATGCCTTCTTTTACAATTTGCTTATCAATCAGTCAATAAATCAATATTAGCTCACGTGTTACCTATCACGTGAGAGGCAGTTGGGTATACGTAAGTCCGTCCAGCATATATACGTGTGGAAGTACAGGCGCTCACCTTGACATATTCAGCCCCTTGGGGTCAGCCATGTTGTGTTTGATCTTGACTAGTTTACGATTGTGGCGTTGCTGTGTGAAGATACTTAGATTAGATGTTGTGGACGTAGCCACAATGAGTCGATTTAATACGTTTATTTATTCTAAGTGATTGTAGGGTATGGTAATAATCATTTCAAGGGTAGGGTAGGGTAGGGTAGAGTAGGGTAGGGTAGGGTAGGGTAGGGTAGGGTAGGGTAGGGTAGGGTAGGGTAGGGTAGGGTAGGGTAGGGTAGGGTACAAAACAGTTGAACAAGTTTCTATAATGTTGTATAGTTGTTGCAAAACGGTTGAATGGGTGTTCTATAATGTAATATATGTGTTACAAAATAGCTGAAAGGGTGTTCTATAATGTAGTATATGTAATACAAAGCGGTTGAAAGGGTATTCTATAATGTAGTATATGTGTTACAAAATAGCTGAAAGTGTGTTCTATAATGTAGTATATGTGTTACCAAACGGTTGAAAGGGTTATTCTATAATGTAGTATATGTGTTACAAAATAGCTGAAAGTGTGTTCTATAATGTAGTATTTGTGTTACAAAACGGTTGAAAGGGTGTTCTATAATGTAGTATATGTGTTACAAAACGGTTGAAAGGGTGTTCTATAATGTAGTTTATATGTTACAAAATAGCTGAATGGTGTTCTATAATGTAGTATTTGTGTTACAAAACGGCTGAAAGGGTATTCTATAATGTAGTATATGTGTTACAAAATAGCTGAAATGGTATGTTATAATGTAGTATTTGTGTTACAAAATAGCTGAAAGGGTATTCTATAATGTAGTATATGTGTTACAAAATAGCTGAAAGGTGTTCTATAATGTAGTATTTGTGTTACAAAACGGTTGAAAGGGTATTCTATAATGTAGTATATGTGTTACAAAATAGCTGAAAGGGTATTCTATAATGTAGTATATGTGTTACAAAATAGCTGAAAGGTGTTCTATAATGTAGTATTTGTGTTACAAAACGGTTGAAAGGGTATTCTATAATGTAGTATATGTGTTACAAAATAGCTGAAAGGGTATTCTATAATGTAGTATTTGTGTTACAAAATAGCTGAATGGTGTTCTATAATGTAGTATTTGTGTTACAAAACGGTTGAAAGGGTATTCTATAATGTAGTATATGTGTTACAAAATAGCTGAAATGGTATGTTATAATGTAGTATTTGTGTTACAAAATAGCTGAAAGGGTATTCTATAATGAAGTATATGTGTTACAAAATAGCTGAAAGGTGTTCTATAATGTAGTATTTGTGTTACAAAACGGTTGAAAGGGTGTTCTATAATGAAGTATATGTGTTGCAAAACGGTTAAAAGGGTGTTCTATAATGAAGTATATGTGTTACAAAATAGCTGAAAGGTGTTCTATAATGTAGTATTTGTGTTACAAAACGGTTGAAAGGGTGTTCTATAATGAAGTATATGTGTTGCAAAACGGTTAAAAGGGTGTTCTATAATGAAGTATATGTGTTACAAAATAGCTGAAAGGTGTTCTATAATGTAGTATTTGTGTTACAAAACGGTTGAAAGGGTGTTCTATAATGAAGTATATGTGTTGCAAAACGGTTAAAAGGGTGTTCTATAATGAAGTATATGTGTTACAAAACAGTTGAAAAGGCGTTCTTTAATGTAGTATATGTGTTACAAACTTTTTTTGATACTGGTATGAAAGTAATTCATGCGTGAACACATGATGATACTCATGACAGAGTCGGAATCGTACAAAGAACACTATTTCAATATGAACTTACTTATCATTAAGGAAAGGATTTTGTCCCTTTATATTGTCATGGAATGACTTAACAATAGTAAGTGCGGTACCAGAGTGAGGATATATGGTGTAGAAGACGAAAACAATCTGTTTTTAGGTATTTTGAAATATCAAATTAATTCATTATTCAAAATGTTATATAAACATATGCATGTTCGAGTTATACAACTAGTGAGTGAGTGAGTGAGTGAGTGAGTGAGTGTGGTTTTACGCCGCTTTTAGCAATGTTCCAGCAATATCACGGCGGGGGACACCAGAAATGGGCTTCACACATTGTACCCATGTCGGGACTCGAACCCGGGTCTTCGGCGTGACGAGCGAACGCTTTAACCACCAGGCTACCCGACCGCCCCTTACAACTAGTGTGTTCATAAGAAAGTGTTATCCCAAATATAGCACCATTACATGTTATTAATGAAATGAATCTAGTATGACTGGAAACATCAAACCTCTCCCACCCCCCTAAGATGCGTCTATCCAAACAGAATGTCCTACCTGAACAATGGCTCAGGTTGGACCCAGAGCCTGGCAACATCTCACAGTCTCTATTAGGTTCAGGTTGTAATCTGTGATTTGTTAAGCACAGGAGACAATTATCACTTGAATGTTGAATCGACACATCGCAATGCTGTCTTCTACACAACTAATATTTACCCCTTAGCTGTTCATGTTTATGTAATGTAGTGTTGGGGAAAGGCGGTTTCGGAAACCTGATCATCTCTTTACTACTGCTGATACAGAAGTTGGACAACTTGTTTACAAATAAAGAGGTCTGCGTGTGATAAGAACGATAGGCACGCAATTCTCTGAAAGCAGAAGGCGATTGGAAAGAGCAGACGCGAAAAAGCGCCATTTTGAATTTACTTGAAAACTGAACGATATCTATTGATGGTGAAGATTAAGGACGGGCTATAGACTTGACCCATATACAAAACCGCCTAGTATGATTACCAAGTTTATACGATTGTTTAAATTCCTAATGTTGGATATAAACTTTCCGAAATGTTTTTGATGCGATTTATTTTGCAAATTGAAGATAGATCACCAAATATTCAGGCCATTTCTTCTGAGATTGTTGCCAACAAATACTTACTACCGAGGGAGAGGCTGAAACTAAAACACATAAAATTTAATCTAAATTTTGTGAAAAATAGACCAAGATGAATGTTCAATTTGATTCACAAAACTATGTTTTTTGACGAACTTGATAAGAGTTGACAACTTAAGACAAAAATGATGAATACGTGTTCGCTTGTCGCTGCGGGGGATCGGTAAAGAGTATGTAGGGAAATATTTTACAGATCTACATTTCTAAAAGAGTAATTTTATCATTTGAATAAAATACATCCGTTCCCTCTACACGTTGCATATGTTGACAGTAGACGTGCTATATATGAACTGTAGGTAAATGTTATCGAATGACAAGCATTGTGAGTTATGACTTTTTAAAAAAATGTTATAGCCAGTAAACTACGGTTATATCGAACTGGAGGGGACCACTATTTTTGTTCGTAATAACCGTAGTTCATTATAAGCATACATATAACATATACCCAACAAATGGTCGGGACTAAAAAAAAAGTTCGTTATATAGATCAGTTCGTTATAAGCGTGTTCATTATAAACGTAGTTTACTGTATATTATATATTATACTTTCATAATGTACTTGACTTTAATACGAAGTTTTCATGATATACGGTTTTCCTATACCACACAAAGGAAGTAAAGAACACCCCCATTTTCACATGGCTACGGTATGTCTGCATACATCATATATGAAGATATGGCCATGGCCATGACCGGTTAATTCATGATTGTCGTATGACAATATGGGTGGTTCTTCTTTCAGTTATTCATCAACGCGAAACAAGAGTTCATATGGACGATACACATTGATTTTGATTCTTTTTTTCCACGAGACTGTGTTAATTTCTGTCAATGACTTAAACCCTAGCGAACCATTTTCACTTTCCTGGGGGAACCACTTTCAAATTCCTGGGGAACCCTTAGCATGAATAAATACATTGTCACATAGACACTTTCACCTTTTTCTCAGGCTTTTTGCACACAGTTGGGCCGCCTCCGTGGTTTAGTGGTAGAGCGTCCCCGGCCGCGTCATACCAAGAGACGTTAAAGGTGGTACTTGATGTTACCATGTCTGGTCAGCTCGGAGTCAGTATACTGTGTGAGTGTGAGGTATTCATGTCAAACTGCGGCACGGTATCTCAGTGGGCGAGCATTACAAATCGGCATCAGTCCGGACTAGTAGAAGCAATGGTCAAATTTAGAGGGTTTTCTACTGCAAGTACGAATCCCACTATAACCCCTAAAATGAAGGAAGAACGCGAACACTTAAATTATAACTGGCATCAACAGGATTCTGCAGGTCTGTTAAATTACTGTGCACCTACATCTTTGTAATCATCGGTTCATGGCCGTCTAATTCAGCAACGATGACTGCCCCTAATCGGCACACGTTGACAGAAGTATTGACATCTCTCCTGTCGCATTCATCATGTCAACCATTTTGACATCCTGTATCTGAAAGCAATACTTTTCAATTTATCATCTCGTGTCAGCTATAGGACCGCTGACCATGTCGAATCAACCTTAAACTGGCAGCGCGAGTACTATGCGCCTATGAACGGTACGACTACTGTAACACTCACAGACGGTTAACCAGTGCGTCCTTCCCCTCTATCGGTAACAATCGTGTTGTATGGGCGGTATATTCTTTTCGCCTAAACAATGATCTATCTATTGTCACGTCCTGAAATATATGTTCCGCGATTCAGTGATACATCAGGGATGACCACGATAGTTTATATTGGAATAGTAAACCGTTTGATGGTCGTCTGCAGCGAGGCGGTGAGATCAACTGATCGTACATTCCAGGTCGCTTTGTTGACGTTTGCAATCAGTATTTAAGAAGTTATAATTATCCTAGAGTGAGTGAGTGAGTTGGGTTTAACGCCGCTTTTAACAGTATTCCAGTTATATCGCGGCGTGTCAGCTTAATGTGGGAGGAAAGCCCGAAGTGATGCAGGTCTCAGACGTTTACCACTTCGGTGAAACCCACGGGCACGGGTATGGTGCTGACAAACCTAGAAACATAATCGGGGCGAACCGGGATTCGAGCCCACAATCAAAGGTTTCTGGCGCGCCCAAGGGACGCAACTCTGCACAGCGAATCGCGGCGCCTTAGACGACTGGGCCACCCGTGCCCCCTAATTATCCTCGATGTTTGAATTCCACACTTTTAAACATATGCATGTCTTATCATCGCCGGTTAGCCAGTACACTGTTTTTCAGTACAGCGGTTTGGTGATGATCCTCGAATAGAGAAGGTCTCAATAGGGAATGTGAAGTTGGTAAGGAAATAGTGTATTGTGGAAGCCACACTCGTGTTTAGTAGGCATAATAATGACAGGGTGAGTGAGTGAGTATGGTTTTACGTCGCTTTTAGGAATATTCCAGCAATATCACGGCGGGGGACACCAGAAATCGAACCTGGGTATTCAGCGTGACGAGCGAACGCTTTAACCACTAGGCTACCCGACCGCCTCCTAATAATAATGACAGAGGTGAGGTATGAATAGACTGAAAATTGTGAAAGAAGCAGGTACTTACAAATCACTACATATCATAACAAAATGCTCACAATAAATTGATGGAAATCACTGAAAGACATTTTGCACGGTGCACAAGACGATTGTGTGGCTGAATGATGGCTGTTTGTTGCCAGTTACCATGATTGCATATCCATGATCAGTAAAAGATTTGTGACAAGTTCGTATTTTTAATATTTTGAAAGTGATGTGTTTTAAGAGCTTCTATTTTTTTAAATATTTTACAAATTAAAGGGTACATGTACGTACAAACTACACTTTTTCTTTTCATAAATTAAGACATATCTACAGTAAGATATCGAGGCTTTTGGGGTTAATTTTGCATTACTGTCACTATAATAAATAATTGATTATAGACAATTGTTTTCAATTCAATCTTGATAATATACTTTTTTTTCAAATTTGCTTAATCATGTCTTGGTACTACAGTGGTCTCAAAGTATTGTTGAATGACAACAAGGCCAAACATATGGTACCAAAAACAAGAAGAAGTTTCAAATATCATATCAAATTATGTATCAAAAACATCAGTCAGTATGATTTGTTGCGGCAAATGTCTGTCATTTAGTACAATTTCAAAAGCATGAGTATCAGAATGGAAAACAAATGGATCAATTTATTCCGCGCCATAGTCTATTTGGGACATTTTCTGGAAAGGGACATGGATAAATGAAAAATAAATGCATGCATTTCTATTTGAAAAAACAAACAAACATGTTGATAGCATGACATGTTATATGCCTCCAAATAATTTGTTTTTAAAGGGTAATATTTGTTGTTTGAGTTTGGCAATAATTCTGGTGATACATGTTATGGAATATAAAATTTAGCTGCTGCGTCCATTCAAAATTTGAAAATTATCATTTAAATTCCTGAAAACGCCAATTTTGAGTCAGCTTGTTTAAAAAACCCAAACAAGATCAATGATGACACATTCTGGCCAGTGTATACAACTTTAAATATTGTGATTTTAGATTTGATCAAGGCATATTTTGGGTGAGATATTATCAGATTAAATGCAAGGATTTGTACCAATAGGCCCCGCGATTGTTCTACTTTAGTAGGGGTTAACTTGTTTAACGGTTTTTTAGTCAGATTTTTTTGCACTGTCACCATCCTGATGAGAGTATCTGGACACCTGCTACTTACAACTAGGGCTCATTGTAGGGACTTGTGCGTTACCCTCAATGTGGTATTCAAAGAAGGACTTCACTATATTTTCATCAAGGACGAGTATTTATCATTTACCTGATGAAGGAGTAAGTATATACTCTGAAACGTTGTGTTCCTCATAATAAACACGTTGACATCCATAAATTCTCTTCCTTATGTGTATCACTTCTTAATGCCTCTCAAAGACTATATTGTAATTACTTTCTAAACAGATTTCCTTGTCGCAAAAGGTAAATAACAATGGTATTCGCCAGGTCGACATTAGTGTTTATTTTTACTTTATATTCAAACTGAACTGGTTCCCCATTCTCTCTGTGCGTCGTATATAGTGAGTGATATGAAGATCTAGAGACGGAGTCAAGTTTGTGCGTCTTACTGAAACTCGGGTTCGTTGTCAGGGAAGGTCAAGGACTTAATACAGTGCTTGATGACGTCGAACTATTCCAGAATGACGTCATATCTTTCTGAGCTTTCTGAGTACATTTAGAAAGCGAATAATCCCTAAATTCTACTTACATGTATTGCATTTACAATGTCTTTATACATAAGCTGCTTTATTGATGATTAAACATTTTAATTCAAATTTGTGATTCAAATTATACTTTTCGGCTTCAGTTACTCAGCAAAGGTGCAAATTGACAACTCCTTGTATTTATGTTAAGAAACGCAAGAAATAAACCCGTAAATGTATGAAACACATGCGTGTATCACCGATACAAAACGCCATCGATCTGTCATGTCTGTTGTTACGGGACTTCCCCGTGGGGACTTCGGGTTCGAAGAGGTCTCCAGAAACATGTGCTGATTGCAAAAGGCTACCAACTGAATCAGGTGGTCAGGCTCGGTGACTTGGTTGATTACGTGTCTTCGTACCCCGACGGCGTTGATCGTTGCTTGCAATATGAATCACTGGATTGTCTGGTCGAGGCACGATTATTTGCAGGACGCCGTCGTATACGTGACTATTGCTGAGTACGGCTTTAAACAACAACGAAACGAAAATATGTGACTACTTTGTGAGGCCCCTACCTCCTCTCGCTGCGTCGTAAATATATATACTAGACACCAGTGCTAGAGGTGAGGTGAAATGGGGTTTAACGTCGCGTCCAAGATTATTACACTTATATTGCGACGTGCATGCACGTGTGTGTGTTGGCGTGGCTGCTTTTACTAGTCCGGACTGATGCCGATTTATAGTGCTTGCTCACTGAGATACCATGCCGCAGTTAAACATGAATATCCCACTCAGACACAGTATACTGACTCCGAGCCGACCAGTCCTTGTTTTAACCCCTTAATTCTGAGCGCCAGACAGGGTAACAGCAAATACCATCTTTTAACGTCTTTTGGTATGACGCGGCTGGGGATCGAACTCCGGACCTTCCGATCTCCGGGCGAACGCTCTACCACTAGACCACGGAGGCGGTCCACCAGTGCTAGAAGAATGCATGCAGGTGTAGAGGACGGTTGTACAGAGCCAGCACTCGAGGCATGACTGCATAGTTGGGGGACCACACGTGGAGAACAGACCCTTGTACATAGCATAACATCTGTCAAACCGGTATCTATAACATGAAATTAGCATGCCAGACTATAGGAGGCAATTAAATTTAATAAGGTTTCCTGTCCTCTTTAGAAGAACGCTAAGAACTACACGTCTTGTCAAAGTACGATAAGCAAGATGCCATCCAGAAACGAACTTTGTATTCCAATGTACAGGTTTCCCTTGTCATAAAACACGATAGTGCCAGTATGGCGAGGTACTACATACGTTCAAAAGCAGCACATTCACAGATCAACGTTGATCTTCGCTGGAGACCACACACGTCAGCCATTCCAGACACCCAATCCCCTTTACATTTCGGGGGGAGTAGGGGTTCTGTCTTAACCACACTTTTGTGGAATTAGCGATGTATCGCAGTTGTCCACGGTCAAATGGCAAAACATCCATTGTGAGTTAAATTATCACGAGTTGCCATTTGCGCCGACATTCACCACAGCAGTAATACAATTTTAAAATCTTCTAATTATTTAAATTTACATTCTTATAAATACAGTTTGAAACAGGAGATAAGTGAGTGGTCGGGTAGCCCAGTGGTTAAAGCGTTCGCTCGTCATGCCGAAGACCCGGGTTCGATTCTCGACATGGGTACAATGTATGAAGCCCATTTCTGGTGACCCCGCCGTGATATTGCTGGAATATTGCTAAAAGCAGCTTAAAACAATACTCACTCACTCAGGAGATATGTTAGTATCTATTCAGAAAGCGTTTATGAATTAACATCAGACAATAATCAGAGGCACGTCTCTTAATAGCTTACATATAGTCCCTAAATGAAGCTGTGTATACGTAAAACAGCTTGTTCTATAAAGGAACCACGAGTACTAGGACACCGTCATGTCTCATAATTTCATCCTTGACGTGAACAGGGGATGAGAAAAGGATGCACAGTTATTTTGTTCGTTTTATTGCATTCCGTCATTCAATTGATTCAAAGTTAAGTGGAAGCCGCACAATGCATCGCTGCACAAGGGAAACGATTGGATGATGGTTTTGTCCCGGCAGATATCAAAACGAAGCCAACAGCTGGCGGAAGTATGACGTATTTTTATCACAGTTGGAGCGGAGATGCACACATCAACTTAGAGTGAAAGTTGAGATTTATTGCATGAACGTGGATTGATGTAAACAACACCATAATAAGTAGACCCGTGAAGATTCCGGGGTAGAATAGGTCTTCAGCAACCCATGCTTGCCGTGAAAGGTGACTATGCTTGTCGTAAAAGGCTACTAACGGGATCGGGTGGTCAGGCTCGCTGACTTGATTGATGCATGCAATGGATCCCAATTGCGTGGATCGACGCTCATGATATCAATCACTGGATTGTCTGGTCCAGACTCGATTATTTACAGACCGCCGTCATATAGCTGGAATATTGCTGAGTGCGGCGTTAAACAACAAACAGACCAACCAAACAATCATAATACGTATCGCCCAGAATGTGCTCATCTGACTGAAACAGTTTCATTGATCAGATTCAAATAGCCTGCAGGGCAAAAGAAAGCATACACTTGAAAAATATATTTGACCAACAAATTACAAACGTTTTCAAAAAGTTACTAGCCTGAAAACAATCGCCGAAACACTACATACTTAAGGTCCAAAACACATCTATGATTCCCGTTTCAAATACATCACTATGCTATTCATCAAATACTATAACCATTTCTAGTTTGTTTCATTCATTTTAGCCACCATCAAACATTGGTGTGTACTTTATTGTTTCGGCATATGAAACTATAACAAACTGTGGAGGGAGTAGTTTCTGTACCCAGTATATGAAACGATCGGCCCTCTAAACATTCGATGACAATAATTTGGAATTGATGATCATGACATCGCTTAACCACGAAACTAACCATAATAATCCAACGTGTTAAATAATCTCGTGAACACACCCGTCTACAAGTTTATATTCAACCATTAAAAAAATGGACATAGTGTTTTATTGTGTTGGAAGCCTTTTTGATATATTATAAAGTCTAAAGAAGATTCGAAAATAACAACGGTAAGACTCTTGAAGTATCAGTCTTTCTGAGTAGCTTAGAACACTCCACCGGAATAGAACTAATGGCCCTCCCTCTTCACATTAGACATCGGCGTAAATTTAGGAAACTAGCGGAAAGTTTCGAGGAAAGATATGTCATAAATTGAAGGGAAATTGACATCTTTATTGAAGAACAACATGAGGGGAAAGTGAGAATCCGGTTCCCCAATGTTGATGAGACTGACGAGACTAGGCACGTGGCGCGGCTAGACACGAGGCCGCTACCCCACCTGCTGTTCGGCGTTAACGTCATATACAGCGACGTTGGGAGATGGGGTGGAGAGGGGGAAGGAGGGTGGAGATTTTTCTGTCGAGGTGCCGGGAGAGGAGTTTGATGGGAGAGGCTGCCTTTATAACGCTGTTACGTGTATACATGTCCAATTCAGGTTAAAATATGGTCTACTAGACTTACATTTAGTCTCTGAATTGAAACTGGATCATGGTTGTTTTGTTAAATCATCTTTAGAATATATACTCTGCAAGGAATGGAGCCGCAAAAGTGACGTATATGTATATTATATATATCATATAAATAATTAACATATGGGAATCGATTGTTCAAAATTGGCACACATCATTGTCATTGACCCAGGTTCCATATAGCACAAATGGAACAGTAGATTTTCAAGGTGAATGCTATCCTTTCTCAGTATCTTGTCATGGCCCCCAATTCCGAAGAGATGAGTAAGACAACGACGAGAAAACCTGATTACCGGGCTGGGTGTATATAAAGTCTCACATTTCCTAAAACAAGACAGTTCTACGTATTCGTTATATATGACACGAGCAGAGTAACACAAACTGCACTAGGGACTGCATCTTTTGCGTTTCCCTTTGATGCCAGACGCTGGTGTTATCGTTTTATTTGAAACACGCTTCGTAAAATAGGCCATTTAAGCACATATGATGCGTAAATATTGAAGGGATGGTGTGACCTTGATCGTGACCACGACAAAGGTCAACGTCAGTAACATACAAACCACGTGATCTAACCACGCTGCCAAGTGATTACATTTGGCACCAAACATTGACAAGCCGTTAGTTAGCTAGTTAAAAAATTCAGGCCTACAGACATAGTTTCCTTAGGGTAAATGAACGGGGACTAAGTAAGGTGGGTCTTTACGCAGCCTATCACGGTTTTATGTAACTCGGTGGTCCATTCGTGATTAACTCGTGTTATTCCGGGACAAGCCGAATAGCGACTCATGCCCCTCTCATGGCCATTTTTGCGACTAGGTTCCGTCTTAGCGCAAACGGGCATACCTAAAACAATTGTCAACTCGTTGCGTAATGGTTCACATATATTTCCCCATATATTATATATATTTCAGATGCAATTTAAAGGACTTCGGGACGTGCGGAATTATACAGTATGATTGAACACATTTAACTGTGTCTTGGGTATATTTTTAGATGCAAGACACATGTAAAATCAAAAATTATTTCTGAGGGATTATTTGACATAGAACTCGAAATCATACGCGCATTCTGATTGGTTTGTCGTATTTTCGCACATAACATTCATCGAGAGGGGGACGAGTCTTCTGCAGGTTACGGAAAGGGGCGAGTGGTGACGAATGTCGGTGGTCGGTTGTGATGAATGTTAAAAGCAACGCTGGTCGCAGATTTTTACCTGGGGAAATGTGTATATGAATCGGAATTTCTTCTCGGGATGGCAAAATCAAATTTCAGGAATTTGGCCAAAAAGTTTAGCTTTAATGATATGATATTGTTCAATAATGGTCACGTAGCCAATTCCTCTCCACTGATTTACCCTCCTGAACTAGAAATAAAAGCAGCCAGCGAAACAGCCTCATCTGTTTCATATTTAGATATATAAAGATTCAGACTGACAATGGTAAAAGTATCCACAAGACTGTATGACAAGAGGGGTGTCTTCAACTTTCCAATAGTCAACGTAACCTTTCCCTGTATGTCGAGCAATATTCCAACAGCTTCAGATTAAAGATTAAAGATTAATATAAATAAATGCATCAAAGAGGGTCTGGGTGGTCCTGGCACAGTCAGGCTGGTCAGGTTCATCATCAGCTCAGGGACCTGCCCCCCTTACACGCAGCCCAGACAGCGAACGGGACTGGTAAAACCCACCGACAAACTTTTCAGAGAATGTGAAGACTCCCAACACTGCAGCCTTCGGCATTACCCAGATTGCCAGAAGGACTGTATTCCTGGTAGCAAACCCGGGTACTCTCCCAATGTCAGTCAACAGATTGGGAGGCACCAAACCTAAGGCACCAAGAACAATGGAAGGTCGGACAACTAGTACTTGGGATGCAAGCGTGACATTTCGAAAGCGAGGTCCGCAAATTGGTCCAGAATCTTGACAATGACATCAGGGTCAAAAGGGACAGATCTAGACAATGCAATGATATAAATGATTTCATTGGATTTATCAAATAGGACAAGATCAGATTTGTCGGCCTGGAAAGGTCTGAGGCTGTATACTGACCTATTCCAAAGAATATGCATTTATCCTTTTCCATGACGCCCTCTACATATTTTGGGTGGTACCATGGATGGACCTCTGTGTCCAAACCACTAGTCCAAGAGCCCGGATGTGATTTGTATACTGAGAGAGGCCAAAAGGTTTGAACATGTATCCTGATGTAAAAGTGGCTCACGAATAGAACAAATCATGCTTACAAATCAAAGCTGTGGCTTTAGCCCACTAGAGGGCATTGAAGTGATGAAACTCCTGCATACTTTCACATGTTATTTACAAATACTTATTATTACACCAAAAGTAATTTCAATATGAGGAAGAATGATATATCTGAAATTTCAAAACATTAAATGTTGAACATTACATAGAGTAACTGCAAATATTATTTCTTTAAATGTACTTATTTTATTCGTTCTACAACCTTAAGCTTTTGTAATAAAAACAATTTGGAAGTTACTGTGTTTGTGCCAAAGTTGGGCATGAACTGACAATGTGTTGTATTTCTTTATTCCCAGCGTTCAGCTCTGAACTCCAGATTTTCTTAAGTCTACATTTGTACTCTTTGTTAGTGGTAACATTAACCTAATCTTTAAATCATGCAAAGAATACCAAAACATGTAATTCTGCACAGATATCCGCGCATTCCAACAACGGCACACGTGTATACATTCCCCAAGCTACTGAGATAGGTAAACATTACAGGAGGCCTGACAGATCGGACTAACTTCTGCTGACAGTCGTTTCACTGTCTGCATCTTCCCAATCTAGATTGCCAAATGTTCTTACGTATTATGTAAACGTCAAATAAGGCACAGGCATTTACTTACGGAGATAAGAAATAAAAGAGTGATCGCCGCGCTGAAAGACGATGGCGGGGCAATGGGTTGAGATAGGTGTTGCACTTATATCAAGGTGATTGAAAACACTCTTACACTATCTCATATCACAAATCTCTCATTTAGGTAAGATACCATCAGAAAAGGTGTAAAGCCATATATTATTTGGCAGTATGGCATTATTTGGCAATGTGGCATCAGATTAAAAAACACCACGTTCACGTGTTGTCATGTGTTATGACTTTACATAGAAACAAATGAAAAAGACAAAAAAAGGTATGTTCGACATTGACTTACATAGCATTTAATTTATCGATTGAGTGTTTGCTTCGGTTCATTGTGCTATGAATCGATGACCGATCTTCAAACTTTTGTGAGTGAGTGAGTGAGTTGGGTTAAACGCCGCTTTTAACAGTATTCAAGTCATATCACGGTGTGTCAGCTTAATGTGGGAGGAAAGCCTGAAGTGATGCAGGTTTCAGACGTTTACCACTTCGGTGAAACCCACGAGCACGGGTATGGTGCTGACAAACCTAGAAACATAATCGGGGCGAACCGGGAATCGAACCCACAATCATAGGTTTCTGGCGTGACCAAGGGACGCAACTCTGCACAGCGAATCGCGGCGCCTTAGACGACTGGGCCACCCGTGCACCCTCAAACCTTTGTAACAATCCACCGCGCGAATTCATACTATGAGCAACTGCGTAACTGCAGTCGTCGAGGCCTGTGAATAGAGGTAGAATAGGTCTTCTGCAACACAGGCGACTATACTGGTGCTGGTGTACACATTTTACATCTCACCCAAGACTGGCAGGATGCGCTGAACTTTCCAGACGCGATCCGATTATGATCCTTGATCAGAACCATGTTAATTTGTACATGTTGCCTTCACCTCAGTAGTGGGCGTCATCGACCTACGTCAGATTAGGAGTTCCCTCGACATTCGTGAAATCTAGGGTTAAATAAGTCTTCAGGAACCAATGTTGGTCCCCCGCGAAGATCCGGCTTAGAATTGGTCTTAGAAACCCATGCTTGTTGTAAGAGGCAACTAACGGGATCGGGTAGTCAGACTCGCTGACTTGGTTGTTGAATGTCATCGATCCCAATTGCGTGGATCGATGCTCATGATGTCAATCACTGGATTGTCTGGTCCAGACTCGATTATTTACAGACCGCCGTCATACAGGTGGAATATTGCTGAGTGCGGCGTCAAAGAACCAACCAACCAACCAACAGTCGTCGAACGGAACGGGAGCCTGCATGCGTGTAACACCAGCCGACTGTAACAACCCGCGGTATCATGCGCAGACTGCGATCGATGTTCATACTATCGACCATTGGTCATTCTTTCACTTTCATAAAAAAAAGTTTAATATACATATTCTTTTCAATAAAGACTTTCATAATTCTAAAAAATCTGTTAAAAACTTATGGCAGTTAAACATTGCTGTACATATGTAAACTAACTGTACTGGTGGAGTGACTATGTTTCATTGTATACGCTATAATAACGTTGAGTGTAAATGTATATTATAAGAAGGGTGGCTGCTCTATTGTTCATGTACATGCTGTTATACACATTATGATTATGAGTAATAATCACTGTAAAACAGTTAGGGTCGACAAAGAAATGGGGCAACCAATAACACCAACTTAGTCAGAGACAGCTGTTAACAGGATCTTCCATCAGTCTGATAGTTGTACCCATCTCCAACAGATAGTGTTGGTAGCCATGTTGGGTATGTGACAGCATTCTAACCAGACCACTCAGACACTGATAACATCTTTGTTGTTACTTCCCCATACACACGCCGAATAATTACGTTGCAAAAAGCACCGTTAAGGCGCACTGGCGTTATGTATAGCGCGTGTCACGCTTTACATTTTTCAAGTGGAATCCCTTCTGTTTTCGCTGACAGATATGAAGTAATGAGTGAGTGAGTATGGTTTTACGCCGCTTTTAGCCATATTCCAGCAATAGCACGGCGGGGGACACCAGAAATAGTCTTCACACATTGTACCCATCTCGGGAATCGAACCTGGGTCTTCGGCGTGACGAGCGAACGCTTTAACCACTAGGCTACTCGACCGCACCGTGAAGTAATGTGGCTGTATTGGCTTAGCTAGACACACATAATTATCAAACTGTTTTTAAGTATCTGGTACATTAGTATTTAGTTAGACTAAAATAGAGTGAATGAAATATTTTACTACACAACAATTATACATTGCTCCTTTTTCAAAATAAAACATAAAAATCCTGATGCTGAATTTATAGAGCTGTCTAAACTTGCTTCATAATATATGGAGATTGGTTTTGTTTTCATAAAATAGATAATAATGTATATATTCCACATTCATGGTCCAGGACAAGTATTAAATCTTTTTATCAAGTGAACAATCGTTTTCAAATGTAAATATCGTTTCATTTCTGGGGGTAATTGAAACTAAACATGTTCAGACTGTTTACAGTATCTGTAATTGACAGCTATTTACTTATAGTGAGAAGAGTTTTGTGCAGCTTTTTCAGGAATCGAACCCGGGTCCCCACTATGACAAGCAAACGCTTTAACCACTGGGCTACGGTTAAGACTCATAATCAGGATGCAGCTGGGATTCGAATCAATGATCAGCGAACCCTTGTACAGTAAGGGGGCGCAACTCTGCACTGTGAAATGCGACGCCTGAGACGACATGGTCACCCGTGTCCTCCAGACTACCAGTTAGTCTCCGAAATAACGTTACGTGTCAGGTTCACTAAACTATTTCTATAAAGAAACTCTCGAAACCGCTTCCGTGATTGCTCCGAACATGACTACACCACTCTATAAACCATGGATCGCCTCCTTGGTCTAGTGGTAGAGCGGAAGGTCCGGGGTTCTATCTCCGGCCGTGTCATACCAAAAGATGTTAAAGATGGTACTTGTTCTTACCCTGCCTGATGATCGGCATTAAGGGGCTCAAACAAGGACTGGTCGGCTCGGAGTCAGTATACTGAGTCTGAGTGGGTATCCATGTTAAACTGCGGCATGGTATCTCAGTGGCTAGAACTATAAAATCGGCATCAGTCGCCATAAGTGCAATAACCATGAACGCGACGTTAAACCCAATTTCACCTCACCAATCCCTCATATTCCTAGAACTGAAATGGGGATGCGTATAAGGAAGATGGTGCAATTGAAATTAACCATAAACCGCATCATAAAATAACTATTAAAAAAAAAACAATGGCATGAAAATAAAACCATGGGAAAGATTTCAAAATACGACCGGTCCATTATAGGGACGACTTAAGGGAAATACAGTGTTGCATTAAAAACATATATCAATATTATTACGCCTCAAGAATGCAGCCTACAAGATGGTTGACATTTGTGTGTACGTAACCTCCAATAAAACATCCAAGTAACACTCCCGATGCCATACAGCAGCAGTACACATTTGACATAGTAGCCTTGAGGCATAATCGTGTCAATGACGTCATCACCTTCAGCCACAGACAGAATGTTGATGATAACCCTTTGAAACCGATCTCTACGCTCGAGAAATGGATTAGTGATCTCCTAATAGAAATATGTCACTTCGGCAGCTTTTATTTCTCAAAGATTTGTTTCACAATGATAACATTCAGACTGTTCCCTCCTCCAGGCTAAGAACTAAATGAATATCGTGTAGTTCGTTGACCGTTTCACTTTATTTCGCATGACGGTATCCTGTGTCATTGGGCGATAGGTTCCAAGACTTGATGCTGAACTTACGTCACAGGTCGTGACCTTTACAAAATATACGAGTGTCTATTTATGTAGGCTATTATGTTTCCCTCCCCAAACAGCCATGTAACGTATTTCACTGAGAAGGCGAGCAGCTGTTTGGGATCGGTGAGACACGACCTCATGAGGTCTTAGCGTGGGGTCAAGGTGATAGGCGTCTTTGATATATGAATAATGATTGATGCAGCCGAAGCATTGTGCCAACTTCACACCAACATGTTGGGAAAATACGTGAAAATATACTCAGTTATAATAAATAATTAATTTATCACATACGTCATCTTAAGAATTGAAACAGTTTTTGTTTGGAATAATCACGTAACTGATACTGTGGAACTAATATTATTTTTTTTATTAATTGTTTGTAATCAGCTGAGTTTTAGTTTTGATGGGGAAATACAAAGTAATTACATGTTTTATTAATACCAAGCAATTAAATCGTTACATTTTAAAATTAACTTCACATAATGTATGTCATTATACGTCTTATGTATTATGGTAGCAATATGATGAATCAGAATTCTGATGCACAGTAAGAAGAAATATATATGTTCCTATTATACAGGACCTCCACGGCCGATCGATATTGCAGGCTTAACGGTACATGTTTTAATACATTATCTTATGAATAAGTCATCATTATTATACAAACATATATTTTACCTGTTTCTAGATTAGACCAACTGTTTTTGTAACTGCAGGCATTGACGTCTCCACAGGATATCACAGAACACCATTCACAAACCCAATATCCTCTTACGTATTAAAGTAAGGTTAAAAGAAGCTTGATACTTTTTTATGTCAAGATTGTACTGTACATAGTCCTGCACCATGACTGTAGAATTTATATTTTAGGTATTGTTATTTACTAAAAGTCTAGGCAAGTCTAGATCAAACTAACCAAGTCTAGTTTGCTTAATTACATGAAAACAGCAGCAGCGGAAAGGTTCTTTCGAAAAAAAAATTATTTTTATTATTTTAAAGAAATGTTTTCATTAACTGAGTGTTAGTTTATATATACTGTACGTAACAACGCCATTTAGATATCTCATGTTCGTCATAGGCAAAGGGGTGCGCATGAAAATAATTTCGACGTTATGTCCAAAAACATAATTATTTTTCTAATTGCAGGTTCGTGAATTTTCCGACCTTTAAGGAAAATAATTATTTCGTTTTCAGGATGCACGTGAGAGTGGTCATTGTACGCTGGTCACGATGACCTTCTATGACCCGCCATACTTTCCAATAGAACCTGCCCGTGCGTATCCAGTACATCTTATCCAAGAAATATTTACATCTACAAGCACGATTTATTACTAAAATGTCGTGATTTTGAAATTAACTTGCACCACCAACGTTGCAACAGATGTCACAACACGCTTGAAACGCCAGTGGCTTAAGCGCTCAGATTGCCGTTTACCCATAACTGTCAAGACTAGGAGCAGTAGCAGACGGGGCGGGGGATCTATCAACCAATATCAGACCCTCAACCACACACGGTATACACCCCTCGCTACATTCCTCACTCCTGGCCATGAACGCTAACCCCCTCTGTCCCTCCTCAAATGGTTTATTGTTGGTTTACTGACAAGCATCTATCTTCTGAAGTTTTATCAATAGTACGATTAGCAAGTGGTTGTTTCCCGTGTCGTTCTGATTTTACCGTTTATCCTGAATTAGGGCTGAGCTGCCTCTTAAGAAGGCCCCGAACGTGCGTTGGTATGATAGCTAGGGGATTTTCTCTGTGTAGTGGTTGTTGAACGTTGTTGATATCGTCTACAAATTCCTTTTATAAATGTTTATCAAACATACAGTTATGTACAAAAATTAAAAAGACAAAATATCTCGGTTAAGCACGATTCTGACTATATCATGAGCATGTGTTTATGAATCACTATCAAACACCATGTGTTTGCGAAAAGGTGAGTTAGACAGAATTATTCTTTGTCAGACATATGTATTCGGGAAAATCAAAGCGATAAAAACAATTTGCATAATCATACTGAAAGCAGAGTCCGATTTCCACTATATCTGCATCAAACGAAGGATGAGCGTATCCTGCCCCATCGTTGGCACCCATCAAAACACATGCAAAGGCAAGTCAACTGTTCACCTGAATTGTCATGGTTTTGTGTGAGGTAAGGTGAAATTGGGTTTTAACGTCGCATTTAAGGTTATTGCACTTATATAGCGACGTGTGTGTGTGTGTGTGTGTGTGTGTGTGTGTGTGTGTGTGTGTGTGTGTGTGTGTGTGTGTGTGTGTGTGTGTGTGTGTCTGTGTGTGTGTGTGTCTGTGTGTGTGTGTGTGTCTGTGTGTGTCCTTGTACTGGTCCGGACTATTGCCGATTTTATAGTGCTAGCCCACTGATATATCACAGTTTAACACAGTATACTGACTCAGAGCCGACCAGTCCTTGTTTTAGCTGTTTAATGCCACGCGCCAGGCCGGGTAACAACAAGTACCATCTTTTAAAGTATCTGGTATGACGCGGCCGATATAGACTAACATCTAGTCCCTGAAATGAACCTATCGTACAGAATAAAACAGTTGCTAAATTATCTTTAAAAAATTGTTAAAAAGGAGCCCAGAGACTCTCTTTATTTCGCAGTTGATACTGCAGAAATCTAGACTTGTATCAGGTTCTGTAAGACAGACTACGGCCGATACCAAACGTACAGGTACCGAACCGGTCGAAAGCTCTACCACCTAGACCATGGAGGCGGTCTATGGTTTACAGAGCGGTGTTGTCATGTTCACGTGAGAACTCGGCAAGTCACGCCCTTTATAGCTTTCGGAAACAAGACGGTTGAATTCTTTATTGTGTTTGTACAAGCAATATAATATAAAAGCGATGTGGTCATGCGTGTTGAAATATATTTTCTTTGCTCAACACAAACCGTATTAAGAAACTCTGCTCCACAGTTTCTACCACGCAGTGATGTCCTTTTAACTGGCCGTATTGTCATTAGGGAGCACAAGGTGGTGTTTAGCAAAGAACACTGTCACTTTAAGAGGGCGAATAGAGCGAATTTTCATTCCCCTTATATCAGGTGTTCTGGGCTAGAAGACAGTGTATCAGAACGGACTTTAGACTGATCATCAGAGTGGATTCATATTTAATAATTAATTTCATATTTAATCAGACGGTCGGAAGAGATATTAACGGACATTACACATTGTGTCAGAGCGGGTGTTCACTGAATTAAACATTGTATCAGAACGGGTGTTCACTGAATTAAACAGTGTTTCAGATCGGGTGTTCATGGACATTAAACATTGTATCAGAACGGGTGTTCACGGACATTAAACATTGTATCAGAACGGGTGTTCACTGAATTAAACAGTGTTTCAGATCGGGTGTTCATGGACATTACACATTCAGAACGGGTGTTCACGGACATTAAACATTGTTTCAGATCGGGTGTTCACGGACATTACACATTGTATCAGAACGGGTATTCACTGATATTAAACATTGTATCAGAACGGGTGTTCCCGGATATCAAACACTGTATCAAAACGGGTATTCATAGACATTAGACATTCAGAACGGGTGTTAACGGACATTAAACATTGTATCAGAACGGGTGTTCAAGGACATAAACACTTTATTAAAACGGGTATTCACAGACATGAGACATTCAGAACGGATTTATTGACATTCAACATTGTATCAGAACGGGTGTTCACACATTTTAGAAAGTGGACCTTTACTATCCAACCATCATTTAAATTAGATCCTTGACTTAAGACCCTTGAAAAAACACGTATCCTTACACAGTGTTAGTTTATATTTATTTTGTGTACAAAGTAAAAGCGACATATTCCATATTAATTTTCTGTTTTGAGACTGTGTACAACTAGCACTGTAACAAGTTTCGTCAGATGCAGGTGTCCTTCATCGTTCACCACAGATGTATTAAGATGGCCTCACAGTACCAGCCTTGCATGCTGCATATCATTTCATGTTCAATGTAAATGCTGTTTGGCGGTGACACAACCTTCAAACAGCTTCCATCCCCTACATTATTACCGCTATCATATCTACACGCGCATAAATAGCCAAACATACAAAAACACTCATTTAACTTGGCATACGTTGGCAAACCAAATAAAAAAGAAAATGAATTTTGGCGAAATAATTGCAAGTGACGCACAACAGCTATTACACAGCTTCCAGAAGAAAGATCTTACGCGATGGTGGAGCTGATTTGCTCGGGACGTATCTTCATTTTCATACAACAACCTCTGATAACACTGTTATTTTGTCTATATAAATTGGCAAATAATTACCACGCGTCTTTGAAGTCTATCTTACCTGCTGGTTGAACACGGGCATAGGCTTGATGAACGCCAAAGCCAGATGAAACCCAGCTGACTTTACCCACAAGTGCCATTACGAAGAGTGTCATCTTAAGAAACTATAACAATTTTCCAGGTAGATTGCGTACAGGTAGATTGTCCCACACTAGGTCAGGGTACGCTTGAATCCATGTGTCCAGACGCAGGAATATGGTGTGCGTGATGAAAGATATTATCGATATTCTTTGAAGTTGTGGTCTTGGGAATTTTACTTTCCATAATGGAAATTGCCAGATCAGAACCTAAAGATTGTTTCATCTTAAAGCTTGTGTCTGATAGAATTATCTGCATTGTTCTACCTTCGGATAAAAAATGATCAGTTTACAAAATAATGGTTTGAAAGGATAGCAACGTTTGTTGGCGTAATTCCTGGAAAGGTCATACTGGTTTGATTCCATTATTGAAAATCTTCAAGAGATTGTGTGAATTTAGAAAATACTGGTTTTGAAACCTCTAGTCGTCATTGTATGTAGTGGAGGTATTGTGATAGGTTATTTATGAAGACAAAAGGACACCAGATAGTTTTGTATTGGCGTCATCTCATGGGACCATTCTGATTAATCATGCATTATCATCGCGAACGAATTGCTATACACAACTGCAGTTTGATAAATTATTGATTTATTTCCACAATACAGTTATTGTCTTAGAGGACATAATGTGTTGAACATAAACGTGAAATACCCTTGTCATATTGCATTTTCCATCAAACCGTTTTCATTATTGCAAAATCAATGACAATAAAAGTGCGCAATCATCACACAATGAAATAATATGCAAGTTGTAAGAAGCGCGATCAGATAAGACTCTCGTTTTAGAAGCATCCGTTTTCAAATGAGGATGTTTTTACGTAAAAAGGGATTGTATTTAGCACGTTGTTTTCACGTCAAACAACGCCGCCGCGTGGCGAACGTCAAAACAAATCACGGTTCTTGCGTATCCTGAATACCAACACCGACAGATCTTTCTTGCAGTGTGTTTTTCATTATCTGACCAGAGATGATCCAAATAGAACCGGAGGAGCCTCTTTGAGGTGTTCAGACATATTTACTTACTCTCTAGGCCAAACCGAGGTGTTCCCTTGCCCTACTCTGTCCCACTTATCTCCACGCGAGTCTTGCAGTAAACAAATGAACATTAAATGATTGTTCCACAAGGAGTATCGAGTCTAGATGGTTATGGAGAGCACCCCCGGGGATGAGGGGTAAACATAGGGTTGGGGTGCGGTGTGCTGGGGTGATCTGGCCTGGATTCAGCACGGGAGCTGCCGCCTCTGCTTCCGTCTCTCCTTAAACTACTGATGTTGATGTAGTATTGGATTTATTGTTTTAAGATTAGAAAGAATCCTAAACACCTAATGGCCTGATCTGGTCAAGGGGTCACGTTACCCTTTTGGCCATTTCCAGATCTTGTGATGACCTTAAGGTACGAGGGAACGGGTGTCAGTTGCAAAGTGTGGAAATAAGCCTGGGTCAGTTAATACCAAGTCCATCTTGACCATGTGAAAAAATAAGCTGGGCCAACCTATGCCATTTTATACTCAAGACGGCAACTCGCCTTGCTGAACTTTTATGCTGATATGAGTTCTCGGATTGCAGGTAGAAATATAATTTATCACGCAAATATGTAAGCTGCTTAAAGGCAATTGGCAGCTGTTGTGTTGACTACAACTTTACACATTCTACACACGACAGCCTTCCACGGCCTACACACACACACAGAGAGAGAGAGAGAGAGAGAGAGAGAGAGAGAGAGAGAGAGAGAGAGAGTAGGAGTCAATATCTGCCTGAGTGGGTATTCATGTTAAATAATACCGGCATAAATAATACCGGCATAAATAATACCGGCATAAATAATACCGACAGATCCGGACTGGCACACACAAACATAACACTTGATATATCACGGGTCCCTCTCTGCCCTCCCCCCACCCCTCAACACACACACACACACACACACACACACACACACACACACACACACACACACACACACACACACGAACACACACACACACACACACGAACACACACAAACACACACAAACACAAAACACACACACACAAACACACACACACACACACACACGAACACACACACACGCACACACCTGTCCAACAAAAAAGTGTTAAGATGAAGATGAATTTTGACAAATTAAATCCTCATTATTTTTTTATTGTAATTTGGGTCGATGTCTTTGTTCTTTTTAACAGTTTCAAATAGATGTATGTTGAAAGAGCGACTAAAATAATTAATCTCACAAAAATGAAAGCTTGCTGGGGTGTGTTGTGAGAGACATTAACATATCGTCTGTGGGTTATGATATACTATCTTCCATGTGTGTTAGGTGGTCCATCTTGCTGGAAAGAATAGCTAGTGATGCTTCCTCTCTATAAGGATGATCCCCTTACACCAATGTCACAAGCTCCACACAGGGAAGTGACAAGCTGCATAAAGAAAGCTAGGAAAAACAAGCTGAAACATCGTCTCAATTTCCTCTTCTGTTTAGCTTGGAAGCAAGCCCATCTGATTACACTCCTTGTTTATTATTCTTTTGTAAAAAAACTGTTGTACAATAAACTAAGTTAATTCAATTCTTTACCGCCTAACGTTCACACCTGTGTATCGGTGTGAATATGAGATAACAAGACTGATTTGTGTCCGATTAAATATGCCAGTATGCAAGATGACGATTTAGAATTGTAAAAGAATTAATATTGATTGGCGAGAAAGAAATTTGCTTTCATTTTGGTGTTTTATAATAATTTCGTAATAAATCAAATGATAGATAATTAAATGTTTTTACTATGCCTATAAAACGTGGCATCTTAGTGTACGGTATTAATGTGGCAGTACGGTATAGATGTAGAAGTAAGGATCCCGTAAAAATGTGGCACAATATTTAAAAGGTAGCAGTTCGTATACGCTATAAATGTGGAAAATGGTAAATACGTGGCAATACGAGAAACATGGGATATAAGGCCTTCAGTAAGTGACAGTACGGTAAAGTATTTGACAGTCCGGTAAAGTATGTGACAGTCCGGTAAAGTATGTGACAGTTCGGTAAAGTATGTGACAGTTCAGTAAAGTATGTGACAGTACTGTAAAGTATGTAACAGTACAGCAAAGCATGTCACAGTTCGGTAAAGCATGTGGCAATAGGAGATTGTACGTGGCAGTACGGTAAAGCATGTGACAGTACGGTTGCAAGGTACCCGTGAAGATCCGGGTTAGAATAGATCTTCAGCAACCCATGCTTGCCGTAAAGGTGACTAACGGGATCGAGTGGTCAGGTTCGCTGACTTGGTTGAAGTGGATCGATGCTCATAATATCAAAAACTGGATTGTCTGGTCTATTATTAACAGATCGATGTCATATAGCTGGAATATTGTTGTGTGTGGAGTTAAACAACAAACAAACAAACAAAACATATTGCAAGGTGGTAGGCTAGACATCTGGCAAGGTGGTAGACTAGACATGTAGCAAGGTGGTAGACTAGACATGTAGCAAGGTGGTAGGCTAGACATGTAGCAAGGTGGTAGGCTAGACATCTGGCAAGGTGGTAGACTAGACATGTAGCAAGGTGGTAGACTAGACATGTAGCAAGGTAGAAGGCTAGACATGTAGCAAGGTGGTAGGCTTGACATGTAGCAAGGTGGTAGGCTAGACATGTAGCAAGTTGGTAGGCTAGCCATGTAGCAAGGTGGTACGCTAGACATCTGGCAAGGTGGAAGGCTAGACAAGTAGCAAGGTGGTAGGCTTGACTTGTAGCAATGTAGTAGGCTAAACATGTAGCAAGGTGGTAGGCTAGACATGTAGTAATGTGATTGGCTAGACATGTAGCAAAGTGGTAGGCTAGACATGTAGCAAGGTGGTAGGCTAGACATGTAGCAAGGTAGAAGGCTAGACATGTAGCAAGGTGTTAGACTAGACATGTAGCAAGGTGGTAGGCTAGACATGTAGCAAGGTGGTAGGCTAGACATGTAGCAAGGTGGTAGGCTAGACATGTAGCAAGGTGGTAGGCTAGACATGTAGCAAGGTGGTAGGCTTGACATGTAGCAAGGTGGTAGGCTAGACATGTAGCAAGTTGGTAGGCTAGCCATGTAGCAAGGTGGTACGCTAGACATCTGGCAAGGTGGAAGGCTAGACAAGTAGCAAGGTGGTAGGCTTGACTTGTAGCAATGTAGTAGGCTAAACATGTAGCAAGGTGGTAGGCTAGACATGTAGCAATGTGATTGGCTAGACATGTAGCAAAGTGGTAGGCTAGACATGTAGCAAGTTGGTAGGCTAGCCATGTAGCAAGGTGGTACGCTAGACATCTGGCAAGGTGGAAGGCTAGACAAGTAGCAAGGTGGTAGGCTTGACTTGTAGCAATGTAGTAGGCTAAACATGTAGCAAGGTGGTAGGCTAGACATGTAGCAATGTGATTGGCTAGACATGTAGCAAAGTGGTAGGCTAGACATGTAGCAAGGTGGTAGGCTAGACATGTAGCAAGGTAGAAGGCTAGACATGTAGCAAGGTGTTAGACTAGACATGTAGCAAGGTGGTAGGCTAGACATGTAGCAAGGTGGTAGGCTAGACATGTAGCAAAGTAGTAGGCTACAGATCTGGCAAGGTGGTAGGCAAGACATGTAGCAAGGTGGTAGGCTAGACATGTAGCAAGGTGGTAGGCTAGACATGTAACACGGTGGTAAGCTATACCTGTAACACGGTGGTAGGCTACACATGTAGCAAGGTGGTAAGCTAAACATCTGGCAAGGTGGTAGGCTTGACATGTAGCAAGGTGGTAGGCTAGACATGTAGCAAGGTGGTAGGCTAGACATGTAGCAAGGTGGTAGGCTAGACATCTGGCAAGGTGGTAGGCTAGACATGTAGCAAGGTGGTAGGCTTGACATGTAGCAAGGTGGTAGGCTAAACATGTAGCAAGGTGGTAGGCTAGACATGTAGCAAGGTGGTGGGCTAGACATGTAGCAAGGTGGTAGGCTAGACATGTAGCAAGGTGGTGGGCTAGACATTTAGCAAGGTGGTAGGCTAGACATGTAGCAAGGTGGTCGGCTAGCCATGTAGCAAGGTGGTAGGCTAGACATGTAGCAAGGTGGTAGGCTAGAGTGGGCCTCATGCTTCTGTTCTGCAGTCCGGGTGAGAGTAACGCTTGTCTGTGGTGGAGCCCCGGGGTTGTAGCTGCTGAACTCATCAGTGTTTCCCTATTTTCTGCTGTATGAATATGTCCGTAAAGGAGAGCAATAAACTCAGTCACCATGGCCAAGTCAACACGTTATCTGTGATGCATGGGCGCTAATACATAGGGATGGTGGTCTCGCCTCCGTGTTGTGTCTGGTGTACAGAGGTTGCACACAATCATTGACACAACACACGGACAGTTGAAGGCAGGTTTGAAAAATGAACTGGAATGGTATATACTAAATGACGGAGAAGGATGGGGTGGGGGTTGTATTGTGGGTCAAGGCAGATTGCTATATTCCGATGACGACATGTATGATGTATGCGCCAGAGCCATGACGTTATCCTCCTCTGTTAAACTATTCATGCCCACGGTATTAAGCCCGAATACTTACAAAATCGAAGGGTCTTTGATTATGGAGTGACATTCTGCATCTTGAAAGGTGTGGAAAACGGTTCATTTCAAGTTTATAGATACGTGTAAACTGCAAAAAAATAATAAATGAAACGCACCGATTTTTTCACTTCAAAGAACCAGAGCAAATTTAAAGAAATCAATATATTATCTCATGTGTTTAAATGAACTATACCACATGTGTTCCCTGACACTGAATGTATTCCCGCCTTAGTTTGCGTTCCCAGAGACCTCATGTGTTCCCGCCTTGGTATGTGTTCCCATACATCGCACAGGTTCCCGAGACCGCCTACGTTCCCGCTTTAGTCACGAATCGCTAAGAACAGCCAAGAATGCAAAAGAATCGATTGCGAAGCTGTTACGGAACATCAGAATTAATTACGAATGGATTACGATACAGCCACGAAATTGCAATTCGGGGACCCTTCCACGAAAGTTTTAGACAAACAAAAACCTTCTCGCCGATTCGACGAACTCCCGCGAACTGTACGAATGTTTGTGAATCAAATAAGATTCATTAAAGAATTTCAAGAAATGATTGAGATTTATCTACGAACATGACAAATTTCCGATTCGGGGGGATTCGAGATATTCGTGGTCGTAGTGAAATGGGGGCATCACATTCGTGACCAACTCGTGTTATTCCGGGACAAGCCATTCGTGACCAACTCGTGTTATTCCGGGACAAGCCGAATAGCGACTCGTGCCCTCTCATGGCCATTTTTGCGACTAGGTTCCGTCTTAGCGCAAACGGGCAGACCTAAAACAATTGTCAACTCCTTGCGTTATGGTTCACATATATTTCCCCATACATTATACATTTCAGATGCAATTTAAAGCACATCGGGACATGCGGAATTATACAGTGTGATTGAACACATTTAACTGTGTCTTGGGTATATTTTTAGATGCAAGACACATGTAAAATCAAAAATTATTTCTGAGGGATTATTTGACAAAGAACTCGAAATAATACGCGCATTCTGATTGGTTTGTTGTATTTTCGCACATAACATTCATCGAGAGGGGGACGAGTCTTCTGCAGGTTACGGAAAGGGGCGAGTGGTGACGAATGGGGAGCATCAGTACGTGGTCCCAAGACCGCCTGCGTTCCCACCTCAGAACGTGTTTCCATGTATCGTATGTGTTCCCAGAAACCACACGTGTTCCCCAGACGGTATATATTATCTGTGGAGATCCAAGCTCGTGGAATCACGATGACAGCCAAACCTAAGTCAGGCTGCGTAATGCATACACGTCTGAACATTGCACCCAATCTGCTAACAAATGTGCTATGAACATTGTGGTGACACTTTCCAGATACAGCGCCACCTAGTGAGAGCACTGAATGATTCCGCTAGATCGCAGATAAAGGGAGACAAGCCTAGTCGACAGATAGTATGCTGATAAATGGCCCAGATAAGGACACGTACCTTGTATATTTCCCCTGATGGTCGTTCTTGGCGCCCAAGGTAATAAAGATGCATACAGTTGTCGCATGTTATCGTTTGAGCGCGCATCCGAAATCGCGTGGAAAGTTGTTTGTTTATATTCCAGAAGCTGAGCAGAAACAATATATAGCAATGTAACCATTTCGTTTATCTTCGTTATTTGAGTGAGTGAGTGAGTGAGTGAGTGAGTGAGTGAGTGAGTGAGGTCTAACGCCACCTTGAATAATATTCCAGTTATATCACGGCGTGTCAGATTAATGTGGGAGAAAAATCCGATGGGATGCAGGTCTCAGACGTTTCAAACCCAAGAGCACAGGTATGGTGCTGACAGGGCTATAAATATATTCTGGTCGAACCGGGATTCGAACCAACGGTCAAAGGTTTCCGGTATTGGAAGTAACTCTGCACAGCGAATTGCCGCGCCTTGGACGACTGGGCAAACCTTATCCCCGACACACGTAGAACAAACACTAAGAGTCAATCAAGTGGATAGAGCGTCTACCTGGAGCTGGAGCCGCGTAATATCAAGATATCAAAAGATTTACTTGTTGTTACCCTGCCTGGCTTTAGGCATAAAACAAGCATGTACCGACTCGGAGTCGGTATGATTTGTCTGGGTGCGGCATGGTATGTAGGTTGACTAGCACTAGTCCGTACTCCTTTATGATTTGTCTGGGTGCGGCATGGTATGTAGGTTGACTAGCACTAGTCCGGACTCCGCTATGATTTGTCTGGGTGCGGCATGGTATGTAGGTTGTCTAGCACTAGTCCGGACTCCGGTATGATTTGTCTGGGTGCGGCATGGTATGTAGGTTGACTAGCACTAGTCCGTACTCCGTTATGATTTGTCTGGGTGCGGCATGGCATGTAGGTTGTCTAGCACTAGTCCGTACTCCGGTATGATTTGTCTGGGTGCGGCATGGTATGTAGGTTGTCTAGCACTAGTCCGGACTCCGGTATGATTTGTCTGGGTGCGGCATGGTATGTAGGTTGTCTAGCACTAGTCCGGACTCCGGTATGATTTGTCTGGGTGCGGCATGGTATTTAGGTTGTCTAGACTAGACCAAGCAGCAATACACACATGCACGTCGCTATGTAAGTGCAATAATCTTAAACGAGACGGTAAACCCCGTTTCACCTTACCATAACCTCAATTGTCACATTGAGCCTTGCTCTGAATTGATGGATTGCGAGTGAGTTTGGTTTTACGCCGCATTTACCAATATTGCAGCAATATCACAGAAAGAGGCTTACACATTGTACCCATGTAGGGAATCGAACCCGGGTCTTCGGCAAACGCTTTAACCAATAGGCTATCCCACCAACCCTCTGAATTGATGTTGTACTTTAAACAAAACATATCTAATCATATGAATATACTGAATACTGATATAATAATAACTACAATAAAGTCTCGGTAACTCCGAATACAATTTCCAAATTTATCGTTAAAGCCGAGAAAACTATATTTTCCCGAAAACTCTTTATCGACACAATGGTCTGATATTGGTAGGCTTGTCTCCGAACTCGTTGGTCAAAGGACGGAGTTGACGAGGCCTCACTGTGTATAAGTAGATACTAAATTACAAATTGAACATCTCAAAAGACATATACATTGCCAGAATGAGACTAATCTTTAGTCTCTGAAATAAAACATCGTAAGATTTATTTTGTTAAACTGAAACTGAATAAATCTGGACTTGACAGAGTATTGTAAACTTGCTTGAGCGCTCCTAATTCCAGGTTTGTATGCGAGACAATGCTTGAATCAATATTCGGAAAAAATGTTGTTATATTAATATATACATAGACCTCGCGACCTGGCGCCCGTTTCCAGTGTGCGTGTAGACATTAATTATTGCTTTGTGATACCGATATATTTTCCCTGTGTCATTATGGTAGAAAATAACTCTTTACAAAAGTCATCATGACGTTTGGAGCAGTAGAAAAAGTGAGGCTTGATATGATTTGATCAAATTTGTTTGAACTGTCAATAGGCCCGGTTCTACTCCCTCGCTATCGGCCTACCGGGACATGCGTATTACAATAATCCGGAAGTCCACTCTAATCCGAGTGTCGTTTGATATAAAAGTCATCAACACGAGTCGATAAAAAGTTTAAAACCCCGAGGCTTGCCAAAATCATTCTTTCAACTTTTTCAGTTTGTAAACAGTAACAAACAGTGTACTGTAAGTTAGAATTACAGCAAACCAGCTTCAGTGACAGGCAGATTAGTGATGCCATTCGATTAAAACGTACGTCATGGGAACCGCTGACGTAAATATGGTCTGCAAAGCATTTTGATGCAGTTTCCTTTGTAGCGATAAGCCGGTTTGGGATGATGACGTGGCGAAGACCGTCGACCTAATGACGTCATCGTATCGTATTGATTCGGGAATTCATCACAACAGCTATGTACTCAGGTAAAGTTGTCGATACTCAATCCTCAAGTTCCAACCGAAAATGGCACATGGCTCGCGAAGGTGAAATGTGTGTGGACTATTCCGGTTATGTTGCTCCGGGTAATGATCGTGCTGGAAAAACACGGACAAATAGGAAAGAACTTCCTCCGGGTGTCAGGTTAAAACACTGGCATCTGTTCCTTGGCATTGTTACTAAGCAATGACTAACATGAAGAAATAGGCAAGGAGTGCTTCTTTCAAGACTTCAGTGCTACAGTTATATGTATATTTCCTTTGACCTAATGTAAAGAATATTGATAACACAACAACTACACAGAAATCAATATTCATAAGTCCGTTTGATCACGTCTATGGATATTTTATTTATCTTATCTTTATCATTGTATATTTCTTGTAGGTACACATACAGCAAAAAATATTTTGATGAATTTATGAATATGTGAAAAATGCATGTTATGTAATTCCAACTAACCTGCATAAGATGACCTAGTGACATCGATTTTCCCAACAATATACATTTGGGGATAATTTAGTTAGCATGCCTCACCTAAAGTCGAATTATGTTCAAGCCTTAGCGTTTATGCTAATATCAATTCAAAATTATTCATACGACACGAAGCATGACAGTAGCTGATTTATTATTTATATAAAGCTCATTTTCTTTGACTCATTCACGGCTCATTCTACACATAAGGATACATCAAAGATTTTAAGAACCAGATGTGGACTCTTCGAAACAATTGTATAACACACCACTGGAATCTGACGCGAACTACAGGGTAGGTCAGTACATAAAAAGAGTTCTCACATTTATTCCTATCGTACAATGAACACATAAGGTGTGAAGCAATCTCCCTGTAGTAGACCTATCTTTAGCTGCTACATGCGACTGGAGTTGGCGGATATGCTTTGAAATTAACGAGACTATTAATCATTGATACGCTCTCATGATCTCGTACTTCTCCCGCACACAATGGTTCACTGAGTTCAACAAAAATACCCAGAACTGGAACTTAGATGTGAGAGTGAATGGCAAACCTAAACCCGCTTGCAGCACACAATCCGACCCCGATAATAATAAGCATCTCAACCAAAGATTTATCACCAGTTTTGTATGTAACTGGATCCTGTGTACCACAAAGCAATTTGTGCAAAGACAACATTTTAAAAAGAGTTAATGTCCTTTCAGTTTGATCTGATGTAACGAAATCGTAAGAAGCGAAGCAAGAATTGGGGCGGTAGAGGGAGGGTGGGGATTGGGGTGGGTGTGCTGCACCCTTACTAGGCTTCGACGTGAACACACAAGTGAAAGAATGACATAGGTTTACGCATAAGTTTTCTTAATCCTGCGCCTTGACTTTGAAGAAAATAATTACAATTATTTTAAAGCAATGTTTTCGGAGGAAAGCCCGAAGAGATGCAGGTCTCAGACGTTTATCACTTCGGTGAAACCCACGAGCACGGGTATTGTGCTGACAAACCTAGAAACATAATCGAGGCGAACCGGGATTCGAACCCACAATCATAGGTTTCTGGCGTGCCCAGGGCACCCAACTCTGCCCAGCGAATTGCGGCGCCTTAGACGACTGGGCCACCCGTGCCTCCTGTTTTTAAGAACGTGATCCTATGACACATTGCTCATACAAGATTACCGTTCCATAAAACGCTAAGACGATCGTAACTCTCGTACATTAACATTGACTTACGATAGTCTTAGTGCTAAGATCGGGAACCTGGTCACGTCAATGGTTCAATGAGTATGGAAAGGACTACAAGCCTGCACTAAATGGCCCGATATGGCCCAGAACAATAAATTTCATTTTTTACACGTTATCGAAAACATATAAACACTATTCTTGGGTGTACATTGGTTGTATTTCTTTTTGGTGTACATTAGTCAAGTCCATAAACACAGTGTCCTGTGATCGATGTGAAGAAAGTAGAATACGCAATAAAGCTCTGTTTCGGGCCATAAAAGATTAGTTTGACGTACCGTAGACAAAAAGGATGTCTGAGCATGGGGCAGGTCTATGTTCTCGTAGGCAAAGTCGAGCAGCGTTTGTGGCAAGGATTAGTAACAGAATCTGTGACAAGTATCAACAACCGTATCTGAGACAAGGATGAGGATCGGCATCGATGACAAGGACTAGCAACAGCATCTTCGGTTAGGTCGTAAAATATCTGAGACGGTTTGCGACTGGAATTATCTGTTAAAAAAGTTTCCTTGGCTATTTGACTGCTTTCGGGTGAACGAGAGCACGTTCAAAAGGCACGGGATCGTTAATTTTTGATAATTTGCTTCGTCTTGCGAAATTAGATCCTTGTCTTGAGAAACATGCAAAAGGCATCGTTAATGCATCAATCTAGATTGTGATTTTTTCCAGCATGTGTTGAACTCATTCAAAACATCCTATTGTTTCTGAATATTGCGTGATAATCTTTAATCACGGTAAGAATGGTCAATTTGTCTAAAGAGCGAAACCGGATGAAGATGCCAGGACACGATATATCAGGCGGACATTGGGATCACCTTCCTACGCTACCTGCGAACGCCGATTATTGCAGACGCTGATATTACGTGATTTATAACGCTAACACGTCTACAGGAGGTCTGTCTGTTTGAAATTGTGACAGTGTAGTGTATCATTTGGATCACGCAGGTGTTAAAGTTTCTTCCTGTAATAAATCACACATTTTCATAACCATTATATAATGTCACATGTTTCTGACTAAAGATTGATTGCCTCTTACGATAAGCATAGTCGCCTCTTAAGACAACAATGTGTTGCTGATGACCATTTCTGAAAATGGACTCTGCTTTTGGCAGATATATCTTAAGAATATGTGAAGGGTTTTTAGCCTAATAATAATAATAATAATAATAATTTATGCATTTGTATAGCGCAGCATTCACTGTGCAGTGGTGGTTAAAGCGTTCGCTCGTCACGCCGAAGACCCGGGTTCTATTCCCGGCTGTCCCCCGCATTGATACTGCTGGAATATTGCTTAAAGCGGCGTAATACCATACTCACTCACTCACCGTCGATGTGGCTGCACAACCAGCATGGTTGTGTCAGTGTGACACGTTAGGACTCCAGTAACGCTTCATCGTGATGAAAATATACACTAATCACATTGTCTCCACTCAATTTGTGAAAGACAATAAGCACGGACATGCGTGATAAGCACTCATTAGTAGACACTGTAAGACGCATGCTGATATAGTATTAATGAAAATCTTCAAAAGTATGCAAAAATAGTCAGCAGAAGCGTGGAACACAGCGCAGGCTACGTAATATGTCTGAGAAAATACCCCCCCCCCCCCCCCCCCCCCCCCCCCCCCCCATCCCCCTTTACCATATACGTCAAAGGCCATGGGGGACGCGGTGGTCGTAAAGTCCGACACTCGCCCTATCCGATGTAGGCCAAACGTTAAAAATAAGGGAATTGGTGCATGAAATAAAGTTTAACTTATCTTATTTTAAAATATTATAAAATAAAAATATATTCTAAATGGAGTTTTTGAAAGGCATTTAGAAGTAATACACATAAGGAAGAAAATGTATGGATGTCAACTTCTTTAATAATGAGGAACACCACGTTTCGGGGTATATGCTTACTCCTTCATCAAGCAAAATAATGCTATGAGGCAGAGAGCATATATATGTACATGTAAGAACAACAAAAGTACTAAGAAAACAAAAGGTGGAAACTTAACAAGGAAGCCAACAGATAATTGGCCTTGATAGGGGATTAGTATTTTTTAGATTGAAAATGAATTTATTATCCTCTTATAAATTTTTACACGTTTATTCTGCAAAAAATGTATGTCTGCAGAACCAGATTTACTAATACTCTAAAACATGGTTGCAGCAATCACGAACAATGAGTGCGTCAGTTCTCCTTTCTGAACAGAGAAAAGAGGTACTTGGTAGAAGGAAAAAGTTTCGAACGTACGCTAATTATATGCACATCTCTTAAGGAAACCTTACATAACGGAGACCTTCCTTATCAATGAATTATTCAAATATTGTGCGTCATGCAATACAACATTCAATCAAGCACCCAGACACCTATTACAGCGATGTGTTCAATACTGGCCTGAGTGTGAGCGCTACGGGCTTACCCCAGTGGTCTTAAACAGACACGAGACGTGGCTTAATGTCTTAGAAGGGCGAAATTAAACAGAGTTTTATGTCAGTCATGATACAATTGTAACTAACATTGATATAACTCTATTTCTCGATTACCCAGCCATGCTATCATGTTTATAGATGGAAATGTGGATAAATGTGTTTCATATACTGCAATTACAACCCTGAGGCCACAACAAATGGATTATATTTCCGTAGGTTCCGACTTTTTACGCCTGAGACAATGTGGATGAGTCACCTCGATCGGCAAGTTTGACTCCATAGACAATATTGATGGGTTAACTCGATCGGCAAGTTTGAGTCCATAGACAGTGTGGATGGTGACCTCGATCGGCAAGTTTGACTCCTTAGACAGTATGGATGGATGGGTGACCTCCATCGGCAAGTTTGACTCCATAGACAATATTGATGGGTTACCTCGATCGGCAAGTTTGAGTCCATAGACAGTGTGGATGGGTGACCTCGATCGGCAAGTTTGACTCCTTCGACAGTATGGATGGGTGACCTCCATTGGCAAGTTTGACTCCATAGACAATATTGATGGGTGACCTCGATCGGTAAGTTTGAGTCCATAGACAATATTGATGGGTTGCCTCGATCGGCAAGTCTGAGTCCATAGACAGTGTGGATGGGTGACCTCGATCGGCAAGTTTGACTCCTTCGACAGTATGGATGGGTTACCTCCATTGGCAAGTTTGACTTCATAGACAATATTGATGGGTGACCTCGATCAGCAAGTAGTAGTAGTGGTAGTAGCAGTAGTAACAGTAGTAGCAGTAGTAATAACAGTAGTAGTGATGCTAGTAGTATTGGTAGTAGTGGTAGTAGTTATAGTAGTAATAATAGTATTAAAAGTAGAAGTAGCAGCATTTAGTAGTAGTAGTTGTAGTAGTAGTAGTAGTAGTAGTAGTAGTAGTAGTAGTAGTAGTAGTAGTGTTCTTGGTTCTGCAAATTCATTTCTCCATCTGTCAATAACCTTTTAACCTAATCTGACCGCTTAGACAATGAGACAACTTTGTCCATATATACTACTCATAACAAGCTAAACAACACCAGCAACGTTAACTGGAAGGCTGTGAGTTGCAATGACATATATATATAATTGTTTTTATTTTGCATGAATTAAGAAACAATTACCCGCTGTGTTGCCCACTTGATTAAGAGCGAAAGCGGACATTACAAACAAATTCAGGCTTATAAACATTAAGTTAATTTGCCCAGCAGAGGGGGACTTGTCTTTTCACTGTACAAAAATCCCGATACCAAGCAGGTCATGTCAGTTTCATGTCGATAGCTGACCACGTGGCCCATGGCCGCCTAATTAAGATAGTTTGGTTGAGATTAGCAGCCACCAGGAAAGGCTGCTTTCCTTCTGTCGGGATCTGGAGGCAGATGTAGTCAGGGTTATACATTGCAAGTGTCAATCATCTGTCGGATTGAGACAGTGCGTACAAAGTGTGCTT
This sequence comes from Haliotis cracherodii, assembly GCF_022045235.1. Taxonomy (NCBI): domain Eukaryota; kingdom Metazoa; phylum Mollusca; class Gastropoda; order Lepetellida; family Haliotidae; genus Haliotis; species Haliotis cracherodii. Next base: position 36,395,009 of record NW_027266308.1, read on the forward strand.
ATCACTTTGAACTTGCAGATTTTGATATATACATCATTACACCACTAAAAGACGAACCAAGAAGTATACGTATACCGACATTGTATTTGTCTATCCCCACATGGGTACAATATGTGAAGCCCATTTCTGGTATGCCCCACTGTGATATTGCTGGAATATTGCTAAAAGCGGCGTAAAACCATACTCACTCATCACTCGTTAAGATTATGGCCTGTAAGTAGAATCATCAGCAATTATTAATGAAACAGTTTATACCATACCAAAAACGCATATAGATCTATTTACGTCTTTTATCATACCAAACTGGTGAACATAACACAATATTAATCATGTCAATATTTGGAAAAGACCATGTGTAACCCCTTATTATATACCGAACTTAATAAGACAGGATCCACTCTATCCAATCCCCATTCCCGGATAATATACGACGTTATTAGGGTCGCAGGTCAATCTATTTACCGTTAACGTAGATATGCTATCGTTGAATATATAGGGGAATTGTCCAACAGTGAAATGACGTACACCTTCTTGTCTAATTACTGACGGTAGAGGGGGCAGCTACGGCCTTGTTAGCAAAACTAAAATTGACGATGACACGAACTTATTTCAAATTGTCCGTTGATTGAAATAGACATGGTTTATGACGATGTAGAACGACATAAGGCATCTGCGTCTAGGCGTTGCGTTACATACATGTATCATCGCCACTACACGCGATGCGCGAACTTCAGGTCGAACCACCACCCGTCAGTACTGTTCATAAACAGGTAATTTACAATCTTGTACTGAAATTGACAACAACAGATGACCAGTAAATCTGACACTGCTGACAGCAGCATACTGAAATATACAAGATAAACAGCGAGGTAGATGTATCCAGCTCCCGGCTTAATTAGCTCTTGGTTGAAGGTAAGGTTAGAACAACGAACTGACACTTCATGCAATAAATAATGTTTGTAAACAACAAACTGTATTCCCGAGAACAGAACAGGGTAACAAACGGATCTGTTTCGTACAATAAAATACATTGAACTTAGACTTGAACTTGCGGGGCAAAAGAAAGTATACACAGATGTTTTATGGTTCAAATGAAACAACAAGAAATGGTTATTCGATGGTGATGTAAACTGCCAATTAAACGAAAGTATACACCAATGTTTGATGGTGGCTGAAAATGAAACAAACAAGTAGTGGTTATTCTATGGGGATGTATTTGATACGGGTATCAAAGTTGTGTTTTGGACCTTATGTTTGCAGAGTTTCGGCGACTGTTTTCCGCCCCGTTATGGTTTTGATAACGTTTGTAATTTTTTTGATCAAATCCAGTTTTCAAGTGTAAACTTTCTTTTGTCCGGCAGTGTAGTTCATTGTAAATCAATTATCACCGTTATATTTTCACGTACATTAAACTTAGTTATTTACTATGCTTCCAATAATATTCAGTTTTGGGAATAAACTTGCTTATTAATACACATTTACGTACGTTTCTCCTTATTTGTTTTACTATTCCCCACTTTTGGCTCAACTACAAATAATTACAGGGGTTTGTTTAACAACGTGATAAACATTTGTTTTTTGCAATTTCCAACATTCCCTTGGGATATCTTGCAAATGTTTACAACGATCCAATGATTCTAACTCGGACCAAATCTTCATCTATCACTGTGGACAAATCTATAGCTGATAACTAACGGATGTTTACATCTTCAAAAACAGGTTTGTTTGTACGAACTTGAAATTTCGCCAAAGTTACGTTCGTAAACATACTGACTAACAGTTTCATTTAAAAGATATGTGTTAAAATTTATACAAACATGACCGGAATTATGGGTGTCTAATCGTAACACAGGGGTAGTGACCTCTGAGGTTGTTAGGTATTATCTGGGATATGTCTTTTGCCTTTCTAATAGGCTTTTACTAATGTTTATCAACCGCTTAAACTATCTATCTACACTCAAACTCAGTCCTTCCATCACAGTTAACTAAAACATATGTCTGTTTTGGAATCATTATCGTCTGAAATGTTCATCCAGATTACGTAAAATTGTATTCTTATCAAAACGATAATAGAATTTCATTTGTTACTAGAAAACACTGATGTAATATCTGTTGCTATCGAATCAACACACAACACCCCCTGCAGGCGTCTTTCGGCACCACGTAGTTAGATTATCGTCTGCTTGGCATCTTGACATTGGACGTCTGCTCAATTTTGGCGGGAAAGATTTTCTTGGCGGGTAACATGAGAAGTGACGTTTTGCACGAGATAAGAACGAAGAAAACATTCTGGATAACATTTTGTGGTTATCAGGTCATTTGAAGGTACAGGAGATAGCGTGAATATGGAAGTGCGCCCTAAACAGCCCTGCAGGTGCAAATACTCAATACGCATTTGGGGCGAGGTTTAAAGAAAAAGGTATCATGACACATTTTTTTTTTAAATCGTACTTCACCTGGCTAATTTGGTGTGTAGTTCAATATGTTTAATTCAAGCGCCGTGCTGTCAGTGTTTCGGTTAAAGCACGACATTTCAGCTAAAGGTGGCAGTGCTGCCCAAAGTGACGTTGGTGGAAGACGTTTTCCACGTTGGTTCTCACGAAGCAAGGAGATAAATTGGTAGACCGGGCTTCGAACCAAAGACAGAAATCAGGACAGTGCTGTGGCGCCTCAGACAATTGGGCCAACCACTTGAGATGTCTACACGTACGCTTGAAGATGTCGAATACCTAATCATTACTTTATCCAGCAGTGAGTGGGTACCCGGTAGGATGAGATGGTAATATGGCTGATAACCTTCTAGCGCCCTACAGGCAGCTTGGGTTGTATACTCCCCATGGAGCTGAGAATGAAAATCGAGTGCTGACTGATCCATTGATCAGGGTAATAATAGTGTAGCGCTATGAGCATCCACTTGGTGAATGGAATCTGGCGCATTATAAACGCACTTATTATTATTTAATTTATTATTATTATCATTATTATCGTCATAAATGTTAGCAGTAGACATTCAAAGACGGATACGTGATTAAGAAATCTTAACAGAGTGTAGATTGAGAGAGGAATGACTCATTGTTTTCTTATATGGAACTGATCGCTGAGTTATAGACATAGATCATGACACATAGACATGATAATGTGTCAGAGAAAATTTTCTGTAAAACATTCCCCCATTCTACTCTTCCCCCTTTCTCAGTTCTGTTGCAGCGTGTTCGCATCCCCCGTTCAGATGCAGGCCTTGAGGGTTCCTATATAGAATAATGTTGATGAAACATTATACTTAACTTTAGTTCGGGGAATATATGTTGCTCTAAACTTGCATACGGTATATTTCCTGTCAATCGAGAAACGGGAAACACTTTAATTGTACCTTGGCTATTCTAAATTGTTCATTTTTTTCCCCAAACAGAAAACAATGTATCCCATCTCCAACACCTATATCAGGTACACAACCCACTCTTTGCTGTTTCGACAACTCTCCGCATTTCCGCGTAGTAAAGTTTCGACAAGCATTGTTTCACTACATACTTTATTACACAGTGTTTTTTGTTTAGTAATATGATCTCTGTTATATGTCTTCAAAATAAGCCATCCCCAGCCCTCTCTGCACAAGGACCAGCACTGAGTCTGTTAATGGAACGTCATTTTGTAACTTGAAACTCCACAATCTCTGCTCAGATCTGAGCACATTCTGACCACTGGAGGATATAGTATATAAGTCTTAAACCATCGACAATATTAGGACTGTTTTGCGTTTGTCGATGATTTGTCCATGAACGCTGTAAGACCATCCAAAATATATGTTTAGGATTCTTGAATCCAGACTTGGTAGGGGTAGAATATGTATTCGGTCACTGCTTCACAGCAAGGACAGATAGTTTTCTTTCTCTGCTAAAATGAGCCGAACAAAGTCTACGTGAACACTATTATATTGTTGTGGCTATTTGTATTATTACGTGTATTCCCCGCGAAGGTTGAGGTTAGAATTGGTCTCCAGCAACTCATGGATGTCGAAGGAGGCGACTAACGGGGTCAGGTGGCCTGGCTTGCTAAAGCCGGTTCATGCCATCGTATCCCAATCAAATTGACCGTTATCCTTGATGTGCGGGACGTTAAACCCCTCTTTACCTCACCTCCCGTTTACCATTGCAAAAACACCCGATAACAGGGATATGATGCCTGTAAATGGTCGAGTCTGGACCAGACAAACCAGTGATTGATTTTATGAGCATGATGTCGAGATATGGCGCGGGGTAGGGTACATATTCCAAACCGGAATCTCTAAGATGCTGACAAACCACGCATTATAAGTAGTACGAATATAAAGCACTCACTCAAAAACTTCCCATGAACATTTTAATTTTAAAGTCAATGCTAAATCGGCCACCACTATCCCCTTTACCTTGAAGAGACATGGTCTTCTGGAGAGGGTATTACAGTATAATATCACCATTATCAAGGACAAGATAGACTGGCCATGTGGGGTATGATAGCCCAGTGTCGGTGGGGAGGGGAGGGGAGGGGAGCTGGTGTGGGGGAGCCAACGATGTATCAGACATTATCAGGATAGGGGGGTCACTTGAGCAGGAAGTTGGAGATAGTTCCTTGGTACGACTACATCACCCACATCGTCCTTGATGAGGATTTGCCCTTGTAATGAAATGTGTATTGAAAGTTCTTTTTTGTTTAACGCTGCACTCAACAATAGTCAAGCTTCATGGCGGTTGACGGTGGCCTGTAAATGGCCGAGTCTGGACCAGATAAACCAGTGACTGATATTATGAGCATGATGTCGGGGGAGGTTGCAGGGTACATATTCCTTCTCGGAATCTCTCTCTGCACTATATGTCTTGGTAATAACTAGATCTTAACATGGTGTATATTTCCACCCCTATACTATTTCATATACAGTAAACTACGGTTATAACGAACTCAAAGGGACCACTAATTTTAGTTCGTTATAACCGTAGTTCGTTATAAACAGATATACAGCATATATTCAACAAAAGGTCGGGACTCAAAAATAAGTTCGTTATATCGGTCAGTTCGTTGTAGGCGTGTTCGTTATAACCGTAGTTAACTGTAGGTACAAATATCGGCAAGAAATAGCAGACTACTCCGTACATGTGTATATTCACCATGCTCATGAACAGAAACTATACTCATTCAGTAAACTACGGTTATAACGAACACGCTTATAACGAACTGACCGATATAACGAACTTATTTTTTAGTCCCGGCCTTTTGTTGTATATATGCTGTATATCTGTTTATAACGAACTATGGATATAACGAACTAAAATTAGTTCGATATAACCGTAGTTTACTGTATATTGAGAAAACAACTGTTAAGCACTGTACTGTGGGCCTGTGGCCTATCACTTCCGCCCTTTGGTTGTGAGTACAATGAATGAAGCCCATTTCTCGTGTCGCCGCCCACTCACTCACTCACTCACCCACTCACTCACTCACAAAACATAATTACAGCAGCAACTGCATCGTAATAGGTTTGACTTATACTCGAGTGTGTGAGAGTTAGATTAACCGCATTGAACTATATTAATAGTCAGTGTCAAATATTTTAACTGAAAGATAAAATGCCAAAATATGACATTGTTAGTGTTAAAATTGATTCGCCGGAATATACAAAACTCATGCGTATTTAGTTTAAAGTCGCTTCAACAGTTTTCAAGTAACAACTAGACGCGATAACTGAATTCAGAAGACAGTAAAGCCATGCAGGTCATGGATGTGTACCACTTTGGTGAAACAAAGATCCTGACACGATTAAGGTAGACAACTCTGTACATCGCATTGAGATACCCTCTGCTATTGGGACACCTGTCCACCCGTTAACACGAACTTGATGAATTCGTGATGTGGCCGCTGATGTACAAAGCAATCAACACATATACAATCTATTCTATTCACCACCGCTATTTGCGTAGTATGTTTATACATTAATTATTGACTGAAAATCAGTTGAAGATAATCAAAACTAGAATCCCTAATTATGCCATGCTCTTATTACTTTTGAAACGATAAGGTATCAGACCAGCCATAAACATAAGCACAAGAACACATACACACACCACCACCACACACACACACACACACACACACAAGCACACACACACAAGCACACACATACACACGCCAGCACACACATAAACACACACACACAAGCACCCACACAAGCACCCACATACACAAGCCAGCACATACATAAACACACACGCACACACGCGGAGGCACGTGCACGCACGCACATACCCACCAATATACACAAGCACGACACATACACACATACACTCGTACACATACACACATGCACGCTCACACACAAATAATAACCTACCTGTACACATGTATAATTAGCACAATGTTTTTGTTTGTTTGTTTGTTGTTTTTCGCCGCACCGTCGATGGCTGTCAGCAAATAATCGAGTCCTGGCCAGACGATCTAGTGATTGACATCATGAGTATCGATCCACGCAATTGGGATGGAATACATGCATCAACCAAGTCAGTTAATAACCTACCCGTACAAATGTAATTAGCACATGGGGCAGCTGCCTTTGATATAAGACAGGTGTTTTACCACTAAATTAAGCAGAAGGGCTACATATCTAAAGCATATAACCACTTCGCTACTATACAGGATAACACACCAATTAATAATTCATACAATATACATACAAAATGTAAAAGTTCAATGACGGCAACTTAAACTACACTCAAAACAACCTGACATTAACTGTCGCTTTATTTATTCAGATCCCAGAGCCCAAACCGTCGTCCACCCGTATCCCCAGTTCATAAACTCGTCATGCAAGTTAGTCTGCAACACGCTAGCCGCCTAATTTGCCGACAGCGGCGATGGCCAAGGGTAATTTATTTACAATATTGATAACTTCTCAGCTCTCGCTCCCCGGGCCCTGCCGTTCGGCCAGGCATGTTAACCAAAGCTATCGTCTCTTTTAATCCATGTGCTTGAAGGAAACACGAACGGTTTTATGTTAACCTTACATCCGTATGCTATTTTGGAGGGCTCGCTACATCGATTTCCTATCGATATATCTAAAGAACAAGCCATGCTTCGAAGAGCGTGAAATGTTTCGGAGATATTTGCGTACATTACATCGAAAACAGGTGTCGTGACGCCCACAAGACATGGTGTGCATGAGGACCCACTTCCCAACGGCTTGTTTGAAGGTTTTGAAAGCACCGGTTGTAAAATGGTTTTATTCATCGCACGTGGTGTCCAATTACTTCGATATTTTTAGCAAATATTTAGACTGTACAGTTTCCTAATTTGATACAAGATTGCTGGTGAGATGGGTTCTGTAGCAAAGAAACCTCGTCCACACGTTGTCTACAATTAATTAATCCCAAATAGGTTTGTACCGGTAGAACCCGGGCCATATAAATACATGCACAGCTGATTGGGAACACACGGCATATGTGACATCGGAAGACACCAACATACGGTATTAGTCTCATAAAAAAACATAAACATATGAACTTCCGGTCAATGCACTATCGGAAATAATAATGTATAGTTAACACACGAAAAATACCACATCAGAAAAAATAATGCTATTAACACATGATTTATGCCACATCGGAAAACATGATATTAATACACGAAAAAAAACACTTTGGAAAATATTATGCTATTAACACAATCTATACCACATCGGAAAACATTAAATGCTTTTAACACACAAAACAGTCATACAACATCGGAAAACTCGGCACCATAACCGTACAATTTGTGCACCATCGGAAAACATGTTATTAACATCCGGTATATGCTACATCGGAAAACATCATGTAATTAAGATAAAGTATATGCAACATCGTAAAATATCAAAATTTCATCAACCGATATATGCAACATCGGAAACCATCATGTTATCTAAGATAAAGTATATCCAACATCGTAAAATATCAAAATTTCATCAACCGGTATATGCAACATCGGAAACCATCATGTTATCTAAGATAAACTATATGCAACATCGGAAAATATCACATTATTAATATCCGGTATTTGTAGCTTCTGAAAACATCATGGTTTTAACATCCGGAATATGCAGCCTAGAGAAATATCATGTTATTTACATCAGGTATATGCAAAATGTGAAAACACCATGCATATTAAGATACAGCAAATGCAATATCGTAAAATATAATGTTATTTACATCAGGTATATTCAGCATCGGAAAATATAGGTTTTATCAAGATCAAGTGAACAAATGAGATCTCATCATTCAGACATGGAGGTATGGCGACATGTTTTCAACATCCGATATATACAACTATTTATATCCGGTAGAGACAAAATTGGAAAATATCATGTTTTTAATATCCGGTACATGGAACATCGTATACTATGATGGTATTTACATCCGATATATAAGCAACATTGGTAACCATCATGTTATTAACGGGGGCACGGGTGGCCCAGTCGTCTAAGGCGCCGCGATTCGCTGTGCAGACTTGCGTCCCCTGGACACGCCAGAAACCTATGATTGTGGGTTCGAATCCCAGTTCACCCCAATTATGTTTCTAGGTTTGTCAGCACCGTGCTCGTGGGTTTCACCGAAGTGGTAAACGTCTGCGACCTGCATCACCTCGGGCTTTCTTCCCACATTAAGCTGACACACCGCGATATAACTTGAATACTGTTAATAGCGGCGTTAACCAAACTCACTCACTACACCTAGAAGATAACGTCATATGTCATTATGTGAAAATGAGTAACAACAACTGAATTGAATAAAACATTTTAAAAAAATCTCGAAAAAGTTATTTTAAAATTTCAATAAACATAACATCTGCCATGGCGTCCGCGCCGCTGTCCATGCACTGAGTCTAGGTGTGAACGTACACTGGGTAGGTAAAGCCGCGTGTACGTGCCCACACTACACCCAGCGAACTACAGTGGAAGGAGGTTAGCGGTAAACGTCATCAAAGTTTTATACTGGTCAGTTCATTGAGTGTTTACAAACAAGCAGACGGTACAGCTATACTCTGTATCAAGTCTCCAGTGATGTGCGGTCCTGTTTATGTAATGCAAAATTAATTATTTCTGTTTACTTGGCTAATCGTTACGAGGTCATGCGTTGTTGGGTTGAATTAAACATTCAGTTTCTTGTTGGTGTAGTCAACATTGATAACCTAATATGTGTAGATGACTTACATATGCCGGGATGTTTTATAAATCTTTAACGAAAGCAGAGCTGTGATGATATATTTTATTCTATTAATGACGTCATAATACTATTTCGATGACACCCTCTAGGTGTCTGTTACATATTTATACCACATACATAGCAACACAGAAAGTGTTTAACATGGCGGTGAAAATAACATCCAGACAGTTCATCTCCAATTTCTTTTCGATTTTCTTATTGTATTGTTTTTGTGTGCAATTGATTTCTCTATATCGATATTATTGCTGCTTGGTATTCTTATCCGTCTATATTCATAAAAATACATTATAACATTGTATTATTAATAGTAATGAAGATATTATTTTGCATTATACTGAAGTGAGTGAGTGATTTGGGTTTAACGTCGCTTTAAACAGTATTCCAGTTAGAAAAGCCCGAAGTGACGCAGGTCTCAGACGTTTACCACTTTGGTGAAACCCACGAGCACGGGTATGGTGCTGACAAACCTAGAAACATAATCATGGCGAACCGGGATTCGATCCCACTACCATAGGTTCCTTGCAGCGCCTAACACGACTGGGCCACCATCGACTTCCCCACTGTACTGAAGTGTCTGATAAATAAGAAATATATAATAACAAATAGAATAGCCTCGTGGAAAATCTTGATAAAGCTCCATGAACAAATATGCAAATATGTGACCCATAACACTTGATATATCACGGGTCCCTCTCTGCCCTCTCCCCACCCCCCAACACACACACACACACACACACACACACACACACACACACACACACAGACACACACACACACACACACACACACACACACACACACACACACACACACACACACACACACACACACTATTCATTTCCTCTCCCACACCTGAACAACCCAACATATTACACGTTACCAAGCAAAATCATTAAACATGTTTTTAATTATATATGTTCAACACTGTTTATTACACATTTCATATGAACATATTTATTTTTATGATATACCCTGTGCGTTACACAGCAGTAATTGCTGAAACGTGATGCCATGGCGGGAAATAGAGGCATTTTGCGGCGCTTCTGTCAGTTTCGTATCAGTTGAGAGGCTCGCATAACGTTTCTTGATGAGATGGATGCGCTCGTATGGCATTTGTACAGGAGTGGGTGAGTGAGTTGGTTAACGCCGCTTTGAACAATATTCAAGTTGTATCACGGCGTATCTGATGTGAGAGGAAAGTCCGAAGTGATGCAAATCTCAGACATTTATTACTCTGGTAAAAAACATGAGCTGGGTAGGGTGCTGACAAACCTAGAAACACAACCGGGGCGAACCGGGATTCGGACCCACAATCATTGGTTCCTTGAGGCCATGTCCAAGGGACGCAGCTCTGCACAGCGAATTACGGCGCCTCAGACGACTGGGCCACCCGTGCCCTATTTGTACATGAAATACAGTCACCTTTTCTCGCACGTTAAAAACACAGAGTATGCATGTCTTCAAATGTAACATGTACGTCAACGAACTATCTTGGTCTCAAAGGTACATACATGTTCATCAGTAGCTCTAAACAAGATGATGACGGTTGTGAAGTTCTTTCCAATTGTTATCCAACTGGAACCTGATGACCATGTCTGGTAGGTATGCCAACATTAACAACGGCATAATCCCACCCATATATAAACTCATCTTTTATTTTCAATTTTACATTTATTGCTATCTTCTCAAACAGTAATGTACCAGTATAAATGTTGAAGCACGAGTACATTCAAATAAAAAAATGAAATTCATTTTGCTTTTACATGTCCTTATCTAAGGAACACGTTTATACCAGACGCTATCAGTCAAATTATCCTGCAACCCGTTAAGATTCCGGGGTAGAATAGGTCTTCAGCAACCGATGCTTGCCGTAACAGGTGACAATGCTTGTCGTAAAAGGCGACTAACGGGATCGGGTGGTCAGGCTCGCTGACTTGGTTGATGCATGTCATCAATCCCAATTGCGTGGATCGATGATCATGATATTAATCACTGGATTGTGTGGTCCAGACTCGATTATTTACAGACCGCCGTCATTCAGCTGGAATATTGCTGTGTGCGGCGTTAAACAACAAACAAGCAAACAAACAAATTATCCTGCACCTGCCTTTATTTCTCTTCTCTTTTAAAAAAATGATGCTGTCATATTAAAACTGGCTATATTTGTTAAAAATGCAATTTCTCTGAGAAACGAATGGTTAAACATTAGTATATATCCTTATATGTAAAACTACTTATATGTAACTCCTTTGTATATGGACTGGATGTCTTGAATGCAATAAATATCTTTGACTTTGACACAGGGGATTTTATATCTTAATGTTTGTTCGAACGTTCTTTCTTTCGTTCGTTTGTTTGTTGTTAAACTGGGCACTCGGCAATATTCAATCTGACGGTGGCTTGTATACTGGTATTACCGTATCTAGACCAGACAGACAGTGGTCGATATTGTGAGCAACGATCCACGCAGTCGGGGCACGTTGACCCGCCATCAACCAAGTCACCGAGCCTGACCACCCGATCCAGTAAGTTGCCTCTTACGACAAGCATTGTCACCTTTTACGGCAAGCATCGGTTGCTGAAGACCTATTCTACCCCGGAATCTTAACGGGTTGCAGGATAATTTGACTGATAGCGTCTGGTATAAACGTGTTCCTTAGATAAGGACATGTAAAAGCAAAATGAATTTCATTTTTTTATTTGAATGTACTCGTGCTTCAACATGTATACTGGTACATTATTGTTTGAGTTGCTGGGAACTATTCTAACAAGGGACTATCTCTTAATGTACTCGAAGCCGTGCATTCGGAATACACTTGTCTGTCTGTCTGTCTGTTTGTCTTATTTTCGTCTGTTTACATGACGGGACCATAGTTTCGGCGTATTTTAACATTAAATATTACTTCTTGTAGTTATATGTCATGTCTCAGCGTGGTGTGCGGCGCAGTCAATACATAACGCATTTGCACCAAAGAACTCGGTCCCAAAAACAAGTACATCTATGGTAGACCGATCACACACCTGTAAACAGCATAGGGTTGCGGTGATTCTCCCAGCCAGTGCAGAGAAGTAAGTGTCAGCACATATCTTTTTTAGGACACCAACAATGGCATTCGTACATTGCAGCCATGTTGGGAATTGAACCTGATCTCGCGGGACGTGTCATCGCTTTTAAACACAAGGGTACCACCTGTTTGTCCGACATTATGCTAGTGGGATATTGTTTGTCTATGCTCCTCGAACTTCATCATAGAGGAAGACAAGAAGATATAGATTGACATTTTTGAAAAATAATATTTTTCGACAATTTCAGTTGGGATCAAGTCAGTGTTTTCGTATTAACTTCGGACCACGTCCGTGGTTTGAGTGATAGAGAGTGTCTTGATGGCAGAAGGATGGTGGTTCCATCCCCGGCCGTACGTGTCATACCCAAAGACGTTCAAATGCGCTCGGTATTAATGGGATAAAACAAGGACTGGTTCGCTCGGCGTCAGTATAATGTCAGAGTGGGTATAAACGTTAAAATGCGGTATGGTATCTCAGCGGGCTAGCACTAGGATAGATAACGCTTAGTCTTTGGAAATATATAATTTTGATAGAAACAAACTGCTGTATGTAATTTGAAAAGGCGCCCCAATGGGATGGGGTATTCAGAACCTGGAAAAATCTAGACTTGCTTCATTTAAGGCTTTTCCATTACAGTAAGAGATAGGCAGATGAGAAAATAATATGGTGAGACAGAGTGGCATTATTCGTTATCGGCGGAATGGCTTGTTTTCACTTTATTAGTATTAGCACGAATGCAGCTATATTCGTTAATTGAAATCATCGCGATATTTCGTGATTTTATTTCAAGGACGAGGACTCCCCAGAAAGACGTAATACGATTGAAACCAAACTTGAATAAACATTGGTACTACTTGAGTAAAACGTAAAACGTAATACCCAATCAAAATTGGAAGCATGTTTGCAAGGTCTTTTTCAAATTGTCAAGCAACAATGTATCCATGTCTTTCACCTACAATAGTTAAGTTCTTACTGTGTTCTAGCCCCTGAAACAACCTTAAAATGCTTATTGTAAAAGGTGATTAAGGGATCGGGTGGTCAGGCTCGTTGATTTGGTTGATGCATGTCATCGATCCCAATTGCGTTGATCGATGCTCATGAGGTCAGCCACTGTATTGTCTGGTGTAGACTCGAATATTTACAGATCGCCGTCATATAGCTGGAAGATTGCTTAGTGAAGCGTTACACAACAAACAAACAAACAAACAAACGAACAGCCTGTATGTTATAATGGGTAGATTCAGTTACTGCTGGCTACATCAAAAAGTATTTGCCACCTCTTTAGTTTCCCATCTGCACGAGTGGCCAAGTCGTCTTAGGTGACGCAATTCGCTGTGCGGAGTTGCGTCCCTTGGGCGTGTTGGGATCTCGGTTCGCGCTGATTATGTTATCGGGTTTGTCAGCACCGTAAACGTCCTCGTTGGTTCACAAAAGTGGTAAAGGTTAAACACTTAACCGTTCCGGAACTGTGGAAGTGGGTTTATTTCGCAACCACGGGTGACAGATGCTTGAGTTGTCTAGCTGCCTAGATTCGCTGGTCGTGTTTCGAATCCCTGATTAGCGGTTTATCAACACCATATGATGGTGCATTTCACTAAACTGGTACATGCACACCTGCGCCACTTGGGGATCCACTCCCTTCTTACTAAACTGATACAATGTGATGTATCTGGAATCCTGTTGAAATCGGCCTTAAACCGAATATTCCCGAACTATTTCTACGAATGATTTTCGTGTTAAAGTATAATCTCTTACAACTTTGCACAGGATGGAAAAAATATTTTCCCATATCAAATGGACAACAAAAAAACATTAATTAATTTGAAATGTGATCTTACACCTTTAATTCTCGCCCTCAAATACCCACGTGATGCACGTGAAAATAATGCGCCAATAAGCACGTGACGTGACAGACAGCGCTCAGTGCAGTTGCAGGTGGCAGGTGAGTGGTCGCACGTCTTTGTCCATCAACCGGACAGATATTTTAAATTGATCTACAATATTTTTATTTCCTGATGTCATTTCGAAAATGGATTTGGACCAGTTTATTGTAGTTTCGTTACGTTTATTTACTGTTAGTTTACTGAAAATGTTAAAACTTATCTTTTCAGGATGGCTCCGTGGTTTATCTACCTTGCTGCCATTTTTGGATTGGTGAGCGCTTTCATTTCATATTACCAATACCCAACTCAGTTGAAATAAGTTCTTACTAAGAGCACTACAGGTTTTGCATATGTTATTTTTTCAGTCAGCGTTTCGACGAGTTTTTATGTAAGTAGGGCGTGCACAATTGTGTACCGAGGTGGTGGCAGCAGTGCACAACACGCTAGTTTTTTTAGAACCTGGCGGCGGAATCGATGCTCATGATATCAATCACTGCATTGTCTGGTCCAGACTCGATTATTAACAGACCGCCGTCATATAGCTGCAATACTGCCGAGTGTGGCGTAAAACAAACCAAAGTACCGTTTTCCTGAGTTAAAAACATACATACTGTCATGGTTACCGGATCTAAATACAATTGAGCATCTGTGTGATACCCGAGTGAGTGGGTATTGTGTTACGCTTTTAGCAATATTCCAGCAATATCACGGCGGGGGAAACCAGAAATGGGGTTCACACATTGTACCCATGTCGGGAATCGAGCCCGGGTCTTCGGCGTGACGAACGAACGCTTTAACCATTAGGCAACCCGACCGCCTCAGGGATAACCTATTGTATAGTATTACGCATTTTCCCGAGGCAAGGGCGTTAACTGGACTTTAGTCAGCCAATTCCCTTGCTTCGGGAAGATGACGTCAACCATCAGACGGCCACGTAATCTGCAGCAATTACGCCAAGATCATTGGAAAGAATCGGTTGCCATTCCACAAGGTCACCCGCAGTCTTCATGTGTCAATGAACAAGAAAGGTCCAGTCCCGACCAGTGGTGGAAACACAAACAGTACTGGCCTTTACGACTGCCGTGCTTGAGATAGTGACGTAACCGGCAGCATTAATGTTTGAACTGTTTCACTGTCAAACACACGTTCAACGTATCTCTTGTTTAGGCTTGTAGAAGTCACAGAATGAATCTCTTCAAAATCACATTTCCGTTCCGTTTTCTCATTTTTTTTTGGAGAGAGGGAGGGCGAAAGAATATATTAATCCCCCAAATGCTTGGACAAACGCCGATTGGGGGTAACCACTTGAAATATACTCAGTGACGACTGGTACGATAGGTGAAGTGTTTGCCTCCGACCTGTGTATCGCTTGAATATTGCTTATTATGGCGTAAGTATGCTTATGAATGAATTGGGCATTTCGTTACGGAGCACACAATTGGCAAATAATAACATATTTCCCCGTGTCTGCACCAATGAGATCTATTGTAGAAGAGGAAGGCTCAGATAACGATATTTTACTAGTCTGAGGTGAGGGTGTTATGTGTGAGTGTCGAAAAGATAATGCGCGTGGGTCGATGTTTCGATACATACATTTTTTGAGGAGACAACAATTGTTTACCCAGTAATGTTTAAAGTTAATATTACATTTTATTTAGGCCCATGATAAGCGTCCTCGTAAATATTAGACCCGTGAAGATCCGGGGTAGAATAGGTCTTCAGCAACCCATGCTTGTCGTAAAAGGTGACTATGCTTGTCGTAAAAGGCGACTAACGGGATCAGGCTCGCTGACTTGGTTGATGCATGTCATCGATCCAAATTGCGTGGATCGATGATCATGATATTAATCACTGGATTGTGTGGTCCAGACTCGATTATTTCCAGACCGCCTTCATATAGCTTGAATATTGCTGAGTGCGGCGTTAAACAACAAACCAACCAACCAAATAGTAAATATTACGATCCGTCACTTTTCGTAAATTGAAACTGCCAGAGATACGGTTATAAAATATCGGTGACAAGTGACATTTAGCCATGAAATGCCGAGCAGTGATTTTCAAACCAGAAATGCAGAACTTGAACTTGTCCTGGTGCAAATGCACAAAACCTATCTGTCCAGTATGTTTGAAGTTCATGATAATTGCAGGATAAAACCGAAATACCATCCACGAATTTCCACTTTGTAGGCTCATTGTTTGATAATAAAACGAATTTTCGCGTGGAGTGTTTTATCGACACTTCAGGAGCTATGAAAGAAAGTAGTGGGCGTATTCACGTGACTATATTAATTAATGGATGGTTCGGTACACCATTATGGACTAAATGTTTTACTGCAGCCTACACGGTGAGCTCAGCGACTATGCTTGTCATAAGAAGCGCTTGCCTGTCGTAGGAGGTGACTCACTGACTTGGTTGGTGCATGTCAACGTATCCCAATTGCGTAGATCGTTCCTCACGTCAGTCACTGGCTTGTCTGGTCCAGACTCGATTATTTACCGCCGTCATATAGCTTAAACATTGCCTACTGCGGTGTTAAACAATAAACATGCAGAACAAGGTGAGCTTTGTGTTGGTGGCTGTGACATAACCCGATGTCACTGTTCACTCATGTAGGTACTGTCTACACACATGTATCCTCCACAGACTGTGTTGAGTCCGGGGAGATGCTTAGAAAGGGCTTGACCGACTCCGTGGTCTAGTAGATAGTTTCTTCCCGGGAAGCGGGGGTTGGTCGGGTAGCCTGACGGTTAAAGCGTTCGCTCGTCACGCCGCGGATCCGGGTTCGATTCCCGACATGGGTACAATGTGTGAAGCCCATTTCTGGTGTCCCTGGGCGTTATATTGTTGGAATATTGCTAAAAGCAGCGTAAAACCATACTCACTCACTCCCGGAGAGCGAAAGGTCGGTGGTTCGATTCCCGACCGCGTCATTCCAACAAGGGGAAGAAGCAAGGACTGGTAGGCTCAGCCGGAATGTATGTGAGTGGGGTATCAATGTTAAACTGTGGGATGGTGTCTCAGTGGATGAGCACTAATGCACGCACGCACGCATGCACGCACGTGTGCGTAAGCATCGCTAAATATGTGCAAACATTTTGAACGCGACGCTAAACGCATCTCGCCTCTCCAGCAACGGGCCGACCATTTGATATCTGGGACTGGAATTCTTTAGATTTAAATTTTCCCGAAAATGCTTGATAACAAATGTCTTAGGATTAACCAAAAAAAACCTCGAATTACTGTACATGCTGAATCTTTTGCAAAAATGTGCTTAGGATTAATAAAACTGATTTCACTGGCTTCTGATCCAGACTATTTACAGTCCATAGTAAACTAAATACTGCGGCGTTGAACAACATTCATTCTCTTAATTCTTCAGGTTGCCGTGTCCGGCATGCCAGTTGAAAATGGACAGTTGGGTAAGTCGACACAAACCCATTTAGCAAGTAAATAACCTTCCGGACATCTTGCGGTTATTGGTGAGCAGAACTCTGTGAACATGCACAGGGGAAAACCACCAATCGTTAATTCTAGGGCTCCGTAACTATATATTGTTTGTTTGTTTAACGCCGTACTCAGCAATATTCCAGCTGCATGACGGTGTTTTTTAAATAATCGAGTCTGGACCAGACAATCCAGTGATGTCATCATGAGCATGGATCCACGCAATAGGGATACCATGACATGCATCAACCAAGTCAGCGAACCTGACCACCCGACAAGGTTCGAAGGTGTGTACAAGGTTTGAAGCCCATTTCTGGTGTCCGCCGTGATGTTGCCGTAATACCCCGTCCTGGAGAGCGGAAGGTCCGGGGTTCCGATCCCCGGCCGCGCCATACCAAAAGACTGGTACTTGTTACCCTGTCTGGCGCCCGACATTAAGGGGCTAAAACAATGGCTGGTCGGCTCGGAGTCCGTATACTGGGTATGAGTAGGGTATTCACGTTAAACTGCGTCATGGTATCTCAGGGGGCTAGCACTATAAATCGGCATCAATCCGGACTAGTACAAGCAGTCACACACATACACGTGCATGCATGTCGCTATATAAGTGCAATAATCGTGGATGCGATGGCGAAAAACAACTCACTCACTCTGATGTATTTTATTTGGCCCTATAAATTTCAGATGGTGTCCTCAACACGGACCAACGGAATGAATTAAATCCAAATGGCCAAAGGTATGACGTAGATCCCAAGAACCCGAGGTATGACGTTAAACCCAAGGACCCGAGGTATGACGTTAAACCCAAGGACCCGAGGTATGACGTTAAACCCAAGGACCCCAAACCAATGGATCTTCGACACGATGTCGACCTCAAGGACCAAATGCAGGACCTAAATCCCAATGACCAAAAGTATGAAGTGTATCCAAAGGACCCGAAACCAATGGATCTTCGGCACGACGTCCACCTCAAGGACCAAATGGAGGACCTAGTTCCCAAGGAACAACGGCATGATGTAGATCTCAAGGACCCGAAACCCGTGGATCTTCTGCACAATGTCGACCTCAAGGACCAAATGCAGGACCTTCATCCCAAGGACTCGAAACCCTTGGATCTTCTGCACAATGTCGACCTCAAGGACCAAATGCAGGACCTACATCCGAAGGACTCGAAACCCTTGGATCTTCTGCACGATGTCGACCCCAAGGACCAAAGGCATGACGTAGATCCCAATGACCCGAAACCCATCGATCCTCGGCACGATATCAACCTTAAGGAGCATCCGTATGACGTCAAGTCCAAGGACCAAAGGTATGTCCGCCCCAATGACGGAAGGTCGGCCTCCCTTGACGAGACACTTGTCGCCGGTGACACCCCATATATCAACGTGGAACCCAAGGACCAAAGATATGACGTCAGACTCGAGGACCAAAGGCAGGACGTAGATCCCAATGACCAAAAGTATGCTAGTCCCAAAGACAGAAGTTCAGCCTCCCTTGATGAGACACTTGTCGCCGGTGACTCGTTTTATATCAAAGTGGAACCCAAGGACCAAAGATATGACATCAGACTCAAGGACCAAAGGCAGGACGTAGATCCCAATGACCAAAAGTATGCTAGTCCCAAGGACGGAAGTTCAGCCTCCCTTGATGAGACACTTGTCGCCGGTGACTCGTTTTATATCAACGTTCAACCTAAGGCCCAATGGCACGATGTAAATCCCAAAGACCGAAGTTCAGCCTCTCTCGATAAGACATTTGTCGTCGGTGACACGTCAAAAATCAACGTCGAACCCAAAGACCAACGGTATGATACCGAAGACAATCGGTATGACGTCAATCCCGATGACCAAATGTATGACTTCAATCCCGATGACCAAATGTATGACGTCAATCCCGATGACCAAATGTATGACGTCAATCCCGATGACCAAATGTATGACGTCAATCCCGATGACCAAATGTATGACGATCCCGAGGACCAAATGTATGACGGCGAGGAGCAACCAAATAATGCCATTAGGCAATCAGAAGATGACTGGCAAAGTACTATCCATACGAAAGAACCAGAGGAAGACACCGCCCAGAACACACCACCGTTTACCGTGTACGGCAAAGTCGGGGCTAGAATTGATGTGGATCTTAAGTCGGATGGTTCTGCACGCGAGATCACTGCTCCCAAAAAGTCTGCGCTTTCAAGTATACTAAAACAACACCCAATGACCATACTTTTGAGTCATATATTACTAGCCGCCGTCCCACAGCGTGTACAAGGAAAGGTTCGACCCGTCCCTCCACCAAGAAGTGCTTCCTTCGAGGATTCTGACAAAGTCCAGCCAAGTGCAACCAAAAAAGCCTTTGTGGATGTCAACATCAAAGCCATGGAGCCAAGCCCCAACTCCATTGAACCCAAACTGCGAACAGTGTCAGAAATTTTGGTAGGAGTTAAAAAGCACACAAACAATGACGGAGTGGAAAGTAAAGACCATAGGGCATTTACGAGTATACTCACATACACAAGTATTGCTATTGTCATATTTGTTGTGTTGGCCTTTCTCACGATGATGACATTGCTGTGTTGGTTTGTGCAACATATGTAACATCAGCTCAGTCCGCAAATAAAACCTGCACTTGCCCTATCTCAGTTTGTTCATTGTCCACAAGTGAAGTGGCCCCATTCAGTGCCTCAATCGAGAAAATATTTTTTTTACAGAGCTTTCCGTGAAGATCCGAGATAGAGTAGGTCTTCAGCAACCCATGCTTGCCGTAAAAGGCGACTGTGCATGTCGTAAGAGGTGACAAACGGGATCGGGCGGTCAGGCTCGGTGACTTAGCTTGATGCACGTAATCGTATCCGAGTTGAGTAGATCGATGCTGATGTCAATAAACAACCCAACCAACCATGCCTGAAACCTATTATCCGCCTCCAAATCCCTGTTCGCGCAGCTTGTTTTCAGGTTTGTCAGCACCATACACGTGCTCATAGGTTTCACCAATAGGTCAACGTCAAATGAAACCACATCAAGCTGATTACCATGCTGTAACAAACAATGCATTGCGGCATAAAACAGATCTCACTCATTCTGTGTACATTGGGGAGTTTCCGGGGTAGAATAGGTCTTCAGCAACCCATACTTGCCGTAAAAGGCGACTATGCTTGTCGTGAGGCGACTGACGGGATCGGGGGGTCAGGCTCGCTGACTTGGTTGATGTATGTCATCGATCCCATTTGCGTGGATCGATGCTTATGTCAATCACTGGATCGTCTGGTCCAGACTCGATTATTTTACAGACCGCCGTCATATAGCTGGAATATTGCTGAGTGCGGCGTTAAACAACAAACAAACAAACATTGGGGAGTTTAAAAGCAAACGACAGACTTCCAGACTCTAAAATAAATATAATAAAAGCGACTATGCTTGTAAGAGGCGACTGATGGGATCGGGTGGTCACGCTCGCTGACTTAGTTGATGCATGTCATTGTATGTCAGTGGCGAAGATCGATGATCATGTCAATTACTGGATTGTCTAGACTCTATTTACAGACTACCGTCATAAAGGTGGAATATTACTGAGTGCGGATTTCAACAACAATGTCATGCTTCTTGTGAAAGGCGGCTAAATTGGGGATCGGGTGGTCATGCTTTGTCTGATCTTAGCGTCCCACACCAATGGTCGCCGACAATATGTGATCAGTTATTGCTGTGGTGTTGCCCATTTACAGGTCACCGTAAAGTAGCTGAATCATTGGTGACTGTAAATCAAATACAGAAATTCGCGAAATTTCATGAATCGCAGACTGACATTAGTCACAGTAATAAACTTATCTTATTTGAAAATATGTATCTAAATAAAATGAATGCAAAAGGAGCCCAGAATAATGCTTAACTTATGAGAGTTGAGGCGATCTGCGCTTGTCCAATAATTCTACACTTGAGTTGGACTCCATTTCTTTTATTTATTCTCTTGGGTCTGGGAGAAAGACATGAATCGGTGATTATTGTTTTACACTGACGTAATGTAACGGGTCGGCTTGACATAATTGATTCTTGGTATAACACAAGGCAGAGAACGACCCTAGCCGACAAGGTATGATGACAGACTACGTGCGTTCGATTATCAACATTGAAGTGACATGCAGCAACCGATGTTTTCACATTTCTGGCAACCAGGGTTGACTATATTCAACATGAGTTAAACAGTGTTCATCAAGAGCAGATCAGGGTGGTACCCAAATATACTGACCAAAAAGTTCGAGACTATGAATATTTTGGGGGACGTTTTTTTGGAGAGAAGACTGAGTACACAATTTCACAAACATATCCGCAAAATTATTCATGACCCTAACGTTTTTGTTAAGAATAATTGCATAAATTGCAACCTTTTATCATATACTACTCAATATTTGCTAAGGGCCAAAGTAGTATTTAGTCAATGGCGGTGTTCTTAGCAATTATTGAGTCGTATAATACTTAACATGAGTGCTATAAAACAACTGAGCAGTAAACCACCGTTCATTGCTTGGCAAATCTGTCATTATCCCTTTTTTCCATTTGCATATAAATCAACAAGAAAGCTCTAAATAACGCGTAGAACATCATAGATGCACAATCATAATCGAATTTGCATTAATTTTAAAGTATATATATCCACAATCGAAAGTTAAATTTCCTCGACGGCTATCCAAATACATACAATTAATACCAAGTTCGTATCATCGTATCCCAATTGCGTAGATTGATGCTCACGATTTCAATCACTGGACTGTCTGGTCTAGACTCGATTATTTACAGACAGCCGTCACATAGCTTGAATATTGCTGAGTGCGGCGTTAAACAACAAACAAACTTATATTCATTAAATGTTGTTATCCATGATTGAAAGAATAAATGAAACCAATTAGCTTTAACGAAAACACCACGTGGAGGCTGTTCATCTGAGCGCGGCAGTCTAAGGGTTAAGTAAACATAGGCAACATGGATCAACCAAACTATTATGTAAATGAGTTTACATGTGTTGACACTGGTCAACACAGGTTCATATAGCTCGTCCAGGGCATTGTAATCGAACGCAAGCCAGCACTATCAGTCAGGAACCCGTGAAGATCCGGGTTAGAACAGGTCTTCCACAACCCATACTTGTCGGAAGAGGCGACTAATGGGATCGGGTGGTCAGGATCGCTGACTTGGTTGATGCATGCCATCGTATCTCAATGATGTGGATCGATGCTCATTATATCAATCACTGGATTGTATGATCCAGAATCGATTGGTGAGTGCGGCGTTTAACAAACAAACAAATAATCAGGCAGGTGGCGTGTCCATCTGATACTCACGTTGGTTCCCTTGGACGTATATTCACTGCGTAAAGTTGCGTCCCTTAGCTGTTGTAGGGACCGCTAATCCTGGGTTCATATCCACTGGTTTTCCCTTTTCATAAATATTGGTTTATCAGCATCAAAACCGTGATCATGTTTTTCAGCAAAGTGGAAAATATCAAAGAATTTCGCGTTCCTTGCACATAACGCTGACACGCCGTGAGTGAGTGAGGGGTTTAACGCCGCTTTTAACAGTATTCCAGTTATATCACGGCGTGTCAGCTTAATGTGGGAGGAAAGCCCGAAGTGATGCAGGTCTCAGACGTTTACCACTTCGGTGAAACCCACGAGCACGGGTATGGTGCTGACAAACCTAGAAATATAATCGGGGGACACGCCGTGAGAGAACTGAAATACTGTTTAAAGCAGCCTAAAACACACTCGCTTTCTCCTCAGTCGTCTTAAACGATACGCATGGCATAAAGGGGACCCATTCTGCCTCGCGCACCCCATGGTTGAACGCAACCGATTAAGCACGGTGTTACCTATTCGCTATGCAGTTGGAGTGTGTGAGTGAAGTTGATTTAACCCCGCTTTTAGCAATATTCCAGCAATATCACGGCGGGAAATGGGCTTCACACATTGTACCCATGTCGGGAATCGAACCTGGGTCCTACCCGAAGTAGGGCCCAGTTGCACAAAGCGAACTTAGCGCTACGACTGCCGTAAGTCATATTAAAGTACAGTGTATGGGAATTACGATCGTCTTTGCGCTAAGATCGATTGTGGGACGGACCCAGAGCCCATTTGCGCTATGACTATCCATGTTAAGGACTTTGAGTTACGGTACTCGTAACACTAAACTCGCTTTGTGAAACAGGGCCCACAGCAAACGTGCTGAGAACACAATGGGATAGAAATAATATTTAAAACAAGTACACGTCTCCTTATACTACCGTTGATGTTTGATGATTAATTAAGCAGAAGGGTTTTAGAAGGCTCCGAATACGTCCATTGACTGTCACGGTGACGAAGGAGATATTATGAATTTCGCCATGATATCGAAATTCAATTTAAACACGGTATATGGTTATAAGAAAATGCCGATAAAAATATCAAAGATGTACTGACTGCAAAGACAGTCTGATTTTATTACGAGTCGATAGTTCAGATTCACAATGACCCGTCTAGATCAAACGTCAGTTATAAAGTCTTCTGGTAAGAAGGGCGGTGATATCAAGCTGTATCGATTCCCAATATTTCAACTCAAACCGATCGCTCTACAAAAACATTTATTTTTTCAACGAGTAAGAGAGTGCGCTTCCTTTACGACACATGGCATTGAACTCGGTCAATACTGTTGAGGTTATCTTCATGAACGCACCAGAATCCACATTAACGTTTCATGGGTGGTTGTGGGCACGGGCGGCCCACTCATCTAAGGCGCGGCAATTCGCTGTTGCGTCCCTAGGGGACGCAAGCAACCTATGATTGTGGGTTCGAATCCCGATTCGCGCACATAATGTTCCTAGGTTGGTCAGCACCATACCCGTGCACGTGGGTTTCCCAAAAGTCGTAAACGTCTAAGACCTGTATCACTTCGGGCTTTGATTCCACATCAAGCTAACACGCTGACACTATAACTGGAATATTGTTAAAAGCGGCATTAAACCAGGCTCACTCACTGAGGGGTGGTTGGGTGGCCCAGTTGATAAGGCTCCGTATTGTCAACACCCAACTTCACAAATCTATCTTAGTGCATGGCGAATGAACGTAGCCCCAACATTGTACAACAACACACAACCACAACTCGGGCACGAGTGACAGTATTAGCATCATTTCACGGCCCGCGTACGGAGACACACTAACACAACAGTCGAGGTTGAGATGTGATCTGTAGCATAAGCAGATCTTTAAGAATATTCTGAATAATGGCTAACGACATTTGAAAAATGTAGGTTAGTCTTCTGTTACACTGTAACTAAACTGGGGGCACTGGGGAGAGTGTGCAGAGTTGCGTCCCTTGGGCACGCCAGAAACCTATGATTGTGGGTTCGAATCCCGGTTCGCCCCAAATTATGTTTCTAGGTTTGTCAGCACCATACCCGTGCGCGTTGGTTTCACCGAAGTGGTAAACGTCTAAGACCTGCATTACTTCGGGTTTTCCTCCCACATTAAGCTGACACGCCGTGATATAACTGGAATACTGTTAAAAGCGGCGCTAAACCCAACTCACTCACTCACTCACTGTAACTAAACTCCCAACATAAGACCTGCAATGCATTTCAAATATTTTCAACACCTCGTCTCACATTCAAATCTGAAATCAAACATATACACGCCGGGACCCTACCCTCACTCGTGGATAGCGTGCAAGTCTTAAACGCCTCTATTGCGTTTCCCAAACTCAACAACCACACATACACGCACAACTGAAATGCTGTTCAACTCGAGATCTCAGGGAGGGCAGATGTGAAATGGGCTAAAAGGTCGCCTTAAAGGTCACTGCACTTTCAAAGCCGGTTTTACAGTGCTAGCTCGACCCGTGAAGATCCGGGTTCAAACATATCTTCAGAAACCCATACTTGCCGTAAAAGGCGACCATGCTTGTCCTGAGAGGCGACTAACATGGGTGGTCAGGCTTGCTGACTTGGTTGATGCATGTCATCGTATACCAATTAGATCGATGATATCAATCACTATATTGTCTGGTCCCGACTCGATTATTTACAGACCGCCGTTATATAGCTGGAATATTGCTGAGTGCGGCGTTAAACAACGAATAACAACAGTGCAAGCTCACTGAGACAACAAACCGCAGTTTAACACGGACACCCAACTCATACACAGTGTACTGACTCCGACTCCTCCAGTCCTTGGTTTAGCCCCTTAATGTCGAGGGTCAACCACGGTGACAACAAGTACCATCGTTTAATGCTTTTTGGTATGACGCGGCCAGGGAATCGAACCACCAACCTCTCGCTCTCCAGACAGACGCTTTCAGCACAAACATCGTGAACACACGGTCGATCTCCCTGCACGCAGTTCACGAGGCGCACGTGCATCTTCATCCCGAGACTTTCACGAGGCGTACAGTGGGACACAATCGCCTGTTCGCCGGTACCTGGTTGAGGTGAGTGGTCGTCGCGCCGACTTGAAAATGACTGTTTGGGGAGATTATTTGTAAATGGGCGGATTTATTTTTTGAACCGATTGTTTCTTTCAGATGTATTTGATCTGCACCCTCCTAGCTGCGATCGTGGTGGTGAGTGTCTTCTTCTTCATCTGAAAGCTGCGCACGGAGACCTTGGACAGTCATATGCTACCTAAAACGATATCGTGAAGCCTTGTCCAGGCGGTTAAAGTTGTTTTGACAATAGACAATTGTGGAAAGCACTTCCTCAAATGCCCGTCTATTCTGTCGTTTATATCGAAGGCACCTTGATAATATTGCTCACGTAGTATTGAGTATAAACGTCAGCGTGCATTGTTTTCTTTACATGGAGGGGTAAAATTACTTTGGTGTAAAATAGACTTTGCGAAAAACACATTCTTTACGTCGCCTTGTTATAATCGATGGTCCAGTTTCTCGTCAAGTAATGTTACCATTTCAATATCTATTTCAGGGCAAGTCCCTTGCCGCATTCCCAAAAGGCTATTTATTGAAAGGTATGCTTCCTCAAATGTAGTAAGTTACAGATAATCTACTCGTCTTGTGCAAGGATTTGTTTTGTTTTATTGGTTGTTTAACGCCGTACTCTGCAATCTTCAATCTGTATGACGGTGGTCCGTTAATAATCGAGTCTGGACCAGGCGATACAGTGATTGACATGAGGATCGATCTACGCAAATGGGATACGATGGCATGCATCAGCCAACGACAAGCATAGTCGGCTTTTGTGACAATCATTGGTTGCTGAAGACCAATTAAATATTACAACTTCCTGAAAACAGTAATATTTTTTGGTGGAACTTCTCATAATTTGTGAATATTGTTTTGTGGTTTTGTCCAAATTGTCCATCTTTCTGATGTCAGTAACTCCCCAGTGTGGCAGTAGCGAAAGTGACGAAGCTGTAATCAAAATCGTCTCCGACCTCGACTTCAAGGGAACGGCAATATGTGCCGGCGGAGCCAAGGTGCCCTTCGAACGTATCGACAAGGCCACAGCCCTACTTAAAGTGACGTACGGCAAGGGGGGCGCTGGCAAATGCCAGTTCAATGTAAGTATATGTTACAACGCTGTCGCTAGGTCCGTATAAAGAGTCGTCCACGAAGACCCAACGTATGAAATGTTAGACCAAAGAGAACAATGTTCTGTCTCCCCTCTTATCACCAATGGAATGGTATTGATGAAATGTATAGACAATGTTTGACCCGTTTTTTAATACATTATAAAGATATATACTAAACTGATAACGCATGCCCTCCTCCCCCTACCCAATGATTGTCGGTTTTGAATGGGGACACCTCTTTCAAATTATTAAAAGTACAATTGAGTTTATCCGTTGAGCCATTCCGTTTAGTTTCATACACAATGATCATGTTTATGGTCCCTTAACTGGCGTTTTGCAACAGCATTGTGGCAGGTATATAAAACACCTAAATATTGGCAATATCGGGAAACATTTTCTGTTTCGAAATGACTATTTTTCTTACCTCGCAGAAACGCGACAAAGTTCGTGTGTATGTCATAAAAGTCAAAGTGGCATATGGCGAGGAAGGTAGCCTTGTATACCAAGCGGAGGAGGAACGAACGATTTCTTGTACATTCGACTCCAAGAACAGCAACCAGACTCAAGGCAGTCTCATCACGGCTGGGTAAGTCACGCATGTATACACCACCAAACCCCCCCCCCCCCCCCCCCCCCCCACACCGCACCGCACCCACACTAACACACTAGTCAAAGTGAATGTCTAGCATTGGGGTCCCATCCGCATCTTCCGTTCCCCACATAAATGGGAGAAGATGAATATTCCCCTAAACCGTTGAGAACCACAGGACCCACTTAACCCCATGACCGCCTCCGTGGTCTTATGGATAGAGCGTCTGTCCGGAAAGCGCGAAGTCGAACCCCGACCGTGTCATGCCAAAAGACGTTAAAAAAGGTATTTGCCGTTTCCCTTCTCTGCTCGGCATTAAGAGGATAAAAGGACAGTCTGTTTTGGGTATTCATGTCAAAATGCAATATTCCAGCTATATGACGGGGGTATGTAAATAATCGAGTCTGAACCGGACAGTCCAGTCATTAACATGACCACCCGATCCCGTTAGTCGCCTCTCATAACAGTCAATGGTTTCTGAAGACCAATTCTAACCCGGATCTGTACAGGGCGGCTAATTTCACCATACTTGATCCTTTACACGACGGTCATCCTCGGGGACATTTCTAGGAGCTATTTTAATCTGGCAGGTTGATTGCGCCGTCGGCCCTGTCCAACTACCACGGTCCAGCGGCTACGTCCAAGCTGACACTGCAGCTGACCGATGTCCTGGGCAAGGACATGCTAGGGCGGAAGGTGTGGCGCAGCAGGAAGGTGCAGCTCAAGGGCACCGCCAGCGGTCAGTCTTTCTATTTCTATCCCTTTACAAAGTGTTGACAGACTTTCTAATCACTTTTGATTTTATAGGCGAAGGGATGCAACATTTCTCATTCCTTTCTGATCTCATGGAAACTTATCAAGGAGCATTGGAATGGCCATCTGGTTAAAGTGTTCGTTCGTCATGCCGAAGACCTTGGTTCGTTTCCCCACATGGGTACAATGTGTGGAGCCCATTTATGGTATCCCCTCGCCGTGATATTGCTGGAATATTGCTAAAAGCGGTGTAAAACCATATTCACTCATTCAATGCTGTATCATAATATAGGTTTGGTCTAAAATGCGACGAGGCGATTATAATTTTTCAGAAGCTGCCTGTAATAACGTATTGTTTTTCACATAAAAAGTATTGTTCCATACGACGGATCACCTTTTCTTTCACAAGTTTAATTTTACTTTCTTCCCATTGGTCTAAAAAACGCCCATCTATTTCAAAATCATATTATAAATATCGCTTAAAATGTTAACGTGTTTTATAGAAACTTTCCTTCTCGCAATCTTGTCTCGTATCTCATTCTAAACTTGTATATCAATGCAGCCCATGTGTTTTAAGGCCGAAGTATTACGACATTATATTTGGAACCTATTTCTTTCCCGAAATAACTACAATGTGTGAGGGCGGTCTGTGAAAAAAAGGGGTCTGAACCAGACAATCCAGTGATTGACATCAATCCACGCAATCGGGATACGATGACATGCATCAACCAAGTCAGCGAGCGTGACCACCCGATTCCGTTAGACGTCTGTTTCGACAAGCATGGATTGCTAAACATCCATTCTAACCCGGATTGTCACAGGTTGCCATGATATCAACCCTCTGCCCATGCATGTTTACAGGTTCTAGCGGAGAGAAGGGCGTGAAGCCGGTGGAATGTGACGCCATTGGTCACTCGTCTGGCCGGCGGTACGCAGTCATCCGAGCAGGGTACGTTATGACCAAGGCATCGAATCTGTGTCTTCATATACAGCTAGAAACTAATTAAGCACCCCCTGGCGCAACAGTGATATACCCGTTTACGAAAATGCTAGGTTTATGATACTCATTCATGGAATGGCTGTCAAACTCGAGTATGGTCATGACATTAACTGACTGTCGCCCAAACAGCCATCCGGACGGAGAGAATCGTACCGTTCAGTTTCAGGAGCACTTTTATATTGATGCAAGAATGGGTATAAAACTGGCAAATATTCTTTTGTTTAGTCCACATATATAACCATGACACACAGGAGGCTGTCAGAAGCATTCGTTACCACGTCATTGGCATACTTGACACGGGTATGACATAGAGCCATTGGACATCAACTTGGCCATAGTGTCGGCTGACTCGTACGAAAAAGGATAGACAAGTGAAGTAGAGGACCGTCGAGGTCCACACATGACAATAATACACATCATTCTCTGTATTAGTCAAGAGTCTCATCTTACACAAGACATTAATTTCTCCACCATAGCTGGGACGGTTGGGTACCCCAGTGTTTAAAGCGTTCGCTCGTCACGCCGAAGACCCGGGTTCGATTCCCCACATGAGTTCAAAGTGTAAAGTTTGGTATCCCCCGCCGTGATTTTGCTGGAATATTGCTAAAAGCGGCGCAAAACACCAAACACGCCCGCTCCACCATGGCTCAGGTTTGACGCGACAGATACCTTGTTGGACAGGTACCTTGTTGGACAGATACCTTGTTGGACAGATACCTTGTTGGACAGATACCTTGTTGGACAGATACCTTGTTGGACAGATACCTTGTTGGACAGATACCTTGTTGGACAGATACCTTGTTGGACAGATACCTTGTTGGACAGATATCGTCGTAACATCAGGAGGTGCTTCAATAGTTTTTAGGTGTATAGTTGCAATTTTATGACATAAATATCTATAAAGCTGCAAAACGTCATGAATATTTACGGATCTCAACAGTTCGACGAAAAGCTGAAAACAAAATGTCCGATTTCCTCAACGGTTTACCTTTTGAAAATTAATTTAACCTACACAGATGCGGGGACGGTATTGTCTTTCCGAAGGATGCTGGTTTCATCACTGACGGCCTTGTTACCCGGAGCCCATTCTTCGAGACTTTCGGCATAGAGAACGATACAGCTTTGAATTTTCAATGCAACTTTACTTTATGCCCGAACAAATGTGATGGAGTAAGTATTTCGTTTCTTGACAGGCACTTGTGTACAAATATTTCGTCTAACATGACTGGTACATTTTGACCGCCCAATCACACAATCCAGTGATTTGCTCAGTTACATGTTGACTGATTCGACAGCAACTTTCAACCAAGTTATGTTAATGACGTCACACAATCGCCATTTTGTTTTTTTCCTTCCCTCAATGGTTTCTGAATCAGCTGATTTAACTTGACTGTTGTTGACTGGAGTTGACCAACGTTTCCCTATATCAATGCTCTAAATTGGGCAGTGGTTAGAGCGTTCGTTCGTCACGCCGGAGACCCGGTTTCGATTCCCCCACATGGGTACACTGTACGAGTCTCCATATGTCTGAAATAATGCCGATGAGACGTTAAATGTTAATTCTCACTGAATGTGTGTGGCATAGCTGGCGTTCCCTTGCCGTGATATTGCTTGAATATTGCTAAAAGCGGCTTAAAACAATACTCGCTCGATGCTCCATAACTGAAAACTAGAAAGTTAACTAAGTCTTTGACGCATACATTTTCACTATTTGTGCATATTTATAACCTTATTTTTATTCGTACAACATCAATTGTGAAATGTGAAAAATTATTTTCCAGGACTCTTGCAAATCCGTGAGAAGACGTCGCTCAGAACCTCACCAAGGTATGTCTCGGTTGGTTTGGCCTACATTCACATTGGTCCACAAACTTAAGAACATGGCTTCTAAAAATATCTAAATTTATATCGGTCCTTACGTCGCACGACTAGCAGTCGTAATGATCCTCAGTGGTAACGACTTGAAAGGAATCATTATGGTAAAATCACCAACACCTTGCAGTTGGACGTTACCTCGTACAGCAACTTCAAAAACAGAATACCTCCTCTAGCAACCAACTTATCACATAATTCATATAAACACGTTCCACTCAAAAGCAGTTGAAAAAGCGCTCGATTCTTTCATGCTACTATAGTTAATCAAATTATAGTATCTCATTTGTTTGTTGTATAACGCCGCATTCAGAAATAGTCTAGCAATGTCACGGCCTGTTCGACAGTCGGGTGATTGACACCATCAGCATCGTTCCACGCAATTGGGATACAATGACATGCATCAACGCGTCGGACCACCCGATCCCGTCAGTCGCCTTTTACGACGATCGGTTCTAACCCGGATATTCACGGGTCCTTAAGTGATATGAAAAAATCGGGTTTTAGGTGTTTGAGCATCTCTTATTAAAATAACTTGCAGATCCAGATATGCTGGCTGGTGGCAACATGTTTGTGGAATCGGAACTCTTCGACCTCGCCAAGCCGGAACCAGTGAACCACATGATTGAAAGTCACGTCATACAGCTCATGGTCGAGGATGGTCGCATCAGAGATGGTGCCATCTACTGGTCCGCGATACTAGGCCTTGGATTACTCGTCGTGACGTCATTTGCAATATCCCTTGCAACCTGTGTGGGGCCACTCCGTGTCAGAGCGAGAGACAATGTCAAGGCGTAGCACCATCTGAATTAAAACCCTGGCAAACTCATTACTGTTCGTTCTTACTTCCCACTCAATCTCGCAAGATCCCAAGCTTATTCATCCTTTGCTTAGATCAGTTAGTCTTTTTGTTTAACGCCGCACTCGGCAATATTCCAGCTGTATGACGGAGGTATATAAATATAATCGATTCTGGACCAGACAATCCAGTGATTGATATCAAGAGCATCGATCCACGCAATTGGGATACGATGACATGCATCAACCAAGTCAGCGAGCCTAACCACCCGATCCCGTTAGTCGCCTTTTCCGGCAAGCAGAGTCACCTTTTACGGCAAGCATGTGTTGCCTAATATCATTTTACCCCGGATTTTCACGGGTCACTTGAATCAGTTTGTTTGTTGTTTAACGCCGCACTCGGCAGTATTCCAGCTATGTCACGGCGGTCACTTGGATCAGTAATAGGATAACCTTTACATGGGATTTCACACCTTAATAGTTGCAGTGGCACTTTAATTGCCGAATGCGGAGATTAACGACAAACAAACTTGAAAGGATACGGTAGTCGTTTGGTTTGTTGTTTAACGCCGCAATCAGCTATATGACGGCGGTCTGTAAATAATCGAGTCTGGACCAGACAATCCAGTGATTAATAAATGAGCCTCGATCCACGCAATTGGGATCCGATGACATGCATCAACCAAGTCAGCGAGCCTGACCACCCGATCCCTTTAATCGCCTCTTTGAACAAGCAGGTCGCCTCTCACGGCAAGCATGGGCTGCTGAAGACCTATCCTACTCCGGAATCTGATACGGTATTCACACTTGGAGACTTGATTAATATACTCCTCAAACGCAGTTACAGAACATGCGATTATTTCATACGAGATTACCTATATTAGGAAAGAATCTGATGTTCTGTAACTTCGTTTGAGTGGTATGCATAGACGGAATAATACTCCGACGACGTGAATCATTGCTCATAATATAATCTCCGATTGTCTGGTCAAGACGGGATTTACATGCCTCGGTCATATACAGGAATATTGCCCAGATTCGTTTCGAAGGTCTCCAGTATATTATAGTATAATGGAAATATTGTCCAGTCTAGATAAGTACAGGATGCCTGTTCTTCTCTACAAACGAATAGTTTGGTCACGGCTTTTGAGTTAGAGCTACAGATAACCTGCGTATTTTCGTAATATAACCCCCCAAAACACATTCAAAACCCAATTACATTCAATAAATGTACAGAAACGCAAGCATTAAATGAAAAACTCTAATGTATGAAAACAGCATGAGTAAATACCCAAATGAAGCTTTTGCAGCTAATTCCATAAACGCAATTACGAGCTAATTTACTGTCCAAGTCGAGTATAATTTGAACCTTTTATATACATCTAAAACATTATTTTATCTTATTTTGAAATCTTAAAATGTTCACTAATTTTGGAATAAAAACAATAGTGATGAATAGATGAGTTAAAATATATTGGTTACCAAATGAAAAATGTAATAAATTAAATCCAATTACAATAAAAACCTTGGAGTAAAAGCTCAATTGCTCAAAAAAATATCTGAAGTTCTGGAAGCTGCAGCTCAAACGTAATAAGATCCGGGGTAGAATAGGTCTTCAACCCTTGACTGCCATAAAAGGCGACTATGCTTGTAAGAGGTGACTAGCGGGATTCGATGGTCATGACTCGTTTGATGCATACCGTCGTATCCCCATGTCGTGGATCGAAGCTCATGTCAATCCATGGATTGTCTGGTCCAGACTCGATTTTATACAGACCGCCGTCATACAGCTGGAATATTGCTTTGTGCGGCGTGCAGCAACAAACAGAATATCAAAACATGAAATACGAATTTTTCGGTCCAGAAATCACTAACAGCCCAAAATATCACTATCAATAATATCAATATTTGTTTCAGTATGAATATCTATTCTGAAATTATTCTTACTGACATGGATATTCACCCAGGACAAACACCAAGGTGTACTGCACCCGCTTCAGGCTTGCCTGCCTCTTCCTCAACCGGATCAGGGATGCCCTGATTGACACGGATGCGTCCTTTGTGTAACCTACGTGTCAACCAGGAAATCTTATGTCGTTGTAAGTCCATGCCTGCTGTTTTGATAGGATTACCTTGGATTATTTGCTGCTTCTGAAGGTGAAATACATCGATATTGGCATCATGCCAGCTTGTTTCATCGACAATGCCCAACATTTGGCCGCCCACACATATCGGGGAGATGTTTTTATTTTTGTTTCTCGATTCAAACCAAAACTTATTTCATAAAGAACTCCTATTTACTCGT
This sequence comes from Haliotis cracherodii, assembly GCF_022045235.1. Classification (NCBI taxonomy): domain Eukaryota; kingdom Metazoa; phylum Mollusca; class Gastropoda; order Lepetellida; family Haliotidae; genus Haliotis; species Haliotis cracherodii. The sequence continues at coordinate 36,429,491 of NW_027266308.1, forward strand.
CCGTCCATACCAAAATCCAGTGATTGATATCATGAGCATCAATCCACGCAATTGGGATACGATGACTAACGTGATCGGGTGGTCAGGCTCACTGACTTGGTTGATGCATGTCATCGATCCAAGTCGCGTGGATCGATGCTCATGATATTAATCACTAGCTTGTCTGGTCCAGACTCGATAATTTACAGACCGCCGTCATACAGCTGAAATATTGCCGAGTGCGGCGTTAAACAACAAACAAACAACATGTCGGTATGCAATATATTTAAATCTGTATTATATACTAAGTGAGCGCGCGCATGCATATGATATTATATATTTGAGCACACGGAACCAGGTATCCGCTAAATGGTGAGCGTATCCTGTCCCACCGGTATAGATCATTAACGCATGCAAAGTCAAGTCAAAAGAACATACGGTATAAGTTAAAATTGTGAATTACATCGGACATAATATTTTTTAGTCTTGTATCCTTCAGATTCGCCTTTATCAGCGTAGAACCCTCTAGTCTTACAAAGTACTGACAAGTTAACGTTGTCAGTCGTATTCCCAGACATGTGTCGTATGTGCCACCATAACGTAACTTGTATCTGATGTCAAACAATGTCTCAGACCCATTCGAAATTCACAATACCAAGAGCGTTTTCATGGCAGCGGCCCAAAATGATCTGATCATAACAGACCTCTGATCTCAGAATTATATGCTGATATAACGTTAATTAACCCCTTGGCGAAAGCATGAAAAACCCTTTCTCACGTTGTGGAATATCAGCGTTTTAGTTTTCCTGAGGGACACACCACTTAATAATATGTTGGGATGGAGCTTTGATTTGTGTGCGAGACAAAATATTTGTTCACTCAGTGCTTCGAACACAATTTGTTTACGATCCAAACAAATCTTTTTCACCAACAACTCATTGTTTTTAGAACACTAAGAATGTCCAGTTCACGACTTTGTGTGTGAACCGGATCACATATTTCTTATTTCAATAACTTCGGACAATTTTTCAACAATTTATTTGTTCAAATAGAACACGTTTGCAAGGTGTCCTTCCAATGTATTGAGCGCGATTCTACACACATTTTATATAGGTCATTTGTTCGCATTTTTTCAATTTCTTTTCGTGACCTTCCTCTGAAATGAATGACCTGTATCCACACGTTCAACCCCTGCTTATCGGGATACCATATGCTGAAATGTTATATCAATGTTATTGTTATCAGAAATGACAAATAAACGCATCTGTATAAAACAAACCCGTCTATATCAACGTCTGGACTGGGTTTGACTGATAATGGCCACAAGTAGTTTCATGTCTGTTCAAATCACCATGATCGGATTTTAATTTCCACCACTGTGAATGACGTCCTGTTACTAACGTACTGAATGACGTACTGTGAGGGGTTTTCTTTTTTCTAAAACACAAAACCGCGTAAACTCAATTGGCGAAACAACATCTGTACAAATCGCCAAAAATGGTTTTCTTTTACCACAAGGGCGTTGAAGGGTTAAAACTACTTCTCCCAAATCACGACATCATGGGAACCGAAAGTGCCCAGATGATATCGTCACAAACAGATTCTACTTGTCCGAGTCTTCACGATGAGAGATAAGACACTGATGGCCTACATGTACATGTACATGGCTGTGTGTCATGATAAGGAGTATCTCTAAGTTAAAGTATCAAAATTGAAATAAATTTTATTTTATTTTAATTTTGAAAGGCATTGCGATTGGGTATGGTTTTACGCCGCCTTTTAGCAATAATTAGAACTTTCACCAGAAATGGGCTTCACACATTTTACCCATGTGGGGAATCGAACCCGTCCTTTGGATTGACGACATGCATTTGGAGCTTACGCAACTATGAAGCAAGATCTACAGATGTCAAATTCCTACTTGTGGATAGTCTCACAAGATTTATGAGTTTCTTCTAGCCCCTTCATTGTGTGCATCATTCACAGACCTGTGATAACAGACAACCAGCGCTGCTTGAGGTTTCCCCAACACACTATGCTAACACTGTGATATTACGTGATATCAAAGCTGCGTCAAAATCAAACCTACACTGTTCTCCTGGGTTCCGCGCGTTTTAATGCGTTTTAATGCGTTTCGTGAGTGGTGCTATACGCCTCTTTGGACAGTATTCCAGTTATATCATAGCATGTCAGCCGAATGTGGGAGGAAAGCCTGAAGTGATGCAGGCCTCAGACGTTTACCACTTTGGTGAAACCCACGAGACAAACCTTGAAACATAATCAGGGCGAAACCTTCATGCGTTTAACCAGAGACAAGGTAGAACATAGGTACATACTCAGACTTGTAAGAGGCGACTAACGGGATCTGGTGGTCAGGCTCGCTGACTTGGTTGATGCATGTCATCGATCCCAATTGCATGGATCGGTGCTCGTGATATTAATCACTGGATTGTCTGGTCCAGACTCGGATTATTTACAGACCGCCGTCATATAGATGGAATATTGCTGAGTGCGGCGTTAAACAACAAACCAAAACCAAAACTTAGCCTGTTGCTCACACTAATGAAGCTAAATTTATTAAATCAATTATTTGATTGGTATTTTCATGGGACATCTAACTCTCACATTCTAAACCTTCTGAGCCATTTCTGAACCTTTAAATGAAACCATTTGTGTGAGTATTACAATACCTGGCATTTTGAAAGTGAGTTTGTTTGGGCTCCCCACCGAAGGCAGGGATCTGTTATTGCCCCTCTGCTCTTTCCATTACATTACAAACACACTGAAAATGCTACGCACGTCGCAATGCGGTGATGGCACATACCGAACGTTTCTCCTCTGGTGGGGGGTCGGGTCGGGCTGGCGGATAGGTTTAAATCCCAACACTGGGGGCAGATTTAGGGCTGGTGTTATAGCCTGCCAAAATTCTGTACACACTATAGGGGGGGGGGGGGGGGGGGTTGGTGTTGGGGGTTACAATCTGTGGACGAGACCTGTGTTTTTTCGCACTTAATTTTGGTCTAAATTCAATGGATTTGAATAGGAGTATATCGGAGTCGGTGAGTTTGGTTTGCAGTTATGTCAAGGCGTGTCGCAAGTTTGAGAAACTTGGATGTGCATGTATACAAAACATTGTGTTGAACCGCTTTGTTATCGACTTGCTGGGCTGCATTCGTGTGTGTCTTCGTATAGTTTTACCAACATGAATATTGGGTAAATAGTGAACATATATATACAGTGTACAATGGCCTTGAAGTTAAAGCCAGTTAAGATCGATGTTTCGGAACTGGATCTTATAATTGGGTGATCGAATTAAACATGATTATTAAAGCATGTTATAAACGTGAGATACCACCTTCTGAATTCCATATCCACAGCTCATCCGGTTATCTCGAACTCCGTTGTCTCGATATGTCGTTTAAATATGTTTGTTTGTTGTTAACGCCGCACTCAGGAATATTCCAACTATATGACGGGGGTTTGTAAATAATTGAGTATGGACTCGGCAATCCAGTGATTGATGTCATGAGCATCTATCCATTTTACGGAAAGCATGGGTTACTATTCTATCCGGATCTTCACGGGTGTAGGGGCACGTCGTCTGAGGCGCCGCGATTCGCTGTGCAGAGTTGCGTCCCTTGGGCGCACCAGAATCCTATGATGGTGGGTTCGAATCCCGATACGCCCCGATTATGTTTCTAGGTTTGTCAGCACCATACCCGTGCTCGTGGGTTTCATCGAAGTGGTAAACGTCTAAGACCTGCATCATTTCGAGCTTTCCTCCCACATTAAGCTGACACGCCGTGATATAACTGGAATGCTATTAAAAGCGGCGTTAAACCCAACTCACTCACTCACAGGTGTGTTGTTTAAGATTACACAACGCTGTGGTCCCTGCATAAACCTCATAGGCGTGCGTGTTTGTTCGTTAACGCCGCACTTGGCAATATTATGCCTTATGACGGCGGTCTGTACGTGATCGAGTCTGGACTCGACAGACCAGTGATTGACATCATGATCACGTCTCACGATGGCTCCTAAGTCAGCAAACCAGACCAACCCTTCGAGTCCCATCGGACGACAAGCATAGTTTGCTTTAGACTAATTCCTACCAATTTCTTATCGTGTTAATCTTTTATACACTATGGTACTCCGCATGTTTCGAACTCTGGACGGGGCCGCCTCCGTGGTGTAGTGAATAGAGGAGCTTCCGTCCGGAGAGCGGAGGGTCGGTTGTTCAATCCCCGGCCGCGTCATTCCAAAAGACGTTAAAAGATGGCACTTGTTGATACCCTTGCTGGCGCTGAGCATTAAGGCGAGAAAAAAACCAAGAACCATTCGGCTTGGAGTCAGTTCACTGAATCTGAATGGGGTATCCATGTTAAACTGCAACATGGCATCTCAGTGAGCAAGCACTATAAATATATATAGTTCTTGTCCGGACTAATACCGAGCAAGAATCTTGAATGCGACGTTTACCTCATTTCACCTCACCATCCACGAACTACGGTTATGTCGACATATTCGATGATACTAGAAATTCGTGTTAACAGCATCCATCGTTTCCTTAAAATCTAGGCAACTTTAACTTTTAGGAAGTCTCGTCTGCGATAGTTCGATATGTTCAACCCAGATAAAATATGTTATTCATTTAATTTATTATTATGATAATATTGAGGACCTGATTCGAATATCCGACAAAATAATATTTGACCTACACGTCTCGACGTCAATGACGCCCGCCTTCTAATAACGAAGACTTGTTGACAATGGAAATTGTATATTTGCACATATATCCGTAGGTTATTTCTCAAACATAAACCTATTCAGTAATGAACAAAAGATCAACACCCTCCATTGACAAGATCATAAAGTAGAAGCGATTTTGGAGTGCAAGCAAACGAAATGCACTCTTAAGAAGGAGTGTGGTTTGTCGTCAATCGAAAAAAAGCCCGACCGATGTACTAGTCAAACAGATGCCGAGCTCGCTGTACATCATGTGGAAATTAAACATGATAAAAGCGGAATGAATGGGAAACTGCGACAGACCAACAAATATGTCCGTGATTTGTAATCGATACTTATCACGCATGTGTAAATAGACTCACTTGTGTGTAGATCAGATCAATGTGTATTGTTCAGAGAGAGCAACACACACATGACAATACACAAAATAGTGTATGTCTGTCAATTACTCCATTGTGTTCGTGCCACATGTAAGTGGTAGTTGTTCTTCATAGTCTTTAATTTAATTTAATTTAATTTAATTAATTTTAATTAGTCTTATGTTAAAGGGGAGATCAAGGATACATTTTTCGCATGGCACTTGTAATTGGGTCTTTGAATATTCAACACATCTGTGTAATTTTATTATCTTTAGAACTATTTTCGATTAAGTTAACGGGAAACCATTCTGGTACCTGGACGTTTAAATTAGTGCCGTGGCTGAATGAGACATTCTGTGAAGATAACTTTTGTTTGTTTGTTTGTTTGTTTGTTTGTTGTTTAACGCCGCACTCAGCAATATTCCAGCTATATGACGGCGGTCTGTGAATAATCGAGTCTGGGCCAGACAATCCAGTGATTGACGTCATGAGCATCGATCCACGCAATTGGAATACAATGACATGCATCAAACAAGTCAGTGAGCCTGGCCAACCGATCCCGTTAGTCGCTTCTTACGACAAGCATAGTCGCCTTTTTCGGCATGCATGGGTTGCTGAAGACCAATTCTACCCCGGATCGTCACGGGTATAAGATAGGGTAACTAAACGGCCGGGCCAAAGAAAGTATACACCATGTTGGATGGTGGCTAAAATGAAACAAAAGAGAAATGGTTATTCAATAGGCGATATCATTGCATCACATCAAAGAATATCTTACAACCGATGACGTCTCAAGGAACATGGGATTTGAAATTTCAAATCCAGTTATCAAGTGTAAACTTTCTTTTTCCCATGTATTCACAATCTATACAATTTACTTGGCAGATAAAGTGGTTTTGCAATTGCAGGTATTAAATTCCGAGACAAAACTCCCCGTTAAGCGTTATGATCCCTAAATGCCCTCTGATGTGAAGCGTTAGTATAAAAAAACCAATTGAAATATTAAAAAACATCCTGTCTTCATCGCTTATGTTATGTGTGTATGTGAATACATCTACTAATGCTTGCAGACCCCTTCACTGACCAGACACCTTTTCTCTCATTTGCGTCGGGTCTTCATATTAACGTTATAAATTATAAAATTATTTAATTTCACGATAAAGAAATAAATGATTTTTATATTTACTCTTTAATTAGAGAAAACAGGGGCGATCAGGTCAGGAGCATATCACTCAGGTCAACTATTTCAATATTACTTCCACACTGTGTCATATTACACAGATATTCAAGACGACAAAAATGTCTTAAAATCTATTTATTAATGTGACAAGTTTCCTTCACATGCTGTTGTTACCTTCTGCAAAGATACAGGGCTCTGCTATGTGTATTGTTTGGAAAGCATGCTTTACACTATTTACATGCTTTGTAAATCAAACATTTACATGAAAAATGTATTATTGATTCAGTAGCCATTTGACAATCCACAACCTTGCAAATTTGACAGCGACATCATTTCAAAAGAACTATTTCGGCATTGTGATGAATAAAAATGTGTCTGGCTTTAAACTGGTTTGGAATCTCTGATATGTCCTGTAAGTCGTTGTTTAAATTGTTTTGCTTGAGAATTCACACCATGTGGAACAGAGTTTAAATTTGTTTTCTTCCAGACGAATTTGTAAACTAATTTCACAAGTGAAGTTTTTAGGAGGAGTCACTGTAGGTCACTATTGGAAGGCACCAAATCCTTTGATTTCCATTTTCTAAAAATAAAACGTCGTTTATTCTTTTTCTGTCACACCATCAATTTTGCCGTTTTATAAAATCCTTGATCCTTGAGATGCTAAGGGAGGCAACTCTACCCAGTATTGTGGCGCCTTAGACCGCTTGACTACTCATGCCCTGATCCCACTCTACACTGTGTACATGTGACATAGTACCACTGCAATGTTAAAGCTGACATGACTATGTGACCAGTTAGTGAGTGAGTGAGTGGGTTGGGTTAAACGCCGCGTTTAACAATATTCCAGTTATATCACGGCGTGTCAGCTTGATGTGGGAGGAAAGCCCGAAGAGATGCAGGTCTAAGACGTTTACCACTTCGGTGAAAACCAAGAGGACGGGTATGGTGCTGACAAACCTAGAAACACAATCGGGCGAACCGGGATTCGAACCCACAATCATAGGTTTCTGGCGTGCCCAAGGGACGCAACTCTGCACAGCGAATCGAGGCCCCTTAGACGACTTGGCCACCCGTGCCCCCCATGTGACCAGTTAACCACCAAGTACATGCTAAACGTGTGACAATACATTCTGGTGATAGACAGCGAAAGGGAAGTACATTCAAACTCACCAAATACATTTGTACAGTAAAAAGCAGAATTGCGGCCAAATATCGGCCTCCGAGCGGGTATAGTTAAACCCCACACTGCACGAAGGCCTAGTCCTGCACCATGACCTTGGAATAGATTTATTTTATGAAAAAAGTTTTTTTTATCTAGAAACGTATACAAAAGCAAGTCTAGCATGCATAGGGAATTATTTTTTTCGAGTCAAGAAGGATATTGTGTAATATAAGATTTCAGAGACTAAATGGTAGTCTACACGAAGACCTAATGTTATCATGCCTGCAGTGGCAACGGTCCTTAAGGTGAAGGGGGTCGAGATTGCACTTGTATGTACGCGCGCGTTTGTGTGCGTGTGTGTGTGCGTATGTATGTTAGTGTCCTCTTCATTTATGAAAATTAAAACTGTAGCACAATCCCAGTACTGAACAATAACGTGTATCTTATAGTTTGCCTGTCAATGGCACTTTGTTTAGAATCCTGGATAAATCCGATATATTTCAGCATACGGTTTAAAGAATCATTCATTTACTCAAACCTGCGTTATGTCGGACACTTTCTAAACTGGCATTTTTGTAATATTAAATCTCATAAAGCCATCTCCTCTGATTTTGCTATTTAATGTCATATATTTACAATATAACGGCAAATCTCTATGTAATTTAATATGTGCCTATTTCGTTCACACAAATTGGTTTCCGATCTCGAGTGGCATCTTATGTTGACAATAGCCTGCTCAAGCTGACAAACATTTCCAATCCAGAATGAATTGTATTGACACACATTATATACTTACACACATTTTGAAATATTTAGTACAACATTTGTGTACTTAATTTCCACGATAGTAACAGGCCTGATATATCAACAATCCCTCTAGATATTGTCGGTCTATCTTGGGGTTGTAATTCGCGTGCTTCAACGTGTTCCTATGCTCCACTAATTCGCGTGCTTCAACGTGTTCCTATGCTCCACTAATTCGCGTGCTTCAACGTGTTCCTATGCTCCACTAAATCGCGTGCTTCAACGTGTTCCTATGCTCCACTAATTCGCGTGCTTCAACGTGTTCCTATGCTCCACTGATTCGTGTGCTTCAACGTGTTCCTATGCTCCACTAATTCGCGTGCTTCAACTTGTTCCTATGCTCCACTAATTCGCATGCTTCAACGTGTTCCTATGCTCCACACATGTTGTCAGCATTCCGTGGGCTGTGGGACACCGAACACCTCAGATTATAGTATTAATGACTATTTAGCATCTTTACATTTTTCAATATCCTGATGGATTTGTTAAAATATTATATATTATATTTCTGAAATAAGCTTTCCTTGACAATTAAAAATTAGTATCTTAGTTGATTCGTAATTATGTATTTGAATCAACGTTGTATTGTTTACGTTATTGAATATGATTCAGTTGAATTTCTCACAGTTCCATAGTTACTTCAGTGGGTTTAATAACCCTTTGAATATAACTCATCCGTGTGATAGGATGAATGGATATACACAGACTATAAGAATATACGCACATGACTTGTCATTCTACCATGCATTCACATTTCGCTACTATAATCTAGCATAGCGCAAGGCGCACGCATAAAAATCTTTGTTTCCTTGCGTTTGACATACGATATTCACATAGAGATTTTTTACGCTTCATATTTATAACAAATATTTAATTTGAATCGATGGTATCGACCCAGTTTACTGCTAATTGTGACAGAGGCACACCTGGCGAAAACATGCCTTATTAGGTCTCCGGAAGAACGTGCAATCCACATACTTAGTAATTCAAGCACTAAACAAGCTATATATGTGGTCCCCGTAACAACTTGCAATCCACATACTTAATAGTTCAAGCACTAAACAAGCTATATATATGTATATATATATGTATGTATGTATGTATGTATGTATGTATGTATATATATATATATATATTATTGTCTTGTATCATGTTTTACAACCACAACCATATCTTAATCAAATATCTCGTCATACCGCAAAAACATACTTCAGTAATTCAATCACCAAACAAGCTAAACGTATTATAATAAATATATGTGGTATTGTCTTGTATCATTTTTTTATGACCACAACCATCAATCAAATGCCTCGCAATACCGCGTTACCAATAACATACTTGTAATTCAATCTTAAAAACAAGCTAAATATATATAATAAATATATGTAGTATTGTCTTGTATCATTTTTTATAACCACAACCATATTACAAAAATATCAACTATATTCATCTGAATAGCATCTCCATAACAATTAATAGATATTAATCATCACTTACCTCCTAGAAACTCCGCCATTTTCAGCAGAGCTATCGCTTGACATCTTCTCTGGAGGAATCATCTTGGAGATATCAACAATCTCTCGATATCAAACCCTGCCTCAAAAATCCGTCAACAGGGACTCAAAGAGCGCTGAAAACTTTTTTGTCTCCCCGTGGGATAATTTCTTTCTAGCACCATCCGTTTCCATCAGAAATTGGATTTCCCTTCAATATTGAAGAGGCGCATTAAGTATTAGGTCGATCGCTTTTCACGGTTAGAGTGCGGAGGAACGAGTTTTCTTGCATGCTGTACATCCAAGGGTGTGGTGGCGAAGGCGTAAATCTCGTCGTATTGATTGGATTGAGCAAGGGGACGAACTACATACGAGGACGGGGGACACCGACACCACTGCGCCTGTCCGGAAATGGAAGCGGGCGGTCGCAGGACATAGTTTTTGACTTTGGAATAAAACCTGGTACTTCTTCGATCGCTTTGAATGCATGCTGATTTGAAGGTCTTTTTCCTTTCAGGTAAACGTATGACTCAACCAATTGCTAGGAAAATTCACTGGAATGAGAAAAATGAACAATGTGTGGACGATGAGTAGTCGGATGAGACGAGGACGAAAGGACGTTCTTCTGGCGACCTGAAGGGCATTGTTGGCCCTCTGGTCCAAGCCGCCGCATTTCGCCGTGAAGAGTTGTGTCCCTTAGCCGTGACAGGATACTTTGATAACAGCTTCAAATCCCGAATATTCAATCAGCACCACTCCCATGCTCCTTCGTTTCACAAAACGATGAACGTACCCCCTGTCCCAGATTCGCTATGACACGCCCTGACTCGCCCTGACACGCCCTGATTATGCTTCCAGGTCTGTCACCGCAATACCGTGCTCGTGGGTTTCACCAAAGCGGTAAACATCCAAGACCTGCATCACTTTGGGTTTTCCGCCCACATTAATTTGACACGCGGTGATATAACTGAAATATTGTCCAAAGCATCGTTATTCCAAACTCACTCACTCATATAACTAAAATACTATTCAAAATAGCTTTTAAATCAAACTCACTCACTCTAAACCAACTGAACTTTGATATTGGGATATAAATCTAAATCAGTGTCGACTGGTGACGTCATACCGTACGAGTCGGGTCCGCTCAGGGATCATCGACCTGGCGTTAAACACAGCGCATTTCACGGGCATAATGAGGCGAAAAGACGGTATCACGGTGCTATTTGACCAAACTTTCAGCATATTTTCTGAATTTATTATTTTAGGTTACACGGAAACTAATAATTCTTAAGATATCTTTTATATTTATCATATTGGTAAGGCCCGTCACTCGTCAGCGATCGTATGCATTTGATACTGCTACATAGGGACGATTGCCTTTCTTTCCAGACGTGATATACGACACGAAAGAAATCAATTTCAAGTAAATTCAATAAAACAAATTTCACGCCATTATTGACAGAGTGAAATGTTTAGATTCACCCCCGACTGATCTAATAATTCAACGGAGACTAATAGCAGAAAATGCGCGTTACTCGACTTAAAACGAGAATTTAATCGCAAATGATGAACTCTCTTCACTGGCTGTGAACACAGCTTCATTGTAATTGACAGATACCCTGCGTGACGTATGTTATTGACCGGTGCGTATTTCAAACAAAGCCTGACACATTTCTAACCGATGGATAGTCTAAAGTGTATACATGTACACAATGCAGTAGAAAAAGTGTCAGAGTTGCCTCCCTTAGGTAACCTAGAATTATATTATCATGGGTTCGAATCCAAGAATCTTCTGATTGTGTTTCTAGGTTTGTCAGCACTATACCCGTGCATCAGCAAGATGTTAACGTCGGAGATCTGCATCACTTTGGGCTTTCCTAAAACAGCATCTAGACACGGGAATACCTTTCAAAGCGGCGTTATCCCCAAATTCACCATGTGGCGCGCACTCACTAAATACAAAATGGTTGTATACGTTATTTGTTTCTTTGTTGTTTAACGCCAAACTCAGCAATATTCCAGTTATATGAGAGCGGTCTGTAAATAATCGAGTCTGGACCAGACAATCCAGTGATTGACATCATGAGCATCGATCCACACATCAGGGATATGATGACATGCATCAACCAAGTCAGCGAGCCTGACCACCCGATCCCGTGTTGTGGTACCTTCTGGTCCCAAACTAATTCTTATCGGTTCTTTGGTCTGATATCGACATTCACCTTGTATCGAACTATGGATAATTCGATATAATTTCGATGGTCCACATGACTTCGGGGTACTCAATGTTTCACTCGTTCTGATATTGTCGATTGTCTATATAACATTCTTGTACAAAAGCTGCAGGCTGGACCCTGGGGAGGGTCGGGTGAGGCGTATGGAGACATTTTCCGCTACAACTCCAGATAAATCCAGTAAATCCAGATATTTATTGAGTTTTATGTGCCTTAATACATTTGTTTTACAAAACAACTATGTATTTTTTGGTCTGTGGCAGACAATCTATATTCCGTTCAACAGTTTGAAGCATAACAATCCCAGGTACACACACCATCAACCCTACCACCACCCCCACCCCACTACCACCCCCACCCCACCACCACCATCACCCCGAATATCAAATGGTCGGTCCCTTTCTACCAAACGTTTGACGTAAAAAATATATTTGTTTGAAGCATTTGTTTAACTGAATCTCGTAACCAAATTGAAATTACAACCCTGTTCTGAGGCGCCCGTGCATGACATTGACAAATTACCCTTTAACGTATGATCAACCAATCAACTGATCTCAATTAATACGTTTCTGCCCCATGTGATCTCCTTCGGAGTTATGCTTTGAATTACATCGCACCCTGTGGCACTAATCTAGAATACAGTACGCCTAGAAAACAGCCTTCACCAGTTGGTTGGTTGGTTGGTTTGATGTTTTACGCCGCACTCAGCAATATCCCAGCTGTATGACGGCGGTCTGTAAATAATCGAGTCTCGACCAGACAATCCAGTGATTGATATCATAGGCATCGATCCACGCAGTTGGGATACGATGAGATGCATCAACCAAGTCAGCGAGCCTGACCACCCAATCCCGTTAGTCGCCTCTTACAACAAGCATTGTCGCCTTTTACGGCAAGCATGGGTTGCTGAAGACCTATTCTACCCCGGATCTTCACGGGTATTCACCAGTATTTATAGGATACACAGAAACATAGAATATGACTAATATACAGCAGTAGTTGTTGCTGTAGAAGATATTCCGGTTGTTGCAATAATAAAAGTTGTACTATTTGTTGCTATTGAAAGTATTCTAATTGTTGCAACAGTAGTACTTATAACATTTGTTGCTGTATTAGAAGCTATAATAGTTGCTGCAATGGTAATAGTTATAATATGTGTTATTGTATTGGAAGATATACTATTTGTTGCAATAGTAATTGTTATAATATGTGTTGTTGTATTTTACACTATAATAGTTATGAATTTACAATATGTTCTATAATAGTTGTTGCAATAGAAGTAGTGATAACATGTGTTGTTGTATAAGAAAGAATAATAGTTGTTGCAATAGTCATAGTTATAATATGTGTTGTTGTATTTTACTCTATAATAGTTGTTGCAATAGAAGTAGTGATAACATTTGTTGTTGTATAAGAAAGAATAATAGTTGTTGCAATAGTCATAGTTATAATATGTGCTGTTGTATTTTACTCTATAATAGTTGTTGCAATAGAAGTAGTGATAACATTTGTTGTTGTATAAGAAAGAATAATAGTTGTTGCAATAGTCATAGTTATAATATGTGTTGTTGTATTTTACTCTATAATAGTTGTTGCAATAGTAGTAGTTATAACATTTGTTGTTGTATAAGAAAGAATAATAGTTGTTGCAATAGTCATAGTTATAATATGTGTTGTTGTGTTTAAAGCTATGATAGTGGCTGAAATGATAATTAGTTATAATATTTGTTATTGTGTTATATTCTTTAATAGTTGTTATAATAGTAGTGGTTATAATATTTATTAGTTATTTCTGTATAAATACATATAATAGAAGTTAATGTAATTATGATATTTGTTATATCATAGTATATTACAGTTGTTGCAACAGTAGTTATGATATGTGCTGTACTGTTACATATTCTATAGTAGCTGTTGCAACAGTAATTATGATAGTTCTGTTATACTCCTTAGTACATTTTGCAACAGTAGTAGTTATAATATTTGTTGTTGTATTAGAAGCTATTGGCAGCCGTAAGAGTTGTTGCAATGTTAATATTTATATTATCTGTTGTTGTATTTTGTTCTGTAAAAGTTGTTGCAATGGTAGAAGTTATTATATTTGTTGCTCTGTTATACTCCTTAATACTAACTCGTTGCAACAGTAGTGGTGATAATATTTCTCGTTGTGTTGAAACTATAATAGTAGCTGCAATAGTAATAGTTATTATATATGTTGCTCTATTGGAAGCCATAAGAGTTGTTGCAATGTTAATAGTAAAATGTTTTGCTGTATTGTAAAGATCCATATTAGTTTTGCAACGGTAATAGTTATATATTGCTGTTGTTATTATTATCATTTTTGTTGTTATTGTTATTATCATTAATATTGCTGCAAGAATAGATAATACTGGTGGTAATTACGAAAGTAGAAGATAGAAGATAGAACACTAGTGGTTGCAAACGTGGTGGTCATGGTAGTTAATGAAAGAATTGAAGCTAATGTATTTATAGTTGTATAAGTAATGTACATAGTGTGTTGCTATAGGTATTATAGCTACAGTGGTCTTTATAATCCCTGCATCATGGTATACATTATTCCAATCATGATAACCCAGTCATATGAGTTTAAAATCCATGATTTAATTTTTCATAATGCATATTCCGAGATTTGTTTACATGTAGATATTATAGCTTCCTGCAGCTGGTACATTGTTACCCAAGCCGTTTTATTCACAAGACAAATTAAAAGTTCCAAATAAACGCATTCTGTTGGTTGACACATTGGCAGGCATCAAACTGATTGGTTGACCCCGCCCATGCTAACCTCATTCTTCAGACCCAGCCAATGGATGGCGGGTTAACGAGAGTCGAGTTTTTTATCCCGTGGTTTGATTAAATCCGGGTCTTGAATCATAAAGGTTGCTGAGTCAGGGCCTTTGATCCACGCTTGCCAAGCAGTGGGCTGGGAGATAACTCAACACTGAACAACGTCGATAGTAACGACACCGCAGCATCACGTGAACGCGTTTCATTAAAACTGAGGCTAATTTATCAATCAATTAGCTCTGTAGATGCACTTTAAGGGCGTTTGTGTATTTATTGTGTAAATATCAAACATTTTACTGATTTCAACATGTACAAGAAATGCTTTAATAGTGTTTGTATATTTATTGTGTAAATATACGTATTTAATTGATTTCATTTAACCGAAGCAGCAATGTATATATTGCCAGGCCGTTGTTCTCCGTGGGGACTCCGAGTACGAATAATACCCAATGCGAAATGCCTGTCACTAGAGCTGGATAATGAGGATTGGATGGTCACAATGAGTGATCTGGCTGTGTCATTGGCATGGATCGTTCCCCTTATTATCAACCACCTTTGCCTGCGTCAGCCTCGATTACGGGGCCGCCGTAATTTAGCTAGAATCTCGCAGACTTCTTAATATACACTCACTCGGTATTTTAATAGAAGTATGTCAACTAGAGGAGTGACATAGTATGGTTGGTCCTCTTGTTGCTCCTTGTCCTAGCAGCCACTGTGACCATCAAATCCCCAAACACAATTGGAACAGACACGAGCTACAGGGACTTATCTTGACCTACACATTCTATTGAGGCCACTCATCGAAGTCTTCAGTACGTAACCTTTTCAAGGTATATTGACGCACAATGAAATGGCGTGACGTGAGTTTACAACACACGGTGTCGTCACTGATTTTCAGAGGTCCATTCGTATAATTTCCACAGCCTTTTGCCCTTCTCAATCTGTTTCGACAGAAAGGCTAGGCTAGTTATTCTCTTGCATTGCCAATTTATATTTACGTAGCGCTTAGAACACATGTTGGGTGAGAATGTGTTGTTGGTAAACTTATAAGGGCTTGTTATATTTATTTAGGTTTTAAGGGTTTCTCATATTTGACATTGCAATCTGAATCTGACGCTATAGTTTCTTCTCCATTCTCAAATACGGCCACGCCGACTGACATCGGGCTGATGTGAAATTGACAACTTTCAATCACCCGAGGCATGCGAGTCACTACTGGTTCTCTCTAACATATGGGTTGTGATAACAAACAAGGCCAGCGCCTCTCACGAAAGGATGGAGAATACATGGGAGAAGAACATGGGACACCTACCATCTCACAGAAGAAGGGGGTTGCTGTGGGTATGGGCTAGGGGGGGTACCTATATGTTTGCCGATGTCAAAGTGACATGGACATCTTCAAGGAGCTTAACAAACAGTCTGGACCAGACAATGCAATGATTCATATTGTGAAAAACGATCCACACCGTCGGGATACAATGACCAAGTTACCAAATCCGACCACCTCATCCATTTCGTCGCCTCTTACGACAGGCATAGGTTCCTGGGAAGGCTTTCGGCCCCCGGAATCCACAGGGGGTCTGTATCTATGTAATTGTGTCAATTTGTTAAATTCTCGATGTAATTAAAGAACGTAATTAAAGAACATTTGAGTTAACAGAAAAACAAAATGGTATTTAAACGACTTTAATCATCCAAATGGCCAAACGTTTCGTTAATAAACAAACAGGGGCGGTCGGGTTGCCTAGTGGTTAAAGCGTTCGCTCATCACGCCGAAGACCCTGGTTCTATTCCCGAATTTGGTACATTGTGTCCCCCGCCGTGGTATTGCTGGAATATTGCTAAAAGCGGCGTAAATATTAAATTAAATAATCCTTCACATTTTCATCTAGATATCTCATGTCAAGACATCAGTTATCAGTTGATAGATAAAATGGGATGTAGTAAACTGCCGGGTAAAAGAAAATATACCCTTGAAAACTGGACTTTACCCAAAATACAAACGATATCATAACATTACTATCCTGAAAACAGTCGCCAAAACACTGCAAACGTATCGTCCAAAACACAACTATGATACCCGTATCAAATATATCACCATCGAATAACCCTTTCTTGTTTGTTTCATTTTTAGCCACCATCAAACATGGGTGTATACTTTCTTCCGTCCTGAAGTTTACTTTTAATTGAAACCATTTTCGATTTGTGTCGTTTTTGCATCTCAAGCGAAAAATCTTGTCAATAACCTTGATATATTTTCTCACTTAGTGTTTCCGCTTGATGAAATGTTTGTCATTACCCAAATTAAATACCTTGTTCGATGTAACAGCTACATGTGCACTTAAACAAACAACCTTTGTCCATGCCACACTTGATGTCTAAAGAAGTACGTAGCCCTACTTCAGACATATGTTATTTGCGCAGATGCATTTTTATAAACAGCGTATCGATTTCAATCGCAATCAAAGGAGGAACCTCACTGAGATCAAGTTTTTTTCATCTCGTTACATATCCATAATGGCTGTTTGTATACTGTAATCAACACAAATTAGTGCCCCCTTCACACTGCGCAAGATGGTAAAGGAGCCGCTCTAGGATTACTGTCATTTCGTCATCACTGCAAATGCCAATGAAAACAGACACCATACCTTTGCACTTGTAACGGTGTATCTTTTACCGTTATATATGAATGAAAACCTGTTCCTGCGCGCTAATATAGTACATGTAAACCAAATAATGTGTGTTTGACCTTTTACATGCCATCCATCTTTCTGCTGGTTATTGTTGCCGTTGGCAACGTAAAGTTTGGATAAAAGACAATCTTTGTTTAGGTAAGTATTTTTTTGGAAAGACATAAAGATCAATTTGACTTAATGCCACCGGGCAGGTAAACGGAGTTATTTTCCTAATGTAAATATACGCAATGATGAGCACTCCCAAACCATTCTATCAAAACCCATTTCCGCACCGAGCTTTTGATAAAACACACTTTTGAATGTTAGGTAAGTATATCAGATAAAACGAGCCGCTGTGTGGAGTAAAACGAAGGGAGAATTGTGGCAGCAATGTGTTTTACTTTGTTCGCTAAAGGACAGGATAGGGTTGAAGACATATTGTCTTTGGCAGTTTATGAAGGCTGGTGTAATTAGATTTAAACATATGTTTATCGCATATATTTCAAATTTGTTGCAAACACATTATTCTGTGTATGATAAACATACAGTACGCTCTTAATGATGATCTATAAACAATGTTGATGTCTTCGTTATGATGTAATAATGTATCTTTGTCAGATTGTATCATATCAGAGTGAGGGTTCGCGGAGTATTTCGGAAGGTTTTTAAAAAGGTAACAACTTAAAGGTTGACCTGAGCGCGTGAGTTGAGTTTGACGTCTCTTTGAACTTTATTTTAGTTTATGGCAGCGTATCTGCTTAATGTAGAAGAGTGGGTGAGTGAGTTGGGTTTAACGCACAGTTTAACAGTATTGTATTTCCATTAAAGTGAGCCCATTTCTGCAGTCCTCCGTAGTGACATTGCTGGAATATTATTAACATCGGCGTAGTCATACGCATTGGATTCCCCGCATTGATATATTGCGCGAAACCCATTTACTCACTCACTCACTCACGCACTCACTCACGCACGCACGCACGCACGCACTCACTCGCGACCTCACTCACACACGACCTCACTCACGAACTCACGAACTCACTCACTCACTCACGAACGCACTCACTCACGCACGCACTCACTCGCGACCTCACTCACTCACGACCTCACTCACTCACTCACTCACTCACTCAATCACTCACTCACGACCATCTTGGGAGGCATGCAGTGTTCTTGTACCAAGCGTTCAGTGGGTATACGAGTGGGTGCCGCATTGTTTTGATGAGATGGTATGATCCAGCCCCATACCGCTGGGTCGGGTAGACTTGCATAAGTCTCTACGTCAATAATTATTAGTTTAAATCATAATTTCTAGATGTAAATAATAAGAACAAGTTGTCCATGTAACAGACTGGATCCACATATCTAGACTTGCCTATCAGGAGGGCAGAATTGATACACATCCATGGACATTTCTTTCAGTACAGCCTTGTAGTAAGGCTAGGGTCGGAGCAAAGCGTTACCACGGTTGTATCTTGTGTACATTGCACGTCTTTGTATGCCAGAGAAGGTGTAAGGCAAAGGGTAGATAACTCTATCTAAATACCAGTCGCTTGTCTACATGTAATATACTCACCGCAAAAAGAAACGCGAACTGTAGAAACATATTTTTATATTTGTTTGTTTGTTTTACGCCAGACTCAGCAATATTCCAGCTATATGACCGCGCTCTGTAAATAATCAAGTCGGGACCAGATAATCCAGTGATTAATATCATGAGCATCAATCCACGCACTTTGGATCGATGACATGCATCAATCAAGTCAGAAAGCCTGACCACCCGATTCCGTTAGTGGCCTCTTACGAAAAGCATTGTAACCTTTTACGGCAAGCATGATTTGCTGAAAAATTATTCTACCCCGGATCTTCACGGGTCGTAGAGACATATGAAGAAGCCGAGAAGAGATGTTTCCAATGTGTACTAATTAATGGCAAAACTAACAATCAGTCAAGTGTTACCACAGAGTGTCTTTATTCTTATCACAATATTCTGCACGTGATTTCCAAACTGTACGCGCTAAACCTGCACGAGACATGTGCATCTCGAGTCATGGATCTATGACGTCACATGCGTTCATGATGCGTTCATGAGTGTCGGTTCACACAAGATACCAGTGTGTTCGTTTGTGCATTGAACCAATCACAGATCTCTTGAATATGAGTAATTCTTTATGTATTAACCAGCATGCATGGTATTCGCGTTTCTTTCGTCGGTGATTTTATTATTAGCGGCGTGGTCCTTGTGATCCTTGGCTAACATATAGTATACAGGTTCGTGGTCCAGTGGATACAGCATGTAGCCCGGAGAGACAACATACGCTACAAGATGGTACTTGTTGTTACCTTGCCTGGCGCTCGGCAATTTTTAGATAAAACATGGACTGGCAGGCTCAGAGTCTGTATACTTTGTCTGAGTGGGGTATCCATGTTAAACAGCGGCATGCTATCCCTGCCGGTTAGCACTAGTCCGGACTAGTACAAGCAGCCACACACGCACGTGCATGCACGTCGCTATATACTCTCAAAAGACGTTAACGAGCACCCGATTCGTTCATAGTACTATAATTGTTAATCTGCCATCCTATATACTATTCAAACGCAGTTAAAGAACAGCCGATTCTTTCATATTACTATAGTTAATCTGTCATGGCATGATCGATTACCTAATAAAGGTATAGTAATATAAAAGAATTGGGTGTACTTTAACTTCTTTTGAGTATATATAGCGACGTGCCATGAAAGATTAACTAATAAAAGTAAAGAACTATGAAATAATCGGGTGTTGTTTAACTTCTTTTGAGTAGCATATGCATGTAGTGCCACGAGAGATTAACTACTAAAAGTTTAGAACTGTGAACGAATCGGGTATGCTTTAACTTCTTTGCAGTTGTCTATAACAGCAAAATAATCTTGAACGCGACGTTAAACCCCATTTCACCTCACCACACTATATATACCCTGTACGTCTAACAAGCAGTGGCTATGTTATTCCTCAGCAATCACCTTGCAACAACTTGCAACAACACATTCTATTTACAAGCCACAGTACCCGCGTTCATTCAAGCAAACCGATTTTTCACAACCTATTAAATAAGATGTCGAAATAAATGCGGAGTTGCAAAACATTGAACGTCTTGTGTTCTTAGGAACGCTGATCAAATGACTTACTTAGGTTTTAGAGAGATAAACCCCGATGAAGAAATGAAAATAAATGGTATTTCCTTGCACAATAAACTCCCATCCTCGTCGGTCTTTTTTCACACCGGAGGGATCTCCGATGTTCATCTTATCATTACAGTAAACACTCTTTGTAGGTTAAGGCAACAATAAGTGATATGATTGTCAAAACTCCGCCATATTGCGCCAACAACCTAGCTTGAAATGGTTACCAAAATACGGCGTATTGCGACGACCTGGTGGTTAGGCTTCTCGTATGTCCTTGCGCCAACACGAAATAGTCCAAACATTGAGCAGTGTATAGTATCTGGGGATGAACGCTCGGGGATGTGTAAATACACATTATGTGCCATAGAGTAAGGGAGGAACACAGACATTGAAACTGGAGCCAAGATGTAGCAAGATAAATACTGTTCTAGAGGCTTGATGCCCGGATGCCAGATTTAGCAAAGGCAGCGAACGTAAAAAGTGTACACTGGGCATCGTACCTGTCAATTCTGGGGAATATATAGAAAATTCAAGACGCTGACAATCGTTGAATAGTTATGTAGCTGCGAAATGGTTCATCTTCTTTTCAAAAGCTTGCGTATTTTATTTAAACTGAATTATCTGGAATTTCAACTTCAAGAGTTATTATTATTTTATTATATTATTTTTAACGGAAACCATTACCACGGGTATGCTGCTAAACAAGCTAGTCTGACCCAATGACATTGGTTCCTACTGTTTTAACCTCGCGGTTTGGTGATGCGTTTGAGCATTGTTCTTTGCGATGTATATGGTACCCTTTCAAAATAGGGAAACTATCGATTGACCGGCACATATTATGACCCTTATGAGCCGGATTTTGTGACTATGACTGGCAACCCGTGCACAACTCAAATGTTTTGTGAATGGTACACACTATGCGCCCCCTTGAAGACCCGAGTCAGAAACCTTCAGCAACCCATGCTTGCTGTAAAAGGCGACTATGCTTGTCGTAAGAGGCGACTAACGGGATCGGATGGTCAGGCTCGCTGACTTGGTTGACGCATGTCACCGTATTCCAATTCGTATACCGTTGCTGATGGTGTTAATCACTGGGTTGTCTCGTCTAGACAGACATCGACATAACCATGGTCTCGATAAAGGCACACTGATACCAATAGACAAAATTCTGACCGAATCGCTATGTACCTACCCCAACACCTTTTTAGAGGACGGATTCAAGATACCCGGATTATGATAGTTTGAGATGTATGGCTCAGACGCAGTTCATGGAATGAAAAATCTCAGTTTTTCAATATGACAAAAGGTGTACAGGGAAGTCAATTCAATTCATTAAACGGACATTTCTTTAAATGCAATTTGATCGTTCACGTTTGACCAAGATTGCAAATATCTCCCGGAGTATAGAGTAGGGGAGAGAACTCTCGTTTCTATGTCAAGGCGACTCACTTCTCACTTGTAACCATTGATCCTTTCTTGAACGTACATTTTCATGGTGGGTCATTTTAATGGTATTTACCGAGCGGACATTTCTTAAACGGAATGAAAGTATGGTTTTGTGTAACAAACACGGGTATTGCTAAATTGCGAGTTGCGAGTTGCGAGTCGTGAATTTTGTTTTTCAATTTTTCCAAATTCCTCTTTCATATCTACTAGAAATGCACAGAATGTTCCTATGTTTCAGCATCCTATTAACAGAATATAGCCGCCGACGTTTAATTACTATACAAGACAAATTGTTCTGGCTGGGGTTCAGTCAACAAAGTTTCTCAAGGCTTTACTGTCACGACCCGTGAAAATCAGGGTTAGAATAGGTCTTCAGCAACCAATGCTTGTCGTAAGAGGCGACTAACGGGATCGGGTGGTCAGGCTCGCTGACTTAGTTGATACATGTCATCCTATCGCAGTTTCCGAGATCGATGCTCATGATATCAATCACTGGGTTTTCTGGTCAAGACAGACAGACCGCCGTCATATAGCTGAAATATTACTGAGTACGGCGTTGAACAACAAACAAACAAACAAACACACTTTCCGGTCACACCGCAAAGTAGGGCAGGTCTTGGACGTACACTTCTCTGGTCTCCGTGCGGACAGATCAAGATTCCTAGTGGCGCTAATGCCACAACGTGTGTTTAGAATGTAGTATTGGGTAACAACCAGTTACATTTGCGTTTGTTATAGTTACCAATACGTGACAATGATTCAAGACCCTTGGATAGCAATTGCTTTTAAAATTTGTTGATAGCGAGGCACTTAAATAAAAGTTTTAATTTCAATATACAGGTTGCCGTCAATAGTGAGTGAGTGAATGAGTTGGGGTTAACGCCGCTTTTAACAGTATTTCAGGAACATTGCGTGTCTGTTTGATGTGGGAGGAAAGACCGGAGTGACGCAGGTCACAGACGTTTACCACTTCTGTGAAACGCACGAGCACGGGTATGGTGCTGACAAACCTAGAAACATAATCGGGGCGAACCGTCATTCGAACCCACAATCATAGGTTTCTGGTGTGCCCAAGGGACGTGCACAACAAACTGCGGAGCCTCAGACGACTGGGTCCCTCTAATCCTCAATACAAAGCCGGACGTCTATATTACCCTAGTGGATAGAGGTTTGCCCGGATAAAACAAGGCCAGGGTGCCTTTGTACAACAAAACCTTAGCGCTACGACTATCGGAAGTCTATGTTAAGGCATGGGAGTTACGATCACCTTAGCGCTAAGATCGCTTTGTACAACGGTACCCTGGTCGGCTCGGCCTAACTATAAGGAGTGGGGTATCCATGTTAAACTGCGACATGTTTGTCAGCGGGTTGCACTATAAAATCGCCATAAGTCAGACCTAGTACAAGCACACACGCGTGCAAGTATTTGCAATTATATAAGTTAAATAGCTTGCATGCGACGTTAAACCCCATGTCACTTCACCTCACGTCTATTGTTCCGTCATCTGCTTTACCCGTCTGCGGTTTGTTGTCGAGTTTCTTATTCCTGAACGGAATAGGGACAATATTAATAAGTGAATTTACTTTAGCAAACATTATACCATCACATTATGATGTCAGAAGAACGATACGGCGTCATATTAACCCAGTAACCCCTCTCCACAATGTCGTGCATGTTTGAGGGGCGGTCGGGTAGCCTAGTGGTTAAAGCGTTATCTCGTCATGCCAAAGACCCGGGTTCGATTCCCGACATTTATGCCGTAAACATAACGGCATCGCTTTGCTGCGGAAACAATTTTTTGATGAACACTGCTGAACAAAGTTTAAGCTGACCTGTGTTTTTTAATGAGTGTGCAATAGTATGTTTGTATCATCACATCGGGTCATCACAGCGGCGGGAAAAATTGAGATAAGAAAACAAGAATGAATGAATCGTAATTACTGTTGACAAATAATGGTGCCACAAATACAGTAACAATGTACATGTAGATACGTTTGTATTTTTTTGTTATTGTTTTTGTTGCAGCAATATTCCAGCTATATGACGGCAGTCTGTAAATAATCGAGTCTGCACCAGATAATCCAGTGACTGACATCATGGGCCATTGCGACACAAAGTACCGTGACATGCATCACGCAAGTCCGCAAGCCTGACCACCCGACCCCGTTAGTCACCTCTTACTACAAGCCTGGGTAGCTGAAGATGAATTCTAACACTGATCGTCACGGGTGTCTTGTATGTTGTATTTATC
The DNA here is from genome assembly GCF_022045235.1 of Haliotis cracherodii. NCBI lineage: Eukaryota > Metazoa > Mollusca > Gastropoda > Lepetellida > Haliotidae > Haliotis > Haliotis cracherodii. Next base: position 36,453,791 of record NW_027266308.1, read on the forward strand.
GAAGACACAACTACTGTGTGACCTGTGAAGATCCGGGTTAGAATAGATCTTCAGCAACCCATGCTTGTCGTAAGAGAGGACTAACAGGATCGGCTGGTCAGGCTTGCTGACTTGGTTGATGCATGTCATCGTTTCCTAATTGCGTGGATCGATGCTCATGATATCAATCACTGGATTGTCTGGTCCAGACTCGATTATTTACAGACCGCCGACATATAGCTGGAATATTGCTGAGTGCGGCGTTAAACAACAATCAAACAAAACAATTACTGTTTACGTACACTAGCAGCAGGTATACGTGTGGTTTATACGTTTACACCGAATAATGTGTCTACCTGATGAATTCATGCTCTCGAGGTAGTTGGTTAGCACAGTCGGTTGCGCGTTTCCCCGTTATTCAAACGGTCGAGTTCGATTCCCTTGGACACTACATGTTGTAATCACCATTCTTAGAATGTACTTATGTATGTATGGGCATTTGCCAAATTATTACTCATTTCAAATGTTATCAATTCTGTAGTTTTCTTGAGACGGTCAAATCATAATGAAAGAAAACTGACAGCCTTTGTGCTTGATACGGGAAAGACTGAAGCGCACATAAAATCTTTGCAAACCCCACATGTCCGAGGCGTTAACAACTTTGGTGAAACCCACGAGCACGGGTATGGTGCTGACAAACCTAGAAACATAATCGGGGGTGGGGGTGGGGGTCGGGGGTGGCTGGGGGGGGGGGGGGGATTAGAACCAATGGTCATAGGTTTCTGGCGTGCCCAAGGGACGCACCTCTGCAAAACGAATTGCGGCATACCCGACGACTCGGGCCCCGTGCTCCCAGGTAGCGAAGGAATCTAGATCAAATACAGAAGGAATCCAATACTGAACTATAAATAATACCTCTTGCAAACAAGACTTAGGCGGACTGTGTGGTTGTTGCTGGAAGATATAGCCTTTTTCCCTTCACTGTGTGAAGCAGTGAATCAAGACACCTGGTGCACCCCCCGGACAACAATACCCAGGACCACGTCTTTCTTGACTCACCAGCCGACATCCTGTTTCAGAGATGGCGAGATTCAGCTGCGACCAAAAAAGTCATTTTTGTACATTTATAAATATATTTATCAAATGCTTGTACTCAGGTGTTGTTAAATTCTAAGTTGGTGAATATGGTTTTACGCCGCTTTTAGCAATATTCCAGCAAATGGGTTTCACACATTGTAGCTATGTGGGGAATAGAACCCGGGTCTTCGGCGTGACGAGCGAACGTTTTAACCACTTGTCTACCCGACCGCCCCAAGTTACATTCTGATGTATTTGCCCTAATAATATTGATGAAGATGGACATGGTGATATTGAATGATAATGCTACTCATCATTTGTTTGTCGTTGAACGCAGTACTGACCCATACCCCAGATATATGACGAGTATGGACCAGACAAACCAGTGATTGATTTTATGGTCTTTCCTCCAAACCGTCAGGTACGATGACAAGCATCAATCAAGTCACCGAGCCTGACCACCTGATCCACGACCAGTATGGGTTACCGGGAATCCCACGACGTTAATAACGCAACACTCAGCCGTGTTCCTGCTTGATGACGGAAATCTGCGCATATAACCAAGTCTATGTAGTATAATAATGATAATACTAATAAATACACTACTTCCACAACTACTACTACTACTACTACTACTTCTTCTACAACTACTACTACTACCACCACTACTGCTCCTCCACCTCCTACTCCTACTGCTACTATAGTACTAATACCACTAATACTACCACCACCACCACCACCACTACTACTACTACTACTACTACTACTGTTACTATAATGTTAAAAGCGGCGTTAAACCCAATTCACCCACTCACTCACTACTACTACTTCTGCTGCTGCTACTGCTACTGATACTACTACTACTACTACTACTACTACTACCATTACACTTACTGCTACCTGGACCCGCCTCCATGGTCGAGTGGTTGAGCGTCCGCCCGGAGATCGGAAGGTCCGGGGTTCGATCCCCGCCCGCGTCATACCAACTTACGTGAAAAGATGGTACTTGTTGTTTAACTGTCTTGCGCTCGGCTTTAAGGGGTAAAACAAGGACTGGAGGGCTCGGAGTCATTGTGTGTGAGTGGGTAATTAATGTTAAGCTGCGGCATAGTATCTCACTAAGCTAGCGATATAAAATCGGTATTAGTCCGGACGAGTACAAGCAGCCACACACACACACATACACGTGCACGCACGTCGCTATGTAAGTGCAAATCAGTAGGACGCGACGTTAAACCCCATTTCAACTTATTACTACTACTACTACTGCTACTACGTGTCAGTATATTGCCCAAATTACATGTCAGTTTGTACTTTTACTTTGTTCGCAGCTCCAATCCTACCGGATGCTCTTTTTGGGAGAACGTTGGCACATTTCTAGCGATATCACTTGGCCACGGCAAGGTGTTCAAGCTGTCCATGACAGGGCTTGTGGAAGCCCCGGGAACCCAGCAGGCAATGCTACCTCGACTTCTCTCCGCCGTAACGTTGCTGAGGCTATACCGCTTGTCTGACTCGCGATCTTTGTGTTAAGTGCTGACCCACACACCGCCACGTACTCTGTTGTGAGCGTATGTCATGTTATTGATAACCATGAGTGAGATAGTGAGTGTCAGAAACTCAGGATCAGCTACCCGCGGCAAAGCTCATGACTAAAACCTACGACTAAATTCCGCTTCATGAGGTCACTATAATTACTACTGTGTATGTTTTGTACCATCGTGAAATGAGGCCACACTAACTACAGTGTATGTCTTGTCCTCCTGTGAGGTAGGGCCACACTAACTACAGTGTATGTCTTGTCCTCCTGTGAGGTAGGGCCACACTAACTACAGTGTATGTCTTGTTCTTCTGTGAGGTAGGGCCACACTAAATACAGTGTATCTCTTGTCCTCCTGTGAGGTAGGGCCACACTAACTACAGTGTATGTCTTGTCCTCCTGTGAGGTAGGGCCACACTTACTACAGTGTATGTCTTGTCCTCCTGTGAGGTAGGGCCACACTAACTGCAGTGTATGTCTTGTACTCCGTCACGTGGTGCCACACTAACTACAGTGTATGTCTTGTCCACCTGTGAGGTAGGGCCACACTAACTACAGTGTATGTCTTGTAATCCGTCACGTGGGGCCACACTAACTACAGTGTATGTCTTGTCCTCCTGTGAGGTAGGGCCACACTAACTACAGTGTATGTCTTGTCCTCTGTCACGTGGGGCCACACTAACTACAGTGTATGTCTTGTCCTCCTGTGAGGTAGGGCCACACTAACTACAGTGTATGTCTTGTCCTCCTGTGAGGTAGGGCCACACTAACTACAGTGTATGTCTTGTCCTCCTGTGAGGTAGGGCCACACTAACTACAGTGTATGTCTTGTCCTCCTGTGAGGTAGGGCCACACTAACTACAGTGTATGTCTTTTCTTCCTGTGAGGTAGGGCCACGCTAACTACAGTGTATGTCTTGTCCTCCTGTGAGGTAGGGCCACACTAACTACAGTGTATGTCTTGTCTTCCTGTGAGGTAGGGCCACACTAACTACAGTGTATGTCTTGTCATCCTGTGTGGTAGGGCCACACTAACTACAGTGTATGTCTTGTCATCCTGTGAGGTAGGGCCACACTAACTACAGTGTATGTCTTGTCCTCCTGTGAGGTAGGGCCACACTAACTACAGTGTATGTCTTGTCCTCCTGTGAGGTAGGGCCACACTAACTACAGTGTATGTCTTTTCTTCCTGTGAGGTAGGGCCACACTAACTACAGTGTATGTCTTGTCATCCTGTGTGGTAGGGCCACACTAACTACAGTGTATGTCTTGTCATCCTGTGAGGTAGGGCCACACTAACTACAGTGTATGTCTTGTCATCCTGTGAGGTAGGGCCACACTAACTACAGTGTATGTCTTATCCGTCTGTGAGGTAGGGCCACATTAACTACAGTGTATGTCTTTTCTTCCTGTGAGGTAGGGCCACACTAACTACAGTGTATGTCTTGTCATCCTGTGAGGTAGGGCCACACTAACTACAGTGTATGTCTTGTCATCCTGTGAGGTAGGGCCACACTAACTACAGTGTATGTCTTGTCATCCTGTGAGGTAGGGCCACACTAACTACAGTGTATGTCTTGTCATCCTGTGAGGTAGGGCCACACTAAGTTTAGTGCATCGAATGATGACTTCACATGCTGCCACCTTAGTTGAAACCTGATTAGTGAACTGCAGTGACAAATGTTAAGACATGAGTGAGTATGGTTTTACGCCGCTTTCGGCAATATTCCATCACGACTCTATCTATCATTGTACCCATGTTGGGAATCGAACCCGGGTTCTTCGGTGTGAAAAGAGAACGCGCAAACCACTGGGCTTACCCATCGCCTCCATAATAAATTAAGCTAAATGTATAATGAATGCGATACTCAGTAATAAGAAAAATCACATTTAGATTGAAGAATAATTATATTACTTTTCATAAAAAATATTCACACCCTCCAGTATTTGAAGCATGTTTGTTTTAGGTATGTGATCATACTATTGACCATAGGTTTGGCTGCTCCAAGCAGAGTCTTCATAATATAGCTTCAACAGCACACCTAACACTCTCCTACTATAACCGGGGCGGTCGGGTAGCCTAGTGGTTGAAGCGTTCGCTCGACACGCCGAAGACCCGTGTTTGATTCCCGTCATGGGTATAATGTGTGAAGCCCACTTCAGGTGTCCCCAGTCGTGATATTTCTGGAATATTGCTAAAGGCGGCGTAAAACCGTACCCACTCTCTCCTACCATAACCTATTCAGTTAATGTGTGGAATTCATTGGAAAATGCTGCTTCCCGGATCCCCGAGTTCCACCGTAGCTATGACCTGGAACAATTATCAGGTGGAATTAGTTCGACCTTCATAACGTCGCAGTCAGCCCCGGATCAGATGAACTGATACCACTAATCCACAAGGCAGGATCTGGCTAATGTTCCTTTGTCGTGGAAACATTAGCGGAAATAATGAGTGGCGTTTCGTGTTTTCTGACAAAATAGCAAAGTCAAATTGCTCGATTTACTACAAATCACACAATACCCTGTCCAATTATATAACTCCGATAGTCATTTTTCAGGTTTGCCAAAAAAAAGCACGAATCGTGATTGAACATTAAGAAACAAATCTGTCACAAAAACGTTTTGCAGAAAATTTAAATCTGTCCCTATTCTGTCGACCCAAGCGGTTGCTATTGGGTTTCCATTTTAACTCATGTGATATGGGATTTAGATTACTCTAAGGATTCATTCTGATCTAGAATGTAGTGGACATTGGTGGTCAACTGGTCAACTCGGTTGGGTTTGAATCCCAATATTGTGTCTTGCTCTGTTTGTTTGTGTTGTTGTTTAACGCCGCACACAGCAATATTCCTGCTATATGACGGCGGTCTGTAAATAATCGAGTCTGGGCCAGACAATCCAGTGATTGACATCATGAGCATCGATCCACGCAATTGTGATACGATGACATGCATCATCCAAGTCGGCGAGCCTGACCACCCGATCCCGTTAGGAACCTTCTGGAACCTATGCTTGCCGTAAAGGGCAACTCTGCTTGTCGTAAGGGGCGACTAACGGGATCGGGTGGTCAGGCTCGCTGACTTGGTTGATGCATGTCATCGTAACCCAATGGAGTGTTTCGAAGCTCATGATGTCAATCACTGGACTGCCTGGTCCAGAAACGATTATTTAAAGACCGTGCTCATCTAGCAAAAAAAGTGATGAGTGCGACGTTAAACAGAACTAAAACCCAAAACGAACTGTTAAGTGATTGTAGAATATAACGGTACTTTGTAACATATTTTGTTCAAACGTATGGTGGTGAAGGAGCGGCCGTATGAATGTTGTTTAACGCCGCACTTACTCCCATTACAGCAATGTCATGGCGATCTTTGCTTAATGGAGTCTGGGCCGCCCACATCAGCAGCTGACAGCGTTACCACGCCCACGCCGTCGGGAATAATGACACTAGACCGCCCTAAAGTATCATGTATCTGGTCCCCGCCCGCCTCATTTACAACATCAAGCTTGGGGCAATTTAATTTGCGGGGTTTTTAAACAGGTGCAGGTTAGTCTAACCTGTTTTCTCCAACACGACCGTACTTAATTCCCATGACGCACCATGGCCCTCGTGTCTGAGCAGGGTTGGAGGGTGTGGCCTTTTGGGCTTGTCCAGTTGAGACATCACTGTACTGAACGTTTATGAAACATTGCGAAAAGGGCATTTTAATACTGGGGTCACTTTCGTTTTTTTCCACAATGCAAAGGATCTTGTGAAAAAATATAATCACCCGGTCGCATTATAGACCAAACCAAAATTATGATACAGCATTGATTCAACATTGATACCGCATAGAGTGAGTGAGTACGGTTTTACGCTGCTTTTAGCAATATTCCAGCAATATCACGATGGGGGACACCAGAAATGGGCTTCACATATTGTACACATGTGGGGAATCGAACCCGGGTCTTCGCCGTGACGAGCGAATGCTTTAACCAGTAATGGTGCTACGGGAGTGAGCCAGCATTGACACAGGTGTAATACAAGATTGATACAACATTGACACAGTAGTGATACGGGAGTGATACATCATTGAAACTGGAGTGATTCAGCATTGATACAGGAGTAATACATCACTGATACAACATTGACACAATAGTGATACGGGAGTGATACAGCATTGAAACTGGAGTGATTCAGCATTGATACAGGAGTAATACATCACTGATACAACATTGACACAATAGTGATACGGGAGTGATACATCATTGATATAACATTGACACAATAATGATACTGAAGTGATACAACATTGATATAACATTGATACAGCATTGATACAACAGTGACACGGGAGTGATACAGCATTGACACAATAGTGACACGGGATTGATACAGCATTGACACAATAGTGATACGGGAGTGATACAGCATTGACACAATAGTGACATGGGAGTGATACAGCATTGACACAATAGTGACACGGGAGTGATACAGCATTGACACAATAGTGACACGGGAGTGATACAGCATTGACACAATAGTGACACGGGAGTGATACAGCATTGACACAATAGTGAAACGGGAGTGATACAGCATTGACACAATAGTGACACTGGAGTGATGCAGCATTGACACAATAGTGACACGGGAGTGATACAACATTGACACAATAGTGACACGGGAGTGATACAGCATTGACACAATAGTGACACGGGAGTGATACAGCATTGACACAATAGTGACACGGGAGTGATACAGCATTGACACAATAGTGACACGGGAGTGATACAGCATTGACACAATAGTGACACGGCAGTGATACAGCATTGACACAATAGTAACACGGGAGTGATACAGCATTGATACAATAGTGACACGGGAGTGATACAGCATTGATACAATAGTAACACGCGAGTGATACAGCATTGAGACTGGAGTGATACATCACTGAAACAACATTGATCCATCATTTACACAATAGTGATTCGACAGTAATGCATCAGTGATCGAAACATCAGTGATCGATACATCAGTGATCGATACATCAATGATCGATACATCAGTGGTACAACTGTGCTACCACAGGGGTCGCTGTAGAATTCAGTTTTGTCGTCCATAAAATTTCCGAATCCTGTGTTGTGATCAAAGGTCAGATGACCAAAACAAACTAACTAGCTACACACATCTATTCAAACGGAACCTCAGTTTCTCAGGTCACGTTGTGTCAGCCGTAGCGAGGCCAGGTGTGACGCAGTGTCCCTCCTTGCAGTAACGGCATCCGTCACACACTGCCGCGATTGTGAGACACCAGGTGTTCTTGGTTGAAAACGTCCCTTCATACCTGAAGCGAACTTAGAAATGATAAATTACATGCAGACATACATGTATGGGTCTCCTTTCCGGAAACGATTGTCGTATCACCCGTACTTTGATATTGACAGTAGTAACGTGGACATAGCTGTGCAGAGCGGGTCACAGACTAAATAGTGTTAAAAGGTTGCATCTTGGTCTCTTGGTAATCCGACCTCCCCGCGTGTCGCAAACACGTGACGGGACATGTTTCTCTTATGCAGCCTTGTGGGGATTCGTGCTCGGTATTTCGTATGCTTGTTCGTGAACCCACTAAAGGGGATCAGATGTGAAGATTATGTAATATGGCTGACCGCTTGTCACCGTGCAACGATGACGTGGAGTGTTGCTTGCTCTTCCTGAGGCTGGTTTGTTTGATCCAGACTCGAGGATTTGCAGGTGGTCAAAACATATCTGTAATTGCCGAGAGCGACGTAAACATTCATTCACTCTTCTTTTAATGTAAATGCATCGAGTCTGATTCTGTAAACTTGCAGCGCAGTTGCCCGTTGTTTGCCTCAAGCCATTAAATGGCCGGCAGTGTGATTAAAATGTCGTAAACCCATACCCGCCCGCACACATATTGTGCGCAATCGTTCAATAATGTCATTATTGTGTGGAGAGGGGGAGGCCCAGTGGTTCAAGCGGTCGATTGTCACGCCGAAAACTTGGGTTCGATTTCCCACATAGGAACAATGTGTGAAGCCAATTCCTGATGTCCCCCGCGATATTGCTGGAATATTGCTAAAAGCGGAGTAAAACCCTCACTGACTCACTGGCTGATGGAATCGGACTCGATATCATGACCAAACTCATGACAAAGAATTGTCAAGATTTCAAATGTAGAAAAATTAATGTGACCCCATTGTTACAGGCCTGATTTGTTTGATAAAATGGGATAATACCAATATTAAAACAGAATTGTCAAGGTTTCAAATGTAGATAAATTAAGCTGGCCCCATTGTCACAAGCTTGAATTGTTTGATAAAATGGGATAATACCAATGGTTAAACAGAATTGTCAAGGTTTCAAATGTAGAGAAATTAATCTGACCCCATTGTCACAGGCCTGATGTGTTCGATAAAATGGGATAATACCAATATTAAAACAGAATTGTCAAGGTTTCAAATGTAGATAAATTAATCCGACACCATTGTTACAGGCTTGAATTGCTTGATAAAATGGGATAATACCAATGGTTACAACTCGCAAGCGTCCTATTTACTACATGTGCGTTTAGTTTCATGTTCGTATGATGTTCAAATGTACTCTGTTGGCCTTTGGCTCGGCAGCTAATTATAATTCAACTGTACAGCTACGCCATCATCCTTGTGTTGCACCGCCATGGCACAGAACACAACAGATGCTGATGCACCTCTGAACCTCCTTATGACGTCATCCAGGACATCACTCGTCACAGCATTCTTGTGGAATCTTTGAGAACAGTCAACATGTCAAAATGTCATCAATTGTCTTCCCTCATCAGTTGTCTCCTCACCTTCTCACACACCATCGCCAACATCATCAGCAATCAGTTTGCTTAAGCTGATCCTCAGCCTTACCCAATTCTCCTCACACCCCTTCAAGTCTCTCCCCCCTCCCAACCCGACCAGTCCGATCCCCATAAGCCTCTAAGTGTGTGGTCAGCTTTGGTTCGGCCTCTATGCCCACAGATAACGGTTGTGACCGGGCTAGTCATTGGTAGGTAATTACAGAGGGATGTAGGTTTTGCTTACATTACAAAACCGATCAGACACATGGAACAATGAAGGAGCGAGGGACACGGCGCATGGCTAAGTTTAGACCACCTGTGTCAGCGTGCCTTGACACTCGTGGTTTGCGGGTCAGTAGGGTCATGGGATGAAGGTAGAAATAGATGAGGCTGCGGTAGATCCTGTTTCTATAGCGGTTGACATGCGGCAACGTGACAATCGATGTACATATGTTATACACCTCTACCACATGACCTAATGTTTTGTATGTTCTCTTTATAAACATGGGCGTCGACTATCATTTCCAAACCTCGTATTCTGAACACGTGAGTCTAACGGGTTTTTCCGGTTATCGATTGTATCTGTCTTGGTAACTACACCGATATTGTGATTTCTTAATTCAAACAGCTTTCGCGCAATTGTGATTTCACAGAGCGAATTAATTATTTATGTCAAGTCCTTGGAAATATCAGCTGTCCGCCAACTGACAGTAAAATAGTACAGTACAGCACAACACAATATAGGACACACACAACAACAACATAAAATAGCACAACGCAATATAAGACACAATTTATCAGCATAACATAGCACAACACAATATAAGACACGCAATATAACAGCATAAAATAGCACAGCACACCTCAACTCAACATGACACGAGACAGTACGGCACAACACCACTTAACAACATAATGTATTAACACAAAAACACAACTCACAACATAACAGAGCACAGTATAACATTACTGCACAACACAACAGCACAGCAAAACACAACACTCATACAACAACACAGTCAAGCAAAGCACGCCACAGCACACCACAAGGGAGTACATAACACTCCACATGATAGAATATATAACGTAACGTCCAGCTATAATAATACACCTACATGTCACATATTAAAATGTCAGGTAACAACCAGGAGTGAAAAACGATCACTACACAATGAACGTTTCATTTCTTAAAATTTTGTCTGCACATCAATACAAAGGCTGAGGTGACTGAAGGCTGATGACTGAGGTGATTGACGGCTGATGACTGAGGTGGCTGATAGCTGATGACTGATGACTGAGGTGATTGATGGCTGATGACTGAGGGGGCTGATGGCTGATGACTTAGTGGATGATGGCTGATGACTGATGACTGAGGTCGCTGAAGGCTGATGACTGAGGTGGCTGATGGCTGATAACTGAGGTGATTGATGGCTGATGACTTAGTGGCTGATGGCTGATGACTGATCACTGAGGTGGCTGATGGCCGATGATTGAGGTGGCTGATGGCTGATGACTGAGGTGATTGATGGCTGATGACTTAGTGGCTGATGGCTGATGACTGATTGGCTGATGGCTGATGACTGATCACTGAGGTGGCTGATGGCTGATGATTGAGGTGGCTGATGGCTGATGACTGAGGTGATTGATGGCTGATGACTTAGTGGCTGATGGCTGATCACTGATCACTGAGGTGGCTGATGGCTGATGATTGAGGTGGTTGAAGGCGGATGACTGAGGTGGCTGAAGGCTGATGACTGAGGTGGTTGATGGCTGATGACAGAGGTGGCTGAAGGCTGATGACTGAGGTGGTTGAAGGCTGATGACTGAGTTGGCTGAAGGCTGATGACTGAGGTGGTTGATGGCTGATGACTGAGGTGGCTGAAGGCTGATGACTTAGGTGGTTGATGGCTGATGACTGAGGTGGCTGAAGGCTGATGACTGAGGTGGTTGATGACTGATGACTGAGGTGGCTGAAGGCTGATGACTTAGTGGCTGATGGCTGATGACTGATGACTGAGGTGGCTGAAGGCTAATGACTGAGGTGGATGATGGCTGATGACTGAGGTGGCAGAAGGCTGATGACTTAGTGGATGATGGCTGATGACTGATGACTGAGGTGGCTGAAGGCTGATGACTTAGTGGATGGTGGCTGGTGACTGATGACTGAAGTGGATGATGGCTGATCACTGAGGTAGTTGATGGCTGATCACTGATGTGGCTGAGGTAGCAGAGGCGTGTTAGTTTGGAGAAACGATGCCTGGTTTTCGTTACTTGTACATTTGTATTACCTGCAACACACTGTTTAAGGATCTTCTCAAAAACGCATCTTCAGTTTATAGAAAGTACAATTATATTTAATTTCGCAGTGTATGTGCTATAGTGTTGGAGGAATTCGTCGCCATTTTCAAACGATTGCCTCAATATATTTATCACTTAATGACGAGAAATGTTAAGTGTCTTTCTCAAGACAAAACTCTAGCGGGAAGTTATGGAGCAGGCAAGTTCCGGTGCAGGTTTTTGTTTCGTGTTCGATGCTAATCATACAATCAGGCTCAACAATTTCGCGGCGCAAACTCAACAAAGTAATGCAATGGATGTGCGTTAATGATGCACCACGACCCCCGGACTATCTGCTGAAGAACCGGCTGTGATACTTCACTGTTTATTCAGAGCTTGTTAATTTAAAAGTTACTGTCTTCATATTGTAAATGAAATGCTAATGTGATCACATACACGCTGCATATTAAACGTAGTTTATCTGTGCTTTAGAAGCCCGAGCTATATATTGATGCCGAAGTGATCACCGTCATATCCAAATGCACATTGAGCGGATGATTGGGTGGTCTGGTGGTGAAAATGTTTGTTCGTCAGGCCGGGTTCGATCAACACTGGTACAATTCGTGAAACCTCCCGCCGTTAATTAAACTGCCGGACAAAAGAAAGTATACACTTGAAAATTGGATTTGTCTAAACAATAACAAACGTCATCAAAACGTTACAAGGCTGAAAACAGTAGCCGAAACACTGCATACTTACTGTGCAAAACAAAACTATGATACCCGTATCAAAGACATCAACATCGAATGACATTTCGTTTTTCATTTTTAGACACCATCAAACATGAATATAGTTTCTCTTGAGCGGCAGTTTAGCTAGTTGTTACCTGAAGTGACGTAAAACCATACCCACTTGCTCACATATTGTGTGCAATTATTGTTCAAATGATATCAGCATTGATAGGTAAATCTTCACGGTACTGTTTGTTCGAAACTCGTTATTCCGAACATTTCGCATGCTGGACACTTTTATGTGATGATATACTCTGTTATAACTAAAGCGTCGTTAAATATGACTCGATATCATGAAGAAAATCCTGAAACAGAATTTTCAAGGTTTTAGATAAATATAAATCTGTCACCATTGGCTCCATCTGACCCAGTAGGTATTACCTTGTGTCAAGCACGTCCTTTGTGATGTTTATTTAAAAACACGCCTCAAACGCATAACTCAAGTCATTCATGATTAGATATAACGTATGGCAGTATGTCATGTTTGCTTGTGTGATGGTATAATAATGACAACGAATATTTTCTAAACATAATTAATTTTGCATGAGGGGCGGTCGTGTAGCCTAGTGGTTAAAGCGTTCGCTCGTCACGCAGAATACCCGGGTTCGATTCCCGACATGGGTACAATGTGTGAAGCCCATTTCTGGTGTCCCCCGTCGTGATATTGCTGGAATTTTGCTAAAAGCGGCGTAAAACCAAACTCACTCACTCACTAACTTTGCATGAAAAATATTCTGATCACACCATATTAGGTAAAGCCTAACTAGCTAGTTCCTGGGGAATGTATAAGTGACACAAACATTCTCTGTAATGGTAAACAGAGCAGCCCCAATGGTAAATACGACACTGTTGTAATATGGACGAAATATTTTGAGTATTTTAGCTTCATTATCCCCGGACCCATTCACCTTTAACCAGATCATTTCATGTCTCCGTTCACAACATGAAGTGGCGATGTTGTAAAACAAGTCTTGCGTCGTTGATAGGGCTTGAATGAGCGTCGACATTGTATGAATTACACATCAAATATACTGCGCCAGTCGCGATCGTCGCCATGACACTGTGTGGTACAAGGTGCAGTTCTCCAACCGCCGCTATTTATCCTGCGTTTTTTTGTAAGGGATCGTTCGGCATTCTCAGTGTCGCCACCTACGCGATTACCTTTTGATATTTGCATTGTCGCCTGAAAGCCGTCGAGAACCAACTATTCATTGATCATGCAATTACAGAAAACTTGGATATGGAGTGGTTATGTCTATTACTCGAAGCATTTTTGAAAGGTGTGTGTGTTTGGGGGCTGGGGCGTGGAGGTGGAGTGGGAAGGATATTTGTATGTATTATATTTTCGTGTCAATGACATCCACGTTTGGTTCGGAGCTCGGAGCTCCACCTCAATCCCAAGCTTCAACGTTGACGTTTTTACATAATAGGTGGCTGTGAATATTTTTAAAAAAACATGTTTTATTTAATGCCTTATCTTTATATGAGTCGGTGTGTAGCCTAGAGGTTAAAATCTGTGTTCGGCACGCCGAAGGCCCGGGTTTGATTTCACAGCGTAGTACCAGCTTCACTTTTTTATATCGTACCTTTTGGATATCGTACAATCTCAGAATTTCAGATTGTCAGTTTTTACAATCAATTTCAATCGTCCAGCACTGTAAAATCGGCATTGGTAGTACAAGCAGCCATACCCCCCCCCCCCCCCCCCCCCCCACCACCACCACCACCACCACCACCCCCACCCCACCCACCCACACACATGCATGCAAATAAGTGCTATATTCTTGGACACGACGTTAATCCCCATTTCAACTCGTCTCTTTAAAAAGGCACAAGCGCATCATTACCTTTTCTCAACATACATGGACATTGGAAAAAAAGTTCAACATTTTTTATTTGAGAAAAATGTGTTTTGGAGGTCAAGTTTAACGTCGAATGAAATCACGAAATGAAATCAGTTTCACAACAATAGTTTACATCCTGCAACCAGCCCAATCCAGCCGCTTGTCCCATTGAGACATACATTCGTAATAGGCATCAGATAAATTCAGTGCTATATTTACTCTGTAATCAAACAAAACCTCAAGCCGAAATAGAATGTCTTTGTATCTTCCTTGTGTAGTACTCTAGTTTTAAGCACCATATCGTGCAGTGCGTGCACCGTCACATTCTATCCTCACATTAGCAGTCAATACTTATATGCGTTTAATCCTGTCCACAATTAATATGCATAGGTCGTGCCGAAAAGTGAACACACAATCTATTCATAGCAGATAAACCGCACAAACATTTCTCAATGTCAACATCCTATTGGCTTTTAAAATGTGTTGAAACATTTGTCATCCGAGCCAATAACTGGCCATAATACTGAACACTGAGTTACGTTCACCTGCTCAAGGCTCCTCTGCCATTGTTTGTAGTCTATATTTATATTGCGTTTTGCCTTGGGTGATGCACGTGGAATAGGCTCCCGCTGTTCATGTGGGATGTGCGCCAAGTTTCGTCGCTGGTCTTTTAAAAGCACGATACAATGTTCTTTACAATGGCGTGTGATCCAATACAAGTATGTTATCAATCGTTTTCACATTTTGAGAACATTATAGGGAATGTTGGAGCCCTGATCAAGGATATACATGTTAGTATTTAGTATCTGCAGTGAAAGCTTTGAACAAATAGGTTGCACTGAACCACATAGTCTTACACCATAACTGTGGAATGTATTTATTTTATGAAAACAAAACCAATCTAGATATATGTACGAAAGCAAGTCTAGCCACCTCTAGCCAGTTCTATTCCACATATGAAATCAGCATCAGGAAAATGTTTTGTTTTAGAGAAAATTTTAGAGAAGAGAAACGTATTGTGTAATAAAAAATTTAATTTGTTATATGTGAGTCTATGTATCACTGTATGGTTAGCTTCGATAACATCTATGTTCTGCTTATTTACTCCAGTGTTAGCGTTAATAACATCTATGTATGTTTTGCTGAATCATTGCAGTGCTAGCTCTAAGAACATTCTATGTTCTGCTGGATCACTTCAGTGTTATCATTAACAACATCTATGGTCTGCTGAATCACTGTAGTGTTACCTTTAATAACATCTATGTTCTACTGAATCATTACAGTGTTACCTTTAATAACACCTATGTTCTGCTGAATCACTGCAGTGTTACCTTTAATAACATCTATGTTTTGCTGAATCACTGCAGTGTTACCTTTAATAACATCTATGTTCTGCTGAATCACTGCAGTGTTAGCTTTAATAACACCTTTGTTTTCCTGAATCACTGTAGTGTTACCTTTAATAAAATCTATGTTTTGCTGAATCACTGCAGTGTTACCTTTAATAACACCTATGTTCTGCTGAATCACCGCAGTGTTACCTTTAATAACACCTATGTTTTGCTGAATCACTGTAGTGTAACCTTTAATAACACCTATGTTTTGCTGAATCACTGCATTGTTACCTTTAATAACACCTATGTTCTGCTGAATCACCGCAGTGTTACCTTAAATAACATCTATGTTCTGCTGAATCACTGCAGTGTTTGCATTAATAACATCTATGTTCTGCTGAATCACTGCAGTGTTAGCTTTAATAACATCTATGGTTTGCTGAATCATTGCAGTGTTAGCTTTAAGAACACCTATGTTCTGCTGAATCACTGCAGTGTTTGCATTAATAACATCTATGTTCTGCTGAATCACTGCAGTGTTACCTTTAATAACATCTATGGTTTGCTGAATCATTGCAGTGTTAGCTTTAAGAACACCTATGTTCTGCTGAATCACTGCAGTGTTTGCATTAATAACATCCATGTTTTGCTGAATCACTGCAGTGTTAGCATTAATAACATCTATGTTCCGCTGAATCACTACAGTTGTAGATTTAAGAACACGTATATTTACTTTAGTGTTACCTACAAAAAATGATAAACGTTCTGTTGGACAACTGTAGTGTAACGTTTAAGAATATGAAAATATAAAGCGTCCAAGCCAGAGAAAAACCAACCTGGATCATCCGACGATAACATACCCCACTGAGGTACAACGTCGCTGAATATTATATGAATGGACCACTGAAAATCAGTTTTGACACCAGGTGTTCAAGAACTACCGACAACAGCCTCCACTCACACAATTTGCATGAAAAAGGATGTGTCTATTGCCTGACACCGCACAGTAGCACTTCTGCTATGCGACGGCGGCATGTAATCACACTAGACGATCAGGCGATGCATCTGAAATCCAATCTCACGATAGCGTATTCACGGAATCTTTTGAAACCAAAAATGGTAAGTTAATTTTGAAAACAAATTATCTTATGGACCACTGCAGTGTTACCTTTAAAAACACTGACGTTTACTTAGTGGCTGCAATTTTAGCTTTCCAAAGGATTCCCTTGATCAAGTACTCCTACGTGTACCTTTAAAGAAGTCATGCCTGGCATGAACGATACAGGTACTCATCTGGACTTGTCATGCAGGCATACGTGTACCTTCAAAGAATCTAGACATGACATGAACGATACAGGCACTCATCTGGACTTGTCATGCAGGCATACGTGTACTTTCAAAGAATCTAGACATGACATGAACGATACAGGTACTCATCTGGACTTGTCATGCAGGCATACGTGTACCTTCAATGAAGCTAGACATGATATGAACGATACAGGTACTCATCTCGACTTGTCATGCTTGTATAGGTGTACCTTCAAAGAAGCTAGACATGACATGAACGATACAGGTACTCATCTCGACTTGTCATGCTTGTATACGTGTACCTTCAATGAAGCTAGACATGACATGAACGATACTGGTACTCATCTCGACTTGTCATTCAGGAATACGTGTACCTTCAAAGAAGCTAGACATGACATGAACGATACAGGTACTCATCTGGACTTGTCATGCAGGCATATGTGTACCTTCAAAGAAGCTAGACATGACATGAACGATACAGGCACTCATCTGGACCTGTCATGCTTGTATACGTGTATCTTCAAAGAAGCTAGACATGACATGAACGATACAGATACTCATCTCAACTTGTCATGCAGGCATACGTGTACCTTCAAAGAAGCTAGACATGACATGAACAACAAAGGTACTCTCATCTGGACTTGTCATGCAGGCATACGTGTACCTTCAGAGAAGCTAGACATGACATGAACGATACAGATACTCATCTCGACTTGTCATTCAGGCATACGTGTACCTTCAAAGAAGCTAGACATGACATGAACGATACAGATACTCATCTCGATTTTTCATGCTTGTATACGTTTACCTTCAAAGAAGCTAGACATGACATGAACAATACAGGCACTCATCTGGACCTGTCATGCGTGTATACGTGTACCTTTAAAGAAGCTAGACATGACATAACCAATACAGGCACTCATCTGGACCTGTTATGCTTCTATACGTGTACCTTCAAAGAAACTAGACATGACATGAAAGATACATGTAATGCCAGTATGTTTAATATGTCACTTCCACCACATGACTTCAAAACATGATTTAGGTCACTGGGGTGTAAAAACAGTAAGATGCAGTTATGCCTCATGGGTATTAGAGCGTCTCTGTATCATTCATGGCTATGTAAAACCATTATCAGGAAATTGAAAATTTATGTTGTGTTTGATACGATCTAGAAGCGGTAGAAATTGTTCATGGAAGAAACGATCACTGAATTGTTGCAAACGAATTCTCATCAACTGCTCATGTTGACATAGATTCTGTTTTAAAAGTAACAGAAGATAAGCAAGAAAAACCTTTTAGACTGTTTGATATGCATTGTCGTCCTTTTCTAACATTAGTTCAATATTGTTAGGCACATTAACAGCTCAATATGATTTTGAAAAAAGTCATGACGGTAATCGATGAAAAAAATTAAAATGTTCTGAGTTATTCTGTTGATATATCTATCAATCTTGCGTCATGGCTCAATATGAAAACTGGCGGACGAGGGTCAAGTTTTCGTCAACTTCAGCCCCTTTTTATATTTGATCCAAAAATATAGTTAGGTTTAAGGGAATAAGGAGTAAGAAAATATTTGAAGTTAAGGTTCCATCAAATATCAAACATAACCCCTATGCACGGTCGTCAGAGCTGCATGCTTTATTAAATCAATTGCCTGTTAGCACGGCATTGCATCATGCCGTCAGCATCTCATTCTATTTCAAAGCAGCAGTAAAAACGGGCACAGTGTACTCCCATTTCGGTGCAAATAAGCAAAGGCGAAAAACTTCTCTTTGAAGCTGTAAAAGATTATCTGTTCATTATTGTACACCAAGACGATGTTGCACGTATTGTGCCAAGAGCCATAGTGCTACCTTGTGTCTGTTTGTTGTCTTCTACGTCAACCTTGGGATATATTTAACAAGTACAGGTGTGCACTGTGAGCGGTCTTTAGACTAATCCAGCATGATGAGGGTGTGTCTTAAAGGCACACCAGGGAAGGGTTAACGCGGGAAAATATTTAATGTACTTTCATAGGACATCACACTTAAAGGATCATATTTACATTCACACATGCTATTGAGGAACGAATGTTTGCAGTGTTTTCAAAGGCTCCTAAAATATGACACAGAGAGCTGGCGTAATTATCATAGCTATTGAAGACCATGATGTGTATTCATGTGAAGACAAATATGTATGGTCTAACGCTTCATTGTGCGGTTATGAAATATGAAATAACTATGACAGCGATAAAATGTATATTAATTTATGTAAACATTCATTTTATCAGGGTACGCTATTTTAAACTGAGTTAACGTACATGTATATGTCTGAGTGACCTGACTGTAGTTTGTGTTCACTGTGCCTTGTGTTGTTATTCAGTGTATAATGAGGTTGTGTTGTTTATCCTGGTGCAGTAGTACAGGTGAATGAACAGGTGAATGCACAGGCAAATGCACAGGCTAAAACTCACGGGTGACGCGGTGCACGCTATAGGATGAGGGCACTTGTATATTCACATAAGCCCTGTGGTTTTACCCTGGTGAAACAATGATTGCATCCCAATCTCGACACCTGTTGTCCTTGTTGCAGCTCCCCGCATACAGCCTATTACAAACTTCCCATGATCCCACTGCATACTGATCACTGCAGCTAAAGAGAAAATAAATCACCAGATTAAGGACTTTTGTGATGTAATCAGTCTGTTTTTCCCGAAGCTTTAACGTACGGAAATACTGGATTGCGAACGTGATGGTTTACAAAACTGGGATCGGTAGCCGTGAACCTTTACTCTCACCAACAGGAGTAGGAGACGAGGTATAGATGTTAACTAATGTTGAATAGGTATATGTGATTGGACTCAATGCTTGCCTATTGACAGAGTCAACAGAAGAACGATTTATACCCATAGCCAAAGTGATGTCTCTCGAAGAGCACAGGGCCAATATGAATCTCGCGAACTATAATCCACTGTAAATATAACTTCAGGTCCACATGGAGATGAAATATTCGGCTAAGGAGTCAGGCTACTTGCAATGCAAACCCCCGCGGTTACAAAAGGGTCACATCAATAACTTGTGAATACTTCAAAAATGTAATAAAGGAGAAAGGTTGCTGGAGTATCCACCCCCATATGGAACACGAGGTCGATCACATTCATTAAAATTATCAACTTTATAGTTGTTGCCCTTGACAAAAACAGTAATGATTATTTCTGGTGCTGATACTCTGTTCGATTTTTTCCCTTCGAATTCGGCATTGTACATGGATGTTATGCCACACAGGTTTATTTTCAAAGTTGTATTAAGCAGGCATATTTTGTCAAGTCTTTCCCCGTATTATTTCATGATGATCCACTATATCTCATGTACAGCTTTCTAATCGTATCCTGCTCCTTATATGAAGATCTCAAAGCGCGTCATTACTCTCGTCAAACGTTGTTTGATCAGGTTTACAACATTCAAGGTCACAGTGAAGCTTTCAAGAGTATTATGGTAGACATGTGGAGAACATATGGTTTGATTCAATTCCCTATGTGACTTGCTACTGAATGCTCCCGTGTCGGGTACCTCCGGTGGAGCAGGACCTTTACCCGAACACCCTGTATCATCACTATTCGATAGTGATTCATAAACAAAAGCTTATGATATAGTCGGAATCGAACAATGGACAGCAGATATTCATTATGATTCTGGAAGGTGATTTGTCGCTTTTATTTGATATTTCGCTACCCGCAAGTACACATGTTGTGTATTCTATAGTAAATATTGTTAAGTGTCGATTTGCAAATTGAAACAATATGTTAACCCAGAAACTTGTACGTAAAAGAACGTAGTGTGAAACCATCAAACAACCAACAAATGGTATACAATTCATAATTGTATTACAAATGTAACTAGGTTTACAAATCAACAAAAATTACTGCATGGCAATTACAATGGCAGTACACAATAGATTGTTGTACAATATTCAATGACAGTATATAATATGATGGCAGTGGTCAGTATCAAATACAAAAAGACAGTGGTGATAGAAAAAGTCAGTGCTAATAGTATATTCACCCAGCGGTGACGATGGCCAAGCTTCCAAGACGGGCCAAAGCAGGGCTTCAGGGGTGATTAATGATCCACAATCGAAATCTGATCTTTGCGTGATGAAAAGTGTGAGAGATACGTAAACACGCTCGTGTCCCACTATATAAACTGTCAGTCTAACTAGCTACTGGAAATTTCTACACAGTGCCCTCACCAGTCTAGCGGCACTAGAACATTACAGGAACATTCTGCATGAAGTTTACATATCACATCAGCATCTAAATATAGTGACTTCTTGACGACTACTTACATTAAATAATACTACATTCCTGACGACTAATCACTGTCCAAACACACTGCAGTGAACGTCTACCGAATCTCAACAGGGACAATGGAACACAGTTACAATCATTGTTAAACAATTAAATACGCTAACATGTAACAATATCCATATCTAAATACGCATACCCGCTACTAAACCACACACTACAGAAACATGACACACATGCTGAATTATTCGCTGTGTTTGTTGTACTATCTCCAAGTCATGTACTCCCATGTATGATATAAACAGAGGATGTTTGGCCTTTTGTTCTCACACAATACGCTTTGCCCATCGAGTGACATGACAAAACTAATTTGCATGAGTGACATATCCAAGAGTGTCGACTTGTTATGGTCACGAGATGAGATTAACATGTTATATGACAAGAAACGACAGATGTTCTACTATGTATTTTGGAGGGCAGAGCAATGCTTACCCTTTTCGTACAAACCTTCATCTCTGATTTTCAGTAATCCATTCACATAATTTTCATGGGTATTTGGCTTTTATGCTCAGTGGAATCTGCTTCGGCGGATAATCGAGACTTGTTGTTTACTGGCGTTGATGTTTTGTATTTTAACTGTTCATCAAGATGCTATTCCGGATACCATTGTGTCAATGAAAGTAGTTCCGACAAAAGTATTATTACACCCTAGTGAAATAGCATTATATTAAACTCAACCGAAATATTGATTTTACAGTTTTAGATAAATATAAAAAAATAAATAAATAAATATATATTTAAAAAACAACAACCGAACAAACCTTGATGTGATTCGAATATCCTTTCTGTATCTAATTTTTTTTTAGATATTGTCAAAATAAGGACTTCAAAAGATTTATTACTCCATGTAAACTGCCGAGCTAAAGAAAGTATACACTTGAAAATTGGATTCGACCCCAAAAATACAAATGATATAAAAACAGTTACTTGGCTGAAAACAGTCGCCGAAACACTACAAACTTAAAGTCCAAAACGAAGATATCCGTATCAAATACATCACCATCGAATAATCATTTCTTGTTTCTTTCATTTTCAGATCCATCGAACATGGATGCACTTCCTTTTCCCCGGCAGTGTACACTGAAATATTAATCGATACTGGTTCAATAGATATACCAGTAAGTAAATCAGTTGCCTTAAGCGTCCGGTGTCTTTAGAAAAAAAGGTATATGGACAAAGGCGATCGTCTGTATACAGCGTGTAGCTGACTACATCAAACTCAAGTAACATAAAGATTAATCCTCGATCGACGGGAACACATGCTAGTGAGCGGAACGGAATATCTCTCGTTTCATTTTGTTTCCGAATTGAATCCATATGAATTATAACACGTGGATGAAATATCGACTATGGGATCTTAATCTTTGCAACCAAAAACATCCGGAAAACATAACCATTCGTTTTTTTCCACAAAAACAACACTATCATCTTGCATAATTGAAACCACCTTTTCACCTCAAACTAAACATTGTCTCATGTGTGGCATTTACTTTACACTTGACATTTCGACTGGAGAGTTGAGTTGGACTACACAGTGGGAGCTCGCGGAGACATCTCTATTATACGCATGTTGTGAGTTTAGTACACAATTGTATGTATGGTTCACGGGCGTATTTAATTGCAAACAATTAGCCTGCAATGACGTCTTGAGAATGGAATTAACATGTAAAACATTTAAGGAGAGTCATGAATAAATATTTGATATTTGACAACATACATGAAATCAAAGTATTTATTATTTCGGTGGGAAAAAAATCATATATACTTGTAACGCTGTTTTATTCTTCTTAAAGAGAAAATTACTTAATTGGGGTGGTTTCTTAAAGAAAAATGAACGTAAATATCATGATAAGTAAACATTCTTGAACCTGTTTTTCATGATTATCATGACAAATAAGGCAAATGTTAGGTTGATGTTTTTAAACCTTGAACTCAGTTATTTGATAGTTCATTGTTCATCTCATTGGGAAAGCCATCCACTGTGAACAAGTCGATGAAGAGCGTTTACCACGGGTGTGTACGGTACACATAGAAAAGCAAGAAAACTGTTGCCATGATGCTGTCACATCTCTATGCAATGAAACTATAGTCGTGAACACACGGGTTATTAATAAATAATGCGACAAAGCCCAGGCCCTTTCCTTTTCCAATAGAATTATCTGCATAAAGCAGAGTCGATTGTATGATTCCGACTATGTCATGACCATGTGTTTATGAATCGCTACCAAATAGTGGGAATACCAGGTGTCCGGGAAAAGGTAAGCGTATCCTGCCCCATCGGTGGTACTCGTCACAAACACATGCAAAGGCAAATCAACTGTTCACCTGAAGAAATACGGAACATATGGTACACGTCAAAATAGGAATTGAATTGGACATCATGTTTGTCACTGATGCGTCAGATTTGGAAATATCCTCCAAAAGTTTACCATAAAACCAATAATCATGTATGATCAATTGTGGTGACATGGCATACATGTAATAGGGCCCCGTGGGACGTGGGCTAGAATAGGTCCCCAGTACTGTATTGATTGTCGTAATTATGAGATGTCAAGCTCGGTGACAGCGTGTCATCGTACCCTGGCGGTATAAGACAATGCTGATGATATCAATGAAAATAAAAGCCACAAAACCATTTCCATAGTCATGAGATATATGTGCTCAACGGAGAGTCCATCGTGCGGCTCCAACTACATGTATATCATAAACTACGTGTTTGTATGACCCAGGCTCTATCATTTACAGGCAGCCGTGGCATAGCTGGAATATTGAAGACTGTGGCGTAAGACAACAAACAAACACGTGATGGATCCACATCACCAATATTGATGCTGGGTTTAAATTAGATCAGGATAGGGCATCAAGGTTAACTTCACTGACACGAGAGTACCACTGACCTCACGAACTATATATCTAGTGCATCGGAAAAATAATCATTCATGTAGAGTATATGGTGTTTGTCTGCATTTCTACGCGTTCACCCATTTACAGAAGCATAGTCTCAGTTTCTAACTGATCAGTGTACTGGTAAGAAGAGAGTTCTAATAGATACAGTGTTCTGGCATACGACTGTAACAGTAAAGAGAAGCGTTTCATCTCTGATGTAGACCAGGTACGATAAGGTACAAGAATACTAATTAAGTCATTAACACGCTGCTCCATCAGTACGATACTGGTTACTTTACTTTGCCCGGCAGTGTACTTAATGGGAGTTGTCGAGGAGTGAACTTGAGAGGCCTTCTTTATTGCTTCCATCCCACTCATCTTCTGACATTTGCATTGTGTTGGCCAAGGTCATGTTGACATGGAAAGCCGAAGTAATTGAGATATAGAGAGAAGGCAGTATGTTCAAATATAGACATATTTCATAGTAAAGTGATATATTTGAAAAAAGTAAACCACATCCGAATGGTTTATTTTTACACGCGCCTTGAGAATAATAATATTTTTCACGAAATTAATACAAATAGAATGGGATATCGACTCAATGGTAATTCAATTGTTATATGATTCCATAGAAAAGAGGAGCTGAGTGCACATATGCTGCTTATAGGATAAACTAACAACGAAATGCTTTGAACTGATCGTTTAGAGTGCAACGTATAGGTTTATTGTTCAGAAGGTTGGTAATGGTGGCATCTATGTAAACTGTAAATGTACTAGACTGCATGGAGACCAAGTGCACTACATGGAAAGGATTTCCTCGTCCATTTCCGAACACCTATTGACATTAACACTTTGATAGATCTCTGTAACTTGTATTAAGTGATTTCTGTGTATTTGTGGTTCGCAATATTTAAAAATAGTTTCGGAAAACAAATGTCACGAACCTTTAAAACACCCTTAATGACAGAGAAAAACTGTTTGCACGCACATTCGCGTACACAGAATCTGATCTTGTATTGAAGACAGAACGAGAAGGTATAGGAGGAAATGAGCAGGTCAGATAAGTTAACGCCGGGTTATTTCCTTACACAGATGTTAGTTCCGTATTTTAACATTACTACTTTCTATTCTTCGGTTCATAGTTCATATGACTTTATAAACAACGGTTATGAAGAACTCAAAGGGACCAATAATGTTTGTTCGTCATATCCGTAGTTCGTTAAAAGCGTTTCCACTAAAGGTCATCGCAAATGACCGGGACCAAAACCAACAGTTCGTTATATCCGTCACTTCGTTATAAGCGTGTTTGTTATAAACGTAGTTAACTGTATAGAGATTATATAGCCGAGTGTGCTTTCATATCGTCAATATCATATATTTGTAATTTTTGAGACCGTCTAGGAAGACAATGCCTGAGTATAGTCCTAAATACATTGCATCTGTATTTATTTACACCGATACCATGGGAAACCTCTATTTAAATTTTGTTTTAACGTTAGGCGATAATTTATAAACAAACAGGCAACGCATCGATCGATGTATGGAGATTATGAAAAGTAGTTCATGCTGTGACCTCGTTTGCAAATGTTTGGAATCATGATATCATGTTTTTTCGGATTGGGTTATCGTATCAATAACACCCAATGACATTCCTTGTATGATAAATGATCTTCCCATTTTCTCGGCGTAAGGATATTATACTGATTGTGAGTATAAAGGTTTGCCGGAAGCTAGATTTTATGACGGAAATTAGTCCATTCATTCTTTTCAGGGCAATTTGTAATTGCTTGTTTCTTCGCTGCGATTGACGTGTATCGTGAATCAAGTGCATTTATGAGTTGTCTAAATGAAGTTATCTGAAATTACAAATGCCATTTTCTCTGAAGAAACGATATATGCAGATATAAACAGCATATTAGCGACGCCACCGATTCTTTATATTCCAGGAACAAATAATGGGACGCAAGTGGTATATACTACTCAAAAACGTTAAGGGTCGCCCGATTCTTTCATATTACCATAGTTCAGATTAACTACAGTAATTTGAAAGACTCTGGTCATCCTTAACTTTTTTCGGGGGTAGCATATTAGATACGTCTCCTGTACAGGCATTCGCGGCACCGTGGTGTTACAACATTGGTGATCTGTTTGAAAAAAAAATTAAGGTACAGTTTACTAAGTATGTTTTATTCCAAATTTAAAAAACATTTTGCAAGTTTCTGTTTTATTTCTCATTACTTACTTCACAGCTTCCCGTGCCGGTAAACAGCTTGGCTATTGCAACAAATTGGTAATTTCTTAGCTCAATAGCAACTTTAATGGATGTTTGGTTTAACACCTATACTTTAACACCATACGGAATTTCGCATAAAGGGGAAAGGCAAACCGGGCGAAATTTCAGGCTGTTAGGCATCTGTGACATTAGGGCTAATTAACGCGAAGACTCAAATTACCTGTGATAACAGTGACAGAGTGAGTATGGTTTTACGCCGCTTTTAGCAATAGTCCAGCAAATATCACGGCGGGGGACGCCACAAATTGGTTTACACATTGTACCAATGTCGGGTATCGAACCCGAGTCTTCGACGTGACGAGCGAACGCCTTAGACACTAAGCCACCCGACCGCTGTTGGTTGTTTAACGCCGGTCGTAATAGTCTAGACCGGACAAACCAGTGATTGATATAATGAGCGACGATCCATGTCGTCGGGGTACGTGGACACCCAATCAACAAAGTCACCGAGGCTAACCACACGATCCATTTAGCCACGATAATCACATATTGCTAGGGATCTAATTTCTTACCCGAATCCCCACCGGGGGAAACATGTTATGACCATTGCAAAAATAGTGTCGACATTAAAGATGAAGAAATCAAGTAACTTTTATCTTTATGCACGTTGTGAAATAAACCCACTGGTAGGGCAGGTTGCGCTCGCCTTTTCGCGAACACCTGGTATTATCACTATTTGAAAGTGATTCATAAACGCATGCTTATGATATAGTCGGAATTGTCGAATGGGCTATAGTTTTAGTAGAACTTTCTTATGATTATGAAAATAGTTTTTGTCGCGTTTATTAATCATACATCCATGATCAATGACCAAGTGGTTTCGAGTGAGTACATTCAGCAATATTCGACATAAATCACGCCCCAAATAATCGTGTATGGACCAGTTAAACCAGTGATACTTAATAACACGAACTTAGTTCACGCTATCGTCAAGACCTGTGAAGATCCGGGGTAAAACAGGTCTTCAGAAACCCATGCTTGCCTCAAAAGGCGACTAACGGGATCGGGTGGTCAGGCTCGCTGACTTGGTTGATGCATGTCATCGTATCCCAATTGCGTGGTTCGATGCTCATGATGTCAATCACTGGTCCAGACTCGATTATTTACAGACCGCCGTCACATGGCTGGAATATTGGTGAGTGCGGCGTTAAGCCATAAACACACGACATCCACAGTACCTATTCTCGAGCTCCTCATCCAATTTATTCACCTCATACGACCGGCAGCCCGGTGCTGATGCTGTTCTAACCTGTGTCCTCACGGGTGGTTTTGACTAATAACGTTAGTGCTATGTATTCTCTGATGCCAACATGTCTGGTGAATATCAGGAACAATACGCTCTGCTTTAGTGTGCATGACTGCAATGAAAGATGTCTGCTACTCATGTAAATACAATCACAAATGCATCTGAGGTTCCCTACGTGGGCAGTTGCATGATACGAGACATGCCCCGTTGGCAAAGAGTGGCCTTCCATTAGTAAATGTGTTCCAAGATGCACATCTGACTGCAGCAAAGCGACCATGTCGTCAAGGGCACACTGGAGACGACTTGATGGATGGTACAGATGCTGAACAAAATAGGAAATGGAAAGTTATGTGCATCAGCTTGTTTGTAACACGGTAAGCAGGGTACTGACACTGAATATTTCATGATCGCCACAGCCTTATGTTTGTCAAATGGTGAAATAGGTTAACACTGAATACTGACATTGGACGGAAAGACTAAGACAACATCACATAATCTTAGTACCCCTGTATGTTCCGATTTGATGAGATAATTGAAAGACGAAAATATTAATTCAAATTAAATATTATAACGAAAACGTTTTGAATAATGAAACCTAATTACATCGACGTCCTCTGGAGCAATACAATTCATCGAAGTTATTCATTCGGGTTATGCATACAGTAAACTACGGTTATAACGAACTCAAAGGGACCACTAATTTTAGTTCATTATAACCGTATTTCGTCATAAGCATATATACAGCAAATGTACGGGATAAAAAACATTTCGTTAAATCCGTCAGTTCGTTATAAGCGTGTTCGTTATAAACGTAGTTTATTGTACTTCGAAACAAGTGGAATATCGTCATTCCGCAGTATCTTCCGGGACAAGTTTCATCGTTCTTCACGCTGTATCGAGTTAATGTAGTATTGCACCTTGTTCTGGTCAGTGGAGAGAGTACATACTCAGTAACGTACACAGATAGATGTCTGGTGCCTCTATGTTTTCATTACGTCAGGTAAAATGATGAATGGACTGCTGATTTGTGTTTATTGTGACAAGACGTGATAAAGTGCATTCTATCCCTTTGTAGATGAGTGTGTAGTGACTAGAGTAGTCTTTTATCGTGTTCTCATTCCCGTGAATGATATATGCTGACACTCTTTCGTATATATACTATATATAGGAAACATAACATACCTTATATCAGGCGCTCCTATTTGTTTAGCCTACAGTCGATATTAACGCTTCACCATATCTACACGTCCTGTACTGATGTGATGGGGATGGGTAGATGGTGCCAGGTGTCTGGTCCTGCAGCTGCAGCCTTTGGTGTCTGCATTTCGCAACTTCTAAGGTACAGCTAAGCATAGTCTTTCTACAAAAAGTTCAAACAAGTCGATCTTACTCAGGAGTTGTTTGATAAGGGTTACAATATCCCAAACGTTTTATGGTAGTCATTTTAGACATGTTGTGGACGTTTCCAAATCCGACGCATCAGTGACCAAGCTGATGCCCAATGCAATTCCTAGTTTTGACTTGTACCATATCGACGCACTTCACTTGCCTTTGCATGTGTTTGTGACGGCTGGGAAGGATAACCTGGTATCGTCACGATTGTACAGCGATATTAAACATGTGCTTATGGTACAGTCGGAATCGTACATTCGAAACTGCTTTTAGCATAAGAATTCATATTTCTTATGAATATGGAAACCGTTTACTCTATGTTTCTACTTCCTACCAGACCCGTGAAGATCCGGGGTAGAATAGGTCTTCAGCAGCCCATGCTTTCCGTAAAAGGTGACTATGCTTGTCGTAAAAGGTGACTAACGGGATCGGGTGGTCAGGCTCGCTGACTTGGTTGATGCATGTCATCAATCCCAAATGCGTGGATCGATGCTCATGATATTAATCACTGGATTGTCTGGCCCAGACTCGATTATTTACAGACCGCCGTTATATAGCTGGAATATTGCTTAGTGCGGCGTTAAACAACCAACCAACCAACCAACTTCCTACCAGGCTACGATGGAGGCAGCAAATGGTACATACGCATCATTCTTGTCATAATAGTGATGATCTTTTACAAGGTGTTAATGAAAACGTGCCCATTAAGAATTCACAATTAATATCAAGTTAAATGATGTGTCAACGATTGCAATAATAATACAATTTGTAAATTATTTATTCATGCTCATATAACATTTGAGCATAACGAACTAGTAAATCTTTGTTCGATCTCAGTTAATTCGATATTGATATTGAAGGCTTAATTCGACGTAACCTGATATTTCTGGCTCTGATTTCTATTATATCATGCTTTCAGATACAATGTAAACAGTAATGAAAACTCGATATACTAGATGGCCCTTGGAGTTGACGATGTGCTTCTGTAAGACACCAGTGAGTCTATATGTGAAGGATATTCGACTTTTCTTGTCTTGTATCTCAGCGAGTGACCTCATTAAGTGATGAGTGACATAAGTATAAGCGAAAATGTCATGACAATAGTTCACGTTCATTAGATGAGATAACATTGCGTAAGAAAAGACAAATGTAACGTGCATAATTAATTTCCGTATTGATTTTAATGATCTTACTCTGAAAACCACTGTAATAATGAGGAAGATTATGTTCTGCAATAAAGTCATTTTCATAATTTACATGAAAAAAATATAATATTTTATTTTAGTTAAAATAACAATATTTATGTTTTCAATACAAGAAATGTTTGTCTTCATAAAATACATATATAAGATAACACATGTAGACTGACGGAATCACCAATCATTAATACAAGATTGTTTAATGTCACAATGTATTGACTTTATTGTGATAGTACACACACGAGAAAACATTTACACCATGCTGCAATTCATATTCCTTTCTTTGTAAAATAAATTGTCTCGTGCTCTTGGTCTATGATAATCACCTTATCATCGCCAATCATCTGTTGGCTTCCTTTGTTAGCTTGTACCCTTTGCTAGTTTCCACCTTTTGTTATCTTATTAATTTGTTGTCCTTACATGTACATATATATGCTCTCTGTCTCATGGCATTCATTCACCTGATGAAGGAGTAAGCATCTACTCCGAAACGTTGTGTTCCTCATGATAAAGAAGTTGACATCCATAAAGTCATTCTTATATGTTAATTATGTAAAATCGATTCATTAACAGTGGTTTAGTATCGATTCTCTTTAGTGTATTGAAAAATAAAACTTTTTGAAATGTCACTCCGTCGTTGGCCCATTGTGGGGGAATGTATTTGGACATTACGAACACTGTGTGTGCAGCATTAACAAACCCACGCGTACTAATGACCCATTTAATTTGAACGCGGATGCGATTTTTTCCACGTTCGCCTACGTCTATGGTCGTACATATTGACACATCGTGAGCTGGGTATACCGGCCCAATCTCGGTACTGACCCTCATCAAATCTACCTACAATCTAGGCCATGCTTAATTACCCTAAAGGCATAAAGGTAAATCAGAAGGAGCATTCTGGGTCATGGGTAATTAAAACCACATTGATATTGAGGGATCGTTGTTGGCATAGTCAAATAGTAAAATATCACGGTCTGTAAATTTAAAATGGCAATACTTTGCGGATGTTGCTACTTGTGTCAATGTCACGGGAAAAGAACTGGATCTAAAACAAATTAGCTCTTACATGATCATTCTAAAACACACGTATGAGTCATTGTGAGACTGTTACGGTGGTAAAGGGTTTTCTGGAAACCATCCCGCAGAACCAATCGAATTGATAGAAACTGTCTCGCGTGACATTCACTTTACAGTTTAGCTAGGCCAAGAAGCATGTCTACGACTCCCAAAGTCAAATAAATAAGTCTTGAAGGACGACAACCAGTTTGACAGGTTTCTGAGCTAAGTTTTTTCGTTGTATCGGCTCACCATCGATAATAAGATGTAGTACGAAGCATTATCTTGGCTTCGAAATGTCACCCTTCACGTACCTGTGATGGCAGCTCTGAGTAAGACGAGAAATTCATTAGAATTTTGTGAACTGTAAGGAGTCTTGTTAACAAACAGGTGAATAAAAGACTTAAAAGACGTTACTCTGAATAATAGACGAAATACTGGGATTCCTCATTGATAATACCAATGTAAGTATAGGGGGTAAGACATTTAGACAAGAAGTAGGCATCCCCGCATGCACCACTTGCGCTCCCCTTCTTGCCGATCTGTTTCTTTACGCATATGAACTGGAACTTCAGCTCAGGTTGGCAAAGTCAAAACAGAGTAATTTATCCAAGAAGTTTAATTAGGCTTCAGGTATATCGATGACCTGATATAACCATCAAATAGCCAATACCCTATCACTGATTTACCCACCTGAACTAGAAATACAGCAGACCAGTGATACCGCCTCATGTGTTTCATATTTTGATCTATGCATAAAGATTCAGAGTGACAAACCACTTTCCACAAGACTGTATGTATGTCAAGAGGGATGACTTCAATAGTCAATACTGTAAAACGTGAAATCAATGCGTCTCCAAAAAATGCGACCGCAGGCCCCTAGCCAAAGATGCGACACCCCCTCCTCAATCAATCAATCAATCACATAGGAGATTTAACGTGCGATTTCCGACTAAAGCGTATCTCGCACACGGGGAAGCACTTATACTATTTGGGTAAAAAAAGTGTAATGAATAAATAAAGTGCAACCCCCAAAAATATAAACTTTACAGTACTAATCTAATAAAGCTTAGGGGGTAGGGGTTTGGCTGGGTGGGAGTGGGTGATATAAGAATATTCAATAATATGGAAAAATTTGGGCATGGGTGGGTGGGGGGGGCAAGGGGAGGGGGGGGCGGTCAGGCGTGGGAAGGCACGGCGTCGGCTGGCGAGCGTGTGTGGCTAGAAGTCTAGCGGCGGTATCCTTGTAGTAGTCTCTTAGGTCAATTTCTATTCCTGGGGGTCGGGATTCTGGTAGAGACTCTTGGCAAGGAGGGCTGCGGTATTGGCGACGAAGTCGTTTGAGGTCGGTACGATCCCCCTCCTCTCAAGTATAAGTGGATATATATCTAAACGGTGTTTAGGTCAGGTTTACTGGAGAATCCTCACCTTAATCCAATCACACACCAAATAGCACCGCTTATTAGCGCTGAGTAGAGCGTAGTGCTTCAGCTAAAACAATACGTGCGCGCTGGCTCGTGTCGGCCTTTGATGCAGTCGCAAAGAGCAAAGACACCGTGTTGGGTGGCGTCTGTCTGGACTTGCAGGTGTGATCAGTGATGACATGAGTGAGTAGAACGCTTGTCTTGACCCCAGCAGTGACAATTCACAGGATGTAATTAGTGTTTGAATGACATTGTTAATATACTTGTAACAAGTGCTGCTCAATAAACAGTGATGTCGAATACATAGTTGTTTGTTTTCAGCGTATGTCTAAGTTGGTATTTCTGCGATCTAAAATGTCTTATTGTTGATATAAATGCGATGTTTAATAATGCGAGCAAAGACCACTCGCATTTTTCGCATTTAATTCAAGCTCGCGTTAATATCAAGATTTACAGTATTCCTGCATCTCCAGCATTCCGTGTCTATATTGCACAATTTTTGAGGTACAATCGATCATGTTCTTCCTACCAAGATTTCTAAAAGCGTCATGTAACATTGCTTAGATGTTTGATGAAGGTTACAACATTCAAAGCCTCAGTGCAGCTTTCAAAAAGGCTTTATGGTAGACATGCGTGGGACATTTCCAAATTTGACGCAACAGTGACAAAAAGTATACCCGATGTAAATTAACGTAGATTGTGCAATATCTTTTCTGCGCAATGATGCAGCAGTTCTGGCAGTTCTTAATTCAACATGAACGAAGATGAACAACCACTCACAGTGCAATCCCAGATTAAATCACCTCACACCAATCAACACTGGTCTATCCGGGCTTTGAAGTGATGCTCTTTAAACATCATTAGGAAATAGTTAGCATATCATAGTTATATCATAAACAGTTTCTCCGTTATCAATAAATAATTTGATTATTAAACACGTCAAACAATCTATTCTTTTTAATATTGTTGATGAGGATGGAGAAACGCGGATTGTACATGCACGTAATTAAATGTTAGACTGAAACCCTTAAGTTGTGAACTTAAGAAAAAACGGAGAAGACTCTGCAAATGATCAGTCGCTTGCTGTGTTTATAAGCTCCGATAACAGCGTACAGCGGACCTCAAAGGGTAGCTTGTCTTAAGTATAGCTGCTCAAATGAGCACATATTCACATGTGTAAATACCCAATCGACTCTCCTGTTAGCAATATATTTTTTCAACCTTACTGCTTTGAGCTTAAGGTGCAGCTTTCGACAGCATTCGGCGACTACCACCTAAGGACGGTGTTTATGGAGAATTCGAAATACGTTCGTTAGGGCATTTCTGTAGGATAGTCGCGAAGCCACGTAGACTTTGTGGTATAAACGTGTTTGTGTGGGACGCATTTGATTTAATTAAAAGCTAACATTCTCCAGCGACTTTTTCACAGTTGCATTATCTGCTACGAACAGCATCATACAACAGCTGATTCCATAATCTACAACCTTTAGCAGGAACACCGAGATTTTAAATACATTTTGCATATAGTTTGCATTTACTTAAGGAAAACAACAAGATATTCACTCATTTTGATGTAAACAATAAAAGATGATATAGT
The DNA here is from genome assembly GCF_022045235.1 of Haliotis cracherodii. Taxonomy (NCBI): domain Eukaryota; kingdom Metazoa; phylum Mollusca; class Gastropoda; order Lepetellida; family Haliotidae; genus Haliotis; species Haliotis cracherodii. The sequence goes on from NW_027266308.1 coordinate 36,488,205, forward strand.
AAGTGTTTTAAACTCGACATTTCACAGCTAAAGCTATTCTAATGGAATGAGTGAACGCCACGAAAGTTACAATGTAAGTACTTAAATAAAGATCATGATATGGATAAACTGGGATTTGAACACACGGAGAAAGGACCCTAGCAGGAAATCAACATACACTGGGGTTTGTATCCGTATCTCCCACATACTAAACTCCCTAGGGATTGGTTAGAAAAGATACCCAGCAACCTATGTTTGTCTACGTGGTGGATCGGGTGGTCAGGCTCAGTCAGATCTGTTGATTGTGTGTCATCCTATCCCGACGGCGTTGATCGTTGCTCATAATATCAATCTCTAGATTGCGTGGTCCAGATTAGATAAGTTACAGACCGCCGTCAAATGGCTGGAATATTGTGTGGCATTACACAACAAACATGACATACTATTAATAAGGTTATCGTAGACGAAGCAGTTAAATGAGTGAGTGAGTATTGTGCCTCTCTCATCTCACGTTACATCAAGACCAGCAGTTGTGTGAAGATCATTGTTTTCACCCTGGATATGGAGCGCCCTTCATAGTGTATTGTCGCTGCAGTGTTTTATTGTACGATAAATAACTCCCACTCGCCGTTTATTTCTTAAATACAAAGCAGAAGACATGTGCAATATTGGGAATTGAGATTGAACTGCCACACCATGATATAACTAAAATGCTCTACTTTAAAACGGCTTTAAATCAAACTCACTCACTGATGATCTCCCACTGAACGACAGCTGTTGACCAACATGATCGCGATGTCGCTGTGCATGTGTTAAACATTCGCTACATTGGTATAGACTGTTAAGTATTGTAACCAAACTGAGATAAACTGGGAGATATCTTTAATATAAAAATATTTAGAGCAATCGGGACTAGTGTGTTACTCCGAGCTCGGCATGTTCTTCAAGGAGTTAATAGAATCCGATTTATATGCAATGCTGGCACATTTTTCCAGTGCCACCATGGCGCTCTCGAGTCTGATTTAGTAAACCAGACACTGGAATAAATCACATCGACACTGAGCATGCAAGCCAGGCGACCAATATTAACATGTGGTATTAATTATACACACCCCACATGTACACTGGCCAACTGTCTTTAATCTACCCTATAAATTCTGTTCGTTTGAAAATATGTCTTCATGTTCAACACACCGTCCATTGTAGTGCCATATCAAGTGTGGAACATTGCTAGTAGTTTTACCAATCTCGCTTCCTAATTGCTACACTGGAGCTGAACATGATATCGTTCCTTTATCAGTGTCTAACAAATTAGAAATTATCGATTGCCAGGATGATTTTATATGTGAACGACAACAGTGCACACAATAATGATTACATTACCTATAATCATTGGGTTTCACAGCAATGAGTAAAGATGCGGATGTCTGTATCTGTAGATATAGACGATATTCTGGAGATTCTGGGGAGCTTAAATGCCGACTGATACAAACAAATCAATTAATTTATCGACCTGCATCTTCCCATAAGCTCGAACCATACTCTCGGCGAAGAAACGAGGAGAGGGATTTTATGGATACGCTCTGTAGTAATGAGTGAGTCAGTTGGTTCAGAGTAACTATCGCTGCTTTGAGTAGAATTTCTGTTATATCACGGCGAGCCAGTTAATGTGGAGTAACGGCACAACGTGACTCAGTTATAGACGAGTGCTATTTTGGTGAAGCCCATCCTTGTGGTGCTGACAAACCAAGAATTACAATCAGGGTGAACAGGGATTCGAACCTAGGATTCAGGCAAGCTTAATTATATCTAATAACGACAAAACCCGTTCTACATATATCCACAAATCTCTGCTGAAAGCAGGGTCGATTGTACGATTCCGACTGTATTGTGAGCATGTGTTTATGAATCGCTATCAAATAGTGATGATACTAGGTCTTCGCGAAAAGGTGAGTGTATTCTGCCTCACCGACGGCATCCGCCACAAACACATGCAAAGGCAAGTCAACTGTTGCATTAAGGAATGCGGCTCTGCTCAACGAATTGCAGCACCATATACGACGGGGCCACCGTGATTGCATTGTCTTGAACTTACGTACCATTGATAAATTAAGTGTCCTGATTCTGACACCTTCCTATTCTTACTGTATACGTTTTTATGCTTGCTCTCTTTGAGAGCAGGGGGGCACGGGGGGCCCAGTCGTCTAAGGCGCCGCAATTCGCTGTGCAGAGTTGCGTCCCTTGGGCACGCCACACACCTATGATTGTGGGTTCGAATCCCGGTTCGCCCCGATTATGTTTCTAGGTTTGTCAGAACCATAGTGGTAAACCGAAGTGGTAAACGAAGTGGTAAACGTCTATGACCTACATCACTTCAAGCTTTCCTCCCACATTAAGCTGACATGCCGTGATATAACTGGAATACTGTTAAAAACGGCGTTAAACCCAACTCACTAACTCACTCTTTGAGAGCACCTTGTGTCACAACTGATTTTCAGTGATCCATTCATACACCGCCACTGTCTTGCCACTATTTTGCCTTTTACGCCCAATGGAATCTATTTGAGTAGTTCACTATACAACGTTGTTCTATCATTACGTCATGTCTGGAGATTCGAAGGTGCGCTCGCAAACTTGATGACGTCATATATGTGACGACGTTGTTTTTGAAAGGGAAGCGTCTAGTGATTTAGCTGGACTACGCAGGTAATTGGATACTGTTGGATTGCAAGGGAAAGTATTTTAAATATTGATACACAAGACTAACCCTTCGTCTCTGAAAATAGTTAATTTGGATAGAAACAAGGAACTACATTTAAATTGAAAAGGAGCCCCGGTGAGATGAGATGGGAGAACATCAGAACATCAACCTGTGGAAAATCTGGCTTGCTTCACTTATGGCTTATGGCTTATGGCTTATTGTTTGTGTCTTATGGCTTCACTAGGGTAGGAAAATATATACAGGTTGCAATGGGTTAGCATGAATCATCAAGATTTTTCCAATTTGTTTTTCTTTCCACTTTTCTTTACTACATTATCTACTATGCACATGACCATTTTAAATGTAACCATTCATTTCTGCTACACTGAAATAACAGAGATTGTAACAGAAATATGTCAGCCACAGCACATGTCTCTGTGAAAGAGTGTAGTCAGATGATACATGAGGTACATGTTTTACCGCGGACATGTACACATAGGCGTTGATGGCGAGTGCCATAAGTCAGTTGATTGTATTCATGGCTTTTTCGATACTTTTGAAAATAATCTCTGGTTACAAGCAAATATAGACTATATAAATGTAACATATTCACGAAGCTAGAGTACTGTTTCCCTCACAACTTTCCAAAACCAAGAATCTATACTTATGTATAAACACATTATCTAAATTTGCTTCACATCAACGTTACCCTAATTCCAAGCAGTTTTGGGAAGATCGCTATCCAGTGTTCATTGTTACAGCACAAAGCTCGCATCAATACCAGCCCACCATGTGAAGAATGTGGACTTTATGGCGCTCCGATGATATGACGGAGGTATTTTGTGTAATAACGGTTTGAAACCACACTGTCAAAAGAAGTCCTACTTTCGGATAGAGTATAAGCACTGGTTGCATTCAAAAGATGATAGGATATAGTCTGTTATGCACACGAGGAATATTTGTACAGCAAATAAACCCAAAACGTTACACCCATTTGGTTTGTCCAGTGACATTTTGTATAGTTGATCGTTGTGCATGAAACAGACGGAAATAGACATGATTATGGTTATGTCTATACAGCTTCAGACGCCCGGAGGAATGAAATGTGCATCATTGTACATGCAATGTACAAATGACGTAAATAGCTTCAGGAACAGGAAATGCTTTATGCTCGGTTAATATAAGCGACAAACCTTGTCCATGATCAAAAGAAATCTCTTGAGTCTATTATACGATTCCGACTATATCATGAGCATGTGCGTATGAATCACAATCAAATAATGCATGCCAAGGTGTCAGTGTTCACGAAAGAGCTTATCCTTTTCCAGAACTACGAGTTGCAATAACTTTATATGATTAAATCCAAATTTAATTGTTTTGCCTCGAGTGAATAAAAGCTAAAGAAATTCATATTCTTTGTTTCGTTTCTTGCATATGTAGTATACTGTAAACTACGTTTATAACGAACATGCTTATAACGAGAAGACGGATATAACGAACTTACTTTTTTGTCCCGACTATTTGCTGTAGGTATGCTGTATATATGCTTATAACGAACTACGGTTATAACGAACTAAAATTAGTAGTCCCTTTGAGTTCGTTATAACCGTAGTTTACTGTACATTCTTTTGATGTTAATTTGATTTTTTTTTACCTTTACCATAAAAGACGAAATACTAATATATCTTTTATAACCAAGGTTTCTATACATACTATGCGATTGTTTGCATTTGGGGAATGTTAACTCAACGTATAGTCATAACCATATGAATTCATTCGGCACGACCACAGTTTATACCTTGATTATCCGAGGAAGTGAAGACATGGAAGAGCTACATACTCTAAGTCAATACATATAATGGTATTTTTTGTGCAGCGTTGATTGTTTCGCATGCTAAGGATGGCTCAGGGAGTACAGATGACCTTTTCCTGGTAACGCTACCTTTTTCATAACCATAGAATGGATGCTTTCGTTCCTGCAAACAAAATTGATAAGATCGGTTCGTGACCACGTCGAAAGGTCAAAACCTCGACAAGAAGAGACGAGAAGATGGGAGAGGTATGGAATAGCTGGTGCTTTTATTACCTGAGTCACAAACTTCTACACAGCCTTCTCTAATTGTCATTGTAGCCTGCCATTATGCCGTGCAGCTTTAGGAGTCATTTGAAATGTTAATTATACACTAAGTCACAATCTAAGTACTGATTGACATTCATTCGTTTTGCCTTTGATCCTTTAATGAAAGAAGTTTTCAAATTGCGTCGTAAATGGTTTGTTACGTATAGCCGGTCCTGGGTTTCCATATTAGAGCAAACAATTATTTCAGAATCATCTGTAAATTGTGCTTTTCAGAAATAAAATCCTTGTACAAACGGGAAGTTAGTTCCCGGTTTATTAAGAGTCCGTATTGGAAATTGAAGGTTTCAACAATCAATCATCCTGTTTAAGGTTTTTGTATTATTGATCGTGATTCGATCATCGAGGTTCCGGAATACTTAGATTCCAGGATTAAAGTCAACCTGTTCTTCAATGACCGCCTCCGTGGTCTAGTGATAGAGCGTCCGCCCGGAGAACGGAAGGTCTGGGGTTCGATCCCCGGCCGCGTTATACCAAAAGACGTTAAAAGATGATACTTGTCTGGCGCTCGGAATTAAGGGGCTAAAACAAGGACTGGTCGGTTCGGAGTCAGTATACTGTGTCTGAGTGGGGTATTCATGTTAAACTGCGGCATGGTATCTCAGTGAGCTAGCGCTATAAATCGGCATCAGTCCGGACTAGTACAAGCAGCCACACAAACACACACGTACATGCACGTCGCTATATAAGTGCAATAATCTTGGACGCGACGTTAAACCCCATTTCACCTCACCTCACCTGTTCTTCAATGAATAGATTCTTTCTGGGAGGAGCGCCTATGGCAGGAGTACTGTTCGTCGCCAGGCAACAAATACACACTTACTTTCTATGTAAATTGTGTGAGTGGGTGCTCCCGTGCTTATCCTTTTTTGCGAACACCTGGTGCCATCCATTCCTATAAATTTCATCTCCATTTTTACTTTTGAGCTTTATATAATGTGTTTCGGTGGATATTCGAGATTAATTATTCTCCGGCTTTGACGTGTTATAATGTGAAACCTCGTTAGCTGAAGTCATGGAAGTGTCGAGTTATCAGTAGTTGGAGACATGAAATCATATTGCCGCTGATATAATCGAGTTAGTGTGATGTAACTTTAGTCAAATAAATGTGTTTGGAATCACCTGGACAAACGTTCAGAAAACAAAGCAATACATGTTGCCAAACCAAGTTCAACTTACGTCATACACACTCGAGAGTGACTGTGTATATCATCATCTTCAGTGTGTACGTGTACGTGTTATTCAGACGTTACTGTTGGCGAACTTCTGGTGTCATCACTGATTCAATAAATATTGGCAAAATAATATCACAATGTCTGAATGTCGCATATCTAGGAAATGTTATTATATGATGTATATCTATGATGAACAAGTGAGATAAATTGGGTTACAAAGCTTAGGAATTGTATGTGTAGACTAGGATTTGGCGAAGAGTGTTTTTCCAAACGTGTGGAAACAAAACAATATTTTCTAAAAATGTGTCCAAACTTTCAGTACACATGCCAGAGTGAACAACTTTCCTCCTCAAAATGCATTATGCAAAATTCAATACTTTTATAAATTGTGAAACCTATATGAAACTCATGCTGTCAGTTAAACTAAAAACTGATCTTTCCAGATTTCTAATAAGCTGTCATGATCGAGAAATCGAACATGAGCAGCATGCAAATATTCCACGAACTCTACGTAAATGTACGTTATGCAGCTTAAACTGTGTTGAAACGGAATACCACTATATATTTATCTACCCCGTGTTTGATGATATAAGACAAACTTATATCAAAACCAGGTTCTCCATCCAAACTATCACAAATTCAACCTCCTTTTATCATTGCAAGATCCTAGCGCTGTAGTTAATTAAGCTAAATACATTTAAAATGCTCGTGTTGGAAGACACTTATTATCCTATGTTTAACAGAAGGTCTGTGTAATTATATTCTGTGCTGTACATTGAAATGAGACAGGTGTTTTAGAATGTGGTGTTGGTTGAGTGCTGATTAGTGCAAAACCCCAAATCAATACGCTTTAGCGAGCATCTGCTTCTCTAAAAGTCCTACACAGCGGGAAAACATCTGCTTGTAAACTGAACGGCAAAATCGGTAGACGACGAACTTGAGAAGAACATATATAAGACAAACAGTTTCACAAAAGCGTATTACCACTTTCACTTCGCTAACACCTACAATACCTTTTAGTAATAATATAATTTTAACATAGGCTCAAAACTCCAGACCGTTGAAGATACGGGTTACCAAATGGCTTCAGCAACCTGTGCTTGTCCTAAGAGGCGACTATGCTTAAACTTGTAAGAGCTGACTAACGGGATCGGATGGTCACGCTTGCTGACATAGTTGATGCATGTCAACGTATCTCAATTGCGTAGATCGATGCTCACGATGTCACTCATTAGATTGTCTAGTCCAGACTCGATTATCTACAGACCCTCGTCATAGATCTTGAATATCGCTGAGTGTAGTGTTAAACAACAAACAAATTAAAAATCCAGACCCGTCAGTCGTTTGTACAGAAGTATTAAGATGACGAGTCCATGATTGGTTCTAAACGGTAGGGCATGTTGGGGAAAGTGCATAGCGAGTTGTTCAAACTGTACTTAATTTAGTTGTCTGTCCTGTTCACCTGGACTCATTACAAGCTGATTTATTAAAGCCAATGCTTCCGTGTCTTGATGGACCTGTCATTCCCAGAACTGACTTTACAGTTACACAAATGAAGATATTGTCGTGGATGTTTCTGTCTGTCCATCTGCCTTCAGAACAACCATAACATAAGACGTGACCACGTTCCCATTGCAGGAGAGCAACTGATTGATAAATTGTTCTTCAGCTTTATCTTACAAAAGAACAATTAAATGACTTTTTAATGTATTAATTGTTTTCAAGGATTTTTTGGTATGTATTATCAATCAATCAATCAATTGACCAATCAATCAATCAATCGACCAGTTGACCAAACTCTGCATTCAATATGGTCATAGGCCAATATACATTCCTGAAATAAATCGGTCTTTGCATAAAGTAATAATCAGACCATTTCTAATGTGCCCAGTGAATTTATTTATTCGCATGAATCATGAATAATCATTATCATAGTTCCTAAATATTTGTAAATTAGTAAAACATACTATCTTTCGTACGTCATTACAAACTGGACAAATGTAACAATATCAAATATGTAACACTTGTTTATGCATATGTATCAGAATGTCTGCTCGGATTAGCAAAGTTATAACAAGGTAATTTGGCCAAGAAGTTTAACTTAAATTTCAGGATTTCGATGATCTGATATCGTTCAAATAGTCAATTCCCTTCCACTGATTTACCCACCAGAACTAGGAATAAGAGAGACCAGTGAGACCACTTCGTATTTTTCATATTTAGATGTTTTGAGCATAAAGATTCAGAATGACAAACACTCTCCACAGGCCTGTATGACAAGAGGGATGACTTTAACCTAACAAAAGTCAACTTTCCCTTCATGTCGAGCAAATTCCTGAAGTTCCAGGCCCTGGTATCTACATTTCACACCTTTTGAGTTACACTCGAACATACTCTTTCTACCAAGATTTCAAAGAGCTTCCTGCAACTCATGCTCAGAAGCTGTTTGATCAAGGTTACAACATTCAAGGCATTAGTAAAGCTTTCAAACAGTTTTATGGTAGACACGTGGAGGACATTTCCAAATGTCCGGTGACAAAAACAATGTCGGATACAATTCCCTATTTTGACTTGTACCATATGTTATCGTGGTTTTTTTAGATGAACAACTGACATGCTTTTGGCTGTGCTGGAGACGGGTGCCAAAGATGGGGCACCTTTTCGCGAACACCTGGTCTCATCACTTTCTGATAATGATTCATACACACATGCTCATGATATGATCGGAAACGTACAATCGACTCTCTTTTCTTATGAATATGGAAATTATATTTAAATAATAGGATATTGCTTCTCTCTTCTGAGGCTTGGAAAGAGTTTAGTATGGACCCTCAGATCACGTTTGAGTTTTATCTATATTTTGGCACCCCCCCCCCCCCCCCCCCCCCCCCCCAATGCTTTTGTATATTTAATTAAAAGCGGTAAAACCCATTCCATAATCACAACAATCGAGCCCCCCCTCAACCCCCCCCATAGCCCCAGCAACTTGAGGATACACCACCATATGTTGTTATCCATTGCATTGTTTGTTTAGTTTATAAATTATTAATGTTTTCATAATTAAAGTTAATGTACCATTTTCGCCCAAAACTCAAGTATCTACATAATATATAAAACAACATTTACGATTTATGAATATGAGTTGATCTATCACTTTGTAATGGAAAGGCGACTCCCACATTCGTCGACCTCATTTAATTATCCAACCCATCACAAAGCAATGTATACTGAATGTAGGCGTATTTTCGATTGAAATAAAATACAACACTCATCCCTCAGAAAACTTTTTTAAAGTATTTTTATTACTCCGACATTGTTCATTTCCGACCCAGTACAATCAGAAGATACCAATCCTATAGACAATTTCATATACTCTGATTCACGAGACAGTGACTCTTAATTCACCACCATGCGACATGTTCAAATCTAGATACGTTTACAAAGAGTATCATTGGACCACACTTCTAACGTCAGCAGTACCGAAATAGCATCCGACAACGTCAATATAGCTAATGCGACAGCGTATTCCTACTTCTAAATTTTAATTGGATGGGTAGAAGCTGTCTGTGTGTACCGCCTGTTTGAACACATTTAGGTTGGTTTGTTTGCTTGTCTATTGTTTCCCTCTCCTATAAAAGACGTATTGCGCGGAGAGATGAACCAGATACTTTGAGTGCTTGCAACGACACTAAGAAAGACCCACCGGAACGTCGACTGTGCGCTTACCTCCACGGAGTGTTTTGTATTGGAGTATAGCTATATTTCAAAGGTGAGTTCTGTTTATTGAATCATAACACTTTAGTAATTTTCTTATATTTTCTTATATTTCATGTATGTTTTAAAGAATGTCATCGGAATGATGTTTCTTGAATATCGCCATGTCATTTAACCACATTGCCATGTTCGTATTAGACAGTACCTGACAGAACTGGGCTAAATGTAACATTACATTGTACTGACAAAACTTGTACAATATTTCAACTGGATATATACTGAAACTATGAGACTTTTCAGGTTTTCTCTGTATTAATACGGTATTAATAACTGACTTACTGTCGTGAAAGTAGACATTAATAGTGATTCATTTTGATAAAAAGATACAATTACTAAAGGTACTTGCGTATGTATAAAAGCTTAAAAAATAGTCATTTCGTTGTTGTATATCTGGTTATTAATTGTGTCATGTGACCCGAACACATCAAGAAAAGACTGAAATCATTATTATTTCTCTAAAGTTGTTCGTAATCGGCATTGCGTTATTATATTGTTTCAGTATATATTTTGGTTCAGATGTGAGGATGTTCCTCCTCAAGTATCATGTTTTGTTTCAAGCATCCCACCAATTTCGGCGTAACACTGTGTCGAAAAAATATGTAACTCTCAGATCAGATTCAGAACCACCATTTTACCTTTTTCAGGTTTGTAACAAGATGCCTTCAACCGTAGTATTCTGCCTTATGTGCCTCGTCACTCTATCAGTTGCAGCAGAGCCGTTCGAATATTTCAAAGACTTAGGTAAGATTTTCTTAATGGAGATTAAAAATGAATTACGCCGCACATAAATATATGTAATATGTACTTCTGAAAAGAAGTTACAGAACACCCTACTCCTTCATATTACTATAGGGGATCTGTCATGTCATGCTTTGACAGATTGAATAAATATGACGTAATCGGGTGTCCTTTAACTTCTTTTCAGTAGAATATAGATATGAATACAGGTGGATTCACTTAATGAATGGTATTACCTGAACCTATTCTTGTACCGGGCATCACATCATTTGAATCTTAATCAACTTGTGTACTCTTGTAAAAGTAAGATATGTCAGTTTCTTTCAGATGTCCTTTCTAAATATTAATGGCCATTCATAATCTCGAATCATGGTACAGGCGGTATTATCATGTTCGACTCATGACCGTACATCGGTATTCCCAAGTGAAATTAGGATCAAAGTCACAAAAACTGTTTATTACAATAAACCAGCTGTGCGCTGTGTAATTCTGAGAACTTGTTAGTACAACGTTAAAATAATTTGTTCGGATGTAAGGGTGTAAGTAACACCACACTGGTCATTAGAAGATGTCAACTGTGAGCTGTGTAATTAAAGGTACACATTTAATTATTATAACTACATTCAGATGTAAGGTTATCATTTCAAGTAGCAATGAAGCGTATACAATAAATCTTTAGAGAAAGTTTGTATAATTAGTATGGCTAATGTGCAACTTCCAAAGACATTTAATAAAGTTAGTTACGGATAATATATAAGCTACGACAGTAATGAGATCCGAATGAGAGATGAGATCGTTACAGCATGTTGAGAAGAACGTTCCACATATGTGTGATTTAAAACGATACGAATGTCAAGGAGAAAAATGTGAAGGTTTGGAGCATTACGTTCTCCTGGAACCCCACATTCTTTGCCGTTCTCCAGACCATCGATACTAAAATAATACAAGAACATTCTACTATTCCCCTTTCGGCGTGTCTGATGCAACAGAGTTCCATGAAGGCGATCATAGACTTTCCCAATAGGTATGCTGCAGGGAGGTGCTATTTTCCCTCCCTTGTTCATATAAACTCTCTACGTCTCGTCTCACCTGAAGACCAGGCAACCCAGGTGTACCCTGGCGAGCGAGTACACGGCAAACAGCGTTAATAAGGATGTGTACACAGCGATCTGTACTCACAGCGCTAGTTAGTTAAGTCGCAGATGCGTCAGTTAACATCATGGAGTATTTGATGGTTGCGTGTCTCAAATGGCAATGATGTGTTAAACATGGCTGTTTTGTTAATGTGTGTGTTCTTCGTTTGTTGATCTCTTCGGCCTGGATTGTCCACGAATCTTCCTTTTCCTATTGTTGGGGATGTCCCTACTCATATGTAATTTACTTTCAAACCGTGGCAGTAATTTTAAACTTAGTTATATAGACATTGTTGAAGGTAGACTTCGGAAAGTACATGGCGTCATTCCTCCGCAGAATACAAACTTCTGTTGGAAACAGGGAAGAAATAGTGTAAAATAAATGAACAAACGCTTAGTTTTGAATGCAAATTATGTGAGTGACAGGTGCTACCGGTTTGGCAGGGCATGTTCACCTTTTCGCGAACACCTGGTGTCATCACTGATTTTTCAATCATCCGTTCGCATGGTATTCACAGCTATTTTCTCCACCCAATGGAATCTGTTTCTGGAGATAATCAAGATTGATTATTCTCTGGCGTTAATGTTTTATGTTTACGAGAAGTGATAAAGAAGAGAAATAGACATGTCAAGACGTAAAACACAAGAACGTTGTTCTTTGTCTGTACTGGAATGCTAACTGTCGACGGAAGGTATTTTAACGAACTTTAATGCTGTGAACATATGGTACGACCACTCATGGTTGAACGTGTGACATACAAGTGGCCCTGTGGCTGAAGGTCATTTGACCTGCCAGGATCCGCTGACCCCGGGTTTGAATCTTAGATTCGTCTTGACAATGATTCAGTACCCGTGTTCGAGGGTTCCGCCAAGTTGTAAGACCTATGTTATTGCCCATCCCTCCCCCACCCCCCACCCCCCCACTTTCACACACACACACTCCTCACCACTTCACCCCCACCACACCACACCCTGGACATCATGCTGTCAATATTTAACTGTTGTTTTTCTCTTCCAGTTTGCAAGAACTTCCGATGCGGCGACGAGATATGTTTAAAACAGAAAATTTGGTGTGATATGTGTTCCTGTTCAGATGCATGCTCGGTAAGCTATCTCACATTGTAGTGTGCTGATCCTGGCACACGCCTGAGGGACGCAACTCTGTAGATTAACGTAACTGTGCCTAGAACGTCAAGGCAACCTGTCACATATTTAAGAAGTAACTTTTGTTAATAAACACACAAATCAAGTTTATTTGGCTTGGGTTATTTCACTTTTTATGACAGAGGTTTCAATTCAGGGATCTCATACCGAACAAATGTCGTATTTCATTTCCACAATTTGGTTCTTTTTTCAGAAGGTCAGATGTGGATATGGTCAAGTGTGCAAGACGGTCAAGTCGCGAGGCTGGTTCGCTAGATCAGTAGCAACATGTGTTGACAACACTGATGGTGAGTGAAGGATGAGAGAAGTAAGTGAGTGAGTGAGTGAGTTGAGTTGAACGCCTCTTTGAACTGCTTTCCAGTTGTACGGTGTGTCAGCTTATGGCAGAAGGAAAGCCCGAAGTGATGCGTGTCTCAGACGTTTGCTACTTTGCTGAAACCCACGAGGACGGAAAGGGTGCTGACACACCTAGAAACATAATGTTGGCCGAACCGGGTTTCGAACTCACTATCATAGGTTCCTGGCGTACCCAAGGCACATAACTCTGCACTCACTGCACTCAGTGAGTGAAGCGCTGAAGACATACCGCACATCGTCACACAAATGATCATTGTACGCAAAAACACCCCCACATATAGATGCATCGAAATGGGTCGGGTGATAAGGCTTGGTGACTTGTTTATTGCGTGTCATCGTACCCAGACGACGTGGGGCGTTGCTCAAGATATCAACCATTGTTTTACCAGGTCCAAACTCGATTACGCACGTTATATAACTTATTTTTTGCTGAATGCAGCCTCAAACAGCAAATTAACAAACCTATATCCCACTTTCAGATCGAAACAGTGGCTGTTAACATTTTCTGAAACCAATATAGAGGAAATAATAAGTATGCTTTACCTAGCATTTGTAAATAATAATGATAAATAATATATAACTTATAGTTCAAACGAAAATCGAAGCAACAACAACTAGAAAACCTACGACCACGTCTACAACAACTACAACCACCCCGCCAGCAACCATCTTCCAAAGGAGCCGCGATATCTGCAACAACGGGCGTTCCTGCACGTCAGATGCCGCTTGCGACTTCGGCGACTCCTGCCTAATAACCCCACAGGAGGTGACCGGCACATGCTGCAAGAAGGAAATTGTCAACCTGAGGCCACGTGAGTTTTGTCTATTTACACTACTAATTAACTATTTAACGCATTTGCTATTCGCGTGCCTTTTCAAGAGTCATTGCGTTGATGTGGGTGAAATAGTAACGCTAGCAATAATGATAATGCGATTTGAACTAACATACAAGTTGTTTCTCAATATAAACATCCCACGGAGTTAATATATACACTGAAGAGCACATGACAATATACATCTTAGTCGATTTTATTATGTGTTTAATATTCAGTTGAAAATATCTGAAGTTATCTAGGGGCGGGGGGGGGGGGCGATGTCGTAAACGTGCAGCACTCTTATATCTTGGAATATGCTCAACACGAAGTTAGAATTGATATCGATGAACTTTGATTATATCTTGACACAGTAACCGTTTTTTTCGGAAATATTATACAAGCTGGAGAATTGTTTGAATAACAAAAGTGCTAAATCGACTCTACTGGAAACGAGCGTAAAACTTCCATCTTAAGAAGACGGAGTATTAAGACATAAACGTACTGGGGGTACGGGTGGCCCAGTCGTTTAAGGCGCCTCGATTCGCTGTGCAGAGTTGCGAATCCCCCCAGAAACCTATGATTGTGGGTTCGAATCCCGGTTCACCCCGATTATGTTTCTAGGTTTGTCAGCACCATATCCGTGCTCGTGGGTTTCACCTAAATGGTAAACGTCTTGGATCTGCAACTCTTCGGGCTTTCCTCCCACATTAAGCTGACACGCCGTGGTATAACTGGAATGCTGTTAAAAACGGCGTTAAACCCAACTCACTCACTTACCATAAACGTACTTGATCACACAGTGTATGCTATTTGGTTGCAGGGTGCCGGGAGGCAATGAGGACTGGTCCATGCAGGGCGGGCTTCCAGAAGTACTTCTACAATGTCACCTCCTCCAAGTGCCAGGGCTTCTTTTATGGAGGATGCGACCCGAGCGAGAACAACTTCGACACGATGGAGGGATGTCAACAAGAATGTGGTTAGTATTTATAGAATGTGTTGCATCAGTTTTATTGCATGACACGATCTTCTAGATGTTATATACTGCGAATCTTAATTCACTCAAACTATAGACAATGTTACGATATGACCACGGTAGTGTGTTTGTGTTTAATGCCGCACTCAGCAAAATTTATTTATTTATTTATTTATTTATTTATTTATTTATTTATTTATTTATTTATTTATTTATTTTTATTTTTGTTATTATCATTTTTTTTTTTTTATTATTTATCTATTCATTTATTTATCAGAGAATCCATGCCTGCTTCCCCTGGACTCTGGTATCTGCAGAGCCATCCTACGCAACTACTTCTACAACACTACATCCGGGCAGTGCGAGGAGTTCTACTATGGAGGATGCGGAGGGAACGAGAACAACTGGAAGTCACTTGAAGAATGCCAACAAAGATGCATGTCTGCGTGAAGACCACGTTGATCAGAAGAACGTTCTTGCCTGCGTCATATGGCATCGTGATCATGTCTCTAGTCCTGGGTTGAACAGATATTGGTGCCAAAGGAACCAGGTGTTCTGAAATAAGACTATTGTCTGTCAGCTTAAAGCTTAAGGACATCTTGTACGTATCATTTTACGACAAGCCAATAGTTATCAATGTACACACAGAATTCGACGAAGAACAAAAGTGCTTAAAAACATTATGGACGCTTCGAATCGTGTAAAGTTTTCAAAATAACTGTCTGTTCCAGTTCAGTTTAGTCAACTTCTACAATTTTTCATTTTGTTTTGAAACCTTTTAAAGGTTTTGGGTTTTTGAATTATGTACATAATGTTTAGTGTAGAATGTTAACTTTTATACCGGTGCTACTGTATGAATGTGCGAGAAGGGTTGTTTTAAAAATCATTTTTTTTAAAATATCATGTATCATGTTTCGAAAACTTTGAGAATATTTTTGTCCATCAACGTAGTTTAACAACATCCAGATCAAACTGCTGCAAATTGTTCATTACATCCAGTCTACTTTGAAGTAAATACCATTAATGGCTAACACAATATTGTTTAATATGTTTATACATTGATGCTGGCCGTCCAATGTCTGAGTGTGAGCGTTATATTTGACTGAATGGAATATGTCAAATGGGATGTATACCAACTGTTTATATCAAAATGTTGTACAGAAATAAATTGTTGTGAAACCCACGAGAACGGGTATGGTGCTGACGAACCAAGAAACATAAACAGGGCGAGCCGGGATTCGAACATAGGATTATAAATGTCTGGCACGCCTGAGGTACGCAACGCTGCATATCGAATTGCTGCGCCTTCGATAACTGGGCGACATGGGATGATTGTCGTAAACATAATGGGGAACTCATCAATTTCGACTTTTTCATGATTCTGGTGTACTGATGCATTGATTTTGATGAAAATGAATCCTGTGACCTCAAACAACCTAACGCTGTGCATCATATGCTTGCTAGCCACGACATCAAACCATCCAACACGTTGTAACATCCATGTATGTGATTGCCTGACATCAAATCACCTGACATGTTGTAACATCCATGTGTGTGATTGCCCCGACATCAAACCACCCAACACGTTGTAACATCCATGTGTGTGATTGCCCCGACATCAAACCACCTAAACACGTTGTGACATCCTTGTGTGTGATTGCCCCGACATCAAACCACCAAACACGTTGTAACATCCATGTGTGTGATTGCCCCGACATCAAACCACCTAAACACGTTGTGACATCCATGTGTGTGATTGCCCCGACATCAAACCACCAAACACTTTGTGACATCCATGTGTGTGATTGCCCCGACATCAAACCACCAAACACGTTGTAACATCCATGTGTGTGATTGCCCCGACATCAAACCATCCAACACGTTGTAACATCCATGTGTGTGATTGCCCCGACATCAAACCACCAAACACGTTGTGACATCCATGTGTGTGATTGCCCCGACATCAAACCATCCAACACGTTGTGACATCCATGTGTGTGATTGCCCCGACATCAAACCACCAAACACGATGTGACATCCATGTGTGTGATTGCCCCGACATCAAACCACCCAACACGTTGTAACATCCATGTGTGTGATTGCCCCGACATCAAACCACCCAACACGTTGTAACATCCATGTGTGTGATTGCCCCGACATCAAACAACTTACACCTGGTAACATCCATGTACGAGATTGCCCCGACATCAAACAACTTACACCTGGTAACATCCATGTACGAGATTGCCCCGACATCAAACCATCCAACACGTTGTAACATCCATGTACGAGATTGCCCCGACATCAAACAACTTACACCTGGTAACATCCATGTACGAGATTGCCCCGACATCAAACAACTTACACCTGGTAACATCCATGTACGAGATTGCCCCGACATCAAACCATCCAACACGTTGTAACATCCATGTACGAGATTGCCCCGACATCAAACAACTTACACCTGGTAACATCCATATACGAGATTGCCCCGACATCAAACAACTAACACCTGGTAACATCCATGTATGAGATTGCCCCGACATCAAACCATCCAACACGTTGTAACATCCATGTACGAGATTGCCCCGACATCAAACAACTTACTCCTCATAACATCCATGTACGAGATTGCCCCGACATCAAACAACTTACTCCTCATAACATCCATGTGTGTGATTGCCCCGACATCAAACCACCCAACACGTTGTAACATCCATGTGTGTGATTGCCCCGACATCAAACCACCCAACACGTTGTGACATCCATGTGTGTGATTGCCCCGACATCAAACCATCCAACACGTTGTGACATCCATGTGTGTGATTGCCCCGACATCAAACAACTTACACCTGGTAACATCCATGTACGAGATTGCCCCGACATCAAACAACTTACTCCTCATAACATCCATGTACGAGATTGCCCCGACATCAAACAACTTACACCTGGTAACATCCATGTACGAGATTGCCCCAACATCAATCATCATAACACGTTATAACACGGCTGTGGGTGATTAACCCGACATCAAACCTGACACGTTGTAACATCACTGACAGAAATAGTTTCCTAACTTAGTCAGTTTCTCTGTCCACTCAGACACTAACATGTTATTAAACGTTACTAATAAGTCAGTGTGTTTATTGTCACTAACTGAAACAGGTTAAGCAGTAATCAGATATACTTTCATTGTCTGCTTCCCGTAGGAGCGAAATGCTATTAAGCATACAACAACAACACATTGATGAAGACAAAACATTTTAAACCTGCATTCCTTTGATTAGTAGTCTTTCACTCTGCCACCCGTGCTATGGAGACTGCTGTCGTCATAAATTTCAGTTTTCCTAGTCACCATAATTAGCATGCTCTATTTGTACATGCTCTTATGTTAACATTGTACGTGTTAAATATGGACGTGCCTGTGAATCTGCACATCTAATTTCACTGTATATATATATATATATATATATATATATATATATATATATATATATATATATATATATATATATATATATATATAATATATATATATATATGTATATGATACATCTCATCCATATTTGACTTATAGCCTGATGATATGCACTTTATTAAATATAGTTACTGTAGTATTCCACTTCTAAACATGGTATGGGGTGTTTAAATTCTAAACATGTTCAGGGGTGTTTAAATTCTAAACATGTTTAAAGGTGTTTACATTCTAAACATGTTTCGATTATGGGGATGTTGTGTTAAGGTGGTGTTAAGGTTATGATGTGATAGCTCATTTCATGTGTTTAGACCCTAAAAGTGTTCAGATACAACACACCAAATGTGCATACGGCTTAGGATTGAAACACAGTCCTAACTTCGCCTTGTATGTGTTTACACTTTGTTTTTACACTTTGATTAAAGTAGTGAATTGTACTCATTTTAATAAGTGATATTTACTGATCGTCAGCACCTTCGTGCAATCTACCGTGCACGATAGTAAATTCGTTGTTTACTAACCTTCAGGCGGCTGTTACTAAATGTGTTCGTAATATTCACCAGATATTTTTTCTCAATGATGCATGTGCGTGAATGCCCCGACTGGTGTTATGGTATGTCCCAGCCATCACAGTAGCATTGTTCTGGGGAATTGGTATCATGTCAAGTATTGCACATGCTCAGTCATCGTTCTACCTAACACGTTGCAGAGTTGTTCGACTGCAAGCCCCGCCGAACATGCACAATCAGCTGTGCTATGAGACATAGAGGAGCAAACGGATTTTCTCGGTTGTATGCAAGATAGGCACTTAAACCGTGTTACAGCTAGCATCTGAGTAGACACCAACATCTTGATTAACTAGTCCTTTAGCGGCTGATTTTGCCATTAATGCTAAAGTGCCTTCCGCGATTAGTATTTCCATAACCCCTGGCACAGCCATCAATATTACAAGGGAAATGAACCAGAGATAATCGCAGCTGGCTTATTCGGGATTAAGTGGCAGTAACGACAAATATGGTAATTAAAACCAGACCACATTAACCTTGTATGGTCGAACCGCTACGAGCCATGTCGAGCATCTGTTTCGATTGCTATAATACACCAGAGACCTTCATATCGTGGGGACATTAACCCTTGATGACAGAGTGGAGGTTGCACTCACGTGTTAACTCTTCCATTAAATCATCTCGACACAATGCTTCGCTTTTAGAACTTTAAACTCGTAGACGGATCTTGTATGTTTTGAATTTGTGAAGCGATTTGTATAGCGTTGGGGTGGAGCGTTATACGAAAGAGTTGAGAGAGGGAGAGAGAGAGAGAGAGAGAGAGAGAGAGAGAGAGAGAGAGAGAGATGGGGGAGATTTAATGAGAATGTTGATTGGAGTTGATTGAGATTGAAAAGTAATAGTGAGTGAGTGAGTATGGTTTTACGCCGCTTTTAGCAATATTCCAGCAATATCACGGCGGGGGACACCAGAAATGGGTTTCACACATTGTACCCATGCCGGGAATCGAACCCGGGTCTTCGGCCTGACAAGCGAACGCTTTAACCACTAGGCTACCCCACCGCCCCTGAAAAGTAATAGAAAGAGGGGAGGGGTTGGAGAGGGTAGGGTGCTAGTGAATGTTGGACTGCGTGGGTGGAGGTTTCTGTGTTATAGCAGAAGGAGGATGAGGAAAGAGTGTAGTGAGAATGGTTGTTGGGTTAGTGGAGATTAATAAAATAGAAAGAATGGATGGTTCGACCAGGGTTGGGGCGGTCGTGGATGTTGGACTGAGTGTTGGCGGTTTCTGAGTAAGAGAAAGAGAGAGGAGGGTGCGGAAGGGATGTAGTGAGGGTCGTTGTTGGACTTAGTGGGTTGAGGTTTCTGTGAGAGAAAGAAGGACGGGGCGAGAGGGGGAGTTGTGTAGCGAGGATGGTTGTTGGACTGAGTGCTGGATGTTTCTGTGAGAGAAAGAAGCACGGGGCGAGAGGGGGAGTTGTGTAGCGAGGATGGTTGTTGGACTGAGTGCTGGATGTTTCTGTGAAAGAAAGAAGGACGGGGCGAGAGGGGGAGTTGTGTAGCGAGGATGGTTGTTGGACTGAGTGCTGGATGTTTCTGTGAGAGAAAGAAGGACGGGGCAAGAGGGGGAGTTGTGTAGCGAGGATGGTTGTTGGACTGAGTGCTGGATGTTTCTGTGAGAGAAAGAAGGACGGGGCGAGAGGGGGAGTTGTGTAGCGAGGATGGTTGTTGGACTGAGTGCTGGATGTTTCTGTGAGAGAAAGAAGCACGGGGCGAAAGGGGGAGTTGTGTGGCGAGGATGGTTGTTGGACTGAGTGCTGGATGTTTCTGTGAGAGAAAGAAGGACGGGGCGAGAGGGGGAGTTGTGTAGCGAGGATGGTTGTTGGACTGAGTGCTGGATGTTTCTGTGAGAGAAAGAAGGACGGGGCGAGAGGGGGAGTTGTGTAGCGAGGATGGTTGTTGGACTGAGTGCTGGATGTTTCTGTGAAAGAAAGAAAGGACGGGGTGAGAGGGGGAGTTGTGTAGCGAGGATGGTTGGTGGACTGAGTGCTGGATGTTTCTGTGAGAGAAAGAAAGGACGGGGAGGGTGGGGGAGGGGTGTCGTGAGTGTTTGTTGTTGGACTAATTGGTGTCGGTTTCTGTGAGAGAATGAAAGGACGGGGAAGATGGGGAAGGGGTGTCGTTAGGGTGGTTTTTGGACTGATTGGTGTCGGTTTCTGTGAGAGAATGAAAGGACGGGGAAGATGGGGAAGGGGTGTCGTGAGGGTGGTTGTTGTACTGATTGGTGTCGGTTTCTGTGAGAGAAAGAAAGGGTGGGGGAGTTGTGTAGCGAGGATGGTTGTTGAACTGAGTGCTAGATGTTTCTGTGAGAGAAAGAAAGGACGGGGAAGGTGGGGAAGGGGTGTCGTGAGAGTGGTTGTTGGACTGATTGGTGTCGGTTTCTGTGAGAGAAAGAAAGGACGGGGAAAGTGGGGGAGTTGTGTAGCGAGGATGGTTGGTGGACTGAGTGCTAGATGTTTCTGTGAGAGAAAGAAAGGACGGGGAAGGTGGGGAAGGGGTGTCGTGAGAGTGGTTGTTGGACTGATTGGTGTCGGTTTCTGTGAGAGAAAGAAAGGACGGGGAGGGTGGGGAAGGGGTGTCGTGAGAGTGGTTGTTGGACTGATTGGTGTCGGTTTCTGTGAGAGAAAGAAAGGACGGGGAGGGTGGGGAAGGGGTGTCGTGAGAGTGGTTGTAGGACTGACTCCTGGATGTTTCTGTGAGAGAAAGAAAGGATGGGGAGGGTGGGGAAGGGGTGTCGTGAGGGTGGTTGTAGGACTGAGTCTCTGACAAAGTACAGCTTCGCATGTCAGATTACTACATTACTATGAAGGATAAACTTGATTTCTTTGCCTATTCATATGCCATTTTGTCGAAGAACACACGATATAGTTTATCTATACGCAGGTTCGTTGCCGGGTGCTCGAACGCACAATCCACATGGCTACGCGGCTTACGGAAGATACCACTTTAAAAATGGTGTCAAGCATGAAGGCAAGACATGGAGGAGTATAGAGGATAACTGGTATTTTCTCTTCCTCCTACAAGTTCGCGTTCATATTGATTTTGTTTTGATTTACTGTGCCAACTGTTCAGGCGGCCGCATTAACTAGTAGTTGATGGAATTGAAGAGAAACAGGTTGGCGGTGTCACATTCAGGACAAACAGAAAAGACAGAAAAAGGTCAAAACAGGCTATTTTCTACAAGCTGAGTAAAAACAGATCGACGATATTCTTGTAAAACGACACTTGCTTGCATCATTACTGATTTTTGTTTCGCAGTGGAAGTAGTCCACTGCTTCTTTCAAAAGGTTTTGAGTTGTTTGTTCAGAATTGAAATGTTATTGTTTGCGTATGACTTGATTGGAAAAAGCATTTTACGACTGACATACTAGTATGTGACACGATGTGACACACACGTAAATGGACATTGTCTCATAGCGAGAGTCAAGCAACGTTCAGACACATGACGGGTTGTGTTGAACGCTAAATTATGCATAATTTTATTGTAGATATTGCAGTTTATTGGTACAATCAGTTGTTAATTGCAAATATAAGTGCATCGAATGGTTGAATGTCCTAATTGTCAGTCTGGACATTGGTTAAATAGTCAAGGAGGTTTCACAGTCGCTGGTGGTTGGTGAGAGTGGTATTTTGGTATTGATTCATATACTTGGGAAGGGGTTGGGGGTTGGGGAGGGGAGTCATACATTGACGAAATGTGAGAGAATGTTCTTATATACGTACAAGTATTAACTGCCGGACAAAAGAAAGTATACACCCATGCTTGATAGTGGCTAACGATGAAACAAACAAGGAAGGGTTATTCGATGGTGATGTATGAAATACGGGTATCATAGTTGTGCTTTGGTCTTAGGTTTTTAAGCCTAGTAACGTGTTAATCTTCGTACTGTTTTGGTCATATCGAGTTTTCAAGTAAATAATATACGTATCAAGTTAGTGTGTACAAAAAACCAAAGGTAATGCAGGTCGTCGGCATTTATGTGGTGAAAACTAAAGAATGTTCATGGTGCTGATAAACCAAGGATTATAATCAACCCAAATCTGGGATTCGAGACCAGACTCGGCGAATCCGGGCTCCCCAAAGAGTAGCAATGCATTCTACATAGCAAAATCGACACCTTAGGCCAAGGCATCAATGTGGATAAACGTCTTAAGATACATGACCCTGCGTTTCTCCTCCAAAGGAGGTTACTCTGAACTGCGGATTACAGCGGCTTCGGCAACTGAGCAATTCCAGGAGAACGGTCATATAACGGTTCCTGCAGACTAATGGTTCTTACAGACTAACGCTACCCACATACCAACGGTTCCTCTAGTTAATTTGACTAATATAAAACCTGACAAAAGCATCATCGCATTTCCTATATTAGCACGAAGATGTCGCATACAATGGTCGCCAATAGTTGCATTTAGCCTTTTTTGGACTAACATATGAAATATACGTCATGTAAAGGGTTAACGCAATGCTAAATGCACGTGGTTATCCGACGCCCGAGTGGACATGGGTTTAATTGTCGCATCAACCCTCTCACCTTCATCTTGGTTGGGGAGTAATTGTCAGTCCCGTAATAGCTTAATGGGCACGTTATGCCTCTTTGACAAGGTCATTGCAACTACAAAACGTTTTGGTAACACAACAATCAACCAAGTGAATGAGACACTGCAAAGAATGAAAGTATGTGAAACACAGGCTAACTTCAGTATGGGGTGCACGGTATCTTACAGCTTTACCAGGAAATTCTCAACCAACTTCACGTCTCGCCAGGTTGAAACCATTGCATGCTCATGGAATGAAGTAATGAAACAGAGAGAAGTCTTTGGAATCGGTATATATAAATTGTAAGTATTGTGTTATGTTTTTCTGTAAATAAGTCATCGCTTATGTAATTTTAAAACGTGACACTGTATTTTCCGCTGTTATGAGGATGTTTCTATTTCAGCATTTTCGTATGAGGCGTTTGTTGTGTGATGGGGAGGGTGAAAATGTGTGATGGAGTTCGTGGGATGACTTTGGACAGTCGGTCTAGTCTGTCTATGATATAGCCAGTGTCATGTTACACGTGTCAAGCTTCTTTTAGAGGTCCGGTTTAGTGTCTCTATGACGTAGCCAGTGTCATATTACACGTGTCAGGCTTCTTTTAGAGGTCTGGTTAAGTGTCTCTATGATATAGCCAGTGTCATGTTACACGTGTCAAGCTTCTTTTAGAAGTCTGGTGTAGTGTCTCTATGATATACCCAGTGTCATGTTACACGTGTGTGTCAAGCTTCTTTTAGAGGTCTGGTGTAGTGTCTCTAGGATATAGCCAGTGTCATGTTACACGTGTCAAACCTCTTTTAGAGATCCGGTTTAGTGTTTCTATGATATAGCCAGTGTCATGTCACACGTGTAAAGCTTCTTTTAGAGGTCCGGTTAAGTGTCCAGTTTAATACCCAGTGTCATATTACACGTGTCAAGTTTCCTTCGGAGGTCAGATCTACAGTCTCAGTGAAATGCCCAGTGTCATACAACACATGTCAAGCTTACTTTAAAAGGTCAGGTCTACAGTCTCAGTGAAATACCCAGTGTCATATAATACGTGTCAAGCTCCCTTTAAGAGGTCAGGTCTACAGTCAGGTCTAGTGTCTCCATGAAATACCCAGTGTCATATAATAAGTGTCAAGCTTCCTTTAAGAGGTCAGGTCTACAGTCAGGCCTAGTGTCTCCATGAAATACTCAGTGTCATATAATACGTGTCAAGCTCCCTTTAAGAGGTCAGGTCTACAGTCAGGTCTAGTGTCTCCATGAAATACCCAGTGTAATATAATACGTGTCAAGCTTCCTTAAAGAGGTCAGGTCTACAGTCAGGTCTACAGTCTCAGTGAAATACCCAGTGTCATATAATACGTGTCAAGCTTCCTTTAAGAGGTCAGGTCTACACTCAGGCCTAGTGTCTCCATGAAATACCCAGTGTCATATAATACGTGTCAAGCTTCCTTTAAGAGGTCTGGTGTAGTGTCTCTAGGATATAGCCAGTGTCATGTTACACGTGTCAAACCTCTTTTAGAGATCCGGTTTAGTGTTTCTATGATATAGCCAGTGTCATGTCACACGTGTAAAGCTTCTTTTAGAGGTCCGGTTAAGTGTCCAGTTTAATACCCAGTGTCATATTACACGTGTCAAGTTTCCTTCGGAGGTCAGATCTACAGTCTCAGTGAAATGCCCAGTGTCATACAACACATGTCAAGCTTACTTTAAAAGGTCAGGTCTACAGTCTCAGTGAAATACCCAGTGTCATGTAATACGTGTCAAGCTTCCTCTATGAGGTCAGGTCTACAGTCTCAGTGAAATACCAAGTGTCATATTAAACGTGTCAAGCTTCCTTCAGAGGTCAGGCCTAGTGTCTCCATGAAATACCCAGTGTCATATAATACGTGCCAAGCTTCCTTTAATAGGTGAGGTCTACAGTCAGGTCTAGTGTCTCCATGAAATACCCAGTGTCACATAATACGTGTCAAGCTCCCTTTAAGAGGTCAGGTGTACAGTCAGGTCTACAGTCAGGTCTACAGTCTCAGTGAAATACCAAGTGTCATATTAAACGTGTCAAGCTTCCTTCAGAGGTCAGGCCTAGTGTCTCCATGAAATACCCAGTGTCATATAATACGTGCGAAGCTTCCTTTAATAGGTGAGGTCTACAGTCAGGTCTAGTGTCTCCATGAAATACCCAGTGTCACATAATACGTGTCAAGCTTCCTTTCAGAGGTCAGGACTACAGTCAGGTCTACAGTCTCAGTGAAATACCCAGTGTCATATTAAACGTGTCATGCTTCCTTCAGAGGTCAGGCCTGGTGTCTCCATGAAATACCCAGTGTCATATAATACGTGTCAAGCTTCCTCTATGAGGTCAGGTCTACAGTCAGGTCTACAGTCTCAGTGAAATACCCAGTGTCATATTAAACGTGTCATGCTTCCTTCAGCGGTCAGGCGACTCACTGACATACCTTGTGCTGTAGCTTCTGCGAGAAAATCAGGCACTGGTTGAAATATGTCAAATTATATATCCGCCCGATTTTGTGTACTCAAATGTTAGACTAAAAGGTCATGTACTACTTTAATTAACTGTACCTGATATCATCCACGTGTTAATTATCATTTCCCTGATCACCGATGACTGAGTCCGCACTTTGGCAATACTTGTCAAAACTGATATTTCCCCAAGATCGGGGCCGTGCCACCAAGAGATATCAACGCTACGACTCTCGTAATACCTGGTTCTTGGAAAATCGTCAACCTGTCGTAAACAGTCTGCGATCGAAGGAGACGATCCAGACCTGTCCCCAACTGGTGCAGACCAGCATGTTCCTATACCATGATCGGAAACACTCGACGATGTGCAAAGAATGACCATGAGCTTGAATTTTAGCTTCATGGCTGCTTGAAGGATTCTTCCCAGGAAGTATTTTTGAATCTTTTTGAATGTACATGAGGTGTTGTGTTGCAATCAGTCAGTCGAAAACGGTGGGAAACTGAAAAAGCGCAAACAGAACACATCTGACCACCATACAATTGCAGCTTTAGAAAAGTGGGTTCAATTTACATAAATTAAAGAAAATATATTCCTCTGGCTCAAGTTGGCTTATTTTCCACAGGAAAGAATAAAGAACAGGATACAGGACACAATGAGACATTAGAACCTAACATGGCAAAGCTCACGTCTTGCTGAGTACAGGGTCTGTGATGCTAACTGTAATCGATAACGGTAAATTATAAATCCACATTCGCCTCCTTCCAAATATACTCCCAATCACGCCTGTTATTTTTGGCAATCTTATGGGATTTCATTACGGTTGTGTTTTAAGGGTAGAAACACTTTAAAGTCGTATTTGCACTCAACTATAACGAACGGCCATCGACGCTTTCCTATACTTTGTATTTAGTAATGTGATATTTTCTGTGCGAAAACCTGGTGCTTGTGTATTATTTTTATCAGGGGCTTAGGTACTTTTTTTATCTTGTGCTGGTGTATTTTTATCACCTAGTGCACAGGCAGTGTTTTATATCCCGAAGCATGTGTGTGTAGATGAACATGTATGTGATATTAGGTTTTTCAAGTTTATAATTGAAACATGAGAGTAGACGCGTGATTTCTAACAATCAGAAATACATATTATGTCTTTTTCACTTCATAGCCTAGTCTGATGTTAAATCAAGCCAATAGACATTAATGTATACAATTGATTGTCATAAGATCAGAAACGCCGATTCAGAATTTTTTATTGGTGGTAATAAAACCACCTTCGGGATAATATGCAGATATAGACATGGACAACTACTAATCAATGTCAATGCAATTAATTACGAGTTGAACCTAGCAATAACGTAAGAATGCGTGATGTATGGTGGGCGTGTTGCCAAGGACACCTACCGCTTCTGACACATGGTGACATATACAACACTGGAATGTATTTCTCTTGTTTGACGCTTCAGTATCAAAGAAACACCAAGTCATCTGCGCTGATGGTACCGCCATATTGATTGGATTTACCAACACGTTCGATTGCCTTCTTGGGCGAATCAAACTCTAATCATTTTCCGATGACAAAGGAAAGCTTTTTGAGGATATTGATTTTGACATCGATCACTCATATGACACTGGGAATTTCTGAAGGCACAATACATCGTATTGCGAAGAGGCAACCACAACTGATTGACATTTGAATAGACATGTGTCGATAGCTCTGTTTACTTCGGCTCCATGGAAGCTGGTTAGCCTTTGATCAAACTAACTGGCAACAATATGTCTTTAAAATGCCTTGTATATTGCAGTGTAGAAAATATCTTGCAGTGATGACCTTTCCCTTTGTTTGTTTCGATACAGTCCCATAAAGACAGTTTGTCAAGCGTTTACGTTGTGGGAGTGACGACATCATGTACTAACAAAGACCTTTTTTTGCCAAACATTGGGGTGACTCCAAGCAAGTATAACAGTCATACATGGTTGTAAATATCCATAAGGGCGTCAACAAAGCGTTTGTAAAATATCGTTGATTAAACCGTTTTGCTTCACGCACATACAACAGCTGCAAAGAGAATACTATTATATCATTTTGTTTTAAACAATTTGAATTCAAAACATATTACGAGTCATATTATTACAAGACGCATCGATTGGAGGTCATCTTACGGAAAATTCCGTACGTTGACGTAACGTCATTTTCACAGTTGAATGTCGAATTACGGTCAGTGAGTTGTTATAAATGCTTTTCTGCAATAGGATGCATCTGCATGTGTATTGCAGACCCTTGATCGTGCAGCGATGAATATATGCATGATATAATGCAATTCCAGAGGCTGCCATCGAGCGGACACTAAACACGTTACCATGCATACAACGCCAACACTGCACACAATTGACAAGTAATGCTAAGGAACAATGACCAAAGTGAATAGTGATGATTGATATGAATATTGCTATATACTGTTAGTTACAACAGCAGAGTGAGAATGCCTCATTTACATATTGATTGGTTCTTCTGCGTATTGCTTTCCACATGAAATAATAGATGACTTTACCACTTGCCAGGCTTCCTAAACCATCAACGTCACGTTGATATGGCCAGGCATAACGTGCCGATTTGGGCACAAATGAGGTATTTTTATTTTGGAAAATCCCAAAGTTAGTTTTATATTGAATTGCTCTTTCATTTGAAAGCCTTCGTGTTGAAAGTTGAGGTTTAATCGTATTCAAAGGAAATTTGAAGAAAACGGAAAGGGGTGCAAAAACTAAAACATGATTTCTACGTCAATTTCGTTCAACTGCTAATGATGCTGAAGGGCATATTGTATCAGTTGTTTTGAAACATGAGAAGTAGAACTGCAAGTTCAAAGATGCAGATCAAATTACTCCCCTGATTCTTGAATGTTTTCTGAAATTGAACATATAGGTGGGTAGGATTCAAATATGTTTGATAGTTGATGACTTTTAAGAAAAAGTGTTCAGACGAAACGTTCATGTAGGGATATCTGTCAAGATATTTTTAAATATCGAAAATGAAATGAGTAGTTGATTTGTTGATTAGTCTCGTTTTGTATTTTTGTTTTAATAAATATATATTGCAACTTGAAATGTATTAATGTGATTTTTTCTTAATCGTTACTGTAACTCCTTCAGAAATCTGTGAATAAGCTTCAGGGCAAAATTCCCTTCACTCACTCACGATCTTGCTGACATATTTATATATTTAAAACTTCAACGAATCAAGCATAGGCTATGCAGGGAATTTTAAACCCTGGATGATTTTTTTTAAAGTCGAAGAAATGATCATGTGTTTCATGAAAACTTTGGGAAAAGGAATGCTGACAGTTGTTTTATCCTAACTATTAAACCAAATGAAATCATATCCTTAAAAATCTGCCACATCACAATCGAGTGTTATGGCTTTAATACCTTTTTTCGCAATATCCGAGGAATATCGCGTCAGGGAACACCAAGACTATATAAATGCTTGTCACTCAGTAGCCACGATTGGAATCGAACCCTGATATCTTTGTCGAGAAGAGCAACAGGATCTTCTAGCCTACTCAGACGCTCACCAAGCTTGTAACGCTTCCAGATGGTTGCAAACTCAATCTCCAAGCCGATGCAACGATTTTGTAAAACAATACCTGGTCCAACATGTATAGATCAGATTGAAATACCAATTTTGTATATTGTCAAAGAAATGATGTGAATATCAAGTTTTTTCCCCCATCATTCATAATCATACCCAAGGGATTCATCGAGTAGTTTCAAAGAAATGTTACAATCGTAATCTAGATGACATTTTGAAAAAAAATAACTCACGAACAGAACAAAAGATTGATTTTATTAACATCCGTCGGTTGGATCAGCACCAGGAATATAGTGTATGAACATGGCTGTCATTCACAGGTTTCATTTGATTAAAAGCCATGTGGTTCTATAGTCTCCAGGCGGCGCAATTCACATTTCCGCGTATTCAATGCCACCATCAACGGATCATGTCTTTAAAAAGGACATTTTTTGGTCCGTGACATATGCATTTCCGGCTGACAATCACTCGCGAGTGACACGTGAATCTCCCAATCTCTAAATATCCGATCTATATGGCTTTTCACCTTAATGAGGAGAATGCTATGTGTCTTATTTCTAATGAAGAGGATCATATGATATAAATAAGACATTGCTATAGCGCTGTATATGATATGCGAACCATTCTTGAATGACGATACGCAGAAGCCGTTATTAGATTTCGTCTATTAAGCACTCATTTCAGCTAGAAATAAAAGCCCTTCATCAAAAGAGGTTATATTTATTGAATATTGGCGAAGATTTATACGCTGTCAGCTGCCCTTTTCTTTACTCTGCAGTCAGCGTATTCTTCGGTGTAATGTCATATGTTAAGGCTATTCTTGGTACCAGGATACGAACAAACAGTGTGGGTATACTTGATCAGATCTCATAAATAGGTACCGCGTGGTACCTATAGATGGATATTAACACAATGTTATTCGTCTCAATTTCTTATTTTGTTTTACAGAAACGTTCTAAAATTCATTATTTAAATTCATTTCGAGTGATTGGAGATCTCCATTGTAGATTTAAAAATATAATACGTTGAAATCAATGCGAACACATGAAGAAGGCTTATAGGTAAACATCATAGCACGAAATCAATTAATTCGATATATCGCATTATGGTCCCGTGGAATCGATATCAATAATCTAAACTAATCGGATAAATCGATTTAGTTCCTTGTGTTGTATTTTTAAGAAGTTTGGCAAGTTTAATTTTGTTTTAACTTGTATTTTGGCATGTTTAGATTGTGTATTATAGACGATTGGGGCTTCTTGTTTTGGCGTGTCAAATGTCAAATGTCACATATCTATGTATATGTATATGTATATGTATATGTATATGTATATGTATATGTACAATTGCGGTTGTTGTCGTATGCAGTGTCACAACTACAACCGGGTCGGTCGGGTAGCCTCGTGGTTAAAGCGTTCGATCGTCACGCCGAAGACCCGGGTTCGATTCCCGACATGGGTACAATGATTGAAGCTTATTTCTGGTGTCTCCCGCCGTGATATTGCTGGAATATTGCTAAAAGCGGCGTAAAACTATACTCACTCACAACTACAACCACAATTACAGCCGTGTCAGTTTCACACATAACTTTAACACCAGCCATAACAGATCCCTAACTTCGGCCTTAATTACAGAAATACCAGCACAAACACAGTTACAACTACTGCAGCCACAACCGCAACCAGATGCTTTACATCTTTATTAGTAGAGCCAGTTTTTCAGCATGCATGTGTGCACGTAATTTAGTGCTTAGCAGAGTGTCTGCGCTTCATTAAAGCCAGATGAACATCTTGCAGACGAGTCACAGAAACGTCCAGAGCCAGTGATTCTTTGAATAAACTACCAATTGAAAGACCGAAGCATTGCCGTGTCCATTGCAAAATAACGCATACCTTGACAAACGATGGCTCTACGGAGGGCGGAAATGGTGGCCTGTTCACTGTCAGCAAGGTGATTGTGTGTGGTATTGGATTCTTGCGACTTAAGTCATGGTAGGATTCTGTTCAACATGGAAAAGATACAATTTGAAATAGCAGTTCTGCTTTGACGTTAAAACGTAAGCTCATTTAGGGATTTATGACGTTGAGGCAATCGTGTGTTCAGTCCCAGTGGGCCCACGGTTTCGCTTGAATGATGAATATTCATTAGTTTCGGGTTTTTGTTATCTTGAAGCCTAAAGTACATTTACTAGAGTTATGGGGACTGATAATGAATTTGAACCTGGGAAGTCTACGAGACAGCATTGGAGGGTGGTTGGTAGAACAATAGGTAAGGCAGTGGGTAGGACAGTGGTAGGACAGTAGGTAGGACAGTGGTGGGACAGTGGTGGGACAGTAGGTAGGACAGTAGGTAGGACAGTAGGTAGGACAGTAGGTAGGACAGTGGTGGGACAGTGGTAGGACAGTAGGCAGGACAGTAGGTAGGACAGTGGTGGGACAGTGGTGGGACAGTAGGTAAGACAGTGGTAGGACAGTAGGTAGGACAGTGGTTGGACTGAAAGTGGGACAGTGGTAGGACAGTGGTAGGACAGTAGGTAGGACAGTGGTTTGACAGTAGGTAGGGCAGTTGTAGGACAGTGGTTCAACTGTAAGTGGGACAGTGTTAGGACAGCAGGTAGGACAGTAGAAGGACAGTAGGGTAGGACAGTGTTAGGATAGATGGTACGCAGCAGGTAGGACAGCAGAAGGACAGTAGGGTAGGACAGTGTTAGGATAGATGGTAGGACAGTAGGTAGGACAGTGGGTAGGACAGTAGGGTAGGACAGTAGGGTAGGACAGTGTTAGGATAGATGGTAGGACAGTAGGTAGGACAGTGGTAGGACAGTAGGTAGGGCAGTGGTAGGACAGTGGTTCAACTGTAAGTGGGACAGTGTTAGGACAGCAGGTAGGACAGTAGAAGGACAGTAGGGTAGGACAGTGTTAGGATAGATGGTACGACAGTAGGTAGGACAGTGGGTAGGACAGTAGGGTAGGACAGTAGGGTAGGACAGTGTTAGGATAGATGGTAGGACAGTAGGTAGGACAGTGGTAGGACAGTAGGTAGGGCAGTGGTAGGACAGTGGTTCAACTGTAAGTGGGACAGTGTTAGGACAGCAGGTAGGACAGTAGAAGGACAGTAGGGTAGGACAGTGGGTAGGGAAGGATTTGTTAGTCTTCAGTGTATTCGGATATATTTAATGAACATTATTGATTCTATTGGACGTAATGGAAGCAAGGTTGTTGAGTTGTCCAAGACGCCACATGTCGTGGTGCAGTGTTGCGTCCCTTGGACGTTGCCAAATCCTATTAATGTGTGTTCGAATTCAAGGTTCTCCCGAATTACTGTTGGTATGTCTGCACCGTGGTCATTGGTAGCCAGTAAACATCTAGGATATGCGTCGTCCATTGCGCTGGCATGTGATATAAATGACATCATATGTTCGAAGCGGCGTTAAACCACCTCACTCACTGACTCACAGAAATAAACAGCAGTATCACACGTTGTTTTACTGAACTAGGTCCACGTACACAAAGCAATCTTAGCGCTACTCCAATACTTCAACACAAACTAACGATATCGCTTTGTGGAAATGGATCCAGGATATATGGAATCTGGCCGAATAAATGTTCCACACACACGCAGGACCCATTATATCCCATTTCTGATTTCAGGAGACTCCTAAAGCTTTACCAATTATAACTTATGGAAGTGGCAGGGTTCCACATGCCGTGAAACAACACAGAATCTCATCCATACGCATCGATACGAAGAATCTATCTCAATGTCCCAAGGTTTGAGCACGAAGCAGACACCGAGTTTCTATTCTATGTACTCTTAATAGTCTCATGTTTAACAACAGAGTCATGATAATGTATATTTTTGTCACTGCTTCAAAACACAATTTGTTTCTGTTAAGGAAGAGACCATTTTTTTACACACATATGATCTTTCAGGATATGATGTATGCCTAGCCTATAATCATATTTTTGTGGTAAAAAGGGGGAACGATTATCCACGTTTTTGAGGAACAAATTATCTTTTTCAAACATATCCCAGCACTACCCCGTCACCCTGACCACTACTTACAACCACACCCCAACCAACCCTAACCCCCATCCCCACCACTACTAAATGGTCGGTCCACTAACTGTGTCCAGTATTGGCGTAGTAGTACGTATTTACTTAACAAGACCTGCCTGCAATGACGCGTGAATTTGATATATTACACATACAAGGCTAGATTCAAATTTAACTCAAGACTTCCATCTGCAATAGTTCCTTATGTTTACCCTACTGCCTGGTTGGGAAGTACGAGGCAGTTAAGGCACTGCAGACTGCACTACATTCACATCCAGAGTACCGTGCCTGTTATTTACATTGTCATAGATAACGATAGTGGCGCTGAGCAGAGCTGAGTGTATATTTACTTATATAATTTCTCGCCATCCCCACTGTGCCTGGGTAACCATCACTGTCAATAGGTGTTATCTTGTCACCAGAACGTGAAAATAACTTATGAAAGGATGTCAATAAACTAACAACCCCTCGCCTTCGTATCACACGGAAAGATGTTTACCCTGTATAAATATAGTAGATGGTGGAGATATGAGAGCGGCAATGTGAGAAAGTTAAGGCGCGTGTTTGGTGCTGTGACATGAGGCAGGAGCTCCGGGAGTGGTTTAATAGAAAGCGGTTCCCTGTCGATGAGCCATTTATGGCCTTCTCACCACTGGCAGTCCTCGGGGGAGAAGGAGAGTCACACCACTGTTTGCAGTCACTCGACCACTGTTTGCAAGAAGTGAATGAATGTTTAATTAGAAAATATTATTTCCAATAACTATCCCACGACATCACTGGCCAGTCACGTACACCCAAATTGTAACAGTTGACCTCATAATCGTCGTGGTTTTAGGATACAACTTTTATACATTTCCAATATTGTTACAAGTATTTCTTCTCTGATTAAATAAAAGATATGTCGAGATGCTAATGAAACTCGTGTCGTAATCCTTTTGGGTGATGATGCATTCTAAACATTTCATGACAAAAATTGGAGGAGAAGGCCTGAATAAGAGAACACATCTTGACATTAAAATTCCGAGATATGAAACCGCCATATTATTTATCGCATGCTATAAAATACATATTTTCGGTTGATATCCTGCTTCTTTTGATATTTGGATTATGGCACATGTGTCCATTCTCATATACGTTACGATTTTGTTGTCGTTCGTTACCATAGAAACAAGCAGCAACTGTACTATTTCCGGTTTATTAGCCACTTCGGCAAAGACAAAAGCTAATTCCATGCAGTGCAGATTGAGACCAGAGAGGCAGTCTGGAACGTATCAGCAATTCCTTCAAAGATGAGTGTATTATTAATATTCCACTTCAATCATTGTTAGTTACAAAAATGCTGCAACTCATGTCACTCAATCATGTGTACCGGGCTATTTCCATCCTTTACTGCCCATCCTGTCAATCAGCTGGATTTATGTATCATTATCAATCCAAGGAATGCTCATTTCATTTCTCGTGGATAGACATACCCGGCGTTGAAAGCTATTTGTAGATAATGATAGTTCAGTACATAATTGGGAGGCGATTGACTCTTGGCTTCCCATTCCGTCTTCGGGCACTTTGATCCTGATCATGTGCTTGTGTAATTGATTTAGGTTCATCATTCTTCTCGTCTTATCTTTGTCCGACGAGTGTTCGCACAGTCTTATCATTTACGTTTGATATCACGTTTATTGAATCAAGGCTGTTAACTGGAAACTTTAACCATGAACCAAGGATGAAGGTGTATCACTTGGGATGAGTCCCTTCCCATGTGATGATATCATGAGGGATTGGAATGGTGTTGTTTAGGATTGTTTACCCACTCCAGATGCAACAGAATTACCTTTCACGATTCTGAAGTGGTGACAATCAAATCCTATCCCACTCATTGGAAATTTAACCATGATATGATCAACACAAACCCAGGTCTCATCTTGGAAACATCCACTTTGAATTACTAGGATTGTTGCTCAGATTCTTCTTCTAACCCAACCTGTCTTTAATTTGTAAAAATATTTGTTCCGACATTATAACAATACGTGTTCTTGAAAGATACAAGTTCATGTGGAAGAAACAAGAGGCGAGTCACGAAAGCAGAGTAAAACGTAGTTATTGAAGCACATGATGGCCTGATTGACCAGCTATAATAAAATATGAAATGTCATCGAGTCTTCATCCGATCCTCTCACCGACGAAATGACATTTAACTGATGTGTTTATTTCTTATCACAAGGCTATTGGAGTCAGAAAGAGAGCTGAGGAAGCTGTTTCCAAAGATCGTTTGCTATGACAACGTCGAACGCTTCACTGTAGACGAAGAACATCTCCGACGTCATGCACTGCTTGTGATGGACGGCATCGGCTTTGCTGTCGAATGCCTCGACGACGTTGGGAAACTGGACCACTTTCTGAAAATGGTCGGTAAACGTCATTACGAGTCTCGGGTTCCCGAGCGCGTGTTGAAGGTATGATAGCAACAACAGATCTTCCAAACTCATACGTGTTTTGTGTGTTAGAACATTATATTCAATATGATGCTATTTGTTTAGCAGTGAAAACCTGATGACCCTCAGTCAAAGGTTTAACGAATTTGTACCAGCCAAATGTGGTAAAGTAGGAATGGATTAGGATTCATTTGTTTGTTTGTTTTGTAACATGCCAAATATTCTTTTCTCACTTCACTGCGCTAAAATACATCGAATGCAGACATTACGTGTTTTGGGCCAGATGCGTAAATGGGTAAGGAGCTATGATAATGCACAAATGATACGATGATGTGAGATCAAGTCAAATATAACGACTCCGACATACAGACAACGCATTATAGCAAAGAAATATAATATTATATCCTCATAATGTGCGGAAGTTTGCTGATAAAAGATATGCCAATATAATGTCCCTGAACTTCGTTCTTGTCAGCGATGACATGAGGTAACAAAATACAGGTCTTCGTGCTGGTCTGGCAGCTTCTCTCCAGAAAGAATAACGCGGCAAGAAGCATGGAGTCCAGGTTTTCCAGACATGTGAACGCAGATTCCTTCATTTCGAAAAAACAAAACTGAAATCGATATTTCTTTGCCGTTCTATTAACTCATATTGTGATAAAAATACAGAGGCCACAACGGCAAGCAATGACTGACTGCGATGCGGATGTATGTAATTGGTTGCAGAAGCGCCAGGCAGAGAGTTCACGCATAGGTCTGATGTGAAGCGGCCAGGAAACAGTGCTTGCTTGAATACCTCCATAATGACTGACTCATATGCCAGATGCCGATTTGTTAGTAATTCACAACCTGGGTATGTCGTATGAAATAGAAAGTTCAATATAAAACATTATGCGAGCGAGTTCAAAAAAGGTAAATGAATTCCGACAAGTATCCCAATTTATGAAAGAAATGTAGGTTAGCGGTAAATGGAGTGGCCTGAGGCACCACTCTATCTTTTTTAGCATAACGTTTTCAAGCACTTAACACATATTGGATTAAGCGTAAATGTTTATGAATTTTAGTCAACATTACTTTGTTTGTTTGTAGCTTCAGGCCGCACTCAACAGTAGTCCAGCTATATAGTGGTGGCCTGTAAGTAATCGAGTCTGGTCCAGAAAATACAGTGAATGATGTTGTGCGCGACGATCAACGCCCTCATCTATTTCTATGATATATTCCGTAATCCGTTTTATGTTTCAGTAAAGTCGTAATACAGTTATCAGACTTACTGTAATAACATCAAAACAAAGTTATCAGAAGTGGCGTAATAAAGAAATCAGACATGGCGTTATAACGATGTCAGAATTGGCGTAATATCGTTGTCAGAAATGGCCTAATAACGGTATCAGACATGGCGAAAAATACGTATCAGAAAGTTTAACACAAACGGCGAAAGAACGATATACGAAAGGGTGTAATATTTACCAATTGAACTTCTTCTAAATAAATTGTTTTCTCTAAATATGAGCGATTCCTGCAAATCCGTATATACACTTCAATAAATATTTCACGGGGTACTTACGGTTAAGTATATCCGTCACGGCTCTTGGAGCATAGAATTGAGAACGGTAATCTCGTAATAAAGATCTACAGTAGATAATGGTAATGCCATACTACCTCCATTAAACTGAAGCATGGCGACGGATATAACAAGGTAGACCATTAGATGAAGGATGCCAATATTCAGTGGTAGATACTCGATTAAGGTTGATGGCAGAAGGAACGCTGGTAGTCGTCAGAATAATGTCGCCGTCTCTTGAAACCCGACTACTCACCACCTGAGCACGTTTTTCACCTATAAATGTATTTCAACGTTTCTGATAATTTACTTTGAGGTCGTAACTTAGGACTGACAAAGAGAATTGTAATGAATATAGCTGACGGTGTCCTTAAACAGTTAGGATTTGCACAAGCCCATAAATAACCCATTGATTGCAACGCGAAGGGCGGACATCAAACATGAGCTTTTTCCCAACGCGGTAGCGACGTCATTCGCCGGTTTCGGTACGGCTTTGAACTTGAAGTTTATCAAATTATGAGTGGCTGCCATTAAGGCGACTCAACACCTTGCTTAGTATTGATGTCGTAAAAATGAGGTTGAATGCAACGTCGATTGAACAGTGGCGAAATCACACAGAACTATCAAGCACATAGTTATCGCGTTTTTTTATTCATTGTTCTTTCTTAATCTTACATCGTAGCTATAATTCCTACAATATACAACTGAGAAAAAACCCGATGCGGAAACATCCACGGACTCACGAACATCGTCATAAAGACATCAGATTCATGACTCAAATATTGAACCTCACGAGCGACTTCTTGTCTGCAATGAAAACTGCAGCCATCGACTTAAGTTCTTTGAATTCGAAATTGCATGGTCCGTAACATCGTTAAGAACCGACTGATCCATAGAACCAAGTCGTTATTAACACTGGGTCTATGCATAACAACGTGAGTACTTGGATTACGCCTTTACCAATAACAATCCAAGCATCGTTCATTATATAACCATCCTTACCAATTACTTCATACAGAACATCCCACCGGGAGACTGGAGGTCTTCTAGCATCACATTTACATAATATGAGGTGAGATAGGATAAGATTATATCTATTGTACATGTACACCCACTGAGGGCCGCGTACGAAACAGCTAAAATTTTAAACTTAAAATATAACAAGAAAGGACATAATAATAATAATAATAATAATAATAATAATAATAATAATAATGATGATGATGATGATTGTTACCGTGGTGGAACCTTGGAAGAGTGATAATTATTTCGTGTGTACGTGTGTGTTCTTACAGGCTATAATGGTAGAACATTTTTATTACTTTTTGAAATATATCAGAGAACACCGAAGGAGAAATGAGCGTTATCTTTAATTTCTCAATATCTCTA
Source organism: Haliotis cracherodii (assembly GCF_022045235.1). NCBI lineage: Eukaryota > Metazoa > Mollusca > Gastropoda > Lepetellida > Haliotidae > Haliotis > Haliotis cracherodii. The sequence continues at coordinate 36,527,211 of NW_027266308.1, forward strand.
TGAATGGTGGAATTTCGCCCCATGGGCAGTATTAATGTTCACGGAGGCTATGGGGATTATAAGTTAAAAGCGTCGCCATTTTGTTTCCCCAGAAGAAGTTGCTGTTTTGCAGATGTTATTAAATCTTTGATGCGATAATGTAACTATTTAATTTTGCAGAAAATATATCATCTGTGTTGTTAATCTTGTTCACCTGAACGTAGCGACAAAATCAGTTCCATATTCATAAGAGTCCATTATTGATTCTGACTATATCATACGCATATATTTATATATAACAAACAAATAGTGATGATGCCAGGTATTCGCTAAAGGTGGGCGTATCCTGCCCTACCGGTAGAAGCCGTCACAAACACATGCAAAGGCAAGTTTACTGAAGAAACACGGCAACATAATACATCAAGTTCAAAATAGAAACATTCATCGGACATCATTTTAATCACTGATGCATCCGATGTCCGTCTCGTGTGATGATGCTCTTTGAAATCTTTGTGAAAAATCATACTTCATTGTAACTCAAAAGTTGTAAAATGTACACACCAAAGGCTGGAGCTTTGGGAATATTCTCGACATAAAGGGACAGCTAAGTAATGAGCGTGTAAATATCATGAATCCATGGACGTCATGGGTTGATCTCATGAGCTGACATGACACTGCAGAACGTTTAAGTATACTATTGATGATTATTTATTCGTAGATATTATGTGTGCATAATTGCTTAGATATTCATAGAAACAGACATCTGACCAACTTCACCCACACAATTTTGTTTGTAAGTCTTGTAAGTTCCAAGAATGTTATTGTGCAGAAACGCTCTGTCCGGACAGGGTACACAAATAGGACAGTTGTATGGCACAGTTTGGCGAAACATGGCAAATATTCATACATATCATTAATGCATGAAAATCATGACATAGCATGCACAATTCTAAGGTTATTTACAATGGACATCAGTGTATATTTGCAAGATAACTGTTTCTGATTATAGTTATTCAACAGATGTAAAAAACAGATAATGTCTAAGAGATTGACTTTTTTCTGTTAAGTCTGTGCCTATCATTTGATAAAATCATATATAGAGGATATTTCCTGTGTCGAGTGAAATATCTCCTTAACTAACAGTTTATAACGAAACATTTTCAACAGAATAACAAACGGCAGCGACTTCAACAATCTCTCATTAGTTTGCCTTGTCAATGTGGAACTAATGTGAAAAGGAAGTGAACAGTTTGTGAAGGAGCTAGACATTTACGGTGGTAAATCCCGCAATTCTAGATCTATTTAACTATGACAATAGTTCCGTCCAAATGTTTCGATCAATGCAGTGAAATATCAAGTGTTATGTTCACTGCTGTAAAATATCAAGTCTTATGTTCACTGCAGTGAAACTATCACTTTTAACAACTTCAGAAATCTCAGTCTTTCACACGGAAGTATATCTATAATAAAAATAGATCTCTTCATTTCGCCTTAATAAAACATTAACATGTTTTCTAGTTGAAAACCATTAACAGAAGCACAATCAAATAGTAAGCTACGGCCGTGCTACTTTGTCTATCACTAGTTGAGGTCAATAAAACTCCAACAGTAACACGAATCTGACATGTACGGCCATAATGCCTTCTCCGCATCGTACCACAATGCTAAATCCAATCACTGCCTCCACGGTAGCAGAGATGTACAATGTATTCTTCCCAAAGGAGCACACTAAGTAAATTGAACAACGTGACGAATTCAAGGCTAAATTCTCATTGGAACCACTAAAACGCCGGACCTCGACAAGACCAATATGCTCTGTAAGAGCAAAAGTGGTTTTTTTTAGAAGTTTTATTGCAACATAATTGTTTTTGATTTTTCCAGAAATTGTGGCCTGCGCTCGATGGGAGTTTTACAGCAACGTTAAGAGATACTTACTCGAGAGAAGCACGGAAGGCCTGGCATTTCTTCTTTCACTACATGGTCAATGTGATGAAGATTGGGATGAATGAAGCGGAGATGAGAGATGTGTCAAGAAGGGACAGAAAACTGAGTGACTGACACCGCTGCTCCTGATGTACGCAGCGTCTCCAAGTTCATCTCAGAACATCGCTGTAAACTGACACTATCAGCCAACACCCTATACTAAAAGCTTATCAACTCCCTTTTTTACCCAATACTCTTGGTCTGTTGCTTTATAATGTTGATTATATCCAGCTTAAGTTTTTATAAAATAGATCGAGTTTGATTCAATTAAGAGGCAGATATTCCTCAATTATGTGCAGGGCTACTAAACATACCAAAGCGTGCCAATTCATCTTGTTAAGTAATATATGAATATCAAGGATGTAGGAACGTTGCACCTGGTTATATTTTCTGTATCGAGTCTTGATGCTGGCTCACGCCTGAGAACGGGACCATCGTTCAGACTGTATCCAGCTTAAGTTTTTATAAAATAGATCGAGTTTGATTCAATTAAGAGGCAGATATTCCTCAATTATGTGCAGGGCTACTAAACATACCAAAGCGTGCCAATTCATCTTGTTAAGTAATATATGAATATCAAGGATGTAGGAACGTTGCACCTGGTTATATTTTCTGTATCGAGTCTTGATGCTGGCTCACGCCTGAGAACGGGACCATCGTTCGGACTGTTAAACTAATAGCCCTATGCATCCATCATATATTCTGGTGACACAGAGAATACATTACCCTGTAAGACATAATAACAAAGACAATACCTTTACACTCGTCCCTCTTATTGACTGTCGATATTATGCTTCAGAAATTGCTTTCAAAAGAATCCTAAAATACTCATTACACAGTCTCTCCCATGCGTTGCTGCATTTACATGCCCTTTTCTTAATGACAGATAATGAGGTGTCATGACCACCCTCCTCCATCCATCAGTGGACAAGCAGAGTACGGGAACCCTAAAACCTTATTGTTGTGAGACCACTGTACGATTCCGACAGTATCACCAGGATCTGAATCACCATCAAATAGCGATGATACCAGGTGTACGTGACAAGGCGAGCGTATCCTGCCCCAGCGACTGCACCCTTCACAAACACATGCAAACATATACATACTTGATAAGGGCCAACGTAACATGTTACAAATTACATTTTAATAAAGAATCACAAATGGTAAAGAACCCTTGTATTTTACGCAGTCAATATTTAAATCAAGAACAACTATATGTATATGAAGATTTTCCGATGCGTTCCTGAAAATAAATGGGCGGAACAAATATCCATAATGTATATTTTTTTTAATGTTTTTACTACGTATTATATACCACATATTTCATAATGTAACAGTTCACATGCACAAAACATATCCTATCTAGTGCCTTTTCGTGTTTTTGTAGGAAGTAACTTGTTATTTTTAAAACTCCTTCCTTTCCACACGATCAACTTTACTGTTAATTGTGTTTTCCTGCTGAAGCCTCGACGGAAACATACCATGGTCTTCCCCCTATTGTTCTTACATGATGAGGCTAACTGTCAACTTCATTTCGCAATTCCTCTTATGCTTTTGTATGTCATGATATACAGTCGGAATCGTACAATTGACTTCTTAGGGTTATGGAAAGGCTTTTCTCGCTTTTATTCACACCGTCATCTAAGTCAAAAAGCAGATTATACCTTTTTTTTATTTACAACTAACAGTATACTATAACTCCAAAAAACACATTACGTTTAGGTCAAGGCCCTACAATGGCAAATTAAGGAGATGGTGTGATATAGGGTTTAGCGTATATATGCATGGATGTAACTAAGAATTATTAGAACTAATATTGACCCACCGATGCCTTGTTGCACCACATCGCATGATATATAACTTATCGCATCCTGGGGTAGACATCATGTCTGTGCAGGTCAACGTTTTGATTTGAATCTATAAAGTCTCCAAACCTCATGTTATACTGTATGATGTACAGCGCCTCCGTGGTCAAGTGGATAGACCGTTTGCTAGGAGTGAGAGTGGAAGGTCGGTTGTTTGTTTCCCGGCCGTGTCATAACAAAAGACGTTAAAATATGGTACTTGTTGTTTCCCGACCTGGCGCTAGGCATTAAGTGGATAAAACAAGGACTGGTCTGCTCTGAGTCAGTATATTGTGTCTGTGTGGGCCAGTCACTGAAGTATCCATGTGTAACTTCGGCATGGCATCTCAGTGGATTAGCTCTCTACAAACGGCATTAGACCGGACTTGCACAAGCAGAAACACACATAATCTCATCTTAGCAACCCATGCTTGTCGTAAGAGGCTCGCTGACCTGTTTGATTCATGTCATCGTATCCCAATTGCGTGGATCAATGCTCATGATATCAATCATTGATTTGACTGGTCCAGACTCGATTATTTACAGACCGCCGTCACATAGATGGAATACTACGGCGTAAAACAAGAAACATGAAATATACGTACAAGCTTTAAACTGACAGACAATAGTCTTATTTCAGAACACCTGGTTCCTTTGGCACCAATATCTGTTCAACCCAGGACTAGAGACATGATCACGATGCCACATGACGCAGGCAAGAACGTTCTTCTGATCAACGTGGTCTTCACGCAGACATGCATCTTTGCTGGCATTCTTCAAGTGACTTCCAGTTGTTCTCGTTCCCTCCGCATCCTCCGTAGTAGAACTCCTCGCACTGCCCGGATGGAGGGTTGTAGAAGTAGTTGCGTAGGATGGCTCTGCAAATACCAAAGTCCAGGGGAAGCAGGCATGGTTTCTCTGTAAATTAAACAAACTATGACAAAACATAAACAAACAAACATAATGTTATCCATGCTCTGTGTTATTATTACCCTTCTCCGTGGTTATGTTACCATGTAGTCATTTATGTCTTTAACCAATTAATGCATAAAACATAACTTCGTTATACCAAGCATTGCCGTTAATGTCCCGTTGACATAGAGGGACATGGTATAGAATATACCTCAGGTCAATCATTTAACATGATACGTCAAAGATCTGCTTGCTTGCTTGTTTGTTGTTTAACGCCGCACTCAGCAATATTCCAGCTATATGACGGCACTTCCAGACCATCCAGTCATTGACATCATGATCATCGATCCACGCAATTGGGATACGATGACATGCATCAACCAAATCAGCGAGTCTGACTACCCGATCCCGTTAGTCACCTCTTACGACAAGGTTACATTAACAGTACTGCGTATCATATCTCATATCGCGAACTATTTCATCTTGAAGTCCAGCTATGGATACAAAGCAAGTACAGTATGTGACGCAAAGTACAAACAAATGTTTAAGGAAAAGTGATGACGAGGATGCAAGTCTGTATATGTAGTTATGACTTCAAACTAAAGTGCCGGGCAAAAGAAAGTATACAGCCTGTTTGATGGTGGTTAAAAATTTCAAATGATTTCATTTATACGGGCGTCATCGTTGGGTCTTGAGCCTTAGGTTGGCAGTGTCTCGGCGACTGTTTTCATCTTAGTAACGTTCGGGTAAAGTTTGTAACTTTATGGTCAAATCCCGTTTTTCAAGCATACACTTCATATTCCCAACAGTTTATATGTCGATCAAACACGAACTTACAACAACCCAGCCAGCATAGCTGTGGGCTTTGGTGTTTCCCTTCCACATGAAAATGTGGATGAGTCATTCATTAACTATTTAGGACGATAATCTAGCCATATAAGGTTTCACGATCATGGTTTAATGCAGTCGATAAGCTTGTGTACCAAGTGCCGGCTGAGGCGATACAATGGCTATTATCGCCAGGGATATCGAACATGATTATCACCAAGAAATGATAACACACATCTTGCGTAAACGGGACCATTATCCATAACGACTTTGTCAGAATAATAAAGAATGTCTTCACTTCATCTCGGCAATAATTGAACGTGAAAGGTCCCTGATTCGTAATTTGATAAGGGTAAATTAAGGAAGAGTGGTCCCAGAGGACAATAGTGGTCAGGATACACTAATGCCATGAACGCTTTAATCAGGATTGACACATGATAAATGCAATATGATATTGTATTAAATCAAACACAAGGCTGAGAGTGTCTGAATTAAAACCGAGCGAAACAGGATCTCACGCCATTTCCTATGTTCAGACCAACTTGTTTTGCCTTAGGCATTATTCCAAAAGACACTTAGGTCTCTAAGGAGTAATTATGTATCAACAGATGGGCACTGACCTAAATCCACATGGACAAGTACAGTACGGTCAGTGCCACTGCTACCAAAACACGACCAGATTCATCCTGACCCTTAACCGTTCCTGTTCATCTCTAAGGAAACCTAATCCTTTATAATGGTCAGTGGAGATACACATGGAAGCTCCAGGGATCTTCTTGATATTTCCTCATCAGCCGTCATTGCTTGTGGAAAATACCTTGTCTTTTGGTCGATAGGAATATTGCATTTGCTTTAAAGTCTATCACGTAGAACCTCAGATAGAGTTGATATACGAGCTTATTTACGTTGCACACATTTGCAATGTGTTCTGTGAACATGTGTGTCAACTTGTTAGGTTAGGTTTGAGTCGGAAAATGTGTGAAATTAGTGGCATTGATTATGGATTAAGTGATCAATGTCCCATTAACATCCGTCTGTCAAGATTCGGGGAAAAAAAGGAAAGTTAATCTCTGTGTTCGTTTGTGACTATGTGTGAGAGGCAAAGTTTATAAAACTAGACATGGAATGCAAACACTCGATACTTGTGATTTACTCAATTGAAACATCGTATCCCGGTATTATGTGGTTTTCTGATGAAATATCATGTCGCTAAAGACCTCTTCGTCAAAATCATTTTTAATGTCTGTTGATGTCTTTGGGGTGCAGTTTCATAAAAAAAATGTTAGTGATTTCAATCAGCGTCTGGCATTGTGGTTGTCGGTAAATGTCCACAGTGCACCTAAACTGCCGAGCAAACGAAAGTATTCAGTTGATACTAGTAATTGAATTTAACTAAAATATTACAAACGCTATCATGACGTTACTAGCCTGAACACCGTCGCTGTAACACTGCGAACCTAAGGTCCAAAGAACTATTTTGATACCCATATCAGTGAATAAGTGAGTTTGGTTTTACGTCGCTTTTAGCAATATTCCAGCAATATCACGTCGGGGGACACGCATATCAAGTACATCACCGTCGAATAACCATTTATTGTTTGTTTATTTTCGTGTATGGACAATTTGTATGAGAGTCCAGTAGGGACATCTTATTTCTTCAGACCGATAACAGCATTTGAGACACATATATGGCTTACATTATTAGATCGTAATATTGAATTCATGTTGATATTCCTGAAAGCATGGGTGGCCCAAATTGCTGCTGATAATAGGTCCGGTTTCCAGATAATCTCATCTGGTCACAACAGTGGGAAACGTGAACAAATGTGACTCACTCATTTGAACCTTCCTTCTAACTGAAGCAGTGTCCTTTCCCCCTTGCTCCCCGCCATTACTTAGTTTAAAACAATGTCATATTTTTTGCATCTCATCTCTGTATATTAAGTATGGTATACTTTAGAGTGCAGCGCATTTCGTTATATTAGATCTTACACTTTGTATATATACATATATATATATATAATAAGGGAATGCATAAAATCAAAAAACCACCATACCTTCCTCTACAATCTCCTTTGGGGCCCGGGTGAGTTGAGTGTATGTGTGTGTCTTCGTGCGTGTGGGTGCCTCTCTCTCTCAAAATAAATGCGGACTATTTGTAGTATGTCCTGGAATTCCAGAAAGCCTTTTGGTATTATGTCTATCCGTATTTCTCCCTTTTGTCAAATTCACAAATACAACATCCACGATCGCATGTTTATTCTCCTGTTCTACCGACAGAAACTATAGGAATGGTGTCATGTACTTTCAGCTTTTAGTTCACAAGTTCACCTAGCCTCCGAGATACGTTTGACAGTCAATATTGACTACGTCCACCTTGTTTAGTGTTCTATGCCTGAGATCCTACAGGCGTACCAATGATGAATTGTCCCCGGGGAATTAGACGCCATATCCATTGAGGACCTGTTGTTGATGTGTCATCTTTACACCGACCGTTTGCCAATATATATCTTTCAGCCGGGAAGTTATTTCAAAAAGGTTTTGACAACATGTAAAACTGGCGTTGAACATTCTCATATGCATACAGTTGTGGTTGTCGTGAACGAAATGCTTTGCTCAGCTATATCCGCTTTAACGCTTTTACATGCTTATAGTGTCTGTCAACGTTTAAAACACTAATGCACGTATTAACATAGTTTATCAGGTGTTCTTTGAGTCGATGCAACAGAACCCGAACCAGAAGCAAGGCATTACAGAGGATCTATGGTCAACTGGCTGGAACCTATTTCAGACCTGTTCTAGACATTATAATTAGAATCGCTTGTGTCCCTGTAATAAGGTGATCACTGACTGCTAGATTTGTAAAAAGCATACGACTGGAGCTACAAGACAACTGGTGTTTTTGAGACTTCAGTCACTGCCTGGATTGCCAGTTGTCCAAGACTTGTAACTTCTATAAGCTATCCTATATTTTGAAATGGTTTTATATTTAAGTTTTATATTCATTTTGTAAGTTGCAGTTTTCTAGTCATGTTATTTAATTTAATATTGACGTCGACAGTTATGAATGATGTGTTACGCAGAATTGTAGAATTTGGAGAAATGTTGTCACTGATATAACAAACTTAATGTTTTTCTAAATTTGTTTTTGTCGTAATTAAATCTGTCGAGAAAGGCTGGTATAATCAAATACGCCCAAGTAAAGCCATGACTACGTGCGCTACCAGCATTGCTTTGCTGTGGGTTAGTCCAGTGGTTTTGTCGTATTGTCCTGAATTTCCATGGGCAGAATGTATAGTGATCCGAGCTGGGTTGAAATATCCGGAACTCTACTGAGACCTGAACAAAACAAAGAGTGGATTCAATGTTAGAAAAGGTCCCAAGTAACCTACACGTGTTGCAAGAGGCAACCAGATAGAGCGGGTGGTCAGGCCAGGTGACTTGATTGATCGATCGTCCTTGTACCCAGACAGCGTATATATAATTTTTTTTTATATATATATTGAAAATCAATTTGATATATATATATATATATATATATATATATATATATATATATATATATATATATTGTAAATCTTGAAATTCAATTTGGTATATATATATATATATATATATATTGAAAATCTTGAAATTCAAATTGGTATATATATATATTGAAAATCTTGAAGTTCAAATTGGTATATATACATACATTTAAAATCTTGAAATTCAAATTGGTATTTATATATATTGAAAATCTTGAAATATATATATATATATATATGTGTGTGTGTGTGTGTGTGTGTGTGTGTGTGTGTGTGTGTGTGTGTGTGTGTGTGTGTGTGACAAGATAAACTCTCCACAAGACTGTATGACAAGAGGTATGACTCCAATATCTACAACAGTCAACTTTCCCTTCAGCAGCTCCAGCATTTTTCTGTCCAACTGTTGAGGTACACGAGAGCATGCTCCTTCGACCAAGATTTCAAACAGCGTCATACGACTCTTGCTTAATAGTTGTATGGTCAAGGTTACACCATTGAAAGCCTTTACAAAGCTTCAAAGGATTTATGAAGACGGTATTTCAAAATCTGACGCATCAGTGACAAAAATCACATCCGATACAATTCCCCATTTTTACTCGTACCATGTGCTCTCTTGTTCTTCCTTGCCTTGCCTTTACTTGTGTGTGTGTGACTGGTGCCACCGGTTGGCCAGGATACGTTCACCTTTTCGCAAACCTCAAGTATTATTACTATTTGATTCATAAACAGATCTTCATGATATAGTCGGCATCGTAGAATGTACTCTGCTTTTGGCAGAGATTTCTTGTGATAATTGAAAGAGTTTTGTGGCTTTGATGTACCTAACATAAAAGATTCAGACATAATATGAATCACTGCTTCGTCAATATTATTTATGGGTCACTGAAATACAACTGAGTGCGGCGTTACACAACTAACCAAAATTCTTTCTCCGTTTTGAGAAAACGCCTAATTTAGAGAAAAAAATATCGGCTCGCGTCTGGACGGGCGCTGGCAACACCACTGCCTGATTTATCGATGATGTACGTGCGCCCCGTACTCCTTTCTGTTTTGTCAAACTAAGAACTGTTCATTCAACGGTACAGCTCGACAAGACAACTGTCGATGCCTGCTGTGTAATGAGTCATTGTAAAATGAGCAGATTCCTGAGTGAATTGAGCTGAAAATACCAGTTCATGGTATAACCACTTTATCTCATATTCCATTTGGGTGTGTTTTGATCTATACAACGTCGGAGGAATATAGTGGTACATTTCTTAGATTTAAGCCACTGGATACTAAATGATATCAATTAATCAATAAACACACGTCATGCAAACATGAGTTTTTGGAAAATAAGAAATTGGATCTAAAATAATTATAGTAAATGTAGTGCACGATAATATGGACATCACTTCAAGAATGACATGTTTTGGTTGTCTGTGGTATTGAGTACCTAAACTTTTCAATTTTTGTGGTACTTTTGCACCAAACTATTGTCAGACACTGTTTCCTTTACGGTCATTTAAGGAAAGATATGTATAGGTGGCCATTCGATTTTGCTAACGTTTTTCTTCAGCAGTTTTGTCTCCTTTATGTGCAAGGATGTTAAGTACACATTGTTCTTTCTTTACGTGTGGCGTCCTTTGTCTGCGAGTTGTTCCTTGGCATTGCTTTGTATTTTGAGTTCCTTATTAGTATGTTATAATGACCTTTATTTGTAACATTCATTCTTTATTCGTAACATTTGACTTTTATTGCGTAGTTTTGTCCTTTGTTTAACTTTGTATTTTTCGATCGAATGGCCGCCCATAGAGATGTTCTAAATAATTCCAAGCTTGGCTACTCCCAATGGAGTCAAGTGAAGACTACGCCCCAAGTAGCCCATGATTGTTGACTAATGTGTGCACCACAATAAAGTGAGTTAGTGAGTGATTTATGCTTCTGTTGATTATATTGCAGCAATATAACGACAGGGCATACTCAGAATAGGCTGTGCAAAGTGTTCCCCTCTGACCACGTTATAGTTACATAGATCATGCATTATGAATAATTATAGTCTACATGCTGTCATGGACGTTTTGATTCAATCCCACACTGGGACCTCGTCAGTTCACACGCCGTGGGTATGAGTAATGTACTTATTTACAAAGTAATATTCTATACAAGTTACCTACCGAAACACGTTGATACTATAAAGTGACTCTACAAAACCAGAGATAAGGATGACGATGAGGAGGAGGAGGACATCACCAACAGCCGAAGTATAAAGGCGCAAGAATCTACACCATGGAGGGGTATGATGAAATGCATGACAATATTACTCCGCTAACGTAATCAATGTGAACTACCTTGTCTTTTCAGCTGCCAGTATTGTCGTTAGAAGGTACAACCGTTCGCATTGACATTCCATCAGCGAGTGATGACATCGTATGCCAACCATCGTAACTCAACACCATTCACCTCAACATTTCAAATCGGCTCTACATCAAGAGGCATACAGAATTATTTTCTGAATCATATTTAAGTTTATATGTTTATGTTTATTAATTTATTAATCTAATTTCGAGGTTTGATCTTTTAAAATCTTTAACTTATATTACACCACACAAATAAATGGGGGCCATTTATTCTGCAGAGGTTGAGCTTACTCGCCCAATGTTGTTAATTAACGACTTTATAAGCAGTATGGCAGCGATATCAAGCAAACATGGCGGATAGATATCTGGTAACACGCGTTTATAATTTATCAATTATCAAGTCCAACACATTTAACTCTAATTCTGTTCGTGATACCGTATGAGCGTGGTGTTGGTGTGATGTTTGTTTGGTCAGCAAACAAAGAACGGTATACCCTGAACAACCGCACACAGCTTGCTCCAAGACAAGCTCGTCCCATCAAGGCCAATTGTAAACCTTTAGTCCAGACGTGCTGTTTCCTGACCAATGACCAGGAGATGATGGCCGCTGGCCAGTCGGGCGGTCCACCTGGCTAAGCTATTAACATGATAACTTCCACAAAGTACCAGGGTTTATTTCATTTGATTGATTGTTCCTGTCCGTGGTGATGAACTGGCCACACTGCTGTACATGTTTATAACATTTCGTGTGAAATAAAACACGAAATTCTTCTATCATTCGATCTTGATGGTTATTTGCAGATAAGGTTGGAACCATGAAACACGCATGCCTATGAATGTGTATTGATGATGATGAGTTTAGCTTCAATAGTAATTGCAGCATCATGGAACTCCTGATGATGTTTTCCATGGTAGCGCTGGTAACAGTATGGATTAGCGTCTCACGTTGAAATTGGATATACATGAGGTCCGGTTGATAGATTCCTTATGTTTCAGAGCCTGCCGTTACTGAAATTTCTTTCACTAACAACGTTGAAAAGATTATTTTTTCTACTTTAAACCGGTGTACATTAATTCAATGTCATAAATGCCTCTAAATAGTTTGATCTAGTGTCCCCCGCCGTGATACTGCTGGAATATTGCTAAAAGCCGCGTAAAACCATACTCGCTCACTCACTCTAAATAGTTTGAAAAATTATAAATATCAGAATATTATGACATTTTCGTTTAACAGAAAATCCATTTAAGCTACCTTTAAACCTTCTTAACTTTGAGAAAGTATTCTAAAAGCAGTGTCTTCAAGTATAAAATTGTGAAAAAAGGTTGTTTTTTTATCCATTAGCCCTTCCTTGGCAATGAAGACAACCATGACATATGCGCAGGTGTTCACTCTTGTGCAGGCTTTCATGATTGAAAACGGCCAATCCATTCCCTGGAAAAATCAGTATTCGATCGGTCTTTTACGGTGGATTGTTGTAAATTACTTCGTTCCGAAATGTTTGATCCCTTAAACACAAAAGCTCAGCTCTATAACGAGAACATAAGATTGCTCTTATTAGCCCTAATACCTAGACCAGTCTCAGTTATATATATCACATAAGAACTGTCTTTACTGTGCTTACACGGAAATTGAAACGTGGTTTGAAAAGTGTGCGTATAAAAAAGAACATTTTCCCCGAAAATCGAACTATTCTCGTATGAGTGTAAATTGGGTAGAAATGGTTGTCAATTTCTTTCATCGCCATTTCCCAATACCTGAATTGAACAGCTTCATTGTTTGATGTTAAAATCAAAGCTACTGGGTCAATAACGTGATTGTCGTCTTTTGACGTACTTCCCCCTAAGAAGGTGTTGTGTTATCGCAACCATGTTGACGCACTTGGCTACACGACACGTCTACATTCAAAATCTACATGTAATCAATCATGCCACGTGACACGCCTCTTTCAGAAAATAAGACTCACAAATTAAACACATCAAGTCATCGATAGACCTTTCATACGGAATTGGCTCTGAAAAGGGTATTTTGGGTATCAGTGCTAAGTGTTGGGAGTATTCACCAGTGTTATAAATATGTTAAGATATGTTTTCATGTGGCCATTTATGATGTGAATTTCATGTAGAGTAAATGAACTTTTGACTGAAATATGTCAACAAGGTCGATGTTCGCTTAATATTGATTTAGTGTAAAACTGAAAATAAAAGCCTATGGCAAAAGCACAGGGCCTGAAACAAATGGTGTAGAGTGCATGCACATGCACATGGAGGTGAATATTGCACACTAGGGGCGGTTAACAGAGGTCTAGGACCTGTACATAGAGGTGTATACAGCAAACTAGGGATGATGAAAAGAGGTATAGGACATAGAAGTGTACACAACACACAAGAGGTGGATAACAGAGGTGTAGCACCTGTACAAAGAGGTGTATACTACACACTAGAGGCGGTGAACAGATGTATAGGACATAGACGTGTATACAGCACAGTAGAGGTAGTGAACAGAGGTATAGGACCCAGTTTTTCAGTTTTCCAGTTTTATCGCGGGTACATAGAGATGCATACAGGACAATAGCGGTGGTGAACAGAGGTATAGGACCCATATATAGAGGTGTATACTGCACACTAGAGGTGGAAAACAGAGGTACAGGACCTGTACATAGAGGTGTATACTGCTGCCAAGAGGTTCAGAACAGAGGTATAGGACATAGGCGTGTATACTGCACACAAGCGGTGGAGAACATAGGTATAGGACATACATGTGTTTCCTGCACACTAGACGTGAAGAACAGAGGCATATGACGTAGACGTGTATACTGCGCACTAGTGATGGTGAACAGAGATATAGGACCTGTACATTGAGGCGTATAATGTACACTAGAGGTGGAGAACAGAGGAACAGGACATAGACATGTATACTGCACACTAGAGGTGGTGAACAGAGATATAGAACCTGTACATTGAGGCGTATAATGTACACTAGACGTGGAGAACAGAGACATAAGACATAGACGTGTATACTGCACACTAGAGGTGGTGGACAGAGATATAGAGCCTGTACATTGAGGCGTATAATGTACACTAGAGGTGGAGAACAGAGACATAAGACATAGACGTGTAAACTGCACATTAGAGGTGGTGAACAGAGATATAGAGCCTGTACATAGACGTGAATACAGCACACTAGAGATGGTGAACAGAGGTATAGGATATAGACGTGTATACTGCACACTAGAGGTGGTGAACAGAAGTATAAGACATAGACGTGTATACATAGAGGTGTGTACATAGTGGTGTATACTCGACATTAGAGGTGGTGAACAATTGTATAGCACCTGGACAGAAGGGTGTATACTGCACACTAGGGTTGGTGAACAGAGGTATAGGACCTGGCCATAGAGGTGTATACATCACACTAGAGGTGTAAACAGAGGTATAGGACCTGTACATAGAGGTGTGTGCAGTACCCTAGGAGTGGTGAACAGATGTTTACCACCGATAGAGGTGTTTACAGCACACTAGGGGTGGTGAACAGAGATATAGAACCTGTACATAGAGGTGTATACAGCACACTAGAGATGGTGAACAGAGGTATAGGACCTGGCCATAGAGGTGTATACAGCACACTAGAGATGGTGAACAGAGGTATAGGACCTGTACATAGAGGTGTGTGCAGCACATTAGGGTTGGTGAACAGAGATATAGAGCCTGTACATAGACGTGAATACAGCACACTAGAGATGGTGAACAGAGGTATAGGACAAAGACGTGTATACTGCACACTAGAGGTGGTGAACAGAAGTATAAGACATAGACGTGAATACTGCACACTAGAGATGGTGAACAGAGGTATAGGACATAGACGTGTAGACTGCACACTAGAGGTGGTGAACAGAGGTATAGGACATAAACGTGTATACAGCACAGTAGAGGTGGTGAACAGAGATATAGAGCCTGTACATTGAGGCGTATAATGTACACTAGAGGTGGAGAACAGAGACATAAGACATAGACGTGTAAACTGCACATTAGAGGTGGTGAACAGAGATATAGAGCCTGTACATAGACGTGAATACAGCACACTAGAGATGGTGAACAGAGGTATAGGACATAGACGTGTATACTGCACACTAGAGGTGGTGAACAGAGATATAGAGCCTGTACATAGACGTGTATACTGCACACTAGAGGTGGCGAACAGAAGTATAAGACATAGACGTAAAAACTGCACACTAGAGATGGTGAACAGAGGTATAGGACATAGACGTGTATACTGCACACTAGAGGTGGTGAACAGAGGTATAGGACATAGACGTGTATATTGCACACTAGAGATGGTGAACAGAGGTATAGGACATAGACGTGTATACTGCACACTAGAGGTGGTGAACAGAAATATAAGACATAGACGTGTATACTGCACACTAGAGGTGGTGAACAGAGGTGTATGACCTTTACATAGAGGTGTATACAGCACACTAGCAGTGGTGAACGGAGGTATAGGAATTTTACATAAAGGTGTATACTGCACACAAGCGGTGGTGAACAGAGATATAGAACCTGCACATTGACATAGACGTGTATACTGCATATTAGAGGTGGTGAACAGAGGTATAGGACATAGAGATGAATACTGCACACTAAAGGTGGTGAAGAGATGTTTAGGACATAGAAGTGTATACTTCACACTGTAGGTTTAGAACAGAGGTATAGGACAAAGAGATGAATACTGCACACTAAAGGTGGTGAAGAGATGTTTAGGACATAGAAGTGTATACTTCACACTGTAGGTTTAGAACAGAGGTATAGGACATAGACGTGTATACTGGACACAAGAGGTGGTGAAGTATATGAATTGTACATAAAGGTGTGTACAGTACACTTGCGGTGGCAAACATAGGTATAGGACATAGAGGTGTATACTGCACACTAGATGTGGAGAAAAAAGGTACAGGACCTGTACAGAGAGGTGCATACTGCTGCCAAGAGGTAGAGAACAGAGGTATGGGACATAGGCGTGTATACTGGACACAAGAGGTGGTGAACAGAAGTATATGAACTGTACATAAAGGTGTGTACAGTACACTTGCGGTGGTAAACATAGGTATAGGACATAGAAGTGTATACTGCACACTAGAGGTGGAGAAGGGAGGTTTATGACATAGATGTGTATACAGCACACTAGCGGTGGTGAACAGGGGTATAGGACCTGTACAAAGACGTGTGTACACCACATTAGCGTTGGTGAACAGAAGTATAGGACATAGACGTATATGCAGCACACTAGAGGTGGAGAACAGAGATATTGTACCTGAAAATTG
Source organism: Haliotis cracherodii (assembly GCF_022045235.1). Taxonomy (NCBI): domain Eukaryota; kingdom Metazoa; phylum Mollusca; class Gastropoda; order Lepetellida; family Haliotidae; genus Haliotis; species Haliotis cracherodii. The sequence goes on from NW_027266308.1 coordinate 36,543,941, forward strand.
AGGCGTATACTGTACACTTGAGGTGGGGAACAGAGGCATAGGACATATACGTGTATACTGCACACTAGAGATGCTGAACAAACGTATAGAACATAGAGGTGTATACTGCACACTAGAGATGGTGAACAGAGGTATAGGGATTTTACATAAAGGTGTATACAGCACACAAGCGGTGGAAAACATAGGTATAGGACATAGACGTGTATGCTGCACACTAGATGTGGAGAAAAGAGATATAGGACATGAACATTGAGGCGTGTACTGTACACTAAAGGTGGGGAACAGAGGTATGGGACATAGACGTGTATACTGCACACTAGAGGTGGAGAACAGAGGTATAGGACACAGACGTGCGTACTGTATATTAGAGGTGGTGAACAAAAGTATAGGACCCGTACATTGAGGCGTATACTGCACATTAGAGTTGGTGAACAGAGGCATAGGACATAGACGTGTATACTGCACACTTGAGGTGGTGAACAGAGGTATAGGAAATTGATGTGTATACTGCACATTAGAAGTGGAGAACAGAAGTATAGGACATAGACGTGTATACAGCACACTAGAGGTGGAGAACGGATATATAGGACATAGACGTGTATACTGCACACTAGAGGTGGAGAACGGATATATAGGACATAGACGTGTATACTGCACACCAGAGGTGGTCAACAGAGTTATAGGACATAGACGTGTATACTGCACACTAGAGGTGGAGAACAGAAGTATAGGACACAGACGTGTATACATCACTCTAGAGGTGGTGAACAGGAGTATAGGACCTGTACAAATAGATGTATACTGCTCCCATGAGGTGGAGAACACAGGCATACGAAATTGACGTGCATACTGTACACCAGAGGTGGTCAACAGAGGTATAGGACATAGGCGTGTATACTGCACACTAGAGGCGGAGAACAGAGCTATAAGACCCGTACCAAGAGGCGTATACTGTACACTAGAGGTGGAGAACGGAGGTATAGGACACAGACGTGTATACAGCACACTAGAGGTGGAGAACAGTGGCATATGAGCCGTACCAAGAGGCGTATACTGTACACTAGAGGTGGGGAACAGAGGTATAGGACATAGACGTGTATACTGCACACTAGAGGTGGGGAACAGAGGTATAGGACATAGACGTGTATACTGCACACTAGAGGTGGTGAACAGAAATATAAGACATAGACGTGTATACTGTACACTAGAGGTGGTGAACAGAGGTATAGGACATAGATGTGTATACTGTACACTAGAGATGGTGAACAGAGGTATAGGACATAGACGTGTATACTGCACACTAGAGGTGGTGAACAGAGGTATAGGACATAGACGTGTATAATGTACACTAGAGGTGGAGAACAGGGTTATAGGACCTGTATGTAGATGTGTATACTGTACACTAGAGATGGTGAACAGAGGTATAGGACATAGACGTGTATACTGCACACTAGAGGTGGTGAACAGAGGTATAGGACATAGACGTGTATAATGTACACTAGAGGTGGAGAACAGGGTTATAGGACCTGTATGTAGAGGTGTATACAGCACACTAGAGATGGTGAACAGAGCTATAGGACATAGACGTGTATAATGTACACTAGAGATGGTGAACAGAGCTATAGGACATAGACGTGTATAATGTACACTAGAGGCGGTGAACAGAGCTATAGGACATAGACGTGTATACTGCACACTAGAGGTGGTGAACAGAGGAACAGGACATAGACATGTATACAGCACACTAGAGGTGGTGAACAGAGATATAGAGCCTGTACATTGAGGCGTATAATGTACACTAGAGGTGGAGAACAGAGACATAAGACATAGACGTGTAAACTGCACATTAGAGGTGGTGAACAGAGATATAGAGCCTGTACATAGACGTGAATACAGCACACTAGAGATGGTGAACAGAGGTATAGGATATAGACGTGTATACTGCACACTAGAGGTGGTGAACAGAAGTATAAGACATAGACGTGTATACATAGAGGTGTGTACATAGAGGTGTATACTCGACATTAGAGGTGGTGAACAATTGTATAGCACCTGGACAGAAGGGTGTATACTGCACACTAGGGTTGGTGAACAGAGGTATAGGACCTGGCCATAGAGGTGTATACATCACACTAGAGGTGTAAACAGAGGTATAGGACCTGTACATAGAGGTGTGTGCAGTACCCTAGGAGTGGTGAACAGATGTTTACCACCGATAGAGGTGTTTACAGCACACTAGGGGTGGTGAACAGAGATATAGAACCTGTACATAGAGGTGTATACAGCACACTAGAGATGGTGAACAGATGTATAGGACCTGGCCATAGAGGTGTATACAGCACACTAGAGATGGTGAACAGAGGTATAGGACCTGTACATAGAGGTGTGTGCAGCACATTAGGGTTGGTGAACAGAGGTATAGGACCTGGCCATAGAGGTGTATACAGCACACTAGAGATGGTGAACAGAGGTATAGGACCTGTACATAGAGGTGTGTGCAGCACATTAGGAGTGGTGAACAGAAGTCATACCACTTTACATAGAGGCTTATACAGCACACTGGGGGTGGTGAATAGAGGTATAGGACCTGTGAAAAGAGGTGTATACACACTAGGAATAGTAGTCACCAGTTCAGGACCTGAACCCATGGACGTATAATGCACTCTAGGGATGGTGGGCACCATTATAGGACCTATATATGTTTTAACACTGTTAAGTAATTGAATTATTCCCTATTACCCCATTAAAGTTCTTATTTATAAAGGTATGTATGAGGTCATAACGTATTTTACAACAGGTGTGTGTTACGTGTAATAATAACAGCAACATCATCAGAAGGCTATTTTCTTCAATACAGTAAAGTACGGTTATAACGAACTCAAGGGGACTACTAATTTTAGTTCGTCATAACCGTAGTTCGTTATAAGCATATATACAGCATAACTACAGCAAATAGCCAGGACCAAAAAGTAAGTTCGTTATATCCGTCAGTTCGTTATAAGCGTGTTCGTTATAACCGTAGTTTACTGTAATTGTAAGATGTCCCACTTCCCATTCTCCTGTGTATTGTTTCTATATAGACCCTCCAAGGTCATCCGTCTCCATAATTACATTTACTGTTGAGAGTCTAAGCGAATATACTAAAAGACCTCACGCCTAATTACAACTGTCCGTCGCACAACGCTGATAGGGGCTGACCCCACTGACAGTAATGGTAGCCTGTGCCACAAGTTCTGAATAGATTATAGTTCTGTCTTCTACTGCTATATTTACTAAGATTGTGGCCCGTGGTAGAATACTGCATCGGAAACAAAACATGACATCAGCTTGACTTACCATTTACTTACTATATATATGTATATATAATATATCATCCGAGTGGGTTCGTCCACAGAGAAACGACACAATATTGACAGTGAACATAAGTATCAGTTTTGTTTCCGGAGAACCTTTCTCCTTTCGATTTCAATTCCAACTTGTCACTCACAATGTATCCAGTTCAAATCCAGGTTGATGGAATCGATGAATGTATTATCCGAAAGAATCCCCCAATCTTCCTGCTTATCTACTGCCTTGAAGATGCCGCCTCACACATTGGACCCATGTGGACAGGCTTCACGAATGAACGAACGAACGAATAGGGGATGAGGGAGAGATTTATGCAGTTGACATCGCGTTCAAGCTTTCATAATCCAAAGTTAAATCACACACATATTTATACCTTGTTTGAATGATGTGGACTTCACAAATGAATGTTTTGACGTCGGCATCTTGAGTATGACATTGCACGATGTCACTGATTATGACGTCTCAAGAAACAATGAATAATGGACACAATAACGTTTGTTAGAATATCTAGGTCAAGCACAATATATGATATATTTTCATGAAAGGTCACATGTCATTGACATCTTAGGCCCATGTTCAGTATTACATGGGCCAGCTCATGTTCACACAGCGATCACTGTGGTGACATTGTCAAGTCTGTGACTTATTCCAATAGAATCACAGATTATTCACATTCTGGTACCTCATCTCTTACCACATTACGTCATACCACTATCTGTTATATGTGAAGGTGGATATATATGATTTTGTTGTAATCTTGGTATTTCAAATTTGTGCCAGAACACCGTTGCCGTCTCCTTCATACTACATTTATATACGATTCGGAGCAATGATAGCTTCTTTCAATCTAAGCTGAGATTTTTGTCGACGGAAAAGAATTTTTTCTCTCTAAATATTTGCTATATTGTGATTGGAATTTCAAGAGGTATTGGAGACGAACTAAAAATTGAATCACATCTCTCGCTCGAAGCACGGTAATAAAGGAGTATTATGAGATTGATTGGCGCATGTTCGCTCAAACTTTCTATAGGGCATCCGTTCGCTGCATGTCTCCTCCCCAATCCCTCTCACGGGCACGGAACTTCTGCCGCCATGTCTGATGCCACATAACTCGATAACAGATTGACAAAATAGCTGTGACAGTTAATTAAATCTTCTGTTGAACATTCTATACATCCAAGTCTGCATAATGCAGAAATATAATGACACCAGTCACACCTTGGTCATCTATTGATTTCTGCAATGTGGAACGTCGCTGTTGTTTAAACATTCAAATCAGGCTGTTTGGGGGACATTTTTAAAACACCACGGACTTGTCTTCTCCGGTTTCCATAAGTTCTAGTTCCCCTTGCTTGATGCCTTCAGATAAATTGCTTTTTATATATTCAAAAACATGACGCCATGCCAACTCAGTCTCCTGTGTGAATTGGTCCCCAAGCTTCACCTTAAACGCGTCTCTGATAGCAGGCCACAGGAACTGCAAAACAAAAAAATCATTTATGGACGTCCTTCGAAGAAAATAATCCGAACTAAATAAGATGAATACTTTTCTCAAAGAAGACTATTAGAGAAAAGCACATGTGCATGCTTCTATAATTGTGAACTGCAATACAAAGAAAACGAAACTTAACAGCAGCATGGTTTTAGGCTGTGAGGAGCATGACAATGTCACTGATGGAGTTATGCAGCTGTCAGCAGAATTGAAATGAATTCGACTATCCTCACAATTTCTTCCTGTCAATTCTCTCGGCAAGTGTTTGAGAATTCGTTCTTACTCTTTTGTTGAATTAGGAAATAATTTTCTTACAGAAAAAGGATACAAAAATCCACCGAGAAAGAAACCTACTTGAAATTACTCTGGTATTTTTCCGAGAAGGCAGTTCGATTAGTTTCACAGCGTTATTTATTTTCTGGTAAGGTTTGATTGATGCGTTGAAAGAGTTCCAAAATATTTGTTTTTCTTTAAAAATCATTATTGGTCTATTGGTGGTATATTTGTTATTTCTCTAAATCTGTCGTGGCGTTTACCTGTTATGTTTACTTTTATCAGAAACATCTTAGCTGTCAAGTTGTGATATTGTAAGGATATTACATTACAGGTAGATTTGAAGACGCAATATACATTAGAGTGTTTGGTTCAACAGTTTTTCAGTAACAGCACCCTGAATCCCGAAATGATGCAGGTTTTCCACTTTGCTGAAATCCACGAGCACGGATATGGTGCTTAGAAACCAGGAAGCATATTCAGACGAATCGGGATTCGAACCCACGATAATAGGTTTCTCTTACGCCTAAGGGACGTAACTTTACACAACGCGGACTGGGACACCCAGGTACCTCAACCGACACAGAGACCACGTGACTGTTAATATATCATAACAGAACATTCCCAATTGGTATCTGAGCTTCATTTAATGATATAAAGTGTATATAAAGTACCAAAACACCGGACCAGGGTCTCAGCGGTTTAGTAGCACGCGCCATCAGGGCGAGTATCAGATTTGAACCCACGGCCATCGGTTACGGGCACACCCGAGGGACATCTGCACAGCGAATTGTGACAGCTGGGCCACCCGTGACTCCATATCAGTGATGTGAGAGGCAGTTTTGGGCAGTATATCAGCATGGAAGGAAATATGGAAGACAAACCCAAAGGAATGGAGGTCGTAGACGTTTACCATGTTCATGACATCCACGGATATGTGTATATTATTGACAGACAAAAGAACAGACCAAAGGACACTATCGGGGCGATGCTGGAATTCTTCATTGCTTCCAAACATTCAATTATATCTCTGAAAATAGGAGCCAAACTCTTCTACATCGTCATTTATTCAGAACATCCGACGAACAATTTGTTTCAGTAATCCTGAGGCAATTTCTTTTTTCAGTATTAATATTACTACCGCAAACATATGCACTATCATAGACCACATCTAGGAAGGTTATATGTTACATAACACATAGGTAGTCATTATTATTTAACGCAATTTATTCAACCCTGCGTTTGACTGTTCTAGACGAATGGATGCTAATGGCTTGGTGTTATTGTAATTAAATATTCATCTAGGTTTAAAGTGGAATGATTGAGGCGATGGGTCGAGGTGGAGGCTTGAATGGCCTTACGCACCAAGAACGGTAGCACTTGGTGCAATCTCATTATAACAAGCCACATGAGAAACTGGCACCTCAGGTAATGGACGATAATGTCCTGATTTTCAGGATCTATCAAGCTTCCTTTATATCAAAAGAAAGTAAAGTGCTAAGTTGCTGTCTGTACATCGATGATTATAGGCCAAACATACACACGACTTAACCGACTATACTCTGTAATTGTAAAGAAGAAGATTGATCTGTTAGTTCATCTGACATTCATTTAGGGAGCAATCATTTCATTTACGGGGGTGAGGGTGTTTTGCGGGATTTTGGTTTGACATCAGTATTTAATTAGAAGCTCAATTATTTTTCCAACATAAATAAGTGGGGTTTTTCCCTACAATCCGAGGAGTATGTTATTTTCATCAGTAAAACAGGGGCTTGATTATTTTTTATGGAAAACATCCCCACTAATACACACACAAAACTCTGAAAATCAAGTGTGCTCTCTTAGATTTGGAGGATGTATTTGTCATTTGCACGGCCACAAATACAGCAGACAACAGACATATCTGCGCATGTGAATACGCCAATTGTGAGTGAGTGAGTTCATTTTAACGCTGATTTGAAAGTATTTCAGTCTAAATGTATTACCTCCAATTTGAGGTTAATATGGGATTCCAACCACCATGTGAACGTGTTTTTTTCAACTTGTTTACCCTCGGCCAAAAAACAATCTCAAAAGCAATATGCAATTAGTTTGAACGTTTGTTTGTTGTTTAACGCCGCACTCAACAATATTCCAGCTATATGACGGCGGTCTGTAAATGATCGAGTCTGGACCAGACAATCCAGTGATTGACATCATGAGCATCGATCCACGTTGCATGAACCAAGTCAGCGAGCCTGACCGCCCGACGTTATTCCACAGGTGCGCTATTGCACGTGCATGAAGTACGTATCGTGTATTTACGCGTATATCAGGCTTGTCACGTATTCCACGTGCACATCATGCTTATGGCAATCGCCTTGCACAACATGCTTATCATGTATTCCACGTGTACTTCAAGCACCATGGTCTGATCTACACGGATGCAACCACACTTCAATTTGAGCCAAGAGGGCTGCGTTTGCTTAAATAATATATACTTAATTAGTATGCATCACACCAAACGGGATCATCTAGACATTTAAGACAAAACCACGTACAGAAATCATTTCCCCTTTCACGTTGTAGGCCGCGTGTTTCTCTCCCAGCGCCACCAGCATACCGCTCAAGCTGGAGGAATCATCCAGGCTGTCCACCGCAGCCCCTAAACTGTTCATAACGATCCTGGCGTGGCCCCGAAGCCTATCGTCGTCAAAAATAAAGTTGCCAGATTCTGAATTTGACAATAGCCTCTTGAACAGTTTCTTCATTTCCTGCTGCTGCTCGAAGAACCTGAAAACATAAAAAAGGCATAAGCTTTTAATCACACGTCATGTGCACCTGTCTATTCTGTTCAGTACAATATCGTGTTAGGACATCAAGGATAAGCTTTACTCTTTTTGCAAACACCTCGTATCATCACTGATTTTCGGTAATACTATTTGGCCTTTTACACCCAAAGGAAAATGTTACGGCAAATAATCGAGATTGGTTATATCTTGCATTGAACACGTTTTAATTTCAATAAGCTGATAGTATTCGTGTATTTTTTTAACTTACATCTACAAGTGAACTATTTTCCTTTTGCCGGAATCATGTGACCTAGCTCGCGTGAACATATTATGACCTATATTTATCCAAGACCAACATATGTACATACAATGTGTCGATATAAAAGAAAATCGGTAAGCCAGATTATGTGTATATTCTATCCTGCGAGAGGCCCCGTGTGCCAAATATTGTCCGCCATCTTAGCTGATCAGACAGCGCCTTTGTACTTAATGGCTCACAAAACCAATATCGCCAATAAAATTTGCAAATATGTAAAGACTATTCATCGACATACTTGGAGCTGGAATAAAATACCTCATCATATTGTTCCAGAATTTTTATCTTGTGTACGTAAGCTTATATACCAATATATTTTTTGTCTGTTAAGACAGCTCTGTTTACATATTTATATGTGTGGTCGGGTAGCCTAGTGGTTAAAGCGTCCGCTCATCACGCCGAAGACCCGGGTTCGATTCCCGACATGGGCGCAATGTGTGAAGCCCATTTCTCGCTTCACGGCCGTGATATTGCTGGAATATTGCTAAAAAGCGGCGTAAAAGCATATTTACTCACATATCTAAAATAACCGTTGTGCAATGTAACACAAACATCAATGTACATTTGACTATTTTTGCGTAAGGAAGCATATAGTCAGGCACTCTTTTCAATGTTATCTTTTTATTCCACCACATAGATTCTTCTCAGTTAGGTTGAAACAATACAATTGCTAGGTTAATCTTAACGCTTAACTAATATTCTTAGTCGCTGATCAAATTGATTTATCAAGATAAAAATGGCATTACATGGTGATTGTAAGAATGATTTAGTATTTGATGGATGAAATGTGTAGAAGACCCAATAGAACTAATCAATATGACAAAGCTGAATTCTTCCTGTATAAAATGCATGGCTTCACTTTCAATATTTATTATGAACACGAAATTGACGTCATGGCGTTTCGGTTTGTGTATTATCCATATTAATGAAAAAACGTGCTGTGTGTGCATTGTTATCAAAGACGGAAATACAGAAAGTTTTTACGAAACCTTGTGTAATTAAAATTTCGTCTATGTCAGTACATATTGTCTCTCTTGGTCTAAGGCATCTTCCCGAGGCAAGGGCGTTAACTGACTATAAAAGTCCAGTTTCCACCCTTGTCGGACTAGGCTGGTATTATGGAGTTACATTTTGGCTGGACTAACGAGTCTATGCATAGTCAATCAAAATCGCGCAACCAAAACGAAATCCGGTTCGTTAACTGTCGTGGAGATTTCGGTCGATTGCGGGACTTGCAAAGCATGTGGACCGCGAACTCGTTGTCAACAGTTATTTCCAAATCTTTTCATGTTTTTAATCAAGGCGTTCACGTGATTAGATGCATTTCGAGATGTAAGACCCGTTTTATCACAATATAGACCTTGATTATCGATCAGATCGTCTTGACAGGGCGCCGCTGTTGTTTGAAGCAAATGCAAGTGATACGAGAGGTGGAATCTGATTGGTCCACGGGAGAGGCTAAGAAGAGACATAGCTCGTATAAGCCACTTGGGCGCTACGATCGAGCCCAGGTATTCCAGACTAGTTCGGAAAGGGTGGAAACTGGACTTTCAAAATCAGTTAATTCTCTTGCCTCAGGAAGATGCCTTAGACCAAGATAGACATGTACTGACATAGACGAAATTTTAATTACACAAGGTTTCGTTATGACTTTGTGTTTTTCCGTCTTTGATAACCATGCACACACAGCACGTTTCTAAGGTAGATCACAAACTTGTTCTACCACATGGCACTAAGCATCTAGGACTGGTCTGGAATTTTAGTACAAACTTTAATCATACGATGAACTAAAGCTTACGTGCCAATTTGGAACGTTTTCTGTTATTATGAGATATATTACCAGTCACGTGGTCTACATATAGGTTCAGGGGAAGAGACGGCACTGTTGGTGTTGTGTAAAGTTGCGCCCGTTGGGCACGCCAGAAACATATGTTTCGTTAGTTCGAATTCTGGTTCTTTGTAAAGATGTGCCCCTTGTAATTTGATTGTGGGTTCGAATCCCACTTTGCCCCTACTATGTTTCTAGGTTTTTCAGCACCATACCTGTGCTCGTGGGCTTCACCAAAGGTATAAATATGATACCTGCATCCTTCACATTAAGTCTACACGCCATGATAAAACTTAAATGCCGTTAAAAGCGGCGTTGAATCAAACCCATTCACACTCTCCGCTTGACAAGAGTCTGCGCCTACTGATATCTCCGAACTGACATTTACGTGCTACCCACGTGGAACTCTAATGTTACCATAACGAAAACAGTATGCATCAAATGTGGAAATTACCCAAAGTTTTATTGTAACAGGCTCACGCAACAGATACCTTCTCTGATTACGATGTACATACGCAAGGATAGGTTCACGCATTTCCACGTAGGTAACATAAATATTATCAAGCACGCAATCCAATATTCAATACGTAACGTGATATATATAATTACAATGTAGTGTATACATTTCATTATGGAATTCGGAATCAAATCAACCACCTACAGATGAGAAATACGAGTTTCTGCTAGTTTTAGTCACCCTTGCGTGATGCCTGTTCCTGACTTCACGTTGCTACAGCAAACCAAAGCGGGCGACCTTTCCATTTATTGTGTATAGGAGAAACACCTCCGTGTTACACCGTGTTGTAGGACAACATTGGACGTGACCTTACTTCACGGAGGAGATTCATGCGGCGTCGGGCATCCGGCTAATTTCCACAACTGATCCATTGAAAACATCCATGTAACAACACTCTGCATCCAGGATGTGCCCCCTGGGCGATCTGGGGGATAGGCTTACACAATCAGGGATGAGACACCAGGTGCACATATTTCGGCGATAATCGGGACTGGCTATTTACTTGAACTGGGTCGATGTTCCTGCTGGTGGACTGAAGTTCCAAGTTTCATTATAAGCGCAGAAGCATTTATCTATGCTGAGTCAACTACAAAAGAAATGGACCCGTGAAGATCCGGGATAGAATAGGTCTTCAGCAACCCATGCTTGCCGTAAAAGGCGACTATGCTTGTCGTAAAAGGCGACTAACGGGATCGGGTGGTCAGGCTCGCTGACTTGGTTGATACATGTCATCGATCCCAATAGCGTGGATCGATGCTCATGATATTAATCACTGGATTGTCTGGTCCAGACTCTATTATTTACAGACCGCCGTCATATAGCTGCAATATTGCTGAGGGTGGCGTTAAACAACAAACCAACCAACCAACAAACCCAGTGGGATGTTTCAGTTGATAACGAGACGTTTCATATTTAATATTTATTTGAATACTCTTTTCGCAAAGATTACGCTAAAAGTTAAATTCTGACGTTCACTTATCTGACGGGGCTGACGCAAACCTATTGAAACCAATGGTAATCCCAAGACTGAATTAAAAATAAATCAGTTTTATGTTCTCTTGTCTTAATTTGAAACCTCGTGCTTAAGCGATAGGTTCCCAATTAAAAATAATAGGAATCGAATCAACAGTGAGAGGAGCTCTAATATCAAAAGACAGTAGATATATCTCCTAAATGCCAATACTCAATTAGTAAATGTACCCTGTTGGGATTCATGGTCAGAATAGCTCCCCGTACCTCATGTTTGTTGAGACAGTCGACAAGAGTAGGGATTGGGTGATCAGGTTCTGTGGCTTGGGTGAGGGCGCGCCATGTAAAACTGATCCACCTCTGGACCCGACTCGATTCGATACCGGCCGTATTGATAGCTAAAATATAGCTGACTTCAGTGAACATCAAACCCATACGTTATTTTCCGACTGACAGACACACATATTTATATCAGTATACAGGCCACTGTCCATCAATACAGGCATTGATGAATAATACTGTTGTCAGCACATTTCTTACCTTTTGCACTTTTTACAGATACATACAGGCGGTATATACCACACGTTTTCAGATGACATGACTTCAATAAAAGAATGCAAAGATAATGATCTAACATATTTCGATCTATGAGTATTTCTAAGTGTTGCGGGGGCACGGGTGGCCCAGTCGTCTAAGGCGCCGCGATTCGCTGTTCAGAGTTGCGTCCCTTTGGCACGCCAGAAACCTATGATTGTGGGTTCGAATCACGGTTCGCTCCGATTAGTTTTCTAGATTTGTCAGAACCATACCCGTGCTCGTGGGTTTCACCGAAGTGGTAAACGTCTGAGACCTGCATTACTTCGGGCTTTCCTCCCACATTAAGCTGACACGCCGCGATATAACTGAAATACTGTTAAAAACGGCGGTAAACCCAACTCACTCACTCACTCACTCAAAGTGTTGCATACTGTTCACAAACCAGCTAAAAATGAAATTCATGTTCAACATGATTTCAACCTTTCTTCAGAAAAATACTTTTGGACATAACCGCAGTGTATATTTCACATTGGTATATTGTCTGGTTATAACTGCTTGTCCATAATTGATACGTTTGTTTGTTTGTTGTTTAACTCCGCATTCAGCAATATTCCAGTTATATGACGACGGTCTGAAAATGAACGGGTTTGGACCAGACAATCCAGTGATTGACACCATGAGCATCGATTCACCCAATGGGGAGACGATGACATGCATGAACAAGTCAGCGAGCCTGACCACCCGACCCCGTTAGTCGGCTCTTACGACAAACATTGTCGCCTTTTACGGCAAGCGTGGTTTGCTGAAGACCTATTCTACCCAGGATCTTCACGGGTCTAATTGCTACGTCTTAATTGTAAAACAGCTGGTCTTAACTAAACAGGAACCAAACCGCCGTAACCAAACAACATGATGTAAACATGAGATATCTTCAGCACGCCAGTGCCCATATCACCTCTCGTTTTGAGGAATTATTTTGTTTTGCGATTCATCTGCATGTCAGTAGACACTTTGGAGTAACACGTATCGAGTGAAAAGGTTGAAAATCAGACATAGAATAGAATTAGTGTACTTTCATTTTGTCCTTTTTCATGCACGTTGTGTGAGTGGCGGGTTCTGCCGGTGGGGCAGGACACGTTTAACCTTTCGCGAATACCTGATTATGTTCACATCTATTTTGCATTTTACGCCCAATGGAATCAGTTTCGTCAGATAATCGAGACTGGTTATGCTCCGGGTTGAACTTTAATATTCATCGGGGGATAAACCGTTATTCAATGAGGTTCGGAATAATATGAAAGTAATGAGGTTAACAGTTAAGTGATAATTTTACTTTCTTTATTGTGTACATGTAGGTGTGTAACATATCCGTAATTAATTTGACAAAATGAATTTCACCTCTCCTTATACAGGACGAACATCAATTTATATGATTACCACACGAAGTGATGGCACATCGGTAACGTGGTGTAAAGCAAGGTTCAGTCACTCATCCCAATTCATTATACATCAATGACATGTTTGAAAGAACATATACAGCAGACTAGCGTTTCCCCAGTTACGTGCTTTCTTAAAGTGTTTTCCATCATTCAGCATGAATGAAACGATGGGTTTTCAGTGGAATTACATTCTTTTTAGACAAGTGAATCTATGGGGGTACAGCTTACATTCAATTTACATCAATACACGTAAGGGTCAACACTGACGTCTACGAGGACAAGGGCATATTCATTCAAACATCAGTCAACTTGGCATTTGCTTTAGTCCCAAAGCTGTCTGAATAATTAACTCCTTTCTCAAAGCAAGCGGTTTACTTCTGATCATATGAGAGCGACAAAACCATTTCCGTAATTATAAGAAATTTATAGTAAAAGCAGAGTCCATTGTACGATTCCGACCTAATCATGAGCATATATCATCATATTTTGATGATACCAGGTGTTCGCGAAAAGGGAGAGTATGTCCTGCCTAAAATATGGTACAAGTAAAAAAATATGGAGTTGGAATGGACCGATGCATCAAATTTGGAAATGTGTTCCACGAGTCTACCATAATGAGTGAGTGAGTTGGGTTTAACGCCGCCTTGACAGAGTAATGCGAGAGAAAGACTCGAATGATGTCCTCTTGCTTCTACAAATACTAACAGAGCTGGAATTGGAATGAAGAACGACATTATGGCTACCTCCTGGACACACAGTTATGGGAAAATGGGGACGCGATCATTTGTTTGTGGGTGAGTGTGTGAGTTGGGTTTAACGCCTCTTTTAACAGTATTTCAGTTATATCGCGGGGTGTCTGCTTGATGTGGGAGGAAAGCCTTAAGGGTGCAGGTCTCAGACGTTTACCACTCCGGTGAAACCCACGAGCACGGGTATGGTGCTGACAAAACTAGAAACATAATCGGAGCGAATCGGGATTCGAACCCACAATCATAGGTTTCTGGCGTGCCCAAGGGAAGCAACACTGCACAGCGAATCGCGGCGCCTTAGACGACTGGGCCACCCGTGCCCCCGTTAGTGGTGTGGGGTCGTGGTATATGCAGATGATATTTGATTTTGTCGACAAATGCAAACGTTTCTTCCGACCAGGATTCTCAAATACTATTTTTATTGTTGTTGTCTTTAACAATGTTGACGGTCCTTCCCATGTGTGTAACCCTTGTTGTACATTAAGGGCAAAGCTATCTTGTTCCAAATATTCGTAAGCATAACACTTTGAACAAAAATATTTTAAATTCTACTTTATTCTCATATATGTCTCTTGTATATGTGTTTGTTGTTATTTAGGATATCTGTTTATGTTTGTTTCCTCTTTAGTGTCCTTGGAAAATATTTGTAATCTGCTATGCTCTGATGTAAACAGTGAGTGATTGAGTATGGTTTTACGCCGCTTTTAGCAATATTCCAGCAATATCACGGCGGGGGACACCAGAAATAGGCTTCACACAATGTACCCATGTCGGGAATCTAACCCGGGTCTTCGGCGTGACGAGCGAACGCTTTAACCACAAGGCTACCCGACGGCCCCTGATGTAAATAGAGTTCTCTAAGGCACCAATCAGTATTAGCTTATCTTATCTTATCTTATCCCTGCTTTCAGCCGGCAATTTATTTATTTTTTTCCAGCATATGAGAAAAATTTATTTTCCTCCTGAAGATCAAATGATGAGTGATTTCGAATTAATTCTTTGGGCTGAAGATATTGTCTCTCATTCAATCCCCATCCGTCATTTCCAGTAGTTATTGCTTTTTCAATCTGAGGTTGTTGGTGCTGTATCACAACTGCTGAATGAAATATCAGCAGTTGAATCACAATGCGAGGACGTACACGCTGATGTATGCCTCCGCCGTCTCATGGCGAGAGTGGCTGCCCGGACATCTTCCCGAGGCAAGGGCGTTAGCTGACTATAAAAGTATATGGTCAGTTAACGCCCTTGCCTCGGGAAGATGCTGGCCGGAGAGGAAGGTCGGTGGTTCGATGCCCAACCGCGTGATACCAAACAATGGCACTTACTCGGCCCGGAGTCAGTATGCTGTGTGTGTATGAGGTATTCTTAATGGTTAACTACGGCATCTCAGTGTGAAAACAGTATACAACCGGCCGACAGAGGGAGAGAGAGAGGGAGAGAGAGAGAGAGAGAGAGAGAGAGGGCGAACCGGGTTTCGAACCCACCACTACACCTTTCCGACACGCGTTAAAGGTACTATTACTCCTCCCTTTTCGTCACATTTACTGTGGTGTTCTGTCGCAACCCATTCTGTTAAAACCAGAGTGGGCGGTGGGGTAGCCTTGTGGTTAAAGCGTCCGCTCGTCACGCGGAAGACCGGGGTTCTACTCCCCACATGAGTACAAGTTGTAAAGCCCATTTCTGGTGTTACCGCCATTATATTGCAGGAATATTGTCGAATGCGTAAAACCACACTCACTCACTCACTCAAACCAGTGATTGAAAGCATGAGCAAGGATCTACACCGTCGCTTAGATTGACACAGAATCAGCCGGGTCGCACTTTGTAACCAGCCGATGCTCATAAAATGGTTTTTTTGACAATCATGGGGCCCGGGGGACCTATTCTGAAGCGGAATCCTCATACGAGTCCCCAGGGCATACTTGGGTTTATAAGGACACTACGCTCCGGCGCCTGAAGTAATAGCTTAAAGATTTCTACTGGTTCAGCATCATTATTAGCCTTGCTCCACGGCTGCCATTCCGGTGAGTGTGCCTAGGTAATTGGCAAGTCTAGATAGCCCCAATGTAAAGACGTCTTTGATGGGAACAAAATAAGACTTTTTAGATTCAACAGTGACAGTTTTTTTAATTAAATGATACTTTCCTTAGAGTCTAATGTTAATCTTCATCTGTATGATCTACTCATTCCTCGTATCAGCAGAAAATTAAATATAATCAGTTTATCCTTTGAAACATCTACGTATGGAGTTACTTTGAAGGTTTCATTTCCTATCACATCTTGATAAAATCAATTTGGTTTAATTTGTTTACCTAACTTCTCTCTACGTGCTACCTTCTTAGAAACAGGTTATCATCCTTTAAACGTGTTTACATAGTCGTATGAAAGAACGTTGTGATATAAGCACATGTTTATACTAAAGGTATGGAGAAAGTATTGCCAAACCCCTCGGACCACGCTCACGTCTTATCTCCAAGAGATTCGTGAGAGCATTTAACTCATAAAGGAAACGTATGTCCATGAAATGCTCAATATCAAGTTCAGTATCTTAACATCAATCTGTTTCTTATAATGTTTATGTTATCTGTAATGATATGAAAGAAAAAAAGAATATCTGAATTTGAAAACATAATGGAGAGGCACATGCACATTTTTTATTCAGCTTAAAGAAACAACAATCATTAGTTGCCATAGGACCATATGTTTGGTTCAGACTCGATTGTGCACAGCTCGTCATGCCAGAGCTGGGATAATGCTGGTTGCGGCGTTAAACATTATTAAAATTCCTCATATGATGAAAATACTTTTGAAAGAATATTGTCATTGTGATGATTCTAGCAATCAGTTCAAAAATAGAAAAGAGCAAGTTGAATTAAATCTTTATGAAAATGACATTTTCTATCTTTTCAAAGAATAAACTTCCTGTTACAAAACAATATTATCTGAGAAATGCTTCGCTTGTAGTCATTACATGTGGTATTCAAGTGTCAGCAACAGCTGCGACGTTAAACAATATTAACATTCATCATATGATGAAAATACTTTTAAAAGAAATGTGTCATCATTTTAGTATTCATTCAAGAAATAGAAAACGGCAAGTTGATCTAAATCATTATTAAAATGGCATTTTCGATCATTTCAAAGATTTATCAAGTAGCCACAAAACAGTATTAGCAGAGAATGCTTCGCTTTCAGGCGTTAGTTGTATTCAGTTGTCCGTCACAGTAATGTTTCCTCCGATTTTAACATGAGTTAAGGTTTGTTAAACGTGATGCTGAGTTGTCCATGTATAACAGGTAGCGGAGAAAATACTAAATAATACCAACAGTCGCTAACGCAACAGCCAGTATTGATAAAATGAATTTGAGGAAGCGAATTACACTGTTGTTATGTTGGCACACTTGGCAAAAAATAGATTTGAAATGTCATTGGACAGACGTTCCGACGTTCAGCGTCGAGTATCATAGAGATGTTGGCTGCAGGATCATTATAGATTAGCTAAAATGGACATGATCAAAATAACAGTAATGACATATTCTAGGCCTTTTCCCCTCAAACACATACATGTACGTGTGAACTTGATTGGAATTTGCTGCATGACGTCTTTGATTCGAAGACGAAATGAAAAGAATATATGACAACCCCGTATTAACGTTGACCTTGGCATGGACCATCGCTTTTGTTTTCATTTTTTATCAATGTCAAAGGCGAATACAGCGAACACTCATTCGGCATGGGTGGCCCAGTCGTCTAAAGCGCTGCATTTCACTGTGCATGGTGCATTAGTGGTGCCAGAAACATATCATCATGGTTTCGAATCCCAGATTCGCCCTGAATGTTTTTCAGCAGCATACCGTATTGGGTTCCCCAAAGAGGTAAACGTCTAAGACCTGCATCACTTCGAGCTCTCCTCCCACATCAAGTCAACTGAAATACTGTTCGGAGCTGTCTAAAATCCACCCACTCACTCAACCAATAAATTTGAAGGGGCATTATTACATACTAGTGGACCGCGACCGTGGTCTAGTGGAAAGAGCGTCTGCATCTAAATCTTGACAATGCAATCCGAACTTTCTTCGAATAATACAAACAAAGAAGTGTAATTTATATAGAGATATTTTCAACATTTTGTAACAGATACACTTGTTACAGATCGAGATGGATAACAGTTTAGTGTAGAATATACATCTTTAAAGCTTTTTGTAAATGAGGAATAAATAAATTGATAAAGAAAGAAAGATATAGAGTGTGCGATTTCACGGCTTCACCAGGAATGGAATGTCCGAATTCAGAGATGTGTTGACATTATTACACAAACGTGGAATCAGTCTCGATCATTTGCCAAAACAGATTCCATTGGGCGTGAAATACAAAACTGAGGTGGAGATTACAGTGATGACACAAGGTGTTTCCGAAAAGTGTAAGCATGTCCTGCTCAACAGGAATGTGACGATGACTCAGTTCCAATCTCAGAGATGCAGATGGAATGCTGCAGCACAAACAAGACTAGATGTGTTCGGATCTAATCAATGCATGTATCCGGGATCCCAAATGCCAAACCCTCTATGACAAGTTGTGAACTTTACCACATCTTCGTATGAGTGATATTAGCACATCGCCCGAGTTGCCAAACAACGTTTCCTCTCGTCTCCATAACGACGCTTTGGTTCCTTGACTGAAATTACCGTTTCTATTTCTGGTAATTCATTTGTTTATTTGATCAAATATTTAGAATAAAAAAGAAATAATAATATCAACTTAAATGAGGTTTTGATTCAAAATATTTATAGTGAAATCGAATCATCCCGTTTTTGACACCAACTCTAGCAGTGATGAATTATGACCAATATTAATTCCAATAATTGATTCCAAAGAAAACTGTTTATGTGCTTCTCAAGAGATGAATACACCTGTTTCAGATTGAAAGCTGTTAATAACATGTAATTTGTACAGAAGGTGACGATAATAGCTGGTACATTTTCTTCAGTGAGCGTACGCTATGGACGTCCCTCGGATTCGGATTTTAACCGTCCTGCCTTCGTTGAAGTTTCTGCAATACTTTGGAATTCTTAAGTCAGATAAATTGAAGGCTTTGTAAAGTTAATTATTGAAGAGTTATCGGCTTTTGTCAACAGCCTTAGCGAGAACGAGGCATGGTAGGGTCCCTTTGGGCTTCTAAAATCGACAAATTGTAAAGGGCTGGAAATTATCTAAATTGTTATGACATTTAGAGGGAATATCAAATGTTCGATAAATAATACTTAATCTTTTGATAATGACTGACATTCTGAAATGTAGTACGTATCATGGCTACTCTGTTTTCATTTCAAATCCCACAAGGAACACCATGACTAATATTTCCTCACCGCAATTCCATTTCACTAAATGTGAAATATTGCTGATCCCGCGTAAAACATATGATATTGGCCAATATTTGTATTGGCTTTGAAAAGAAGCTAACCCTTCAAGCGGAATTAGGGAACGAGCGAGTGACTAGTACAACGCCGCTTTGAACAGTATTCCAGTTATATCACGGTGTGTCAGCTTGATGTTCGTGAAAAGCTCATTTACCAATTAGGTGAAATCCACGACCGAGGATATGGTGCTGACAAAACAAGAAACATCACTGGCGGGATCCCTCGGCGAAGTCACTTCGTCATTTGGATATTATGTTCACACACAAAATCCTGGTTCCATAGGTTTCTGGCATGCCTAAAGAGCTCTACACAGCAAATTGCGTCGTCTTTGGCGAAAGGGTCACCCTTACCCCCAATCAGCAAGGGGCTGACAACAGACAATCATGTATCATTTTATAACATACAATTGGCATTGTGGCGTGCTTTTTTCAAAGGACCTAATTCTAGAAAATCTTGACCTATTCTGATATGGACTCTTCTTTTTGAAGGAAAGGGCACGACAATTCCCTGATTTTGTAATTTAAAACAAAGATCTCGTTTCCGCATCCTGGCATTTTCCATATCTACATCAAGAAAAAATGCATGATATCTTTTCTCTACTTCCACTGACCTTTCCAGACTAATTTCCTTATCAATTTTGATTATCTATGTCGAATCGTCCTTTCCTGGAAGCAACTTACACCGTCGAAATGAGATTGCTCTCCACAGAGTTCTTTTAACTAACTCGTTCGTAATAAAAGATTTCATAATAAGACATGGTAACATCTAAAGACGAGCATGGAAAGATTGGTAGTCATCTCCATGGCAGAAAACTAGGTCTTCCCATGTCTGTGTGGTTCCCCTGGGATATATTAACCTCAAATAGTTCTTGAATGACCTCAAGACATTTAAGTATGGCCAGCGCTGGTAATGGCCAAGAATGGTTGATCTTAAGCATTACACAGCTACTGAAGACAAAACAGGAGAATGATTGCCTTATAAAGGTCTCAGTTAGTTGGAAATCTATGAAAATGTTAAACTCTATGTTTCCCATACCAGATAAATATTACAATACTGCTTACAATATAAATTATTAGGAAGCACTGATGTGAGCCTTGATGGACTGATGGATATATATATGCCCTAAATACATAATTTTGGTTTAATGGAGTTTTTTTACATCCGACGTGAACGTAACGCACAACCATTCTTGCCTAGAAAGCGGCGTTTGTGTGTGTTCTGGTGGTAATAGAAAGGTTTTGATAACCTATAAGAAAACGTTTTATTTCATAAAACGATTGGCACAAACGTGCATGTATCTGTTGTATTGTGTATGAACCACAGCCAACACGAAAGTTAATGACGGTAGTACATTTATAGTGTACTCGTTTTACAACTGTCACACAAGAATTGACATAGAATTGTGGTGTATATTTTATTTGTTTCAATAATTATATTCTGCACGTGTCAGTATATATTTTAAAAATTACCACCTCCATTAAATCAGGCATAGATTCGCAGTAAGTAGTTCACAATTTGGAATCATATTATTCACAGGTGGAGTGAGTGAGTATGGTTTACGCCACATTTAGCGATATCCCATTCATGTTACGACTGGGGTCACAAAGAATGGGCTTCAAACATTACACATTGTTGGGAATCAATCCCGGAGTTTCCATGTGACGTGCGAACACTTCATCCACTCGCCTACCCCGCGACCATGTCCTGGTAGAGACATTTGTCATGCTAAAGGAGTAAAACAAGTTGATTAATCAAAATGATGGCGAATTAACTGGACTCAATTTTACATTTGGTTTCTGCAGCTAAAGACAATGAGCGTTAACGACATCGATCTTGTACGAAATCAAGAATACGGACTGAATATAACTTGAGATGGTACGTGAGACCGGTTTCTTCTTTCTTTCAGAAACACGAAAATGAACGTGTGCTCATAGTGATTCTATCGATATATGTAGTGAGCTAAAAGCGATAAAGCCATTTCCATAATTCCATAAGAAATTACTATCAAAAGCACAATCTATTGTGCGATTCCGACTTCATCATGAGGATGTGTTTATAAATCACTATCTAATAGTGAAGATGCCAGGTGTTCGCGAAAAGGTGTGCGTATCCTGCCCGGTGGCACTCGGCATAAACACACGCAAAGGCAAGTTAACTGTTCATCTAAAAAAACACTCGAAGTTTGTCATTACCACGACGTCGTTAACCTGAACACACTTAACACTGACAACTGAGACAAGTTTTTATCATCAAACATCGGCTCTCTGTGAGTCTCGAACTGCCGATACCTCGATGGTGCCAAGACGTTTGAGGTTTCAATGCATATACTTTGACTTACAATACACCGCTTGGAAGTCATCGTAGCGAATATTATTTGTGCATATTAAAAACAAAGACATCCGTTTGTGCTCTGACAGATGTTAGTGAGTGTTAATTATGTCTATCAGGGTTTCTAGACGGACAATGCACGTGGTCATGATTTCACAATCTTGACAATGCACGTGGTCATGATTTCACAATCTTGACAATGCACGTGGTCATGATTTCACAATCTTGACAATGCACGTGGTCATGATTTCACAATCTTGACAATGCACGTGGTCATGATTTCACAATCTTGACAATGTAATTGGTACATGTGATACATTAACACTGAAGTCATCATTACATGCTAGTTTGATATATACTAGTCAACATGTGATCGGGACACTTCTATGTATTTCATGAAAAATCTGTGTAGACTCCATTCCGACAGTATCATGGATTACTATCAAATAGAAATGATAAAAAGTGAGCGTTTTCTGCTCCACCGGTGGCATCCGTCACAAGTACGTGTAAAGGCATGTAAATTGTTAACATGAAAAAAAAGAACATATGGTAAAGTCCAATTAGGGAATTGCAACGGACATAAGTTGGGTACTGTTGCGTGAAATTGAGGAAATGTCCTCCACACGTCGACCATAAAAGTTTGAGTCACATCACGCTCTTTGAAATATTTACAGAAAGAGCATGCTCGATTGTACCTCAAAAGTTGTGAAATGTAGATACCAAAGGCATGAGCTGTAGAAATATTGACATTGGAAAGTTGAAGTTATCCTTCTTTTCTTACAGTCTTGTGGAGACAGGTTTTTTTTTTCACTTTGAATTTATATATGAAAGGGAGGAGACGGTTCCCCTTGTGTCTTTTATTTCTGTCTCAGGTGAGAAAATCAAATCGGTTTTTAATATTATTGAACAAAAGCAGATCACCGATATACATAAAGCACAGTTTAAACTACTTGGCCAAATTTCCATGTTTTGATTTTTCCAATCCGGGCATAATTCCCACTCGTATGCATGCAGAAACAGAAAAGCAAGGAGGGGAGCACAGTTGGTAACCATGGGGACCTGCTTCCTGCTTGAATGTCCTTTCTCCAAATTTCACAGAGATGTGGAAGTCCAGCATTCCACGTATTGTTCCCCAATAAACGTCAGATGCCATCTGTTCATTTTTGACGTACTTGTCCTCAACCTTTGCAAATAGAGATGCACCTACATCTATGGTCACCACGTTTAATGACGCCCCATGGATCAAGGAATGAAGATGTCCTTAAGTTTATCGTTAGGTATAGTGGTGTACAGCATTGAAAAATCAAATGTTCTGACATGACTGAACTTGGTTCTTTACTAAGCAAGCGAAAAAACACTCCTTCCTGTTTTGAGAATCCACATGGTATTAATGTCATTTGTTTCAAATACGTTGTGTGAATAAAAAGAAAATCCTTTCATGCTTGATTGAAAAAAGATTAAGGTTAATCTTTGAGACAGGGATTTGACGGTTCAGTTGCTGCACCCTGCACTATATCTCTTTGTGTACGGAGTTTTACAGAGCTTTGGAATCCAGTACAAATAAGGAAAGGACATGTCTTCAGGTCTTAGAGTCAAGCCAAAAGGTGGACACGTGACAATCCGGGATAGAATAGGTCTTCAGCAACCCATGATTGCCGTAAAAGGCGACTATGCTTGTCGTAAAAGGCGACAACGGGATCGGGGGGTCAGGCTCGCTGACTTGGTTGATGTATGTCATCGATCCCATCTGCGTGGATCGATGCTCATGATATCAATCACTGAATGTCTGGTCCAGACTCGAATATTTACAGACTGTCGTCATATAGCTGGAATATTACTGGGTGCAGCGTAAAACAACCAACCAACCAATCAAAAGGTGTTTTCCCCGGTTAATATAATGACCAATATGGGGCATTATGTTATTTTGTATTACATTACATTATATTGTACATACTGTATATATCACACGTTGAGTAGAATATATAACAGACAAAGAAGTTGGTCATTCAAAAACTACTTAGTGTTAATGCGTCCCATAGAAAACAAAATAGGAAGAATCAATCAATGTTATGTGTTTATGATAATATTATACTGATCACGCCAAGATAGACTGGTTAAAGCCAACGTAGGGCTTTCTTCTCTTAGGATCTGACACCTGGCGCTTTTGTGGACGGCAAGATCCCCTCAAACAGTTGTCAACGACAATACCAATTTATTTACGAACCTCGAATCTGTGATCACGCCTCTATAATGGTATTACCCTATCGCCGCTAGCGTTTACAAGCTCGACGGTGTAAGGGATAGGAGACACCATGAACCATTGCTTGCTGATCGTTTCTAGTCTAGGATGATTGGTGTTGGAAAGGTCAAAAGAACGCGTTTCTCATTTCCTGTAAACGCCAGAAAAAGATCTTTCCGTGAGATGTCCTTCTTCAATTCATCTAAGATTTTCTCAAGCTTTGTACATTCCAAACATCTTTAATAACGGTTTTTTAGAGCTTAGAAATATTCCATCCTTTGAACTTAAAAACAATGATCCGACCTTATATATTGACCCACATCAGGCTCTTCACACACATTACTTTCATTTTGAATCGCAACATACCATCCCCCTGTCCTTCGAGATTGATTTCAAAGTTTTCTAGCAAGTTAAAATTACCCAACCAAAATAACCTATCCATGTGTAAATGACACAAACTTTAACGGCGTCCTCGAATCTGGACCAGGCAAACCAGGGACTGACAGCATCAGCAACAATTATGGCACCGTTTTGTTTTGTTTTTTCTGTTTGTTGTTAAACGCCACACACAGCAATATTCCAGCTATATGACGGCGGTCTGTAAAATAATCGAGTCTGGACCAGACAATCCAGTGAATGACATCATGAGCAGCGATCCACACAATTGGGAAACGATGACATGCATCAACAAAGTCAGCGAGCCTGACCACCCGATCCCGTTGTCGCCTCTTACGACAAGCATAGTCGTCTTTTACGGCAAGCATGGCTTGCTGAAGACCTATTCTATCCCGGAGTCTTCACGGGTCTCATGGCATCGCAAGACGATGTCATACACTCAGCGTAGAGTTAGAATATCACACACACACACACACACACACACACACACACACACACACACACACACACACACACACACAGCTCCGATGACTACCGACGTTGACTCTTGGGCACGTGGTACCCATTCTTTCGTTGAAGAACAGGGGACAGTCAAAAGGTACACAAGGTCCCACTAATTCCCCCTGCAGTCATGGCAAATTTTTGCTGAAATGTTTTCATATCATCTGTTCTTGTGTTTGTATATATACCAGTGTTCTGGTAGCCCTCATCTCAAGATCAATTTATTGACTATCAGCCCCTTGTCTAACCATCCCGGATCAGTTAATGATGAACAAGAGCAGTGAAGGCGTTGAGATCTCTTTTATATCTGATACATCTTAATAACCTTGTATGTTTATTCTACCACAACCAACCCAGATAAAAAACCCTAAGCGAAATACATACATTGTACATGTACGTATTTATATACATTTTAAATCACAGGACGCTCTTTAAACACAGGCAGGCAGTAAATTCTAAATACATTTATTTATACTTGCCACTGAATTGGCGTGGACACGATAGAGACGCGTAACATGTATGGTTTAAATATACTTGATTGTATATGATAAAAAAGTGACTCTTTGAAAGCAAAATATCGTTTGAATATTTCATGCTGATCTAAGGACATAAATGGAAGCCAGCATCTTCGCATGGAAATTGTGCGCTTCTGTAGCGGCATCAAACACGTCGTCACAAATCTCAACTACATATTTTATTCTGGCCCGACGGGAGCTATTCGACCCATGTCTAAAACCCGTCAAATTTGTCCAAATAATTTTATTAGGTATGTCTGCTGCAGGTCTAAAATGGCATATGTGTTTGCTGGGAGGCGTGCTTCGTGCCACCTGTCTGCTAGGCAAAGATTGATAGCTTTCCATCTTGTATTAACTTGATACGATTTTCGATGGTTCTCTTGGAATTTATCTTGGCAGGGCATGTCCGTATTACTTCCTCACAGACGAAGCTAGACAAGGGTATTGATCGGAGAAATTACTCTAATATCCGAAATATGTAGTCGTGGTTTTCCATCTATATTAATGAAGTCCGCCAAAAATTCATTTTTTAACATTACGGATGGTCTGTAAAAGACTAGGTTGTCTGTTGGAATAAACGATTGATACAATACATTATAACTGCCGACACAACAATCGCCTCCTAAATGTGCTTAAAGTGGATATGTTCGAAATATGTCATGGGTTCAATCGACCAAACTAGGATCTAATCGGGTCCCGGAATCTTGCAAGAAGTCACATTTATTGACTTTTTTTGTCCATTTAAAACATCAGCAAGCTCTGTAAGATTCCCCGCCATTAAATCGCACCGCAAGAATATGTACCTTTGAATCTCTATAAGTCCTCGCCCCACCACAAATATCTGTTGAATTGAATCTCTTTGCAAAGTTCCTCGCCATTAAATCTCAAGAGTAGGTACCATTGAATGACCAATTCGCAGATGCTGGGTCTCTTCGCAAGCATCTCTATCAATGATTGTTTTTTGTTGCAGCAATCTCCGCCATTAAATCTCTTCAAACCCTTGCATGTCTTTGCAACTTCATTAAACACTCCACAAGAAAATGTACCATTGAATCTCCTTGCAACATTCTCCGCAAGCATACTTGCAATTGAATCTCTGTGCTTTTACAAGAATCGCTGTCATTCAATCCCTTATCGAAATCATTCTACCATCAACGACTTAAAAGGGTTAAGCTACGGAAATGACAAATTCCTGAAACGCCGCTGTAGACACGGGAAATGGTTGAGTATGAGCTTCTATGACCGCGACGTCCGTTATGTGTAATGACCTGGGTCATTCTTGAGATGTTTACTGGTCGTATTAATTTATGAGGATTAGCCTTATGCCCTTTGGGATGCCACATGCATCCTCTGCAAGGAGACTGTGACGCTGTTCAACAATGCGTAAATACGATTCGATGTATAACCATCGTAAATTCGAAAAGTAGATGTATACATGTGTCTTGAGCAACATTCTTTGTTTCCGTTGACACAAACATGTTATGAAAACCTGTTTCCATTATTAACGAGTGAAACGATCACTCGACACAAATACAATGACACCATTAAATCTCTTGTAACTGCCTTGTTAATATTATGAATATGTTGCATGGCACAACTCTTCCTAACACACTTGTATTTCATATCGATCATGACCGCATCACAACGGTATTTACCCATCTACATCATCAGCTATAGAATGTCAATGTGCTCACATCACGATACAAATTATTTATCATCATATAATAATGAAAATAGGACTTCCATCAGTTTGTACAAGTTAGCTATCTCTCCTGCTTTTATGTAGCAAAAGAAACTATTATACCTCCAAGTTGATCTTATCCTAAGTTTGATTTTGATTTGAAAATATCTTACGATGGCGATATCGTATCCAAAACATGAACTGTACTGGCGTTTAGTCAGCACTCAAAGAATACTTCCACGTGGTTTGGGGTTTGTTTTATATAAGTTGGAGTTAAAAAGATTACAGTAAACTACGTTTATATCGAACACGCTTATCGCGAACTGATCGATATAACGAACTTATTTTTAATCCTGGCCATTTGTTGTATATATGCTGTATATATATGCTTATAACGAACTACGGTCATTACGAACTAAAATTAGTGGCCCTTTGAGTTCGTTATAACCGTAGTTTACTCTTCTTTTTACAGACTGTTGCAGGAATGAGGTATGGCTAAATAGACACAACCAATTTTAACAACAGTTCTTGCAATTTTCAATTACATAAATAAAGAACACGGCATACTTTCTTTTGCCCCTCAGTTCATTACTGACCTGTGAATTGTTCCCAGCATGCAAACAATATGTGTCCAGTGGTCTTTATTTCATATGGGGAAGAAGCTGAGGTTAAATACCAAATATTATTGTTTATTGTTCTAAGTCCCCCGAAGGCAATCCTGTGTAAGTGTGTATAAGTGTATCCAGATTGTGTGCATATCAGTAACATACATACATGTAACTGTAGACAGCTCAATGTGGATATTCATAGGAAGAGTATGCCCCTTGTTTGACGATGCGATTTCTGTGTCATACAATTGCAGTATCAAATAGGCCTCATTGCAATATCCTGAAAATGCGAGTTTCAAATGAGTGTCTTCAGTTCATTACCCAGCCCCCTAGAGATATGAAGCTTGTCAGTGACATCCCCAAAGAGACATCCCAGTGCGGCAGATATATTAGATCAACACGCGGAGGTTTTCCACACGCGGTGATGTCCTGAAGACAGAAACTGGTTGGAGAGCATCCTCCAATGTGATTGTGGTTTGACAAAAGCTCCATGATATGACAATGTTCTTTGGTATATCCAGATAACCAGGTAACTATATTTCAAATTAGGAGATACACATGCCGTATTTTGGAAATGTTACTTGGTTACCTGTAGATGTTACCGCTAAGTGTGTGGGTGACCACAACTCAACATGTTGTAACCGTTTATTCTTCAAACTGTTTGGATTCTTTTTCAAAATGCCTAATTTTCTTTACATATTAGCTTCCTTGTTGTCATAGACGTGAAAGCAGCTGCTTCAATCAGAGGTGGCTATTGTGATTTGATACCTCTGACTGACAAATCCGAATAAATTCGTGATGAAATATATATCTTAACAACCAATTGTATTGTACATCCTTCAGGTCTTCTTGTGTGGTCTCTTTCGTAATATTAGTCATATTAATCACATTTATATAAAAGAATAATTTGCATAATTTGAGCATAATTAAACATGTTTATATTGTCTTGATCTATGAGCCAGAAATCATGGACATTCAACCGCGATAAATAAGGCGCCTAAAATCTAGGTTAAAAAGACGCACGTTAACCTGAGGCCTAAGGCCCAGTGTGATTTATGCAGAGCTAAATCTTGACTGTAACCATGTTTGACCAAAATTATTGCTACGGCACTGATCTCTGAGCACCACACGCAGGGATGTGTTTTCCAAATAACACTATACAGCAACGGTGGTCTCAATATTACACTGTAGTGAATTCATCCCAAAATCGATTACCGAGAATATATTTCCTATGATGGCAACTGTCGTGCCTTTAATTGACTTACAGTTTATTGGTGAGGCTGTGGCAGAATTAAGGCGGAAATGAGAACCAAGGACTACATACAAAGAGATGACGGGTAGAAATGCACACACAAAGAAGAGAATTAAGAGAATGCGACCATGGCCATTAAGACCTGAGCTGGTTTATATTGGACGTGTGGTGTAAATGAAAATTGTATAGTATTGATCAATGATTATGGAACGCATACAATAGCATGTTGCATTGAGAGTCGGTTAGAAGGTGCATATGTGCACATATTTGTGAAGCGCAAGTGATGCATATGTTGATATATGAGGAAGTGACGGAGATTGAATCACTACAATGGCTGCAGTGATATCGGAACATGGGGATGCAGAACGAAGAAGAGATACCTTATGTTGATAACTGAAGGATGAGGATATTTTAGTTGATGCGTGAAAAAGCAAATGAATAGGAATTGCAATGAATCCTCGTTAATACAACTCAATCATCCGACATATCCTCAAAGTCGATATAACGTTAAAGGCCCGACAGAATCCCTGCTAAAAGCTATGGTTAATAATCGACATTTTGCTTGTCTCGAACAGTGAATATTTTATATACGGTCGAAACTCGTTGTGTCGAACTTGGATATGTCGAATTCCCGGTTGTCTGGAATTCACCTTCGGTCCCAGCGAATTCCTTCTATTTTTATCATCATTTACACTGGGATATGTCGAACTGGATGTGTCGAATTTTCAGTTGTCTCGAACCATTTGAGTGAGTCCCAAGTATCCAAATTAATGAAATTCCCCTGATGACTCAAGAATTTTAAAATAATGTATTACCGATATTATATTTTATTTACAGGAGTATCTTACTTGATACCATCTACACTAGATGCTAGCTCGGTAGCTTTTGCTATTAGCATTAGTATTAACTGGACGATAATATCCACAGGAGTAAATTTGATAAGTGATGACTACATGAATATGAAGACTGGGTAATACATGGTGATGTGAGTTATGGGGGCAATCTACAGGAGTAGTTATGAGTGAGTGAGTGAGTTGGGTTTAACGCCGCTTTTAACAGTATTCCAGTTATATCGCGGGGTGTCAGCTCAATGTGGAAGGAAAGCCCGAAGTGATGCAGGTTTCAGACGTTTACCACTTCGGTGAAACCCACGAGCACGGGTATGGTGCTGACATACCTACAAACATAATCGGGGCGAACCGGGATTCGAACCCACAATCATAGGTTTCTGGCGTGCCCAAGGGAGGCAACTCTGAACAGCGAATCGAGGCACCTTAGACGACTGGGCCACCAGTGCCCCCCGGAGTAGTTATGACGGTTATGATGACAAGATATGGTAGACAGGGTTGTGGTGACTAGATACTATAGT
Source organism: Haliotis cracherodii (assembly GCF_022045235.1). Lineage (NCBI taxonomy): Eukaryota > Metazoa > Mollusca > Gastropoda > Lepetellida > Haliotidae > Haliotis > Haliotis cracherodii. The sequence goes on from NW_027266308.1 coordinate 36,574,486, forward strand.
CAGGGTTATGATGACTAGATACTGAAGACAGGGTTATGGTGACTAGATACTGTGCACATGGTTATGATGACTAGATACTGTAGTCAGGGTTATAATGACTAGATACTGTGCGCATGGTTATGATGACTAGATACTGTAGACAGGGTTGTGGTTACTAGGTACTGTGCACATGGTTATGATGACTAGATACTGTAGTCAGGGTTATGATGAGTAGATACTGTAGACAGGGTTATGGTGACTAGATACTGTGCACATGGTTATGATGACTAGATACTGTAGACAGGGTTGTGGTTACTAGGTACTGTGCACATGGTTATGATGACTAGATACTGTAGTCAGGGTTATGATGACTAGATACTGAAGACAGGGTTATGTTGACTAGATACTGTGCACATGGTTATGATGACTAGATACTGTAGACAGGGTTGTGGTTACTAGGTACTGTGCACATGGTTATGATGACTAGATACTGTAGTCAGGGTTATGATGACTAGATGCTGAAGACATGGTTATGTTGACTAGATACTGCAGACATGGTTATGATGACTAGATACGGTAGACAGGGCTATGATGACTAGATACTGTGCACATGGTTATGAGGACTAGATACTCTAGACAGGGTTATGATGACTGGATACCCTTAGGCATGGTTATAGTGACTAGGTACTGTGCACATGGTTATGGGGACTAGATACTGTGCACATGGTTATGATGACTAGATACTGTAGACATGGTTATGTGACTAGATACTGAAGACAGGGTTATGTTGACGAGATACTGTAGTCAGGGTCATGATGACTAGATACTGTAGTCAGGGTTATGATGACTAGATACTGTAGACAGGGTTATGATGACTAGATACTGTAGGCAGGGTTAAAGTGACTAGATATTGTGCACATGGTTATGGGGACTAGATACTGTTCACATGGTTATGATGACTAGATACTGTAGACATGGTTATGTGACTAGATACTGTAGACAGGTTATGATCACTAGATACTGTGCACATGGTTATGGTGACTAGATACTGTGCACATGGTTATGATGACTAGATACTGTAGACATGGTTATGTGACTAGATACTGTAGACAGGTTATGTTGACTAGATACTGTGCACATGGCAATGAGGACTAGATACTAGCTATTGGTAGGAGGTACTGTCCACAGGTTATAATATCATTGATACTAGATATTTTTGTCCGTATAGATAGATCCACAGATAAATACAAAAGAAAATACCAGAAAGATCAAAGTCCGCGTCAGTACGTTAAATCGACTGTGAACAATCGCACATGAAAAGCATCCAATTTTTGCTGACCTCTCGTTCCCTTCTCGTTACAATAGACCATCGTGTGAATGTAAGTTCTGTAATGCTCTAATATCCTTTCTTAACGAACTCTGCATTCCCTGGCTGCGTAAGATATCCAATCAGCAAGCGCAGGATGACTGCATGTTCTCGAACCCCACGATGTGGCCAAGAGCTGCCTTTCTAAATCACTTGTACTCCTCCCGCCACCAGGAGAAGCCTCGTGGATGGTTTTGTCTAGACATTTCATTGGTCAATATAAAGGAACAATGAAACGACAAATTGTCTATCTAATCCATTGCAACTCGTAACAGAAACACGACTGGGAACAATTGGCTCTTTGCTTGGTTTGGGGGTGCACTGAAAAGCTTAACTCTTGCTCAAGGGTTTCAATCACGTGTTCGTCGCTCAGATTCGTGATGACAAAATTCAGCTGGTGTTGGTTCAAATATTGCTGACCATTAACAGAATACAACAGCATCTGATGAATCATATACATAACCCATCGAACTTATAAGGCAGGACTGTGGTACTTTAGGTCAAATACCCGTGAGTGAGTGAGTGAGTGAGTGAGTGAGGCTTCTACAATCTAAGGCAGGACTTTGGTACTTTAGGTCAAATACCCGTGAGTGAGTGAGTGAGTGAGTGAGTGAGTGAGTGAGTGAGGCTTCTACAATATCCCGGCGGGGTCACCAAGAATGAGGTGATATGAGAACATGTCAACCACTTGACTACCACGACCCCGACCCCCGCGCCTATGTTCCTGACTGTCTTAAGCCTAGAGTAGGATCATTACGGAGCATGACACAATGTCCACGATCATTTTCTGTACGTCAGAGGTGATTCGTTGAAGTACAATGTACATGTCAGATTAGATACAGACAACATTTACATAACATGATTTACAAAAAAAAAGTATACACAATGTACACATAACGAATACACAATATATACATAACGAATACACAATATGTACATAGCGTATGCACAATATACACATAACGTATGCACAATATATGCATAGCCTACACACATATATACTAAACGTATACACAACATATACATGACGTATACACAATATATGCACATGTTCACAGTATATATATGACGTATACGCAATATATACTTTACGTATACACAATATAGACATGACGTATACTTAATATATACCTAACGTATGCACAATACAAACATGACGTATAGACAATATATACACGTGTACAGAATATGTACATTGTGTATACACAATATATACATAACGTATACATAATCTATACATAATACATACATAACTTATACACATTATATATATATGACGTAAACACAACATATACATGACGTATACACAACATATACATGACGTACTCATGATATATAAATTACGAATACATAACGTGTATATGAATATATATATATATATATATATATATATATATATATATATATATATATATGCACACATATATATATATATATATATATATATATATATATATATATATGCACACACAATAGGTACCTGAGGTATACACAATACATACATAACGTATACACAATATATTTATGAGGTATGCATACTATATACACGTGTACACAATATATGCATAGTGTATGTACACTATATAGAACATGGTGTATGTACAATATACCCATTACCTATACACAATGTACACATAACGTCTACATAGCATATACACAGTCCACGTTTGTACATAACGTATATACACTATATACATAACGTATACACACTGTATACATAACGTATACACATCTGTTTTTGCGCTGCATTCCATTCAGCATCCCTCACCAGGTATTGTCACAATGTAATTACAACTTGCAGTGTTGTACTTTTTATAAAAAGCTACTGAGACTCATTTACATGCGTAAACGGCGTTTTACACCGGTGAATCTAATTTCAACATGGCATGACGCCTTTCGCTCAATCATATACTAGCAACTGGACACATGATAGTGTTATTTCCGCTATGCGTTTCATTGCAATGCCTTAGATAAGTTAATGTAATATACATTGCGTGTAGAGGCAGCCAACGATAACATCAAGGAAGTTTAATGATCGGGACACACTTTCATCATCTTTGACGGATAATCTCCCGATCAATACCTTCAGGGAAAAACCATTAAATTGTTTCAAATTTTTGTTCAGGGCGATAAAAATTTATGCACCCGAACAACTTCGAGCTATGTAAATTTGACACAGGAAGTTAGCGACTCGTGCAAGCTGACCAGCCGTAAGTTTCTGTATTTCCATTTTCCTCGAAAAAAATCTGTTATCAGATAAAAAGTACAGACGACGTGGATGCATCATTACAATTGAAAAGACGGTCGATCATATATTAGATGGAAACATGATACTCTACTGAAGCTAGCTGATGATTATATGAAGCATGGCTGATAATCGAATTCTGTGACGTCAATATGCCAATACTTTTACAGTTTGATTTTTTTTTAAAGTTTACTGTCAAACATTGTTCACAAAAACACATACCCTTAACTATATTACATACGTTTATATTAACAAACAATCTAAGGAAGCTGAGGTTTCGGGACATAAAATAGAAAAATTTCCTAGCTGACTGATACTAAACCATGCAATGGAACTGTAATTTCGTCTCGTAAACTGATTTTTAGAAATACAATTACGTGGCCGGTATTTCAAATGAGTGTCTAGGTATAGTCATACAGTTAACGGATGATGTTTACTTAGATCTTCAGCTTCGAGTTCTCGTCTGCCCTAGGCTTACATCAAAGCATTAACACTCAAGTCAAATGGTATCGAGAGACGATAATATGGCAAATGGGATTTTCCCAAGGCGAGGACATCTAAGCTATGCTGCCACCTGCTAGGAATATAACTGGTATTTCTGTAGCGTCTTCGCAACAAACCCTCCGCTGAACACGGATTTGAGTGATAATTAAAAACTAGAATAATGTTTATGATCTTATATTTAAAAAAACAGTCATCTTGAGGTATTTATTGACACAACAAATCTTCCAATATGGAAACGCAAATCTTTTACAAACAGTGTCAAATTTGTGTCAGAAAGTGATTAAGTGATCTACTATGAATGTTGAATATCACAAGAGACAAAATGTTGGAGATTCCAAAGAGACAAAAACATATATAAATGAGATTTTTCAAACAGTAAATGAATTCCAGCGTGAAGAAAAAATCGTCCAACGTGTTCGCAAAACTCACCTTTTGAACATAATCATCCCAGTCTCGTCCAGATCATTTTCTATTGCCTTCCAGCTCTTCCGGACAAGATCCACTTCTTCATTACTGAGGTAATTGTCTAATTCGTTTGCTTCTTTCTTCACATCACTGGATATATTGCAGCCCATGGTACACCCAGCCTCTCGCCGGCTTCAGCGCCAACAGTTGTCAATGATTGCAGTGCAGAGAGTATATTCCTAGCAAGTTACCTGCCAACGCAAAAGAATCCTTCATTATATCTCCATATCAAAGAACCCGCGGTTTCCACGATTCAGTGCTGTGTCTAGCTACAATAAGTGGACGTCACAAGTGCCACCGCCTTCTCTCGCGTTAAAGTAAGCCTTGATTTTATACAACAATCACCCTATAGGTTAATACACACTGTGGGATGTCCTGACTTGAAATGTATCCACTCCTGGTTAAACAATCGTTACAACAATTAATTGTACACTAACTCAAGAGAGACGGCAGCGTTCAGTATTAAAGGAACAGTGGTATCGTAGCAGCAGTGAAGCGCCCTGTGCCTCGTCTCCACATCGTAGTACTACACGCGCTGACCAGCCAGTCTTCTCTTATGCCCTTGATTAACGTCCTCGGCTAAATCGGCTGATCCTTCTTCATCGCAATTTTGCTATTTGTCGCCGGGATCCTTGCCATTTGACGGTGTTTCTTTCAGAATTAAAACCTGGTTAATCCACCTGCACTGTACTATGTGGCGCGAAAACGAGTCTCAATTTAGGAGAGTGGCCAAAGTCGATTGTAGCTTCTCTCTCTTCTAACAAGCATTTGATGTCTGAGAATGAGCTTTCTGCAGCGCTTCTCGCCGAAGGGATAGTCTCAAACCATGGAAAAGTAAATTAAGCATATGCTCGGGTCAGCTTTGAATTTCATCAGTTTTTGGTTGGGGTTATAGTTTGCTTGTAGAAATTATTTTTTTCGATTTGCTTTCCTGCATCTTCAAAAGAGGAAGTATTGATTTATATCTGCTTGACTGATGCACCCAATACTCCGCTAGTTTTAGCTTGAACTTAAACAGGTTTTACATCTAACTCTGCCAGTGGAAAAAATCATTCTTATGAAAATCCAGGCCACTTCAACACGTTGTTCTGATTGCAATCTTGGGGTAACATTTGGCCTGCGCACTGTAACACCGGTGAGGCGATGTTTTGAAAATATAAACATGTAGTTTATAAACATTTTAGTTGTAGATAGAATAACAGTGACGTAGTAAATCACATTTGGTGGAATGAAATGAGTAATGTCAGCTTATGTGTTGATTTGTTTGTCAATTCGATTTTGTTTATTTGATAATTAATTATGTACAAATTTTGGATTTTACTGTCGGGCAGGGAAGGACCGAAGCGAGTCTCTCATCATGAGGGGGATTCGTGAGTGAGTGAGTGAGCTGAGGATTCCATAAACGGGATTCACGCAATGTACCCATGTGGGGAATCGAACTCGGCATTCAGATCGACGAGCGAACACTTTGACCACAAGGCTACCCCACCGCCCTTATTGTGATTAACAATGTGATAAACTATGTATGTAATATCACAACACAGTTCAACAAAGTATTGCAACCTTGGACATTCTAGTTCTTATTCCCAACAACAATCTAAGCATTCCCCATTACCCTTTCGATTCTGGGGACATTAAACACATGTACTCTATATATGCTATGCCACATCACCCCTAACATAACATAAAACCATCGGTTGTATTTAACCAATCATATCCCTGCTATGTTAGAATAGAATTTACATTGAAGTATCTCCTTCAAATGAAACATTCACCTGTGCACTTTCAGAACTGCCTAAGGCGTATATCAACTAACATGCAATTTTTTATATTTCTGTTTGATTGTGAGCAGCCATCATCATATTTCACGTTCCTATAATAGCTTTTATAACCACGAAAAAGCAACAGGAATTGGAGGAAACAGATGGCACACAGTTTTTGTTCAATGTAAGGTCGGTTTACGACGCTCAAAGTACGATGACTTTTAACGTACGTCCATTGGAAACTGATTTCATTTTTGTAATCTTCATTAAATTTTATCAGATAATATTTAATAAATGTTGGTTATTGGTATATGTTGTAATGTATTTGTAATGGGTAATATTGCACTTAAAACGTCCTTGAAACATGAATAGTTCTTCCTGTTTCAGGAAGAATTGTGAACTATGAACTTCCCTGCGTGCGGAAGGGTAATGATTCTAGTTTGTAAAACAGTTTTATGTGGCTGCTATCACTAAATTTAGAAACCTACTTCGAATGGGTTATGGAGTAGCCTGGTTGTTAAAGCGTTCGCCTGTCACGCGGAAGTCCAGGGTTCGATTCCCAACAAAGGTACAAAGTGTGAAACCCATTTGAATTTCTTCCCCGTGAATTTGCTGGAATGTATTAATGGCGTAAAACCGTATTTAATCACTCAGTAAAACCAGCAAACCTTGACCTGATGGTTGATCAGTCATGAACAAATACTGTTTTTTTCACCAGAAGCATGTTTAATACTGATCAGTTAAGCAAATCCAAACTTTTGTTTTCCTTTTTCAGTTGGCAGGAAATGTATTCACACAAAAACCGTCCGCAAAATATATGTTAGAAATGAAAGTTTTTCCTGGACACAACTAAACTTACACAATAATACTCATCGCCATCCAAATGTGATACGAATGTTTGAATAACTCCACAAGCATGTGTATGGTGTTGACAAATCAAGACGTTACTCGTGTGTTTGTAGCATATACACTTGAACACAAAGCGGAATGTGCACGAGACGGGATGTAACGGGTTTGTTGCTATAAAAAGCCGAGCCCAAGACTTCGACGCGGCGGTCGAACAGCGCCCCCCAAACAATGAGAAAACGTAAAACAAGCAATGAAGTGTGTTCTATATGAATCAAATATGGAATACGGGTGCTTGATTTTTGCTGTCGTGTATTGCAATACCCCATGCATGACGCTGGGTCACACACAACTGAAACGATTAACATCGAGACCACTAGCAGGAAGTTCTTTCTCCCCGAGCCTTGCTCCAAGGCTGCACTGAAAGATAAACCCACGGATGTGTAGGAGTTCTATCCTCCTAATAGGCAAGTCTAGATATGTGGACAGCACCAGGTCTTCCGTCTCTTAAAGTGACCAACTGTATTTACATAATCTAGAAATTATGATTTAAACTACATTTAATTATTGCCTTAAGGACTTCTGCAAGTCTATAACGCCCGCAAAGACTTGACTAGTATGGATTTCTTCCTGTCCATATATCTGGCTCAACACTTATCTCCCACCTAACCGCCTGGACGTTAGACTCTCCATGGTACTGACCCGTTAATCTCTGTCCGACACTTACAGTGGACAGTGTATATTTCTTCGTGGGCCCATGAATAGCCTGTTGTTATTGAAAAACACGATGCTCCCACGCCAAGGAATGATGTGTTTTGAGCTAAGGCTTTCAGCTTTGAGCAAAACAAGGTTGTTCTGATATATCTTGAAGCGAGGGGTCAAGTATTTGTGCATCTGTGATGGGGGAAATATCGAATGTTTTGTTTTCTGGTGAGAGAGGGATGTAACAGAACATTTGTATTTGTGTCTGTGAGTGCGCGTGTTTGTGTGCGTGCGTGCGTGCGTGCATGCGTGTCTGTGTGTGTTTCTCTGCGTGTATGTGTGTGGATGGGTATTTAAGGAAATGAATAAATATATATACGCCTGTCCCTCGTAAATACTTTTATACTTTAACATAACAACCGGCGTTGGTATATGATTTCGTTTTAAAGGTAATTCTCGACTAAAATATGCATTGTTCCTCAAGTGAGTAGGGTTTTTTATTTTGGAATTAGTGCTACACCTGAAAATATACCAACGTATAACAAAAGCATTACATTAAATGCTCAATTGTCAACGACATACAACTTCTAAACACAGTAATTACAGTTTAGGAGTACATAAGTATAATCTTATCAATCATATCTGTTCCTGGTTGAAAACACAATCATCCCCGACACAAACACTGAAAACACAATCACCTCCGATAAAAGCACTGAAAATACTCACGTAAGATAATTGAGAACTGCATCTAAGACGTCTCAAATAAACATCTCTTTTCCGTTACCTAGTTACAGCTAGAAAAGATGAGACAACGGATATAAACGTATTAACAGCTTTACTGTTATACTGCAGTTAAAAATCCGCATTGTACAACGTTGAATCATACGAGCTTTGAGCAAACAGAAATGAAGCTCGTACTTGTCAGTGGAAATGAATAACTTGTTTCCTGTTGCAAGCAACTATTTCCGGGTTTGATCACTGCCCTGCTGTTAAATTCAAAAGAAAGACTTTGAGTTATTTCAACATGAATGAAATATAATTAAGGCTACTGTAATAGAAACAGCTACCGTATTATTTGTTAGGATTGCCATCCACAAATGTTTCATTGATAGCTCCTTAAAGTCAAAAGCCCAGGAATTTTACCAATATTGTAACAGTGAAAATACCCTAACCAAGCTACTGTATCTTTCAGGAGCATGATGAGGTCATATCTACGGTACATTGTCCGTATTGGGTAGGACCATAACTCTTTCTTTGATTATCAGCGACATTTCCAGTCTACCTATGCCATCTGGCCATGCTTCCATTACACCAGCATACATGGGGGAAATGTCTTCTTTCAACGTAACCAAGCCCATAGTATGAAATCCTTCTTGATATAAACAGGTGGAGAGTGGAATTTAAAATATATTGGTAAAATTATCCAAAGCGAAGTGTTCGCCTTTAAGTAATGAAACGACGTGCATAACTACATATATGTTGGTTGGAGTGGACACACACATACACACGCACAGACACAGACACACACATATATATACACACAAAGGCTCAGACTTAACAGACACACAGAGGCACGCACATACATACAGACACATACACACACATGCACACACACGCACAGTAACAGACATACACACACATACAAACATATACATACATACATACATACATACATACATACATACATACATACATACATACATACATACATACACAGACACACACATGCACACACAGGCACACACATACACACACACACTCACACTCACACACTCACACACTCACACACACACACACATACACACACACACACACATACATACATACATACATACATGTACGCGCTCACGCACACACAGGCACACACATATACATACATACAAAAACATACATACATACATACATACATACATACACACACACACACACACACACACACACACACACACATACATACATACATACATACATACATACATACATACATACATACATACATACATACATACATACATACATACATACATACATACATACATACATACATACATGTACGCGCTCACGCACACATGCCTATCACAGAGGACTAATCCCTGTCCGCTGTTTACAACGCTGCAAGGGTCATGCGACCATATGTGAAGTGAAGCTTCTTTTCCGGTACTTCAGATCGGTCGTTAGTCAAGAAACGCTCTCCTCCCAACAGCCAGTTTCGACGTCAATTGGGATGTAATTACAGTGCGCGTCGCTCGCCAAAACCAGGCCGTGTGTTGGAGACACTGCCACCGAAACAACAATTACAGCCGTCAACAAAACCTCACAATCATACGATAGGAAATTCCAATAGAAACAGAAATAATTGTCCTAATTTATTCGTGGAATCCAGGAATCTATCTCGTTCCCCCAAACGCTAGTGGTGACGGTTTGGTATGCGCTACCCATGGCGCTTGGGCAGTAGTCTTGTAAAAGGCTTTAACGTCGACCGGAAATTACACACCTTTGGAATTGGTTTCGTAAAGACAAATCACATTTATCCAATGCCGTAGAGAAAAATGCAACGTTCTTCATAAAATATGTGATAATTTGCCGAGAGCAACGTTACCTTTTGAAAGCAATCCAACAGCGTAAAGAATTGGACGTCGATCTTTTTTTAACACAATCATGCACGTTTTCAATACGTTTTTGGTTATAATTGGTCAGAAATATCATCTAACAGGGCAAACAAAGGAAAACAACGCGCCACATAGCGTAGCCAAGTGATTCCCTCTGATCGCACTAATTGTATTACCTTTCCAAGGAAGGCTAATATATTTCAGTTAGTCTAGGGGTCATCTCAAGACACAATGCCAACCAATTTCCCCCGCATAGCCGGTGTCACAGACATCATGCACCTTTGTTCGCGGTGATAACGTACGTTCTTCAACCTCAGGCATGTTTTGAAGCAATTTCACAGTGTTTTGATTGCATTGAACCACCAAACAATTCTATTCCACTTTTTCAGATGGTATTTAGTCGGTCGTTCTATTATATTATATTATAATTAGTATAGATAAGAAACTGGCGCATGCCATGAACTTATGACCAGCCATTATAGTCACAGGCATGGTTATCTCCCCATCAACTGATTTCCCCTTATACTTAATCATCAAGTCATTCTAATTGGGCTTCATATACTTAAGAAATAAACGTCGAGTGGGAGTTGTTTATCGTACAATAAACACTGCAGGGAAAATAAACCATGATATGTCAACATTATGTACAGCCTCTTTAAGGGCGATGATAAATTTGAAGAATATTACCCGTATTTTAATAATGATGACACCCCGAATATAATCCGACCACGGAAATATCGAACAAGTCTATATTATGAACAGGTAAGTTAAAATTGGTATTTCCCGCATATTTTCACAATCTTCATGCCGATCACCCTGTATCTGAGTGAGTATGGTTTTACGCCTAATTGTGAAAGCGTTCGCTCGTCACGCCGAAGACCCGGGTTTGATTCCCGACATGGTTACAATGTTTGAAGCCCATTTTCCGGTGTCTCCCACCGTGATATTGCTGGAATATTGCTAAAAGCGGCGTAAACCCATACTCACTCACCCACTCCACGTTATGATGGCTCGCCGCGATATACCTGAAATACTATTTGGGTGGCGCTAAACCCAATTCACTAACTCATTCTCGTATTTGGAAATTCGATAAGGTTGTATCAAATTTTACTTGAAATTGAAAATGCCCCAGAATGGCAACTGTATTAGAATTATTACACGTCGCTAATCTTGTTGACCTTGAACTTCTTGCCAAAGGAGAATCCACACTGAAAAAACATATTTTCCCAGTAAAGTCCTTTTCTAATGATATTGGCATGTCCTTTGACAAATGCAACATTCTTCATCTGAAACGTGGCAAGGTAGATGAGAGAGGACCAGTCTCTTTACATGGGGGAGGAGTTACTGACCATCACGTACTTAGGGATGCAGGTCAGAGACAAACCCTAGAGTGCCCATATCAAAGACAAATTTCGGGTAGAATACAAATGAAGGCTTAAGAAAATCTTGAATTCAGAGCTGAACGCACGCGATTAAGTCAAAGCCACAATTACTTATGCTGTACCCGCCCTGTATTCTTTTGGTGTTGTTGATTGGACGAAGCAAGAACTTCAGGGTATTGACATCTTCACACGAAAAATCATGTCAGACAATAGATCTACCCGACCTCAATCTTCCCACAATCGCTTATATTTACCAGTTATACTGGGAGGGCGTGGTTTGATTAACGTGGAAGCTCTCCGTGATAGAATTGTGTAGTGCACTTTTGCACACATTTTTTGGTCTGATGATCCTCTTGTGAAGCATGTCAAGACTCAAGGATGTGGTGCATGGCCTCAATGTCAATGTTGATTTTGGCTCTGTACTGCTGGACGGTACAGAAATGAGTGTCAACCAAGCGAAGTGCCATATCAAATCGCCCCAGACTCAATTTTTCAAGGACAGGCTATCTGATCGACCACTGCATCGAGTGTATGTGCAGTGTACTGGGAAGGGAATCACCCCTACAGAGCCCTTCGCTTGGATGAAGTCGGCTGACCTGAGAAGTGAAACAGCTTTCTGTTTGCTGCTCAGGACCAGTCACTTCCCACTCGAAACCGTCAAAGTGTGATTTTGCATCAAAATGTTAATGTGACATGTAGATTATGCAAGGAATTTAATGAGACTGCCCAACAACTTGTCAGTGGATGCCCAGCTTTGGCACAGACACACTATCGCCACAGAAGATTCGCCGTCCGACATCCTGCCTATGTACAAGTGACATGGCGGGTCTCGCACCCGGGAACATGGGCCACTCGGTCCCGGTGTGCGTTCTGTCACGTTATAATGAACCTGTACCCTTTTGACTTCTTTCAACCCATCAACAATAAACATGGCTGCTGTAGTCTTAAACTTCACCCCTCAGTTTTGTCTTCCGTCATCTCCCTGAGCTACCACCCGAGGCCAAACGTACGCTCTTGGACAGTACGTCCCAGATATTTGTAGAGGGCGTCATGGTAAATGATAATTACAAAACTCTTTGTCCGCATTTTTCTCGGTGCCTTAGGTTTGGTACCTCCCAATCTGTTGACTGACATTGGGAGAGTATCCGGGTTTGATGCCAGGAATACAACCCTTCTGGGTAATGCAGAGGGCTGCAGTGTTTGGGGAGTCTTCACATTCTCCGAAAAGTTCTAGATGGGTTTGACTAGGCAGCGCTTCCAGGGAGAAGTCCCATTCGCTGTCTGGGCTGCGTGTAGAGGGGGCAAGGGCCCTGAGGTGATGATGAACCCACCAGCCTGACTGTGCCAAGATCACCCACACCTTCTTTGCGTATATTTTAATCTGTATATAATAATAATATAACAACAACATTTATATAGAGCATTTCTACGCACACAGTGCTCATATGGCATACAATAAAACTTTTCGCATCTACTCCTATCTAATTGCTTCAGTAGACACCACATGTTGCATGTGTTTCGATTACAGAGATGCTGATAACTGTGGAGGTGAGGTGAAATGGGATTTAACGTCGCGTCCAAGATTATTGAACTTATATAGCGACGTGCATGCACGTGTATGTGTGTGTGTGTCTGCATGTACTAGTCCGGACTGATGCCGATTTATAGTGCTAGCACACTGAGATACCATGCCACAGTTTAACATGAATACCCCACTCAGACACAGTATACTGACTCCGAGCCAACCGGTCCTTGTTTGAGAACCTTAATGCCGAGCGCAAGACAGGGTAACAACAAGTACCATCTTTTAATGTCTTTTGGTATGACGCGCCTGGGGATCGAACCCCGGACCTTCCACTCTCCGGGCGGACGCTCTACCATTAGACCACGGAGGCGGTCAGATAACTGTGGACTTTTAATACAGCAATGTTTCCTGCGGTCTATACGTATGGCTCTCTAACAAGAAATCACCACCTGTCCAAGATCACCACAAGGACTCAACGGACCGACACCGACTCAGAAACGTCTGTTCCCCGTTATATATATGTAACGAATCTTTACCACTGATGGCCCTTCTGACAACAGAACTCTGCCACTAGAACTTTGGCAATTCTGACAATAGAGATGTGAGTAGAAAATGAAACCTTATGATATGTCAATCGCTACCTATTTCTGTCGCAGACATAAACATTAGCGATGCAATTTACGTATCTTATATTGTTCAGTACATCTACCCACCTGTGTCTGGCTTCATGATTGGCAGACTGTTTTCCACAAACTGCACGAGGTAGTCAGTAAGTTTAATATTTACCTAGACACAAGCAACTCTTGGTGAACTAAAATGAGTGAAGTCTGTGAAATATAGCCCAATGTTCATAAAGTATGTTCATCTGTTGATTGACGTAGCACCAGGAAGGACGAGTGAGTGAGTATGGTTTTACGCCGCTTTTAGCAATATTCCAGAAATATCACGGCTTCAAACATTGTGCCAATGTCGGGAATCGAACCAGGGTCTTCGGCGTGACGAGCAAACGCTTTAACCACTAGGCAACCCGACCGCCCCACCAAGAAGGACGAATGGTTCATGGATGTCATACACCATGTATGTCAACTCATTTCCCAGACAGACAAGGCCATTGCACCACGTTTGATAAATGTGACCGTTTGTGATGAAGAGGATTATCCTATATGATCCACTGGATTTGGGGATTTCGGTTTTATCGTATTGGTTTTCGATTCATTCCATTTCCTATATTGGTTATGATGGCCACGGTGTCCATGCAATCCATGACGGATCAAGTGATACTCTCAGCTGTATATGAAGAGCATCTCAGAATGCTATGAAAGGGTCGTTGTAGCTGAGAATGAGTCGTTTTTCACTACGAGATGGGCGGCTGGAAGTACGCTGACGCACGCCGCTTTGGGGTGTTTATTTACGAGTCATATTTATGTGGGAGTTAGGACCAGGGTGACATAGGTCGGGCAAGGTCACCAGTTTCGTGACACCCAGAAGTATGGGTTAAAACACAAACACGAAGGCAATTCTGGGATCCAAATCCATAATCATGTTGTGTTTACTCTTCTTTCGTTTCATATGTCATCATTCTCATATTTGCAATTAAATTTTCTTTGCTACAAGAGATCAATATGTATCAAATACATAAATCGTGATAATGAGAAGTGTGATTGAGTGAGTGAGCTGCGAATTCCACGGCAGTTATATCACAGTGGGTCAGTGAGTCAGCTGCGTATTCCGCGGCAGTTATATCACATTGGGTCAGCGAGTCAGCGGCGTATTCCGCGGCAGTTATATCACATTGGGTCAGCGAGTCAGCTGCGTATTCCGCGGCAGTTATGTCACAGAGGGTCAGCGAGTCAGCTGCGTATTCCGCGCGGCAGTTATATCACAGAGGGTCAGCGAGTCAGCTGCGTATTCCGCGGCAGTTATACCACAGTGGGTCAGCGTGTGGGAGAAAAGCCCAGACTGACGTTTTACACATTGAATTAAAAGCGACATTAAACATAAGAAATATCTGCTAAAAACAGAATCCATCGTATGATTCCTGCTATGTCATGATCATGTGTTTATGAATTACCATCAAATAGTGACGATACCAGGTGTTTGCAAAAAGGTTAGCGGATCCTGCCCCACCAGTGGCACCAGTCACAAACACATGCAAGTCAATTATTCCCTTGATAAATCACGGAAACATATGATACAAGTCAAAATAGGGAATTGCTTCAGACATTATTTTGGTCACCGATACGTCAAATTTGGAATGTCCTCAACATGTCTTGAAAGTTTTGAAAGTTTTATTGAGGCCTTCAGTTTTGTAACAAGGTGCTGACAAATCATAGGTCAATCCCGGACTCGAACTACTTACAGCGGATCCAGGCAAGAAAAACGTAGCTTCTTCTGTCAGACTAATTGCGGCTAATTGTGGAGTCTCAGCAACATATACTCCCAAATATGCTGTGGACCATGCCATATATTATCTACTGAAACATTCCCCTCAACTCAGCGTGGGAAAAAACTATCGCTATAACATGGTCGAGTATGTCATTGTGAAGCCGCCATTCATACAACAACTGCCACTGAGCACAATATAGGCCAGTGCACATAAGTTGGGCATACCGTAGCATCGTGTATCTCCAGACCCCTTGGGTTGGTTTGTCTGGAGGGCAAGCTTGTAATAGGTATGCACACTATGATAAAAGCTGCCAAAAAGACTTGAAAATTGCATGTTCTGAACCTCCAACATATATCAAGATGGAAAGAGTGACGTCATCGCTGTTTGTAACAGCATCGTGCCTAGGCCTTTGTCTCTGTGAACGATCTGCTTGTATAATAAGCACTGAGGAGGTAACAATGTATACAGGTATTCACGAGCAAATGTTTCAGTTGAATTCAAACAAATCTGTAATTTTAAACAAAAGTAAAAGCATAAGAATTAACAGCATGACTTACAATACCGTTATTGAGTAGCAATTTTAGATGCAGATTTATTTTAAACAGTGGTGCATTTTTTGTTTGTAAACTTGAACTGGGTTCACGCGGGCTATTTGTGAAAACATGTCACCACATTGGTTTGTTGTAATTGGTCTACACAACTATATTACTTCCACATAAATTAGGTTCACTGTGCCGCATAAAGGAGTGTGCGCCTCCGTGCAACACCACAAACGTCCGCCCTTCTTCGCACACACATACACACACGGGCGCATTCACTTCACGCACAGACACATACACGCACGCACGCACGCACGCACGCACGCACGCGCATGCACACACATACACACACGGGCGCATTCACTTCACGCACACAAACACATACACGCACGTACGCGCATGCACACACACACACGCACACACCACTCTGGAGTATTGGTAATGAAGTAGCGTTTAGATGTTCCGGCCCGTAGCAGAATAGAGTATACCTCAAATACCCCATGGTTGTCCTATTATGGTAACGTGTATCGCGTGGGTGTAATGATTGGCTTGGCTCAGTGTGTGTCATCGTGAGTATGACGTATATCTTTGCCCATGATTTCAGCCACTACTTTGTCTTGTCCAGTCTACTTACGTATCGCAGCATATAGCTAGCGGGAATGTGGTTCACTGCGGCAGGGCACACTAACTCACTCATCTAATAATCCCTCACATGGTGTTCTGCTGTGTTTTAGAGACTGATACATTCTCGACAACATGAGCAGCTCAACGGCAGGAAATAACCACATCTCATAATTGAATTAATCCCACAAATAGCTGACACTAATGTCTTCGGCAGCGCAGTGTACGAACACCTATGATATACGGTTTTCTTCATTATACATATTTATAGATGCATCATTTTGATGGATTTGTTTTGTTCTTGAAAATGTTAATAAATGTATGTAAGGGCGAGAAAACGCACAACTTGTAGTAGTGAGTGAGTGAGTTTGGTTTTACGCCGCTTTTGGCAATATTTCAGCAATATCACGTCGGGGGACACCAGAAATAGGCTTCACACATTGTACCCATGTCGGGATTCGAACCCGGGTCTTCGGCGTGACGAGTTAACGCTTTAACCACTAGGCTACCCGATCGCCCCACAACTTGTAGTACTAGTTCAGATACCCGTAGATATCGATACGGTTAGAATGGTTAAAGACCCGATCATACAACGTATTGATTATGGTTATACGGAATCAGGAATTTTGCTCTCTTGATTTAATTTAATAATCATCTCATATTCTTTAAGATATATGTTTCCCAATCCGTAAAACCCATTTATCAGCACGTTTTGATCATAATCGAACAATTTGAATGAACAGATTTCCTATATACGGGCAACAGAAAAAATATCTATTTACGAAATATATCGTTGATATGTAGGCTAGGCAGGTTGATAAATATGATTTTAATCAATATAAAATTTTAGTGACTATGTCATTTAAGGGGGCATGTAATTGGTCAGAAGGTTGTTTTGGTCTGGTAAGATAAACATATAACAGATCAAACTAAACGTAATGTCTACACATTACTACATATACGTGTGTACCGGTACAAATACAGGTAACATCAATTTATGTATGTATGTGACTGTCATAGACACTGTGACGTCAAAAGAGTGTAACGGTATACATGCATTCTCCGCGATACCGGTTGAGTAAGTTCTACCAAACCGCTAATACTACCATGGAAACATACATATAGCGCCAGTTCAATATTCCCATGTTAAAATATAACCAAGGCGATATCACTACCATGGAAACATACCAGAACAAACACGAATACATGACACTTTTTTATGGATATTCTTTGTACGACGTTTGATCGTTTAAAAACGAACGATTAACGTTTAAACATCGTACAAAGAATAAAAGAAGTTGTTATCCATAGAAAAGTGTCATGTATTTGATATTCATATTCTCCCAACTTCTAAACGGCTATCAAAGACTTCAAGAACAAACATACAAGAAGCGCCATTCCCACCCTTCATACCAAATACCCATATACCAGACCTCAGACGGTAGAGACATTGTTCTCCACAGTAAAACTTGCAATATTGAAAAACAATAATGTGATATGATATATGTAAATTCACATGCTTACTAGCAAGTCATGTATGTCTAGGCGTAATATTGTAGGTACTTACTTGCAATATTGAAAAACAATAATGTGGCATGATGTATGTAAATTCACATGCTTACTAGCAAGTCATGTATGTCTAGGCGTAATATTGTAGGTACTTACTTGCAATATTGAAAAACAATAATGTGGCATGATGTATGTAAATTCACATGCTTACAAGCAACTCATGTATGTCTAGGCGTAATATTGTAGGTACTTACACTCTCCAGTTGAATGCACTAGAAGCATCCTATAGATGTTGTATCGGTGAACAATCCGCCAGCTATATCCTTCACTGACTGATAAAGTTGTTTGTCTTAGTGGAAGGTTTCAAGGATGCTTAATTGACAAATTTAGATCTTCACAGTCCGAGTGTTAACACCATTGATGTGTGTGTGACGAGTTTCCAAAAGGCGTGTTGGACAAGAAGCCGTACAACCCATAGTTACCGCTACGTATACTTGACGTAGAAAGCCTTTGTTAAACTGGACTATTGTTACGACTGGAATCATTGTTGAAGTGTCAGTGGAACATTGTACTTTTGACAGATAGACCAATACATATGACGTAGAATGAACGTAATCTGATACGATGTGATACTGAAGAAATATTGCATTCACTGTGAGGAAGCATTACATTTGAACCAACTAAAATCTCCATTTGGGTTTATGCAGTGTATAGGTTGTAACATGACACCCATCCTGAATCTCTAAGTTGCATATTCTCATTTTACAGACGTCATCAAAGGCATTGTAGGACTTATACCAAACATAAAAATGAAAACATATTTCCATAAAGAGAGTTCACATGATTGTTCGTTCGATATTTTCCGTCATATATGATAATCATGATCATTTATTAAAAAAAATAGTTTCCTTATAAACAACCATCGATACAAACAGTAAGAATTTAATCACAATACAATATAAAAAAAGTCGCAAGCAGTGGCCTTTGTTAAAAGCACAGGAGATCTGTTAAATGAAGTGACATGATTACAAGACTCCATACAGTGCCTTCTTCCCTGTCGGCGTGGCGTTCTTCATAACGACAGAATGGCTGTAAACAATTAGCTATCCCTGAGGATGACAAGCCATCATACAAAACATGGATAGACTTACCTGGTTTGTATCAGTTTCCCAATGCTGACATGGTGTTTCAACAGCCACTGAGTAGGTAATCCATGATTCTGCTTATGAGGCAGGAGTGAACTCCATACCCTATCGGGATAATTGCTATCTGACAGCCAAGACGTTCTGGGGGCTTATTCAAGCACTGGGCAAGCGCTGTTCGGAGCTCTTTGTTGGAATTTAGTCATGTTCCTGTTGTGAGGAAATCAACAACAGAGGAATCATCGCTCTGACGCTTGTGTATATTTGTCGAGACAGCTGGACGCTGCTCTTGTCAATAACATGTCCATTTCAGCAATCAATATGCAGAGGAAGAAGAATAACCATTTCCCGGGTGTCCATCCCCATGTTCATAGCCATTAATGGAGCAAATCAAGCACAGTTTTATTAAGTGCGGAGAATTAATTCATATTATGGGTATGTTGAACCGGCACCTGTTTTTCAATAACCTTGTCATCATCAACAGATGTTCAATTGAGATACCGATGGCGTGAAATGCACCTTGCTGTGTTGCCATCAATATTCCTTCAGGGAATGACGAAACACATTTCATGTTGAACACCGAACGTAAACCCACTGTAGCTACTGCATACTGATAATGTTGTATTTACATGACCTGAGTTTTAGATTTTACTCAACCGCAATACAATGTCTACCATTTCCTTAATAAACGTCAATAACGAATGAATATTTGAAACGATATCTCGTCGCGTCCGGTACACAATTGTTCGTATTTGTTGCTTGATCAACAGAGACAGAATACTCCAAAAATAGCTATCCTAGAATCTATAAAATATTAGTAAGGAAACCAGTAAGAAGATATTCACCTACACACAATTAAACTGCAATGGTCGGAGAAAAACACCAATCCATTATTTTGTATTAATATTTTTCATCATTTTCTGAGAATATTTTAAATGTTATTTGCAGATATAAAAGCATGCAGGTATCGAGCATACAAGATAGAAATGTCAACAGAAGAACAACTAATTTAAAGGATATTTATTAACACAAGAAAACTAATATATATATATATAAAAACAGGGATCGCATGAGGAGTGATTAGGGCCAGTTTATAGTTCCAAATTTAATTATAGTGAAAAGGAACTAGTCATGGTTGAATTAATTTCAATGTAAAATCTTCGCCGAGAATACAGGCAGAAAGTAAACTCCACGATTTATGTCACCCATGCATCCCTCGTGTAAGGTACGAGAATGAATGACAGTGTTTTCTTCGTAGCAGTATTCATAACAGCGAGAAAATGCACGATAGTGTCGTACAAATGGCAAGCACATGGCACGATCAGGTCCGCGAACTGACTGATACGTTGGTACATGACCTGGTGTGATTTCAAAAGTTATGGAATGTGCATAGGTAAACCAGTGATGTAAATATGTAGTGAGTGAGTGAGTATGGCTTTTTTACGCCGTTTTGAGCAATATTCCAGCAATATCATGACGGGGGACACCAGAAATGGGCTTCACATATTGTACCCATGTCGGGATTCAAACAGGGTCTTCGGCGTGACGAGCGAACAATTACCCACTTGTCTACCCGACCGCCCCTGTAAATATGTAACATGTTCATGGTGTTACGTGTTGAATCCCAAATTGAAACGCGAAGGTTGACCCAGAATTCGGTACGTATAGAACTAAATTGTAAAAAAAAATATATACAGACAAGATCAATAAACAGTCAACACATTATGTTGAAATACACTGGATTATGCTTACAATTATAAAAGGCATTACAGTTGGTCAAATACGTGTCAGAAGCTATAAACAACTTGCCCTAATACAGAAGTAAGTGCAATCAAGAATGTCCAGTTTTTGTCACAATATAATGTCTTGAATGAGGGAGGTGCTCCATTTCTTTAATCCAGGAAAGTGTTGGAATCAGGCAGAATCGTTGGTATTCCGATAGGTATTCAGTCCGCATTGGACAATAGGTAAGTCGCAAGTCAAGTCTTGGACGAATCTCTCGAATCTCCCTCGTCCCGCTCTTAGATAGGTACAGCCAGCCTTCTAGAAACTGCTGCCCAGACGCGCCTCGGACAAACTATACATTCCCGGAAATGAATAACTAACAAGAGTTTGCCACTAAAGTGGCTATATCCCCCGCCCCTGTTGCAGAATTAATGGCATAATTAAATCTAAACAAACCCTAACCTTTTTTTAACCGGGGTGGAACTTGGCATGGAAATTATAAAAAAAGAAGAGTTTGGAACCTAAGTCTATCTTGTTGCCATGGAAACGTAAAAAATAAAAAAAATCTAAAATGTCTAAATAGCAAAAGGCAACATGCAAAGTTTCATGAAGAAATATTGAACGGTTTTTTTAGTTATGCTCCGAAAACGAAACGTGACGGACGGACGGAGCCCGTTTCCATATCCCCCGCTAACTTTGTTGGGCGGGGGATAATAAACCTGAGCCCTCCATACTGGGAGAGTAACGAAGGTATCCACCGCTGGTACAGGTTCTACTACACCAAATCAGAATCAGTCGTTCGACCAGCAGTTTTCGTTGAGCCTTCGGTGCAGATTGTATGAACTAGCAGCGGTGATTCGCTGATTTTGTGTAAGATCTTTATGGGTTTTTTTATATTTACTGCTGTCTGTTTTAACATGATGACTTATATTGACCACAGATAATTTCAAGCACAGTGACATTTGGTGCGGAGCACGGGTGGTGTGTTCAGCTTCCTGTACTCATTCTTTTTATTGCTGCTTTAAGACTGTGCAAACATGTACATGTATTAGATGGCAAAAGCTTAGTTATTGTTTAAAACATATAACGGTACTGCAGAAGTCTAGGAAAACATTTGGTTGTGTGTAACCTTCAGAGCTTGGACTGTAAAACACAAGGGGAGGTCACTCTATTAAACGAATAAAAATCTAGCCACAGCTGCTAACGACATTCTGTGAGTGTTTATTTTGCTGCCACTAACAATATTTAGGAACAAACTTACTAAATATATACTGCCACATAACAATGGTTGACCTAAAACACGAGAGACGGTGAAGATAAGACTTGTAACCTAACAGAATAGATTCAGATCACCATAAAGCATGATTTTGAGCCATCACCCACGGACGATTATGAAATGGTTAGAGCACGAGCACGAGCACGAGGGCGAGCACGCGTACGAGGCTCCCCGTCTCGGGTTTTAATAAATTAAACAATTTCAAC
Source organism: Haliotis cracherodii (assembly GCF_022045235.1). Taxonomy (NCBI): domain Eukaryota; kingdom Metazoa; phylum Mollusca; class Gastropoda; order Lepetellida; family Haliotidae; genus Haliotis; species Haliotis cracherodii. The sequence continues at coordinate 36,597,276 of NW_027266308.1, forward strand.
GATTAGACACCAGGGGTCCGAGTGCTCTAATCTTTAAAGTCCATGGTCAACATTTATAGAACTTGGGCACCTAACATGTGTAAACAACATTGCTTTCATATTTTAAAAGAAAATCTAATCTAATCTTAAAAGAAAAAAGAACTCGAGGCTTAACCGCGAAAACACTGTGTGAGTCTTCCCTACGTGAAATGTATTCCACGATGCCATGGCACGTGCGCTTACCTGTTCGGCGACCCGGGTATACGAAAAACATATCGAAGGGCAAGTACATTTGGTCCGGTATTGACAGGCGTCCACATTAGTCAGAGTTCGATGTAGTCAAATTCTACATATTGGATGAACTCATATTGGAGTACTTATTTTCAAGTATTTTCCCTTATTTTAAACACAACTTCCTGAATAAAGCACAGATATGCCATTCATAAATGGATTTAACTGCTAGTCAAGAAATGTGTAAATATTAAATCATTAATTCCACAGTATTTCTTTCATTTAGCCGTGACAGAAGGCATTCGTTAGCGGTCGGTGTGGACTTTGCGGACGGTGCGTTCGAATCCCGCCGGCGACAAAGGCAATGAGACATAAAAGAAAATCCGCTACTGCCAAGTATATATATAACTAAAATGCAGTTAGTTGATGCCTGGCCAAAGACAAAAGAGAATTCGAACTGTAGGCAATCGTTTTGAAACTACAAAATTACAAAGTCGTTACCCCGTGTTTTCCATCAAGGGGGCTGCTCATTACCAAGTTCAAGATTGGAGTTGGCACGGCGTCAAGGCACCAGGCAGTTGGCGCATTGGCGTCACACAAGGTTCAGATCCTTCTCCACCCTACTGATGGGGTCGTGTTTGGAAACATGATCATGAGCTGTACCAGCGATGTACCATAGAACAACACAAGCAATATAGTTATGGTGTGGGCTGGGCTGGTAACACACGCATCTATCCGACATACCTCATCCATCTTGTTGGTTGACGTTTCGCCCCGATAATGTTTCTAGGTTTTCAGCACCATACCCGTGGTAAACCAAAGTGGTAAACGTCTGAGACCTGCATCACTTCGGGCTTTCCTCCCACATTAAGCTGATACGCTGTGATATAACTAGAATATTTTGTTTGATAGGCATTAATTAGAAGTTGACGGATGACAAGATAGACACAGTTTTTATGGATAACAACTTCTTTAATACTGTAAAAAGCGACGTTTCGGTTTAGATCCTTATACCGTTGTCAAGCAAGACTGAATGAGGGACATAGTGCAGAATATATTTAGCAAGTGGAGGATTAACAGTAACAACAAGGGCATACATGAGTGGGATAACATAGGTAGGTGTGACAACAAAGGGATGATGCTATCACAACACGATGGACAGAAAACACATAGCTAGAAGCCAATGGGGGCATGAAGCCAATAAACAGGTGATTATTGTTTGATGAGTTCATAGTAGGCGGATGGGATGAAATAGCCTTGATCTCTGTTGACAATGTCCAAATCATCGCCAACAACCTCCATGATTTCACCAAAAGAAAACTAACAGAAGCAGTCCACATTCGCCGCCACAAGCCATCAATCAACAGAGATCAAGGCTATGATGATATTTGGAGACCAGTCGTTGTACCTATTGCGCGTAGGACTGATCGTCGCCTTGAGGTTCATCAGGATAATACCCGCTCACATATATTTCGTGGGTCAATGGGACTTTAAGGGATGGGAACTCGGTCAAGTTATGCCTTGATCAGCTCAAAGTCCTTACCTCAATCCTATTGTGCATCTGTGGGAGGAACTTGGACGCCATGTGTGCGAACGTCCTGCAGCGCTAAACAACCCGGGTCAGTTCATTGAGTGCGTTTATGTCCCTTATTTGTTTCCATAGGATATAAAAGTACCGTGATCATATTAATTGATTGATAATAGATCTAATCTCGGTGGACATAACAAACCACTTGACAAGGCAGGCGAAGTTAGTTTGATGTTTAAGTGGGTATTCGGGTAAGCAAGAGTCAGTTTGGGGTTTGTTACGGTTCAGAAACCAACGTGATATTATCAGAGGTGCATTGATTATGAGTATGTGGATATTTCCATACAGACGCGTATGACCTATTTATGTCGTATAAACATATTCACATATCGTGTATCTTTCATTTTATATCTAAGAAGAAGAAAAAAGATACTAAGAAGAAGAAATACACTGCAGGGCATAAGAATGTATACATTTGAAGTAAGTTTAGTTCGTTATAACCGTATTTCGTTATAACCGTAGTTCGTTATAAGCATTTACAGCTTATATACAACAAATTGCAGGGACTAAAAAAATAACTTCGTTATATCGGTAAGTTCGTTAAAAGTGTGTTCGTTATAAACATAATTTACTGTATCTCACAAACGTTCAGAAAACGTTATCGGGCTGATAACTGTCGCCACAACACTGCAAACTTAAGGTCCACAACATACCTTTGAAACCCGTATCAAACATATCACCATCGAATAACTGGCTTATCAACACCATCAAACGTGGGAGTATTCTTTCTTTGGCCCGGCAGTTTAGTATATCAGTACAATAATGTTTGAACCGTAGCTTTGCAACGATGGATCTTCTTCCTTACTGCATCTACAGACATCCTTCAGATGGGTGTGTGTTGCTTGACACCACCATCAGCAATATTCCAGCTATATGGTGGGGGGCACGGGTGGCCCAGTCGTCTAAGGCGCCGCGATTCGCTGTGCAGTTGTGTCCCTTGGGCACGCCAGAAACCTATGAATGTTGGTTCGACTCCCGGTTCGCCCCGATTATGTTTCTAGGTTTGTTACCTCCATACCCGTGCTCGTGGGTTTCACCGAAGTGGTAAACGTCTGAGACCTGCATCACTTCGGGCTTTCCTCCCACATTTAGCTGACACGCCGAGATATAACTGGAATGCTGTTAAAAGCGCCGTTGAACCCAACTCACTCACTCACTCACAATATGGATGTGGTCTGTATATAATCGAGTCTGGACCAGACAATCCAATGCTTGACATCCTTAGCATCGAATCACGCAATTGGGATGCATCAACCTTGTCAGCGAGCCAGACCACCCGATCCCGTTAGTCGCCTCATGCATGGGCTGATGAAAACCAATTTCTAAGACGGATCTTCACGTGAAATAACATGACAGAAATACGTAGCATAGAGAATACGTGATGTTGGCTTTCGTGTGTTGAAATCTATCGAAATCAATTAGTGGCTATGAATTACACAGACATTTAGATCGTGTCGACGGGTCATTGGTCATTGAGCGTCTAAATTATATATCGCAATGTTGTACCAGGCAAGAAGATGAAAGCTGCTTTTTCACACGTTATACATTAGGGCATTTTAGAAGTTCCTGATATTTAAAATATTCAAACAATATCTGCCAAACGGATACCATCTTGTGATTGTTCTTTTCAAGTCGATCGCTAAAGTGCAAACTATCAATGATGAGCCGTAATGCCGACCTGGTCCATTCGATAGACACATAGTGTAAAATAACGTTTTGAAATACATTTAATGTTTTGAGTTTCTTTCAAACTGTTCGTTATTTTTAACTGTGGACAGATTATATTAAAATACTGTGTAATTTCGAAACAGCTTATATGTTTTTAAATGGATTTTTATCTCATGATTAATCATTTTTGTTTCTTAATATCAACGTGAGGAAAGGAAACCCCTAAATAATATTGTAAGATAATCTAAATTATCAAGCGATTAATGTTGTACAGACATTGCAATATGTATTAAGATTAGGAAACCTGCAGATTGCGGACAACATTTTCCTGTGCTTTCCCTCTTTGATTTGAACCATCAGCATAGGTTTATTAAAGGGGCACTGATCTAACGCAATTCCCCGGGACTGGTTGTTGCCTTTGTTATTGTTTTTTCCCAGTGAGTACCCGGATGTAGAGCAGAAATCTAGACTAGCTCGCGACCTCTGTTGCGCCATTCGTAAGCGCATTAGTCACTTTTATGGATACCGGTAGTAATAAGAGCGTATGGTTACATTGATCAACAAAATGAAATACAGTTTTCGAGATAATAAGGAAATGTAGGTATCTTTGTGGGTAGCATCGGTAATGGTGACGATAAGTCACTTGCTTGGTAATTTTGCGATTTTCGTTTACACTATTTTGACTTGCAACACAAAGTAAATATTTCATCTGAGCATTGCTTTTTTTATAGTGTGTATATTTTTTTACTGTCAAAATGTGTAACATATTTATTAAACGTCTAAATATTCAGTTATTTTACAAAGTGACTGAACAACATTTCCATCTGTATTATTATGATAACGAATTCCAAACATTTTGATGTTTAATGTCATCACCGAGAGACTGAAAATGTAACGTTGAAAAGTACATTTCTATGTTGTTTGGCTTCTAATCCTACAGAATAATCTGTTGTGATGTTTGTAGGCCCTTTTGATCGTCTTAATCAATCTGGACAGATTTTTTAGTCAAAATGACATTTTACACATTTTATAAATTGCCTGAGAGAATCACATTTTACAAATTGACGGTAATCTATACACGCTTACAAAGGAAATGACCTGTGAAAACAACGTCTATCGCGCATTGAAGAATTTCCCAACCAAGACGTAGAGAACCAAGAACGAATCGGTTCAAATGAAGGAAAACAAAATGCAAATACCATAATTACAACTTACCAAATTTATGTGTATAAATAGGCAGCTTCCTTGTTCGAGGAAAGTATGCGTGAATATCCACACAAAGGAATAATATCCCACTCATCTGCAGCTATACAAAATAACTTATTCGATGTCACGTGTTTCTGTAACTATCAAATATTCTAAAAGATATATATCGTTTCGGGATATTATAACCAGTGTTCGTTTCTCAACTGATCACTTGGATTGTTTCAGGTGTTTCACATAGGTGTCAAGTCTCGAGGGTTGGCTGAGAAAGGCCACGTGACAACTATTTTCATTACGTCCACGGTTCCTAAAAAATCCACTGAGTTTGATAACAATGAGCAACCAATCAACGTATTATCAGTTAACAAAGTATGTTGTTTTTACATCGGCACTTCACGCCATGATATGAGTGTATTCCCTTTGTTTTAGTAAACCTAGACATGTAAACACTCACTTTTGACATATCCACTGTGCAAGATAACAGTGATTAATCAATCAACGTATTTTCTGTTAATCCTTTGATGACTAGGAACGATCCGTTGATTTACCAAAGTAAATCAACTGATCATTCATCTCTTGCTGGGCTGCCACGTGCATATTACATAACGCACATTTCACCTCACTTCAAACCTGGATTTAGATTGAATAATTACCCCAGACACAATAAATGCCAAATGAGAACCTTTGTCAGGTAATCTAAGTGGTGCTACCACTAATTGTACCTGTAATAAATTCATTAACTGAGCATCAAGTGAATGACGACAAATACACAAGTGTAGGGTTATACGAGAAAACGTGGATGACAACAAGGGAGTAGTAGTCGTATTATCGACGCAATCCGAAAACCGAAAATGCTTTCACTGCATGGTTACTTTTTTTTAGTATTAAACTATAACCATCTGGGGTATTTCCAAATGACGACTTCCGATGAGCTCCGCCGTTCTTTTTGTCTGTTTGTTTAGGCTGAAGAAATTAATTAACATGCGCCCTTTGTCGAATCTTTATAGATCACATTTAACCAATCAGTGTTTATTCAAAAATGCGTAAAACAAATATTGCCTCCAGCCTCCAAGTTTATTTAGCTGTCCTTGCAGACGGTAGCCCAGTCTCTGGTCACGCTCAGTTGCGTTGCGTATCATCCGGGTACTCACGGGGGGAAAAACAATAACAAAGGCAACAACCAGTCCGAAGAATGGCGTTAGATCAGTGCCCCTTTAACACTTTCTGTGAAATTGTATGAATAAGTTGGACGGTATTGTTCTACGCAATTATCATTATGCGTCAGCATATTTTAAGCCTCATACAAAATCTTGTTTACCTAATATACCAGGGTCCTGTTCCACAAAGCGATCCAAGCACTACGGTAAACGTAACTATCATACTTTGACATAGGCTTATGATAGTCGTGGTGCTCAGATCGTTTTGTGGAACGGGGCCCAGAGTCTGCTACAAGACAGTTCTTACAAATTCTAAATCTCTATCAAAGACTTGTGTTTTGTTTTATATCGACAGGTGGTAAACATACAATACAACCCTGTCTTATTTAAACGTCTACCAGAATAGTAACGCTATGATTTAAATCTACCAGACAATACTATATTTCACATTTGGATCTTTCAGAGCCAGACTTTGTGTGTCCTATAACATACTAATTACATTTCATGTGGCGTGCTTTCTTTGGATTATTAATGTGTGTGATATGTGTGTCCAAGCACAATATAATATTCACAGAACACTTCCAACATATAAGCAACAATGGAACATAACTAGATATATTTGTAATTGCAATCAAGTTGGAAGATAGTGAGTGAGTGAGTTTTGGTTTTACGCCGCTTTTAGCAATATTCCAGCAATATCACGGCGGGGGACACCAGGAATGGGCTTCACACATTGTACCCATGTCGGGAATCGAACTCGGGTCTTCGGCGTGACAAGCGAACGCTTTAACCACTAGACTACCCGATCGCCCCAGTTGAAGCATAGTACAATACACCATATATATATGACCAGACTAGCGGGAAACGGTCCCTGTGCATCGCTGACAATCATGGGAAAATTTAAATAAACGCAAACAGCGTAACGAAATATTGATGTCCATGAAATTATGAATTCACTATGACAGTGACATGTGATGTTTAACGTCGCACTTAGTAATATTCCAGCTATATGACGGCGGTATGTAAATAATCGAGTCTGGACCAGACAATCCAGTGATTGACATCATGAACATCGATCCACGCAATTGGGATACGATGACATGCATCACCAAGTCAGCGAGCATGACCACCCGATAACGTTAGTCGCCTCTTACGACAAGCATAGTCGCCTTTTACGACAAGCATTGGTTGCTGAAGACCTACCTATTCTATACCGGATATTCACGGGTCAACCCAATTCAAACTTCAATTTTCGAAGTATGAAAGGTGAAGCAACTTTGTTGACGTAGACGTCATGCCGCGCCTATCTGAAAATAAGCGGTTTGGTGAAAATTGGAATGCTTAAAACCGGAATTGCAAACAAAACGTTGTTGCTAGGCGTTTCGGTGTTCATAGTAACACCACACAGTCACTCTGGGGTCGGTACCAACAGACAAGCAACGTTAACACCACGGACCGTGCACGGTAATGGAAGTCCACGGATAAATCATATTCGTCTTGTTCATCTTCGAAATCGGTTTCAGATGTTGGCAGCCCGCTGCATCCCTGACTTACGTCCGATTAGTGCAAGGACTGTAAGGTATCGATTACGACCACGATGTCCAGCTGTAGTCCACTTTCGCTGCCACGTCAAGGGACTGCACGCCTGGCATGGTCAAATCTAGTCTGTCTTACAGACCCTGATACAAATATATATGAAATACAGCCCATGCAAGTCTATAATGTTTGGCAAGGCTAGATTACTGCAGTATCAGGTAGTCTGTCTTACAGACCCTGGTACAAATATATATGAAATACAGTCCGTGCAAGTCTATAATGTTTGGCAAGTCTAGATTACTGAAGAATCGTTAAAGTCCAAGAAATTATAGCACTGCAGATTTGTTTAGTCTCTGAAAATGAAGAGAATCACTGGGCTCCCTTTTTATTATATTTTTTATTAAGATAACTGAACAACTGTTTTTTCTGTACGACATGTTCATTTCAGAGACTAGATGTAAGTCTAGGTCAAGTAAACCTCTGAGCTTCCTGTTACAGGAATGGCGGTTAGCCCTCTTCACAGATGAGTCCATGTTTCATCTTGACAGCAGTGATGGCCGACAGCGTGTTTATCGACGTCGGATGGAACGTTACGCAGACGTTATTCAACGTTCTACATTCTGTGGTGGGAGTGTGATGGTGCGGACAGGCATCACTGCCCATCACCAGGACCCCTCTAATGGTCATTGATGGCAAATTGACAGGTGTACGGTACCGAGACGAGATTATCCGCACTGACGCCCTGACGTTCCTTCAGATCCATGGACGTCACATCACTTTACAGAAGAACAATGCACGCTCCCTTGGCCTGCTGCTTCGCCAGATCTGTCGCCCATCGACCTTGTGTGGGATGGTAGGAAACGTCTTTTATTCAGACTTCCAAAACAAATGGTAAGTTGTTCCGGCTGCGACAGGCCTTGGTCCAGATCTGGAACATCTCACCTACGTCTACCTCAACCCCATTGTGAGTCGTCAATGAGGCCCCGATGTCAAAGTTGTGTCACTGCTAATGATGGTCATCCCCGATGAGTTGGTCCCACGTGCACTGTTAGTGTGTGACGAATGTCTTTCTCATGGGATTTTATGCATGCAATTCCTGGAGTTCACGTGTAATTTCAGACACATCATGCCGATTGGATAATCATGGCAAAGTGTTTTGACATGTGATTATCACGCATAATTCTTAAAAACCCATGGCAATTTAATTATAAATGTGCTTTTATATAGCGCACGGGATTTTTTCACGCAAGTATATATATACATCATCAAAGCCGCTATGTCAAATTAATGGCATCACCCTGTGTAAAAGGTACAAGACTGCCAGGGGGGATAAGAGTGCAATTTGAGTACCAAGGGGAATGTAATTATGTTGTTTTTTATTGCATAATGACCCTCGTAATCAGATATTTCTATAAAACAGATTATCTCCCTTGATTGGGCTATAAAACTATTTTTAACTGATTCCATATATCTGCTAAAACCAAATAAGAGACGTTTCCTGATTAAAGATAAATAAATGATAAATAAAAGTAACTAAATAAATTAATGCAAATAAGAACTGGCACAAATTTGCCTTTTAACATTATATTTCTACTGCTTGCGTCAAACAATCCCAGAAAATCCTTAGCTTTTTAAGTCTCCTGCCGTCATGAATTAAAAAAATCAGATAATGAGTTAGTTGTGAAATTGTACGCTGTGATGTTAAGAGACCATTATACCGACTGGTGCTATAAATATATCCTTGGCATTCTTTGTGTTCTGTATCATTTCGCAAAAGATCTTATAACTCATTTGTAATAAATTCGGAATTGTTGTATAAATGGTAACCAACATGGAACCCTCACATACATAATGCCTGTTTGCAATAATTTGTTGCCAAAGAAACTGCGATACATTCAGGAAAGAATGAAATATTATTCTCATTTGTAGTCGTTACTGAAGAAGGTATGATTAGCATTTGGAAGTATCTTCAAATATTTCATTATTAGAACACGCCATAAAAAGAATATTGAAAGCATATACGTCGATACCACCATAATGAAACGTCACTCAATCAGGGAGTATTATGGAATATCAAGGGAAGGCGAGCCATTATAGTACAGTCGAGTTCGATCAGCATGTATTATCGATTTAAAATATGCTAATAAATATATTTCGATCTCCAACATAACTGTATATGTTGAAAACATGCAACTGAAACAACTGCGGGAGAGCGTTATACAGCTGTTCCCAACAATTAACAAACATTCAGCTACAAACTGTTGATGTCACCATGGTTACTGATGGAGACGTTTTATAGCCACGACTGAATACAAAACATGAACGCACAAAGGATTATCAACGGTACCGGTAATTTACATTTTTGCCTGTTTTGAATATTTGTTGTAACCGAGTATTGCACAGTAATCATTCCCAGTAAAGTGTCTCGACGCAGTTGTACAAGAATAATGTAATACATTGTAATGGGCAAATGAATTGAAAGTGCATGAGGTACTATCAAGAAAACGACTAACATCAAAATGTTTCAACAGAATCGTGATATCTATTATAGTGAAGGTCCCAAGTCTGTTATTCCTCTTAACCTTTAATAGTTCTATATTTCATTCGTTCAATCAAATCTGTCTCGTTTGCTTGTTCAGCCGTGTTTTATATGTCACCTTTTCTCCTTCTCTCCTCGCCGCGAAGAGCTGCAAGATTGCGGATGCGGGGTTAAGCAATAATCACTCACTCACTCACTCTCCATCTCTCAATCAAATTTTCCACATCTGCACAATGTAGACACAATTTATGGATAACAACCTATTTATCATACTGATCGGTATATAGATCCTTATACCGTTGTCGAGTAAGACTGAATCATGTGAACATCCTACAGATTAAATGGTAGGTGAAGGATTTATAGTAACAACAACTTAAACATATGATAGAGATCATTTCTATCTGTCTTGGTGCTTAACATCCACACACTATCTTTTGACTCCCATAGGGGATTTCATCACTTTGTGTCATCATGGATTCGACGCTTTTGAACTATTCACTTGTAAAAAACAGTGCTGACATCCAGATCATTACATCCATGTTTGGTAAATAGTTAGACAAACACTTAGTCAACGAAAACATTTCTTTGAAATAATTATTATTTTCTTTCTTCGAAAAAGCCTTTCCTCTTCTAATCAGACTTGGTTAGTTTGATCTAGACTAGCTTAGTAAAAAGGAAATACCTAAAATTACAAATTCCACAGCCATGGCGCAGGACTAATAAACATGGAACCGCTCTGTTTTGAGGTTGTAAATCACGAGGTGCTGATCCGTCGAATGTGTTTGAATATACACAGCTTATGGGTCGACCACTATTTCGTATTCTTAACTATATATTTGACCGATCAGGATGACACCGAGATGATCGGGGAAAGGAGATGGAGCTATTGCTTAATGAGTTCATAGTAGGCGGTTGGGATGTAATACCCTTTATCTCTGTTGATTGATGGCCTGTGGCGGCGAATCAGGACTACTTCTACTAGTTTTCGTTTAATGAAGTTCTGCTGGTTGTTGGAGAGGATTTGAACGTTGTCCCAATTGATGTTGTGATTGGGGGCCCAGTAATAATCTCTCTCGTGTATGCAAATTGTTGTTACTGTTAATCCTTCACCTACCAAATATCATTCTGTTCACATTATTCAGTCGTGCTTGACAGCGGTATGAGGATCTATAACAAAACATCGCTGCCACAGTATAATAAATAAGCTTTTATCTTCAATACATTATGCCCACTTTGTCATCAGTCGACTGAAATGCTCTTTCAAACAATGTTCCTCCATAATTCAACCATCATGGCATAACGTCCTCAACTTCTTGACCAGCAGTTCAATTATGACGTCTTCCTAAACGTCTTTATCTATCGTTCAATTATAGCATGTCTTCCTAAACATCTTCATATCCACTTCAATCGGAGCATGTCTAAACATATCCCCTTGTACATGTAGTTAAATCACAGCATTTTTTCCTGAGCCCTTTCCTCTGCAGTTAAACCACAACATGTTTTCATCAATTTCTTTCTCTGCAGTTCAAACTCATCCTCAATCCTCAATCGTGTTATTCAAGTGTGTGTGTGTTCTCTACCTCACAGGCATATTCATCAACGTCAACTTCCCTTGCTTGCTCTTCAACATATGTGTGTCCTCTGTCACGTCCTTTATCTATCATATTTCCTCATTGCTTTCCTCTGCTATGGGGGCGGTCGTGTAGCCTAGTGGTTGAAGTGTTCGCTCGTCGCGGCGAAGACCGGATTCGATTCCTCACATGGGTACAATGTGTGTATCCTCTGCTACCCCCTATATCATAATTGCCTCATTGCCTTCCTCTCTTTCGCCCTTTATCACATTTTCCTCATCGCCTTCTCTGTCACGTCATTTATAACATTTTCCTTATTGTCTTCCTCTGTCACGTCTTTTATCACATTTTCCTTATTGTCTTCCTCTGTCACGTCTTTTATCCCATTTTCCTTATAGTCTTTCTCTGTCACGTCTTTTATCACATTTTCCTTATTGTCTTCCTCTGTCACGTCTTTTATCACATTTTCCTTATAGTCTTTCTCTGTCACGTCTTTTATCACATTTTCCTTATTGTCTTCCTCTGTCACCTCTTTTATCCCATTTTCCTTATAGTCTTTCTCTGTCACGTTTTATATCACATTTTCCTTATTGTCTTCCTCTGTCACGTCTTTTATTCCATTTTCCTTATAGTCTTCCTCTGTCACGTCTTTTATCACATTTTCCTTATTGTCTTCCTCTGTCACGTCTTTTATCCCATTTTCCTTATAGTCTTTCTCTGTCACGTCTTTTATCACATTTTCCTTATTGTCTTCCTCTGTCACGTCTTTTATCACATTTTCCTTATAGTCTTTCTCTGTCACGTCTTTTATCACATTTTCCTTATTGTCTTCCTCTGTCACCTCTTTTATCCCATTTTCCTTATAGTCTTTCTCTGTCACGTTTTATATCACATTTTCCTTATTGTCTTCCTCTGTCACGTCTTTTATTCCATTTTCCTTATAGTCTTTCTCTGTCACGTCTTTTATCACATTTTCCTCATCGCCTTCTCTGTCTTGTATCAGTACGTCTTGTATCACATTTTCCTTATAGTCTTTCTCTGTCACGTCTTTTATCACATTTTCCTCATCGCCTTCTCTGTCTTGTATCAGTACGTCTTGTATCACATTTTCCTTATAGTCTTTCTCTGTCACGTCTTTTATCACATTTTCCTCATCGCCTTTTCTGTCTTGTATCAGTACGTCTTGTATCACATTTTCCTTATAGTATTTCTCTGTCACGTCTTTTATCACATTTTCCTCATCGCCTTCTAGATCTTGTATCAGTACGTCTTTTATCACATTTTCCTCATCGCCTTCTCTGTCTTGTATCAGTACGTCTTTTATCACATTTTCCTTATTGTCTTCCTCTGTCACGTCATTTTTTTCCCATTGTCTTCCTCTATTACGCCCTTTATCATGTTTTCCTCATTGCCTCTGTTAAGTTCTTTTTCGCAGGGGCGATCGGGTAGTTTAATGGTTTAAGCGTTCGCTCGTCACGCTTAAGGCCCAGGTTCGATTCCCCACATGGGTAAAATGTGTGTGGTCCACTTCTGGTGTCCCCCGCCGTGATGTTGCTGGAATGTTGCTTAAAGCGGCGTAAAACCCAACTCACTCAATTACTCACTCATCACATTTTCTTCCTCTGTTACATCTTTTATCTTATTTAACTCATTGTCTTCCTTGTATACGTCTTTTATCATATTTTCCTAATTTTGTTATCATATTTTTCTCATTGTCTTTCCTTTTTTTCTTGCGTTTTTTTTTCCATATTTTCCTCATTGTCTTTCTTTATTTCGGCCTTTACATATTTTCCTTATTGTCTTCCCTCTTACACCTTTATCATATCTGGGCTTTTGGTATGTTTACGTGTCGCTTCCTTTTCATCTGTGTCGTTAATCAACACCTCTTTCTTCATCTTCTTCCCCGTCACGCCGAAGACCCGGGTTCGATTCCCGACATGGGTACAATGTGTGAAGCCCATTTCTGGTGTCCCCCGCCGTGATATTACTGGAATATTGCTAAAAGCGGCGTAAAACCATACTCACTCACTCATCTTCTTCCCACACAGAGTACGAACAAAGATAATGTTATTAAGGGTTGTATAGCATTATTATCTAGAATGGTCGGTTATATTTATAGTCACCTTTGACGTGTGTTTCGTCAGGTATATTCCTTTCACATTCACTTCCATGTGCGCTTTCTCTGAGCTACTAATGGCATAAGCATTAGGTTGAGGCTTCAGCGTCTTTGTATAGTCGTCTTAGCCAATGCATAACCGGTCGACGTGATACCCTAATCATCCCTTGGAATTAATGATCCTCCATAGTCACTACAACATTAACGGGTCTGGTGTTAATGAGCATTAGCATTGATTCCGGTTCCATTTGTGCTTGATGATGTGGCTCAACACGACAAGAATTAATGCAACCCTATTTCAACATACATCGATACGCCATCTGCATTTTCAACTTGCATATAAATGGAAGCCAAGGCAAATCTATAACGAGCTCCGAAATTCAATTTCTTGTGGTGATAATAAACGACAAGAGTCAAAATGTTAATATGGTATATCTGAAAGTAGGTCAAATTCAAGAGAAGATCGCTTTCCTCGCCACAGTGAAAGGCGTAACACTAAAGATGTTCTAATTGGCGCAATAACGGCTAACGTGTTAAAAGCTAAAGGAGGAGATATTTTGAAAATGCAAGACTGCGAATTCATGAAAATTCATGTGGCATATGTTTACTTTCAGTGAGTAAATGATCATGAATTTGATAGAAATCCTTTGGCAAGTTTTGATATTTCTATACCAAGGAATTTTTAACACTCTTTGTAGTTTTGTTTGCTTTGATAAATCACGGGTTCATAACAAAGAGCACATTAAAAGCTGATATGTTGACAAATATGTTGAAGCGCTAAACTTCATGGAATAATTGTTACACTCATTACCACCTCACAATCTCCACGTGCGCACCAAATGCAAATATTTGCAAACTATTTCAGGGATGAGTTTCACATCAATAATAATGAACCGTTTTCACGCATCCAAACACCCCGTACCGGAAGCAAACGCATCAAGTTTATTAAGAAAATTCCCTTTGATAATTTCTCTGAGAAAGCAGCAAAATTATTGAGGTTATGATATGCTGGGATGTTATTGCCACCCACCACGGGATTGTATACTGTCAAATTGGTCATCTTCATCATTAGTGCCTTCGACAACAACCTCTGAATCAGTTCAAAAACAATCTTAACCAGGCTGAAAAATAATTGTCTTATTTCGAAACTTTTCATAAGGTATTTGAGTAGTATACGATGCAGCGTTTCTAGATAAAGGAAATATTGCTCTACACTCGTGTTACAGTTGAGCCGAACGAGCCAACCTCTCGGCTAATTAAGTTAAGACTCTAAGCTATTTGGTGAAGAGCTAATGCACATTCTCTGTTTATACGTGCTGGCCCAATGTCGACTAGCAGGTCATGCAGCTCATCACATTTTCAAGGAAGCATTGTTTACTTTGTCTTTGGTGGCATCCATCAGAAAAACCTAGCCATACAATCGGCGTTGTTGACATTAATCTGTTATCAGCAGATACGATGCTTGTTTGAGTGTTGGCATACATTATTCCTGACATTGTGAATAGGGTTATTTATTTATAAATGTATAAAACGCCCAGAACGCATGTGTTTGCGTGTGTAGAAGTGCACGTCTGTACTTATCATGATGTAAACAAGTGAACAGTTAGGGAAGTCCCCAATCCCCCATCCCCCATCTCCCATCCCCCATCACACATTTCCCACCCCCACCCCCTTTCCACCGACCCTCGAAAACAGTCACAAAATTGATTCTTTTCATGATGAAGCGTTTGATGATGCCCTCTTGACAGGTCAGTAGTACACAACTTGTCATTAAGGATTTAACCGCTGCTTCCATTTGGGCTTGTTTGATATTAAAAGGGTGCACGCGTTAAGTATAATTAACGTAAGGGAATTGTGTACCGTTGTATAACGATGTGACGGCTTGGTGTTGGAGGAAAATACAAAGTGACGCATGACGTGAAAAACACGGGAGCATGTGGTTCAAGTGAAATTGGTAATTGTACCATTTTTGTCACTGGTACTTGGAAATGTGGGACTTTTCTCCACATGTCTACTATAAAACGTTTTGAAAGATTTACTGATAGAGCATGCTCGATTGTACATCAATGGTTATGAATTGTACACACGAGAAGGGGTATTGTACTGAATGACCAAAAATCATAATCACTGCGAATCGGAGGATTTGAACCCATAACCAGCGGTTCTAGAAAAGACTTAATGATGCAACGCAGCATAACGAGCTGCTACGATTTGACCATCCTATGTCCCCCGTTAATGTTGAATACAGCGTACTGGCACCAGGGCAAGGAATCATCACAGATTTGTTCTCTAACCATGCGGGCAAGTGCGAGAATGGCAAAGTCTTTACATCCCTAAACGCTTGTGAGCGCAAGGTTCAGACTGTATCTGAGTTTATTCAGACCCTAGCCCCCATTTCTTGTCGCTCATGAATGTAAGATATGGCTGTGTGTCTATTGACATCGCAACCCCTATCCCTAAACACACGGGAGTACGAGGTCCAGACTATGTGTGTCTATTCACATCACGTCCCATGTCCCAAAGCACATGGGAGTGCAAGGTCCAGACTATGTGTGGCTATTCACATCACTTCCCCTATCCCAAAGCACATGAGAGTGCGAGATCTAGAATGTGTGTATCTATTCACATCACGCCCTACCACAAAACACATGAGAGGGCGAGGTCCAGACTGTGTCTGGGTCTATTCACATCACATCCACCACCACAAAACACATGGGAGTACGGGGTTCAGACTATGTGTGTCTATTCACGTCCCCTACCCCCAAAACATTGCGAGGTCCAGACTGTGTGTGTCTCTTCATATCACGCCTACCACAAAGCACATGAGATTGCGAGATCTAGAATGCGTGTGTCTATTCACATCACGCCTTACCACAAAACACATGGGAGTGCAGGGTCCAGACTGTGTCTGTGTCTATTCACATCACGTCCCCTGTCCCTAAACACATACGAGTGCGGGGTTCAGACTGTGTGTGGCTATTCACATCACGCCTACCCATAACACATGGGAGTGCGAGGTCCAGACTGTGTGTGACTATTCACATCACGCCCTACCACAAAGCACATACGACTGCGGGGTTCGGACTGTGTGTGTATGTGTCAATTCACATCACGTCCCCTGTCCCAAAACACATGGGAAGGCAGGGTTCAGACTGTGTCTGTGTCTATTCACATCAAGTACCCTGTCCCTAAACACATACGAGTGCGGGGTTCAGACTGTGTGTGTCTATTCACATCAAGCCTACCTCCAAACACATGGGAGTGCGGGGTTCAGACTGTGTGTGACTATTCACATCACGCCTACCCCCAAACACATGGGAGTGCGAGACCCAGACTTTGTGTGACTATTCACATCACACTCTACCACAAAACATGTGAGAGTGTGAGGTCCAGACTGTGTGTCTGTGTCTATTCACATCACGTACCCTGTCCCACAACACTGGGAAATGAGAGCTTCAGATTTGTATCTATTCACATCGCGGCCCCCATTCCGAAACATAGGCCAGTACGAGGTCTCGTCTATATATGTACATTGGTGATTGAATACCTGAATGTATCGATTCACGTCTTGTGACAGATATCTGGGGGCATGGCTGGCCCCTTCCCCAAAACACCTGGGAGGGCGAGGTTGATGACATTGTATGTGTCTATTCACATCTCTACCCCTATCCCAAGACACCTAGGAGTGAGAAGTCAAGACTTGACCTTATCCCCTGGGGACTTGATGTGAATAGACAAACACAATCTGGACCTCGCACTCCCATGTGTTTTGGAGTAGGGTGTGAATAGACACACACAGTCTGGACCTCTCACTACAATGTGTGTGGGGTAGGGGGCGTGATTTGAATAGACGCACACGGTCTGGACCTCGCACTCCCATATGTTTTAAGGTAGGGGACGTGATGTGAATAGACACACACAGTCTGGACCTCGCGCTCCCATGTGTTTCGGGACGGGAACGGGATTTGAATAGACACAGATACAGTCTGGGCCTCGCAATCCCATGTGTTTTTGGAAAGAGGACCTGATGTGAATAGACATACACACACAGTCTGGACCTTGCACTCCCATGTGTTTTAAGGACGGGGGCGTGATGTGAATAGACACATACACACACACATTGTCTGGACCTCGCACTCCCATATGTTTGGGGGTAGGGGACCTGATGTGAATAGACACACCCAATCTGGATCCCGTACTCCCATGTGTTTCGGGACGGGGACGGGATTTGAATAGACACACACAGTCTGGACCACGTACGACAGTGTCGATTCACATCTTATGACAGATTTCTGGGGGAATGGGTGGCCAAGTCGTCAAAGACGCCGCAATTCGCTGTTCAGAGTTGTGTCCTTTATATGTGTTCGAGGTCCAAAGTACGTCACGAGTGTCATTAAAGCCTATGAAATGGGGATTGGGTGGTAAGATTGTGTGACCTTGCTGATAGTATGTCATTCCTGACGGCGTATATCGTTGCTCTTTCTACCGGTTTATCTGGCAAAGCCTGGATTACATACACATCGACATGGCATAGCTGGAAAATTGATTTCAGTGACGCAACCTGTCAGCGTGGAGCGTTGCTCATGCTATCTACCACTGGTTTGTTTGGTCCAGCCTCGATCCTTTCACAGACGGCGGCGACAGACCTGGACTAAAGCTGATTGCGGAGTAATGTAATATTCACTCATAGCCTGACGGCTAGGATTATTGCTTATCACCAATCACTCGATCCTGAATCATCCACAATTACAACCGATAGCTGTCATACTGCTAATACAATATTCTCTCACTGGCAGCGTTAAAGCTGGGATATTTATAATTCTCGGTCACCGGTTGTATCCTACAATCTCCAACAATACGTTAGATAATTCTGAAGTACCTTTGTTTCCTGTACAGCTATTGTGGCCATGGTCAAGGCATGCCGAGTTTAACAAAGGGCAGACTGGCTCAATATCGAGGATGTTTATCATCTATGGTGATGCACGATACCGGGGCGGAAATGGTGGCCTTGTGGTCGGAGAATGGATTTGTTCCCGCGACGACAGCCGAACACACAACAGTCTATTTACTATTCTTTTTCAGTAGGAGCAGAGACATACGTGCTCGACAGACCCTTGACAACTTCATTAGATTGGGAAACAGAGACATGAGGGCTGAAATAGTCATTCATGTTCGGTTCAGAGACATCTTGTGCCAAGACAACATGTTACGTCTTATAAGCGATCACCCTACACGAGGACCACGACATCTTATACTGTACGTGATGCGACGAACACTACATCACACACAATGATGGTACACGCAGGAATAGATACGAGTGAATTTTATACTTGGGTTTTCGGATTGCAGTGGCGTGTCTAATTTGATTTTTACACATGGCTTTACATTATGAGTGAATTATTGGTCTGGAGTTGGATAAACAGGTGTCTAACAGCATAGTCTCACAAAGTGACGTCACTCCCGCAAGCTATGATATACGAAGTGAATGTGTCAAGGATATTTATAGAAACAAAAACGTCCTACATTTGACCTTGGGCGGTGGCCTAGTGGTTAGATCGTTCGCTCGTCACGCCCAACATGCGAACAGTGTGTGTCCCCTGCCCTGCAATAGTGTTAAAACGGCGTCAAACCATACTCTCTCACTATATTTAGCAATGAGGTGTTTTGTTTTCCTTTTTCAGTTTTATTCAAAAAGAAGTGAGCGAGTGAGTGAGGTTTAAAGCCGCGTTTAACGATATCATGATTCACATCGAGTGCAATTAAGTTTGGATGAGACAAACCACTTATAGCCACTTTTAATTAGGAGATAAAAGCAACTGTTTCAATCAGAGGGGGTTTATTGTGATTTAATAGCCTCTGATTGACCAATCAGAATCGAGTAAATTCCAAATTCATGGTAAGAATATCGAATAACAGATATAACGGGAACAACACCCCTGTTGATATTCCGGGCCTTCACACAAATGCTGACTGTTTGAGAACTGTGTATTTACAACGTGTTTGCCATTGTATCCCGACAGGGTACTTCGTGCTATCAACCATATCAACCCTGACTCGGGTATTTCCAGGCCTTTGTAGTCCAGTTGGATACCTTCCAACCGGCGTCTTCAACAATGAAGAATTGGTCTTCAGCAACCGATGCTTGTCGTCATAATTAGGAGAAGAACCAATTAAGAAAATCATTGTCAGTATATTTATAACACGGAGGGAGGCACTACTAACCCTATAATATATACACAACACTGAAGATCTTCCCAGAATCTGTGATGACATTTGACCCCTGAAGATCCGGGTTAGATCTACAGTAACCCATGCAAGTAACATCGCAAGAGGCGACGAACGGGATCGGGTGGCCAGGCTAATTGACTTGGTTGATGTATGTCATCGCATCCCAGTCTATCAGATCGACGCTCATGATTTCAAACACTGGATTGTAGGTCGAGACTCGATTATTTACAGACCGACGTCATATAGCTGAAATATTGCTCAGTGCGGCGTTAACAAGAAAGAAACCAGATGCTATTCAGTCTGTATTGCCCCAACTTGTACCAGGTTCCCGGAACACAACATCTATTAAAGATGCAATAAGGAAAGAAACCATTTACACTAAATGGCTTCATTATGTTCAAATTGACGTACGTGTACAACTGAACATGCAATTACGAAATGTATGTTCGTTGGGTTCCTTTCGTTGAGGCCATGATGTTTCAAGTGTATGGTACTGTATCATTTGGCAAAAGCATGACGCTGGAGGTCGTGCAGCACAAGGACAGATAATCTTTGTAATTGTGCAACGAGGCCTGATAACTGTGGGACTTTCTGCAGCAGCTGTTATGCCACTTTGTCAAAACAATTTATAGAAGGAGCAGGGATTAGATAAATGGCGGATGAAGAGTGAGTCTAAAGGGGCGTCGAAGTGGATACAGGGGGCGTCTCGACGGCGGCCTACTTCAACGTGAGAGCTTGAAAGTGCACGGGACCAGTTTGCACAGACTTTGAATTATTATATATATTTACTTCATATCGATGTTTTTACGTTGGGCGAAATCGCTATCAACGTGAAATTATGACGTTTTAGACTGGAGTTAGCGATCGTGTCTATATCATAGCAAGAAATTAGGTTCTATGATAGCTTCACCAGCTGAAGCACTTTATTATCTTAGCTGAACCAAGCTATGTAACAATGTCATCTGAGCGACACCAAAACTAAATGACAAATGTGATAGCTTCTTCTAATCTTTATGACAAATCATCACAGCTGTATCACAGATGTTATCACACAGCTATATCCCACGTACATACAAAAACAAACATCACTGTTATCACATAGCTAGATCCAATGTGTCATACATCTACTCTTAAAACCATCACTGTTATATCACAGCTATTTTCCCCAGGTTGCATATATCTCTACCATAAAAACATCACTGTTATCGCACAGCTTTATCCCGTGTGTCTCACATCTACACAACAAATTATCCCATGGTGTCTCACACTGATTTCTGAGCAACAATACAACTACGCCATAAGATATGTTATTACAACATCTCAACTACACCACAGCTACACCACCTCATAGTTCATAGTCATACACAACAGGGGCACCGTAGAATATATCATGGTGAGATCTGTGCTACACGACAGCTACACGACAGCTACACCATCGCATACATTACAGTAACATCTTAACTACACCACAGCTACACCACCGAATATATCATGGTAACATATGAGCTACACCAAAGCTGCAACGACGAATATTTCATGGAAACATTTGAGCTACACAACAGCTAACATCGCCGCATATTTCATAGTCATACACAAACGTGACGCCGTAGAATATATCATGGTGAGATCTGTGCTACACGACAGCTACATCGACCGCATATATCATCGTAACATCTGAGCTACATCTCAGCTACACCACCGCATATATCATGGAAACATCTGAGCTACACCTCAGCTACACCACCGCATATATCATCGTAACATCTGAGCTACACCTCAGCTACACCACCGCATATATCATGGAAACATCTGAGCTACACCTCAGCTACACCACCGCATATATCATGGAAACATCTGAACTACACCTCAACTACACCCTCGCATATTAGATGGAAACATCTGAGCTACACCACAGCTACACCACCGCATATATCATGGAAACATCTGAACTACACCTCAACTACACCACCGCATATATCATGGAAACATCTGAGCTACACCTCAGCTACACCACCGCATATATCATGGAAACATCTGAGCTACACCTCAGCTACACCACCGCATATATCATGGAAACATCTGAGCTACACCTCAGCTACACCACCGCATATATCATGGAAACATCTGAGCTACACCTCAGCTACACCACCGCATATATCATGGAAACATCTGAGCTACACATCAGCTACACCACCGCATATTAGATGAAAACAGCTGAGCTATACGACAGCTACACCACCGCATATATCATGGAAACACCTGAACTACACATCACGATTATCGTTAGAGTGGTTAACGCCGCTATGCTTAGATTTTTTAATTACACTTGATACAAAATTAGCATGTAAATAACAGACGTTACCCTATTATTTTGTTTGATATTTCTTATGACTTATATTCGTATTACTGCAGTTTGGAAATTCCACCCATTCCTGTAACTCGCCTCTTACAACAAGCATAGTCGCCTCTTGCGACAAGCCTGGGTTGCTGAAGACCAATTCTAACCTGGATCTTCACAGAGGTTCAGCTATGTCTACCATTGCGCCGAGAACGTGTGTATGTGGTCTATTCTGATAGTATGACATTGTTCTTGCATGTATGTCTGGGGTTACCACATTACCCACCCAACCATAATATTCATGCATAAGTGTGTAATGTGCATGTGGTTTGGATGCATGATGTGAAGGACATTTTGTTGCTTTATTATTATCATTATTTCATTATCATTATTTTATGATAATTACGCAAATACTGCTTATGAGCTACCTAGTTTGTGGTTCCTTTATTCATGTTACTTGGGACAACGCAAAAAGCTATATTTTTATTAAAATGACATATAACGAGGTATCGTGCAGCAATACCTGATTACACAACGGCTATGTCACAATTACGTCACAACTACGTCACGGGACAGACTGCTTTTTCACTCGGAGGATCTCCCTACTTCACAAAGCAAACCAAGTGATACTATATGATGCACTTCCAAAAAAAAACACCCATGTAATCATATAATCTGTACTACTAAAAAAAAATAAGAACCTCCCGTTTCTTTCATATAAGAGTTAATCTGTCATACCATGATAGATTAACTATAGCAATATGAAACAATCAAGGGTCCTTAACGCATTTTGAGTAGTATACATGCGAATATACAATCTCCTTTTCAAAGGCTAAAAACGATCAATGATAGTGGTGAACATAACGACCCGAATGTCCAAACTGTGACTTCACCCTTAATGTTGAACACTGTACAAGTGTTCTTATGGATAAATAAAGACATTTGCACAATGCGTGTTTGATTACATGATCGTGTATGATCATGAAACGTTTCTTTTCTTTATCTTCTATTTCTCCTTACTGATTGACATTGCCGCTGATCGATCCGCGATTTGAAACCTCAATCCAGTTATTGTGTTTGACGGGTTTCGCCTTTGATTTAGTGCGAATGACTTTTTGGAAACGCAAACAACTATAGGATTTGGTCGATTTGGAATTTCCAAATCCACAAATAATTTCGATAGCTTTCGTCCTAATCTACTTGTTCAGGAACAAAAATCGGTACTTTCGCGGAGCCCATCACTTAATTCTAAGACTTGGGTATCTGTAACACGTCGTACTATTGAACCTGTCCCAGATGATCCATCACTAAACAGACAAACCATATTGGAGGAATCTTTATATTGACTTGAGTTCTCACGGACACTTAAAGACCACTGGGGATCCTCGTCAAGGCCAGCTTGACCAACTCGATATAAAGTGTTAGACTCAGGTTGTTGAACTAGCCATTGACTTAAGACAGAGTTTCGTCCAAAGGAGATCCTTAACTTTCAATCCTATTAATAAGTAATTGATTTACCGTCAACTCCAGGTAGCAAAAGTCAGGATAGACAGTGGGCGAATCTGGTTCAGCACCGCTTTAAACACTATAGCGTATATATTACTAGTTGTCAGATTAGTGTCCGAAGAAAGCAAAAGGTCTTAACACCTAACTTGTCTCAGAGGTGAGGTGAAATTGGCATGAACGCCGCGTCCAAGGTTATTGCACTTATATAGCGACGTGCATGTACGTATGTGTGTTTGTGTGGCTGCTTGTACTAGTCCGGACTGATAGTGCCGATTTATAGTGCTAGCTCACTGAGGTACCATGTCGCAGTTTAACATGAATACCCCACTCAGACATAGTATACTGACTCCGAGCCGACCAGACCTTGTTTTAGCCCCTTAATGATGATAGCCAGACAGGGTAACAACAAGTACCATCTTTTTACGTCTTTTGGTGTGAGGCGGCCAGGGATCGAACCCCGGACCTTCCGCTCTCCGGGCGGACGCTCTACCACTAGACCACGGAGCCAGACGTTTACTAATCTGATAACAAGGACGGGTAGAATATGGGTAACGGTGCTGATAATGTTATTAATCAAGATTCCGTCATGAAAATGGAAATTACACGGTGCTGATTGGCCAGTTAGAGGTATCAAATCACAATTAACAACATCTGTTTGAATCAAACGGTCTCTTCACCTGATGAAGGGGCAAGAAGTAGCCCCGGAACGTTGTAAATGTATAATAAAGAAAAATGTTATTATCCATAATATCACCCCCCGTCACGTTTAGTATTGAAACTCTTGATTTTTTTATATTCAGTTTCGATATCACACTTATGTCAGCGTTCATGGACACATTTTAGTGTCAAAGCTGCCCTTAAGTGAGTGAGTGAGTTGATTTATAACTCGTTTTGAACACGACGTGTCAGTTTGGTGTGGAAGGAAAACCCTGAGTGTTGCAAGACTCAGACGTTAACCACTTTGGTGAAACACACGAACACGTTTCTGGTGCTGACAAACCTAGAAACGTAATCGGGGCGAACCCAGATTCGAACCTACGATCATGTTTGTTTTCATCTCTGCACAACGAATAGCGGCGCCAGAAGACGACAACCTTCTTAAGGGCTTAACCCAGACGTTTGCCTTTCATAAACTGACGGGCAAAAGAAACGCCACCAAATAAATAATGGTTGTCAGTGTTCAACAAATTTGCCAAACAGCACGAAAACAGTTGGGAAAACACAGCAGAAATGCAATTTACCTATTCCCGGTGAGCATGTGCACGTGCTTCACGTGATTTGTGAGAAAAGTGAATTAAATCGCTAAAAAATGCAAAATGTGCACAAAGTTACCTGTATGAAATTCTGGTATAAAACATGAGAGGGACTGTACTCTCTCATCACATGAAATCGTTAATAACAACGAACATGCCTCGTTTAACCGCAGAGCAGAGGGGGAGAGTCATCGGTATGTTGCAAATGGGAGCGACGCAGGAGCACGTTGCCAGGATCATGGGCTGCTTCAAGTGCACTATCGACAGACTTGTCACACGTCACAGGCAAACTGGCAGTACTGCAGACGGGCCGAGGAGTGGAAGACCCAAGGTCACGACCCCACAGGAAGACCACAGGAATTTACGGGTGCTTCACCTAATGTCCAGATTCCTAACTGTGACGTCATCATCCGCAAACTGCCTTGGACATCCAATCAGCAGAAGGACCGTTGCTAGACGACTCAGCCTATTTGACTCCGTGCCTATCGACCTTTCAAGGGCATGACGTTAACGTTTCTACACCGACGTCACAGACGGAGATGGGCCAGGACTGTACAGCAGTGGCAGCAGAGAAATTGATGAAGAGTGCTCTTATGCGACTAGAGTAGGTGCCAGCTCTTCAATTCTGATGGGCGGGTTCGAATCTACCGACGACGTGGTGAACGGACAGCACATTGTTGCGTCCAAGAAGTGGAGCCTTATGGAGGTGGTAGTGTCATGGTCTGGGGTGGCATCTGCGACGGAAATGTCACGGCACGTCGTTACATTGGTGAGGTGTTGCGGCCTGTGGTACTGTCATTCCTGCAAGGACACCCACGGACGCTGTTTCCGCTGGACAACGCCACCGTCACACAGCCCGAGTCACTAGCGACTTTCTGAACGCGAACAACGTGACCGTATTACAGTAGCCAGCCAGATCACCGGACCTGTCGCCCATAGAGCACCTCTGGGTCCAACTTGGGCGCAGGATTCGGAAACGTCAACAGACGCTATTTACGAGGGATGCCTTGGCAATTGCCCTGCAGGAGGAATGGCGTAGGATCCCCAGTCGAGATGTCAGGAGACCCGTGTACGTGTTAGGGCCAGCATCGTTGCTGGACGGGGTCACATCCAATACTGAGCCATGTGTGCAGCACGGGACTTTCAAAGAGATCGACGTCGATTCTGCGGGTGTGATCGAATACTGGACACTGCACCCAGCATGAAAAACGTGTCTGCAGAACTAAAGGTACATGTTTTTTTATCTTGTCATTTTCAAATACCGTTTTTGAATAATGTTTTTTTCATAATAAAACAACTGTTACTCAATTTTGCATCTGTCTTGTTTTAGACCAGAAAATTGTTTGGTTGCGTTTCTTTTGCCCGCTAGTTTATCTGTCGCAGCAAACAATTTGTTTGCACTTGTGGAATTATATATTTACTCTTGATAACAAGTCAAAGCTACTGAAGACAGACATTAGCTCTAAACCATTATTGAATATCTGCATTCTTATTCTTGTAATAGTAAAAGTCTAGATTTGAAGTAAATCTGCATGAGTTGTATTCACTGTATGAAGTCAACGTTAGGGATAAGACTGTCACACAATGACCTTTAAACTGAGGAATGCATGGAGAGCCGTACCAAAGACAATGGACAAGATGTTTATCGAGTGGCAACTAAAATTAATCTGGCCGACAATACCTCTTGCGAAATTTTGATATTTTCGATGATTGTGACGAACAAAATATGAATAACACGAGAATTATCAGTACTTTAAATTTGTATCGCCTCTTAGAACAAAATGCTTATTAAACTGAATTAAGTTATGGAAAGCTGAACATAACGTCAGAGATCATACTCCATGGGGAGAACAAGTCGCAGTTAATTGAGCTGTTACGTTTGTTTGTTTGTTTGTTTGTTTGTTGTTTAACGCCGCAATCAGCAGTATTCAAGCTATATGACGGCAGTCTGTAAATAATCGAAGCTGGACCAGACAATCCAGTGATTGACATCATGAGCATCGATTCACGTAATTGGTATACGATGACATGCATCAACCAAGTGAGTGACTCTGACCGCCGGATCCCGTCAGTCGCCTCTTACAAAGGGTTGCTGAAGGCCAATTCTAACCCGGATCTTCACGGGTCTAACTGCATGTAAACAAACGAATGTGAGAGAATTTAAATCTCTCGCAGTGCGTGGTCATAGAGGCGTTGTAATAACTACAGTTCATGTGACAATTCTGTTATTCCTTGTGGTGGAATGTCGATGTGTCAATATGTAACTTACATGTTTTTTGTAAACGGTCACATATTGCCATAACTGTTGATGTTGATTTTTGTTTAACGCCACACTCAACAATATCCCAGCTTTATGACGGCGGTCTGTTAATAATCGAGAGTCCGGACCATATAATCCAGTGAATGACATC
The DNA here is from genome assembly GCF_022045235.1 of Haliotis cracherodii. Taxonomy (NCBI): domain Eukaryota; kingdom Metazoa; phylum Mollusca; class Gastropoda; order Lepetellida; family Haliotidae; genus Haliotis; species Haliotis cracherodii. Next base: position 36,624,600 of record NW_027266308.1, read on the forward strand.
ATGAACGTCGATCAACGCAATAGGGATACGATGACATGCATCAACCAAGTCAGCGAGCCTGACCACCCGATCCCGTTAGTTGCCTCTTCCGACACGCATAGTCACCTTTTACGGCAAGCATGGGTTGCTGAAGACCTATTCTAACCCGGATCTTCACGGGTTTATTGACATAACTGATTTAAGTCACCGGAATCACTTCTATCAAAGTACGTTATGCACGTTGTGTCTGTCGTTTTTTCGCACAAAACATTGATCGGTAGTGATACGAGCCTTCTTCAGGTTGCGGAAACGGGCGAGTGGTAACAGAACACACGAATTGGTTGAAGGGCACGTAAAATAATATTTCCAAGCCTTTTCCAAGTACTGTACAGGCATAATGTCAGCTATCAAGCAGCTTGTCATTGTATCCGATTATGAACGTGGTAAGCATTTGTCAAGATATAACACGTGTGACTGAGTTAGGTGAGGTGAAATTGGGTTTAACGTCGCGTCCAAGATTATTGCACTTATATAGCGACGTGCATGTACGTGTGTGTGTTTGTGTGGCTGCTTGTACTAGTCCGGACTGATGCCGATTTATAGTGCTAGCTCACTGAGATACCATGCCGCAGTTTAACATGAATACCCCACTCACACACAGTATACTGACTCCGAGCCGACCAGTCCTTGTTTTAGCCCCTTAATGCCGAGCGCCAGACAGGTTAACAACATACCATCTTTTAACGTCTTTTGGTATGACGCGGCCGGGGATCGAACCCCGGACCTTCCGTTCTCCGGGCGGACGCTCTACCACTAGACCACGGAGGCGGTCTGACTGAGTGAGTTAAGGCGAGGTGAAATGGGGTTTAACGTCGCGTCCCAGATTATTGCACTTATATAGCGACGAGCATGTGTGTGTGTGTGTGTGGCTGCTTGTACTAAAGTACTCACGGAAATGAAAAAAAACTGTGTCTTTTTACACGTAAAAGTTTGTAAAAATATGAACAAAACAGACTATTATGAAACTGAGCATAACCAGGTGTTAGTAGATCAAGGTGAATGTCCATCACCTATGACACCTTGACGACAGGTGAAAACAGGTGCTTGAAACCCACGTGCATGTGATTTGTCAGTTGTTAGTGATTTGTGAGTGGCATTTTTGGATAGTGAATCATCGTCAAAATATCAGAACATATTCCTTCTCAAACAACAACTTACATGTCATTATTATTATGTACATAAACATAGCTGTTATTTTTATTGTTGTTTTGATAACCTTTTTCCAGGCTTATTTGCATAATGCCTATAGCCTGTTTCTGCCATAATCAATTTGGACTTTATTTTTGAATGTTGAAAGTGCCTACAAATTACCTCCTGTAAAGTACATTTTGTATTGAACACTGAGATAAAACTAGCAAATCCAGACTAGTACTTTTGCAGTTGTTTTGTTATTTCGTATTTACATCTACGTAATGCTTTGTGTCAATTATTAAATCCAGCAAAACAGTTGGGTTTTTTCATTTCCATGAGTACTTTAGTCCGGACTGATGCCAATTTATAGTGCTAGCTCACTGAGATACCATGCCGCAGTTTAACATCAATACCCCACTCAGACACAATTTACTGACTCCGAGCCGACCAGTCCTTGTTTTAGCCCCTTAATGCCGAGCGCCAGACAGGGTAACAAGCAGTACCATCTTTCAACGTCTTTTGGCATGACGCGGCCGGGGATCGAACCCCGGACCTTCCGCTCTCCGGGTGGACGCTCTTCCACTAGACCACGGAGGCGGTCGTGTGACTGAGTGAATATTGACAGTAATAGTACATCTTTGTCACGGCATCCGTCAGCGTACGTGTGTTTGTTGTTAAACGCCGCAAGCAATATTCCAGCTATATGACGACAGCCTGTAAATAATCTGGACCAGACAATCCAATGACTGACATTATGAGCATCGCCCCTTACGACTATCACGGGTTGCTAGGGGCCACGTCTAAGCCCGAATCCCCACCGGTTGCCTATTTAGTCGCCTCTAAGTCACCCATATATTGTCACAAGTTCAGACAAGTAACTCGGACAGTGACAAGAGGCAATATAGTTCTAATAATATAGTAAGACACAGATAAACAATTAATGAAGTAGCTATCTGACCACAGCTATGTGCATATCTATGAATAAATGACTCAAACGGATACCGGTTTTATCCGTTGGCTTTATCCAGCCGCAGAACGATAGATAGATAGAACGATAGATAGAAGTGAGAGAGTGAGTTTGGTTTAACGCCGTTTTTAGCAATATTCCAGGAATATCACGGCGGGGGGAGACCAGAAATGGGCTTCACACAAGGTACCCATGTCGGGAATCGAAACCGGGTCTTCGGCGTGACGAGCGAACGCTTTAACCACTAGGCTACCCGACCGCCCCTGGATAGATAGAACGATAGAACGATAGATAGACGATAGATAGAACGATAGATAGAACGGTAGATAGAACGACAGACAGAGAGACAGAGACAGAGAGACAGACAGACAGATATTCTAAAACGACGCCAGTTTTAGCACGCCGTGATGCTGAAAAACAGATATACGATAATAGCCTGGACTATTAATACAAAAAGCAATCGGTATTGGCCAAGAGCATTACATTGCATGTGGCGGACAATTAACCCGTCAAAGTCGCATGACATTCACTTTCATTTCGAATGAATGTGTACCCATTAAAGCAAGAAATAAGTTGACATTATAGATCATTGCTATCTCATTACGCAAGCTGATCTTTAGCCTGCTATTGACATAAGTGGAAACTTAATCTCCGTACACAATGAATGTGTTAGACTGTACATAGCAGCGAAAACATTCTTGAAAGTCAAAACCATTATCCACAGAATCATGTGACATTTAAACACCTGTTTGTGTAATCCCCGGCCCAGTTTCAAATCACCGGCATATTTTATATTGTTTATTCAGGTAATGGCTTTGGTACCGTAATCAAATCAAACACTACAGTAACACATCAACCCTGCATTTCTATTAGGATTTGTTAGAGGGAAACAGCTTAAAAAGTTTAAATTAATGTCTCGCTTCCATATTGAAGTATACGGTTGAGTGAGTTCGCACTGAGTGTCTGCTCGAGTGAGTGAGTGTGCAGTTAATATGCCACAGGTTAACATGGATACCCCACTCAGACAGTATATCATGGAGCCCATCCGTCCTCGTTTCATCCACAAAGTATTTTTTGTTACCCTGCCCGCCGAGCGCCAGGCAGGGTAACAACAAATGCCAAATTTTAACGTATTTGGGTCTGACACGCCAGGGATCGAACCCCCGGCTTCCGCCCTCCGGACAGGCGCTCTATTCATTAGTCCATGCACGGAGGTGGTCAAGGGTCCACTTGCACAAAACAATCTAAGGGCTACAATTATCGTACATCCTTACGATCGCGATCTTAGGTTTCGGCTACAATCGCCATCCACTTGCACAAAGCGATTGTAGACTTCTAAAAACAATCGAAACTTAACTTGTTCGGCACCAATCTTAAGCAGCCAAGATCGTTGAGACATTGTCGGTCTATATAATCTAGTTTCATTTACACATTTCTATTTTATTTTTTCAAACTGCTTGATTCAAATCGGCACGAAGAACTGTTATTTATGATGGGCATCACCTTGCTCGTTCATGTGTTTGATCTCAAGGTCATGATTAGCCGCGTCAACGGATAGACGTTAACCTCGAGGCTACAATTAACCTTATTTTAAACATTTACGCATAAGTTACTCTTCACACTGATCAAGTTGTGTCCTCGGATCCTCGAATGTATAAACCAATCCGGGTCAATCATTTTGAAGAATTGTCTTCTCGATGTCTCTCGCCATGTGAACCACCGTTTGATAATTGTAACCTGTTCCTGGTCAACTACTGGTGGATAGAGCGAGTTGGGTTCAACACCGCTTTAAAAAATATTTCCGTGATATCACGGCGCGTCAGATTACTGGGTGAGGAAAACCGAAGAGATGCAGGTCTCGGACGTTTAACGCTTTGGTGAAACCCACGCGGTCTTGCATGTTGCCGACAAACCAAGAAACATTCGGAGCGAACCCGGATTAGAATCGACGATCAGTTTTCTAGCATGCCTAAGGGACGTACTCTTCACGTTATATTGCGGGGCCTTAAAGTATTGTTTTACGCCGCATTGAGCATAATACAAGGTGCATCACAGCGGGTGAAACCTGAAATGCCTTAGACGTCTGAACCACCCTCGATAGTGTCAGAGCACATGGATTCGTATCACTGTCATGCCATATCAAAGATTGCATACGCCTATCAAAAACACAATAGCCTCATGAGACTTATCTTTTGGATAAGACGACTTCCGCCATGGCATTGTTTCCCGCCAAGATAAGGAATATTAAAGCTGTACAATGATGGCCTGCAAACAATGTGCCAGGCCAACCAACGGTGTTTGTTGCCTAACGCCGCTATAATCCAGCTATATGCCGGAGGTCTGTAAATAATTGAGTCTGGACCAGACAATCCAGCGATTGACATGAGCATTGATACACGAAATTGGGATACGATTTCATGCATCAACCAAGTCAGCGAGCCTGACCACCCAATCCCGTTAGTTGCCTCGAGCTCTTACCACAAGCAGAGTCACCTTTTTCGGGATGCATGGGTTGCTGAAGACATTCTACCCCGGATCTTCACGGGTCCCAACCAACGGTGGATACAGTGAGCAACGCCCTACGCAGTCTGGCTACTGTTAATCATTCGCTCCATGTTAAGTCCTGAAGAACAATTCTAACAGGGCACCCACATGCAAAGCAAAATTTATCTGTACTGAGCGCGAATCAATCGACACTAATCAACTTCTGAGAGAATGACATGGTATCTCCATCCCTTCAATATACACACATTACGAGAATCATTTTCATGTATCGTGGAAAATAATATCCGTCGACAGTAGAGTAGTATATTCGTTCTGTGTATCACACAGAACCGACCCGTTAAGATCTGGGTATAAGAATAGGTCATCAGCAACCGATGCCAGCTTTAAAAGAGGACACTGCTTGACAAATGCGACTAACGAAATCGGGTGGTCAGGTTCGATGACTTCGTTGATGCACGTCACCTTATCACAATTGTGGCGATCGATGCTCAAGTAAATCGTTGAAATGTCTGGTCCAGGCTCGATTATTTACAGACCGCCGTCATATAGCTGGAATATTGCCGAGTGCGGCGTGAAACAAAACATGAGACATCCACTTATCAAGGGCGCACGAGTAAACCGCTATCACAAAACGACGTTCGGCTTTTTAGTTTTTGCGGAAATGACAAGTGTGTGTCTGCTTGTTTCTTTCAACTCCAAGTGAAATCATGCATTACACTTATCCACTGCAGCTTCGGGCACAATGAAAGTCACGGAATACTGAGTGAGTTTGGTTTAACGCCGCTTTTCACAATATTCCAGTTATATCACGGCGTGTCAGCTTAATGTGGGAGGAAATCCCAAAGGGATGCAGGTCTCAGACGTTTACCACTTCGGTGAAACCAACGAGCACGAGTAAGGTCCTGACAAACCAAGAAACATAATCGGGGCAAACCGGGATTCGAACCCGTGAAGATTCCGGGATAGAATAGGTCTTCAGCAACCCATGCTTGCCGTAAAAGGTGACTAACGGGATCGACTGGTCAGGCTCGCTGACTTGGTTGATGCATGTCATCGATCCCAATTGCGTGGATCAATGCTCATGATATGAATCACTGGCCATGGATTGTCTGGTCCAGACTCGATTATTTACAGACCGCCGCCATATAGCTGGAATATTGCTGAGTGCGGCGTTAAACAACAAACCAACCAACCCACAATCATAGGTTTCTGGCGTGCCCAAGGGACGCAATTCTGCACAGCGAATAGCGGCGCCTTAGACAACTGGGCCACCCGTGCCCCCGAGTCACGAAATAAGCCGAGTTGACCCAACTGCGGCTAGGTATAAGTGGCTTTTACCAGACGGGTGCGTTGTGTCCATTATTTCCGCGAATTGTTATTCTCCGATTTTACGAAAGGGGAGCAAGCTTTTGCTCACGGTTAAGAAGGTCGCCGACCTCGTGTGGATAGCCGGTCTGCAACAGTTGAACCATTGCAAATACTACCCAAACTCAAATACAATTGTAGTCGTCCGATCCCCATTCAAGTCGTCTCTTATTATCAAATATCACTTTAAAAATTGAAAATTATTCTGCCATGAAAGAAAAACACAAGCGACTATTCACATTTTATTCATTCAAAAGTTGGTACTGTTTTAAGTTTGAATGGCGTTTTGTTCATGGTGAGCACACATATGATTATGGTTAGGATGACGGACAGGAAAGCCAGGGATCCGAGAACTAAGAGAAAATGCCACCGACTATCCAGGCCGTGGTCAATAGATCGTTCCATGACCACTTGGCCCACGGAGGCCATTGGTGGAGGATTGATTGCGATTTTCGGGATGCGTATAACGATAGCGGGAGATGTCACAAAGTCGCTCTGTTCGTCTGGCACTGAAACAAAATATGCTAATAATAGGCGAGATACTGGTTGGGTTTGACGTCAACAGTAGGCAATCATTTTAATCCCGACTGTCTGCAAACTGTCAATGGATCAGGGAAAGGTATACCAGCCACCCGTGAAGATCCGGGGTAGAATAGGTCTCCAGGAACCAATGCTTGCCGTAAAAGGTGACTATGCTTGTATGAAGCGATTAACGATTGCGTGGATCGATGTTCATGTCAATCACTGGATTATCTGGTCCAGATCCGATTATTTCAGACTGCCTTCACATGGCTGGATTATTGTCGGGTGCGGCGTTAAACAACAAACACTCACTTACTGGTCTGCTCTTAAAACAAAGTAACGGGTTCTTGGTTACCTATTGTCCCCATTGGTCAAAAACAAGTATGATATTAGGTAACCGGTTATTTGACTACACAAGGCACAAAGACGTGCTTTAAAAATATAACATACTGAAGACTCCTGCTGTGACAATGACTGCAACAACCAGCAATTTCACCCACACAAACCCCACTGAGATATATGTTGATGTACTGGGTACGAGTTTACCAATTAAGCTATCAGGAACTTACAATATTCAAACAAAGTTCCTCTTCTCCTCCTGGTTGTACACGAGCTCTGCAAATTCAAATATTCAATAATTATTTGAGTGAAATTTGAACAGTAATATATCACGAGGAAATCCAGATCCGACAGTGATCGAAGACGTTTGAAACCTACAAGCATAAGGTATGGTGTTGACAAACCAAGGATATTAAGCAGGTAGAATCAGGGATTCTATCCAAGTTCTAGTGTTTCCGAGATGCCCAAGGGACCCGACTTTGTACAGCGAATTGAGTCTTAGACGACTATGACGCTATAACATTCTCTACAGGTGCAGTGAACAATATGCATTGTATATGCAAGTCATTCCGTTTCCAAAAACGTACGTGTTTCCTCAAACGTGCTTGGTGATTGCCGGGGATAATTGACCTACTCGTCCAACGGCTTTCTCTTGAAACACGGTCAAGAGCAATTGACTTCATTCCGAAGAATGACTTCTTAGATGTGCTGCACGACTAAACAGGGATTTCACGAAACGTGATTAAACATAACCCATGGCAACAATATTATTCAAGGTTGATTACAATCGATCATGAGGTTACAGCGCATCAAGGCTTCAAGATCACAAGTGTTTTAGGAGCCAGTTGGCGATACATATTCATACGTTGAAACGTCTTCCTTCAGTGCAGTGTATGTATTGCATGGTTAAATGTTTGTCGCTTGATCTGTCACTGAGTCTCCCTATAGGGGCGGCGAGTGTTTACAGATGTACACCCTTAAAAGGGTTCATGTCAATGACTGCTATCGCTATTGCTGGTGCCTTTAAACCGACTCGCACCAACCGACTTCTTCGTACTCTATTTGCACAACCGACTTCTTCGTACTCTATTTGCACAACCGACTTCTTCGTACTCTATTTGCACAACCGACTTCTTCGTACTCTATTTGCACAACCGACTTCTTCGTACTCTATTTGCACAACCGACTTCTTCGTACTCTATTTGCACAACCGACTTCTTCGTACTCTATTTGCACAACCGACTTCTTCGTACTCTATTTGCACAACCGACTTCTTCGTACTCTATTTGCACAACCGACTTCTTCGTACTCTATTTGCACAACCGACTTCTTCGTACTCTATTTGCACAACCGACTTCTTCGTACTCTATTTGCACAACCGACTTCTTCGTACTCTATTTGCACAACCGACTTCTTCGTACTCTATTTGCACAACCGACTTCTTCGTACTCTATTTGCACAACCGACTTCTTCGTACTCTATTTGCACAACCGACTTCTTCGTACTCTATTTGCACAACCGACTTCTTCGTACTCTATTTGCACAACCGACTTTGCACAACCGACTTTGCACAACCGACTTTGCACAACCGACTTTGCACAACCGACTTTGCACAACCGACTTTGCACAACCGACTTTGCACAACCGACTTTGCACAACCGACTTTGCACAACCGACTTTGCACAACCGACTGTGATAGCCTCATTTTCAACTCAATTTGTATATAATCGGCCGTAACGCCTTCGTATATCACAGTGCCCCGCAGTTGGTGTCTACTTCTTCGTTGCTATTGAGCAACTCTCGGCTACGTGGTGATGGTAAAACTTGGCCACAGAGTTACAAAACCAGGTTGGTTGGTAGGTTTGTTGTTTAACACCGCACTCAGCAATATTACAGCTATATGACGGCGGTCTGTTAAAGATCGAGTCTGGACCAGACAATCCACAACTAACATGAGCATTGATCCACGCAATTGGGATACGATTTCATGCATAAACCGAGTCGACCCGTGAAGATCCGGGGTAGAATAGGTCTTCAGCAACCCATGTTTGTCATAAAAGGCGACTAACGGGATCGGGTTGTCAGGCTCGCCGATTTGGTTGATGCATGTCATCGTATCCCAATTGCGTGGATGAATGCTCACGATGTCAATCACTGGATTGTCTGGTCCAGACTCGGTTATTTACAGACCGCCGTCATATATAGCTGGAATATTGCTGAGTGCGGCGTTAAACACACACACACCACAGAGTCAGCGAGCCTGCCCACCAGATTTCGTGAGTCGCCTCTTACAAAAAGCATGAGTTGCTGAAGATTTCTTACCCCGAACACGGGAACATCTCTTCATACAGCTTGGGTAGACCCTAATATAGAATATGGAGCACCGACCTTTAGAAGCCGTTTCTAATTAACATTTTTGCATATAATGAGCGAGTGAATAAGGTTTTACGCCGCGTTTAGCAATATTCCAGCAATTGTACCCATGTCGGGAATCGAACCCGGGTCTTCGGCGTGACGAGCGAACGCTTTAACCACTAGGCTACCCGACCGCTCCTTTTCATTTAATGATCGACGATGTATTCGGTTTCAAAACAAAGGGGTTGTGGGATAGCCTTGACGTTAAATCGTTCGCTCCTCAAGCCGAAAACCCGGGTTCGATTCGAGACATAGGTACAATGTGTGAAGCCCATTTTCTGGTGTACCCCGCCGTAATATTGCTGGAATACTGCTAAAAGCGGCGTAAAACCATACTCGCTCACTCAACACAGAAACCATTTCATTATCTTCAACCAGAACATCCTCGTCCTTTAAGTACTCACCCCATCACAATTCCGAGCACAGATGGTAAAATTGCATTCAAACTTCATTTGTTCCTCTCCCTCTATGCTGAAAACTTTAAAGTAGGGGCTTCGGGTAATGAGGCCCGTTGTCAAAAATCCCCGGGTCTTTGGCAATACCTGTCCGTCACCGCACCTGACAGGGAAGGCATACATTACTCCTTATCAGATGTTGTCGACCTAGCAACGCCATTTCCTTTTCAAGTTTGTTATTTTGGAGTGATAACGATCATTATCTTTCCGAAAGATTACATCGCAGCAACAAAAACATCCCATGTTCCAAGGGTTACAGAAACAAGCCAACTTATACCCTCGATAAGCTTAACAGAAAACACTGTAAACGAAAATAACATTAGGTTAACATGAGTTCCTTGTCTTGCTTTAAGACGTAACCTGCTCAAGTGGTCAACATTTGTCAACCCTGACATTCCGATTGCGTTCATTTACCTTCCTCGCTCTTGAAAAGCAAAGAAGAACGTACATTCATATGGCCTTAAAACGAAATACGTGTTCGTCTAAATTACCTTTTTGAACATTTGTCATAAAAAAACTAAGTTATTTAGATGAGGACATAAATAATTCCAGACACAAGGGCTCGGTGTCTGGGACATAGTCCACATATTTTACGGGCATTTGGCCGCATTCGGCCACCGTGAAACGTATCCGGTCTGTTAGCATGACAAAGAATTCCACAACATGTGTTGAAGGATGGAGGTATGTGGCAAACTGCATTACAGTCGCGTGGAATACCGCTACACATGCACATGTCAATGCAAGGGGAACAATGCGATGACATTGACGATGCTTAGCGTAATGGCAGGGAAGATGCAGCGCATCTTAGATTCGCTATGACTTTAACGTTCTGTTGATGCTCAACTTCGGGCGAAAGTAAACTTTAAAAACGAAGAAAATAAGACCGCAATCGATCACATGCCTGGTGCACACAAGACATGTGCCAATATGGCTCAGTTTGAAGTCTTGGCCGCTAATGTTTATAACTAGTTATACATTTTCAACATAAGCGCACGTGCTCATAAAATCACTGCTGTACAATCGTTAAGCATAAACAACTGAAGCTGTATGCACAGCAACCTCACATCTCTGAATATCCTTCCGATGAAATACAGCGTTTTGTATGAAACGGCAAATTCGTACATTATTTTTGACAGCCGGATGGTATCTGTTTGCGAGTGAGAATAATTGGAGTGTATTACAATATAGAATCCTTCATTCTGAGCTTAAATGTTAATTTAAATACTTTCGCAGGGAAATATAGGCAACTTAACATTCACAGGAAATATGGCGATAGAGTTACGTGATTCTACCTTTTATGGACGTTTCACCAGTTTCGGTCTATTCAGAACAAGCAGCTGCACCCTGTAGAGTGAGTATGGTTTTACGCCGCTTTTAGCAATATTCCCGCAATATCACGGCGGGGGGACACCAGAAATTGGCTTCACACATTGTACCCATGTGGGGAATCGAACCCGGGTCTTCGGCGTGACGAGCGAACACGTTAACCACTAGGCTACCCGATGCACCCTGTAGAAGGCAGGTAGACCGGTGAATATCCGGGAAAGAATAGGTCTATATGTTTGTCAGAGGCGACTATGCTTGTCGGAAAAGGCGACTAACGGGATCAGGTGGTCAGGCTTGGTCAGGACTTGGTTGATGCATGTAATCGTATCCATATTGCTTAGATCAATACCCCTGCTGTCAGTTACAGGATTGTCGGGTCCAGATGCGATTTACACTCCGCCATCATATAGCTGGAATATTGTTGAGTGCGCCGTTAAAACAAACAAAAGTAGGAATGTTGGCGAGAGGATGCCCATCAGTCGGTAACATTCCAGCTATAAGGTGGTACCAGGCAAACCTGTGGTTGACAACATGAGCAAGCTATGATGCAACCCAATCAGCCCGGACCCGTTGCATAAAGCGATCTTTGCATTACGATTGTCGGAAGTATAGAAGAAAGTAGGACCTGGTGCCAAGATCTGTGTAAACGGCCCGGTCCGACACTCAACCATCAAACCACCCGATGTATTGTTCGTTGTTTAACGCCGCACTCAGCAATATTCCAGCTATATGACGGCGGTCTGTAAATAATCTAATCTGGACCAGATAATCCAGTGATTGCCATCATGAGCATCGATCCACGCAATTGGGATCGATGACATGCATCAACCAAGTCAGTGAGCCTGACCACCCGATCGCCTTTTACGACAAGCATTGTCGCCTTTTACGTAAAGAATAAGTTGCTGAAGACCAATTCTAACCCGGATCTTCACGAGTCCACCCGATGTATACAAGTGGACTCTTGGGGTGCTGAGGACGTATTATACCCCGAAATCCTTCTTGGGAGGAATTGAGGGAGATACTACGACCGGTCTCGATGGTTACGTGGTTTACTGTAACATGATGGATTTAGCCAGTGTGCGACAGACCCATGCAGAGTAATCGCCATTGCATTACAATCAGATATGGTATGTTACATTTGCTAAACTGCATTCAGTTTTGAGATGATCATATAATTGAATTTGCATTGGAAAGAAGTATTCCTAGCGGCATGTCCCAGAGTCACCTGTACCTTCATTCAGTAACCAATCAGAAACATGTGTTGATGTAAGGTATTACAGCAATGTATGCGACATACCCTGCTCGAAGGATTGTGTATTTCTTATTGGTGGCGACGGACACTGCGTCACAGGAGACAGGCTTGATGCCCAGCACGTGTGCCGCACCTGCATGAAACCAAGAAAAGAAAATGAGAGCAAATTTGGAGATACATCTACTGTGTTTGAAATTTCATGTAGCCCAACTGTAGATATCTATTATTTTAATTTGGAACGGAGGCATCTACTCTGCATCATGACTACATCGTGACTACATCGTGACTACATCAAGTTTCAGTACACGTGTATCCCCATTCTACTATGACAAGAGTGCTTTGAAAACTCTTTTGCAACGCGTAACTACAATGGGGACAAAGGTCCGCCATCTCAGAACATTCCAAAAAGGGGGCACAGGTAGTAAAAATATTAAGTTCATCAAATTAACCATAGTTTTGGCTAGTTCAAAACATAGGTTTTCATCTTCCCGAGGCAAGGGAGTTAACTGACTATGAAAGTCCAACTTCCACCCTTGCCGAACCAGGCTTCAATTATGGAGTTACGTTATGGCTGGACTAACGAGTCATGCATAGTCCAATCAAAATCGCGCAATAAAATCGACATTCGGTTCGTAAATTGCCGTGCAGATTTCGTTCGATTGCAGGATTTGCATAGCATGTGTACCGTCAACTCGGCGTCGAATATTTTGCAAATCTTTTCATGTTTTTAATCAAGGTGCTCACGTGATCTGATGCACTTCGATAAGTAATACACGTTTCATTACAATACAGATTGATTATCGATTAGATCGTCTCGACTGGGCGTCGCCATTTTGTTTGAAGCAAATAGAAGGAAATGAGGTTGAATCTGATGGTCAAAAGGGACATAGAAGGAACATAACTCGTAATTAGTACTGGTGGTGCTACGATGTGGCCCAGAAATTCCAGCCAAATTCGGCAAGGGTGAAAAAATGGACTTATTTTGTCAATTAAATCCCTTGCCTCGGGAAGACGGGTTTCCGAAAAGAAGTTTACAATTAACTCTCATAAATTAGTACAGAGACATTTTTTAAAATACATCACAACCTGCTGTCCACTGTTTGGACTCCAAGTTATTTCTTGGAAATCGAATATTCCATTTCCCATTGTAAGGGTGACAGGTAGTAAAAAGTTCCAAGTCAGTCTTGCAGTATGGGGCCTGGCATTGTGTTGAAACAATGTCCCCTGCTGTTGGTTTTGTAAGAACGGAAGCACAACATGCTGCAACACATGAGCAGGGATGTTCACAGATCAAGTGTCATAATCGGAGAAAACCCGAGGCAATGACACGGTCAGCAAGATCTCCCAATTAAGTCGGCTCTTAAAACAATTTCTTTGAAATTTATTCTTCACTAAAATCCCCCCCCCCCCCGGGGATCGGGGTAGGGATAACTCCACCACACTTAATAGGGGTTTGGTGCTGGGAGCCTTTTCCAGGACATCCAGCGTCGTTTTCAGGGGCCAATTATTTCAACACCCCCCACCCCCCACCCCCCACCCCCCAACTTGCCCGGTATATGGTCGTATCACATGTATACTCACAGCTGGCACATTGGGTCGTTGGGCTATTCATTTATTCCATACGTACCATCACTCGTGGCTGTAAGCAGTACCATTCTCTTCAGATGGACATTCTGTCCGCTTAAGTCGGATCCCATTAGGTCAGTCATGTGCAAGGTTATCGTCGATTTAGTGTTTCTTCCATCATGTATTTCGTCAGGCACGGTCAACCTATTACGATCTGCATACATGTGATACAAGACAAACATAGTTAGTGGTTATTTACGCATGTCAGCAATATTCTAGCTATATCATTGCGACGGCCTATCAAACATATGCCGTATAAGGAAAACCAGTGAGATCAGGGTCAAGGATGCTCACTGTTGTGAAACGACAATCAGCCACGTAACCGGGTCAGGGCCCTGTTTTCACAAAGCTCGTAACGCTACGACAATTGTATGTTATTTGTTTGTTGTTTAACGCCGCACTCGGCAATATTCCCGCTCTGACGGCGGTCTGTAAATAATCGAGTCTGGACCAGCCACCCCAGTGATTGTCATCATGAGTATCGATCCATGCGATTGGGATACGATGACATGCATCAAGCAAGTCAGCGAGCCTGACCAACCATCCCGTTAGTTGCCTCTTACGACAAGCACAGTTGCCTTTTACGGCAAGCATGGGTTTCTGAAGACTTATGCTAACCCGGATGTTCAAACGTGGGCGATATAACGAACAAGCTCGGGGTTTGATGAAACAATATAAGCCAAGACATCGAATTTGACAGCCTGGTGAATCTGGTCGCCGGTTTTGACAAACTGAGGAAGCTGGGGAGTTATTCTGACAAGAAATCCCTGCGGGATTGTGCTGAACATACTCGTCGCTGGAGTCCTGGTTGTTACTGTCGTCGTTACCAGGAAGGCAGGTCACCGTGTAGTTCTCTCCCTTTCTGTGGATCGTGTTGCTCGACTCGCCGAAGGACACAAACAGATTCACCACGAACAGGTCTGCGCCTTGTTTTTTCTGTGGGGGGAAATAGAGAGGATAGTTCGGTGATTCGGAAATCATTGGATTCTGACAAGTTTTAAGGAATTGCGTGGCTACCCGGGAAAATAGCGCTTACATACAGTCGATTTTTACTCACAAATGAGAACTAAACCCAAAGCATGTAAAACTCAGTTTCAAATGTTCTTTATATACCAGCACTCCTTGACTTGGGAACAGGTGAAATTTCAAATACATTTTATATATTTAATCGGGTTACAAGCACAACTATAATAAAATATGTTATTGCAAAAAACATCCATTAAATGATATTTACTAAAACATGTTTAAGGCATGTAGCTCAATTAAATCTTTTAAACATAGTACATTCTCTGGGGTAGGAATAGAGGTTTACGAGAATAGACAGCCTAGCGGAACACCCACTGGAAATATGCACGTGTTGTCCTTGGGGGATCCTGGGTAGGACAAACTCAGGGAGTAATGGACTGGGTCTTTGCGTTTAAAGCTGAACTCTCCGTTGTCACACATTGCTTTGGCAGTGATGTCAAAGTCGGCGAGGATGGTGATGGATGCTTCGCTGCTACCGGTATTACCACAGTTGGGTTGCACTGTTCACATGGTCAAAATAATAATTACAAAAATGGGAATATTTGAAATTTTCAATGATGGAAATGCCCTCCCGTCCTTTTGAATAAAAAGAAGCTTTATCGGAGTAAATGGAAGCTATATCGCGTGTACAGCTACCCAGTGAGAGGGAAGAGTTTCAAATGTGGTACAAGTTCAACAAGTACCATCTTTTAACGTATTTTGGTATGACGGGGCCAAGGATCGAACCCCGGAAGTTCCGCTATCCGGGCGGACGCTCTACCATTAGACCACGGAGGCGGCCAGCAGTGGAGAAGAGAAACGGGGAAGTGTTCTAATCAACGCTTCTTTCCAGAGAATATATTTCTGACTGAGAAGTCAATACGCATTAAACGTAAATTATAATACTCCGATGAAGATTATTCATTTTCAGCAAAAATGAATTTTCTATGCATTATCCATGTATTTTGTTGCGAGTCGAATGGAAAGGTTATCAGTCAGAGCCGTGAAGGGGTAAAAGTTTAACGTCACATCGGCATTATTTCAGCCATATAGCGATGAGAAGTTGATATATATACAATTTAGAGCCAGATAAATTACTTCACCCATAATGTCATTTACTGTTTAATGTCTTAGAGCTAGATCTAGTATTTGCAATTGTTGATATAACAGGGCTAAAATAGTCTCATTCAATGGCAGGTCATACGTCTGTGGCCGATTGGCACTTACTATTAATTTACTTGCATTTTATGAACATAAAACCATTACCAGATCATGATTGTATATATTTATATTTACATTTATAAAAACAGAGTGAGTGAGTGAGGTGAGGTGTTTATTTTGGCTACCACACAGTTGCCAAGATTGCTGGGATCTGGTGGTGGACGGATGGGCGAGATGTCAGACATCTTCAGCGTATTCGGAGACCATACCCGACTATTGCCCATTTATTTGCGATAAATGATACAAAACAGTTACTGATAACCGATCCGTAAAACACGAGAAAGCTGCCTTCTGATTGGCTAACGTCAAAAAGGTATGCCTGACGTGACCTGTAAGACGTGTCCTCAGATATTTGTTTAGCCGTAGCAAGAACTAAGATCTGATTTTAATGAGAACATTGCTGTTGTCCCCGCCGTGCTGTTACTTGAATAGATAAAAGCGATGTAAAACTGCGATGTGATTCAACAGGTAATCGTTAGGGGGACTCCCAACTATTAAGTCCTGATTGTCAAGACACCCTCGCAGCTCACGGCTGGAACATGTTTGTCTCAGGCCCTTGAACAAATACTAATTACCTGTCAAAATGTACCCCGTGGGAAATTCCGCTACAATCGAAGCCTAAAAAAGAACGAATACAGACAGATTTACATAATAGAAAAATACGAAAATCTACTGAAAATAAAATATTATAAAGCATTTAAAATATTTCATAGGTTAAAATATTTTCAAAATTTAATTCCAACTCACCACCAAACCAGCAAAGATGAGTGCCGAAACAGCCATACCTACAAAATAATTCATCATTCATGTAAGAAACGTGTTTGTAACAGGATTGTCGGAAATGCTAGAAAAATGCGTTTCTGGCTTCATGTAATAAATGCGAGTCATAGGATAAAAAAAGACCATATGTCAAAATAACGCGTATTGACCTAATATAGCCTATCCAAACTTACATTGTGAATGCCCTTAAAATGTACTTTTACAGGTAAAATGATGATAAGAAAATATTCGTTTGTTGTCATGCCTGTATGAAACGGCCTATAACCTGAGGTGATGACGTCACAGCATCCCGTGCATTGTCCCAGGTGCAAATGTCACCCGAGTTGGGGGTGGTCTCAAACTATTGCTGTTATAGTACTTAATTGACATGTGCGTTGATTGGGTAGCAATTTCGGATATGTAGTGCATTATATTTGCTTCGATACATGATGGAATAGTTAAAGCTATGAAACGGGATGAGTATTGGAAGGTTGAGGTTTTGGAAACAAGTATTTGTTGTTCTGCAACATTGTTATATTCCTGTATGGTCGCCTTCAGACTATTCGTGGTTGGTGCGACAGTATCTTATTCACGGACGTTATATTAACTGGCGTTATCAATGACAATGACACTGGCGTTGTTTAAAAAGGGCAAAAGCCGATATTCCAACCAGTCTACAAACTCATCACCTACTATAATTTCATTATGGACATCAGGTTTATTTTTCGCCTCGAAAACTTGTACACATCCATCAATAAGCCCAATATCATGGGTTGCAGCGTGCAAAACAATCACGCGATTTTACCTTTATCTGATGGTACCATGGATGCTACGATAGCCACACGTAGTCAGTGGAATGATTCATCAAGGTAAATTATCTGGATGTCCTGACTGATAGTTATGAATGGTCCGGAGATAATGTGACCTCATAGACAGGATGGAATATTTTCCCCTGAAAACTGGTCGGCCATCGCCACGCACCGTGTATCGAAATCCCATATCTTGGAGACCGATAGTTAGTGCAGTCCGGGAAACATTAATTGTATCTTTAATTTCGTTCCAAATACTACTACAAGTTAGGGTACACTGTACACCAAACGTTCAATCACTCTGTATCAAAGCTGTCTAATATCCTTTTACGTCCCGCTTTTGTTTTCATCGTAGCGTAGACTTGATCGTATGAATTGAAAACCCCATAGCTTGGGCAATTCGGTAATTCACCTTATCAACATTAATATTGATAAATGGTTTCCATCTATCTCTCTAAAGTGTAATGAACTTGTATACATTTCCTAGTTCACACTCCATGTCGTGTACCATGGCTTTGGCTATGCAAATGTAATGTAACATGCATCATGGGAGCAGTATTGACAAAACTAACGCAGTGTCATTTGTCATTTTAGAAGATGCACATCTAGAATTTTCTCCAAATAATTTGTGTGTGTCGATTAGATGTTTAATGAAGACTACATTATTATAATTATAACGGAGTCACTTGCGCATATTTCTATAGTCCGTTTTAAGACTGCCATAATTGGACTTAGAATAAATGTGAACTTGTTTTCCTCCGAATTTTTAAACTTGTCGAAAGGACTCCTTGCGACTGAAATACTTCAAACCACAGGTAGGTCGATGGGTAGTTACTCGATATTCCAATAACAGTCTTTGAAAAATTATATCCTTTTTGAACTGGCAAAAAACATTTTTCTAGCATTTCCGACAGTCCTTTTTTTAGTCCACACGGCCATATAGTGTTTTGTATGGCCTACATAATATAGTAGAACGATGCATTCAACTGAACGACATATGCCATAGCGAACGTAGACACGAAATAGGAATACATACACGATACTTCGTTAACAAAACGTTTATTGAGATTATTGCCTTTTAAAAATCAACGTGATAAATACCTGTACGCTTCCACCAATGCAACCTGCCTCTGTTCTGTTTGGATGCGAATGTGCCACCTCTCTGAAGCGTGGCGAATTTATACCTGCACGAGTTGCATGGTCTGCACGTGGAATTCGAGATCCTAACGTGACAATGCGGTTTATCGATATCGGGTATTCAACTGTTCGGTCTCCATCAACATTGTGTAATCTTAATGATGTCTCGTTTGGGTTTTGGGTGGGTGTGGTGTTTGGGTGTTGTTTTGGTGGCTGTGCCGATCTCGAGGGAATAAACCGGTCCATCATTTATACATAAATACTGAATTACTATAGATGTTTTATGTGTAGAACATCGCGGGAGTCATTTATGTATGCTGGTGTGTGTGAATATATGAAACACAGAAATATGATGCAGTGCCCGGACGCTTGAAGCGGCAATAAAATATTATCTTTGCGTCAAGTGAGTCTGGAGCGCCTTCGGCATGGATGAGTTTTGTAGTGTGAGATTCAGGTCACAGGATTGTAGAGGTGTGACACGTTGTAGGTGAGGTGAAATGGGGTTTAACGTCGCGTCCAAGATTATTGCACTTATATAGCGACGTGCATGCACGTGTGTGTGTGCCTGCTTGTACTAGTCCGGACTGATGCCGATTTATAGTGCTAGCACACTGAGATACCATGCCGCAGTTTAACATGAATACCTCACTCAGACACAGACTCCGAGACGACCAATCCTTCTTTTAGCCCTTTAATGCCGAGCGCCAGACAGGGTAACAACAAGTACCATATTTTAACGTCTTTTGGTATGACGCGGCCGGGGATCGAACCCCGAACCTTCCGCTCTCCGGACGGACGCTCTACCAATAGACCACGGAGGCGGTCGTTACACGTTGTAACTTAGCGAGTGACGATTGTCTGATGTCGAATCTTGTTGTCTATGTCTACATCAGTGAGTCAACACCAGGTCAACGTCGCTGACACAACTACGAATCAAACAGTTCTGTGTGTGAGGAAAGCGGAAGGGGGTTCGATCCCAAAAGACCTTAAAGCGTTGTTACTCAGCCTGCGCTTGTCATTTAAGGTGTGGGGCGGTCGCTAGCCTAGTGGTTAAAGCGTTCGCTCATCACGCCGAAGACCCGGGTTCGATTCCCGACATGGGTACAATGTGTGAAGCCCATTTCTGGTGTCGCCCGCCGTGATATCGCTGGAATATTGCTAAAAGCGGCATAAAACATACTCGCTCACTCACTCACTCACTCACTCATTTAAGGTGTAAAACAAGGACTAATTGGCTCGGACCCATGGTATCCAAGTGGACTAGCACTATGAAAGCGGCATTAGTCCGAAAAGCCACACGCACTCAATAATCTTGAAAGCGACGCTTAACCCCCTTTAACCTCATCACCAAACACACCTGTCGTACACAATCAGATTAGAACACACTGTAATTAATGTCACCTTATCGTGTGAGGATCGCTTATGACAATTCTGATTATGTTCTAACTATTTTATCATTCTCGTAAAGAGACCCGTGAAGATCCGGGGTTGAATAGCAACCCATGCTTACCGTACAAGGCGACTATGCTTGTTGTAAGAGGCAATTAACGGGATCGGGTGGTCAGGATCGCTGACTTGGTTGATGCATTTCATCGTATCCCATTGCGTGGATAGATGCTCATGATGTCAATCACTGGATTGTGTGGTCCAGACTCGATTATTTACAGACCGCCGTCATATAGCAGGAATATTGCTGAGTGCGGCGTTAAACGACAAACAAACATTATCGCAAAGAAGGAGCCTACCGTGCAAGGTTTGTTTGTTTGTTTGTTTGTTTGTTTGTTTGTTTGTTATTTAACGCCGCACTCAACAATATTCCAGCTTTATGACGGCGGTCAATAAATAATAAAGTCACGACCAGTCAATCTAGTGATTGACATCATGAGCACCGATCTATGCAACTGGGATACGATGACATGCATCAACCAAGTCAGCGAGCGAGTGTGTGTGTGGCTGCTTATGCTTGTCCGATTTTGTCTTGCTAGCCCACTGAGGTACCATGCCGCAGTTTAACATGAATACCCCACTCAGACACAGTAAACAGATTCCGAGCCGACCAGTCCTTGTTTTAGCCCCTTAATGCTCTAGCGCCAGGCAAGGTAACAACAAGTTACATCTTTAAACGCCTTGCGATACGACGCGGCCGGGGTTCGAGCCACCGATTGTCCTACCACTGGATGCGGAGGCGTTAAAAGAGGGTAAAATGACACATGGACGCTTATCCACTCTTATCTGTGAAAACCCACGATTACCGTTATGGCACAGACTAACCGAGGAACAACCAAGACCAACCTGGGATTCGAACTACCAATCATAATTTCTGACACGCCTCCGCAAGACGATAACGGTATTTCACTAACGTGGTCGTTTAATTTCATGCATTGTGTGTACGATTTCGTGACAACAGTGAGCTGACACGAAATATTAACGAAAATATCAGTCGAAAATGGGGTGTGTCATTGTTTACATTTCACCGATGTGACGACCACTTTCGAGTCTCGAAAAAGCTTAAGCAATGTTTTCCTTCACTAAAAGTAACAATGGACGTTATTCTCGTGACGTATACATTGCAAGAGCATTCATGAAAATGCTATGAAAAATATTATAACCACCCGTTGCTCAGATGTCTGATTGTTGAAAACCCTTTGGAGTTAATGTAGATTGGTCAGTAGAATCATCTAAAATTACAATTATTATTAATTTGCTTGAAAGTTACGGATATTTTTTATTTGCATGTGTGTTCCTTCCTAAAAAATGCATTATTTGAATTTTGATAATAAATAATATGTATAATTATAACATGCCACACCATGACGACTGTTACATTTTCATTTTTTTCATCCTGTGAAAAAGAGAAAACACATAGATGTGTATGCCACTGTACCAAATTAATTCAAAATAATTAACATGTTCTTTATTATTATGCCATGCAGATCCGACATTTATACAAGCACAAACATAGTTTTAAAAAACAATATATTTGATTTAATTAATTATTTTTCCAAAATTATTAGATCTATTTATGATTAATTTCATTGTGTAATAAGAAAACAAATGCCAAATAAATGGCTTTTCATCTCAATAAAATCCAAAGGCCAAATGTCAGAACCAATGACAGACCCTATCATTAAATACCGTTATTACGGATCAAAAGAGTGTTTGGTTTTTTCTAGTTATTATACTGGGCGTTCAATAACTCCACTAAACCCACCATTTTACAATGGGAGAAAACCAGACTGGATAGTGTACATGATATTTCACATTTCCGTGAAAACCTCACTCCGCCACCGTGAACATTCACAACCTGTGTCCGCGTAGATCGATGCTCATGATGTCAATCACTGGATTGTCTGGTCCATACTCGATTATTTACAGACCGTCGTCATAGGGCTGGAATATTACTGAGTGCGGCGTTAAACAACAAACAAACAAACAAAACAAACTAACATTGAAGTCATAGTTTCATGTCGATGTTCAGTGTGTTGTGGGGGCGGTCGGGTAGCCTAGTGGTTAAAGCGTTCGCTCGTCACGCCGAAGACCCGGGTTCGATTCCCGACATGGGTACAATGTGTGAAGCCCATTTCTGGTGCCCCCCGCCGTGATATTGCTGGAATATTGCTAAAAGCGGCGTAAAACCATACTCACTCACTCACTCAGTGTGTTGTGGAGGAAATTTTAGAAATAAATGTCATGTTTTATCAACTTGTAGATGAAGGGATATTCTCACCTATACTGCTAGTACAACAACTTATAACTTTTCGAAACGCTTTTTCAAATTGAATGTTGCATTATCTTTGCATTAAAAGCAATAGCTGGTAAGTGAACTTATGCCTTAACGTCATTCATTACGGAGAAGAATGGGAGAATGCCTGGGCCCGTTCCACAAATCTATCGTAGCTCTACGACTGTCGTAAGTCTATTTTGCACTATGGAAATTTAACCA
This sequence comes from Haliotis cracherodii, assembly GCF_022045235.1. Taxonomy (NCBI): domain Eukaryota; kingdom Metazoa; phylum Mollusca; class Gastropoda; order Lepetellida; family Haliotidae; genus Haliotis; species Haliotis cracherodii. The sequence continues at coordinate 36,647,416 of NW_027266308.1, forward strand.
CTAGGCTACCTGACCGCCCCAAACATTGATACAAGCTTTTAAACATTTGTTTGATAATTACATTATGCTACATGACATCTTTTGATCTGTTGCACGTGTGAATTGTCTTATAATTACACCTGAGTGCTAAATGTGTTGCCATGGAAATCTACTGTACACATGATTGCTATCTCTGGAATACAGCTCTCGTTTACCACAAATAAACAGACATGTTGGTCAGTAACCAGATCAATCTGATATTACAGAAGGTATTAGGAAATATTTGTCGAATTGTGGTTGCAACCAAATGTCACCATTGACGACAATAATATCTATTTCAGAAGCTGTGTACACCATGTCGACTACAGTTGTCAATAGCAGTGACAATGATTGTCAATTTCAACACTGAGGTCACTTATGGCTTAAACAGTTGGTTTATCTGTTGGCCGAACAACGCTGCGGAGGTCTGGTGAGAATCAATGTAATCCAGCATCTTGAGGTCATGTGGTCAGATGAAACGGATCAGATCTTCCTGCATCACGTCTTGTTATTGATCTGCACACAAAAATTAGAATTGAATGCGAGTTGTTATTCTGGTGCAAACAGTTGATGTTTGATTGTTGCAGGAGAAAAAAACAAAATTGATGTTGAAGATATTCATGCTCGAAAGTATCGCAATCTGGTTTTGGATTTGATTTAGCCCCAAACCAGTTAAAAGATGTTTTCCACAGCAATAAATAGCGAATGATTTAGGTTAAAACGGACCCTTGATCAAATGTCACGTTCGAAACCCCTAAAATAACTAAAACATTGTGCGTGGGAAGATCTGCTTACGTGTGCTTTTCACTCCGAGTACTGTTTTCAAATAATTGTGATTTTTAAATCAACTTTTACATCCTATTCTACCAACATCTCGTGTGCATATCAAATTGCACACAATTGATAGTCGTCATGACGAGAAAACCAACTCAGATTGGGTCTATTTAAAGCGCATTACACTTGCCCCATTTGCCACAAAAGGTCACGTAAACATGATGAGTATTGACGATTTTATTAAATCTCGCCACCTTCACCATGTTATCCATCACCTTTCACACATACACAGCGTCCATGACAGGCAGCTACACTTCAGAACTACTTTCAAGAGAAAAATGAGACCACGTCTGTCGTCATCTCCCAACGGCTAACCAAAGGCGGTGCGTCCAAGATATGTTCAATACAATATCCGCCGTGCCTCCCGAAGGAATGTTGGTGTCACTAAGCCGCATTGTAGCTGTAAAAGGTTACATATATTACACTTGATCTTCCTCTCTCGGCAATTTCCGGCTAGATGTGAGATTCTTACGCCATTGTTCTAAGGCCTTCCGGTCTCTCTTGTCAGCATGCGTGTGAGGTGACATTATGTCGTTACGTGTGCTGGACCTGGGAAATTGAATAGGCAAAATTGCGCTGGTGACATTGTTTGAACTTCTTTTTCTTTGTTCGTGTATCCGTTGTGTGTGTTGTATAATATATAAATAAAGGTTATATGAATTTCTGAGTGTATATTATGTCACATAACATTTTTTCGATATTTGCTGCTGGATAAAACTATTTTGGTGGAGTCGAATTGAATATACTAAAATTATCGCAGATAATAATAAATATTACAAAAGTAACTGTGAATATTACAAATAATATCACATTTGTAAGGTCTCTATTGGGGTACGGGGTAGAGTTTAAGGCGTCGTAGTTCGATGTATAGAGCCAAATGGTCGTGGGTGCAAATCCGCTCCGAATAGGATCCTCAGATTCCCATGTCTATACCCGTGTTTGCTGTCCACGTCTGTGACCTCCTCTGTGGTCTAGCGGAAGGTCCGGGGTTCGATCCCCAGGCGTACTTATTGTTTCCCTGTCTGGCGATCGGCCTTAAGGGGCTAAAGCAAGGACTGTTCGGCTTGGAGTCAGTATACTGTGTCTGAGTGGGGTATTCATGTTAAACTGCGGCATGGTATCTCAGTAGGCTAGCACTATAAATCGGCATCAGTCCGAACTAGTACAAGCAGCCAGCCACACACACACACACACACACACACACACACACACACACACACACACACACACACACACACACACACACGTGCAGGCACGTCGCTATATAAGTGCAATAATCTTGGACGCGGCGTTAAACCCAATTTCACGTCATCTCAGGTGTCCGTTCTGATATGACCGAACATTTTGAGTGGAATCATGGATTCAAGTTTAACGAGCTCTTCACAGCCACTGAAACACTCGTGTTCGAGGTAGAGTACAAAGAAAACATAAAGGTTACAGTATAGTCAAAACTGATATCAAGGCATCAAGTCATCTGAGATCTTACTGTTGAAGTTTGGTGCATGGGTGGCCCAGTCGTCTCGTGAGTGAGTTGGGTTTATCGCCGCTTTGAACAGTATTCCAGTTATATCACGACGTGTCAGCTTGATGTGTGAGGAAAACTCGAAAATTGCAGGTCTTAAACTTTTACCACTTCATTGTGAGTGGATGAGTTTGGTGTAACGCCGCTTTTAACAGTATACCAGTTGCATCCTGGCGTGTCAGCTTAAAGTGGGAGGAAAGCCCGATGTGACGCACGTCTCTGACGTTTACCACTGGGAAGGATGTTGACAAACCCAGAACCATAATCGGTGCGAATCAGGATTCGAACGCGCAATCACAGGTTTCTGGCGTTCTCAAGAGACGCCCCTTTAGACAACTCTGGTCCGTTTGTGACCTTCAACCGATATGGAGAACACGTGACTGTTAATATATTATGCTAATGGAACGCATATTCCAAATCGGTACCTGAGCTTCATTTAATTATCGTATTTTTATAGCATTGGATAATCATTATGTTTGGCCTGTTCCTGATCAACCACTGGACGATAGTGTGTGAGTGAGCTATGACAAATATTTCAGTCATATCACGGTGTCTCGGCATAACGTGGGAAGAAAGAAGGGATGTAGGTCTCCGACGTTTACCATTTCGGTGCAACCTACTTGCACGGGTATGGTGCTGACAAACCTGGAAACATAATCGGGGCGAACCGGGATTGATACCACAATCATAAGTTTCTGGCGTGTTCATGGGACGCACAGCAAATTGCGGCGCCCTGGAGGACGGGGCCATCCGTGCCCCCTTCAGTCGTCTAAAGCGCCGTAATTTTCTGTGCATGCCAGACACTCCGGGTTACAAGGATTATGATTCTAGGTCTGGGACATGCGGCACTTCGGGCTTCCCTCCCACATCAAAGCTGACACGCCGTGATATAATTGAAATACTTTTCAAACCGACATGAAGAACAATTAACTCACTCATTGATGTTTGGTTCGTGTGTTTCGTCAGTGGGGGAGATAAGGTAAGTTACGTATGGTTCCCGTAGCTGCTTAAAGTATTCTATCGAATCTGAGTAATCCAGTGATTCAGGAAGCCAAGTCCTCGTGGTACGACCACACATCAGACCAGCCAGGTTTCTCCCCGTCGTCTTCGAAGTAATGATGTTCGTTTCTCTTGGAACGTCACGAAGTAATTGGTCAAGATACACACATAAAGTGACATTCAGCTTGATATTGCGATTCTACTGTTGAGAACTCACCTACTATTGAAGTACGATCGCCTCAGCACTAAAACCGCTTTGAGATATAGGAGCTGGAACCCTACTGAACTATTGATGGAGTAGTAAACGCGGCATAAAACCAAAAGCTAACTCACTCACTCACATCCCACCCCCTCATGTCCAACCAGCACAAAGCCTTCCGATTAATACACTGATTGGAGTCGCTGGCCGACCGCTAGAAATCTGAACGATCTGAATAAGACTCTGCTATCAATACATGGCCTAGTTTTTTTTCGTATAATGCCTTCAACTTCAACTACTGTTACAAATAAGTCAATGGGGTAACCTCATCAAGAGACACATATACAGTGTATCCCGCTACAGCGCACCTGTGGGTCGTCTCGCTGGCCAGAACTGGTCTGACTCCCAGATCAATGCCATTGTTCCCTCTGACCATGATCAGTCCATGTGATTAATATCCGAGGAGGCCAGAGGACGCTGGTGAAATTGACATCGATCCCTTGGGCCTGGGAACGGGAGCACTAAAGGTGTTAAACTACACACCAGAGTATTACTGACACTGCCAGGATGTACCTTTTGATTTCCGTCTGATTCGAATGAGCTTGTTCGCTGATTTATTACGTTACGCTTAACGTCTTAACACTAGGTTCGTTCATTGCGTTATATTCAGCAGTATAAGTGACGCTAAATAAAAGTGCCGATAGGTATTAACCACATAACCCGATATCCAGGAACGTTTTTCAGTAATGCTCTTCGAGAAATACAAACTTTTGTCTCACGTTGATTCACGCCCACTGTTTCATTTTGTTTTTAAGGATTCAGCAAGTCTTTGTCGCTAATGATGAAGATATCATCCTTTGCTTTCGATTTGTTTGTTTGTTGTTTTACGCCGCACTGAGCAAATACCAGCTATATGATGGCGGTCAGTAAATAACGGAACACTCCAGTAAGGGACATCATGAGCATCGATCTACTTATTTGGGATACGAGGCCGATGCATCAACTAACCCTATTCTGTTAGGCACCTCTTGCTGAAGACCAATTCTAAACTGATTTGATGTCGCAGTGTGTGTCATCGTTGCAAGACAACATTCGCTTTAAAATCAGAATGAATATAGATGAAGCATAATCGCCACCAAGTGGGTATCGGTGCCTACAACATGTCACGAGGCCACGGGAGAACAGGTCGTCAACGCGCAGGCAGGCCAGAAACCTGTGATCGTGGGTTCGTGTCCCGGTTCGCCATGTTTATGTTTTTAGGTTTGTCAGTACTTTGAATATTGTTCAAATCGGCATTAAGCTCACTCACTCACTCAGTCACTATGTAATATCATTAGTGTTTGGTTGGTGGAATCAGGCTGGGGATGTTCTTGGAGAACGCGTTTGTTGATGACTCACTCACTCACCCACTCACTCACTCACTCACTGAGGACAACCGTATTCATTTTTTAATCATGCCAAATATATATGATTGTTACCATTAATTATTGATAAATTCTGAACCATTCTGAATATTAATCTTAAATTTGTGATATTTTCAGCCTCTATGTAATATCATCAATGTTTGGTAGGTAGGAATCAGACTGGGGATGTTCTTGGAGAACGAGTTTGTTTGATATCTCACTCATTCACTCACTCTTTCACTCCCTCCCTCACTCACTCACTCACTCATGCTACACCTGACACGATAAGCGGAGCGGGTTTTAGCCTTGATTTGAAAGCTGAATGTCACCCAGTAGGGCTTTTTGACAGAAGACGATTGTTTCAAAGTACATGACACCTATTGGGACGACAATGCTGCCCATTATATATTTTGCTCACGTGTCTCTACAGTTTGCAGACAAAACACGACTCTGGCTATACGATTTAGTACTACTTTTGAATACGTGAAGTGGTAAACGTCGGAGACATGCATCACTTCGGCTATTTGTCGGCTGTTTGCCCCTCATGTATGGTAAAGTTTATTCACCAATTCACCAATGATCCATTGGGACATATAATCTGTAATCCCTCGTACAATTTTATTCTCGAAACTGGCTCCCATCGTCTTGGACATAAGAGCTGTAGACTAAAATTGTCTTATTGAGAATGAATATCGTTGCAGTCAGATGATGTGGCTCATACGTACGAGACATAACCCTTGTCTTTAACGTGGGCAATGTACTGTGATGCAGCTGTAGATAGCATTGTAAGCTTCTTTATAGTGATTTCCAGTGGCAGCAAGTGATCGAAGCGCTGGTAGAATGTCGAGGTGGTCTCTGCTGATTAGAGTGAGTGTAAATTGGAGTTTCGGGATGCGACAGGTTCCAGAAGGCCGACTGTGCCTATACACAACGGCGATTCCAACCTTTTACAACCCGACCACTTGCCAAGTGCGGATAGGATAACCATCTGTAAACTGTAAATTCCTGCCAGTCTCAAACCCTATTCCGAATTTAACAACTGAGGCCTGTTTCGAGACATTCGACAGTGACAATTTGACATAAACTGACGTCCAAAAGAAACTTTACCAGAGTTTGAAATCACTCTTGCTCAAAAACAACAAAACATACATGCATGAAGTAAAGTGTATTTAGAGGATCAATATATCAACATAATCAACACTGAAAATGACAATCATACCGCGACCGAGAATGACGTCAGAGCCCCCGAAAGTACATAAACAATCGCTCACGTTCAATAACAAGTCATTAGTAGCGTGTGTGACCACCAAATGCCTCAATACACGCAAAAACTCTTCGACACACAGAAAAAGTCAGTCGTCTGATGAGGTCACGTGGGATTTGACGCCATTCTTCTTGGAGGGCCAAGATCAGTTCTTGCCGGTTGGCTGTAGAGTGTGGTCGTTGTCAGCCCTCAACATACAGAATCGACTTTCGTCAGTGAAGACAACCCTCTGCCAGTCACGTCGTTGCCAACGTCGTACAGTCCGGGCCCATCTCAATCGCAGACGACGGTGTTGCGCTGTCAATAGCTGTCCTCTGTATGGTCTAAAAGCCCTGATTCCATGAGCCCTGATTCTCCTGGCCACTGTCTGTCGACTAACCCTGTGACCTATAGCTAAGGCATTTGTCGTCGATGACGTCACTGTCAGGAAGCGATTTCGGAGGTGCAAGGTACGCAAGTACCGGTCATCATGGGGCGTGGTCACCCTGGGTCGGCCTATTCTTGGCCTGCCAGCGGTCCGTCCTGTCTGTCTGTAACGTTGTATCAGGTTGGTAACGGCAACACGGGAGGAACCGAAGGTTCGTGCAATATGGGCGTGGGTGGATCCCATCTGTACCATACCCAAGGCTCGTTCACGTTGTTCGAGTGTGCGTCGTGGCATTTCTTTTGTGTTTTTTTATCACTGTGGATGTCTGACTTGCCGTTGCAATCGTTTTATACCCTTACCCGCACGTGCATTTGCAGGTGTCCGTGGTGCACGTGTTTTTCACATTTCACTGTCGTCGATGACATCACTGTCAGGAAGCGATTTCGGAGGTGCAAGGTACGCAAGTACCGGTCATCATGGGGCGTGGTCACCCTGGGTCTGCCTAGGCCTGTTCTTGGCCTTTCCAGCGGTCCGTCCTGTCTGTCTGTAACGTTGTATCAAGTTGGTAACGGCAACACGGGAGGAACCGAAGGTTCGTGCAATATGGGCGTGGGTGGATCCCATCTGTACCATACCCAAGGCTCGTTCACGTTGTTCGACTGTGCGTACTGCAGCATGTATTATCTTTTAAATTTAAAAATGCCATTACTGTAATGTCAGCTTGAGTCGTCATTTCAATCAGAGTTACAGGAAACCAATTGAGTAATGGCACAGCCAGATGGTGCCTGGTGTCTCATGTTGAATAGACACATATGATCCGGTCAGTAAAAAAACAAACTTACAGGCTAATCTCCTTTTGAGAACCAAACAAATACCGCTCAATCTGCAGTATATCCTACCTCATGAAGATCACATGACGATTTTCAAAGACTCACTGTATAAGCATGTTTTACAATGTTCTTAACGTGCACTTCATTCTAATTACTCTCTTCAAAACTGCCTCAGGTAGAATATCCACTAATCTAAGGGAGCAGCCATTTTGTTTTCAAGGGGAGTGGTTTGAGATCAGCGTTTTTTTTACCAAGTTTAGGAGCTCAATTACTTTGTCCAGCATAAGCAGGAGCTTTATTTACTTCTTATATAAATATAAATAAAGAACTTCATTATATACTTGAGTGTGAAAGACTGAGTTTTCTTAAGTTTAGAAAACTAATATTTTCATTGCGTAGCAACTCGTGAAAATATCTCCTTTCGACCGTCATGAGAAGAGAGAAACGTGATATTTCACGTGAAATATGTCAAATAAGGGAGATAATTGACGGGGATGTAACTTTTGTGAGACAAGAGTCTAGAAAACATCTCGTTTCCATTGTCCCTCGATGAGAGAACATGACACGCCACTCGTGAAAATACCCCCACTCCTCGAAAATCAAATGCTTCCTCCCTAACGCTCAGTAATCCGCCAGCCGTACAATCTAGTCTCTGCAGTGAATGAGGTTTCCATATTGGACCACTTCTATATGTTCGTGTAGAATTTATGTACAATTACTGGATTTTTTAACTTCTGAAAGTACAGGAGATTATTTGAATGCCCCGAGTTGATGTCCCGAGATTCAATTTTTATATGTTTCTGCGGTCAGTTCTTGACCATTTTAATACACCGTCGGACACATTTATGTGTAGTTCAGCCGGACGGAAAGTGAGGTCATATCCACCTTCCCGAGGCAAGAGAGTTAACTGACTTTAAAAGCCCAGGTTCCACCCTTGCCGAACTAGGCTGGAATTACTGGTCCGATCGTAGCGCCACTAGTGGCTTTTACCAATTATGTCCCTTCTAAGCCTCTCCTTTGGACCAATCATATGCCACCTCTTGTATCACTTCCGTTTGCTTCACACAAAATGGTGGCGCCAGGTCAGGACGATCTGATCGATAATCAAGATCTATATTGTGATAAAACGGGTCTAACTACGCGAAATGCATCAAATCATGAAAAGATTTGGAAAATATCTGCTGACAACGAGTTGGCGGTGCACATGCTTTGCAAATCCTGCAATCTACCGAAATCTGCACGACAGTTTACGAACCGGATTTCGATTTCGGTGCGCGATTTTGATTGGACTATGCATAGACTCGTTAGTCCAGCCAAAATCTAACTCCATAATACCGGCCTAGTTCGGAAATGGTGGAAACTGGACTTTTGTAGTCAGTTAACTCTCTTGCCTCGGGAAGATGGGTCATATCATGGCCTGTGTGTCTGTCATCCGTCGCTCCTTACAGTCTCCTCTTCTGGCCGATGGATGCAGCAGGCGTGTTCTTGACACCAACGTAATACATCTTTCTGTGATAAACAAGTCACTTTCATTTTCGTCTGACGAATCCCAACACTATATTTAACCTCTTCTAAGAAAACGAGCTTTTCAGAAAACTGAACGTGTATATGACTGTCAATACACACTGGTACTTCGATACGTACATCTCTTCAAAGCATCATGATCAAAATGTTGCAAATGCTACTCTCCTCCTCACATCTTGGAATTTTCTGAAAAGGTTATAACGGTATTGACCACCATGCGAATATGCAAGCTTGAAGATGGCATAAGAATTGAAAGTCAAACTTGTTTTGAAAAATTAAAAGTGACCAAAGTTAAAGACCAGGTACATTTCTAGAATCCTTCTCTGAAAATGCACAGGCTGTGAAATATTACACGTTGAGTTGTTGCAGACAAAACAGGAATTTACCTGAGACCAATGGTCAGCAGCTACAGCAATGCAAGACAAGAGATATTTAACGTCATGCGTGTAATTGATGAAGAACCACGTGTGTGTTATGTTGGTTTTTTTCTTTGTTGCTTAAATTCCTTCTTAACCAAACTCTCAGATTTACATAAATTGCTATCTTACTTGTCCGGTAATGAGAGCATTATTGGGCATAGTTTTGTAAAATAATTCTATTCATGATCTTTAAAAACAAATCAGCCTCATTGGTATTGGTATTGCATTGACTTGCATACATGCATTATATCTGTTGAATTTTGCGTTTAAGAACAATATGAAACAGTTGACCATGAAGAGTATATAACAAGAAAATGTATCTTTCTTCAGGCACGATCATTGAAACATAACAAAATAATAAATAATAACAAAGTCAATAGTTATGTATTATTGTATTAACAATACCTTAGGGGTTGGATATTTGTCGTTTTAAGCAGTTGATGTGAAAGTTATACATTGAGAATATTACCAATGAGCCCCATCGACAGGGCTCTACTTACAGAGCATTTGTAAATATACACATGTTTGTTTGGCAATCAAATGCAGAATACGGGTAATGTTTAAAAGTTAACTGCATGCATTAGGATGCATTGTTGTTGTTTTTTGCGTTTTTCGACTAATGCCGATTATATAGCGCTAGCCCACTGAGATAGCATGCCACAGTTTAACATAGATGCGCCACTCAGACACGGTATACTGAGACCCCGAACCGATCAGTCCTTGTTTTACCTCCTTAATGCCAAGCACAAGGCAGAATAACAACAAGCACCATCTTCTAACGTCTTTTGGTATGAAGCCGCCGGCAGGGATCGAACCCCCGACCTCTACCACATGATCAAGGAGGCGGTGGCGGTGCCACGGAGTTATTCCAGCAGCCTGCCCGGCAAGCCAGTGGACAACTAAGTCACACACTTCAACCATCAGGTCTTCAGTCGACACGTGCGAGGTGCATGGGGCCTGTTCCCCACAGCGTATCAGCCCAGTAGATTACACATTTAGATCTAATCGATAGCAGACAACGGTGACTCAATCTGCACATGGGACAGGGAGATAGACCAGCGAAAACAGGGACAACATGAACAGAGATGTTAACATTACCAGACCATCTAACCTTATCTACTGCAGGCATTGCAACACTTCTTACGTTGTGTACAATAATGTTCACACTGTGATCAAAGTCACTTAATCGCCACAGAACAGAATAAAGTTCATTTATTCATTTGCTCATTCAATCTTTTATTTTTGTTTTTATTTAAACAAGCTTACCTGGACTCATTATTAAATGAGTAACATTTATTAGTATTTATACTGAGAAAAAAGAGCAATAGTCAGATTATCTACTGATTAAAATGAAAAATGCAGCAAAGAGAGTTTGGGTGATCCTGGCACAGTCCGGCTGGTTAGGCTCACCATCAGCTCAGGGCTCTTGACCCCTCTACACGCAGCCCAGACAGCGAATGGGACTTCTCCCAGGAAGCGCTGCATAGTCAAAACCACCAAAAACTTTTCGGAGAATGCGAAGACTCCCCAAAACTGCAGCCTACTGCATTACACAGACTGTCAGAAGGGCTGTATTCCTGGTAGCAAACCCGGGTACTCTCCCAATGTCAGTCAACAGATTGGGAGGTACCAAACCTAAGGCACCGAGAACAATAGGGAGTAGGTACTTGGTACTTGGGATGCAAGCGTGACATGTCGAAAGCGAGGTCCGCATATTTGCCATGTTTTTCCTCAATCTTGTCAATCACATTACTGTCAAAGGGGACAGAATATTCAATTATATAAATGATTTCATTGGATTTCTTAAAAAGATCGGGTTTGTTGGCCTGGATACGTCTGAGGCTGTAAATGGGCCTATTCCAAAGAATTTTGCATTGATCATTTTCCAAGACGGCCTCTACATATTCCGGGTCGTACCATGGATGGACCTCTGTGTCAAAACCACAAGCATGGCGAAGACGGTAATAAAACGACCGAGCTACACCATCATGTCGTTTAAGATACTGTGTTTGTGCCAAAGCTGGGCATCCACTGACAATGTGTTGGACAGTCTCATTAAATTCATAACATAATCTACATTAATTTTCATATTTACATTTTGATGCCAAATCACACACTGACGGTTTCGAGTTGGAAGTTAATGGTCCTGAGCAGCAAACAGAAAGCCTTCTGTTTTACTTTTCAGGCCAGACGACTTCATCCTAGCAAAGGACTCTGCAGGAATGCTGATCCTCTCAACACACTGCACAATCATGCATTCGATGCAGTAGTCGTTCAGATAGCTTAAAGCTTCTCCTTGAAAAACTGAGTCTGGGCCAACTTGATATAGCGCTTATTATTATTATTAGAAACATGTACAGATTTTGTTATCGAATTTTACAAACTGCAAACATACAAACATCTACATTTTTTCTCATCGCCTCTGGGGATTGTGTCGTTTCTCTGCACCTGAGGCAGTGATTCATTATATGGTCTTGGAGGTTTAATTACCTGTCGGTCGTAACTGTGAGCGTAATTATTTTTTTATATGTTGCATCAATGTATTTTTGGTGGCAGACAATTTCTATTTTTTTACAGCCTAAAGCATATTTAATTTTTTCAAGCATTTTCAGATACAATGTATTTCTGTATTTTCAATAATCCCAAAACGTATTTAGTAACTGCATTAAGTACTTAAGCTGAAGACCGCCTCCGTGGTTTAGTGGTAGAGCGTCTGCCCGGAGAGCGGAAGGTCCGGGGTTCGCTACCCGGCCGCGTCATACCAAAAGTCGTTAAAAGATGGTACTTGTTGTTACCCTGTCTGGCGCTCGGCATTAAAGGGGTAAAACAAGGACTGGTCGACTCGGAGTCAGTATACTGTGTCCGAATGGGATATTCATGTTAAACTGCGGCATGGTATCTCAGTGGGCTAGCACTATAAATCAGTCCGGACTAGTACAAGCAGCCACACACACACGTGCATGCATGTCGCTATATAAGTGCAATAATCTTGCTGAGTCAATAATACCCACAGTTCGGTACTTTTCAACAATCGTTGCATGGCTTTACCCTTGTGCGTCTGTCATTGTACCATTGTCTAATCGAGAGGTTCAGGTCAGTTGAACACTTAAGTACGTCCAAAATTGTAGTTCCAGGTAAGTAACTTTGATACACACTAGCAGAGAAGCATAAACTAATCTGTTTGAACACCTATGCACGTGCACTTTCTGTTATAAGACAGGTGATTCGTATCTGGTGTAAATATTTTAACTGATTTTCGGCGTTGATTGCACCACAAAGTTTAATATTTCTAAAGTAAAGCAGATGTAAAAACAATAATTACTGCTGACGTATCACAGAAAGTTTCCTGAAAGTATAATACATCATATTATGAAATAATAATCAATATAACTGCCATATTACGTTCTGATATCGGTGACTAATCACCTTACGCGATAGAACTTTGCAACACTTCACTTCAGACAAAGGTATCGAGCGTTCAATCATGGCAAAAAAGCGGTGAAATTAATGTGAACGGATTACTGAAAATGATGACACCAGGTGTTCGCGTAAAGAGTAAGCATCTCCTGTCCTGCCTGCAGCACCGGCAACTCATACAAATTTGCATTAAAAAGTAAGTGTGTGTTTGTTACCACGCACCGCACAGCAGTACTCCTGCAGTGACACGGAATGTGAACAGTCATTGATATTGCCTCTGCACGTCCAAACCAGGTTCAAAAGTAACTTCCGACCATAATGCATTTTGGGCTAGTCACGTGACCCCATTTGAAAATCATACCTCGTGTTAAAGATATATGGAAAGTACTTGTAAATGTGCATTCGACAGTATCACTGAAATACATTCAAAAACTCATACTCACCCACAATAATCACATAATAGCCATTTGGAGTTATCAGTGGAAAAGCAGACCCTGGGCAGTAATATAAATACAGTGGCGGGGGTGGGGGGGATGGGGGAGGTTAAATGGGACATAGAGTAAAAAATGTCCACACGCATATATTAAATTTGACCCAGGTGTCCACAAAACCTTACTTCAAATTCCAAATGCATTTTTGAGATCCTCATGGTATTACCTCTGTGACTGTTTACCAGAAACACGTGTCCCGGACCATGTCAACTGATTCATCTGGGTATTTTCAATACGACCCAAATTCGACAAACCCCATGCTGTCTTAAGGATATAACAACATTTTATATAAACTTCTTTTCTTTTTTCTTTTTTGGGGGGGTGTGGGGGAGGGGTGTGGGGTGTTATTTGAAACATATCCCAGATCTTGTTACGCAAGCTCCACCTATCCTTGCGCTGAAATTTCTCATGAAACTAATAATCATTCTTTCAGTGTTGAAACAAAAAGCAGTTCCGTTAATTACAAGTGTCCATAACTCTGCATTCAAGAAAATGCAGGCATGGATAATTGACAACCAACTCTCGAACAATAGCGTGACGTCACAGATGTGTTAAAGTAGCTATATTCATAAGGCTTTGCTTTAATTAAAGCTCTACGGGAAAGCCACAGCATCTCTTGGGAAGGCTCAGTGACTACTTAGAACGACATCGTGAACCCGTGCTAACTTCGCTCCTCATAACTATTTGAGCAGAAAATCTAGAAACGGTCACGACCTGGTTGTAATCACAGTTTTTATATACCCCACTTTGATATACCGTATACTTGGAAGGATATACTTATCTTTATTTCAAATTAGCAGAACTGCCATTAACAAAAGGTCAAAATTTAACCTATTTCAGCTCCCTTCACAATGATCACATTGTCCAAACAGCGATGTTCACATGATGTTAAATATCTTACAGAACACAATTATGTTTTCGAGTTTTCGTTTAGCGTAAATTCAATCAGTGTTGCAGAAAGGTAATATAACCTTGAATATTGAAAACAACGATGAAGTCATTATGTCTTAATAGGTTTGTGTCGTCCGCAGACGCCCAGCATGTCCAATGTGGTATGGACAGTTTAATCCATCACTGCAATGGTATTCATGTCCACGAATTTAACGATAAATCTCCTCTCTCCTGGATGGACCATTGTCGTTGTTGGGGACGTTGAATGGCAGCCATCTGGTAAAGCCACCGCTAGATTAATCAAGCCTCTCTTAATGTGTTCTCATAGTTTGGGGTGAGTGAGATAGTTTGGCATATCGTCGCTTTAAAAAGTATTTCAGTTATGACGGCGTGTCAGCTTGATGAGTGTCGAAAGCCCGTAGTGATGCACGTTTACCACTTGGTGAAACCCACGAATACGATGATGGTGAAAAACATGAGATAATAATAAGTACGAAATTGGGATTAGAACCCATGATCGGCGGATCTTGCAAGCCCAATGGACCTACCTCTGCCACTCTGGAAGACAATATTCCGCGATGCCATTAAGTCTAGTTTAATGATGTCATTATTATAATATATGATGTTACAATGTGAAAAACATCGTACAACCCTTGAGTTCACTGTACCCCCGTTAAAATGCTATGTAAATGCCTCATACATTATATCACAAACTGAATGTGTTTGTAAATTATTCCCACCAAATGGTTTAAACATGTTTTTGATACGTCCTTGAGATTTTAACCTTTCATATCAACAGTACATGTCAGAAGAAATATTTCTAGTCACAAGCTCCATCGTAAGGACAATAGTTATTGTTTCCAATTTATTCCTATGAGTTAGTCCAATCGACAGAAGTCCTACAACAAGTCATCCTTTTTCGTTTTAATGGAAATTCCATTTGTATCTGAACGGAGATTAAAGCATTCAGATGAAATTAATCATGAGCTCATTAATCAACCCGTCTTAAAACTTTGTGCTCATTTAACAAACATATTCCGTAGATTAGCCTTTTTTAATCCCTCTCATTATGCTTCAGTAGATCACATGGGCAGCACATCTTAGAGCTAATAAACAAAAACATGGCGATCGAAACTTTGTAATCAAAATACCATGTTGGTTATCACGCTGATTGAGACAAACTTGATGGCTCTTGACAGCTGGTTGTAGTGTTCAATACCAAGCACGAAATAAAATGGAAGGCTAGG
Source organism: Haliotis cracherodii (assembly GCF_022045235.1). NCBI lineage: Eukaryota > Metazoa > Mollusca > Gastropoda > Lepetellida > Haliotidae > Haliotis > Haliotis cracherodii. The sequence goes on from NW_027266308.1 coordinate 36,662,841, forward strand.
CGCTAATGTATTGACAAGAGGAATGTTAACAAACACTCGAATCGTGCATGTATCAGGTCGAAATGCGAAGGAACCTGTGACAGAGTGGAAATTTCTAATATTTCTAGAACAGGTCTTACAATCTATAAACATATGCTTTTTCAGCGTTACTTTTAAAATAATGTTCAAGAATAAGATGTTATTTCGCTCCGTATATTTATGTGCTGGTAAATATATTGTACTTTCGTCATGATCATACTGTTATTTGTTACATTAATATGTTGTGACATAATAAAAGAATATTATCAATATTTGGATAGCCTTCGTGTAAAGCAAAACAAATAATACATTCTTCTTTTCAAAGTATGAATTATCCTCCTCAAAACAGTAAACGTTACATCAGAAAATAGCAATATTTCAGTATTGCATATGTACCAACACAAGATACAGATATGCATTGTAACTCTTTCTAAAGCATAAACCAACAAACACAAACACATGTCAGCAAAAAAAACACCCCAAGAGACCATGGCTAATGACAAGGTGGTCAATGTTTGAGTCCATGTGCATCACGAAGACCGCGTTGTCTCCATGCACTCAGTACCTGAGATGCGGTAAGAAACGGAAAGGTTATGTGTCTTGTCAGCAGTCAAATTTAGCTCCAACAGACAGCAGGGAAATGTCATGTTTAACACTCGGCCAGTGTTAATCGGTCGTCTTGAGGCAGATGCTTCCCAGCAGGAAGTTGCTTGGGTCATGAATATTTGAAGGGCAGCCATCAACTGGCTGTGGATACATGACATAAGGAAGACTGCGAGTTGCCATCCCTGCACAAGATCTGTACATAGGCCCCAACATCTGCCGGATTGGTTCGCACCAGCCACAGTGAATGTAAATCAGATCCCAGGATTGAAACGCATATCTGACCCCACCGTCAATAATCGTCTGAGAGAGTACATAATCTTCGCACGTCGACCTGCAAGACGTAACATCCTGTCTCAAAGTTATCGTGATGAACGGCTCCTATGGTGTAATAACCATCGTGTAAGGCCAAAGCTGAACAGAACTGTTTACCAACGAGTCTTGCTGAGACGAGACGATTGTAGAGCCAGAATGTACCGTCGACGTCATCATCTGTCCCCACACGAATATGATTGTGACACCCATGATCGACGTCTTCTCAGAAGCAGCCATAGGTGCTGGCGCCCCCAAGCCCTCTCCAGACATTCAGGAAGAGTGGCAGAATACTAGAATCTGATTACGTCCACCCGGTACTAGTTTGTATTACACCCGCCTGATCTTGTGACTCAAACATGTTGTTTTACAGAAATTGGTATGATGAACAAGGGAGAGAGTTCTATGGATATACAATGAATGCGACGTTTTGGTGTAGATACTACTACCTGTATCAAGCTTGTTTGTAATCTCCAACGAAAGGTCGCATTCGATGTAATAAAGAAGTTGTGTATTATAGAACTATATCCCTTGTTCATAAGACCCGGGAAGTTCCAGGGTAGAACATGTTTTCAGCAACCCATGCTTGCCGTAAAAGGCGACTTACGGGATCGGGTTGTTAGGCCCGCTTATTTGGTTGATGCATGTCATCGATCCCAATTGCGTGGATCGGTGCTCATGATATTAATCACTGGATTCTCTGGTCCAGATTCGATTATTTACAGACCGTGTCGTAAGAAGCGACTAACGGGATCGGGTGGTCAGACTTGCTGACTTGGTTCATGCATATCATTGTATCATAATTATGATCGATGCTCATGATGTCAGTCTCTGGATTGCCTGGTACAGACTCGAGTATTTACAGACCACCGTCATAAATCTGGAATATTGCCGAGTCTGGCGTTAAACAACAAACAAAAAACCCTTATTCGGGGTGGATCCGCTGGTCGTGCATCACTTTAGCCTAAAGACCAATATATAACTGAAATATGTTTCAAAGCAACGACAAACAAAAATCTCTCACTCACGACCTGCCCAAATATTGAAACGTTCTTACATACAACATATCTTCGTGATACACACCTTCCAACAACCTACACAAATAAGTAATAACTTCAAACAGTTGAAAATATTCCAACAACCCGCCCTCTTTTTGCACACGTCCTGTGATGGACATATGCAAATTTCTACTAACGAAACACTCCACCCATCGGGTTCCCGTTCGTACATCCAACGATTAAGATTTCTTTGCGTGCAGCACGCTAATCTCATGTGCTCACTCTCAAGACCTTATTCAGATTTGAATTCAAGGCATATTAGAGCATCCACTGCAATTCGTGACCTCTAACGTAACCCTTAGACTATATTTCCATTTCAATCTCTCTAGTTTGATAGAATCAGTTTCAAAATCGCAGGGATTCGAGGCATCGATACTAGTCAGTGAGAAAGCGTCGAGGAAATCCTTTGATGCGTGTAGATTTCAGCTGTCCATCAACCCGAAGTTGAAATCTATCGAAAGCGTGTGATGAAATTCTTTTTCCTCACTGAATCATCCCTGCATTGTTGCCGCTTGTAGGCTGACATGGGAGCGAGGAAGCTCGTTATCTTGTTTCCGAGTTTGCACACATGGAGACAATTTGGAAGACAATTCAAGCTGAATTAGATTTGTTGTAGGGATTTTGTCATATATTTTTCTTGAAAATGGATTATTTTATTCAATTTCTAAAGCTATGCGATGCACTGAATAATACTGGGGTTTTTTTTTCATATTGATTTTCGATTATTTTTGTTTTCTGATAACATTTTTCGGCCGAGGTGAAGCATGATTACAAATGAGGATGATGATGATGGTGATAATGAAAACAATATTGCTGATGAAGTGTAACAAAATGATAACATTACAGTTCACCTTGGTAATCCGGACAAATTCAGTTGTAGTTATTATACCTGGGATAACTAAATTTATGTTATGAAAATATATAAGAAAATATTCAAACCACTTCCAGTTCCACTTCCCGCACGTTGAAATTGAAAAAATAATAGTCTTGTCAAAACTAGGGTTAAATGTACCGGCAATAGTTGTGAAGATATTCTGATTGGCGTCACCCGAGATGACCGGCATTCATACGGTACAGCGTACAGGTTAATCTACGAGGATTCAATGTCTAATCGTTGAAATGGAGAAATGATACAATGGACGAGGTCATATGACTCCACGATAACAGCGCCTGCCTGGTTGCAATTGCTAGCATGCATAGAAAACTCATCTAACTGAACTATAAATATTATTTATTTGGAAATTATATTTAATGGATGCTATATTTTTATCATAAGTCAAAATGCACATTTTGCTTGAGGGACACCAGCTATGGGGAAATAGTGAGTGAATGAAGTTTTACGCCTCTTTTAGCAATAGTCCAGCAATATCACAGCTGGGGACACCAGAAACTGGCTTCACTCATTATACAAATGTGGGTAATCGAATCCAGGACGTGACGAGCTTTACCCATGGAGCTACCCCACCGCCCAAATAATCATAAGACCCGTGAAGATCCGGGTTAGAATATGTCTTCAGCAACCCACGCCTTCCGTAAAATGGCGACTGTGCGTGTCGTAAGAGGCGACTAAGGGGATCGGGTGGTCAGTCTCGCTGACTTGGTTTGATGCATGTCATTGTATACCAATTGCGTGTATCAATGCTCATGATGTCAATTACTGGATTGTCTCGTCCGAACTCGATTATTTACAGACCGCCGTCATATAGCTGGAATATTGGTGAGTGCGGCGTTAAACAACAAACAAACAAACGAATGGAAGAGCGCCAGCAGGCATTACAACGTTGAAACAACGTTGAAACAACGTCACTCTTCAACGTTGAAACAACGTTGCAAATTGGTTTCATATGAAAATTGAACTGACGTTGACACTTCAACGTTGTTTCAACGTCAGATGTCAACGTTGTTTCAACGTCAGATGTCAACGTTATTTCAACGTAGCTTCAACGTTGTATCACAGTTGATGTATCAGACGACCCCTTGTAAACCTTGAAAAAGTGGGGTTTTTTCAGTACAGCATCAGCTCAAGAAGTGGTGGCCTCCCTGATATTTGAGATCAGTGAAATATTCTAGACGGTCATAATACACACCAAAAAACGAACCATTATGTTTTAGTTAAACAATAAATAAGCTGAGCTATAGCTAGCTTAATTAGGGTGTTAACCAATTTCACTAACCTCAAAGAAGTGTGGAAAAAAACTAATACTGTAAATCTGGAAATTAATACGACTGCTGACCCCTAACCAGAAATGCCACTCAATATCAATGCCAAGGTCACTGATTGGTATGAGATGGCCTCAGCAGTGATAACTCACCAGCTGCCCATTGTGTAATTCCCTTCCTTTGAATGGTTTGGGTTTCCAGCTATATGATGGCGGTTTGTAAATAATCGAATCTGGAACAGACAATCCAGTGATTGACAACATAAGCATCGATCCACGCAGTTCGGACCGATGACATGCATCAACTTAGTCAGCGAGCCTGACCACCCGATCCCTTTAGTCGCCTTTTATGACAAGCATGGGTTGCTGAAGGCCTATTCTACCCCCGATCTTCACGTGCCTATTCTTTGAATGACATTGTTAAATACTTATATCTGATGCTGATGATGAATGAACAACAAAGATACATTGTTTTCAAAAATTGTATTCAAAGATAATTAAAAAAAACAACTTAATTTCAAATATATACAACATAAGCTCTTCTTTTTTCTGGGTGGCAAAGAGGTCCTAGTGCTTAGGCCTTCCATCTCCCCCACGTTCTGCCAGGGGCATACTTAAGAAATCGACTGATCATATCCTGAAGTTCCGTTTCCATTGTCTTTGGAAAGGTCAGGAGGACTGAATCTGAAATAATATTAACATGCAATTTAATACTATTATTAAGTTATTCAAAACTTGTGTGTATAACATTAAAACTAAAACGACAGATATTGTGTTATTATATATAAAAGAATCTTAATTATGAATATCCCCTAAGCTTACTCACTGAATGAAATAGTATCACAGATACATTTCCTTTTAGATTTCATTTCATGTGTACACAGTATCCTCAGATATATATATATATATATATATATATATATATATATATATATATATATATGTGTGTAGTGGTAGCAAACACAAAGATATGATTTTAGTTTGAACAAAAGGTGTTATGTATACAGATCGCTTTATATGAGTGATGGTTTAATTTCTCTCATATCTCTATATAAAAAATATTATTATAATTACTTTTTATCAACACACACAAAGTAGTACATGAAACGCAGTCTTGGTTTTCTTCCCCTTCATGTTCATTTTGGACATGGGCGAGTTTGTCATCATTCTGAAAAAATATCCAGTAACATATCTGAGGATGCAAATTCAAAGTATGGATCGATGTTCTTGATGTACATGTATAATCATTGACCAACTGATTAATGATTTGTGTGTGGAAAAACACCACTTCCTTAATATTATAAACATTCCACTTATCTTACAATGAGGCAATAAAAGTATATACCTTACCACATTTTCAAAACTCCAAAAACTTGATCCCTACCACTACTTGTACCAGTCTATACGGATCCATGGACCTGAGTTCTACCTACTGAGCTACTGTAACCTTTCACCAATTTCATTCTATTTTACCTTAGCATATCCTTTTCCACGTGGTCATCGGCATTCGCCCCACCAATCCTTCTTAAGTAATTTTCTGTAAAAAGAACATTTGAACTTTATATGTGGTATGAAAATCATTATATAAGTATATTAATTCAACCAAAACTTATGGCATGTTACTGTTTACTTTTGTTTCCAAGCAATTCATAACAAACAACATTCTAATCCTACAATGTAATAACAGTACCATAACTTCAACTTGACTTACCAAGCTGGCCTGATATTCATCCTCTCTCAGTCTCCCCTCGAGAGTATCCAACTCATCCAGTGTATTGAGTTGCTCAATAGAGCTTACTGATACTGTGTCTGCCACGGAGTCTTGATTCTGTTTCATTATGTTCCTAATTTCCGTCAAAAGAAAGAGAACCCTTCTCTGGAATCCTGTGAAAAAGAAATAAATACATCACAATAAAAGATAGTTTGTTGTAGACATAGAATGTAACAGGTATAGATTCCTTTAGTGTAACTCAGAAAGTAGCACAATATTTAAAGCAAATTGCAAAGCCATAAATACCCTAATTATGATAAGTTAATCTGAGCGAGTATGTCTGTAGGCGCATGGTTTTAACATCAAAGTTGCCTTGACAACATTTCTGAAAAGGTATAATTAAACAATCAAGCAACTTAATTAAAACAAAAATAAATCACATTTAAGGTGCTAACAGAACAAACTGGAAATGATAATACCTATTGGTAAATTATATCTTTACTTCTGTTGGAATGTAAATAATTTACCTTTTTTGCCAACAAACTGAAACACCATTTACAACAGTCGCTATTTCATGTCTTAAGACCTGCATGCCAATGAAATGAACAGCTGATGGTGGTAGACATGCATCCTAAACGATCTATAATTGACCTTGCAATTAATTGTCCTAAAGTCAACAATGAACATAATTTTGCATTAATTTTGGACACTATTGCTAATATTTTAAAATACTCATCGGAATAATAATGTTCAAAACTATCGGAGGATATATCTGTATAATCTAGTAACATTAATTGCAACATAATTTGAGTCAAATACCGAATATCAAATAGTTTCCACATTGACAGCCAATCAACCAAATCTGACAACCCACCCAATTTATTAAGACCTAAGTATTGGCACTGTAATAATTCATAATGTCTAATGGAACAGTTTCATAATTTCTTCTTGTAGAGATGGCAAGTTATTAATTTGACGTTACACGTGCATTACACCCCGGACACCTATCCGCCATGTTTTGTTCGATGCTACTAACGAAGCGGCACGTGACAGCATCAATACTTGAAAAAATAGGGCGATAAAGTAAAAAAAAACAGAAATATTACCCCGCTTGCATTTCTATGGTTTAATATGATTTAACTTTGAAATTGAACATCTAGGCGATTCATGAAGTCGAAATTTGGACATCAACACAGAAAAGGTACCCAAAAATAGAAGGTAAATGATGGCGTGCACCGACCTCATTAGTGACATCCGTCGGAGTGACATTTCAACAGACACGTTGTATTTTGTATGTACATTGGTAATACTATTTAAACATTTACTTACGAAAGAAGTTAATTCAAGTCGTTGTGTGTTGGGCCCCCTGTTAATTTAGCAAGGCGAAATAAATGTCGTCTAACGAACTTAGAAACCGTCACTGAGGAATGAGCTCGTGCACAAATGGCGCGAAACCCATGTCATTTTAGCGAGGCCACAGAAAATGGCGTCTGAAAAAATTGGAAACCATTAGTAAGGAATGAGCTCGTGCACTTACCTTACCGAAAAATGGTAGGTGTCCGGTATATTGCATTCAAAGCAAGGCATTAAACATTGAAAATCTACTTCATGCAACATACTGATTGAAGATTTACACTGAAATACCGTAACACAGAAATTCGATAATGGCGATTAACATGGTTACACCCGCTCCGTGCATCGGGTCCACATTTCAACAACTAGGCCCATGTAGATCTGGTATTTTTCAGTAACTTAACTCAAACATATACGGATATAAAAACAATTAACTACACGTCAGTAAAAGTCAATTCATATATTCGCGCGTGCCGACTGAGCCATGTTGTAGCTAAGCTGGTTCCCGGCTCCCTATGCGCGTCGTCAACTTGCTATTTATAATCTGTTCGTCAAAGGTGTGTGCGAAAATGCAACTTTACGGATCTACGTGTCATAACTAAATGACCATTGAACTACAACTCATTTTCAACATAAGAATGGAAACAAACATGCAAAGAATGTCAAATGTTACTTGAACTTACCTTCTCGATCGAGTATCCGCCAAGTTTTGAATTTTCTGCGCAGTCGCAAATCCACTTCCTGTCCTCGCTGACGCTAAATATCCAACTATCATCAGCTGCAAGTACCGAGTTCAAGTCCACGCGTCAAGATATTTATTTTTTCAGGTTAAACCCTTTTCAACTTTTTTTTTTCAACTTTTCCCTGAAGATAACACTGAAACACGTCGGGGAATCATCCGTGTTGTGTAATTATTTTGTGAATTTCTTTACATATGTGCACGTATATATATAAAAATACACATATATAATTTAATATACCTGGCTTGTTCAAATTTGAATATGCAGCCTAACTGATCATGCTTGGGTTTCAACGCAGTGTTTAAACAGGTGAAACGGAGTGGAAAAGTATGGTGATTTGTCGATTTTCGAATAGGCGTACGTCAAATTGAAATGATGTACGTACGTCTTAAATTCAACGTTGTTGTGACGTCAGTATCACAACCATGGCTCAACGTTTAAGATTTAACGTTGATACAACGTTTCGTTTTGGTTGATCAACGTCACAACCTAAACGCAACCAATTTTAAACGGTGATCCAACGTTGCGTGCCTGCTGGGAGTGTACCTCAGTCTGATTGGTTTAAAAAGGTATAAGACAAGCATAGTCCTTTCTTTTCCACAGCCTAAAGCATAATTATTATTTTCAAGCATTTTCTGATATAATGTACTTTTTTTCAATATAATCCCAATACGTATTTAGTAACTGTATTAAGTACCTTAGCTAAATCAATAATACCCACAGTTTAGTACTTTTCAACAGGCTTTAGCTGAACTTATCTACTGCCATTGTCTTACCCAGAGGTTCAAGTAACGGTACGTGCAAAATTGTAGGTCCAGGTTAGTAACTTTTATACACACTGGAAGAGAAGAATACACTTCTACGTTTCATCTGTTTGAACACCAATGCATGTGTTGTAGGACAAGTGATTGATTCATTTCAGGTGATTTATTTTTTTTACTGATTGACTGCGTTGATTGCACCAATATATTAATATATATTTGTAAACTAAAGCAGATGTTGTAAAAACAATAATTACTGCTGACTTATTACAATAAGTTTCCTGAAACTCTAATAGATCATACAATATTAATCAGTAGCACTGTCACACTACGATCTGGTGTCAATGACAGATCGCCTTACCCGATAGAAGTTAACAACATTTCACTTGAGACCATGAAATCGAGCGTTCAAACATGGCGATATAGGGTGAAATTTATGTGAATGGATCACTGAAAATCAGCGATGACACCAGGTGTTCGCGTAAAGAGTAAGCATGTCCTACCCTACCTGTAGCACCCGCCACTCATGAAATTGGCATGAAAAATTTAGTGTTTGTTTGTTGTTGCCAGTGGAAAGCACTTGGAAATGTGCATTCGACGGTATCACTGAAATAAATCAAGACTACCAAAATAATGACAATTGTCATTTGAAGTTAGCAGTGGAAAGCGCTTGGAAATGTGCATTCGACGGTATCACTGAAATAAATCAAGACTACCAAAATAATGACAATTGTCATTTGAAGTTAGCAGTGGAAAGCGCTTGGAAATGTGCATTCGACGGTATCACTGAAATAAATCAAGACTACCAAAATAATGACAATTGTCATTTGAAGTTAGTAGTGGAAAGCGCTTGGAAATGTGTATTCGACGGTATCACTGAAATAAATCAAAACTACCAAAATAATGACAATTGTCATTTGAAGTTAGCAGTGGAAAGCGCTTGGAAAAGTGCATTGGACGGTATCACTGAAATAAATCAAGACTACCAAAATAATGACAAAAGTCACTTGAAGTGGAAAGCGCTGGGAATGTGTATTCAACAGCATCATTGAAAAACAACAAAACCTATCAAAACTTAACAAAAGTTATCAGTGGTCAGAGCAGACCCCGGCCGCGGGGAGTAATTTGAATACAGACAAAGGCAGGCCGGGGCTTTGGGGTGGGGGTTGGCCGCGATGGTTTGGGTGATGGGATGGGGGAGGGTGAATGGAACATGGAGTAAAAAAGTCCACACGCATACATTTAAGTTGACCCATGTGTCCCCAAAACATGTCCTCAAATTCCAAATACATTTTTTAGACCCTTTGGTACTACCTCTGTGACTGCTTACTAGAAACTCGTGTTATGGCCTATTTCAACAAATGTATCTGGGTATTTTCAATACGACCCTAAGTCCCCATGCTGTCTTAAGGATATAACATTTTTTTATATAAACTTCTTTCCTTTTTTTTCTTTTTCTTTTTTTTTGTTTTTTTTTTGGGGGGGGATTATTTGAAAAATATCCCAGATCTTGTTACGCAAGATCCGCCCATCCTTGCGCTGAAGGCGACACGTTTCTCATAAAACTAATAATCATTCTTTCAGTGTTGAAACAAAAAGCAGTTCCGTTAATTACAAGTGTCCATAACTCTGCATTCAAGAAATTGCAGGCATGAATAATTGACAACCAACTCTCCAACAATGGCGTGACGTCACAGATGTGTTAAAGTAGCTATATTCATAAGGATTTGCTTTAATTAAAGCGCTACGAGAAAACCACAGCATCCCTTGGGAAGGCTCAGTGACTACTTAGAACGACGTCGTGAACCCGTGCTAACTTCGCTCCTCATAACTATTTGAGCAGAAAATCTAGAAACGGTCACCGTCCCTAATTGACCTGGTTGTAAGTACAGTTTTTATACACAGCACTTTGATATGCCGTATACTTGGAAGGATAATATTCTTATCCTTATTTCAAATTAGCAGAACTGCCATTAACAAAAGGTCAAAATTTAACCTATTTCAGCTCCCTTCACAATGATCACATTGTCCAAACAGAGATGTTCACATGATGTTAAATATCTTACAGAACAAAATTATGTTTTCCCGTTTCCGTTTAGCGTAAATTCAGTCAGTGTTGCAGAAAGGTAATATAACCTTGAATATTGAATACAACGATAAAGTCATTATGTCTTAATAGGTTTGTGTCGTCCGCAGACGCCCAGCATGTCCAATGTGATATGGACAGTTTAATCCATCACTGCAATGGTATTCATGTCCACGAATTTGACGATAAATCTCCTCTCTTCTGGATGGACCATTGTCGTTGCTGGGGAAGTTGAATGGCAGCCATCTGGTTAATCCATCGCTAGATTAATCCAGCGTCTCTTAATATGTTCTCATATTTTGGAGTGGGTGGGATAGTTGGGTTTATCGTTGCTTTGAACAGTATTTCAGTAAATGATGTCATTATTACAAAATATGATGTTCCAATGTGAAATACATCGTACAACACTTGAGTTGATTGTAAGCCCCCGTTAAAATGCTCTGTAATATCCCCGACCCCCTCCCAACCCGGGAATATTCTTGGATAAAATAGGTCTTCAGCAACCTATACTTGCCGTAAAAGGCGACTAAGGGGATCGGGTGGTCAGTCTCGCTGACTTGGTTGACATTTCATCGATCCCAATTGCGTGGATCGATGATCATGATGCCAATCACTGGATTGTCTGGTCCAGACTCGAATATTTTACAGACCGCCGTCATACAGCTGGAATATTGCCGAGTGTGGCGTTAAACAACGAACCAACCAACCAACCAACCGTTTTCATGGTGCTTTCCTGACGCTAGGACTCAATAACAGGCACTAACTCATGACTTATTGAAAAAGTCTTCAAAGCAGTGTTAAACTCAAACTCACTCACTCACTGTTTAATGTTGATATAGCCTGTCCAAATATTGGGGATACGGATTCTGCTTTCTGGTCTTAGAGACCCTTGAAGATCCGGGGTAGAAGAGGACTTCATGATCAGCAACCCATGCTTGTCGTAATAAATACGTAAAAACTTCAAACAGTTGAAAATATTCCAACAACCCGCCCTCTTTTTGCACACGTCCTGTGATGGACATATGCGAATTTCCACTAACGAAACACTCCACCCATCGTGTTCCCGTTCGTACATCCAACGATTAAGATTTCTTTGCGTGCAGCACGCTAATCTCATGTGCTCACTGTCAAGACCTTGTTCAGATTTGAATTCAAGGCATATTAGCGCATCCACTGCAATTCATGCCCTCTAACGTGACCCTTAGACTATATTTCCATTTCAATCTTTCTAGTTTGATAGAATCAGTTTCAAAATCGCAGGGATTTGAGGCATCGATACTAGTCAGTGAGAAAGCGTCGAGGAAATCCTTTGATGCGTGTAGATTTCAGCTGTCCATCAACCTGAAGTTGAAATCTATCGAACGCGTGTGATGAAATTCTTTTTCCTCACTGAATCATCCCTGCATTGTTGCCGCTTGTAGGCTGAAATGGGAGCGAGGAAGCTCGTTATCTTGTTTCCGAGTTTACACACGTGGAGACACTTTGGAAGACAATTCAAGCTGAATTAGATTTGTTGTAGGGATTTTGTCATATACCTCTCTTGAAAATGGATTATTTTATTCAGTTTCTAAAGCTAAGCGAAGTACTGAAAAATATTGTTTTTTCATATCGATTTTCGTTCATTTTTGTTTTCTGATAACATTTCTTGAGCCGTGGTGAAGCATGATTACAAATGAGGATAAAGATGATAATGAAAACAATATTGATGTATAAGTTGAACAAAATGATAACATTACAGTTCACCTTGGTAATCCGGACAAATTCAGTTGTAGTTCTTATACCTGGGTTAACTCAATTTTTCTTTGGAAAATATATATTAAGGATAACATCCATCCAATTCCAGTTGTAAACGACCCGCACGTTGAACTTCCAAAGTAATAGTCTATCAAAACCAGGTTTAAATGTACCGGCAATAGTTGTGAAGATAGTACGATTACACCTCCTTGGGGTCACCCAAGATGACCGGCATTCATGCAGTTTTGTGTACAAATTAATCCACGAAACACCGGTGTCTAAGCTTTGAAATGGACACGGGAGACAGTGGATGACGTCATATGTCTCTACGATAACAGAGCCTGCCTGGTTACAGTTGCTAGCATGCACGGAAAACTCATCTGACTGAACTATGAATATTATTCAAGTGCAATTATATTTAATGGATGCGGCGTTTTTATCATCAGTTAATACTGATCGTTGCAAGTATTCATACGCGGTGAAAAGTTCAGAATATTATCCTAAAAATAAAAACGACAAACATTTTCATAATCATAGGAGAGAGTGCGCATGGTTTTACGCTACTTGTAGCAATACTTTTAGCAATATGACGATGGGGGACACCAGAAATGCGCAACACACATTATACCCGTCTGGGGAATATATGGTTAAAGCCGAAACAGGGTGTCAGACATCATTTCTGGCACTGATGCGTAACTTTTGGAAATGTCCTCCATACAACGTTTTGTAAGTTTTAAATTACAACGTCCTTGATTGTTACGCTGGCGACCCGTGATGATTCAGGGGAAGAATAGGTCTTCAGCAACCCATGCTTGCCGTAAAAGGTGACTATGCTTGTCGTAAAAGGCGACTAACGGGATCGGGTGGTCAGGCTCGATGACTTGGTTGATGCATGTCATCGATCCCAATTGCGTGGATCGATGCTCATGATATTAATCACTAAATTGTCTGGTCCAGACTCGATTATTTACAGACGGCCGTCATATAGCTGGGATATTGCTGAGTGCGGCGTAAAACAACAAACCAACCAACCAATGTTACCCTGACCAAACAACTTTTGAGAAAGAGTCGTATGACGCTCTTTGAATCTTCGTGGAAGAGCATTCCCGATTGTTTCTAAAAACCTTTTGCAAAAGGAAACACTGAAGACTGCGGCTGTTGGAATATTGCCCGACAAAAAAGGAAAGTTATGTTTTTGAACCAATCAGTCCGAGGTACACTCTTCCATTCGTTTGACAGTTTGATAATAAACGGCCGTCCGGACTCAAATGGTTTCAAACTATATTTCAAGCGTATATATTTCACACTGAGCTGCTAAAGCACACACTGAGAAACCATTACTATTCCATCTCACAGATATCCCGACTAAATCTACTGTCTGAAACCTTTCCACAAGCACCACTCCTTGGTTAAAAAAATACCAGATAGAGTCAAACACGGTTAAAATTACTTCAGGCTCTCTTAGAAGCGGAGTGATTTACTATGTAATAAAATAAATCTTTTTGAACCCTCACTTCTTTTAGGTCCTATCGTCAATTTTGAAATACGCTTTATTACCTTAAAGGAAATGAAAGCGTTCTCGAGTAAATTGCTTGCCCTTGACTGAAACAAATCGTCGCCGTTAGATTCTTTTGATGGGTAAAAGACGGACTGAGCTATCTCTGAAATAGTTTTTTCGAACTATCACTGGTCGAAACGTAATAAAAACAATCACTGTTTGTGATTAAACCCATCTTTTATCTGTCTACTTTATTGACTTGGGGAGGGATATCGTTTGAGGATTAATTTACCCGACTTCATTTTCGACACTGATGGTGTGTAAAAGAAAATGGAATCTCTGTGTTATTTACATTTGACAACAAAACGTTACGAAACAATCTACTAAGACAGCAATCGAACCCATATCTAGCCTCCATGGGTATAAGAGACACCTCCTAACGGGCTGATCGAGGTACTCTTACATGTATTTTGAGATATCGTTCAGCTCTCAGGTCAATTGCATGGGGCATATGGAACGCCATGTGTACTTATCTCTCAGCTGATATTACGTTTGGTTAATGGACTTGAAGTGTGCGTTGAAACATGGCGTTGGGCAACAAACAAGTACTTACTTTTTATGCAAATTGTGTGATTGGCGCGGGTTATACCGTTGGAGCAGGACATGCTTACCCTTTTGCGCGAATACATGATTTTCAGTGATCCGTTCATATTGTTTCCGTCATTGTTTGGCCCATTCCGCCAAATGGAATCTGTTCCGGCAAAACATAATCCCGGGCATGGGTACTCTTCAGAAGTGTTTGCCAATGTATCTGGATAAATCGGAGAATACACATGGACACATTAAAACACAAGGATGCGGGAGAAATCGTCCAATTAAATACGACTGCTTACGCATTCGCGAACACTTGGTGTCATCATCGTACCCACCGTACTGTGACTCGTGGACGTAGATTTTTTAATCTGTCGACCACCGTCGTAGTCTAGTGAATAGCGCGGCAGAATAGAGCGGAAGGTCGGTGGTTCGATTCCCGGCCGCGTCCTACCAAATGATGTCAAAAGATGGTACTTTTTGTTTCCATACGAGGCGCACGGCATTAACGATGTACAAACAAGGACTGGTCGGCTGGGAGTCCAAGTTAAACTGTGGTATGGTATCTCAGTGGGCTAGCAGTGTAACACCGGCCTTAGTCCGGACTAGTACAAGCAGCCACACACACACACACACACACACACACACACACAATTTTTGCAATACGTAATCACATAATTGTATCACAACTGTGATAAAACACACACACACACACACACACACACACACACACACGTCGACAGAAAGTACTTAACTTGACTGGGACGTTAAACCCTAGTTCACTTCACCTCTTGGGGGGCGGTCGGGTAGCCTTGTGGTTAAAGCGATCGCTCGTCACGCCGAAGACCTGGGTTCCATTCCCGACATGGGTACAATGTGTAAAGCCCATTTCTGGTGTCCCCCGCCGCGATATTGCTGGAATATTGCTAAAAGCGGCGTAAAACCATACTCACTCACTCATTTACCTCTTGGATCTGTAGTCTTGTAGCAATATTTCGCATTGTAGTTTTTTCCCTTAACAATATTACTGAGATACCAGTATGGATACCCCAAGGGATTGGCTATTGTTTATTTTGCTTTTATCCAAGCCATCATATTCTGAATGTTGTATATTAGCTTATCATTAGAGCAAAACATATGTACTACACTGGCAGCCGAGTCAATCTCTAGCGCCAATGTAATATGCAAACGTCGAATTTGAACATGTATACTATTGATAGGTCTGATCAGTGACATACAATGGGAACCGGGATTTTAAACATATTGATATGTTTCAAGCAAAATTTTAGTCAAGTTGTTCAGCTTCCAAAATAGGCCTAGATGGGATATCCAGGATGAAAACAATTATCTTCACACATCCGCTGGTCTTGATCGTGTATGCTCCATATCTATATTATGTATTATGTGTGGTTTCGTAGTAGTGTCATATGATATATATATCTGTATCACTCTGATAACGGTATGAGAATGCAGCTCTGTTCTGCTCTGTCAGCCGAGTGACCACATCTGTTTACAGGGCGTGTAGCGGTCACTCCATACAGTTTGACCTTGCGTCGATAACATAATTCACCCATGCCCTCAGAGCATAGTCCAACCCGTGAATATTTTTCTCTCACTATCTGGTGTTGATTAGCGATCTGTGTGCCGGAAGCGAACACGTCCAAACAGCATATTCGGATCGGATAATATTAACCTAACGACTACCTCTAATGACCAGGACTATCCTCTCCTTTGAGCCGCGAGCTGGATGCAAGGCAGATCTAATTTGTCCAAGTGTGTAGGGTTTCATAGCGTCAGACAAATCTAATTAAGTCCCTGTCTCGTACAGTTACAAATAACATTTTCTGTAACATCCGATTTACATATATTTAAATAAATAACTATAAGGTGAAAATACAATTTTGCAACTATAATGCTGCTAGTATAACGTATCGATGTCCTTATGAAGCTGTCTGTGGCCTGTACTCTGATTTACTACACAATGGAATTGGTCTAGTCTGTGGGGACTTAGCAGAATTACATGTCCAGTAAGTTGGTCTTCTGAAAAAGGAAATGTCAGCTAGATTTTTCAAAAACGCCAAGACGTTTAGTGACGCAATCATTTTGATACTATAGGTATGGACGACTCCTGTATACTACTCGTGTTTGATTGGGATATTCTGTATGTTTAAGGCGTGTACCGAAGGATATACGAATAGTATTCAGTGTTGCCAATTAACTGAAGCATGTTCGTTTAGCATCATTTAAAGTTAATTAAACATAAGTACACAATTTGATAAGTGAGTGTGTTCTATTTTCATAACGGTATGAGGTATATCGGTTTTCTTATCAAATAATTTTAATAGTAGTATTTAAATTCCAATTTTCATACGATCAGTAAACGTTCAACGTAGGCGGGGCCTTACCTGATCGGTCAGTTGACAGTAAGCTATAGGTCACCAGGCTTTAAGCACATATTAAAAGACATAATCTATGTTTTGTGTATGATGATAGATATATACCAACAGACCTTAAGTAATATTCATCATGATTAATCAAATTTGTGTTGCCTAAATAATTGTTTAAAAATTATATTTCGAACGTCCTGAAAGTATCTTTGGTCTCGAGACATTGACAAGGCTCATGATGATAAGATATGACGTCTCTGACACCAACGTCATGTCTGGGTTAGACCCAGTGTACGAACCACTTAAATATACACATCGAACGGAAGGACCGTTGTCGCCATGTTTCGATGGATGGGGATAAAGACAGTTAGTACTCTAATGAAAAATAAAAATCGAAATAACCTCGGCTTCTGTGACAGGAAACATATATAACATTCAACTTTATCTTTATGTGTTTTGTATTGGGCACACAAAATGTAGATTTCCTGGGTCATCAAGTTATAAAAGGTTGTAGCTTCGTCTGATGTCATCACAAAGATCAGACACGTTGTCTTTGTATCGGTAAAAGTTCCTTCTTGATTATGATGAAGTGTCTTCAACGCCTGACATCAAAGACAGAGTTATTACATCTATGTGTGTACTTTAAGACATCAATCATGATGCATAGGATTCTTTAAGAAGCGTCGTTGACCTTGTCCGTGTCATGGAAAATTGGCTATTTAGCATTTACCCTGATAATTTGGCTACTTAGGTCCCCAGGGGGCACGGGTGGCCCAGTCGTCTAAGGCGCCGCGATTCGCTGTGCAGAGTTGTGGGTTCGAATTCCGGTTTGCCCCAAATATGTTTCTAGATTTGTCAGCACGATACCCGTGCTCGTGGGTTTCATCGAAGTGGTAAACGTCTGAGACCTGCATCACTTCGGGCTTTCCTCCCACATTAAGCTAACACGCCGTGATATAACTGTAATACTGTTAAAAGCGGCGTTAAACCCAACTCACTCACTCACTTACGTCCTCAACTTGTCATTTACCATTAAGGAAATATTTGTGTTGACTGCGTATAATCATGGTAACTAGTCCAACGAGTAGACAATGTGTTACAATTTGTGCTTTAATGGATCTAATACGAAATTAATGACGACAACCATTCATAATAAAGCGTGTTTTTGATATATTTGATGATTAAGCACCGCCTGCTATATATCTTATGTTATAACCCCCTTTGAGGATTCAGGGAAAGGATGTGTCCCTCACTCACTTACTCATGTTTACTCTTGTTACACCTCAAAAACACCTGATGCTCTTGAACAGACGAACTATTGAGGTCACGCGACGGCAATATGAATCTTTAGATGTTTTGCTGGCTGTTTTGTCTTCTACACACACAAATTTAAATCTGAGAGGGGCTCTCATTGTCTGTCTATGTATGTTTTGCAAAACGACATGGATGTCCCCAAACACCGCCAACGTTGAAACGTCTTCTCCAGATAACGCAATACTGACGATTCCGTCTCGTTTTAAGGCAGCCCCTACATTTCCTTTCTTTCGGATCATTTAACCTCGTACAAAGAACCTTTGTACTACGTTTCGTCGCTAAGAAGGTTTTTCTGCAACGTTCATCCCAATGATCTCCGTTTGTAACATTCAAAGCCCCGCCAGAGGTCTATAACCTTCTTTCATCAACCCATCTCGCTGATAGAATGTGTAATAGGTCTTCCTATCGTTGCATCATTGTGTCTGCAGGAGATGGACAACGTGAGATTTCAATGAGACACACACAAAGCTTGGCAAAAGGTAGCAAAAATCGTTGTCAGAACCCGATAAGGTTTCAAGTGGTCTCTTTGATTCTGGAGAAGATGTCTCTCCCCAGGACATATCTGTTTCTTCAGAAATTCAAGAGAGAAGACTGCAAAGGCTACAACTGACAGATAGTTGCATGACAGCTTTTTGTGTCAATAAACAACGAGAGTAGGTTTGCACCTTGCCGTACTCCTTTATGACGACCGAGTACGCCCGCGGCATTTTAACGCTGACGGTCCAGAAGAACTGGCTGTGTGTATAGACGAAATCCCTTCTCCCGCACTATTTGATCCATTCCGCTCCTTCCAATTGCAAGTGTCGACAGAAATAGTATAACTGTCCGCGGATATTATCGAAAACCCATAATTGTCTGAGTCATAGAATAAAATCCGCGAGAGAGATAATCTTCATTTTGAGTCTACATCAAGCAGTGTTAAGATTACCGCGAACTCTGCATACACAAGCTCTTGTCAGAATCGTAAACTAATCATGACGAGGGCATTTTCTTTAATTCAATACCTACTTATGAAAACGTTTTAACAAATCGAACAAGTTCAGCATCAAAGTAATTTGTTGTTTTGATAGAGAAGAGCCTGCTGACATGTCTATTTTCAGACTCTGTCTTAACATAAATATCAATAATCCAGACATGTATGTATACAATGCGTACGACATTTCCAAAAACGAAATTACATATGTGAAATTAAGAGCGTTGTAAGCCTTTATTGACAAAGTAACTTTTAACTAGATGGTAATTATCCCAACGATAACCACTCTACAACCATCGGTTATATCGAAGCGCCACCACGTGACTTTAATGTAAATAAACCGTGATTTACGACATTTAGAATCGATACGATATTCACAGTAACGCCAGTTTAGGTAAATAAATCTGTCTAAGCATCTGAATTATTGTGGCCGGTTTTATTGGCAAATCACCCTTGACACGAACATTGATTTGGACTTAACGCGACATTAAAGCAATTATGCCATTGCCATGCACGTAAGCACTTTCGGAGGATAGGCAGATGAAGAGCACTGCTTGGTGCTCATACACATATGTCCGACCTTGCTTGATGACGTCATTATAAGTGTCAGATAGAGGTAACCTCGCCGCACATGGATGACTAACACGCGTGTGTGTGCATTGATAGATTATATTCCGTCTAATCATTTCTTCTAGAGCTAACATTGTACTGTGTGGTAATTTCTTAAGATATTCATGTTAATGTAATTTCTCACGCTGTGTGTGTGAACGATTTGATTACTTTTACATCCACTATCACAGAAACGTTGTGGTCATTACGTGGTCGAGGAAGGCGGGATCTTATTGTTAATGTATTAAATTTTGAGGTAATGTAGATATTGTATAAAGATCTGATATATTTACCATATTTCTCTATTGATTGCCGGTGGCAGTCATGTGACGGGAGTGCTGCTGTGCTGTTGGACAACAAACACTTACTTTTTAATACAAATTGTGTGAGTGGCGAGTGTTACTGGTAGAGTAGGCCATTCTTACCCCATTCGCAAACACTATTTTGCCTTCTACGCCCAATGCAATGTTTCGCCAGATAATTGACACTGAATATTCCCTTACGTTGATGATTCATGTTTGGAAGATGTCTGTCTATCGGTCTTCTTTCTGAGACTACTTCAGCACGTGATTATCACAGATAATAGCACTGCTAAACATACACTATATATGTGATATACTAACAGTGGCAACTTTCCTTTCGTTAATCCTCAATGCATTTCCACAATGCCGAATTCTCATTGCTGTTCCGTCACGACATAACATTCCTCCCCAGCCCTAGACATTGTATTGTAGAGACATTGACCTATCACTCTATTTATGACCACTCTATAACATCCATTGATCCATTAGAACAAACTCTAAATGCACTTATACATAAATACACGAACTGGATTGCTGATCAAACACAATGTGTTATAGTTATAGACTAAAAGGAGTCTTCATTTGGTCTCATTGGTTGGGTATAGACCAACATTTATGGCGAGAAAAAGCCGAGGAAAATATCATCCAAGAATGTCTCGCCAATCGGTGCACAAGTCGATGGCACCGTTCCCATTGCCATCATTGGAAGCGTGAACTTACTCAATAGTTTGAACAAGCAGAGTGGAATTCAGTTTCCATGCTGAAGACTGGAGGGTATTTGTCTGCAAGCTCCTGACAGCAGGGCGCCTCAGTAGTACATATTACAACAATTGCTACTAACCAAAATTGGTTCGCGTATCTACCATAGGCGAATAACGATTCCCCGACCTCGCCTGCTCTTTAATAGGGGATATTTGGCGATAAGGCGTTATGGACATTGATTTGGAGCTAGAGTCAAGAAATGTTGTATGTATGGTCAAAACCTTATTTTCAGTGGCGCCCAGGACGATCGTGAAGATTATTTCGCTTCATTTTATCTCCTTTCTCTGAACAACGAGAAACGTCCCGTTTTCACAAGACCTTTCGTCACTTTTAAAAAAACGTTTCTATCTATTTAATTCTTTACAATTATCTGTTAAATTATATGTTCATCCAGGAATGCAAACAAAAAACAACTTAAGAGCATATTGATCAATATACAGAAATATGGTTGTGCAACAAGTGCAATAGAGGTTCTGAGTAAACACCATGTACAAAGGCAAACTGACGACCAACAGAAATAATACACTTGAAAATTGGATGTGACAAAAAAATTACAAACGTTTTCAAAACGTCACTAGAATTAAAACACTAGTCGAAGCACTACAAACGTTAGGTTCAAAACGCAACTATGATTACTGCGTCTAGTATATCACAATCGAATAATCATTTCTTTTTTGTTTCATTTTTGGTCACCAACAAACATGATTGTATGCTACCCTTGCCCGGCATCTCAGCGTGCATATGTATGATTTTAGGTATCCAGAGTGCGTAAAGATCAAAGTATCGCTTCCTAATGAATGGTTCAAGTAACTAGCAAACTAGATCACTGCAGGAAGCTTGGTGGCCAGATGTCCTCGGGCTATGGGATATATTTAGGATTAAGAAGTCACTTCCGAAATTGAACTTCATGTAAACGCTTCGTGATTTTTACCACTCAGCATTACTCATCGATTACGGTTAATCTCTGGGCAATTACTTTGTAACCGGAAACCTTCCTGCCCGATTAATCTACATTGAAGAAGGACTCAGAAGTGATGGCGCGCTATAAAGGCTGTGAGACACTGTGAGTTGGAAGCAACCACCCCTCCAAATGGACATGTACACAGTGATAACTTGAAATAAATCTGTGTTTATTGCATGTCTATTTTACTGTGCACGTTTCTGTGCACTGGGGGTCCCTTTGAATCATTACCGTGATTTCTGTTTGGTGAAAGGAAGATTGTTTTCATACTGAGCAGGGCGATGTGTGTTGAACACAGTTGATTTGTCTTCGATCAATATGCCCCTGAACATAGAGAAGGACACTGTCATTATCATTATTCTGTGTCCGATTTTGTCCTGTCATACTTCTATTAATTTAGTTAACCTCCTTCAGTTCTAAATGTAAATTGGAGGCCAGGATGGCTCAGATTCCTATGTGTCCAACTTAGATCATTAGGGTTCCTTCATCTTATTCGCACAAAGATTCAATGATCATGGATTCGAATCCTAGATTCATCCAGATTCACTTTGTCGGATACATGCCTGTACTCTTCTGTTTTACACGATACGAACACCACCTTGACTCAGGTCTTTCCAACATTTAAAATATATACGCCATGATGTCACTGAAATACCAAAGGTTTTAAGCCACCTAGTGCACTTAAAAGTCATTGTTTAGCATACGATGGGTGTTGTAATGTATATATGTTTAATCAGGTTGTTGGTTGGTTTGTTGTTTAACGCCGCACTCAGCAATATTCCAGCTATATGACGGCGGTCTGTAAATAATCGAATCAGGACCAGACAATCCAGTGGTTGACATCATGAACATCGATCTACGCAATTGGGATCGATGTCATGCATCAACCAAGTCAGCGAGCCTGACCACCCGATCCCGTTAGTCGCTTCAATATGTTTTAGTGTATTTGAGGATGAAGACATTCTGTATTCTCATTAAACTAAGTGGCTGTATACGTTTGTATTAGGTGATATTCAAGGAGTAGTCCAACCTCAACCCTGTAGAATTGTCAGAATAACAGATAGTCCGGATGGGTAATACCATGTACACTGTAATTCCTCGTCTGGAGAAAAATGGAGGATAATTCTTCGTGGAATGTGAATAACAGTAACACAACTCCTTCCCAAATCATACGACATCCTTGATAAAGGCAGAGTTCATTGTATTCGTTTGTTTGTTTGTTGTTTAACGCCGCACTCAGCAATATTCTAGCTAATGACGGCGGTCTGTAACTAATCTAGTCTGGACCAGACAATCCAGTGATTGACATCATGAGCATCGATCCACGCAAGTGGGATCGATGACATGCATCAACAAGTCAACGAGCCTGACCACCCGATCCCGTTAGTCGCCTCTTACAGGCATAGTCGCCTGAGTTCATTGTACGAATCGACTATACCATGCGCATGTGTATATGATCCACTATCAAATAGTGGTGATGCAAGATGTTCGCCAAAAGGTACCCTATCACACCGGTGTTAAACCACACATTTAAAAAAAATGCTGTCCAGGAAACACTTAGCCGGTATAATACATTCAGCTGGCATGGCGGGTTAGTCGCATCACGGTAAAACATGGGTTGGTCTCCTGCAGGCTAAATCGCCGCGAAGAGCTGCAAGATTGCAGTTGCGGTGTTAAGCAAATTATAATAACTCACTGGCTTTCAGATCGAAGTTGAGTCCAACATTATACTCGCCACAGACATTTCATATCTTCACATTAATATAAAGATCTATACCGAAACGTCGCGTCAAAACAGAATAAAGAAGCTGTCATCCATACAATATCTTGTCTTTACTGTTAATTAAGTATGTTTATCGTAACATATTTGCTTTATTCATCTTACGAAAAGCTAACGATGGTGTGGGTAAAGGGCAATCTCTTCATCAGGAAAGATAAACTCGAACAGGCACGGCCTGTACAACGTCTAACACCTATGAAAAGTTCGCATTGCGCCACATTAGATAGTGTGTGTGGCATGTTATCATGTTATCACACAATCCTTGTTACAGACATTTCAAATCCACAACTCGGTATGATGATCCGTTGTTATTTGAAGCTTCTTAGTGATATGATATTGGATTGAAAAATATCAACTTTATCTAATGTGCTCCTAAAACGTCGCCACAAGTGGAACGGCTCTCAAACACATTACGAATTAGCCCCGTGAATATCAGAATGAAAGTATTAGTCTTCAGCAATTCATACCATACCAGAATTGATGTTTTTCTGTGTGCTGACCCCCTCAGCTAGCAGTTATTGTGAGACGTCCTACTAACCGAGGAGGAGGACATTTTTCTCCGGTGACACCACGAAGAATAATTTCGTTTCCCGGTTACAAGTACCCGACATGTGATAGAAGAACATCTTTCCACATCGTCATTCGATCTCAGAATATGCATCATCTCGTGTACAAATGTACATGTATAAAGTAGGATGTATTGCAAGTCAAATGACAGCTGTCGGTGACATCATCACCATTGATGTGAATGATGTCAGTTATCAGATATTACTGTTTCTAGTTACACATAACGGAACGCCTAATATATATGGAAAGTGATTACTTCTTTGGAAAATCACGTCAAAATTACGTCACCAGATCATCAATCGATATTACAGTGTAACACTGAAATACAGCTGCATGACGGCATGTTCAATATGGTTTGTAGTTTTTTACATGTTTTTTGGTTTGTTTCAGAACTTGGACAAATATTGGCAAATGACAAATTTGTTTTCTGCGTTTCTTAGAACCAAAATAAATATTGGCAAACGACAAACATGCTTTTAGCCTCTGGGAGATAACACTTTCACTCATCTCAGACCTTCTTTACTCTTCCAAGAGGCGTTAAACCCAACTCACTCAATCACTCACCTACTTTACTAAAGTAAATCAGAACAAAATCTCATTTTCAGCATTGATTCATAACATTTGAACAGAAAACAAAATAAAAGTTAGCTATTTTCATTTCTTTTATCTCTGATGTTATAAGAGCAGACAGACTACATATAATATATACTTCCGTGAGTTACAGTGCGTTTTCCACAGCCACTTAACTAACATATTCAATACTGCAAATATACACGTAGTAACTGTAGTAAAACAATGTCATTTTGTGATGAACCATGTCTGTACATTCTGTGTTTTAGACTGGACTTAGGAGACTGGCTAACATTCACTATGGTTATATATCAATATGTATTTACACCAAGCAGACTGTGATCCCTTGTGAAAAACTAAGCACCGTAAATGGTTGAATCAACAATAAACATAGACATGTTAACACAACAGTATGTATACATGTTCAAATAACAATGTGGATATAGTGTAGTAACAGAGGGCATTGTACATATGCGTACAAACAAATTCACGTCACAAACGTGGACAAATAAACACATTTAACGAATGTAGAATACATACAATGAAATCATTAAATGCTTAGCATAGAGTCTACATAAATCGTAGTTACAAATGTATGGCCGTGTCGACAATACAAAGTGGGATGAGTGCAGACAGGTATAAAGATAGTTGGTTAGGAACTTAATTGATTCAGATAGTATTGATTTACTTATTTCCATATCCTAGATTTTTTTGTAAGACGTTAAACAGAGAATATCAGTCTCCATTATCTGCCGAAACAGATTCCATTCGGCGCAAAAGACTAAATACAGGTGACATTGAAAATCAGTGATGACACCATGTGTTTGCTAAAAGGTTAGGCATGTCCTGCTCTACTGGTAGCACCTGCCACTTACACAATTGGCATAAGAAAATAAGTGATTGTTTGTTGCCGAACGCCCACAAAGTAGTTCTACCATACGACGGTGGTCATAACTGCGACGAGTCTTGACCAGACAATCCAGTGACACGTTAGGGAATTACTGATTTTGTTAAAACTGAAAACGAGTCTTGAGCAGACTTCAAGTGAAAGTGATTAGACAATCCAGAAACAGATAGCGCGTTTACTGAATTTGTTAAAACTAAACACGATATGTTAACGTTGAAATGCTTCTGCTGTGTACATGTTCAAGTGCAGGAATCCTGTAAAAAAGAAACGTTTAAGCATTCCAACACGTCCGTTTCTGAACGATCAAAAATTAACACAGGAAGATTTTCATCTATTGAGAAATCCCTAAGGTTAATTCCTTTCGGTGGAATTGTTGTCGAATATGAATACCATTTTGTGTTTATTTGCCCTATATACGAAAATCTGAGAAACTGCAATGGGCTTTATCTCACTTAATGCTATAAGATTGTCTTCATTAGAGCCCTGCAAGGATACTCTAATACAACATCAATTGGCTTTGTACATACATCATGCGTTGTTACCTTGGCTTTGTATCTTATAAAATATGTTACGTAAGACCATTGTACATGGGCCTGTGGCCTTTCATACAATAAAGAATTGAATTGACTTGAACGTAGTCATATTCTGAAAAGGCATGTTAGCATTATTTGTGCGTGTGCTAAGGAATGTGACGAATATTGATTATGACATGATTGATGACCATCAAGTAATAAGAATAACTTGAAAAGATATTATTTAGTAAATGTATTGCCAGGAATCAAAGAAGATTTTTTCTTCTGTTTCGTATATATTACATTTCAAGACATCGGCGTGACACAAACTGAGAAAATGAAAGAAATATTTTCAAAAGTCTACAGCAGGACAAAAACATTGTCTGGGCTTAATACCACCGATTGACAAAAATCTATTAGGGCAAATATTTGGTATATGGAATGAAAAGCAAACAATTTATATTGTCAAATAAATCAGTAAAGGAACCCAAAACAGTATGAGATTATGCTGACATAAGATCATATGTTGTTGTTAAAAGCACTCGTTTCTCAACAAATGTCACAAAAAGATACACACACATTGATTCATTAAATAGCATCATGTGTATTTCATCCCCATTGTAAAATAAATAAGTTTAAAAAACGTATATGATGAAGTATATATTGTAATCACCTTTTGTCGATGCATTATCACCTGGATCTAATAGGACGGTGGGCATATCAATGATATTGGTATTCGTTCTGTAGGATTTAATCTCCAATCGTCACACCGAGTTGAGAAAAAAAGTTCGGAAAACGTGTGTCTTGTCCATGTGTCAGTACTCCATGGAATTTATTAAATTACATTATGCTTTCGACTTATTTGAATGCTCACAGAGATTAGGTAACTATCACCTTTGCTGTGTAAATTGAAATCATGTAGATATACTTACATATTCAAAGTTTTTGACATAATGTATAGTGTATAACATACGGCCATGTGCACATCTTTTATCCAGGGGGGTGAATTGTCATACTACCCCGGCGTAAAACGCGACTAAAAATCATATATACAAAAAACGACATGCTTAAATAGGCAACTTGACATGTGTGTACGTCGGTGAAAATTACAATTCAGTAGACAATGCCTAATCCACTTGTACACCATTTCTCTCGTTAAAAAACATTTAGACATCCGCACCTAGACAACCTCCCATAAGTGTAGGGTCCTTCTGTGCTATATTGGCAATATGCCTACTGTGTAGGTCCTTCTCTGTGAAAATCCAAGCTCATAAAAACCCATTCTCGCAACGCATTTTGTTTGAATCTTTACAATGTTGTCAAATCAAAGCCACTCGACCAGCGTTTTTGTCAGGATTTTGGCAAAATGAAACCTTTAAACATTCTTATTTAGGCAATCCAATCAATGTAGGGCAGGTTCTTTATTCTGTGCAATAATAAATAACATAAAACTAGGCAACTTGCCACGACAGTACATGTTCTGTGTAGTATACAGTGATTTATTAATTATATCTTGCCACAGATGTACGTCATGACCTGTGTACAATACTAAAACTTGTGTAAAATACCATACCTTGCCCCGAGTGTGGGGCAAACGTTATATTATATGCAGCCGTGTAAAACCGACATACCTGGACAACTTGCCACGAGTGAACGTCATGTATTTTGGCACAATGTGACATAGGAATTACATTATGGTTGTAATCCTTAAATGAAATGGACAACTGACATGTGCAGTATGTGACAGTGTGTGCTTCTTGGTGGTCCCCACCAATCATTGCTGTGAACACCAACATTGACAAGTCGTCATGACACCGACATGTCTTCATTGAAGTCCCTGTCAGGATTCTCCATGCCTCTCTTCATTTGGACACTGATGTAGATGTACACCTTCCTCCACGCTTCCGACACTTCCTTCGTGTATTTGTCAGCTAGCACCACCCCTAGACCATGGTTGAGGGAAGGCCACAGCCTCTGCAAAACAAATATTGATGTTAGATTAAGATCGAAGCATAACGATTCAGAGTGACAAAAACTCTCCACACAAGTGTACGACGAGAGGGATAACTTCAACTTTCCAATAATCAACTTCTACTTTATGTCTAGCAATATTCCAGCAGCTCTTTAGTGTCTACCATCAAATACATAAACATACACATCTTAAACTTTCTACCCTTCCTAAATCCTAAATTTACTTTAAAAATCAATTTCAAAATTCACTGTATCAGCAAAGCTTCAAAAGATTGTACGGTGGACATGCTTCCAAATTTGAAGCATCAGTGAAAAAAATGATGTTCGGTGCAGTTTCATATTTTGACTAGTGCCATACGTTTCCTAGCATTTTAGGTGAACAATTGGTTTGACTTTGCATGTGTTTGTGACGGATTGCGCCGGTGGGGCAGGGTACGTTCACCCTTTCGCGTACACCTGGTATCATCACTATTTGATAGTGATTCATAAACACAATGCTCATCATATAGTAGGAATCGTACAATCGATATTTAGCGGGATTTCTTTTGATTATCGAACTACTTTATCTCGCTTTTATCTATTATCTGTCGCGATTGAAAAAATGATGTAAGCAACTGATCTTTGTCTCGAGTAGGTATTATGTATATAGCCCATGGTCACAATTCTAAAGAAAATGTTTTCCCCATTCTGTTAAACCAGTTAGTTAACTTATCACTCTTGAAGATCTTCCGGGGCTGGGTTTGTTTGTTTGTTTGTTGTTGTGGGTGGTTGGTTTGTTGTTTAACGCCGCACTCAGCAATATTCCAGCTATATGACGGCGGTCAAAATAATCGATCGAGTCTGGACCAGACAATCCAGTGATTGACACCATGAGGATCGATGACATACATCAACCAAGTCAGCACCCGATCCCGTTAGTCGCCTCTTACGACAAGCATAGTCGCCTTTCACGGCAAGCATGGGTTGCTGAAGACCTGTTCTACCCCGGATCTTTACAGGTCCCGGGACAGTGATTCCGGGGTAGTAACCTGTACCGGTCGATGAGTGGTCAGTCGCGGTGATTTGGTTGATTTCATGTCATCGTACCCTGACGGCGTGGATCGTTGGTCATAATTTCAATCAGTGTATTGTCTTATCCAGACCCGAGTGTTACTGTCATCGTAACTATCCTATACCTGGAATATTGCTGAGTACAACAAACAAACAATGTTAGACATACAAACAGTAAAAGTGTTAGCGCTAGTTATGAGATCTGCATGTATTTAAAAAATATTCAACGTTTCGATGTATCGTGCTACTGATGGCAAGGTAAAACTATAACACTTTAATAGTTCATCAGATAAACTTGATACGATCGTTTACCACAAGCATATTATCAATTTAACCATGCTAGACCTTTGAAAAACGTGCATGCACGGTTTTGAGCACAAATATCACTGTATCTTTGGAACAGTCCATAAACTGACATACTAACATACCACATACATGAAACGTTTAATTAGTAAGAACTTCTTTATTGTTTGTAACGACGTTTGAGGACTACTTCTTGCCCCTTCGTCACCCACACGAAGCTTATTTATCTAGCTACATAGAATGAAAATATTATTCTTGAAATGCAGTCTATTTTCTATCGCATAGCTCACGGTTAGCAGATATTGTGTTTCAGGATGGGGCAGCAACGATACTGCCTGTATCAACGTTAGAAAGCCCAATAACAGAATGCTATTAGTTCTCAAACACGATCTTTATCATTGAGACTCATATGGAAGGCAAGAAGACAAACACCGAAAAATACAAGAAAACAGTATTAGGCTACAAGATTGCTTTAGTCTTGCGCAAAGCAAACCCTGTCTGATAAATATTATTGTTCAATCTTTAATATCATCAGCGTCATACCACCATCCATTCTAATACAAACGCCCCCTAGCGGCAGCGCTGTGACTGAGGGGGTAATTTCGACACTGCGAAGGTTATTTACACCTTGGAAGAAAAGGAGGTACTTTTATTTCCAACGTCATGCCCTATTCGTCCTTTGGTGTTTCAACACTAACTCCCTCAGAAACAGCCGCCAGAGACACTTACGAAAACTCGGAAGAGAGATAATATTATCCTCAAGACTGACTAGAATGGATATAAATACCCTTGTTAGACTGTGCTTGTGGCAGAGGGAAGGTTGGAAAATAAGCTGAAGACTTAAGATCAATGCGAGACTTTTTCTGGGAGGATCTTGTTTGTCTCCACCGAAAATATTTGCACTGAAGTTAACACATTTAGATGTAAACGTATTTGGATAAAAAGGCGTCTGTTCTAATACTGGGGGTAGCACCGTGGGGGAAAACGCATTAAGACGTGAGACAGTGTATGGTATTAAGTTCTAAGACAGGTGATTTAATTGTGAAAGTACATTTGGCACATACGTTTCTTCCAACAAGAGGGGCGGTCGGGTAGCCTAGTGGTTAAAGCGTTCGCTCGTCACGCCGAAGACCCGGGTTCGATTCCCGACATGGATACAATGTGTGAAGCCCATTTCTGGTGTCCCCCGCCGTGATATTGCTGGAATATTGCTAAAAGCGGCGTAAAACCATACTCACTCACTCACTCACTCTTCCGACAAGAAACTTCCATAAATGTTCTATAGTTTAGTCTATCTGTACGTGTAAAAGTTAGTTCTCATTCGTAGTCTATCGTGGATTAACCATAACTCACCATTGTCTATCAGAATAATACTAAATAATACTGACACCTGGTGCCATTACTTATTTTCAGTGATCCATTCATGTGGTTTTCACCTCTGTTTTTTTCCCCTTTTACGCCCAAAGGATAATCGAGACTGGTTGTTGTATGTATTCTATCTCCGACTGAGACCGTATGATACAGTAGTGCATCTGGGTCACTGGCATGAAAGTGGTAGTTGTAAAGTGTATTCGGTTTCTTTTCTATTGAAATATGTATTGGATCCCAGCATGCAATAGTTGATGTCATGATGCCTATAACCGCATTTCACTAAGGTTCATGAGACGCCATTCTAACTGCTGTAAAACATGACAAATTTCTTTTTAAACCGAAACCAATAACAGCAATTTAAATTAACGCGCTCACCTATTACAATTATCCACACCTTTATCAAAAACAGTTGAATGCAATACAAAGTATACACAAACTGACACAATGTTGTTGAAACTATCATTTTTCATACACATTACACATACACATTATCTTAATGTACTAGATCTTCCACATCGTATGTCAGTGTGCCCGGTAAATGCATCAACCAAGTCAGCGAACCTGACCACCTGATCCTGTTAGTCGCATCTTACGACAAGCATTGGTTGCTGAAGACCAAATCTAACCAGGGTAATCTTCACGGGTAAGTAATAAAACGATTCAAAGATAAACTCGAACATGACATTGAGTGCACACCTCCCAGAATCAAAAGGTCACAAACATAGGTGGTCAAAAGTGATGACTCCATATTATTGATTTTACAGAAGACTAAGCAAAGAGCAAATTGATAGCAATCTAATATATCTCCCAATGACCCGAGCTGACCACAGTCTCTGTCGGTCTTGTTATTACTGCATAATTTTGCCGCAATCTGACCGTCTCCTCGAAGCGTGGATGACGGCTAATTTAGAATGAGATGAAGTTAGAGGAACAACTAATTTTCCTGGGAGGGCATTTCTATCGTTGATTAGTTTCAGCATAAACGCTCGGCTTCCCCTCATGGTGAAGTGCAGTATTACAGGGCTTCTAGAGTGAACGTCCTTGGCGAATCTGTTGGTGCTTCAGAAGAGAAGGCTCATTTTGTGAGATATCTCATGTCGACACATCTTCAAACATAATGCAGGCGATTACATTAAAAGGAATATCTGTGTATTGTACATGGGAGACTTGAGGATATGCCGATTTGTGAGGACGCTGTTGAATATTGCACTTATTATGACATACACGCCAGTTTGAAATTGATTTTCTTTCGTTAGACCACTCATGAAATATCAAATGATTTAAGACGAGTGACGACGAGTGACGACCACAGCAGTTTACTCTGCGCTAGAGTGGAGGAACAACCTATGCCTCAGGCAATGGTATGCAAAGCACGGGGCATTAATGATGTCAAGAGCGTTCTTGAACTCTCGTGAAGAAAACGGATCTCTCTCTCTCGATCTCTCCTCTCTCTCTGTCTCTCTCTCTGTCTCTCTCTCTCCACTCACAAATTGGACACTAGGGTCCATTCTACCAGGTATCCCCACGGGGATTAGATGGAATAATGTAATAAATATGTAAGCGAAGGTAAATTAGAGCAACCAAATTTGTTTGTTTTTCATAATACAGTTAGCGCATAGAAATTTCATTCCGGAAATCTCATAAAAATTGCAAATCCATCAACGCCTAGTTTACATTCTAATTGGAATGATTCGAGAACGTACACAAAAGTACATTAGAGCAACCTTATCATTTCTTCTGATAAAATAATTATGAAGAAAACTCTTCAGGCATGACTGATAATGATGTCATTTTTACGGGCTTTGGACATAGCGTCATTAATCAGTCGCCAAAGTATAGTTATTATCGGATATGACCGGCAGAAGATCGATGACTAGCTATTATTATTCTGCGGAAAACTGCCAACTTGATAAATCACAGTGTTATTTTGGTGAAAAAGGGACATGGCAATTGGTGTCATTTGTTTTCTTTGCACATAAACAGAATAAAAAAGATCAAGACGCGAAAATGATTTTTAAAAATTACGTTTCCTTATAAATCATACTTCGTTGACTTGACAAATGACCATTGCATACGTAAGGATAATGTTTAATAATTGCTTTCCAACAATCACGTTCGTCTAAGTGTCAAAACATGGCTGTACTTAATTTCAAAAGCTGTACATAAAATTGACTATCCAAACAACTTGATGTGTTTAATAATTATATTACTGAGAATGGAATATAGTTATTCGACAACAATAATTCATTATTTCACCTAATGTAATGTCAATAGAAACTGTTGTTTTTACGGTACGCAAGGACTCGCTAATTCTATGTTTTGAAGTAAGGTTCTTGATGGCAATAATCACGATAACTTAGATGAAATGGAGAAGTATTATCTGTATTATCGTTAAGATTAAAGATCCAGAGATCAATGTTTATTTGCAACGTCAACGAGCATAGATGAATATAAATGCTGATATTAACATGATCACCTTTCATGATTTTAAGCATTGACAGGTTAAACACATTGAAGGTAATATACTTATGAAGGAAGTACTTTTCAAAATTAATCTCGCACTAAACATAATTCTAATAAAAATTAAAAAGATCTCTCTGGGTCCTGATCATAGCTAAAAGGCATAATTGATTCCTATGTGCGTGCAAATGTCAAACCTTTTCGGCGTTGGGTACACTTTTCTAAACTCAATTACTCCACTCAAAAGACCTTTTAAAATCCTTCGACAACAACATAACTAAACACTAACGTGATAAAGGATTGCCTTTATTTACTTTTCCAGGATTACTAAATTTTATCCGGATATTATGCTTTGAAGTTACAAGAAAGGTATGCAGATGACAGTTGCAAAACAATTCTTGAAGGTACGCCACTGTTTTTAAATAACATTGTGTGTAAGAAGAACTTATCTGAGAAACTCATTTGACGTTTATCTAAAAGGAATATGGCCATGGTTGCCATCCTGTATCACGTAAAAGAATATATAATGATTTCCCAAAAGATTTATCAGATCCATGACAATTGTCTGCTTAAAGCATGACAGCGACGATTTGAAAAAGAGACTAACCAAAGGTAACATAAAAAAAATTATTTCGAATTCCTACGAAAGTAGACTTTGTGATTTGAGCACTAAGCTCAATGTCACGGCATATAACGTCGAGTTTTTGTCTTCTGAAAAAAAACCGGCCACCTTCGGGATACCTTCTTATGTGGTATCCAGAGGGATAAGTGTCCGGAAACCTTCAGGATACCTTAAAAATGGTATTGCATTTTGTTAAATGAAACGTGAAATTAACCAAAAATACTTAAAGTCAGTTAAAGGAACCAGAGGGGATCTGTAGCGTTTCCGGAAGGTATCCGGATACAATTTCTTCCTCCATGCGACTTCCCTTATATGTAATTTTCATGGCGCTGTAGTAATTTTCTGTGTCATTTTAGTCCTAAATATCCTCGCAAGATTTTAACATCCTTAGGCAGGGTGGTTTATATGTTTGATCAAAGGACTTGGTATAAGTGACATATCAAATAATGCCACATATAAATCCATTACATAACCGAGGAAGAAATCTGACAAAACCGACTATCCTTACTTTTTACTTGACTCTTAATACCTAAAAACAACATGTACATTCCCTTTTTCTGCTGGATTCTAAAGCTCCATACAAATCCGTACAAAGGGAGATATATTGCAGGGTGCAGCAAATGTACCACCAAATCTCTGCCTCAATGATTAACCATAAGACTTAATACGTTCAAGGTAGGCTTTTCTTTATATTCACACAATGTATTTGAGACAAGTGATATTAATACCATATGGATTCTCAAAAGCTCAAAGCTTTTGTTTGAATCATTGTAATTGCAGATAAGAACGAAGTTCAGCTACGTCAAAACGTTTGATTTTCTAACCACTATCCCACACGACAATCTTATTGGTAAACTTCGTTCCTTGAACCAAAGGGATTTTGTCACTGAAAGTGGTGATCATAGATATATGTGTAGACCCGTGTAGGTCTTCAGCAACCCATGCTTGCCGTAAAAGGCGACTATGCTTGTCCTAAAAGGCGACAAACGGGATCGAGTGGTCAGGCTTGCTGACTTGGTTGATGCATGTCATTGATCCCAATTGCGTGGATCGATGCTCATGATGTCAATCACTGGATTGTCTGGTCCAGACTCGATTACTTACAGACCACCGTCATATAGCTGGAATATTGCTGAGTGCGGCGTTAAACAACAAACAAACAGAAGCCTTCCATAATATCAGAATATAAGTAGCCTTTCAAAGGATGTGGAAAAATGTAAGTTTATGACTAACATTGTCGGATGTAAAGATGTACCATATGATTTAAAACTGCATCTTCGCTGTGAAGTATATAATAGAAATTATATAGAAGATTAACTTCATGCTTTACTTGTTTGTGAAGCCATAAACCCTCCAAGAAGTAAATTCGTGAATTAGTAATGTCTGTCTGCCTGTCAACGGATAGAAGTGTTTGTTGTGTGTAATGTACATCTTAACGCGTTTTTTTCTTCTTGTGTAGAATGCTACAGTTTCATGAGCTTTGCATTGATAATTTCCAGTACATGGCATTATAAATACGCGGTAAGCTGTACAATGTATATCCTAAATATGCTGGTGCCCATGGGAGATATATATTCTGAAGTGAATGTGACCTTCCAGCTGGTTATTAAGAAATATGTGGATGTCAATGTCCGACCGGGATATGCTGCCTGTCCAGTCCCTTCTGTGTCCCACTATAGCTTGGGGGTTTAATTGTATCACATTGCTTCTGAAATTAAGTAGCTTGGGGCAGGAGCAAAACGGACCGTGCTGTCATCACTATCGGATTGTCTGAGGAATGGACATCCTTTCTGGAATTTTAAGTACAGAGATGTGTAACTTGTGTCCCAGTCATGTTTTGTTCAAACAAATTGTATGCATTAGTGAGTGAGTGAGACAGTATGGTTTTACGCCGCTTTTAGCAATATCCCAGCAATATCACGGCAGGGAACACCAGAAATGGGCTTCACACATTGTACCCATGTCGGGAATCGAACCCGGGTCTTCGGCGTGACGAGCGAACGCTTTAACCACTAGGTTACCCGACCGCCCGTATGCATTAGTGATGCGTGAAGGCATATTATTTTATCTATCACGAAAATCACATACGTGTATATTCAAGGTGTGTGTTTCAGTATTTAGGTATCAACAGAAGTATGACAAGTTATGCGTCACGGTGCCTAACATTTTGTCAAGTGATCGATGGATTGAGTAAAATAGGACATTGTAGACAATGCAAACAAAAAGCTGTTTCTGAAAACTAATGCTGCATACCTACCACAATGTTAAAATCTAAGTCAGTAAATCAGCTTTTTTCTGTTATGTATCAATGTATTCCCTTTTCATCTGATTACGCTTACACGCCTCTGGTGGAAAGTTACACTGTTTAAAACTACAATGAAACTAGGAAATGTAGTACCACTGATACCAGTCCAAAATAATCCGTGAAGATCCGTGGATGAATAGGTCTTCAGCAACCCATGCTTGTCATAAGAGACTAACGGGATCGGGTGGACAGGCTCGGTGATTTAGTTGATGCATGTCATCTATCCCAATTGCGTGGATCGATGCTCATGATATCAATCATTGGATTGTCTGGTCCAGACTCGATTATTTACAGACCGCCGTCATATAGCTGGAATATTGCTGAGTGCGGCGTAAAACAAACAACCCACCAACAAATTATGATAATGACATTAACGATTGCAACTCTTCGCTGGAATGAGATGAATAACAGTTTTTGACACCTGGTTCAAGAGTTATCAGAAGAGTAATGTCTAACATTCTATCCTTGTTAAGGAGATAGGGCTTTGTATTGCAAACTTACTTTGATGTTTACGTTACTTCAATAGCCTACCATGGCTAAAATTGTGAAGAACCTTCGAGAGGCAATATCAAGGGATTGTCAATTCGCGTTTAATGCCATATAGAAGACAGATGCCTAGTCTGCTTATATCTTCAATGTCAGATTACAAATGTCAATCCTATTATATGAGAAACAGCTGAATACGTTTTTCTTTGTATTTTACATGTTCTTGAAAAGGATTACCAAGATTACACAGATTTCATCAAGGAAATCATTTTGACAAAATCAGCGGAATAGGATGTTTTGATCTTATTTCCAACTTTTATCTCTTCAATGTCATAACTGAACCCTTTAAAGAAGAACCTTTTTGCAATCAGGCGTCTGAACGGCAACTGTGTCATGAGTTAACGCATGATTATGAATCAAAAACTTTTTGCGTATAGTTAGGAAGATGAACATATAAACGGACACTGATTGACTCTCCTTAATAAAAGGGGACGACTTAATTCAGACAGGTTACATTCGTAGCAGACAGATTTTGCTTTGATGAAGTCTAAAATGCATTACAGGGTCTTGTAGTCTGTAGTTTAGCTCGTCCTGTAATTCTAAATATCTCATCAGTGTAAAGAATCAGCCTTCAACCAGCTGCACACCAGATATAGTTGATGTGAGTTGCCCAGCTTGCGTGATCATAAAGTATTAAGATACATGTAGCTTGTTCGTTATTCACACTTCATTCACATTTTATTCTCGCTTCATTTTCACATTATATAGTCCCAGCATGTGAGGCGGCACCTTTCCTTTCCATGGACCGAATCATTAAAACAGATGTTTCAAATGACTGTACTCAATCGTAAAAGTTGAATGGTAGAATCTAGAAGTAACTGATTCCAGTAATGAACAAGAAACAGTGTCTCTGTTTCACACATGGGAATAATGATATTGTCTAGGCGAAGGATAAAAAAGACACCACGCAAAGGGGCTGTATCAAACGATTACAACTAAGCTACGCAATCAATTTTCACAACTGGGGACAGAAATGGCACATGAAATGCGATACGTGAAATAGATAGAGTAAAGCGACAAAAACATTTCCATAATCTCAACCAAGAGTAGGGTCCATTGTACGAGTCCTAAATGTGCTTATGTATCACTGTCAAATGGTGATATCAGGTCAGCGTATCGTGCCTCCTATCATAAACACATGCAAAGGCAAATCAAGTGTTCACCCGAAAGAAGAGGGGAACATACGGTACGAGTCACAAATAGCCACTACCTTATGTATTAAAAGTAGTTCTTGTTTGACAAGTGATAGCTTAAAGGCAGTGCTAGGCCTTGCATTTCGGACATGCAAGCATAACAACAACGCTCCCGACCTTTAAGTGGATTATTTCAACACTAAAAATAAACTTTTGGGGAACATTTGCAATCCTTTAACAGTAATCCATATTCAATTACCCATATGAAGTCTGTAATTAAGAATGATTCTGTTGCATTTCTATGGGTTTTCTTCTGCTGAGAAGCTTAGCTCGAACTCTCATACGTTTGGATTGGTTTGGTTTGGCTTGTTGTTTAACGCCGCACTCAGCAATATTCCAGCTATATGACGGCGGTCGGTAAATAATCAAGCCTGGACCAAACAATCCAGTGATTGATATCATGAACATCGATCCACGCAATTGGGATCAACCACCGAGCCTGACTACCCGATCCCGTTGGTCGACTCTTACGACAAGCATAGTCGCCTTTTACGGCAAGCATGGGTTGCTGAAAACCTATTCTACCGCGTATCTTCACGGATCTTCATATACACTGTATTGGGACTTCATAAACAATGTACTTGGATATCTTTTCAAAGATAATATATTATTATTATTATTATTATTATTATTATTATGATGATGATGATGATGATCATTATTATTATCATTATTACTTTACTGACATTGATATAAAAATATATGTGCGTTTATGTTCATACAACCTAAAATCTCTGCCCATTTAAGTTATTAGTAATCACGTGTTGATGTGAGTTGAGTTGGGTTGGGTTTCACGCCGCTTTTGCAATATTTCAGGAATATCACGGTGGGGGACACACATACATATGTACTCATGTTGAACGCTGGCCATCGACGTAACGAGAAAACGCTTTAACAACTAGGCTACCCCACCACCCCTGCAATAAAAAGCGCCTTACAAATTGATTATCATCATTATTATTATATATAGATTAAAATAAATAAATGCAGCTAAGTGGGTTTGGGTGATCCTGGCACAGTCAAGCTGGCTAGGCTCATCATCTGCCCAGGGCCCTTGCCCCGTCTACATACAGGACAGACAGCGAATGGGACTTCTCCCAGGAAGCGCTGCCTAGTCGAACCCACCCAGAACTTTTCGGAGAATGTGAAAACTCCCCAACAGTGCAGCCTTCTGCGTTACCCAGATTGTAAGAAGGGCTCTATTCCTGGTAGCAAACCCGGGTACTCTCCCAATGTCAGTGAACAGATTGGGAGGTACTAAACCACCTCAGGCACCGAGACCAATGGAGAGTCGGACAACTTGGTACTACGGATGCAAGCGAGAGATTTCGAAAGCGAGCTCTGCATATTTGCCATGTTTTTCCTGAATCTTGTCAATCACATTTGTGTCAAAAGTGACAGAAAATTCAATAATACAAATTATTTCAAAAGGACAAGATCGGGTTTGTTGGCCTGGATACGTCTGAGGCTGTATACGGGACTATTCCAAGGAATTTTGTATTTATCTATTTCCATGACGCCCTCAACATATTCTGGGTAGTACCATGGAACGACCTCTGCGTCAAAAGCACAAGTTGGCTGGTTGGTTTGTTATTTTGTTGTTTAATACTCAGCAATATTCCAGCTATATGACGGCGGTCTGTAAATAATCGAGTCTGGACCAGACAATCCAGTGATTGATATCATTAGCATCGATCCACTCAATTGGGATCGATGATAAGCATCAACCAAGTCTGACTGACCGATCCCGTAAGTCGCTCAAAACCACAAGCATTGCGAAGACGGTGGTAAATTATTATT
The DNA here is from genome assembly GCF_022045235.1 of Haliotis cracherodii. NCBI lineage: Eukaryota > Metazoa > Mollusca > Gastropoda > Lepetellida > Haliotidae > Haliotis > Haliotis cracherodii. The sequence goes on from NW_027266308.1 coordinate 36,702,730, forward strand.
ATTATTATTATTATTATTATTATTATTATTATTATTATTATACCACTACCTTCAACATCTGGGGTTTGACGCTCCTCTTGACGTGGGTCTGCCCTATCGATATAAGGACGCTGTTGAGGAAGTCCGAGTCCTCCAGACTCTCGACTGCAGCGCCGAGTCCCTCCATCACCGTCACAGCGTGCTTCTGCAGCATCTCTCTGTCCATATCCCACTCCAGCTGGTTCGCCTCGTTCATCCGGACGATTTTGGGGAACAACGATTTCATATCTGGCTCGGTCTCAAAGAATCTGAAACATGAACAGATCATACATGTGCATCAAGTGGCAATGGCATATTTATATTTACAGCGTTCTGAATTTTCTCTGAATTTGAATTGAAAGAATCTTTGTTTGTTTGTTTGTTTGTTTAGCGCCGCACTCAGCAATATTACAGCTTTATGACAGCGGTCTGAAAATAAACGAGTCTAGACTAGACAATCCAGTGATTTACATCATGAGCACCGATCCACGTAATTGGGATACGATGACATGCATCAACCAAGTCAGGGAGCTTGACCACCCGATCCCGTTAGTCGTCTCTTACGACAAGCTTAGTGGCCTTTTACGGCAAGCATAGGTTCCTGAAGACCTATTCTATCTACCCCGGATCTTCACGGGGCTGAAAATTATTAAATAAAATTATTTATTTTCAGCTATGAATACATTCATCGAAATCAGGATTAAATTTCTCTTTGTCTCGAGGTTTTCTTGTCAATGATCAAACGATCCAAATGGAAATTTTATAATTTTACTTGTATCTCTGCAGTTGAAAACGAAGCCGTTCAAACAACATGAACAACGGCACATGAACATTGACCCACGGAGATTTGGGGTGCCACGCCCCACTCGGCAATTAAACCCTGCCCCAAAGGCACCGCATGGAGGCAACTTGCAATAGACATGAATGTAAGCTATGCCAAAATTCCCAAATAATAAACTTAGGTCAAAGAAACCTGAACAGCAATATTTGTTTATCAAATAACACTGCCCTTAATTAGGCCTTCTGGCTTGTTTGAAATTTAGGACTGGTAGTTGTCATTAGTGACTGAGTATGGTTTTACGTCGCTCTTTGCAAAATTTCGGCAATATCTCTGCGGGGGACAACAGAAATGGACTTCACTCATTGTACCAATGTCGGGAATGGAACTCGGGTCTTGGGCGTGACGACCGAACGCTTTAACCACTAGTCTACTCGACCGCGCCAGTTTTCTTTAACATCTGTAATCAATGTAATAATATAATAATGAGTAATGATAGCTGACAGTTCACAATAATTGCTTATTTCTCACAACAGAAATCCACTTGAAATTCAGTAATGCTATGTACAACGTAACACAGAATAATGTCACCTCATGATGTGCTTCTGAAAATACGTCGACTGGAAATGTGATGTATGTGCTTCCGCTAATAGACGGTAACACACTTTTAGTTAATCCTTAACGACAGGATGAAAAGCACGAATCATCAGTTATAGTACACTAATCAGAGCTACCACAGTTCCAATGCTCTTCCCTAATCACGACAGTACCCTCCAGAGATTGGCCTGTCGTGTATATGGATGACACCATGCTTCTGTCATCGAGGTACGGCGACAGCATGAAATCTTTCTCAAACTCAGGAAATTAGGAAGTAAGCCGCTGCCTCAATCACCAAGTCCTCCTCTCTAAAACGAGTATCCGGGCTGTCAAATGAAAATCGACTTGGAATCTCCCGAAGATAGTTTAAATCAGCTGAATAACACGATTTCCCCCAGAGACGTGCAGCGATGCACAAATCGAAGGTTTTTTTCCTATGGGATACAATTTGGAGTTTGTCATTTGTAGTCTTTCTAAAGAGCATCAATATCATTACTATTAAAATCTCCTTTTACGCCTTTGCCTCGGCTCTAGCACCATCTGAAACTTGACTGGATTCCGTGATGGTACTTTTTTTACTATACACTGTTCAAAATAAGAAACGCACAGGTAGATTATTAGTACATTTATTGTACCTAATAAAGTCGATAAATTTACTTTAATATCATAGATACAAATATGAAATCTTTCAGCTAGATAGTCACATGATGTCGTTGAACAAAGGCATCGCAAGCGTCGCTGTCGATGGATCTGTTGCAAAACAGGGACGATAACTGGTCTTCTGGGTCGGATTACAGCCTCGCGAAGTTGGTTCCTGACAGTCTGGTCCGATATCCTCCTCAAACCAGGGATGCGTCCTGCAGTCTCCGTAGCTGTGGCATTGTGATGACGTAATTGGAACAGTCGAATGTTGCGATCCTGTGCAGGGGTGGTAACTTGTGGTCGGCCGGTTCTCGGACTGTCTGCTGTGGAATTGAACTGTGTGTATCGGTCCCAAAGGCGGCAAATGGTGCTGTGGTGGACGTTGAAATAGCGTGCAACAGAAGACTGCGATTCCCCTCTTTAGATACGTCCTATGGTGATTTTCCGACCGGCAGCGCTGGGCATTCTCGGCATTTTCGAACTTGCCTTTATATAGCTACTACCACGAGTTACGAATGCCATAACTAGTCTTGCACGTGCATTTTGCTTTACTGTTTCCCCCCCCATGACATTTTTTAACAAGTGTGAAAACAATGCCGTTTAAAACATTCCAAATCGACGATGGCTGCGTTTTGACGCACCGTTTGTCGAATATCAGGCCACCAACATTTTCCAACAACATATATCCGATTTATATACCGGATTTTTGTGTAGCCAGGTTTAATAAACTACATACTACATGTGCGTTTCTTTTTTTGAAGAGTGTACTTTTTCTTTGCGATTTAGTCTTCAATATATTACCTTTATTATATGTTCAGTAAACACATAAACGTAAACAAATATAACAGTATTACCCCCCTGATGAATTGTCCGTGGAGTAGTGTCGTCGCGCATAACACTGAGCGTCGGAGTTGATTTCTATCAAGGGAACCATTGGTCCCCATTTAGTTTATCCCACAGCTAAATAGTAGCACAAGTGGGAATAACAACAATCGAAAACAACCATTTTAAGTCACATCCTCCGGGTAACATTACCTTTAGTTTACATTGAAGTCGAAGCTTCAGTCGACAGGGGTACCTTACTGCATAATGGTTGCAGCAAGTACCAAAACTCATTGGGCATCTTGCCCATCGTATACAAAGAGTATCCTTCCCTTGACAGTCTTCTTCAGACACATTACATTGCTTAACTGGAGTTTATTATGTCCTGCTAAGATAACGTTAAGCTGTTCCTCAACTCCGACATTGGCAGTGTTGACGATAAAGCTTTGGTTTCGAGGATCTCCACTGAAATCCTCGCGGAGCGGATTGTAAAAAAAAACGAATTAGAAAAAATGTAGTCATAGAAATCTAATAGGCGTTTACGAATGTAACATGTAATGTAGGAGTTTCCATTTTTTTATGTGAGATAATAGTTATCTATTTTATAGGAGAATAAATATCATTAGCCACGTGTACTTGGCAGCAGCTGCAGGTGTAACAGTTGGCAATCTCAACAACCTTAATGAAGACACAATTCCCGGCTGGAAAGTACGGTATCCGGTTTGAGCCACAATGAAATACGATTTTTTTGCAATTAACAACCCAGCTATCAATTGTTAAGCGCTGAAGGCAGAAACACGATTGAAAATGGTATGATACTTTTTCAGTCCTGCTAAATTCAAAGTGACAACATTAAATTCTCTTCATCGATGGCACCAGGTGTTGGAGATATCTTTTTTATCAAATATCAACCCGAGTTTGATACAATAACAGTAAAGAATATGAAATGAACACTTTCATGTAAAATAGGATCGGCTCCTTCCGTATTAAACCATTATGATGACGTCACACTCTTATACTTGCAGTTTACTTTGAGCCTGGAAATCACTCGCCAGTCTGAACGTCCATTTTAAACAAGTAAACCTGACGCAAATACAGGTCAATATGCAAAATTATAGAGAAACATTACATCACCCATAACACGGTTTAAGTCAAGATAAAATCATTAGAATCTGTTGATTCAGAAAGTAGAATTAACTCGCCCCTTCGGAGCTCGTTGATCCTATTTCCGGATTTTCACAGCTTTTCATGATCTCGATTACGTAATCTTGCGATGGATTATTGAGATATGCTTTAAAACGAAGAGATCCATAAATACTACATCTTATCATACTGAATTGACGAAGGATTGTTGACATTATTTCAGGAAATTGCAAAGAACACACATTTACATTTTTCTTGAAATCGGTGTCGTTAGACCCGTAAAGATGCGGGTAGAGGATAGGTCTTCAGCAACCCACGCTTGCCGTAAGAGACGACTATGCTTGTCATAAGAGGCGACTAACGGGATCAGGTGGTTAGGCTCGCTGACTTGTTTGATGCAAGTCATCTTATCCCAACTGCGCTGCGTAGAGCGATCCGCATGATGTCAATGACTCGACAAGCATGCATAGTCGCCTTTTACGGCAAGCATGAATTGTCTTGACCAGACTCGACTATTTACAGACCGCCGCCATATAGAGGGTATCTTGTTGAGTGCGGCGTTCAACACCAAACAAACAAAAGGTGTCGTCAGATCATTATGATACACGAACTCGTGTAATAATTTCTATATCATCCAAACTGATTTGATAGCATGAATGCTTTCTTGGTCGCCGCTCTTTACAAAGGGAATGTCAATTGGGCACGATTTCATCGGTGACGACATATTGAAGTACATCGTGTCCTATAGCCAGACCTGACGTTCTTGTTTAGATGTAAACTGAACAAACAACTATGCTCACAACTGTTAAAGAAACAGACGTTGCAGATGACGACATTCCTAATGAGTGGAACCGATGTGGGATGAGAATTTAAACACTGGAACGAGAGGTTGAGCTATTCACCGAGACAGTGAAAGGGCTGTAGGAGCAGACGACAGAATGTCAAAGTACGTTGTAGAGAAACAAACAGAAGGATACAAAAGGCCAATTGGTCTAATTGTCGCCGGTTGCTTGAATGTGAGTGACGAAACTTGCCATTACAGCGAACGAGATCTTTTCATGCTGTCTCAAACACACGACGCATCGTGCTGGTTCGAAAATTACAACATGAAAGGTAAAACAAATATGATGCCTGACGCCATAGCATACATCGATCTCTGAAACAAATTGGTTTATTTTGACGAAATTTGACTTTGAACATGACAGCCGGGGTCCTGGGAAATATCCATCTCAAGTTTCCTTCCTGAGTTAAGCACGTGGAGTGTTCATTATCTTTTCAGGGCGTTTGCAGTGATAATGCTTGGATGACTTCATGGGTACCAACAATGTGCAACTTCGTTCCGACTTCTTGCTGGTCTTTCGCTACTTTTGTTTCACCAGTGCTATGGAATCACAGGAAAATTTAACCTCACTTTTATGATGTCGTCAAATTAACTGAGAGTAACCGCTTTCTGGACAGTGGTGGACTTGGGCATCGGCGGGCGGTACCGGTAAGACAGAACATCTGTACCGCGACCACCCGGTTCCTCCGAATTCGTTGCTTTTATTTGTTTCTGTTCTTGCGACAGTGACATATGTTTGAAAAATGCTAAGTTTTTAAGGCGGATTTCGAGTTCGACTTCCAAAATGGGTACAATCTGTGAAGCTTATGTCTGTTGTCCCCTGCAATGCTAGAATATTGCTGAAACAGGCGTAAAACCATACTTACTCATGGTGTTTTAAAGGCTTTGACGTTTTGATGTTATATATATCAAAGCTTACAATTTACCCTCTTTCGTGTACTTAAATAGCATCGCTTAATAAATGAATCAAAAGGTGCATACAGAATATGTGTAGTTGACACGAGAAAAGTGACCCGTGAAGATCCGGGTAGAGAATAGGTCTTAACAACCCATGCTTGCCGTAAAAGGGGACTATGCGTGTCGTAAGAGGCAGCTAGCGGGTCAGTCGGTCAGGCTGGCTGACATGGTTGATGCATGTCCTTGTATCCCAATTGCGTAGATCGATGCTCGTGATGTCAATCACTGGATTGTCGGTCTAGCCTCGATTATTTACAGACCGCCGTCATATAGCTAGAATATTGTTGAGTGCGGCGTTAAACAACAAACAAACAAAACAGGTGAGAAGGTGAGATTCTAAATCCCAAGTACTATAACCATCTTCCTCAACATCAATCAGTGTCCGAGCTGAGCCGTGAAGATTCCGGGGTAGAATATGTCTTCAGCAACCCATGTCTTTGAAATAATAATCATCAAATCAAAGTATTCGAGGTTACTCCCCCTTGCGGACATTTACCGACGTTAATATACGTCCCTTGATCGATCTATTTCTCAACCACAATTCCTGTCTTTTTCCCTTATAGGTTAAAACGGGTCAATAAACACTTTTAAACAATATTAAGTCAAGCAAGGCCTGACAGTGAAACGTCAGTCAACTGGTCCTTGTAGAAACGAGATGTTTAACGCCAAGGCCTTATAATTTGACAGACTGTTTATTTACGTCACAATGGTCTACCGTGTGGTGGCACGTGCTCCTGTGCGCAGTGCACAAATCAGAAGAAGTTAAACTACTTTGGTTGCGGAGAGTAGTTGGTTGGGTGACTGTGCAACTTGCCCCACACTAAAGGACATGGGCTCTCTCCTTAGGAAAGTATATATACTCGATATATTCGATATATGCCTCTATTCATCCATCATTGAATGGGTACCCGACCGGATGAGATGGTAATGTGGCTGATAATCTTCTAGCGCCTCGCAGCTTTTACAGGTACGGCGCGGACGTCAACGTTGAAGCCCTCGAATCTGGGAATATTTGACCCAAAGCGGACATGCAAGGTATTTAAGTGTGTTTGTGAACAAACCTTTATCCATTGTTACGGATTAGCATTTCAACAAACATGAATACTAAAACCATAATTATGTGGCATAGAGCACTTGTAGAACATATTTTATACAACACAGATAGAAGTAGATATATTGTTACCACCAAAAATGTAACCAAAAACCCAAGGGAATTAAACATTTAACATACATTAGCCATACAAATACAAGGGTCGGTCATCAATCTGAACCTCAAACTACGAACAGCTAAATACATAACCAGTAGAGACTTGAGGTAAATCTCTAAGATACATTTATACCTGTGACCATATACCCACTAGAGATTTCAGGTATACTTCTCCGTCTTAATCACGTTTAACAAAATAACCATTAGAGACTTGGTGTAAATCATTAAACGACGTTGTTGTGCCCGAACACAACGCAGAGCTGACTGGCACTGAGACAATGTGTCTCTGTAGACATCTACTCACGGCCCTTTGAAGAAGTGTCTGACCGAGACGTCCTCTGTTTACAATTAGTTAAATGGAGCTGTGATTGTCCCTTCTGTACACAACTTGATACTCTTCTTGTGTTTGCTCAAAGTTAAATGAGCCAGTTTGTTCAATAAGCCATTTTCATCGAGCTGTCCATCTTAAGCGATGAAAAGTTAGCTTTGGAAGCTATGTTAAAGATCCGGACCGTCTTTATGGATAACTGGCTCGGTCCTCCGGTAATGTAAACACGCAGAAGGCCTTATCGACCCCAAAATCAGTTACTTGGGATTCTGATCACTTGAGATTATATTCATTACTCTAGGTTTATCAATGAACTGTGATTGTCCTTCCTGTTACTTTTGTACCTGTGGGAGAATCGGCCCTAGTACCTCATGGCAAATGGGGATAAGGTGGATGCAGTGTTCTGGTAGGCTCTGTGTCTTTTTACCCCGACGGCAATTACTTTTTTTTAAAGATTCTGGTTTATGCGTTGCAAACTTGGTTCTTCACAAGCAACTATGATATGGCTGTAATGATCATAGACAATAATAGGTCATTTAAGGGGGCGGGGTTCATTTATTAGATGAAGTACTCATCTCAAGATGTATCAGAATATGTGTTAACAGATATGCAGTAAACGTATGACTTCAACGCCAGAATGTCTGGATAATCCCTCGAAACAGATTCCATTGGTAGTTAAAGGCAAAAGGGAGGTGAACAATATATGAATGAATCACTGAAAATGAGTGATGGCACCAGGTGTTCGCGAGAAGGTTAAACATGTCCTGCCCTACCGGAAGCACGCGCCACTCACACATTGTGCATATATATAAGTGTTTGTTTGTTGCCTGATGCCGCAGTACTATTATACGACGGCGGCCTAAAAACAATAGAGTTTTGACTAGACAATCACATGATTGACCAAACAATCCAGTGAAACGATAGCGCATAGAACCGGTTTGTTATCAGGATTTCATTGTTGCCGTCATGGTTCTTCTATATATTTTCATTGGGTTTTTATCAGTTTCATGAGAACGTTACTGTTATTCTTTGTTAACCTTTTAGATATATATCAAAATATGATTAGCTCATGATCAAGATCATCTTGTTTTTCGTGAAATGGTCAGACAATCGCAACTGAAAATAGCATCAAAATACCACTTCTCGTTTGTCTGATAATCGTATTCAATCACACCACAACTGAGAGAGAGGAACGTGCGAGTTTAACTTGGCAATAAATGAGCAAGGATAATTTTCTCCAAGTTGTCACGGAGCCAAGTGGAAGGATTTATGGAATTGAATTCAATCATTGTTAAGCACGACCTAATCCCACAAAAAGTACATTTTCCGAGCTTATTAAGAACAAAAAATAGTTCCTACAAGGAGTTGCTTTTCGCTGATGAAATCACAGCTCGGAAAAGGTTAGACACAAAAGATACCAGTTCTATGACAAAGTCACGTAGAAATGTTTTAGATTGCCCAAATTGTAGTCAGCTCAAACTAGCAATGCTTTGATGCCCTCATAAGTGGGGAATACTTCTAGTCTTGTCACTTTGTCATTCATAAGAGAGGCATGTTGCTCTCATTGTACCTGTTAACTCGTTATGTCTGAGACCAACGGAGCACTATTGCCATTGAAATAAAACTGTGCTTTCATGCTTCTTGACTTGCACGTTCCTGTTGATTTTGGGGCACGGGTGGCCCAGTCGTCTAAGGCGCCGCGATTCGCTGTGCACGTCCCTTGGGCACGCCAGAAACTTATGATTGTGGGTTTGAATCCTGGTTCGACCCGATTATGTTTCTAGGTTTGTCAGCACCATACCCGTGCTCGTGGGTTTTACCGAAGTGGTAAACGTCTAAGACCTGCATCACTTCGGGCTTTCCTCCCACATTAAGCTGACACGCCGTGATATAACTGGAACACTGTTAAAGCGGCGCTAAACCCAACTCACATTCCCGTTGATTTGATAACAATTTTTTTGAGTGATACCTATATTATGCCCTTTATTGCGAAGTTTTAAAGTGTAGTGCACGTGTACGCAAGACAATGATACTATTTTACACTGTATTAGTTACTGCATTGCATTAGGCAGTATGTGCATGATCACGGCGTCATTTACACAGCCGTCATGTCATCAATATGACGTTCAAATTCAGAATGGTGTTAAAAATACGAACCAGTTGCATAATCAAATTTCATGACTAAAGTTTTGTTACACCCGCATACATGTATAATGTTCATCACAAAGGAAAGGTGAATTAAGATGGCAATGTTTGACGCCATGTCAAACATGTAGCCTGTGTTAAATAATAGTACGTTTTTTACCAAATGACGGGTGCTACCGGTAGGGCAGGACATGCTCATCCTTTTCGCGAACACCTGGTGTCCTCACGTATTTTCAGTGGTCCATTCATATGATTTCCAGAGCTATTTTGCCATTTACGCTAAATAGAATCCGTTTAGATGGATAATCTAGACTGGCTATTCTCCTACATTGACAACTGATATTTCCTGCAATCCAAAATGGCCACGGAATTTGCATTTTTTATATCTTGTAAAAATGTTTATAAAATATTGAACTTGGTAAAGTGGAGAGTAGCTCACATCTAAGACCATTTTGATCGCATTAACCATCAGTAGCTGTAATTCCTCTTGTCTTTACACTCAATAAATTTTACATTATCGATTTAGTATCAAGGAACGAGGAGAAACCTGGCATGTATGGCAAGCCCTTTGCACCAAGTGAACTTCAAATCTTTGCCGGTGTCCAAATGTGAGACTTAAGTTAATATGATGATCTTGTCCGCGGGGGAAGTAACCTTTTAACAATGGGATAAATAATAATATCATACGAATCAGATTTCGACACTCACAGCTATTTTATTTTACGGTGCGCCAAAGGTAATGTCTGAAAAAAGTGACTGAGCTCTTTTTGAAAACTGTAATGATTTTGTTTGTCCACTCCACTCCACAACATATGATTATGATATTGTCTACAATCGAATCTGCGTTTAGTTCTGATTATGAAAATGGTTTTGTCGATTTTAGTTATATATGTATCTTACTCCCGTTTCAGAATTAAGGGTGTCGTAACTCCTATACTTGGACATAGACTTCGTTCAGCTACGATCTCTTTGTTTAACTGATCTCTGGGCCCTGGAGAGTACGGAATATAGATATTAAAGGTACACACAGAAAGGGAAATGTTTTGGTTTCAGACAACCTCTTGACCTAGACTGGATGTGGACAACAGAGCATGGAACACAACTTCCCTGCCTCTGCAACAGCCGCTGAGCCGCATCAACTCACCAGTAATGATGTCAGTTGTTGATAATGTATCAGAATGCATATCACGACACAATCGCAGGTGATAATTCTGCTCCCATCTGCCGCAGTAAGTGACACTCACGTCAACAACCCACCAGAGCAGAAGATGTCGTAAACTGAAGCACCGTGTCCTGAAAGGTCAGGTCTAATAAAAAAGTACAGGGGGATTGATTTTCTGCTAACAAATTTAGCCCAATTTTGATTCATTAAGCGACACCCTGTCCTCGAAGGATGACCTTTAAAACAGAAGGATGAAGCCAAGAGACACATGTCTGTTGAAGGTCATGCCAGTGTCCGATATTTTGGTAAACACTAATTTCCACTGACCCACGTTGTTGTCTGCTGATTGTGGCGACGGTAAAGTGCACCGGCGTGTTCGGCGCGAGGGCGACAGTCGTAACAAAGCAGGGAATTAGTAGAAAGACGATTTCCCAGTTGCGAATTAGGCCTGGCCAGAGAGTCTTTGTGAGGGAGATGGGATCTTAAGTGTACCGTACACTGCAGACGGAAATACGCGAAATGTAACCTGACCGGAATAGTCGCTGTTACGTTGTATTACAGTGAGGGTGATATAAGACGATATTTTTCATTTTCAAGAACTAAGAGTCAGACCCGAGAGAGAGACACATGTAGTGTGATGACTGACAACCTGTTGGCAAGAAATGCTGAATTGTCATGTAAAGACTGACCAGTGATCATACATAAATTGAAGCCTACCCCCACACGAGGTTAGACAAAATGGCGTTTAACAACGCGTTCAAGGTTATTACAATACATAGCGAAGTGTATCCCCTTAATGCCGAGCGACAGGAAGGGTAACGACAATTACCATCTTTTAACGTCTTTTTGTATGACGCGAGCGGGGATCGAAACAAGCGACGCTCTACCCACTGAACGTGTTTGTTGGGCGTTTTAGCATGACAGGTCCCGTTTTCGTTCTTATTTAGTTGCGGGTGCAACAAGGTCTAAGTTTGATTATATTCACAATTGTAGCTGTTATGTGAGTAAGGCCATTGTGCATCTTCTTCACATGTGGTAGAGTGAAATCTTTCCACGTCGTCAGGCCTCACAAAATAAAAATGTTATTGTCTATCAAAAAATCACAAAGAAGTGGTTAGGTTACCAATATGTCACAACATCTGAATAAACTTACACATGTTGTGGTACCAGTTCATGGTTTGTTTGTTTTGTTTGTTTGTTTGATTGTTGTTTAACGCAGCAATCAGCAATATTCCAGCTATATGACGGTGGTCTGTAAATAATCGAGTCTGGACCTGACAATCCACTGATTGACACCATGAGCATCGATCCATGCAATTGGGATACGATGACATGCATCTAGTCAGCGAGCCTGACCACCAGATCACCCGATCTCGTTGGTTGCCTTTTACGGGAAGCATCAGTTGCTGAAGACCTACTCACGGGTCTCTAAGTTTGTTAAAACAGCCAAAGAAATCTATGGGAATATAGAGGACTCGGTGTCAATCAACCAATGTCACAAGGTTGTTTGGGACGCAATTGCAATCAAGGTTCTTATCAGGTTGTCACAGTGTTGTAGATAATTACACAAACCACTTGGCCACAAACAGAAGAGCCACTTTTATCATACCAATGAAATAAATTACTTCTTGCGATGAGTTCCAAGAGTCTGGTCTCTGATGCCAAATGCTGATATTCCAATCTGCATCCAACCCAGCTTCCGTTATTGCATAATTCTCTGGGATCTGAGCTTATCATTCCGTCTCCCCCAATTTCCACCACAGTTCATCATCTGCCCAGCTGGAAGTCGGATTAAATCATGTGGGACACAACCGTCAAGCGCCCGTCCTCTGGGACCCATATGACCTTCACCTCGTCACTGCCTCTAAGGCGAGGTGTGGATATGTCTGAATTACCATTGTTATCTATTGAGTTGGCCATGGAAGGATTAAACGATTAATTTGCTCGTCGTGATGGTGGCGACGCCACAGCTGCTCATCGACAAACATGACAGTACGGATCCGACTGTACGTTTCAAGTTGCAGACAGACTTCCGTCTGTAGATGAATGTCTTCAAAGGCATTGCGTGTACATCTGGTAATGATGTTAGATTAATCATGGGATACAAGCCACCAGGGAACAAGATGTATTTTAATGAGGCGATGTGCATATGTTCTAATTGTATTCAAAGCAGCACACGTGTATGATATACATGACATGCTGGCCTTTTGAAGATGCGACGCCACGAATATCTAGATATCTAGATATCTAACGCCTTTTTAACAGTATTCCGGGTCTCAGACGTTTTCCACTGGTGAAACCCACGAGCACGGATATGGTGCTGACAAGAAACAATCGGGGCGAACCGGGATTCAAATCCACTATCATAGATTTCAGGCGTGCCCAAGGGACGCAACTCTGCACAGCGAATCGCAGCGCCTTAGACGACTGGGCCACCCGTGTCCCCAGTCCGTGGCAGAAGTCCCCAGGACCTTATGCATGCAGCACGGCCTGACTTCAACGGGGATTGTGTGGCCAGACACTTGGTGATTTGACTGATTGTATGTCTTCGTACCCAGAAGCCTTGGGACGCTGATCGTGGTTCAACAACAAGTTTGCCTGAGCCTGATTCGATTATCGAGTGAGTGAGTTGGTCTTAACGCCCCTTTCAACAGTATTCCAGTTGTATCACGGCATGTGGGAGGAAAGCCCGAAGTGATGCAGGTCTCACACGTTTACCATCTCGACGAAACCCACGAGCACGAGTATGTTGCTGACAAACTTTGAACATAATCGGGATGGACCGACTCAATTCTCATTTCATGTCCCGTCAAGTAGTTGGAATGTTGCCTGCACAATATGCATTCATTCACTCGAGAAGTAATACAATTTACGCTTAATTCACGCCCTGCCAGAAAGAATTGACCTTCATCCCAGATACACCCTTCCAGTATTCACAGCTATACAACTGTGTAATGTAACAAAGTACATCATCATCATCATCATCATCATCATCATCATCATAATAATAATAATAATAATAATAATGACCTTCCATGTCGAAGGCACCAAAGTTCACAATGTGAAATCCAAAGGAGAAACTCTTAAAAAGATATCATGGATTGAGACCGTAAAAGTGGTTGTAAATACCCTATATCTCACGAGGCTTGGTTGACGTACGATGTGACCATATGATTGATCGTAATGTCAAAAAAAAAGTAATAATACAATGTAAGATAAAAACGCCGTGGCCTCATAGGTATTCTTATTCGTATCTGCAACCAAAAAATAGCGAACCGAATCAAACAAAGAACCTACAGGTTCACCGTTACGATAATTGGAAATGGTGATGTATATTTTATCATCAATATCTATCAACGCAGGTTTCGTTGACCCATTAATGTAAAACAGATGCCATCAATGTCGTAGTGATCCTACGGACTTGCCTTATCTCAAATTTATGATCAGATGTACCTTTCCATATAAAGGATTCCAACACTTGTTGCATGAAAAGACAAAGAATCCTACTCTTACGAAGCTTTCATTTTTAATGATGATACCATGTGTTCATGAAACGGATGGTCATTTTACTATCCAACAGCAGCAATACAACACATACTGTGTTGGCCACCTGGAAATAATGGTCACTCCCGTTGCTATGTATTGAAAAAAGGTCACACACTGATGGTCCCGTGGGGATCACGGTATGGAACTGTTCCCCTAGAAACTTTGCTTTCTGTAAGAGAATCGGGTGGTAAGGCTCCATGACTTGGTTAATTGTGTGTCATCGGACCACGACGACCTGAGATGAAGTTCATAATACCAATCACTGTATGGTTTGGTGCAGACTCATTAAAAGCATTGCTTGAATATTGGCAATGCGTATATTGCGGAATCTCAGCAACGAGCAAAAAGACGCTTATGTGGTGTGTAAGAAGGTAAAAATGAAGTCTGAGGCCAGACTGTCACCATCGAGAAGACAGGTTATAACAATAACGCGCTTTCATTTCTTTTAGAAACTTCTAATGAACGAAGAGACTTTTTTTTTAAATCAGAATCTATAATTGAAGAAGCAAGAGTGTGTGACACATATGAAAGAACACTTCACAACCAGGCCCTTAAATCTGTACAGTGAATTCAAGATAACAAAAAAACACATTTGATCATCTTCAATTGGGCATGTACATTGAAATGGACATGAGTATTGGTATACAAGAATTCTCAGGAACCATAGCAGTGAGCACTCTCCGTGGGTAACGATATCACAATTACTTGTGAGGATATGTGGAGCTGATATGTGGATTGCCCCCGGCACTTGATAAGAGTCTCAAGATATGAGCCCTTATCCTAAATAAATCCTACTGTTTTGTCGTGGGAGGAAAATCCATGTCCATGTGTAGTGTCAATATCAATTATTCGACAGTGATCAAAGACGTGTAAAATAACCATCAGCATGTCTTGAAATAGTCTCACAAAACACAACCGTTTGAAGAGGCAAATGTTGGCAGGACATGCGCAATTGATCATGGAGCGTCAACCGTGAAGGGAATCGTTTCGTCTTTGATCCTTTTTGTTGCAAGAGACAAGTGTTCGCTGACGCGGAAACTTTACCCATATAACCACGTGTTGCTCTTACCTGATAATTTCATTCGCCTCCTTTACGCAAAGGTAATGGTTCTTGAAATTACGTGGAACAGCATGAAGCAATTTCCGACTTAATCTAACATCCATACAGGCGCATTGATGACATCCTGATGCTTCTTGTCAATTTATGTATGATTGATAAAATGAATAATTGTGCTGGTGCTTGTTGTTTTTGTTTCCTTGGGAAGGGGGGGGGGGGTCGAACATAAAATGGTTAACGATTAATATCAATAAATGCAGAATTGACAAATTAATCGATCATTATATTCCATAGGATATCCTACGAAGCCTACCTTACATGGTGTCGAAGTATTGCCTGCAAAAAAGATAGTGTTATACATTCCAAATCAAAGACGATCGTATAGCACTTACTGTCAACAAGCGGAGGACCTGCAGACATTATCTAAGACGTATCGCCAACAAGGCAGGTTAAGCGATTGCAGGACCAATCTGTCCTAGCTCATAGGCATTGATGGTCCATGAAATCAAGCAAAGAGACTTAATCGGGAGGTAAATTCCTGCAAATGATTGAGATCCGTCGCATGATTGAATTGTCTAAGTCTCGAGACAGGAAAGGTCATAGAGGATTTCCAGCCCTAGACAAAAAATAGTGCAGACAGCGTCTTGAAATTGACAATCGTGAATAGTGTAATTGATTGAGACTTTGGCATATTGGCATCACTTCGACGTGCGACCATGGTTCATACAGGCCGTATGAAGCGTAATGCCTTTCAAAACGGACACGTTGAGACGAGAATTTGAAATTGATAAATTGGTGTGCGTATTGATCATGATATTTATGGTACTGATGAAGACATGTAGCGGGCAGTCGCCCTCGTACGTTTCCGCCAGCTGCGTCGTGCATTTCCGGTCAAACTGCTAATCATAAATCTGAAATCTTTCCACAGTCAGCCTGTAAAGTAGGATTAGTCAGGAAAGTTCGCTAACTTTTAAACTTTTTTTTGAAAAAGTAGTGAATACGTTTATGAAAAATTATTTTCAAATTAATAGCCTTATTTTCGAAAATGACATTCCGACAGTAATACATTGAGTAAATTTCTGAAACATCAATTATGGAAACTAGGATTATTAAAAACACAATGATCATATTTTCAGAAACTCAATCTTAAACTTTCTTCCGTTCCGAAATTTACTTTAAAAATCATTCTTTGATAATACCACTTAAGCCAAATGAAGAAGAGGATATGCTGCATGTATTAGCTAATGGTGTTTGAAGGTTTGCGCCAACAGAATGTTAACTTCTGAAATGTTTTTCTGTTTCATCTTTTTCATATTTCATAAGATTCAGAGTGATAAGAAACTCCACAAAAGACTGTAAGACAAGAGGGATGATTTCATAATTCCAAAGTCAACTTTCCCCTTTATGTCGAGCAATATTCCAGTCGCTCCAGCCTTTTGTGTCTACAGTTCACAACTTTTGAGGTACAATCGATTTGCTCTTTCCATGAAGACGTCATATGACTTTTGCTCAAAAGTTGTTTGATCATTCAAGATTTCAGCACAACTTTCAAAAAACTTAATGGTAGATGACTGGAGGAAATTTCCAAATGTTTACCGCATCAGTGACAAATATGACGTAATTCTCTATTTTGACTTGTTCCATATGTTCCTGTGAACAATTGACTTGCCTGTGCATGTGTTTGTGACGTGTGCCATCGGTGGGGCAGGATACGCTTGTCTTTTCGCGAACACCTGGTATCATTGCTATTTGATGGTGATTTCATGGACACATACTAATGACAGAAACGGAATCGCACAATGGACAAAGTGATTTGTTGTGGCAATGGAAATCATTCATTAAAGATTATGATATAATTTAGTCGCTTTTATTTCACAACTTCATTGTTCCGTATATTTCGTATCAGTATCATTCCGACGATTTCACGGATAAGTTCTTAAGTTCAAAAAGAAGTTATACAATATAGGTCAAATGTCCACCAAGTGCTGATTAAATGCATTCGCGGTTTTCTTAACAGCGCTAACAATACTGTTATGTCGACGAGCTGACCATGAGAGACTCTTAACACACTTTGTTGCTCCAACTCTTGTCTGCAGCATGGTCAAGCATTCTACAGACAAGACATAGCCTCCATGACAGAAAATCTATACTGATATCCCCTTATGGTCCCTCATCATAGGGTCGTTGTGAAGCAGTGTTCATCCTAACGAACATCGTCTCTTATGGGATATAAGCCCAGACAGATCTCTGCACGGTTGTGGTGTCCACACTCAAGTATGGAGATAACGTTAATACTGTCTTCTCTGTCGTTGTATACCTGCACCTGGTTCAACTGTCTGTGATATGTCTAATAAATGTGGTATGTAGAGGTATATTCCGTTACACCTTCATAATACACTCAAAACACAAACGTAATTACAAACCCGTTATAACTGGTCGAAAGTTTTGAGGCCGGAACCATGTTCATTTCCATATATTTTTATATATATTATAATTATAACGTCAACGCCTGAGAATAACCAGTCTCGATTATCTGACAAAACAGATTCAATTGGGCGTAGGAGGCAAACAAGCAAATAATATCAATGGATGCTGATAATTAGTGATGGCCCAAGAATTTAGCGAAAAGGGTATGCATGTCCTGCCCTACCTGTAGCACCCACCGCTCAAACACTATACATTGCAGAACACTATGCTCCAGAAATTGATGTAGTTATTTATTCCCATGTGTGTATCGATCATACGACATAACATGTATTGGTAAGTTAGCCAAGTGGGCGTGCGTACGTTTGTCAGGCAGACCTGGTTCGATCCCTATCATGGCTGCCCTTCGTTAAGCCTACACTGAGGTCCATATAATGTGGCTTTGATGGTGTTGTGTACTTTGATACACAATCACTAAATAACCAGTACACCGTTGTTCCGGATGCTTTGCGTACTAGGCCTGTAAACTTGATGCTTATATTGCATATATCATTAACGCTCTCGCAACTTCAATAATTATTGATTACACTCTTCTGTCTCACATGACAGCTAGACGCGACTACCAGACAGTCACACGGAATCTGTCAGTGGATCAAGCATTAGTCAATGCCATAGGGATATTCACCAGATATGTTGCTTCACAACATTTCATGTCAACAGACACAGTCACTCAGAATATAAGCCTTATTCAAGAATGCGAATGATTTTCTATCAGAATACAGTTATGCCACATACATTCACGAAGGGGAGATAATCCGTAATCCGTGTATTATCCATGATCAAATTGATCGAATGTTTGAGTGAAACCACTTCCTTACACGTCAAAACAGGCTGTTCAGACAATCAGGAGCAATAATTTCTACAACAGCCACACATATCCGATCAAAAGCGGGAATACCAACGGAGCAGATGAAGTTCCCATTTTACCCTCGATCTCTGTTTCCCACTTCAATAAATAAAAGCGGAAAAACCCTTTCCATATTCATAAGACATCACTGCCAAACCATGTCTGGGTTTATAACAACCACCTGTCATTAACAGCAGCCAATCGGATAGCAGAACACACAGGACGTCCTGGTCATGTAAGAGTATTACAATTCGTATACTAATATAATGATAGTAATCGGTTAACGAGATGCATTACAAGGAAGCTCGTTGGTGTCATCAAAAGAAACTGCCGGGCAAATGAAAGTATAAACCCATGTTTGTTTGTGGCTAAGAATTAAACAAACAAGAACTTGTTATTCGATTGTGATGTATTTGATACGGGTATCTTTCTTTCTTTGTTTCTTGTTTAACGCCGCACTCAGCAATATTCCGGCGATATGGCGGCGGTTTGTAAGTAATCGAGTCTGGACCACACAATCCAGTGATTGATGTCATGAACATCGATCCACGCAATTGGGATACGATGACATGCATCAACCAAGTCAGCGAGCCTGACCACCCGATCCCGTCAGTCGCCTCTTACGACAAGCATGTTCGCCTTTTACGGCAAGCATGGGTTGCTGAAGACTATTCTAGCCCGGATCTTCACGGGTGTGATACGGGTATCATAGTTGTATTTGGGATCTTAGGTTTGCAGTGTTTCGGTGATTGTTGCAGATCAGTACCGCATTAATAACGGTTTTTCGGTCGAAACTAATTGTCAAGTATATGCTTTCTTTTACCCAGCAGTTTAGTGAACATCTACGATCTTAGTCAGGTTGACCTTTCCTCTCATTAATATGTCTACACATAAATGTACAATCATCGCATTCGATATGTGTACATTTGCTTCTTAGGTCTCAAGGACGACATAATGCAGTAGAACGCTTTATCTTAATACTCTATTTGATATTATCTTATCCAGTTTATGACTGATATAAATGCAATTATCATAAATAGAGAATTTTAAAAAATATGTAAGTCAGCCATAAAGCTACAGAAAGTTAATTTGTATTTCTAAGGTTAGGCCGTTACAGACATGTTTCTTCAGTACCAAATCAGATAATGTTCCGAAACACGACGATTAAAAGATTTGATGATATTAGAAATTCACTCTAACGTCGAGGTTGATACACACTAATGTAGTGAGAACAAGAACAGCAATGATCAAAACTTCTTCCTCAAATATATGTTCATAAAACATATGTATTCAGTCAGTCGGTAAAAAACAGCTATAAGCCGCATGCCATAATCCCTCTCGAGGCATGAACATCGCGACAAGCCATATTCCCAACTTTTCAGGTATTCCCGCTGCAGGAAATCAACTGCTGATATTCCGTTTCAATTAATAGATAACCCTCTGGTTTCAATTTGCAGGCTTCTTTTGAAAACGAACGCGTTACACTGCATTTTTTCAATTTGACAAATTTATAGGTTTGGAAATGAGTTTGAGTTTTTCTCCATTCCACCAAGACAATAAATTCGAATTCTTTGGGGATTATCTGAAGGGATGGTTGAATAAGTTGTTGTTGGCATTATTCGTTGTTGTTGTTTTTTTCTGTCAAACAGATATTGCACTTGCTCTAAATAATGTAAGAACCACAATATAGCAACGCTTACAAAGAAAAATAATTATTTATAATTAGTTATCACTTGTGGAAACAAAGAAGTGTTTGATGAATACTGTCCTTTGGAGTCATCAACAAAATCCTTATCTTACGTTGATTCAATAATGCCAGCAGAAAAATGAGGTGACGTGAAATGGTTTTCAACGTCGGGTTCAAGATTATTGCACTCATATAGCAACATACACGTACGTGTGTGTGTGCGTGCGTGTCAGCTTTTACTAGTCCGGTCTAATGCCGATTTTAAAGCGCTAACCCACTTCTTCTTTTTCTTCTTCTACTTCTTAAAGGGGGCGGTTGGTTAGTTAAAGCACTCGTCGCACTGAATGCCCGGGTTCGATTTCCCCATGAGTATTCTTTGTGAAGCTTATTTCTGGTCCCCTTTCGTGATATGGCAAGACTATTGCTATTTGGGGCGTAAAATAATGCTAGATTACTCACGATATGTTACTATTCCGAACTCGACGGCATGACTGTAATTGTATGCTGACATTAATACACGTAGGTGCAACGATTCTACTCACTGCAATTGATACGAATTCTACTTTATTAGTCTTCAGTTTGAGTGATCGATATGTTCTGATATTGAGGAAATGTGTCTCAATGAATAAGAGCCCAAGTTATCTTCAATTATTCATAGTAATGCACAAAATAGTGTTTTTCAGTATATCGCTGTCTTAAATACAACGATACTTATATTCAATTATATTATTTTAAACTACATGTGCTATTAAAATCATGTTCATATTCATATTCATCTTAGTGGAGGTCCAGTGACAACGGGAATGCTTAATCTTTGTCATTTTCATCTTCTATCGAAACAGATTGGCTTTGATGTTGAACCTCACTGATTTAATGACCAACATCCTTTGTATTGTAGACGGACATTTTAGACTTATTCAACCCCTTCATTCTAATAATGAACACGCGGCCTTTCTCTAAGTAGTTTACACAAAATTAAACATCCTCTTGAATGAAAGTGAAAACATGACACCATCCGATAAAGCATTAATATCTATTTACACAGTTATTATGTCTGAGACAATTGGCGTATAAGAGCGTTACATGACAACTTCAGTTTCCTTTCATCCAAGAATATAGAAAAGTAATTATAAAGATGAGATTGATATTTTGTATTTAAAGGTATTCCGGAGTTATGTTTCAGTATATTTGATTAAATGCCTTCTTCATGGATGCAATATATAATTAAAACATCGTAATTGTATATAATATATATATATATCTCCTTCAAGTGTATTCCTCTTGTCATAGTTCTAAAATCACTATAATTAACCCATAATTATAGTGGTCATATTTCAAAAATGAAATATGACCACTATAATTATGGGTAAATTATAGTGATTTCAGAACTATGACACTCTTATGGCAATAATTTATCGTTCAATAACGTCACATGGTACATCAATCGAAGGATAGAAACGGCAAGGAATACCAGTATCTTGAGTGAGTGAGTGAGTGAGTTGGGTTTAACGCTGCTTTTAACATTATTCCAGTTATATCGCGGCGTGTCAGCTT
This sequence comes from Haliotis cracherodii, assembly GCF_022045235.1. NCBI lineage: Eukaryota > Metazoa > Mollusca > Gastropoda > Lepetellida > Haliotidae > Haliotis > Haliotis cracherodii. The sequence continues at coordinate 36,724,545 of NW_027266308.1, forward strand.
AATGTGGGAGGAAAGCCCGAAGTGATGTAGGTCTCAGACATTTACCACTTCGGTGAAACCCACGAGCACGGGTATGGTGCTGACAAACCTAGAAACAAAATTGAGGCGAACCGGGATTCGAAACCACAATCATAGGTTTCTGGCGTGCCCAAGGGACGCAACTCTGCACAGCGAATCGCGGCGCCTTAGACGACTGGGCCACCCGTGCCCCCCAGTATCTTGAATATAAATCATATTGTATTATATTTTATATGATTCAAGAACTCTAATATAACTTGATATAATACGATACACTCCTCAGAAACTTTTTTAAAGTAAAATTGTCATTGTGACTAAGGTTGAGTGTACAATTCATGATAAGTTGTAAGGCTTATAACGAGGCTTTAACCGATGGCATCATAATAACAAAGGGAAGAGACATCCTCATTCCATTGTATGTTGTTGTTTATTGTGATTTCAATAAAACCAAAATGTATGTAATCTCTATGTGAAAACACGCACAATCGTAGACATTATCGGAATCGGAAAGTTTCTCGATCAGTGATAAACGTTATTGAACATGTGACCTCTCTATATGTCAAGATCCCTCACCCAGAGGGAATCGAAGAAAACAAATTGAAGTGTTGACGGGTTACACGGGCTATTTAATGATTATCTATCCCAGTATTTCTTCATAAAAACGGAAATCTGATTGTAACTCGATATTTTCGCGTTATTTTGGCTTTGACCAGAGGTCATTTTCGGACGTATTGCAAGATTTACACAATCAAACATGAAGTTGTGCAACAAGAAAGGGTGTAGTATACATTTAAAGCATTATAAATAATTTAGAACTGATGTTTGCATTATCAAGGGTCGATATAACATTCTCCTCAGCCTGGTTACGACTCCGGAACAGTGGAGGTTATGTCGCGTGACTCTCGCGTTTAATGTCATCGAGGGCCTTATGGGGAATCGTGCATCGTGGCGTTTCCGCTCAACTATGTGAACTGTGGTTTAACTTTGCTATTCTACATGTGACACAAATATATGGATTTTCACTTCTGATTGTGGAACCTCGCGAGTCTTGAAAATGTCGATATTTTCGAAAGCTTTTGGTCAAACAGCCCATTCCCTGCAACTGAATTACCCACCAAAAACTGTAATAAACGAGACCAGTGAAGCTGCCTCATCTTTTTCATATTTAGATGTATGCATAAAGATTCAGAGTGACATAAATCTTTCCACAGGACTTATGCCGATTTTTATAGTACTAACCCACTCTGTCTGTCATATATCAATGACTTAGTATGGGAGTTAAAATGCTGAGCTCGCTTCGTTGAAGAGGCCTTGCACTGATGGTCTGTATTACCCAAGAACAAATGCTTCTATCCATGAGAATACGTGGCTTCTACATCTGTTTATTTTGAATTTGTTTACTGCTTCTGTTGTGAAGATACCAATTTGTCTATAACAGTGAATTTACGAATGTCTGTTTGACGTTATAATAATATGCACATTCATAATGCTCCGAATCCACACCCTCAAGCATGCTCAAAGCACTACATTATCACTCCGATCAATGGATCAGTGTGCACTCGATTATCATTCTCAGCTCTCCGGGGAGTATAAAACCAAGCTACCTCTGAGAGGCTAGAAGGGTAACAGTCACATTATCATTTCATTTTACCGGGTACCCATTCACTGCTGGGTGAACAAAGGCATATTTCGATCGGAGCCCTGGAAATTCAAGAATTGTATTGATGTTTAACTCTCAGCATGCAATGGCGCGTTATGATTATGGAAAGGGTAGGTTTTGTCGCATGTATTTACAACACCAATCATATCAGTTGATGAGGTCCAGTGATGATTGTACAGTGACACCCTCTTATAGTTCATAATGGCTGGACTTTCTACTTTTTACAACAACAACCATACTATTTGCCGGAAAATGATAAAAGTTCCTTCTTTTTATTTATTAAAACTACTGATATGAAGAATTTATTATGTTTCTATTATTGCTGAAAACATCGCGTTGATGTTAAACAAGCAGCCGACACAGTCAGCATTCGAATTACGAGTTCATCAGGTCAAACAAGCAGACACTCATTAAAACTTTTTCAGACACTCATTAAAACTGGCATTTTGATAGTAATGTTGAAAAATATCCATTCTTATCTGAAAATCCCACGTTCTGTTCATGAAAAGGTTATGATTCCTGTTAGTGGAAGGCTAGCTCCATCTGGGTATTTAACGTCTCTAAGATGTCTCTGTCTGGTGAGTCCAGTGTCTGGTATTTTAAATTATCTTTGTATTGGAATTATGTGCAGACTATGGAGACGTCAAGTCATAATTTTACTATGAACGAGAGGAATAATGTCTGTTCGTGTGCATCTTACCTATTGATCGTAATTCTAAGTATTTAGTTTTGCATGACCAATCGCCAACCTTTTTCTTGCCAAATGGGGGCAGCGGTCGCAAAACATTTGCTAAGGTTCCACACTTAACTGAGCGGAGTTGCGTCCCTTGGGAAAATCAGAATCCTAAGATCATTGTTGTTTCGATTCCCAGTTATCATTGATGCTAATGCTTGGCATGTCTACCCGTGCCCGTGAGTTTCGCGAGCACATGTCCTTATATAAGAGCACAATACGGTAAGCATCGTTCGCTCATTCACTGTATAAAGTTTGTGCTTGGAAACGAGGAATTCCAGTTTGATCTACATATACCAGTATTCGACTGGAGTAGTCAACAATGCCATGCCCTTCACATTATAACGTCAGCTCATAACACGCACGCCGCATTGTAACACGATGAATTACATCATCATTGATACATCAGAGACTAGCCTGCCAGATGCCATCGCAATGTCCAATGATTTGTTCTGTCAAAATCAGACAAGCTTTCCTCGTGCCTCAATACTAAGCAATATCCGCTTCCTGGTCGATACGAACCATAATTCTTGTGTCTTCTTAACGTTAATCTTTCTAGAAGAATCCAAGACAGAGCCGTGATATGATCAGATTGGATGTGTCAAATATGTCTGAAAATGGCTCCGTTTTCTAAATGAAGCGCTCTAACCCATTTCCGGTACAAGACATAAAGGGAATTTTATGCTTGCATCATAAATATTTCTCACTTCCTTGTAAGCCCTGATAATAAATCAGTCGACCGCATTGAGTGGCTGAGACTTTTGTCGTTATGTGATACGTCGTCATATGACAATATGTTTGTTTTGTTGTTTAACGCCATACTAAGCAATATACCAGCGACATGGCGACAGCCTGGCACCTCGCGAGTCTGGACTAGTTAACCAGTGATTGATAATATGAGCAATAGTATCACCATCGAGGGACGATGACATGCAATCGATCAAATCTTCACCCCAGACAACCTGGTCCATTTAACCGACTCGTATTTGAAGCATAGGTTTTTGTGTTTCCTATCCTAACCAAGAATCCCTTAGGGTTAGATGATAAAATAATACAATGTGCATGCATACGTACAAGAAGTGGTGTTTTATCATATCCATTATCTCTTAACGTTGTATTCATTTCATTCAGCCACATGCATCAGAATTAACAACTTGCAGACAGATAACTGAACTCCATACATCACAATTAATGTTGTCAAATGAATGTATCGTATTGCTGAAATATACCAGTCGAAATAGACTGAACGACGCACCGAACGGTAAACTCGTCTTTAAATAGCATTGAATCGTTATTAATGCACTGCGCAACGCCGTAAGTCAGTCAACCAATCAAAGTTCAGAACTTTTCGTATCGAGTTGTACATCGCGTTACGTGCCAGTACTTCATTAATTGATTCCTTTGACCTAGACGTTGACCTTTGACATGGGAGTAAAGAGAACCTTGACCTATACGTTGACCTTTGACATGGGAGTAAAGAGAACCTTGACCTAGACGTTGACCTTTGACTTCACAGTAGATCGTAAAAAGTGTGAAAATAGAGTTGAAAATCCCAATCAAACGTTTACGAGGTTACTGTAACACATGAGATACCTTTAAAACATTACTCTTTATAGTTGTAACCATTTTCTACAGCTTTGATCACTAAGTGTATCAATTTCTACTATCATAAAGTTCTAACAATCAAGATCAAATAGACAGAGCGTCTAACCGAAGTCCGGAAGGCCGGTTGTCCCTTCCCCGGCCGCGTCATGCAAATAATAAATGGTACTTGTCGTAACCCTGCCTGGCGCTCGGCATCAAGAGGATAAAACACGGACTGGTCGGCTCGGAGTCAGTACACTGTGTCTGAGTGGGGTATCAATGTTAAACTGCTAGCATTATATAGTCTGGACCCAGCACCCAGACGCACACACATACACAGTCGCAATGTAAGTGAAATACTCTCGAACCCATTTTACTTCAACTCATCTTACCGTTAACAACAATGCTTGCCAAATTATGCTTGATCATCTTATACAGATTATTTGTTTGACAAATCACACCACCAAAACAATAAATGTGAAATGTGTTTGTGTATTCAATATACCGATATTCCCAAAAGAAACAAGATTGGCTAATTCTCTATCATACTTGTCGAGTTGCATTACACATAACACGGTCAGATTCATATGACTAACATACCAGTTCCTTTGGTGTCTTCAAAATAACGTAACAGTCACAGGCTGGGAGTGGGAAAATAATGGAAGGAAATATGCTGTCTAGGGAGGTCTGGAAGACAACAATCTTACCTTCCCGACTCCACAAGCGATGGAGTTTGATTTATCATCCAATTTCATTTCCTGAAAAAAGTTCACAATGGAAAGCTATTTCACAGTTCTTTGATATGGAATGTATGGTTTGCCAGGCACTCGTGCCACGAGTGAAAAGAGGCATTCATGCCCATTTCAATTATAAGAACCATACGAAGCAGACAAAGCGGTTATGAACTAATTCCAATAGCTATGGTGTTAGTCGTCGACGCCTTCCAAACCACTGCCAAAGGATGTGGTGGGCATTGGATGGCGTTTGTTATCTGTTGACTGTCTGTAATTTGAACATCCAAGACGCAAAACTGATTGTGAAAATATCGCATTCTATGGCAAAAGGAACGACGTCTATTTGACAGATCGTTGAAGTGCCATTTTCATGAATGCAGTTCCTGTGAATTTGTGGCTTCCATTTGTTTAGATTATATTTCTTTTCATTTGACAGAGGGACAAGCATGAATGTCCAGGAGGCGTTTTACGTTTTAATAAAATAATCAAGATTAGGACCAGTAAAATTGTCTCATAAAGTTTTAATGCAGTTCCCACCATTGCATCACGATGGTTCATACGATACGTCAGTAGCATATAGGGAAACATGCTGCGTGTACATTTCATCTCTGTTGAATCAAAACCACTGGATGTCATTAGTAATCAGTTACACTCCAAGGACTGCACTGTAATCGTGGAAATCACGGGACTTTAACCAATGTCGACCATTACATCATGAAGTTTTAGGGTTCTAAACTATTCGTGCAAAACCTAATTCTTCTAACATCGTCAATATCAATGTAACATCATGGTTTAAACATATTTTTATTTCAACTGAAAATTGGGATCGGTAAACAAGACAGCGCTTTTTTGAATACCTCTCCTACCTGTAACATCATTACTACAAAGATATGTTCAAGATATTTTCAACTTTACAAGACCTCTTTGGTAGTCTGCATTGCTGCTGTGTCGGTCGACCTTTAAGGATGCAGGCGAATTGAGTTCGCTGAGTTTGAATAACGAGCATCTCGCTGTATGTACACTTTAAGAATTGATGCGGGGATCGATGATAATCTTCATGAGGATCGAACCAGGTATGTATTGTCTACAAGACGCACTGAAAATGAAATAACCATGTCACCATGTGTTGGGTTTAAAGCCGCTTTGAACAGTATTCTAGTTATATCACGGCCTGTCAGCTTAGTGGGAGGAAAGCCCGAAGTGATGCAGGTCCCAGGTCCCATTAAGGTGAAACCTAGGAGCACGGGTATGGTGCTGACAAACCTAGAACCATAATCGAACCGGGATTCGAACCCATGATCATAGGCTTCTGGCGTACCCAAGTAACGCAACTTTGCACAGCGAAATGCGGCGCCTTAGACGACTGGACCACCCGTGCCCTCGTTTACAAAAAGAAGGCAATAATTAAAGTAGGCACAAACAGAGTAATATATCTCATGTAGAATTTGGTTGAAATTAGGTAGAAATACATTTGATACCCTCCTTCACATACAACACACAAAAATACGCATTGTGTACTTATTGCCAAGAGCTAGATGTGATTTACAAGATGGTAATGTTGAAAATAGGGTGCGTGCCCACGATAGACAGTGATATGCGCCTTCTCCCCCCATAATGTTTTATTTTGAGTATACATTAATGGACACAGTTGGACCATTATATATGAAATACATTTTTCAGATGTAAGCACCATGAACCTTTCGACAACATTGGCGTCCTAATAATAAGATGGCTCATGACGAGATATATCTAGATAAGGTATTGTCTTGTCAATATCACTCTATGGATATACACGCCCTTTACTTCGTAAATCACCGATATAAAAGAAATGTAAACTTTTTGACAGAAATCGTTCATGTTATCGCCTACTCGTGTATACCTTGCATTTGTTTTTGCTTTGAATATTCATGCCACTGTTCGCAACCCATTTCTGATGCAAATGCCTTACCGAAGTTGAAATTACATTACAGAATAATATAAACTTTAAACCTTAAAGTTTATTATCGATTCGATATGAAAATAGACTGTTTATATCGAACTACTGACGGACTTTTTCGAAATAGCTCCGGGAATACTTTCTACATATACAAATGAACTTGTTAGGTTCTGGAATGCTGATGGTTTCTAAAGCACACACCATCCACAGAACTTTTCATATATCTTCTTATGATGTTACAATTGAATATTAAACACTAATTATTATACTCTGGTTCCAGTCAAACACACGCGGATTCATCTATAAAGAACAAATACGGACTCGGATTCGGATATTCTATAATAGACATCTTAATCTGCAGCTGGAGATGAGATATTCCTCGGTAGACCACGAGGCATGCATTCCAATTACGCTGTTAGTCACATTGCATGCTTATCTGTCGTGTTTTATGTCTTTCTTGCGTAAATGACCCCATTAACAAATCATTGATAAATTACCGTTCGCCAGCTGGTCGCTCGTCCTCTGTTGGAAGGACATGATACAGAGACGCTCGTAGAATCCTTGAGCACGTTTTCACAATGATTAACCATGTGGACTTTAGGCATGTATAATATTCTCAAACCTGTCCTAACGCGTTTGCGGTATTTAAGAGCTGAGCTACTCTGTTCTTCGGGGAATTTGATTATTCTCCATTTTTAATGCTGGAGATAAAGCGTTGTGATATTCCTTAAGAATTCTTTCACGCTGTTAGTGGGTGTAGAATGTGCGTGATTAGTGCTTAATAAACTTGATTCATCCATTGCAACCACGAACTCACTTAATCATTTTTTATTGATGTCATTAAATTAACGTTGCCAGATTGTTGTATCTTTTCCCGCTATATCACGTGAAATCGGTTAAATATTTCAACACTTACACGTACAAGCACGCGCACATATTCTCCATAGTCTTCTATACCAAGTAGATGCATACCTGCTTTCCTGTTTGGGGCCACAGCAATAGGTTTTTTTCAGTCTATGTCAGTCTATGCCAGCAAGAGTATAATCAATTCAGTCATGTACCACGCCGTTGATATGGTGTATGTTTATTACTCGTCAAAAAGATAGCTGAAACAAATTACTGAGTAGATGTAGTTTGAATTGCGTTGCCTTCAACGGCATTGGACATCGTATTCTCAGCTCCCTGTGGAGTATACAACTGCCAGACTGCCATATGAGGTGATAGAAGTTTTTCAGTCACATAAGTATCTCATCCTACTGGGTATCCAGTCACTACTGGATGAACAAAGTCTCATGTCTATCTTGAGGAGCTAGAAACAAGATTGGAGTTCACACATTTTTCCTCTTAGGATTCAAAGTCTATCACTGTGTGTGACGAACACACTGATACGCTAAATCCCCATTCTCTCAAAAGTAGACAAGATGGTATCATTTTAATCAAATGTTCATTTTGATTCTTTATTCATCCTCAGTGGTCCTCAGTGCACATTATTCGACCATATATTACCGTATAAGAAAAGCATTTCACACACGAAACGTCCCTTAAATACTTTTAAAACGAGAGTAGCGTGTGCTTTCTGGCAAATATTTTCTGATATGAATTAAGAAATACAAATAAACGTATTTGTCAAATGAATTTTTAAGTTAGAACGTTCTGATCTGTTAACGCTAATTCTTTAAGATGAAGGCAAAGAATTTCTATTCCTTGATATTAAATCTTAATTTAAGAATGTCTTAACTACATTTTCCTATCATCAGTCTTAATAGCCATCAGTTACGGAGACGTATGAACAATTACTTTCTAGACAAACTCAAATGAACTGTGTAATTGATTTCAAGCAGACGTTAGCGATAGGAAATTAATAATGACACAACTCGAATGTAATAATCTCCTGTGTCAAGATAAGAGAACGATAAGAACCAAGAATAAAAATAATCCTTTCACATGAAGGAAATTACCCTCCCTCAACTGATCAAATAATTGTGTGTTCTAGTTAGTGCTTTAGTATAAATCATAAATGCGTGTAAAATGTGAATAATATGTCTTTATAAATGCAAACAGCATGTTCTGGAAATCAATAATGTGCTTTCAAGAAACGCCTTCTTTTGACTTAGGATATGACATAAATGATCCGGAAACAAATTTGTCTTGTGAAACGGTAAAACAAAATATCATCCTGATGGCTTAATCTATGAGCTCATTGAGACGCATGCACTTAAATTTAAGTGCTCAGTGATAAAGAAATCAAATTAGAGTGATGATATACACTGACAGTAAATTATTATTAAATTGAAGTTATTCAGATATCAGAGACGTCTTAACCCACCGTGCATGTACTTGAGACGCGCTGTGTTTTTTCCGTTGAGCTGTTGCACAGAAACCGCAAGGAGGGATTCTGAGCCAATGAAACTTCTCCAATCAATATTTACAGTGTTATGAATTTACATTGTATTCTTGCCATATCAAAATCTAGCTACATCATATGTGTGTCTTGTATTTTGGTTCCACATACATGGCTGTACAAAATACAACCTATAGATCTGTCACGGTCACACCAGTTCCATCACCACAGCGCTGGTCTATGTATTTGCTTATGTGTCATGCATGAGATATGGGCCATGATTTGAATCAGGACGAGAACTGTCTTCGTGATATTCATATCTTATCGGGGGCTATAAATATTTTAATATATCTTTGACGAATGACACAAAATAGATATCAATGGCACAATAAAGATATCAATGACACAGGGTATGTATGATCAAAAGGCAGAGCTGACACAGGATCATGAACCATATGTTTCACAGTGATAATGCCTCCATTGCGATGATATTTCATTCCAGCGCTAATATAGTCCTGCCATACTTATAGGATAGGTGACTGAATTTCCTACTTTATTTTACGATCGTTGTTACAATAAATACCATGCAAGAGGGGGACGTATAGCCTATCTGTCTAATGCGCTTCAACGCATTTTGGAGATCTACAGTGATGTTCCTCGGCTGGTCGTGGGTGCGAACCCTTCACTAGCCCCGTTCTTCGAAGTTACCAAAAGTTTAAAGTATATGACGTGCTTACTTTGGGCTTGCCCCCTGACACGTCATGATATATCTGTAACTGATTTTGCACTGAGCAGACATTGATGAACCATCGAAAAATGTCAAGGGCGTAGGTCACTTCGTGAGTTCCTTTTGGAAAATGAATGACGGTGGGGTGGGAGGGGGTGTGTGTTGGGGGGGGGGGGGGGGGTGGCGTGTGAAAAAATAATTACCTTCACAGTCTTAATAAAATAACACCTGGTTTTGTAGCTGCAGTTGAAAATATATCTAACCTAGATGCAAAATCCCAGCTAAAATATACCAACAATCTCAGTGAAGACGACGTTTCTATCGCATCGTGTCAGCAATCACAATCACATGCGATCTCAGGTGATCAAACGAGTGAGTGTGTGAATGTGGGATTTGGGCGGGCGAGTGGGCGAGTGAGTCAGATTGATAGATGTGTGTTTTTCAGCTGCTTTCCGGCTATATCACCTTGAGCCAAATTGGGCCTGATTCAGGCAAACCTTTAGTTGATAGCATCCAGACTTCATCCCCGCCACCATGGCATAATGACACACAAGCCGCCCACAAGCAGGTGGTGACATTCCTGGTCTCATGTTTTGGGCAGGAAGACATTAAGACCCTGGTATCCTATCATGGCGTCCAGCAAGGGGAATCGTGTTATTCTCTTCTTTGACGTTAAATATGTCTCATGCGTTTTTGATCATACAATTTTACTGTAAACCACCCGTCCCTACATTCCTCTCTTATGTTGTCATAAATGAATAAATTAATTTCAATGTAAAAAAAATAATAATCAAAAAGCCAACCAATCAGTTTCACATTCATCTTTGATCGTGCACGCGAACATTAGTTCTATTTAGATTTCCCTGATAATACGTTTAATTTCATGTGACTTTTAATGAGTCTCTGAAAAGAAAAACGTAAATGATAAGATTAATTATCGTCTACGGATGAAAGCCTTTAGAAGATTAGAGGGTTTATGGTCGCTCTTGCTGGTTTAGGATCTCATTACTTTTATAGACTAATACTAATATCCCAGACGATGTGACATTTTTAAGACTTGCCTTTGTTTGGGGCTATCATTACGAGTGAAAATGCCAACTTCAAATAAATAACATCAAAGCAACACTAGCCCATAAGGTGGGGATACTTGCAGTTATCTCTGAAGAAAAAATCTATTTCACAGGGAATGTAATCTACCTCTTGATGAATAGGGTTATCTGTATGGGAAAGGGGTGATGGATCCGATATGCCTGCCAGCAGTGTGTTGTACATTGCACAAACAGAGTTGTACATGACCACCTTAGGCAACCAACCATTAAACTTCATTTACGTCCTTGCCCACAAAACATGCAATCGATTTCTGTTCTTTGGCTCTAAATTAACAAGTTCATGAAATTGAGTGGGCTCTTAACGTGGTTGAACGTTAACACGTTAAACTATGTTAGACATCAGATCAGTCTAAAGAAACGGAACCACTTCATTGTACTTTCGGCCCTTCTGCATCAATGGAACTAGAACACTGCGTCAGGTTTAAGTGAGTCCACCACCTACTTTGTCCATTTCCTATTTCCTGAGTAGTTTAAGCCTATGAATACTTAATTAAGATTGTATCAAAATAACGGAATCTACAGAATGGTAAGAAACAGCTGTGTCCCAGCCGACGTATCTAAAATTAAGATGTCGTTTTTAGTTTCAACAACATCAGTAAATGCGCTATCGTGTCACTTATCGTTCTTGGTCCTCGATCATTTGATTGTTTACAGGCTGCAGTCGCATGACATTAGTACGGGCATGTGTGGCATTAGGGAAGAACCATTCACTTTTTTGTGCAAATTGTTTGAGTGGCGGGTGCTACGGATAGGGCAGTATTACTGTCACCGCTGTTTTGCCTTTGATGCCAAGTGGAATATGTTTTGTCGGATAATCGAGACTGGTTATTCTCTGGCGTTGATGTTTCATATTACCTTCGAGGCAAGGATAATATGTTAGGCTGTGACTCATTTATATACATTCGTATCTTACCTTGGTTGCACCAGTGCTTCACCTGGTGTTTGTCGATATGATCAACTATTTAGGGCGTAAAATCAGAATTGAATCACTTTGAATTTCCCCTGAATCTGCATGGGGGTTCTTAACAGTAATTGTTCGTACTAACGGGGGTCCAGACCACTGAGGTTTCACTGTAAACATTCAAAACTCATCGCAAGAGAATAATCAGTCTGAAACAGTGGTGAAAGTTGTACGAAATGATGACGATATAAAGATGCATGCACATGCCTTCGTCACATCAAGAAAACCAGAGCGAAGACGAAAAGTAACATAGGAGCTTAGTATGTCACATTGGAATACCCTTTCTGTACATGATACCAATATTGTAACTTCCAGTTATTATACGGGCCCTACGTGCTGATAACAAGCGAGGTTACTTCAAAGGTGGCAAAGTGATGGTGGATTTCCAGTTATTATACGGGCCCTACGTGCTGATAACAAGCGAGGTTACTTCAAAGGTGGCAAAGTGATGGTGGATGATATGTCACCAACTGCGCAGACGACAGAAAACAGACAATCACCACCGCCTACAGAGACCCCTAGGGATCGGGACCAAGACCGTGTACTACGCCACACCCCTCATAAGATAGGGGTGTGGCCAAGGCTGTGACCGCGATGGTTTACCAAACACCTAAAGATTTCTCTCCTGGAATATTGGAGGTTACTAAATAAACTTAAGGACAACCATGAGATATATGAAACATGGGCGTCAGAAATCGGGGGCAATACTAGTTGTAGTTAAAACTCAATTAGTGAAGTACATTCTTGATGTTAAGGTTGGGGATAATGCACTTTCCGTGTTGTTTGACAAGGAATTAATGTCTTATGTGTTTTTAGTTATATTCAGCCAGAAGGCTCGTCATGGTATGATGACAAAGACAGTCGCAATGGTGTAGACTTACTTTTGAACTTATTACTTAGTGTTTTGGAAAAGTATCCAGATGTTTCTATTTTATTGTTCGGGGATTTAAACAGCAGAACTGGCACAAAACAAGACTATGTCGGAGATGATATTATTCACTATGGGGATGAACATTATACCAACCTTTTAACCAAGTTTTATATGCCACGAATATCTAGCGACCAGAAGGTGAATACGTTCGGTGGATCTCTCCTGGAAATGTGCTCACTTCTGGACATCCATATTATCAATGGAAAGGTTGGGGTAGACTTCGGCGACTTCACTTTCATAGGACATTTGGGATGCAACGTCATAGACTACGCGTTAGCATCAACAGATATATTTCAACATATCGCAGACTTTGACATTATGTCCCGCTCAGAAAGTGATCATTTACCAACCCGTGTGAGCATTCGTCATAAGGGAGATGCGTTCTAACCTGAGGATAGTCGTTTACACTATAAGTACACATGGACTGATAAACTTCGTGAGACATTCATGATGAATATATCATCGCCATGTATCACTGAAATGCTAGAACGTGTAGCTTTATGTTCACTCTCAGATGCATCTACTGCAGTGACTCTACTGACATATGCTATTCTGTCTGCCGATTGTGAGTTCAAAAGTGAGAGTAGACGTAAAAGGCATAGTGACTCCACATGGTATGACAAAGAATGTCTTACTAAAAAACACGAACGCTGTCATGCACTAAACACTTCTCGGGTTCCTCAAAGCACCGAACATCTAGCCAAGTACAACAAGGTACGCAATGAGTACAGGGCCTTGTGAAGGACAAAGGGGGCAGTATCAACAGCGTAATAGAGTAGAACTGATGAACTCAACTGGTGACTCCAAATGTTTTAGGACATTGTCAAACGTTTGTCCGGGTGTCAACATCATCATAATCTTATCTCCGCGGGAGAGTGGGCTGAATATTTCTAAACATTATACACAAATATTGATCATCTTGATATGCGAATCTCATGAATTGACAGATTCTTGACTGTCCTATAACAAGATCAGAAAGCACAGACAGTATTCGTGCCTTAATGAACAATAAATCAGCTGGAGTTGACCATATCATAAGCGAATACCTAAAACACTCATCAGATGTTATTTCTCCTTACTTGGAAATTATATTCAATAGTATGTATGAAAATGGTGTTTTCCTGAAAATTAATCATTAGGAATTATCATTCCATTAAATAAGAAAGATGACGCAACGGTTCCAGATAACTATCGAGCCATAAGCCTTCTGAGTGACCTTAGCAGAGTATTCACTTCATTTCTATGCAAGAGATTAGTTTTGTGTTATTTCTGAATGCCAGACAGGTATTCCACTGCACATAACTGTTTTGTCCTTAATGCTCTTGTACAGCGATTCCTTTCACGGAAAGGGGGTAAGTTTTACGTCGCTTTTATTGGCTTCTCTGGGGCATTCGATTCTATACACCGTTACTTTCTTTGGAGTTTGCTTTATAAACGGGGATTAAGTATAAAAATGGGTAGAATGTTGCAGTCAATCTACAAGGACGTTAAGGCAAGTGTAAGGTCCAAAAATCGTGGGTCTGAGGCATTCGATTGCCCTTTGGGTGTCAGGAAAGGCTGTGTACTTAGCCCGTACTTAGTACTTGTTCCAGTTCTTTATAAATGAAATAGTTCTTGAGATGGAAGAGGAGTGTCCGTTTGGTGTACAGCTCCATCCAGACATTATCCACATCCTTATACATCTATTTGCAGATGTTTGATACTCCCGGGGTGATACTAAAGATGCCAGATTTCCGTTTACCAAGAAAGTGCTACAATATGTTGTACCTGTATCATGAACATGGTCGTTTCAATTGGGTAACTAATTAAGGAGTTATCTTTGTAAACTTGGGTTCGGAGATTTATGGAGGTTCCAAATGTATGGAAACCGAAAGGTTTTTTTTCATATGTTTAAAAAACGTTTGAAAGACAAATTTCAGCAGATCTGGCATAGCGAACTTCTTGCAAGTTCAAAAATGTCATATTATGTTTGTTTTAAAACTTATGTTATATGTGAACCTTATTTGGCATTCTTAAATTTGCAAAATGTGAAAACAACCCTCACGAGATTCAGACTGAGTTGTCATACTTTTGAAATTGAGAAATGGCGTCATTTTAAAATCCCAAGAAATTTAAGAAGATGCAAACTTTGTGTTGAAACCGAGTACCACTTCCTGCTTATTTGTCCATCGTATGTCAAGTTACGGCAACCATGTCTCAAAGCAAAGTTCTATTGTCATCCTAACGTTCATAAATTTATTATGCTTCTGTCATCACCAGATGCATACATTATTACAAATCTATCAAAATATCTATATTATGCAAATGAAGTAAGAAAAGCGAAACTGAATATTTAAAACTTGTCTGTACTCAACCTTTGTACACAAAGGCCTGTGGCCTATATGTACTGGAAATAAATGATTGATTGATATATAACTTCCAGTTAGGAGTCATGTGAAGGAAATCGTAGTTACACTTAGAATAGCACGATCCTCGTTTAGGAATTACGCAGCCTTCTGAATGAGAACTCGATGACTACCTCGACTATTTAAAGGGGAACTAAGCAATGTTAATATTTCCGTTAAATCCTTTCATTCAATTTGTTCAAACATAACAGTTTTTGAACGTTAGTTTACATTTTACGGTATAGACTAATCTTGCAAAATATACCCAAATTACACGCAAAGTCTCAGTTTCAAACATGTCACTGATAACATTGTCAAATGGCTTTTCGAAGTTGATATGATGAACAAGGGAGATAGTTCTATGGATACAAAGTGGTATTTAGAAATTGGTATCATGAACAAGGGAGGTCGCTATGTGGATATACAACAGTGGCATTTAGAAGTTGGTTATCACTGGTCATCAGTAATAAAACCCGGAGTTCGAGAAACGGGTAAGCATGTCCTGCCCCCACTCATTACAAAACGTGTTGGGGGCTTGACACCACACAGCAGTACTCCTGCCATGCGACGGCGGTCTGTAAAAACCAATTAAGTGAAATCCAGTCACATGGTAACACATTTCCTGATTTTATAAAAAATGGTATGTTCATTTTGTAATACGTTAACTTTGAACAAGTACAAAGACGCTGCTGCTTATAAGTTAAAAAACCCTTAAGAAATATGTTCGTTTGGCAAAACAGTTTGAATGTCTCGACCCAACCATTTCTTTTGTAGCTGACTCAGCATAATTGATAAATGCTACTGAGTTTATGCACTTCAGTCCACCAGCAGAAACATCGACCCAGTTAAAGTAAATATAGATCGCCAATGCCACAGAATACCCATGCGGTCTCGATTATCCGATGAAACAGATTCCAGCGTAAAAGGCAAAAATACAGCGACAATTATATGAATGGCTCAGTGAAAATCAGTGATAGAATCAGGTGTTCGCGAAAAGAATGACATGTCCAACCGGTAGCACCCGCCACTCAAACAATTTCCATAAAAAAGTATGTGTAATCACTTTTCGGTAGAGGCTAGGATTATTAGTTTTATTTCACTGAGGAAACAGAAGACAAACTCTGGGGAAAGGGGAAAACATCTCTCGAGCAGCAAGTGATGTCTGCAGGTTCCCAAGGCAGTTGCTGCGAGCACTCTCATATTGATTTCTAACTACTCAGTGAAAGAGGAACATATGGTTCGAACGCCCAGACTATATTTTCCATTCAATATCTATTCCTTCTATTTTTGAAATAAACTATAAGTATTTAAATAATTTGTTCGTTGTCATTATATCATCCATTATTTTCAGACCCAGTCATAGGAATTACAAAGTTACCTTTAGAACATGATCAATTCTGAATGAGTGAGTTTAACGCGGCTTTTAACGGTATTCCAGTTATATCACGGCGTGTCATCTTAATGTGGGAGGAAAACCCGAAGTGATGCGGGTCTCAGTCGTTTAGCACTCCGGTGAAACCAACTAGCACGAGTATGGTGCTGACAAACCTGGAAACATAATCGGGGCGAACCGGGATTCGAACCCACAACCATAGGTTTCTGGCGTACCCAAGGGACGAAACTGTGCACAGCTAATCGTGGCGCCTTAGCCGACTGGGCCACCCGTGTCCCTTGATCAATTCTGATGATTGCATAACAGCTAAACGTGATCACACCGTCGTTCAGACGTCTTGATGGGCCTGTAATCTGTAAGTTCTTCCCTTGCCGGAAACAGCTGATCAATCCTCGTCTGTGGTTAATCTTGGAAGCAATTTTCATGGACGAATGCTCCCATTATTCCAGCGATGTGTCAATAGTTTTAATACGACGTTTTTATGAATCTTGTCAACTCAACTGAAGCCGTAACATGTGTAGTTTCTCTTTTTAACTCCGCCAGATGTTATTACAACAACCTTAGGTTTTGTGAACTTAAAATAGGAGATTATGTTCGTCCACAAGCCCAGCGGGACTCATTGCTTTCTTGTGAACTCTTGGCTTTGCGAAATACTTGTGACAATTATGGGTCGATTTAGGAAATTGGGCTGTGACCGTCTGGTGCGGCACATGATCGAAGGGGAAAGCTTCGTGTTTGAACAACTTTTTCAGGGCTGAACCTGAAACCTTATATGCGGAAGGTTAACGATAAATGAAGACACTCTCGGGAATTGTCGTA
The DNA here is from genome assembly GCF_022045235.1 of Haliotis cracherodii. Classification (NCBI taxonomy): domain Eukaryota; kingdom Metazoa; phylum Mollusca; class Gastropoda; order Lepetellida; family Haliotidae; genus Haliotis; species Haliotis cracherodii. The sequence goes on from NW_027266308.1 coordinate 36,741,875, forward strand.
TAACTGGAAGCAAAACCTATCTTTGGCTACCGTTAATGTTCCTTTTAAGTGTCAATGGATTAAACGATGCAAGAGGAGAGGGGAACGTGAAAGTTTTTAAGTGATTTTAAATGTCCGTATCAAGAAGATGACATTGCTCTTAACATAAATAACGGTTCGGGGAACAATTTACTGTGTTATATTACGCAATAGTTAAATATAGATTATGTCATCTTTATATCATCTAATATAATGGGTTAACGTGTAACTTCAAATATACTGAATCTCTCATCATCGTTTATAATGCACGTCCCTCTTTGTACCGGTAACAGCCTTTAGTCAACATTGTTGTGTGAGTGAGCGAGTGAGTTGGGTTTAACGCCGCTTTTAACAGTATTCCAGTTATATCACGGCTTGTCAGCTTAATGTGTGAGGAAAGCCCGAAGTGATGCAGGTCTCAGACGTTTACCACATCGGTGAAACCCACGAGCACGGTGCTGACAAACCTAGAAACATAATCGGGGCGAACCGGGATTCGAACCCACAATCATAGGTTTCTGCCGTGGTCATGGGACGCAACTCTGCACAGCGAATCTCGGTGAACTGCGTTGTGTTGACGGGTAAGGAAGGTATATATCTGTTCAAGTCAAAATAGCAATAACCGATATATCGTTTCTGTACCCGAGAGAATCCTTATTGGCGGATTGCTTTTAGGCAGACTCCACTTGTTTCGAATTAGGGATAACCCGCTGTTATTTCGATGACACATCTGATTTATAGTAAATAACGATGTACTGTCTTATTGGCTGATTGCTTTTAGGCGGACTCCACTTGTTTCGAATTAGGGATAACCCGATGTTATTTCGATGACACATCTGATTTATAGTACATGGCGATGTATTGTCTGGCGCCTATGCGTTATGGGCAAGGGATTGAATGGTGTAACTACCGTACTGACATCTACCGTTGAGGTTTCACCTTCAAACGAGTTATTGATGTTCCTGTGATATAAAGACATATCAACAATTATATTTCGGCCATATTTAAAATATATCAGAAGCATATTCCACATAAATGTTATAAAAATGAAAACCATACACATAAAAATATCAGTTATACGTTACACCGATCAAAACTTACTTGTAACGTGATAACTGTTCCAGTAAAAACGGTTTAATAAAGTCATTTCTTTGTAAAAAGGACACAGAAACCCCCCTACTAATACATGTATGGACGAGGCAACATGTTGGCCCTGTTATTACACAACTGTTCAGACAGTTCATACACCTTTCGATAAAGTTTTCACGTCCCAAACTAAACATCACAGCTCGGATTCCACGATATCTTCCAAGTATTAATCGCTCTCAGCTGACAGAATCGTAGGAGGGCAATGATCCTAACGTGGACGCTCATATTGATTCTAGCGGTCCGAGAACGATGGGAAGAGAGACGCCCGCCTGATTGTTGCTTGTTACGACAATATTTGGCACTTTGAGGAAGAGTTGCTTCACATACATGCAGCACTTAACAGGGGTTTTGACCATAACTACGTTCTGCCCTGCTGGATTCGAAGGGCAGCAATCCATGTACAGCTGTGTGCATGTATGACAGAACACATTATCTTAAGAGCATTTTTTCTTCTGGAAAGTGAATGTGAATTTGGACATTAGGTGCTTCGTCAATAAATGCTTTTACCGACTTCTCATTTTGTGTTATTTGGGTTTCAAATTGGCCAAATTGGATAGATGTTCCGATTATTGCAATTTATGTAACCACGTGGAAGAAGATCGTATGGGCCAGAGTCTGGTTTATCTTAAACTGTAGTGCTAGATTGCACTTGAAGGGAAGACATTAAACCAATGGCTACAAGTATAGTGAGTTGTTGTAACGAGCATTCTTTCTTTATGTTGAACTTCAGTAATAGCGAGAAACATGCAGCGGGCAAGTTTAATGGTCATCACAATGGGATTTGGCAACAATTTAAAGAAAATCATCAGATATTAAGTCGTTTCAACAGCAGTTTACAATTCTGTGATACGTAATTCGCTATTCGATCGATCTCGGCATTCTCTGGAAAGATTCACGGAGGGTGTAGTTCAGGAGGAGGAATAGCCAAATAACCGTTTGGTTTTTGATAAATTTGATATCGTTTCACTGACCTGATAAACCCGTTTTAGAAGATTCTACATACTTTAACATATCCTCCAGTTTCATCAAAAATATTTATGGAAAAAAGATATCTTAAAAATAAAGTGATATCTTTATTACTCCATTATAAACATTCCACATATCGTGCCAAATAAAAGACAAACTGTAATTATGTTGTTGTGTAGTGGTTTTGACCACCGAATTCAATTATTCAGTTTCATTTCACTGAGGAAACAGCAGACAAACTATTCCTTATTGAGCTCGAGGGAAAAGGGGAAAAACATCTCCCGAACAGAAAGTGATGAACACTCTTGGTTCCCAAAGCAGTTGCTGTGAGCTCAACACGACTTTTTCAGACGCAAACCTCGTCTCATTACGTTGCTTGACTTTAACTGCTCAATGTAAGGGGGTCATATGGTTCAAATACCCAAACCACAGTTACTATGTTTTTCAAGAATTGCCGGTTGATACATCATTAGTTGAACCGTTCCAACAATACGGTAACCATTTGGACAACCAGCAGCCCTAAATTACTCATTCGAACAGCGGTATCAAAACGATTGAGCAAGTCCAGGGATTAGCCTTGGGGCGATGTAATCCAGCTGCGAATGAATGACGCAATGGTCTCCTACAGTAGCTAGATGCCCGGGGTGCGGAGACACAGAAACAGCGTGAAAAGGTCATTGGAAAGAATATTACAAGCTTTGGTGTACATTGGTAGAGACTGTGAGTTAAAGAGCTGTTGGATGTTATTATTCACAACACTAGATAGATGGGTTAGGATATATCAATATATGTATTGCACAGAGGTAGATACGATTGTATAGGTTCAACGGAAGTAAGTGAGTATGGTTTTACGCCGCTTTAAGCAATAATCCAGCAATATCACGGCGGGGTGCACCAGAGTTTAACGGAAGTATTATGGTGAGATCGTAAAGTGTCCACATACAATATGTGGCTAACATACGCTCAATTTTTTGCGAACACCTGGTGTCATCAATACTTGATAGTGGCTCCTAAACACATCCTCATGATAGAGTCGGAATCGCACAATCGACTCTGCTTTTAGCAGAGTTTGTGTATGACCATGGGAAGGGTTTTGTCGCTTTCACATTGTAGACAGTAGCTAATGTGCATTGTAGACGTAAATGTATAAAAACATACATTTATACACACAGTGTAGTTCTGTGAAACAGTATGAGGGAAACGGTTTGTGTGTTTGTTTGCTTGCTGTTTAACGCCGCACTCAGCAATATTCCAGCTATATGACGGCGGTCTGTTAATAATCGAGTCTGGACCAGACAATCCAGTGATTGACAACATGAGCATCGATCCACGCAATTGGGGTCGATGACATGCATCAACCAAGTCAGTGAGCCTGACCACCCGACCCAGTTAGTCGCCTTATACGACAAGCATGGGTTGCTGAAGACCTATTCTACCCCGGATCTTTGTGTTCCTCCAAAAACACCAAAGAAACAAAACAATAGTCAGAATAGCGGATACACTATACAAGGAACAAGCACCTGAAAAGTCACAACGCGTCGTTGTTCGGACACAAATATTAATATGTCAAGGAGCAAGAACCTAACAAATCATTAGACGTCGTTGCCTAACACAAATATGAAAGAGTCAATGAACAAGTCACTGGGCAGTACTGCACTGATGGGAATTCATTTTGTAAATACTAAAGTGTCATGGTACAAACATCAGAGTAACCAATCGACAGTTCACTCCTAAAAAATAAAATGAAATTCATGAATCTACAGTCAGTTGTCCTAATGCTAGAATGACCCCTTGGCCGTTTGATAATAGTATAGCGTTTGATAATAGTATTGAGAACTAAAGGGTTCACAAGGCAGAAATGGACACTTGGCGACAAGAAGTCATTTCGTCTATCTAATATCTATACCTCTTGTAACGTGTAACGTAGGTGTCACGGGATCCAAAGCCATTGTACAAAGAACGGAGTGCTCAGATAACGAGCCCGCTCGTACGTGAAGTAATTGTGTCGTCATCTATCGATGACTGTAATTAAGTATGATTACCTCTCAGATTACAGCCGAGATCATTGGACATTAACGATGCAGCGGCATTAAAAGGTTATTTGAACACACTAGGTTCAAACCGCTTAATGTCATCGCATCACAAACCCACTCATCAGTGAGAACTACTAGATTAGGTAAATAGATGGCTGATTTAAAAAGTCATCTGTCTTTCGGTAGCTTAAGAAATACCAAATCGGACACAAGAAATGACCAACAGAGAGAGTTCATTCAGAACATTATATTAGCAAGACAAAAGGAAACAATCCTGCACAGCATATACTGTCACCTGGACCAAATTTATGAGTGAGTGAGTGGTTGAGTTGGGTTTAACTCCGCTTTGAACAGTATTATAATTATATGACGGCGTGTCGGCTGAATCTGGGTGGAAAACCCGAAGTGTCTTGGGCGTTTTCTACTTTGGTGAAATCCACGAGCACGGATAAGGTGCTGAGAAACATATTCGGGGCGAACCGAAGTTCGAACCCACAATCAAAGGCTTCTGGCGTACCCACGGGACGCAACATTGCACGGTTTCCCTCTTACACTTATAAATATATGTAGATTAGTTAAATATTTGCGAAACAAAAACATGAGTTTTGAGTAAAGGAAAATATTCTCGCGCATGGGCCAAGCCTTTTTCTCGCCTATGGGCGAACTATTTCAATATCGCTATAAAATCGTTGAATTAAGTTTAAATGAGTTCAATTTTGTGTCATGATACGTGAAGGAATGCATTAAAATATATTTGCGAAACAAACACATAAGTTTTGAGTAAAGGAAAATACTCTCGCCCATGGGCCAAGCCTTTTTCTCGCCCATGGGCGAACTATTTCAATATCGCTATAAAATCGTTGAATTAAGTTTAAATGAGTTCAATTTTGTGTCATGATACGTGAAGGAATGCATTAAAATATATTTGCGAAACAAACACATAAGTTTTGTGCATTGGAAAATATTCTCGCCCATGGGCGAACTATTTCAATATCGGTAAAAAATCGTTGAATTAAGTTAAAATGAGTTAAATTTTGTGTCATGATACGTGAAGGAATGCATTAAAATATATTTGCGAAACAAACACATAAGTTTTGTGTATTGGAAAATATTTTCGCCCATGGGCGAACTATTTCAATATCGGTATAAAATCGTTGAATTAAGTTAAAATGAGTTAAATTTTGTGTATGATACTTGATGGAATACAAGTTAAATATTTGCGAAACAAAAACATAGAGTTTTGAGTAGAGGAAAATATTCTCGTCCATGGGCAGGCCCATGGGCCAAACTTCGCCGAGATGGTGTAAATATTGAGTTTTTGAACTCTTTTTTTTCATTTTTTCTTCCTCAGTATGTTCCCATGAAAACAGCATGCTTATTTTTGTAAATACCTTTGACCGAGACTGGGAAAAGACGGTAGAGTTTCTGGACTTTTGGGTTTCCAGAATTAAAATGGGACATGTTATATGTATGTTGGTATACACATGCGCTGTGCAAGGGGTTAGTGTCATACAGATATGCACATATGCACAGGAAATATACCTGTTCTGGAGCAGACAGCTGATATTGAATACCACTTTGGGAAACCCATGAGCTCGGGTATGGTGCTGACTAACTTGAACATAATCAAGACGAACCGTGAGTCGAACCCACAATCATTCAATATGGTTTCTGGCACGCCTAAGGAGGCAGGTCTACACAGAGAATTGCGGTGACTTAGATGGCTGGACCACCTGTGCCCGCTGATTTGGGAGGAGGAGGACCAATGTTGATCCTTGTCCATGAATTCAGCATCATTCGCTGACATATGGAGCAAAGGAATGGGTCTATACGTTGGTGTAATCAAATTGCGCAGTGTCTACTCATTCGCGATGCAGACAAACCAGGATTCGATAAAGTGGGTATAAAACAAACGTTCGACATACCCGACCATAATGTGTACCAGTGGGTCATTATCACACTACAGTTAGACGCATCTTATAACTACAGATAGAAGGACATCCTTTGGAAATGTTGGCCCAAGTGCCGTTATTATTTCGTTGAATGAAGCAGTACAAAGAAGTGATTACATTCAAGTAATCCTTCACAGTTACCTGGGATTAAAAGAAGCACAAAATAACCACAATGCCCAACATCTGCATGTTTAAGATGCGTACAATGATGAATTTCAATCAAACGGAAGTTTATCTTAAAACCGTAACGACATTACCATACGGCAATATTAAGTATAGATTTGAGATTAAATCTGATATTAAATCTCCAAAATCATCATTTCTCTAAAAGGTTACATTCATGTCGGATTATGGTTAAGTTGAAATTTACTACAAAGGAAGTGCTCTTTTGTTAATGACTGAATTAAAGTTTGAGAAATAGGTCATTGCTGCTGCTTAACATTATTTTTCAGCTTTTGTCTTTTTAAACTCCAAGTCCCTTAAAATGAAAGTCATAGAAATTCAATCCTCCTATTGGCAAGCCAATGCTGAGTGAAAAACACGTGTCTTGATATACGTGAAAGGTTTCCAAAATTAACTTTCCATTTCCAAATTGAATTCCACAACGTACGTGTAGCAGATCCCCCAGGGATCATGACATTTCTTAATCGGACGCGAAGTAAGCTTTTCTCACACGTATCGTAATTTGTACTATGAAATTGAATGTTATCGACAAGTTAGCGCATGCAATATATTCCATGCATCTATGGTGTGTCTAACATACTGAACGAAGTGGGACTTAGATTGCCTTGCCTTTTGCCGATAGGCTATTTCCTCACACTCTTCATGAACAGTCAATGTATGTTATTGTTCAGTGGAAGTCCTAGGACACAAATACAGGTAGAATTGATAGGAAAATGAAGGTAAAGAATAAGCACAGGCGATACTCCAAAGCCGCTCTGATGCTACAGTCTGGAGACTGTAAAACGAAAACGCCAGAGAATAACCAGTCTCGATGATCCGCCGAAACAGATTCCATTGGGCGTAAAAGGCAAAGTAACAGTGAAACTTACATGAATGGATCACTGATAAGTGATGACACCAGGTCGTCGTGTAAAGGATACCCATATCCTGCCATTTCAGAAGAATCCGGCACTCACACAATTGGCATAACTTACTTTATTGACGTAAATTACTTTTGACACTCACGTCTTGTAGAGATTTCAATAAACTGAGCTGCTGTTCACCAGACACAAATTACTATTTTATCCATCATGGAACACAACATCAGCTGCGACGTGTAGGTGTTGGTTTCCACAGATAGATGACGCTCGATATGACCTTCGATTTGCGTGAAGTGGTGGTACGATAAAGTAGCTTTAATTGTAAATGAATCACAAGTACTACAGGGCCAAGCAGCCGGATAATGTTCAATAGTTATTCAAATTATACAACAGCAGCTCAAGAATGCCTTGCCTTCGTACACATGTTGTGCCCTCGTATGTTGTACAGCAAAATGACATGTAAGAAAATAGTTCCTATTTGCAGTTTTAAAAAAAGCGAGTGGATTTGGATTTAATTACGCTTTAGCTATATCAGTGAGTATGTTTTGTAGTGCGCCGCTTCAATAGTATTTTAGTGATATCACGGCGTTAAGCTCAGTTTGGAATGCCCGATGTGAAACCCACGAACACGGGTTTGACACTGATAAACAAAGAAAGATGGCAAGGGCTAATATTGATTCAAGCACGTTTAGTTATACTAAATGCATATCAGTTTTATGAGAGATGAAAGGCTAAAGTGGCGCATGTCGTAAACATTGCCATTTGGGAGGAACCCATGAGCACGGATGTAGTGCTGACAATCTAAGGATAAACATCGGGATTGATCTGGGATTAAAACACAAGGTTTGCGGGTCCAGGCGCGTCCATTTTGAAAGGGAAGGTGAAATAGGTTCAAGTGTCAAATTCTCAAGCCAACTGATTACTGTTTGTTTTATAAAAACGAGTTCCATTTTAACCAGTTCCCCAACAGCGTTATGTTAAGTGTAAGTGACCTTACATCTAAAGAGGTACATGGTGACGGCTCTCGATGTGTGGATGGGGTTGATATAATGCATCTGACTACTCATAGATTCATCGGTCTCTAGTAATCATCATCTAAACCATAACACTGACAGGACCACGCACGAAGTCAATTTTTCATCGTCAAACTTTGGTATCTTAATAGCCAATGATTATATACATGTTGGTTTTAGAAGCTGTTATCTTAGTAATTCTGTAAGACCACCCTGTGAATAACAGCGCCTGAATATACAGAGGATACAGATTTATTGTTACAGCGCTGTGTGTACTGACGATCCACGACATGATAATTTAAAACCAAGTCTGTTTAATGACAATTCCACGAATGAAACATCTTCTCTCACGTTGGAGTTGACACGTGGTATTTGATTCCCCCTGCCAATGTGCCTTATAATCAGATCGCACGAACTGCGAAGATTTGGAGAGCGTGTTTAATGACCTAGGATTCTTATACAGAATATTAATTGACATGAACACTGCATGTTGAATTAAACTGGAAGAACGGGGTTCTGGTATCTCCAAGTTAAATGGTAATGGGTTAACTTTAGAGTTTCGAGATGAATGGATTAAAGAGGGACTAGTCCCTCGCTACAATGTATGTCTGCTAGATCACATTTTTATTAAGTCTGTCTATCTAGCAGATAGAGATAAGTGTATTCACTCTTATCAGACAAAGTCTCACTTTCACATATGAACCGCCTTCGTCTTGATCTAAGCTGGCAATAGGTGTTATTAGCGGTATGACGTGCCCATCCGTTGAGCAAATACCTGGTGTTGTAATTAATTCGTTACAATGATTCATTAGTTACTGTTAGTTTTTCTGAATTTGTTACTTCCGTTTTGTTTGAAGTTTAAATGATTGGAGATACAGGTAAGACTATCCTATTATTGGATGTTTTGATCTGAGATGATGTAATGGACGGAATCTGGTATCCGAACTGGTATGCACAATCACCCACTCTTAAGCATACGTTTGTTGTATGGTATATATTTATCTATCTCATCGGGCGTTGGGTATCGTGCGGCACAAGTGTTCGCTCATCACACCGAAGGTCCGGGTTCGATTCTCCTTACAATGTGTGTAGCCTATTTCTGGTGTCCCCCGCCATCATATTGATTATGCATTGCTAAAAACATGGCGCAAAACTTACTCAGAAACTCTTATCCTATCACCTGTCATTATTGCAAAGAAAGTAATAATTCTTGGTTCTAAATTTACGTTGAAATACATTATGCCATATGTCATAATGATATTCAAATACGTTGTGGAATAAAAGCCACCTTTCTATTAGAAGAAGAAATCTTTGCAGAAGGCAGAGTTTATTGTACAGTTCCGACTCTATCATAAGCATGTGTTTGTGAATCACTTTCAAATTGCGATGACACAAGATGTCCGCGAAAAACATGCTAAACCATATGGTATTTAGTAACTACTGCATACAGAGCAGCACCGTCTTTATATACTACTGATAAGTAGAACTATGAATGTAGGGAGACCAATATGAAGGTATGGTTGGTGATCATTTTGTGTAACTGAGCCCAGCACAGCCAGAGTGGCACAGCAAGAGTGGCACAGCCAGAGTAGCACAGCCAGAGAGGCACAGCCAGAGAGGCACAGCCAGAGTGGCACAGCCAGAGTAGCACAGCCAGAGAGGCACAGCCAGAGTAGCACAGCCAGAGTAGCACAGCCAGAGAGGCTCAGACAGGGAGTCACAGCCAAAGTGGCACAGCCAGCGAGGCACAGCCAGAGAGGCACAGCCAGAGTGGCACAGACAGAGTAGCACAGCCAGAGAGGCACAGCCAGAGTAGCACAGCCAGAGAGGCACAGCCAGAGAGGCACAGACAGAGTAGCACAGCCAGAGTGGCACAGACAGGGAGGCACAGCCAAAGAGGCACAGCAAGAGTGGCACAGCAAGAATGACAGGGGATGATTTGCCAATGATACAGATTATATATATATATATATATATATATATATATATATATATATATATATATATATATATATATATATATATAGGTCGTAAGTATACTTGGTACGTAGAACCAGATGCAAAATTTCCCTTACCCATTATCTTCACTTTACTTTGATTACATGTATGCGATCCCAACTGAAGGACGTTTTCAACAGCTATTACTTCATTAGGAACGCTTATATGAACACTTATAAGTCACCATTGACGAACAATGGACGTATGACCTTCATTAGTGTTGTACTTCTAACACAATGAGGTGTCTGACGTGGCAGAAGAGTCACATATCAGAGTACTACGTCTGTTACATCCGTCGCTAATAAACACGACAATGGGAGCATCTCATCTCATGTGTGTAAGACACATCACGTTAAGACCATTAATACAAGTGTAATTTGCCTTGATTCAGTGGGAATCCAACTGCAGTCTAAAGCGATGACCGCAAAGACACTCCGTTCAGCCGTACGGAATGAGGTTGTCGAGGGAGGTGATTGGGTTATATTTCGAACAAGGTTTGTTGTACGCCAAAACAACGTCATGTATGAGAATAAATAGGAATATATTTCGATAATTCTCATTTTAAATTGATAATTACGTCATGTTCATAAAATACGAAGGTTTTAATAACTCATTATTAACATCACCCTAATCAACCTGACGTCATATTGCTCGTCGTTGTATTCGGGGGAAATTGTGTTATCTTTTCCTCAAAGACTTTTACATTGGGTCTTTAAGTCGTTTATGGACAACATATTCAAATAATATATGGTTTGTAAGTGCTTTAAGTATCTACTCGTAAACAAAATCTGACGCCTTATCTATATGACATAGATATTCAGCCTTGTAATCTTACCCGATGATAGCAACAAAATGGATATAAAGCAGAAGAAGTAAGTGCGTTACCTTTTACCGGCATCATTATTTTCATTTTTACCATATACGCAATATGATACAAGTTTTGGCTTCTGTAAACCTTGATCCACTTCTCGTGTCAGCAATAAAACTGTTATGACTCATCTCCGTGATGATGTAAATCGTATAGAGATTCAAATTCACATAGTACATATGTCTGTACAAAGGTTGAATTTGTCATCGGGGGATACGTATATATGGGAGAGAGAGAGAGAGAGAGAGAGAGAGAGAGAGAGAGAGAGAGTGTGTGTGTGTGTGTGTGAGTTGGGTTTAACGCCGCTTTTAACAGTATTCTAGTTATATCGCGGCGTGTCAGCTTAATGTGGGAAAAAAGCCCGAAGTGATATGCAGGTCTCAGACGTTTACCACTTCGATGAAACCCATGAGCACGGGTATGGTGCTGACAAACCTAGAAACATAATCGGGGCGAACCGGGATTCGAACCCACAATCATAGGTTTCTGGCGTCCCCAAGGGACGCAACTCTGCACAGCTAATCGCGGCGCCTTAGACGACTGGGCCACCCGTGCCCCCGAGAGAGAGAGAGAGGAAATATGACACCTAGTGGGAACGTTAACAGAACAGGGGCCTATGGCGCGAGGAGCCACAACGCTACCCTAACGCCTAGAAATGCAAAGCGGCGCAGAACGAACCGAAATATGCCTGCCATCAATTTAGGAATGTTTCGAAATAGGCGGGTGTCTCCACCGCGTTGAAAGGAGAGGGAAATGACAACTGATGATAAACATACGTTTGGACAACCAAGTCACAAGTACAGAAGACGTAACTGTTCCCCCCAATGAAGCCACCATTCATGCTGCTTTCTGATGTAATCGCACTGCAGTGACCTTCTGTAAATGCCGAATAAACAATTTATGATAATGGTGATACGAGATTCTGAGACCACGCCATACAACATGTGTTTGGGTGAAGTGCACGAACCTGACAGTGTAGATCTGGGATGTAACTGAAATATGTATGCTGCTGATTCCATGTTTCTTGTAAGACGTCTTGTATCGTAGCCTAGCTTAAAGCTGTAAAGCAATCTGTATACTAAGATAACCTACTGGAGTAGGCGATGCTGATTCTCATCATTTCCATACCGAAGTAAAGGTATCAGCATCGCATCAGTAATATAGATGAAGAGGTGATTGATGGAATGGGTGAGTTTAAAGGTGATGCTGGAGGGATGCCTGACGTGATGCTGGTGTTGGTGACTTTGACACGCCCAAGGAACACATTCTGCAAAGCGAATCAACGCCTGGGCGTCGTAAGCTAGCAGCGGTTATTGTCATACATGTTTGCAAAATAATTATAGTACAGGACGCTTAAAGTAATATTCCAGCAATAGAAATGAAGGTGTCTCCAGGAATAGGCTTCTCGCGTGGTGACTTTGTTGCGGATCGAGCCCAGTATTTCGGTGTGACGAACCAAGGCATTAATCCTTTTCACCCTGTTTAAACCTGTGATCTATGGTGACCATGCCGTTGTGAAAAGAGTGCCGTTATGGAATGTTCTTTTGACAGGCTCTCCGGGATTCCGGAATTTAATTTGTCCCCACCATTCTATAATTGTCTTAACAAGTGATTGAAACAGATTTATGGCAGGATCGGTGGCTTTGTTGATTGGGTGTCTTCGTTCCCCGACGTCATTGGTCGTTGCTCATAGCATCAGCCACCGGGTTGTCTCGATTATTTACAGGCCGTGGTGATAGAGCCGGAATATTGCTGAGTAAGGCGTTAAACATCGTTTACTCGCTCAGTCACTCTTAGATATAAAGGACCCGTGAAGATTCCGGGGTAGAATAGCTCTGCAGCAACCCATACATGCCGTAAAAGGCGACTATGCTTGTCGTAAAATGCGACTAAGGGGATCAGGTGATCAGGCTCGCTGACTTGGTTGATGAATGTCATCGATCCCAATTGCGTGGATCGATGCTCATGATATCAATCACTGGATTGTCTGGTCCAGACTCGATATTTACAGACCGCCGCCATATAGCTGGAATATTTCTGAGTGCGGCATTAAACAACAAACCAACCAACCAACCAACTTAAACATAAAGCCATTAAAACATTTCATAAGATATATCATAAACATATGTTTATGAATCTCTATGAAATATTGATGGTACCAGGAGTTCGCAATAGGTCAGTTGATCTTGACCCATCCGTGGCACCTGTCACAAACACATGCAAAGGCAGATCAAGTGTTCACCTGCGCAAACACGGGAACATATGGTTCAAGTCAAAATAGGAAATTCACTTCTATTCAGTTTGTTTGCCATCGGCCCATGGTTTCATTTGTATTAGTATTGGCGTGATGTACACAGATCTTACTGTTCTGACAATAATGTACTACGAAATCACATTGCTTGATCGATATAGATAGCTAGACGTTTAATTAATTTACAATCAGTAGACATATTGATATTAAATTTTGTTTGGTCTGATATTTCCTTGGTAAGTAATCCACCCGTACCTTGTTATAACCGGGGCAGACTAACAGAAAGTGATACTCCTCCTCCACATGCGCCACTTTACAAACACAATATAATCTTCTGTTATGTGGGATATTAGCGTATCTCCCAGTTTCAACACATAGCTTAAGCGAAAAACATCTAACCCAAGTAAGTGCCACTAAATTTATTGACTGTCACACAGCTGAGATACCACTCTGTACCAAACGATACCTTGAATAGGGAATGGATAAAGATTTACTACGCTTTTTCAATAAACTATGCCAATCCTGTTCATAACTAAATTTCGGACGCGACATAAATTCTGACAAATACGATTGAAGATGACTTATACACTTCTATTCCCAAACAGAGCTAACATCCAAGCTGAACAATAAAGATTTACATTTTGAGACCCAATTAATTTTACCATAACTTTCTGCCTGAAGAACATTTCTTTGGACCAATAACCAACAACTCTGTTGTTGGCATAAAGATATAAAAGATAACGTCCACATTCACCTCCAACCATGTTGTTGGCTGTTAACGAATAGACACCGAGAAAGCGCTTTCGTGCCATTGTATGTTTGGTTTCTTTTTCATAATTCTGGTATTGACCCCAGACTTAGAACAATAGAGCAAAATTGGAACTATTTCCAAATAAATATTTTAAATTATAAGTCATGTCGAAGAGGATGTAATTGTATCAATGACTTTAAAATTCCAAACATTGCCTTTTACTCTTGTAAACCAGCAATAGAGAAATGACTAGACCAGAGCACACTTCTCGTAAAAGTAACGCCCAAATTCGATACATACACCAACTTGGACCTTTAAAGCCGAATTTCTTTTCTTTACAGCACTCCACCTTTCTTAAACACAACCACCTTAACTTTATGCAAATTGATGTCTAAATCAAAATCATTACAATACTTCTCTAGAACATCAATTCGCTTCTGAAGTCAACCTATGGTATCTGAGATCAGAATATACCTGATACTATTTCAGTTTTGATACTATCGGACAGAGTTGAGATATTTTTGTCACCTAAAACCTCGGCGATGTATCATTATCAATATGATCAAACAGTGTCCCTGTCTTGGCGTTGACATCCCCACTATGAAGATATGTATGTCTCTGCTTGTAAGTCAAACTAGGTAATTTCATTTTTGTCACTGATAAGCCAAATTGGGAATTGACCTCCACGTGTCTGCAGTGAAACGTTGAGTATTGTAACTGGATCAAACAACTTTTGAGAAAGAGTCGCATGACTGTCGTTGAAATCTTCGTAGAGAGATGCTGCTCGATTGTACTTCAAAAGTTGTGAAATGTAGACATCAAAAGCCTGGAGCTGCTCGAATTTGTTCGACATAAAGAGAGTGTAGACTATCTGAAAGTTGAAGTCATCCCTCTTGTTATACAGTCTTGTGGATAGTGTTGTGTCACTCTGAATCTTTATGCGTGTATCTTGATATGAAATAGATAAGCGATTGAAGTTGGTAAATCAGTGAAAGGAATATGGCTTCAGGGCCGTTATTTGACGATATAAGATCATCGATATACCTGAAGCTTAAAGTAAACTTCTGGGCTGAATTCGGAGCAGCAGTTCCGTTAATATGCAGAAACAAACAGTTCAGCAAGAAGGGGACCATAATTGGTGGCCATTGGGATGCCTTCCCCTTGCCTAAATGTCACATCCCCAACGTCCACCTAGATGAGCATATCCAACATTTCGTGTAGTGTTTTCTTGGTAAACTTCAGATGCCGTTTCCTTTCAGGTTTGACAAAATTGTCCTGAACTTCTGAAGATTGAAGTGTAAAATGGGTCTCTCTAAGTTTTGAGTGACATGAAACACTTATTTCCATGAATGAATACTTGAGACATGTTTGGCATTAGATTGGAGAAATATGAAATGGAAATGAATTGTTGCGTAAAGAAAACGATCAATGTGCAGTAAGAATCCTCCTGTAAAACTGGAGATGTAATTAATCATAAAACATATGTGACGATGAACTGAACTGAAAGCAATTTGAAGTCAGCGGCTTCAAAAGCTGTGGAACTTACTTTGATGTAAATTAAACTCAGCATTAATGTTGTTTTGAACCAGTTGTACGTCGCTTGTCATTCAAGCTAACTTGTAACAATTACTTCTTCTTTTTACTAAAAGATCCATCGAATAGGAATAATTATGCGGTACGCTAATACAGTCATGTGTTTACCGAGTAACTAACTTTACTGGATTAAAAGATATTATAAACTACCACAAATTGTTCATTTTCGTGTACTACATACATTTCGTGTATTATAATGTATAAATACAAAAATACATCCACTGATATTCTATCTCATTAAAATCTAATAGTTTTACTAAAAACCATAAATCAAACTAATAAAACAAATCCATAAATCATTTTTGAGCGTCATGTCTTTTCAGTTGAATCATGATAATAGCCACCGATGTATAAGTGTCTTACAGTTGTCCCTTCGGCCATGTTGTGGTTTCCATATGGATTCCAAATGATTTATTCACCTGACAACTGTAAGATAACGTTTCTATCCGCAAAACTGGCTACGATCGAAACATTCAACTCTTTGATCTATTCAAACAACGTCAGGAATATATGAATATTGCTATTACGAGATTCAGGATAATTCGAACATTTACACTTTGGATATGTTTGTTCTTGGTTTGTTTTTTATTTAATTATATTTCCTTTCTTGTCAACACTTTAAATCTTAATATAAGACATTTCTTCAGGCAAACTTGCTATTGTGATGGTATTGATGGCATCAAATGAGGGCTTCTCGACTACTAATGAAACACTGATGAGAGCTTTCAGTAAGCATGTAACCCAAACTATTCTGAGCCGCAATATGTTGACATAAGAAATCCAAAATCTGTTTCTTGTTCAATTAATGTCATTACTAAAGTGCATTTTCATTTCGTCCTTTCAATTAAATTATAATATTAATATCCCGAAACTATTATTCTTCTAAAATACTCATGGATTTCAAACGACGTATGTTAATGGGTAAGCGAGGAAACTACACAAAACGCGCTTTCTGTCCTTGGTCATTTATTCAAACACAGGCACCACAAGAATAACGAATGTGTTAAAGTGCAGATTGGCTGTTGCAAAGTGTCCACCTTCGAAGGTGGTCCTCCTTATCGTTAACGTTCTTGTAGCTATCAGCAAAATCCTTTCCATAATTAGTTTCCACTTGTTTTTATGGTAGTACTTTTGCAAATATACACTAGAGTAGAAAGTCTGGAAGTGCAGTGTAAGGCGTCGTCCTGCTCAGCCCCTTGATGTATTGCCATTCGCCTGCTTTTTGTTTGTTTGTTTGTTTTTGTTTGTTTGCTGTTTCACGCTGCACTTTGCAATATTCGAGCTATATGATGGTGGTCTGTAAATAATCTAGTCTGGACAAGACAACCCAGTTATATCAATAATGAGCGATCTGCGTAAGTCAGCGAGCCTGACCACCCGCCGTTATTACATTGCAAGCATTGGTTGTTAAGACCACATTTTCACGGGGGTGTGTGTTGTTGGAATACAGAAGCAACAAATAACAAACAGTGTCAAATGTGCTCTCACTGATTTGATTTAAACATATTTTATTGCGGAGATTGATTTTAAGTCTAAGTGCACATGAACTGTTTAACAAGGTGAATCCAGAAGATGCCAATGGGCTTCGAACCACGGAGGGGCATTGGCAATTTTACATACTGTATTGATGCTTATTGAACGTTTCACAAAACAGCATTGTTCCAACGCGTGCCTGTGCTAACTAAATGACTCTGTGGAAGATCATGGACATGTGTCCAAGTGTTGAATCAAATCCAGAAGAATAGTCTACTGTCTACTCAGTTGGCGTCGTGAAACTACAGTAACAATCAAGCGTCTTATCTTCCTTTTGTGTATCCCCTATACCAGGATATATAATGATAAAAAACCAGATGATTTGAAACCAAATGTACCTGAACGCATTATTTGTACTTATGCTTTTCCGCGCCAATCTGCGTAAAAAAATGTAATTCGATCTTTATCGGTAAAGTTTTGTTTCAAGTGTTACGAGTATGTTTACTTCCCTGTACAAACCGTTGGAAAAGCTTATTCTCTGGGTCTTAACAATGTTTACTGCAATGTTTACGTTAACGTAAGTATAATTGTACGTATCCTACACGCAGATACAGCATACTTTTAAAAGAAATCGTGGATTTATTGTGAACACAAAAATCAGAGAAATGTGTGTGGCAGTGGTAGTTTTGTTGAAACCATATCACCAAATGAGTACTATATTCCAAATGTATTATGTTCAGTATGTAGCTATACCACGACTAACACAGGATTGTAGTTCGACATTAATTGTGCAGCAAATAAGGTAACACGCCCTGAATATGTCATTTTCCTTTTAGGTGAGGTGAAATGGAGTTTAACGTCGCGTCCAAGATTATTGCACTTATATAGCGACGTGCATGCACGTATGTGTGTGTGGCTGCTTGTACTAGCTCACTGAGATACCATGCCGCAGTTTTAACATGAATACCCCACTCAGACACAGTATACTGACTCCGAGCCGACCAGTCCTTGTTTTAGCCCCTTAATGCAGAGCGCCAGACAGAGTAACAACAAGTACCATCTTTTAACGTCTTTTGGTATGACGCGATCGGGGATCGAACCCCGGACCTTCCGCTCTCTAGGCGGACACTCTAACACTGGACCACGGAGGCGGTCTTTTTCCTTTGAGGTTGCCAGCGGAGCGACTGTTGCTGTTAACTAGAGAGAGTGAGTGAGTTGGCACGTCTTCCTAGAGCGGTGCATTACACAATGAGCGCGAGTTTGGTTTAACGCCGCCTTGAACAGTATTTCTGTTTGATGAGAGAGTAAAGCCCTCAGTGATGCAGGTCTTAGACGTTTACGACTTCAGTGAAACCAATGAGAACGGGTATGTTGCTGACAAACCTAGGAACCTTGGGCGAACTGGAGTCGAAACCACGATCATAGGGACATAGGTTTCTGGCTGGCTTGGCTAGGGGACACAACTATGCACAGCGAATTACAGTGCTAAGACTGTGTCCCCTGAAAACAGGAGGAACGGGAGGACCTGAAGAGTTTTATTTTTCTGCATCAACCCAAAACACAAGCCTTTATATGAGTTGATGATATATTTCCAAGATGTTTACGCACCGCAGCAGTTTACAATGAACGGGTTGGATTGCAACGACAATTGTGTTCTACCGCGGTAGGTCAGGTTATGTTAAAAGATCAAGGTAACGCATGCCTACCCTTTTCTCGAACACCTGGTGTCATCACTGATCTATTCATACAAATTTCACAACTACTTTGCCTTTTACGCCCAGTGGAAGCTGTTTCGGCAGATAATTGTTCTCTGGCGTTGACGTTTCGAATTGTCAAGGTTTGATCACGGCTTTTCCCCTGGCAGACCAACGATCACAGTCAGGTGGAAGTGGTCAAATTAGTTATGTCTTGAATTTAATCAGATGCATTAATGTTACTGTGTATAATATTTGAATGCAGATGTACATTCACATTAAAAATTAATCATCGTTGAAAAAAACAACTCACACTTGAAGACCTGATTTTAACATATAAGAGATCACACACGTCTTCAGATAGCCACACCTAGATCATAATGTACCCTGACAGCTCAGTATTATCTAAAAGCCAGGGCTTTGTTTTGACTCAGCTTCAATGAGCCCCAAGATGTGTAAGTCTCCTTAATCCCAAACACGTGAGCTGTAGTGTGCCTTTAACACATGTCTGATCCAGCTTAGTCTATGCAGCTTACGGCTAAGCTTTGTGTAAATAGGATCCGACATTCGACATACTTTAAATTACATTTGACTCCTAATGGTAGATGCGTTTAATACCATTTTATCTATTGTTTGTGCAGTGCCACTACGTGTTTTTGAAGCTTGGTAAATGTACGATGGAAACATGGATTTCCGAAGACATGCCCAATGGCTGCATCGTGTTTATAACGGCTATGTACAGTGGCCATATAGTGGATGGTCAGTGGTCACTTGGCCCTGGTATCCTGAAATTGTTTGGACCGAAAGAAAACCTAATTGCACTTAATCAAATAAGGAGCTTTACACGTCTTTGTTGGTGAGACTAGGATAAGATGCCTTTGGGCACGACCAACTTGAAAGTCTGACGTTTCCGTCAACATACAACAGACTGGCATTTAGAAGTTGGTAGAACCAAACGACGTGACACACTTTTAATGGCCGTCATCTTACCTGAAGGAGGGTATGAAGTGGCTCTGAAACGTTGTTAGAAATGATGAAGACGTTTGTCCCATTCAAACCAATACATCTTCATCTTCATATATACTTGTATAGTAGGACCTTGACAATACGGACCCTGTTATTTTGAACAAATAGGTTAGTTCTCCTGAATCACGGGCAGTTAGTCGATTGTATAAGATACCAAGCCTCTCTGGTGAAATACGTTCCTCTCTGTTCTGTTTATTTATCTTGTAATTATAAACAGGTCAATTATATATTTAACTCTCATAGAGCATAGTAGAGATTGGTTAATTCTATTCATTAATATTTCCTATTTTTTATTCCTGTTTAGTCGTTGTTATAAGTAAATATAAAATTATATATACAATTAAGAGATATACATAATAATAATATTAATCTCCTGTTAAAGAACCACAGGCTCTACCATTAAACTTGAAACTACAAACATATACTGAATGCACCCTCCCATTTAAGTTTTCTACAGCCATTGTTTAGCTTTCTATTCAAAGTTTACATTCTGACATCCTGTGAAATGAAAATTAGATTGGATAATGTCTTCAAAATTACATAAGGTAGTTATCTACGTTTCAGTGTTGAATCGGCAGCTTCGTCTCTCATTGGCATGCCAGGGTTTGTGTAAAATGTCCAAATGGGGAGCTGTAAATCGTGATCTAATCGCAACAGACTGTCTGATGATCAAGACGTAAATCTACAATGTCAAATTGCCAATTGCACGTTCCGAGCGTATCTCTCAATGTCACTCCTAGTCTCCAACTGAGTCAGTTTGATCTCTCAAGTTTATTGCATTCCACCTATTCTATTGTAAATTTCAGTTAAGATTCTCGACCAGGGCTCCCTGCAAAACTCCCATCATGCCGCACCTGATAACCGGAAGTGATTGAGCGGGCCACTTGATATAAAGCGTAAAGCAATCAGTCTCAAGTAGAGCTATAGAGACGACACCAAGTCTCATCTTCAACTTCAAGGACTTGCCTAACTGGTTCCGTGTTTCAATTACGCTTTTGGTTGACTAATATTCCTCCTTTCATGTACAAGTATGATCTCTGAGAAGATGTATTTGTACACGATCTACTGCCCAATCACAACTACTCTACGATCCAATCATAATTCGGATATCAGTTTGTCGTGGGATGTTTTAAGTCTGTGTTAAATAATTATATGGTACACTTACCAGCGCATCAAAACATAAATCAAGTATTCATAGAATTATGCATTATGTAAGACACTCAAGTTAATATAATATCCTTGTCTAAATGAGCGTATTCAATAAAAGCCATATTACAAAATACATGATTAACGATAAAGACAAGTGTTGTCGGTGTCTTCATTTCTACACATCAAGTAGACATGTTACTTAATGGTTGAGTCGTCAATGGCCAAGGAGGAGCACTCAGAAACTAATCTAGCAGGCATGTGTGCACACGCAATATAGACAGTAAGAAAATAATGGGCAGCAGATGATAAGTTAACAGAGAAAAATATAAGTTTTTATGATGACAAATTGCCAAATGACATTGAGGTAATCTTTAAATTTCGGATGACAAACACGATTCCAGTCTATTCCAGTTAAATCTTTTTTATGACATGTGTCTCTAATTAAGATCTGAAAAGGTGCCTTTTTAACATATCCGACGCGTCAAGGGTATAAATGATATGGGATTTGGGCAGATTTTAACAATATTCCAGCTATATCACGGCCTCACCTTTCAGTTATTTCTTTATATCCATCTGGGAATCAAACCTGAAACTTCATCGTAATGAACCAACACCGTAACAACGGGGCTACCTAGCATCCCCACACAGCCTAGTTTTTATAAACCTGACACGTCTCAAGAGGAACTCCGAAAAAGGAACCTCTGTGTGACATCTATGTGAGACAAATATCGACTACAACAGACACTGAATAAATACATGACACTGACAACAGAATCAGGACTTACAATAAACCTAGATTTATGCGATTAAACCCCATGACATTATACAACAGTTTAACCACCGATCAGACTGGCAACTACGTATGACTTAATTGCTTTCTTCACCCGTTCAGCTAACATTACTGCCAATGTCGGCAAACATTCTGGATGATCATTAGGTCAATAAACTCGCTGATCAGCTCGCTTGGTTGTTCGCACTATCTCGTTATCTGGTGTCGTGCACGTGGTTGTCCCGGTAGAAACGTTGACACCGACGGACATAATTATCATCAATTGATTATTAATTGTGTCCTATTTTCAGAAACGGTTTGAAAAGAATTTTTCTCTGGTTTTCTTTGGTCAAATTTGAATCTCGATGTGAAAATAAAATAAAAGCGACAAAACCCTTTCTATACATTCGAAATCTCGCCTAAAAGCAGATTTCATTGCACAATACTGACTATTTAATGTGCATGTGCAATTGAATCATCTTCACCTAGTGGAAATTGGTATTACTGGATACCATGAGGGAATCCCGTTTATTGTGTCCCTGTCGTGATAAAGCTGACATTGGAAAAATCGGGTTAAAAGCCTTTTCACTCACTCACTTACGACAATAAGTACCAGTTACTCTCGAAGGTTGAACGTCATATACTAAGTGCCCCGCTTATGCAGTGCTTTATTGGCTGGTTTGTGTTTTGCGAGAGTCTTAAAAATAAAACCTATTACTTGAATGGAGGCAGGGGTGCAAATTTGTGTGGAGGTGAACCGGCGTTTCTGCAGAGTGAACACACAGTCTACTAGGCTATCACACTAGCTGATACTAAAACCTACTTATCGTACCATGGCATGGGTTAGGAAAATATGCCGTAAGTGTAAATTTCAAATAATGTATTAACTTCATACTATAGATTTGATATATTGTGATTTTTAAAGTGTCTTTCTTTTAAATAATAAAAAACAGTTTCCGAATTGTGAGCACATTTACTCGGACACCACATCAAGGGACAGAACACTGTCAAGCACCTCTCAACCATACTCTTTGTAACAATACCCTAATTAAAGGTACATTAACTGGATGAAAACACAGTGTTAATTTGCAATCCACACCAGCTCACATGTAACGCTCAGGTGGAAATCTATAATAAGTGCTTGTACTTCTAGCACCTGTAATTCTTGTTGTAAAAAATGTAAATACTCACTTAAGAAATATGGTAACTCCAAGCGTGGGTAAGTCATCTTTGATTTCATCCCAGGAATCTTGAACCAGTTTGATTTGTTTGGGAGTCAGGTAGGTGCTGAGCTGAGCTTGAGGTCGGTCCACCAGGCAGGAGATGGACTGATTATTTCCCATGTCTGTAGTAGCCCAGCGAGGGCCAGCCAGCTCTCACAAGAGGGCTCTATCACTGAAGCCGCGTTAGAGATTCCATTTACCACCAAGCCGTAACAGCTGATCAGCGAGAGAGCTGCGCGCCGGTTATCAATATGCAAAGAACGTGACGCCCTTATTAAAACTACTGTCAGTACTTGCGGCTGACGGTGACCTGGTCACGTGACTAGGGAACAGTGCGGGGAAACCCATGTGAACGAGTCGACGACCAATCAAAGATGGTCCCGCGATTTCACCTGAAGGATGAGGACACCCTTTAAGGAATAAAGTTCAGAAGGAGGGCAACTGTCAGTGGAATGACTTCCTGACGCTCATGTCAACTTCAGTGACTGATGTTCATCAAGGGCTCGATATCTGTTTGTTACCTGTGTTCAGGTTTGTAGATCATTCCACACACATTAGGCTCTGTTAATAAAAGCATTGTTTCGCTCTGTTTTGGATCGATATACCAGTCAGTACACACGGGGCATGAGAGGAGCAGTATTGGGGAGATAGGCTCGAAGCTGGTCTGATTTTTACTGGCGAAACCAAGGCGTATTGAAAAAGGATAAGCGAATCAAGGTGGGTAAGGTGAAAAGGGGCTTAACGCCGCGTTCAAGATCATCGCACTTACACAGCGGAGTGTGTGTGTGTGAGTGTGTGTGTGTGTGTGGGGGGGGGGGGGGGGGGAGCGGGCACTGAGATACCATTCCGCAGCTTCAACAGGAGACCTCACTCACACATTGTATACTGACTCCGAGCCAACCAGTCCACGTTTTATCCCCTTGACGTACTTTTAATTAAAAGCAACCGAACCTTTTCCATATTTATGAGAATTGTCAGAATCGAATGTACGATTCATACTTTATCATGAGCGTGTGTTGAAGAATCACTATCAAACAGTAATGGTAACGGGTGTTCGCGAAAAGATGAGCTCAGAAGTTGTGAAATGTATTCACCAAGCCAAGGCTGCTGGAATATTGCTCCACATAAAGGCAATGTTGATGATTGGAAAGTTGAAGTCTTCCCTATACTCATACAGTTTTGTAGAGAATTTTTTTGTCACACTGACTCTGTATGCATAGGCCTATTTATGAAAAACAGAACAGGCGGTCTTTCTTGTCTCTTATATTTCTAGTTCAGATTGGTAATTCAGTGGACGGGTGGCTGTTTGATGGCTATTGAACGATATCAGATCAGGGATATACCAGAAGCTTCAATTATACTTTTTGGCCAAATTCCCTTTGTTTTGACTGCACTAACCCGAGCAGCAATTGCGGTTCATTTGCACAAAGGAACAGATTATCAAGAAGAGGAGATCAATTGGTACCCATGTGGGATGACTACTTCTTGCTTATATATCTTACCCCAATATTTTCTTTTTATGTTATCGATGAGGAAGTCGAACATGTCACATGTTTTCTCAGACCTCACCCACGTGTTGTCTTAGGTCTGCAGTCTTTTGGTATGAATCGATGACTTTCTTTAACATTGTAGACATCGTGGATTGTTTATTCTTAGTATATCCATTTCAGCTTCTCGTATACATGGAAGTTTGTCATATGGTATTAATATTGTATGTTTGCTATCGGGACATGATGTATTGATTTGACTACACTGGATATGCGTTGGCATTCATGTTGTTTTCTTAATGTTGAGAACAGATCTTGGAGATGAACTTGACTAAAGGTCTTTTTAAATATCTTTTAAAGGGTAATAACGCTAATCAATATACTTCATTTTGTGACATTTATTCTAAATATGACACGTGATATGGATAAAAATGTCGAATACTCAATAACAGCCTCAAATGTGATAAGATGAAGGTACTTGTCTGTAGTATTCTACAAACAGCTGGAAATAACAACATTTCCATACTCGTAGGAAATCGCCACTGAGGGACATTCTGGGGAGGAAGAGGTGCGGGGCGCATAGGATTTGTTCCTGAAAATTCGTGAAAACAAATTATTCTTCAGGCCTTCCAAAAACAGAAACTGCCTATCCCAATAATTACATTGTTGCATGGTTTTAATCTTAAAAAAAAACAGTAATATGTAAGAATCGGGTCTTTTGAGTAGTATACAATAGATCGTGGAAAACAGGCGTTAGTTTGCAAAAGTGAATCCAAAGTTCTGAAAACACATTTTGTTTATGAGGAGAAGCAAAACAAAAATGTGTGCAATAAAGATTATTATCGTCTTTGTTGACAAAGGTTCAGCTTACATAAGGCCAAAGGTTCAGATACGTAAGATTAAATATAACATAAAGCTTGGAGTGTGTATCTCCTGGGCGGTGATGTAACAAACACGTTCTGTCTCAGTACCAGCCTGTGTGAAGATGAAAGTGTGATTGTTACATAACAATATAGCTATGGTTTGTCTTACACAGATAATGAAATATATGATAGTTTCATATTTATCACAGCACACTTGAATTTCATGATAGAGGTAATTCTACGACAGATTAAATAATCATGATAGCTCACAGACATTTGGAGACGATTGCATGACTGAATGGTTGTTGATTGATAGACACAGCTTGGCACTCATATCGCGTCAATTTCACTCTACCGACATCCAATTGGTTAATTTGGCAAGTTGACTTTTTTATACGACTCCCTTAAACAACACTGACTCGCCATGAATTCATGCAGTAGACATTTTCAATGTCAGATTAATACTAAAATAATACAGAACGGTGTTATCAGACATGCATATCACAGCCTCCGGCGTTGTCCATTTTGACAGGTCTGAAATGTACACATCTATGTACTCTGATAAACACGTGATGAAATATAAGTAGCTTTTCGTCGGTTTTGCCAACATGAGATTCGCTTTATAAATAATTACTAGATATACGAAACATGCGAACGTTGTGGATATACAGTGTATCTTTAGTTTGTGGTGACAGCGATCTAATGAAAAACTCGAGAGCGCCAACAGTGTGAAAAAAGGCCGACAGGGTACAGGGCCGTTCCACAAAGGTATCTAAGCGCTGGGATTGTCGTAGGCTTCTGCTAAAGTATGGAAGTTACGATCATCTTTGCACTAATATCGCTTTATTCTACAAGTCGGTCACAACTGGGTTCGTTAGTTTTAGCATCTTATGCTAGAAATAGATAATTGTTTTTGTGAACAAGGTTTGTGTTTTTTCTTGGATTCGGGCGTCCGAATTCAAAATATTGTCGTGATTGTCTATATATGGAGTTAAGCGTCGTATTTCTGTTATTTCAAAAATCATGAAAATCGCAAGGACGTTTCGCGTGAGAATAGCAGAAACCTTACTCTTGTCATAGACAAAAAGTATATTGTATCACTTAATGTAGACCATGTCACCTTGCTTCCAACCTTAACGTACAGAGCCGCTCGAAAAGGAGAAAATTGCCAATTTGTACAACACACACTTGATAATATCAGAGATGGCACCCCCGTGGGTTCCATTCAAGAAAACGACCGTAGCGCTAAAATGATCGTAACTTCCATGCTTAACATGTCGTAGCGCTACGTTCGCTTTGTGGAGGGGGCCCTGGTTTCAATGGCATTGTTACTGATCAAATAGTCCGTCAATTGTTCAGTTGCAAGTTAGGCTTCCCATAGATTTGGATATCATAGTTTCTGTGTCATATCACAGCGTGTCAGCTTCATGTGGGAGGGAAATGCCAGAAGTGATGTGGGTTTTAGGCGTTCACCGACACTTGACAGTCATCAGTATATTTTAAAAAATACATATGGCTATGGAACTCTGCATCACAGAGTCAAAGATAAGAGGCGTGACAAATATGCACGATTCTATACAAACATCATACCATACATACACAAAGGAGGCAATTTAGGACACTAAAAGAAGAATGAAAACAGTATAGCTGGGTCAGAGGGTGCAGATGTGTCTTAGATTATATATACGATTGGTTAAGTGAATCAAAAATCAACATCTGATTTTAATAAATACGATCTTCCCGCAAGGACGTAATACCATCAAAATATATCCCTGAAAATAATAAAGCATTGCTATCTGTATATTGCTGTAAAGAGCCATTTGAATCATTGTATCCTGTATTTGTCTCCTGACGAAACACGTTTGTTTTTGTTTACAAAGTGATATACTCATTATGAAATACATAAACAGAAATTGTTCAAATGGTATGTGTTGTAACTGTTCCATTACACAGCATCATGTATGTGATTACTTCACCCACTTCGCAAAATCATTAAATATTTCAAGATAAAAACTACAAGGTTGTATTTTAGCTTTGGTGAATATTAATATTATTGTTAATTGGGAAACAATAAAGACTGTCGTTTCGGAGAAAGTATTTTACCTCTGTCTTTATCTCTGTCCTGTCGTTTTACCTCTGTCCCGTCGATGATTTCATGACAATGTGTTTGCTTGTTTGTTCTTTAACGCCTCACTCAGCAATATTCCAGCTATATTACGGCGGTCCGTAAATAATCGAGTCTGGACACCACAGTTCAGTGATTGACATCATGAGCATCGATCCATGCAACTGGGTTACAATGACAGGAATCAACCAAGTCAGCGAGCCTGACCACCCGATCCCGTTAGTCGCCTCTTACGAAACAAATAGTCGCCTCTTATGGTAAGCGTGGGTTGCTGAAGACTTATTCTACCCCGGGTCTTAACGGCTAGATTTCAAGACAAACTTTGGTGGATTTATCCGTCTTTAGTTGTTAAATGGCAACGGTTCAAATCTACATGAAATATCTTCATATTATGGCTCAGTACACTGATTGATGTACATCAACCATATGTTAAAAACTGTTTATCGCTCCACTACTCTTGCATGATAAAAAGGCTTTTGAAACTTAAAACGTTCCACCAATATCATAACTTTAAACTTGATCAGACTTCTCATAATTTATCCATTTTCCTGAAAATTAAAATGTTTATTAACGCCTGTCGAACAGTATACTCAATACAGTGTACGTTGTTCTCACACACCTTCTTATCAACACTTCAAATGGCACAGCTAAATAGTTCCTATCTGTCTACATCTCTGTCTCCAACACTGGGCTGTGTAGAACATACTGAACCCTATGTGAAATAATGACCCCGGGGACACACGATCCTCAAGAATCAATCTAAGGACCTCGGACAGGGCAAAGCACAACACTTTGGACTAGGTCAATTTGTACGAAAGCGAACCTGACCAAAACATATCGATCGCATTTATTAAGAAGGTTGTAACAGGACCGGCAATCAGTGCACACTGACGAAATTAGCATAACTTGTCACCAGTGTTAGAATCTAGGACTTTCTCTCCACAGGGACTCAGTTGATGTTCACAGTCGCCTCCTGTATCTGGAGGGTCATGAACCATACCCTTGGAAGACTCTCTGACTGTCAAGACTGATGATAAGAAACAATGAATCTTGCTATGATCTTGCTTCAGAAGAAACATTTGCAAACGGACGCTGGAACTTTAGAGCCAATTTCCTATGGCACAAATTCTTAAGGCAATCAAATCTTTTCTTGGGGCTGTTGTCCCTTGTCAAGTTGACCAGGACTCTTGACAATGAAGCACGAAGTCCTTCAAATATTGTATATTAAGTGTTGTGTTAGTATTAATTTGAAGGCTATGGGATCCATAGAGTCAGCACGTAGATATGTTAGATCTATCGATTCACTTGAGACAGTGCTAGATTGCGATATCACAGTTTGTTTTGGGGAGTAAGCCCTCAAGGCAGAATACCAGTGTTTGAAACAGGCTTATATGAGACTGTGTTACGCATCAAATTTGTGTTTCATGAAAGTCGATATTTTTTACTCTGACACATGTTTACGTTTCATTTACAAGCCCTCTTGCATCATCTTTGCTATTATGCAGGCTGTTATCGTTCTCATCGTTCTGTATTTATGTCTGTGCAGGTGTTTAGCATGGCTCCTGTAGGAGGCTCGGTAAATCGATTACAGATTTACTCAGAAGAGAGTTTATGGCGTTTGTAACGTGTGGTCTGCAGTTTTTCTACAAGAAGTTTAGAACTATAATTGTTTCCTTGTTGAAGGCCATGAGTTGGATGTGTCTGCAATATATTTTATTGGGTATTATTCCGGCTCTTAAACATTGCTTGGTGTTCTGCTACACGTTAGAAATCTCAGTGACACTACTCTCATTGTCAAGGCTTCGGATATGTAATGATGATCATGACTTCGGCTACATGTAACGGCATCTGGATTGAAAGTCAGTTGGTGACAGTTCCCACTCCTTCGAAGAATATTTGTGTTCATTCAACTCAAAACATGTTAAATCAGAATAAGACACTCTTCTCTCTTTGAAGCCAACTCAACTCTTTTCTCATATTCTCCTGCTGAGGCAACAAGTTATTTTTTTAGAATAAAGCATTCCACTGGTGAGGCAGGATACACTCACCTTTTTGCGAACACCTGGTATCATCACTATTTGATAGCATTCAGAAACACTTTCGGAATCGTACAACGGGATTGTTCGGATTATGGAAATGATTTTGTGTTATTATATGGTAATACTTACTATGTATAAAGTAAACAGGAAATTATAATCATATCTGTCGGATCAGTATTTACAGTGTCAGATTTACGGATCAGTGCTATTGATTATACGTCTGCAGGCAACTTTCTTCTCGTTATCGGTTATAGAGAAGGAAGTAGTCTGAAAATGACCACATGTTCCAGTGCTGCTATAAACCTTATTTTGTTACACTGACAAAGAAGACAGTTCAGATAGGCGTTAAACTCACTTCACTCTCTCATTATCCACTAGTTAAGCTTAGAATTCGAAATTATACAATGAATATCGAATTAAAGGTATAGTGTTCTGCTAAGCCTTATACCGCCAACGTCGATGCCTCACGCAGAGATGTTCAAAAGAAACTTACTAAAATAGTGTGCATCTAATTTGAAAACACAGACGGTTTATCTTCTAAATCAACGTAACATTATACTTAAGTTTTGTTAGAAACATGTCATCTTTATTTGCTTCTTTCCGTCTTTGTTTTTTAACGCTGCACTTAGCAATATTCCAGTTATATGACGGCGGTCTGTAAGTAATCGGGTCTGGACCAAACAAGTGATTGCCAAAATGAGCATCGATCCACCAATTGGGATCGATGACATGCTTCAACCAAGTCAGCGAGTCTGACCATCCAGCTATATGACGGCGGCCTGTGAACAATCGTGTCTGGAACAAACAAACCAATTATTGATACTATAAGCAACGATCCAAGCCATTCGGGTACGTTGACCCGCTGTCTGCCTAATCAATGGGCTTAGCCATTTAGTCGCCCAGTTGGACACTCACACGTTGCTGGAGACATACTCTCCAAAACCAAAACAGGTAATCGTCTCAAACCTGCATCAGTTCGTGATTTCCTCCCACATAAAGAATACACGCTTTGATATATATGACTACTGTACAAATGGGCACTGAACAATACTCAGACACTTATAACACACATCCCTGTGCCGAGGGATACTCACACATCAATATGTCCTTGTTTAACGCTGCGACAACTGAGGAACAGACTAATGATGTACAAATACCAGTCTTCTTACAACACTGTTGTGGTTCATCGGCTACAGACCCTTATACTCAGAACGGTCATGAGGTAATGAACGAAGATAACCGAGAAACTAACTCTATGAAACAGTTAATGCTTTATAAAACTGACAACTTCACACTGAAGAGATAAACCACTCCTGATGCCTTGTTAGTGCAGACCTTCCTGTGCCGTACATGCGAAAGGAATTGGTTTCCTGTTTTAATGTGTTTCGAAGTCTGCTTGTACTTCCAATGTTCCTCATTGGGAATCCGGGTTACAATGTGCCCAAGGCAATCCACGAGTGTCGTACTGGGCATCTTCCCGAGGCAAGGAAGTTAACTGACTATAAAAGTCCAGTTTCCACCTTTGCCGAACGAGGCTGGAATTCCAGAGTTGGGCTGGGTTAACAAGTCTATGCATAGTCCAATCAAAATCGCGTAACGAACTAGACATCCGGTTCCTAAACATCATGGATTTCAACGTACAGATTTCTGTCGACTGATGGATGGGCAAAACATGTGTACCGCCAACTGGGCCTCGACAGATATTTTGCAAATCTTTTCATGTTTTAATCAAGGTGCTCAAGTGATTTGATGCACTTCGCGAGGTAAGGCCCATTTGATTACAATACAGATGTTGACTATCGATCAGTTGGTTTTGACTGTGCGCCACCATTTTGTGTAAAGCAATTGCATGTGACAGGAGAGGTGGAATCTAATTGGCCAATAGGAGGGACATAACTCGTAATAGCAAATGGTGACGCTACGATCGAGCCCAGAAATTCCAACGTAATTCAGCAAGGGTTAAAACTGGACTTTTATAGTCAGTTAACTCCCTTGCCTCGAAGATGCCTACTGGGCGATTAAATGAATCTTGTGATCAGGCCCGATGACTTGGTCGATAGCGTACACCAACGTACCCCAATGACTTGGATCTTTGCTTGTCATATCAATAATAGGTTTGTTTGGTCCAGACACGATTATTCACAGACTGCTGTCATACATCTGGAATATTGCTAAATGCAGCGTTAAACAACAAAGACCGAAAGAAGCAAACAAAAATGACACGTCTGTAACACTGTGGTATTATGGTTTAGAAGATAAACAGTCTGTGTTTTCAATTTAGATTCACTGTTTGTGTAAGTTTCTTTTGTCGGCATGAGGTCGTCATTCGCCTAGGTTCAGTAAGGGTCTCTTTCGTTCTGAATTTATCGTTACGTGATGAGGTTAGGCAGGATAAGATATATGTTTTATTCGATATCAAATATAATTTGTAAGCTTTACTAGTGGATAATGAGTGAGTGAGATGGGCTTAACGCCTCTCTAAACTGTCTTCTTTCACTGGGTAACAATATCAGGCTCATAGCAGCACTGGAACATGTGCTCCCTGAATCGTCGGTGCTGTGTTGGCCAGTGTAGTCTCAGGCTATACAAGCACGTTTTACGTTATGATTAATGCGGCGGTCTTCTCAGACTACTTGCTTCGCTATGACTGATGACTATAACACCGTTGTCTGCAGACGTATTATCAATGGCACTGATCCGTAAATCTGACACTGTAAATACTGATCTTACAGACATGATAATAATCACTTGTTTCCTCAACACATAGTTAGTATATAAAAGGGACAAAATCCTGGAAGTATGCCATGGAAGTGCGACGACACACAATTTAACGGGCTCAATTCAACAACATGTCTTTGCTGCAGGCATCTCTGGTGTACGTGCGAAACTCGACACAGTGCAGGCGGATGTTTCTTCATCGGACTTTCCTAGCCTGTCCTTAGGGATGGTTCAGGATGTCCATCCGTGGGACATTGTGATGAAAACAACATTATGGGATCTCGAAACAGCATTGCTTGATTGTCTAATAGAAAGTAGTGTTAAAGTGTATGTATAGTTTTGTTCACTGACGCTTTGCTCATATCAAGGATACGGGGCATAGGGGGACATGGTTGAATCTTGAATTCTATGCCTCGATATAGTCTGTCATACAGACCCTGAAGCAAATATATCCAATACAGCCCATGCAAGACTAATATATTTGTTAAGTCTAGATTACTGCAGTATCTGAAAATGAAGAAAGTCTCTGGGCTCCTTTTTATTATATCATAACGATAATTTAACAACTGTTTTTTTCTGTAAAATGTGTTCATTTCAGAGAGGTGTAAGTATCTCGATATTACTCCACAAAATTCTTGTCATTGGAATTCTATATTATGTTTTTTTTCGGGTATTACTTTACTACCCGAGAAGAGCCCACGAACAATATGTGTGTCAGACCCTGTTGCGACAAAGTGATTAAACTCGAAAACTATATCCTGACTTATACACTTTGGCCAAATAGCCAATTCGCTTCCATTGATTTACCCGCCTTGGGGAGACATAAAACAAAGCAGTTAGACCGCCTTATCTGTATCACATTCAGATCGATGCATGAAGATTTATGTGGGTGGGTGGGTGAGTTGGGTTTAACGCCGCTTTTAACAGTATTCCAGTTATATCGCGGCGTGTCAGCTTAATGTGGGAGGAAAGCCCGAAGTGATGCAGGTCTCAGACGTTTACCACTTCGGTGAAACCCACGAGCACAGGTATGGTGCTGACAAACCTAGAAACATAATCGGGGCGAACCGGGATTCGAAACCACAATCATAGGTTTCTGGCGTGCCCAAGGGACGCAACTCTACACAGCGAATCGCGGCGCCTTAGACGACTGGGCCACCCGTGCCCCCGAAGATTTATGTAACACAAACTATCGGCAAGACTGTATGACAAGAGGGATGACTTCAAATTTCCAATACAGTAAACTACGGTTATAACGAACTCAAAGGGACCACTTATTTTAGTTCGTTATAACCGTAGATCGTTCTAAGCATATATACAGCATATATACAACAAGTATTCAACTTTCCCTCTATGTCGAGCAATATTCCAGCAGCCACAGCTTTAATTTGATGTTTACATTTCACAACTGTTCAGGTACAATCGAGCATGCCCTTTCTACGAAGATTTCATACAGTGTCATACGACTGTTGCTAAATTTTCTGATCAGGTTTGCAACATTCAAGGACTTAGTAAATCTTACAAGTTTGTTTTTTCAGGTGAACATGCAATGGCATCACGATTCTGGATTTCTTTTTATTACTGAAATGATATTGTTGCTTTCATTCATATACATTTATTTCAGAAAAAGGGCGGCGGGGTAACCTAGTGGTAAAAGCGTTCGCGCGTCACGCCGAAGACCAGGGTTCGAATCCCCAGATGGGTAAAATGTGTGAAACGCATTTCCGGTCTCCCCCGCCGTGATATTCCACAAATATTGCCAAAAGCGGCGTACAACCATACTCACTCACTCACTTTTTCAGACAAATGTCGAACATGTATCCATTGAACTGCCATGTGCACTGCCATGTTTCTTTTTTCATGTTTGGTAATTAAGTTCAGTTTACGCTGCGTTTAGGAATATTCCAATATCACAACGGGATACACAGACAATGGTTCCATAAACTGCGACCCTGGGGGAAATCAAACTCGATTCTTCGACGTGACACGCCAAGGTTTTTACCAATGGGCCTCCTTAATCTCAGAAAGGGAGAATCAGCAACGATCTGTACAAAGGCATCAAATCGGGGAATGTCATTGTAATCATGCTCATGATACAGTAGGAATCGTACAATCGATTCTTCTTTATGCAGAGATTTGTATTGGATTTGGAAATGGGTTTGTCGGGGTTTTATTATTATTATTATTATTATTATTATTATTATTATTATCATTATTATTATCATCATCATCATCATCATCATCATTGTTGTTGTTGTAATTTGATACCTCATCGATTTAATGGAGTACGCTGGTTTTCTGTTTCGCATATGTGCAAGACACATGAGTGTTTGGGGGTATCAAAGACAACAACATCTAAATATCAGCGACAAAACTCATTTCATGATTATAAAACATCTCTGCTAAATCTCTTAAATAATGAAATTCAAAAAGATACACTCACAAAGTATATCGATAAGCTTACCACTACAGGTGGTCGCGAAACAGGTGAACAAATCATGATCAATCGGCTTCATGTGTCGTGAGTGAAGGAGGAGGTTCAGGTACAGTTGACCCCATTAAACATTATACGATCTTCCAAGTCCGGGACTGTGATTTATTCTAGACGTCTCTGATCAAACCATGTGAACTGATTGATTTGATTTCAAAACGACATACTGCAGAACGAAAATAGCTCACTTTGAGCTTCACAACGTTATCAGACCCGTGTTAAAATTGATCTTCAGCAACCCTTGCAGGTCGTAAGAGGCGACTAACGTGGTCGGGTGGTCAGGCTCGCTAACTTGGTTGAAACATGTCATCGCATCCCGATTGCGTGGATCGATGCTCATGATGTCAATCACTGGATTGTCTGGTCCAGATTCGACTTTTTACAGACCGACGTCATATAGCTGGACTAGTGTGGTACCGTACGTTAATCTGTACAAAAACAAAAACACAACGTTAACAAACCAGCAACTTCCGGCCACGAACAGATGTAATGTGGCTCCCCCTCCCAACACGTGCTTCCCACAGTTTTCCTTGCAGTGTGACTATACGTGGACCATATGGAATTGGGAGTGTGTTTGGTCTAACACCGCTTTGAACAGTATTTCAGTTATATATTCAAAGTGAAAAACATCTACTATCAGCGTCCATTTACGTTTTCCTCTCATTGAGGTAACTCGGTGTGATGTAGCTGATTTGATGTTAAACGCGGGACATAATAATACATTGGAGAAGTCGGACATCGACCAGGACGACGCATACAGATGCAAGAAGATGTACGGCTGAATAAACTCTATGATACTGCCAGCTTATGTGGCCGAAATACGAAAGTAACACATAGCGCGTGTACATGTATACATGTATTATATAGCATAAGAGAAATTTAGACATGCTCTGGCCAGATCGCTGTAGTTCCCGTTATCTTCGAATCGAATCTGGTAGACACAAAATGGAACCTATAGTGGAACGAGTTCGCAAAGCATGTAAATACAATTATGTTGAAGATGAGTGCCATCTTATTCCAATATGCAAATGTTTACAGATCTTGAGGGCAGAGTTTATACCAAAAAATATTAGAATTTCCAACAAGGTAAAAGTTCAACATTCTGATGCCATCTGTCCATCGAGCAACTGTACAAAGTCTATCTCTGTTTATTGTTAAAGCCATGTTACTTAGACAATCATTGTAAAATACATAAATGTGATCCTGGAACTTCCATTGTACATTTTCCGTTTGTATCATGGGCCTATGGCCTACAATACACTTGAATAAAGAACCTAAAAATATAACCACAGGCTTAGAATAACTAACACTGTGCTGATATATTTCAAAAGTAAACATTGGATTCTATTCAAATGTGTTGTCTAATGCAAATAACAAATTATGTGTAATGATTGTAAAGTACTCCTAATCTATGAAGCTACTGTTGAAACTAACCCTTTAGTTTTAGTCAATCGCTGTCGTTGAGGTATTTTTTTAAATGATGCATTTAGATTATTTTTTAACCTATTAGGCAGATGAAGATGCTAACATGCCATTTTTTGTCAACACCACATCCGGAAAAGGATGCCTACGGGCGAGTGAACGTTCTGAAAACTCGAGTGTGACAGCTGGTTCAAGTGAATGTTTTATTCCTGCTTAATTTGCCTCCAAAGAAAGGAGAATAACATGAAGTTTACCCATCAATCACGTGAGGGACTGCTTCGTTTTATAGTGAGTTATACATTTCAGCATCATCAGCATTCGATAGTCTGTCTTATCTTATTATGTCTTTAATATAATTTTTTTCGTTATTCAAATTTGGCATTCGCAAGATGATGCATGGGGAAACAAAGTGGTTCACTCACTGTGTACATGATTTTAAGCAAATAACTGTTCTCAGATCTTCAAAAATGACATGCGAGAGCTCTTGGTGGTTCTGGTATCAAAATAACCAATTCAGTGGATGACAAATGTAGAGTACGTTTCCCATGATAAATCTCGGCTCAGGATTCTATGCAAATCTTAATTTCGCCACACAACTAAAACGCCAAGTGTACACGTCAATAACTGATGACATTCCACTTTTACTTTATTTGAAGATGCATTCCATTTACTTGTTTATTGCACAAAATGTAATTATGTACCAAGAACAAAATACATTCTTTTCTTAACAGATGTAAATGTGCCACATCAACTGTTCATTGTGTTAAATACGCATAACGTTACAACACAAACAATCGCATCAGATCTGTCTTTATTGAATGTATCATGACATTGGCTGAAATGTGAAACATATTTACAGCCAGCGAAACGATATATGTACACGTACATATGCATTTAATCGACACTTTTACACATTTATGACAAACGACATAGATCAAAATTACGTATGAGAACGAAACGACACAATTATGGCAACGACGCATATACGTTAACAAGATAAACGACGCATATTTGTGTACAAGACAATGACACATATACGTATATATACATAATACATATATGTACATACAAATAAATAAAAAACACAACCTTTTACATTATGTAAACGCAGAGTCCATTGTACGATTCCGTCTCCATCTTTAGCATCAAGAACACATACACGTAAACATACATATAACGAGTGACATTCGACTACATCTTTAGCATCAAGAACACATACACGTAAACATACACATAATGAGTGACATTGGTTTTTTATGCTTTGAACAATATTTCAGTTTTATGACAATGTTAGAGCCTAGACTGGGAGGAAAACGTAACGCCC
The DNA here is from genome assembly GCF_022045235.1 of Haliotis cracherodii. Lineage (NCBI taxonomy): Eukaryota > Metazoa > Mollusca > Gastropoda > Lepetellida > Haliotidae > Haliotis > Haliotis cracherodii. Next base: position 36,779,313 of record NW_027266308.1, read on the forward strand.
CCTAGTTGACATTTACCACTTTTTTGACACCAACGAGAGTGTGTATGATGTCACAAATCTGCCTAAATGTAAGCAAAGTAGTACAGAGCTTTAGCCTCTACTTGTCCCACCATACACGTGTGTCGACCAATCTTTCTTGGGGGAACATATACGTGTTTGATAATGAAATCGTCATGTCTTTCGTTTGTCGAGTCTCGTTTATTCACGTTATTGTTTACCAAGACATCCTTTCAATTCTGCTTTCAGTACAAAAAAGCGACAAAACCCTTTTCATAATCATACGAAATCTCTGCTAATCTCAGTGGCACGTGCTTCTTCAAACAGACAAGTTAGTCTTCATCAGGATGAACAGTTATAAGCCATGTCTCTGTCAAAACAGATATTCTTACGACTCGGACACAGAGCAAGTTCTTCATGAACCTTCATGAAGGTCTTCTTGCATGTAATTATGCATAGTTACTTGACAAACCCTCTTGTAATGACATAGATGATCTCAATTCAGGGGGTTATGTAGACAGTGTTGGCTAAACTGACACAAGGTCTTTAAATATTATAATACAAATACAATTCTACATCGTTGTGTAGAGTACATGTGCATCACGTTACATTAAGAGCAACAACCTGTTAATAGCCATAGAGATCCTCGACCGGCACTATGTATACGTGTTAGTTAGGGTTGTCAGCCCTGCGCCAATAAACTAAGCCATGCTTTGATGCAATGACAGTTGATACCATCCATGTGACATTACGAACAAGTAATTGGTTTATTTCCTGTTGTAATGTGTCTAGAAGTCTACATGTACATGAAATATTCATAACTCTGTGCACTGGTCGCATTACCTTGACAAACACGTCTACAGCGTGTTGAACTTGAACCACAAGCGTTGTTGATACCGTTCCATTGAGCTACCTTCTTGTGGATTCTTCCTTGGGAACATACAATGGTATAATTGATTTCCATACAAATGTGTACATAAAAGTCGTGTTAATCAAACCTTGTCCTCATAAAAGGGGAGGGTGTTGGTAAACAAATCAATGTTTCTGAACTAAGTCAAAAGAACCAACAAAAGAAAATATTGTATTATGATCTAAAGATAGAAGTGCATGTGTACATGTATGTGAGATGTGAAAGAGTATGTTATATTATTGGTACGCCTTGCATGTGGCTCAAATACAGTTTATCACAATTTCACACATTATTTACGTCATGTGGATCACACAGATTTCCAGATATCAGTTCGCAACATATTTTACATAAAGCGGTTTTATGTCGCATGTTCTTTCAGATGTTAATAGGTTCAAAAATGTATTTTTATTGCTTCTTTCCTTAAAACTATATTTATATATACAACGTCGACGCAAGAGAGGAATAATCTGTTTCGATTATCTCGCGAGATATTGCCCGACACCGCACAGTAGCAGTCCTGCCTGTAAACCATAGAGTGTTGACCAGACAATCAAGTGATGGTCCAGACAATCCAGTGACGCGACGGCGCAGTTACTGATTTTTTATAAGTATAAGTAGATTATTTTGAATTGTCTCTGCTGTGTACAAGTGCAGAGATTCGTTAAAGAAATCAGTATGTATCCAAAATAATAGGAAATTATTAATAATATACGCCTGTTTCAGACACTCGCGATTGCTATATAAACTTGTCTGATATCCCAAGTGATATTAACAGTTAGATTCCAAACAAAAGCCCTCCTAATGCTTTCAAACAATGTTGTTAATTATGCCAGGTAATTCAAAAAGTCTGTCATTTTTCATTGTGTAGACTTCAAATAGACACAATGATATTGCTCAAGTTGTTTCATGTTTGAAGGACTTTGCGCTTCTCAGGAAGCAAGATCCTGAATAATAAGATTTAGTTTTGTTAAGAATGTGTGTCAAAGGAAATTGGGTTCAACGGCCCGGGAACAGTTGGCGAATGATTCTTCTGAAGAACTGCATGTGATCAGTCTTAACACTCAGAGTGACTTCCAAGAACCATTATCAATCACCATGTCTTCCCTTTAGATACGATGAGACGTGTGTGTGAATAGAAGAAGACACAATAGTTGCATAACTACGGAGACACCGTGTAACAGAAATACCCTGTAGTGTAAGAAGGATGAATGTTGAACAGAGCGAAGGTCGAGGCCTATGCACGTTCACTGTAAACCACGTATTTACAGTAAACTACGGTTATAACGAACACGCTACTAACGAACTGACGGATATAACGAACTTACTTTTCCCGACTATTTGCTGTAGTTTGCTGTATATATGCTTATAACGAACTACGGTTATAACGAACTAAAAAAAGTAGTCCCTTCGAGTTCGTTATAACCGTACTTTACTGTATTGCTAAATGCCTTTTTCAATAAGGTACAGTGACATGGCGTAAGTCAGTGAATGTTGTGTAATGCCGCAATCACAGGGTTCCAGCTGTTCCAGTGAGTTTGGACCTGGACCAGGCAAGCCAGTGAGTGAAAGTCTGGTCAACGATCTATGCCATCGGAGTACAATGCCACACAATTATCTGAGTCTGCCCCCCTGATCCTCAAAAGTCAGTTCTCAAAATATCTGGTATCAACGGTGAATTTCAGTGATCAATTCATATAAACTTACTTTTCACCGCTATTTTGCCTTTTACGCCTGATGGGATCTGTTTCGGTGGATAGTCGTTATTCTCTGCTGTTGACGTTTAATATTTACGACAAGCGGATAATGTTGAGGACGTATTCTTACCCTGAATCCCTACTGTTGGTTGGTTGGTTTTTTAATGACGGCGGTCAATCCAGTGATTGATGTCATGAGCATCGATCCTCGCAATTGGGATCGATGACATGTATTACCCAAGTCAGCGAGCCAGACCACCCAATGCCGTTAGTCGCCTCTTACGACAAGCATAGTCGCCTTTTACGGCAAGCATGGGTTGCTGAAGGCCCATTCTACGCCGGATCTTCACGGGTCGAATTCCTACAGGTTACCATGACAATACAAATGAAACATTAGATCGGTGTCTGCAATACATCACTGTGTGTTTGTTGTCACGGAGCTGTGCTCCAGAGACCAGGGTGTCAGTAAACAAGACTAAAGAAATAATAAAAATGTGTCATTGTGTTGATAGCTTCACAGGTTTCTTATTATCAGTTGTGTGCACTGGACCGTGACAAGGCTGGTTTACGATCCGGTGACAAGTGAAAGCAATCGGGATACGATGACATGCATCCACCAAATCTGCGAGCCTGACCACCAGATACCGTTAGTCGCCTCTTACGACAAGCATAGTCGCCTGTTACGGCAAGCATGGGTTGCTGAAGGCCTTTTCTACACTTGATCTTTCCATGCGTTGCAGGTGCTTCTTTGATGGTGGTTTTGGTATGGCACGGATGGGATTCGAACCACCGACCATCGGGTCTATGGACAGACGCTCCATCCTCAGATTGGGACGCATGTCACCTAGGTGCCGACCATTTGATAATCGGGGGTGGTCGGGGTAAAGAAAATATATTTTCCTCTAAAATGCTTGAAAACATTATTATGTTACATACAGTGTGTTGCAGGGTGTATTTAAGAAGAAGAAAAATTTAGGCACATTCTTTTAATCGAAAATATATCTGGTTCTGCAGCTGTAGCTCGAAACATGTCTGGTGTCCAACAAGATCCCGGGACAATCCTCCCAAATATATCAAATGGTTGGTCACTTAGTTATAAATATTCTTAATGCGAAGCATTTTGAGTGGTGCTGTCTAACTGATTTCCGCAAACCGTGTGATCCCTCGAGACTTAATTACAGATACTTCCCTATTTCTTCTGTATTGCCAGGGCGCTACATTGACAATATATAGCTGTTCCCTTTGAAGTACATATGAAAGATCGAACTGTGTCCGACATGTGTCTTAATCAGCGTTATAATAAACACGAACCATTTGCCGTGTTGAACCAAGGATTCGTTTCCACACGAGATATACTTCATGTTATGTCAAGAAGAAATACCGCTAAGACAAGGCAGTGAACTTTGGGGGCAAGTTTCTACATCTAAGAAGAGTGTAACGAATGAGTTTGAACTATATTGGGCTTTTTAACTGGGTATTCCAACTTATAACCTTAGCTTTGTCCATCAGGACACCTGCCTTCATCAGCGGAAGCGGAAGATACAAACACAACTTCGTAGTGAATGGATTCGCGGGCAATCTTTCATTTCTATTCGTTGAATAAAACATGAAAGTAACTATTTACTCTGTGATCGTAATATGTTTTAAACACAACATGATCCTCTGTTCAAGCTAACAGTACGGTGTATCCGTAGATACACGTGTAGATCGGAATAATCTCTGGTTGACGCGATCATAATTTTCCTCAGCGCAAGTGTTGATCAGAACATTTGGCTGACGTGAACACTGTTGTATCGATCATGGGTCATTGTCCTTGACAAAATTATTTTTGTGCCATTGACTCTAAGACATGCTGTTGAGTGATAAGGGGCTTTGCTTCTTTTCTTAGTTAAATACTTGTTAGCTTCGCGGTTGATATTTTTTAGGATTGTCGAAATGTACTCACGAGAACTCTTAAGCTTACGGTTATAATTGATGACCGCGGACGGTAGTGGAATTTGAAGAATGCTTTATATATAGTACACGTCTACTTCTTTGACAACACAGAAAGATGATCAGGCGCACAGCAAAAAAACATCTTCCTTGTCCAAGCATCAGTACCAAGTGTGTGGGTGGATGAGTGTTTGAGGGAGAGAGTGGGGGAGTGTTTGATTGTTTGAGTGGTTGGATGGGTGTAAAGAATGTTTGAGTGAGTGAATGAGTGAGTTTTTCGTTATATCATGGCGTGTCAACGTGATCTAGGAGGAAAGCCCAAAATAATCCGGGTCTTAGACTTCTACCACTTCTAAACGCGAGAGCACAGTTATAGTGGTGACAAACTAAAACGCATATTCAGGGGGAATCTGGGATTCGAACGCAAGACCCCATGTTTCTGGCAAGGGGCGCAAAATCTGCACATCGAATTGCGGCGACATAAGTTTGTTAGTAGCATCAACTCATCTACTACTCATTCCTCCGTGATTCCTGCCAACTTAAAGGTGTTTTATTTGCATACATATATCGGGGCGAAAGATAAACATATTTCAAATTCTTAATTATCTACACAAAGCATTGCCGCAAGTATTTAAGAACGAGTGAATGTTATGTACCCCTTAAGTCACAACGTTATTCATTGGATATCACATCGGCATGTATAGGCGGTGGGGTAGCTTAATAGTTAAAGAGTTCGCCCGTCATGCTGAAGTCCCGGGTTCTATTCTTCACATGGGCACCATGTCTGAAGCCCTATGTGACTGACTGGAATGTTGCCGAAAGCGCCATGAAAGTATACTTACTCACACACTCACTCACTCACATCGGCAGGCTCGCTGCCTTAGTTGATGCATGTCATCGTATCCCAATAGCGTGGATCGATACTCATGCGATCAATCCCTGGACTGTCTGGTCCAAATTCGATTATTTACAGACCGCCGTCATATAGCTGGAATATTGTTGAGTAAAACAACAAACAAATAAATAGTCACATCGGCGTGTAATAATCGTGTAGTCAAACTGAAACCACGAGCAAAGAACGGTGGCCAAATATTTACGGTTATGTCAGACCTATATGTAACACTTAACCCAAAGTATGAGATCATACAGGTCTGATTATATGTCTGTACATGGGGGTACCGTGTAGAAGCCTGAATCCCTAAGGGCTATGTATGTTCGTAGCTCTTCCACACAAAAGGATGTCGTTTTATATACTCAAACACTGTTTCTTACCTCAATGTAATGTAGTCGCGGAGATGACAGGCAATGACTGTGTGTAGCACAGCTGCTTCGTAAACAAACTGTAAGTAGACATGGATATCCCTCAAGAAGCGAACCTTGAAGGCAAAGTGTTGGTATTTATCTACATGAAGCTGATGTTATTTTATATATGAGAGAATATTGACGTTGCAGAGCTCAACTGGATTTCAAAAGTATCTAAAACTACAATCAACCCACTTATCAGCGAGCAAACTTCGTACACGGGTTGAACTATCTTTATGGATTGTGGTTTTTTTTTGTTTTTTTGTTTGGTGTTTAACGCCGCGCTCAGCAATATTCCAGCTATATGATGGCGGTCTGTAAATAATCGAGTCTGGACTAGACATTCCAGTGATTAATATCATGAGCATCGATCCACGCAATTGGTATCGATGACATGCATCGACCAAGTCAGCGAGCCTGACCACCCGATCCCGTTAGTCGCCTCTTACGACAAGCATAGTCGCTTTTAACGGCAAGCATGGGTTGCTGAAGACCTATTCTACCCCGGATCTTCACTGGTCTCACGCAATTGGGATACGATGACATGCATCAACCAAGTCAGCGAGCCTGACCACCCGATCCCGTTAGTCGCCTCTAGTCGCTTTTAACGGCAAGCATGGGTTGCTGAAGAAGTATTCTACCCCGGATCTTCACGGTTCTTATGGATTGTGTACATGGATTGTGTACATGGATTGAACTATCAGGCAACAAACAAACACTTACTTTATTTTAACAAATTGTGTGAGAGGCGGGTGCTACCGGACATACTTGCCCTTATCGCGAACACCAGCTGTCATCACTGATTTTCACTTATCCGTTCATATATGTTCACCTCTATTTTGCCTCATACGCCAAATGGAATCTGTTCCGACGGATAGTCGAGACTGATTATTCTCTGGCGTTGACGTTGTATATTTGTAGAGCTTAGCTCTTTCTGCCTTCTGTGATTTATCAAAACCAACGCGTTAGCAATAATGACACTAAATGTAGTGGAATGATAAATCCACAGAAAGGTAGTGAATGGCCGTGTTACGATAGTTACCCCAGTCAGTCAACCTCCCCGAAACAACCTCCCCGAAACAACCTCCGACATTTTGTGGAAATAGGGATAACAATACGATTATCTTGATTATCTACCACTGTTTGGGTGTCATTGCTGACCATTGCAATAGATAACCTATCGGAATCATTGACATATTATTCAGTGTCTGGGGGAGGAAGTGCTTGTTTCAGTGATTCATATTGAAAGGTTCTGTACACGTGAAGTTGCCGGTAAGGTGAATTGCTGTCGCGTCTCAGGTAATCAAGTTAACATTTACGTGCCCATCGTTGTAAAAGAGTTCGGGCTTGTTATTGCTTATCAATACTGACGTTAACTTGGAGAATGCCCCTATAAGGGAGCAAAATGAGATATAAATCGGATTTTCATGGTTATTGAAACATTCAACAGGATTAAGTTATGAAAATTCCGAGTGCAAAATGAGTTTATTATATGTCTGGGTTGCATGAAGGGTCGACTGTTATGACAGTACTAACCGTTACAGACACAGATTGTACAATGAAGCCAATTACATCGTCTTTTCATCAAGCAAGGAAATACATTTTACAATATGTGACCAATAAATAATTATGGCATACCCCGTATTTAACATGACAACGACAAACACAGTACTGTATGTGTTTATGTGTGTGGAAGCGGGGGGCAGTGGTAGCTGCCTTATTAATATAAATAAAACCCTTTCCATATCCAATAGAAATCTCTGAATAAAGCAGAGTCGTTGTGTTTATGAATTACTATCAAACAGTAATGATACCAGGTGAGCGTAACCTGCCCCGCCGGTGGCACACGTCACAAACACATGTAAAAGCAAGTCAATTGTTCATCTGCAACAACACGAGAACATATGGTACAAGTCACATCTGAATCACTTCGAGCTCCAACGTCAAGCTAAGATATGACTAAAACACTGTTTAAAACCAACGCACTCACTCACTAACTCTAATGGATGAATAATGTTTTGTAAGTTGTCGGTTTTTCAAGGTAACGCTTATGACCTCCTTCCAGATTTTGTTTGCTACAACAATGAACTTAAACTGCATATAGGAGAGATACATACTACGTTATAAGCATAGTTCATGAAGGAAACCCTGCAAGGTTTAGTTCTAAACCGCAAAAATGTATTGTGGCATCGCAACAGTCGCGAAATGTGTGACGTGGGCTGGGATACAAGTTAACTGTTTGGTATTCCATAAGTACGAGGAACTGAGAAAACATACAATCTTATGGATACCAACTTCAGGTTTATATCATTTAGCGACGTTTCGGTGGACATAAACAAGAAGTTGTTGTCCATGGAATTGTATGTTTTCTTAAGCACTGTTTTTTCTGTCCTTAATTTATCGTCACACATCCTTTCAATATTGTATGAATGTACCTCTGCATTATACTACAGTAAAGTACGTTTATAACGAACACGCCTATAACGAACTGACCGATATAACAAACATATTTTTTAGTCCCGACCATTTGTTGTATAAATGCTGTATATATGCCTATAACGAACTACGGTTATTACGAACTAAAATTAGTGGTTCCTTTGAGTTCGTTATAAACGTAGTGTACTGTACTTATATAACACAAGAAATTGAAGCGAACCTGTAATGTTTAGTTCTAAACCGCACACATATATTATAACGTCACAACGTCTATTGTGACGCAATATGTGTGACGTCGTAATAGGATAAAGACAAGCGCCAAGTTCTCTCTCGGTTCTTCTGTCCTTCATTTAGCCTTTGAATGTTGTTGGAATCACAACTCTGCATTATGTTATGTCCATTAGTTAATTAACATTTAGAGGTACATGTACCTACTGACAATATACTCTCTCTTTCACCTGTATCAATCAGCGGGTAAGGCTGTTATTGGGACTATTGTTTGACTAAATCTATATTTCTCAAAACCATCCACAGGTATACAAGGAGACAATGTACACGTTAAGCATTTTATTCAGATTATATGACTAGAATGGTTACGATTTACAAAATAATCACAAAATTATCAAATATGCTTAATCTGGAAGTACTGTGATTAATGTTTAAACTCACTCGATTTTTAGAGCATATCATGCGTTTGAATTAAATTTAATAAAAACTCAGGACCATTATTCTACCATGCATTTGGAATTTACTCGATTCCGATTGGTCAGTCAAATCAGAGGTTATGAAATATTATAACTACGGTTATTACAATATTTAAAAGATGTGTGGCAATACATTTTCGTGCAGAAAACACGAGAGAAACCTACAAAGCGAATGTATTTTAAGTTTTGGAGACAACATAGAGCGTAGAATTTAGCGTCAAATTGTACTATGTGACGTCGTAAAGGTGACGTGCTGTGTAAAACGAAAGCTTTGCAAAGCTTGCTTAGTTTTCTTCTTGGGTGTCAACCTCATGTTAGCTCATCAAGTTGCCGTGCCTATATGCTTCCAATGTCTGTCATATGTCCGAGTGAAGTATTATCATATACTGAGCATATACAGTGTCATATTTCTTTGAAGGCTGTTGTTTGTGATTCCGTAATTCAGATCTACGTACCGCTTCACTCAATTCATTGGGCGGGCGTAAAGGGAAAATGAATCATTGGAAATTAGGGATGACACCAGGTGTTCGCCAAAAGGTCAGCGGACAAACATATCGGATTTTGAAAGACTGGAATCAATTTGGCCGGACTACTAATTTGGCCGATCCTACTTGTTACCTTAATCAGTTAATTTACGGGCTGGTTTAAGACCAAGGAACTTCTAGCCGAAGGCCAACGTCTTGTGCACGTGACCAAAGTCGTTACCCCTGGAGCAAGATCGGCAATCCTTTGAAGGAATAGTAGCTGTCGTGTAGCATCAAGCCATGGGTTTACATATAACGTCACATCGGAAATATTTCAGCTTAATAGTGACGAAAATACTTTATACATTCACAAAAAAGCATGCACAGTAACGGTGTTCAGTAAATAGAAACCAAACTGAATGTATCAATTGCAAAGTAAGAACTATCTAGGCATCTATATAAACAGTTTATTCATTTACTACAATAAACGGCGGCGGTCGTGGAGCCTAGTGGTTAAGGCGTGTGTTCGTCACGCCGAAGACCCGGGTTCGATTCTCGACATGCGTACAAATTGTGAAGCCCATTTCTGGTGTCCCTCGCCGTGATATTGCTAAAAGCGGTGTAAAACTAAACTCACTCACTACAATAAACATATACTCTACAAAACTATTTAAGACTCGTAAGAAATATCTGCTAAAGCAGTCCATTGGACGATTTCGACTACATCATAAGCACATGTGTATAACATGCTATGAAATATGAATGATTTCGTGTGCCTGTGAAAGAATGATTATCAGATAAATGTAAAACGACAATCTCCATCTTCCTGGGAAACAGACTCCACCGAGCTCAAAAGGAAAAATGGCGGTGAAAATTATATGGATCACTGAGTGAGTGAGTGAGTTAGGTTTAACGCCGCTTTTAACAGTATTCCAGTTATATCACGGCGTGTCAGCTTAATGTGGGAGGAAAGACCGAGGTGATGCAGGTCTCAGACGTTTACCACTTCGGTGAAACCCACGAGCACGGGTATGGTGCTGACAAACCTAGAAACATAATCGGGGCGAACCTGGATTCGAACCCACAATCATAGGTTTCTGGCGTGCCCAAGGGACGCAACTCTGTACAGCGAATCGCGGCGCCTTAGAATATCATTGGGTACACCAGGTTTTCGTGTAAGCACACATTCAAACTTTTTTATTCAGATCAATTTCTTTGGGAACTGGGAATCTTTCATCACAAGGGATGCATTTGGGATCAGATCTAGAGTTCTTATTGCAAAACACAACGCTGTGTGCTATCAATACGAGGCTACCATAATATATCAAGAATATATATTCTGCAAATGTAAATAAGACACTCTCAGTGCACAAACATGTATGCTAATAATGTCTGTAGTTTTACTCTTGAAGTCGGGCTTTTAGGTATTAAATCTAACGTAAGTGGTTTACATTTTTTTATTTCAAATTTGTATTGATGACATGTTGACAATATACTCTTTAAAAAACATAAAAGGATGTCCTCAGGTGGGAGAGAACTTTCAGCTATTAGCGTCTCTCTCTCTCTCTCTCTCTCTAGTATGCTGTTTGCTTGTCGGTTTTCAAGTCTCTCTTCAAAGATCCGTGTTGTAACTATCATAAATCGTTTACTGTGTTTTTTCGGTGTGTTTCAGTTCAACGTTATTTTAAAAACTAACTCAGTCCCAGCACATCTTATTCAGAATCACACAAGCCATAATTGTTATAAGCGGCGATAAGAACGTAGGAGGATCTATCTTCATGAAAAACTACAACAAACATTTGTCTGGGGAAATATTGAAATATAGGAATTTGATTGTCTTAAATGTTGCTATTCCGTGTCTAGGGTTCCAGTCAATTTGACCAAGAAGCTTCAGCCAGAGTAGAATAAGATTCAGCTTTCTTAAGAAGGTGTGCCGGAGGAAATTGGGTCAAGTGGTCCTGATCAAGCAGAGGTTTAAAGATGTTTCTACTGTAGATGGTGCGGGCAGGAAAGGCAACATCACATTGAAATAGTTGTAACAGGTTATGCTAATTTTAGTCAGTGTTGCAGTGATTGCCGTTCCTGTTTCAATCGTCTTGATGAGGCGGTATCGACCAATGGTCGCTTACTTACAAATTGACCTAATACAAACTGATGTGACGTGACCTGCAAGAGGTTCTACCAAAGAGAGTGTGACACAGTAGAGTAGTTTGACTGAGTCGAGGGTTGATGCCTGATTAGTAGATAATAGAGCCAATGTATGAAAATTAAAAACAGTTGGTCACTAAAACAACTACATTTAAAAATTTTATTTTATGTTAAAACATTCTAAAGTTACAAAATCAATATTACAGATATTCAGCGGCGGCATGTAAATAATCAAGTACCAAGAACATCAGTGTTTAAAAACTTGTTTCATCCGTGTTACAACATTCAAGGGATCACTAAAGCTTTCAAAAACTGACTGATCAGCTTTCAAATATGACTCATCAGTCACCAAAATGATTTTAATGCAGTGCGGATAATAACAAGTCAAGTCATTTATTCCGTATAAATGACCATAAGGTCAACAGTACAACATGTGTAAAATATGGGACAATATAATGATACGGCGCCACAAACATGATTCTATTTTTCTTTCACAATACATTCATAATATTTCTTATTTTAAAGACTTTATCAAGCAAAATACAGAGTTCAACAAGTTAATAAATTTTTACATATTTTGCTGATATTAATAATAAGTTGGAAGATATTTAACAAGTAAATGGTTATAAGCCGGACATACCAACATATAATAACATAATAATAAATTAAACAGTAAACAATAATTACGTACAATCTCACATTCACTAAGGAGAGTTTTTTCCAGCCAACTTCGTGAATTCGTTCAGCAACAGATAATGTGACACATATACTGTAACACTGAGCAATACTATCTTCCCAATTCGGTACCACTTTTTGGTATATTTTAGACCCAAAACAATTGTCTTTTGAAAGAAACGTGACATAAGGTTAGAATATACTAACGTAACTAAAGATGTTTGATATAACTGGAAATCCCTATTCATTGAACATCTCCCGAAACCGAAACCTTCAGGACCAGTTTACTTCATCATACTTTCTCGAGTGGGCATTATCCGCGAATAAATAAGTCTTGTGTACACTGATCAATCGGAAGAGGTGCTAATTGGGATTGTTCACTAGCCAATATATTAGCAAATAACGCTGTGGGCGCTTATTAGAGCCGGGCGCTTATTACGTCGAATACTGTAGTCCTTGCTTCTAGTTCAGGTTATAGTGATCTATTATTCACAGAGGAGTTGCAACTCTTTGAAATATACCAAACTGCACATGAGTACAAGGATAGTGCTAATTGGGAAGCGCGATTGCTTTATTTTCCTATTAACACTTTTCATTTGCAATATTGCAGCATGTTATTTGAGTAAAGTCCTTTAAAGCTCTTGATACGTTATATATGGCTGTAGAAAGACGATAGCTTGAAACTTGGTCTATTTGAGACGAGACAATGCATCCTATTTGGATTGTGTGATGGGTTTGGTATTATTTTATACTACACTTGCTTTACCTTATACTCCTACTTTAGCATTTGATTTTGAGTTGTCCGGTTTGGGGTCTGTAGTTCCTGAGATAAGATAGGTCTGTCTGCAATATTTTCCCGCAATGCTGGAATACAATACAATCAGGCAGAGTTTTTGTCTCCTTACATTTGTTTTTACTTCTGTATGCTTTTCAGTTGCAGGGGCACGAATAGCCCAGTTGTCTAAGGCGCCGCAATTAGCTGCGCAGAGTTATGTCCCTTCGGCATGTCACAAACTTATGATTGTGGTTACGAATCCCGGTTCGTCGCCATTATGTTTCTACGTGTAGGTTTGTCAGCACCATACCCGTGCTCGTGGGTTTCACTAAAGTGATAAACGTCTGAGACCTGCATCACTTCGGTCATTGCTCACACTTAAGCTGACAGGCCGTGATATAACTGGAAAACTGTTCAAAGCGACGTTAAACCCAACTCACTCACTCACTTTAAGTTTTATTTAACGCTGCATGTGCTGATATAACATCTCGATTTCAGACATTGTAAGCTCAATGTAATAAGCTGAATCGGACGTTGTTATTCCTAAAATCCTGGTTGATGGAACACAAGTTAATGACATCCTCCTCATTATTCTGGTCTTGAGTTGAAACTGGTAAATTATTTCACGAGAAGCTCGAGATATTTCCACATCATCCATTATGTCTCTAGCATTTGAGCAGAAGTAACTATCAAAACAGTGCTCTATGATATCTGCCACTTGTAGACATCCTTTTATGTCTCTAAAAGAGTATATTTTTAACATGTCATTGATACAAATTCAATTCAGACACGTATCGACTTCCAGATACAACGGTAAAAACACATTACATCGACTTCGTCTTAATCATATGAGCTTCCTAAACATCAAAGAAGGAGTATGTTTTTAATGTCGTGTTGCCAGCCCGATCTACTATTACGAGTGTATGGATACATAAATGTCTTGGAGCCATCTACAATACTGTGAGATTGTGTGACATGATGCGCCAGAGTTGTAAGGATAGTGTTATGTGTATAACATTAGTCTGTCACACATAACTCAAAACATCGAACAGGACTATGATATTAGTGTGTCGAGGTCTACACTGTAATGCATATTATTTTACAGACGTGTTCTATTAATTGACATTTCAATGTAATTGTTATCAATCATTTGTATCTGAACACATGTGTATTGAAATAAAGACTATAATTACGAAGACGAGTACTTAATTCAAAGTTGTGACTTGATCGGTTTTTTCTACACAAAAAACACATTCCTAGAAATGCAGGAATACGTATAAACAAGTATCTATGAGAGTGCGTTCGTATCTAATAATGTACACGTGTGTCCAATCAACAACGACGGGCAGAACTTACTTCCCTTAGAATAATAAGGATGCGTAAAACGGTTGTTTGTGGGTCGAATCTCCTATTATCTGTATGAATGTGGATTGCACATAGAATTAAACGTCTACGACATGCATTATTTTTAGTTTTCTTCACACGTTGAGTGACCCTTGAAGATACTTGGTAGATTAGGTCTTCAGCAACCCATGCTTGCCGTAAAAGGCGACTATACTTGTACGTAAGAGGCACCTAACGGGATCGGGTGGTCAGGCTCGCTGACTTGGTTGATACATGTCATCGATTCCAATTGCGTGGATCAATGTTCATGATGTCAATCACTGGATTGTCTGGTCCAGTCTCGATTTTTTACAGACCGTAGTCATATAGCTGGAATATTGCTGATACATTTGTATATGAAATTAATTAAGACGTCATATCTACAAATATGCTCACCCATTTAAATAGTAAAATGGAATTATAATACTCATTAGATTGATGCTGTATTATTAGTAAGCTTTTTAGTCTCAGGCATTGTCTAACTCACAGCATACGCTAAGCAACATCTCTGAAACATTGTTCTAAGCAAGCGAAGCAAAAGCATGGTTTTTGCAAATAATTTTCCTTGATAGAATCCTGATGGAAAGGGTTTCAGAAACTTTTTGAAATCCTGTATTGTTGCATCGGTACCTATACTGCTCGAAACATTAGATACAAGTGACGAAAGTGTCTTTTTTATGTTGGCAAAACAGTCAAACGTTTAACAATTCCCAATAAGGCACAAGTATGAATTTCAGTTATTTGGCGAGTCCCAACTTCATCTTTAGATTTGCAGACTTCAACTTGAAAGGCAAATGTACGTGTATAAAATTCTAACACTTATGTTTGTGCTAGATACAGCTCGACTCCAAAAGGTTGAGATACTGCAATCGAAGTCGACCGCCCATAAAGTAAATCAATTTACCTTACACATGCATGTATACATTCTCGACGTATATCAACACATCTACGCTGCCAATAAGATTGATCATCAAATTAGCACAATCATGATACTCAAGTCAGTTAATGTTTGAAGGACGCTCTGCTTCTTTATGGATGCTTTTGGCTAGAAGCAGGATCCCGAAAACTGGGATTTGGTTTAATCAAGACTGTATGCTGAGGGAAATTGGGCTCAGTGGCCACGACCAGCCTATGGTTAAAAGATGTGGCGAGAGATGGATATCGAAAGGGAGACAGTATCATTTGTGTGGTAACAGGTTATGCTAATATTTGTCAACCACCATAGTGTTTATATTCTGATAGAAGACGCGAAGGATTGATATCGAATGAAGTAGACTGACATAAATATCGATGCAATTGATGTCGATGTCAGGTCATACTGGGTTGTCTAGTGCTTGGGCGTTCTTTAATTATACAGACGTAACTAGAAAATCATTTTAAACATCCTTGAAGCAAACCACACACGGTTCTGCGATTGCTAAAAGCGTTAGTCCCAGTCTAACTTTGGTATCAGATTTATGGATCACAAGCCCGACTGTCTGGCCTCTATTCATAGTCGTGGACAATGAGTGAATATCTAGACTCTAAATGGCTGTTCAGCCAGCCATGTATTTCATGTAAGTAACTGTCCCTGTGTAAATAGGGTAATTTACTTTGTAGAAAGTGTTTTGTTGCCACCATCAACATGTAACAATTGAACAAGCACTGTCTCACTCTTGAACTGTGTATGGTCTGAATGTAGGAGTATCCATTGCACCGGTCAGCGATGACAGACAATAACAATGTTAAATAACCCAGATAATCATATTGTTCCACACTCCTACAAAACGTCAGAGGTTGTTCGGAGAATGGTATAGTTTAGTTCGAGTGAGTGGGGTAACTGTCGTAACACGGCCAATCAATACCTTTCTGTGGATGGCTGAACATCCAACATGATTTGGCATCAACTGTGGCCGAGGTTTCCTTATCTTTGATTCACGAATGCAGCAGAAGGCGGTCGAGTCTACGTAAAATGGATTTACGTTAGGTGAGGTGAAATTGGGTTTAACGTCGCGTCAAAGATTATTGCACTTATATAGCGACGTGCACGTACGTGCGTGTGTCTGCTTGTACTAGTCCAGACTGATGCCGATTTATAGTGCTAGCTCACTGAGATACCATGCCTCAGTTTAACATGAATACCCCACTCAGACACAGTATACTGACACCGAGCCGACCAGTCCTTGTTTTAGCCCCTTAGTTCCGAGCGCCAGACAGGGCAACAAGAGGTACCATCTTTTAACGTCTTTTGGTATGACGCGGCCGGGGATCGAAACCCGGACCTTCCGCTCTCCGGGCGGACGCTCTACCTCTAGACCACAGAGGCGGTAGAAGTACGTTAATGTGAATGTACGTTGTAGGCATTGTTATCAGACCAGAGCTCGCTGATACTGTCAGCCAAAAACCAGTTGCCATTATTTGCAATCAAGAGCTCGATGTCATTGTTGACAATCAGGAACTCGTTGATACTGTCGGTTCAGAGCTCGTTGTTATTGTTGTCAATCAGGATATCGTTGATACTGTCAATCCAGTGTTCCTTGCCATTATAGTCAATCACGAGCTCGTTGTCATTATTGTCAATCAGGCACTCGTTGATACTGTCAATCCAGTGTTCCTTGCCATTACAGTCAATCACGAGCTCGTTGTCATTGTTGTCAATCAGGCACTCGTTGATACTGTCAGTCCTGTGCTCGTTGACATTACAGTCAATCAGCAGCTCGTTGTCATTGTTGTCAATCAGGCACTCGTTGATACTGTCAGTCCAGTGTTCCTAGCAATTATAGTCAATCAGCAGCTCGTTGTTATTGTTGTCAATCAGGAACTCGTTGATACTGTCAGTACAGTGCTCGTCGCCATTATAGTCAATCACGAGCTTGTTGTTATTGTTGTCAATCAGGCACTCGTTGATACTGTCAATCCTGTGCTCGATGCCATTATAGTCAATCAGCAGCTCGTTCTTATTGTTGTCAATCGGGAACTCGCCGACATTGTCGTCAATCAGTAACTCGTTTACTAGTATACGTACGACAGTCAGTGACACCAGAAGTTGTAGCATTAATGATATGTATCCTTGGAGGTTGGGATATAAATATAGAACATACAGTTAGCTTTAATGTCTCTTTGAAACATATTTCAGTTATACCATGGTGTATCAGCATAAATGTAGGAGGAAAGTCCTAGACGTTGACCACATTGGTTAAACTCACGACCACTGGTATGTTGCTGACGAAGAATCATAATTGTTTCTCATTATATTCCACTGGATGGCCTGGTCCAGGTTCGATTATCTAAAGACCGTCGTCACATAGTCGGAATATGACCGTATACCTCTATAAACAACACACAAACAAACAATATATTTGTTTATGCAAACATGCGAGTATGAACATAAAACGACTTAAAAGTATCATAAGGACCATACATGTACGTCTGGAGCATTCAAGTGGAAATGCACTGCTACATACACCACTTAGTAAATACCACTGTATGTGTTCATTACGATAAGTTGATTTGTTTGTGTGTTGCTTAACACCGCACTCAGCAATATTCCAGCTATATGACGGCGGTCTGTAAATAATCGAGTCTGGACCAGACATTCCAGTGATTGACATCATGAGCATCGATCCACGCAATTGGGATACGATGACATGCATCAACCAAGTCAGAGTGCCTGACCACCCCATCCCGTTAGTCGCCTCTGACGACAAGCATAGTCGTCTTTAACGTGTTATTGCTGAAGACCCATTCTAACCCGGACCTTCACGGGGCGAAGAGTAGTAAAATTGTTTATATGTTCTATGAAACCAAACGTGACGGACTGATTGACGCACGCGTATACATAGTACACCACAGCAACATTGGCCACAGATAAGTATTCCTTTATTCGGGATTTGTACAAGCTTAACTTCATATCCACCCTTCACATGGAGTAACGAGCCACAGTTTCCGATGAAGTGTCAATTATATCCACTGCCTACACACTCACATCGGTGCTGTAAAAGGCAGAGTGACATGGTAGCATTGTGACCCCCCGTGCTTCCTCGCTTAAGCACCTTTCAGTGTACAATATGTGACAGCTTGTTTGTATTAATATCCCAAGGGAAATACGGCCCTCGACAATCAATCCGGGGAACCTTGATCAGGTCACTTCACAGCAGTTTACACAAGGTCAGTTTGTAAGTAAGCGACCTCTAGGTGAACCAGATTCATCGCTGAAGATGGTTGAACTCGGTACAGTGACAAATACAATAGCCTCACTGTTTCAATACAGCCTACATCTCGTCTTGGCCCGTCTCTTCAAAGCAGTGATTCTGGTTTGCTGCAGTTTTGAACAGTAGAAAGGAGATACGATCTTGAAAGAAACCTGAGTCGATATCCTCTGTAAAGTCGATTTTTCTTCGGGGAAATTACTCATCTCTGTCAACCTCTGTAATTGTCTTAAGGGAACTGATGGTGGTGCCAAAATTCTATATTTTCTTCTCTGATACGAAGGAGATATAATTGAATATTGAGAGAAACATGAACATGTTGATTGATTTCGTTTCTTTCGTTCGTTTGTTATTTGACGCCGCACTCAGCAATATTCCAGCTATATGACGGCGGTCTGTAAATAATAGAGTCTGGACCAGACAATCCAGTGATTGATATCATGAGCATCGATCCACGCAATTGGTTCACGGTGATATGCATCAACCAAGTCAGCGAGCCAGACAACCCGATCCCGTTAGTAGCCTCGTATGGCAAGCATTGTCGCCGTTTTCTGGAACATGTGCTAACTTGATAAGGTGGAACGAGGGATTGATTTTCTCGTGTGCTCCTTCCAATGTCTGTTCTGTGCATTTCCTTACATGTTTCTGTCTTAGAGAGCATGAAATTTAAAGAAGTGTCTCGGTACAAACATCTAATGGAACAATGTGCCCTCGCATTTCATTCTCATCTCCCTGGGGAGAATGCAAACCAAGCTGCCCATGAGGCGCAAGAAGGTTAACAGACATATTAACATCTCGTCCTACCGGGTACCCATTCACAGCCGGGTGAACAGAGGCACATTTCGAACAAAGTCACTTTACTGAGGTGACACTATAATTATGTAATACATATTTGGTAGGGATCCTTGAGCAATGCTTATGAAATAATCGGAATCCTGCAATCGGAATCTTATGATTGTGTAAAGGACTATAGCGTAATGTGGGGCAGGACCGAAGCAAATAGACTCTCTGGAGCCACGCATGCTGAACACGGTTACCAACTACACTCCGCGAACATCCGTTTACATGAGACAGTGTGTGAGAGTATTCTTTGTATATTCTGAATCACCTGAAGTTGCCAATACCTTTATCCACAGGACGAAAAGAAATTGTTTTTATGCAAAAGATTGAAAACCCCTTTTTCCCAGTTCTTAGCTTTCTTGAAAAGCATTATAGGGTTCATGTATTCTTCAGCAATTGAATGTATAATTTCAAAATGTACATACAAGGATTGCGCCTTCTGAGATGCGATTATCCCCCGAGGGATTCTGGATCAGAATAGACCACCGGCTGTGCGTGCTTGTCGGAAGCGCCTACTTTGTTTGTTTGTTGCACAACGCCAACTCAGCAATATTCAAGCAAGATGAAAGAGGTCTTTAAATAATCGAGTCTTGACTAGACATTCCAATGATTGACATCATAGGCATCGATTCACGCAATTGGAAGCCACCGAGCCTGTCCACCAATCAGTTGGGCCGCTTCTTACGACATGTTTATGTTGCTACGGACCTACGTTATTACCCGAAATCCCCCCGGGTTGAAGAACCTACTTAAAGAAGGGATCGGGTGGCCAGACTCTTTGACTCGACTCACTGGGTGTCATCGTACACCGTGGCATTTTCGTTGCTCTTGCTGTCAAAATCCTGTTTTGCATGGACCACACTTGATCATTTTACACCTCACCATGAAATAGGAGATATACGAGGTACCAAAAAAGACTTTTTGTGCCTGTTTATGTGCCTGTTTATATTGCTTTGTGCGGCGTTACCCAGTGGCGTTAAGATGTCGTTATGACTCATACGCGGATCAAAAGAGAAGATGTGAGTGAATTAGTGCCAGCGTGTATGTACTTAACATTTATAGACATACATTGGGTAGTTGTATGGGCGGTCCGTTTGAAAGTGCGCACGTCTTAAACACTGGAGGAAAATCATTTTTATGTCTTCAACACAAAGAGTAAGACTACAAAACGAAAATTGCTTCCCAAAATATTTTCACTCATCTTGCTCATCTGATCCCAAACTGCATCCCTCCTTTTCTAAAACGCTGTATCCGTGCCTGTGACAATGTTCGCAGTGTTAATTATGACTCTAATGTCGATATAACTGAAGATGATCCGGAAGAAAACTAATGAAACTGTCAAGATATTTTTTATTATTATTGCAAGTTTGGCAAGGACGATCTTCAAATTGACGTTTCTATGGACATCGCCAGTCAGACCCACAATTTGTTGCACTTGAAAACAAAAGAGACAGTTTAATGCATCGTACTTTCTATCGGTATTGTCACGACAACGTGATGAGAGTTGCAGGTGGCACATGGCGTCATGGGAAAACTGGAAAACAAATCGATCTTAACGAGCCATCGAATCTCAAGTATTGAGAGCTTTCTTTGCCCGTGGACATAGGTTTCCGGAAACAGTTCAAAATGTGGCACTATGTCGTACAAAAAGCATTGGCTGCTGAGAACCCCATCTGTCTTATATGGTGCTTAATACATCGTTTTAACTAAACTGGCATATCCTCTGTGAAGCTTGTATTGCTTAACTTAAGGATTTGATTGTATCCAGAGGTGGCATCGTAATTACAGTTAGCTTTTCAGAAACTTAGAATTTTTTATGTCGGGGCAGCTTGCAGCTGGGAATTTCTAAAGCAGACACGAAAAATTCATTTAAAAGAGGTTTGATGTCAGGTGTACCCGTGTGACGTCTTCGCATAAGAAAAGGATTCTTAAAGTTTGTTGGGTGGTTTGTTGTTTAACGCCGCACTCAGCAACGTTCAAGCTATCTGACGGCGGTCTGTAAATAATCGAGACTGGACCAGATAATCCAGTGATTGATATCATGAGCATCGATCTACGCAATTGGGATCGATGACATGCATCAATCAAATCAGCAAACCTGACCACCCGATCCCGTTAGTCGCCTCTAACGCCAAACATAGTCGGCTTTCACAAACGTGGGCTTCTGAAGACCTATTCTACCCCGGATCTTCACGATTCTAAAAAGCAGGTGCGATCCTTGCTGTTGACTGGTTACCATCTGTGGTCATGTGAACGCTGAGTTGTAGAGCTTGGGTCGGATCCAAGTTTATTATCATCCCCTGTCACGAAGTTGGAAAGGGGATATAGGAATGGAGTTCGTCCGTCAGTCCGTCCTTCTCAAAGGGGACAAATTGTCTCAAAAACTAAGTTTGAGAAACGACATCTGACACATTCATATTACTGGTCATGATCTTAAATTATTTCGACAATTGGTGTTTTACAGTGAGTGAGTTGGGTTTTAATAGTATTCCAGTTATGTCGAGGCGTGTCAGCTTAATGTGGGAGAAAAGTGCGAAGTGATGCAGGTCGCAGACGTTTACCACTTCGATGAAACACATGAGCACGGGTATGGTGCTGACAAACCTAGAAACATAATCGGAGCGAGCCGGGATTCGAACCCAGAATCATAGGTTTCTGGCGTGCCCAAGGGACGCAACTCATGAGACACGATCCGCACCGACGGGTCACGATGACACACAACCACAGAGCCTGGTCCCCCATCCAGTTTATATCGAATCTTTTGACAGGGACGGGTATTTCAGAGTTATGTGTGCCAAGCCCGTAGCATTATAGACGCCCCACCTCAATCTGTTTAAATGTGTTCAGGCATTTGTTAATTATGGGCCACATGTAAGTTGCCGAGAAATAATGTTGTTACGGTTTGGTCATATATCAAATCACAGTTGCAAGCGCATAAAGATAAAATTGTGCATTAAGATATCCGAGGAAAGATGTGCATTTGGGTAAATCAATAGACTGTTATCTTTTCAAATGAGCCTTCGTTGATCAGAGGAATGGGTTAAACAGAGTACAAAAAGAAATGGCCCCTCCTTCCCAGGGTCACTCAGATGCATCCGTTGCTCTTATAAAGTTATCAAGCACGATTCCTGCAGATGGAGGAGGGTGTTTGAGAGTATGAAGGAGTTGGTTGAACAGTACAGGGAGCTTGTGTGTTGAAGCAAGCGGGCTAGATTGATGTGTTCTCCTGTCAGTGGACAGACCAGTGGGAAAGCGAGGGTACTTGATCTCTAACTCAGAATGATGGAAGCGAGGGAATGCCGCGGGGCTTAGTATGTCGCGGACTTTAACAGCACGACATTATCTTTCTAAGATTCAAGGACAGTTCCTGCTTTCATATCCATATATCAGCGTAATGTGATGACGAGATATCAGTGATTGGTTGGTTCGTTTGTTGTTTAACGCCGCACTCAGCTATATTCCAGCTATATGACGGCGGTCTGTAAATAAATAATCGAATCTGGACCAAACAATCCAGTGATTAATATCATGAGCATCGTTCCACGCAATTGGGACCGATGACATGTGTTAACCGAGTCAGCAAGCCTGACCACCCGATCCCTTTAGTCGCCTTTTACGACAAGCATAGTCACCTTTTACGGCAAGCATGGGTTGCAGAAGACCTATTCTACCGCGGATCTTAACGGGTCAGATATCAGTGAACGCGGCTGGTTTAAACAGGTATAAATATTTGCTCTACAATACAAAACAAGCACATGTGTATTGGTGTTATATACAGCAAATTGGACCTATAGCCTTTGTTAAGTGTGGGAGTATTAAGGACACGTGTGTGTTCCCCTCGACAGATATAAGTTGATGAGCATATCAGAAGTGAATAACTGAACAAAGGACAAATTACTCTAGTCGTTGTAATGTGAATTCACTCACGAGTTTCTGGCATATAAACCATTATGGTGACGTCACGCTACAGTTGCTGCAGTGTCAAAGGAGACTGACATTCGACTTTCCAGACTGAAGGATCAGCTATCCCAGGGTGTCAAGACACCACTCCAGTTCTTGGATGCTGTTGGCAAACTTCTGAAGATGGATTAAGGTTGTGTCAGTGTGACAACCACGATGTGAACTGTGATGTGAACTGTGATATTAACTTTAACTGAACTCTAAGTGGCGAATATGTTAAAACAATGGATTTAAGGATGGATGAATTAAAATGTTGAACGAAATAAAGTAAAAGAGGGTATCAAGCATCTTGAGTTATTTATTTTGTCTATAATAAGACAAGTCCATTTTCATGATAGGGGTCAATTACCTGATTAACATGTGCAACCAGGTATGACATTGTTGTTTTAAGGTGTCTCACAACTGGGCTGTCTTACTAATGGGAGGAGACCGTTTTATTGTTTAACAATGATTTTAACGTTGTTGTATTTTTTCTGTTAGGATTCGGTAGAACGCTTGCATTGTGTTTGAACAGTGATCAGTCGTCAGGAAGTTACAATATTTAGATGCTGGTATGGTGTGTACACTTCTGGTCCGGCATTCTACGGCCGGTGATGGTATGTTACCCAAATTTCTGTAATGTTCTATGTGGTGGAACCAGCTTTCATGTGAGGATCTCTCATCATCCCCCATTCCCTGCCTAGCCCCTCTCGGAAGCTTGACCACTGTCGGGTGAATATATATTATAATCACTGACTTTTGCTATCATCACTGTATATTTGTATTTAATACTGACCGCCACTGAATATTGTACTACCACTCTTTACTTTACAGCCAGTGTAATTGCTTTGCAGTAATTTGTACTGATTTGTAAACACAGTGCCGTTTGAAGTATATTTGTTGATAGTATTGTTTGTTGTTTGTTGTTTTCACACTTCTTTTAGGTACAGATTTCAAGGTTAACATATTGTTTCAATTCGAAAATCGACACGTAACAACATGCATTTTGACAAGTTGAACTCACGCAACTATTGGTCGCAACATACACAACTGTTGTTTAAGTCAGAGAAATCACTCGAATCTGTTGATTGTTCGGGGCATCATCTTTTTCCTACCCCTTAATCTACCCCCAAATGGATAACACCGAATTAAACAGCAACCGTTAGCATATAGTATCCCATGGTCACCAATATTTCAGATCATAAGTATGTTATCACGATTCTAGAAACTGCCGCACTTGCAGCTAACGAGAATTTAACAAGGAAGTTGAGTATTCTTCTGTCACTCAACAAAACTTCCTCATGCCCGTACTATAAGTCCAAACATATCTCTCTCCCTAACGAAAATGGTCCCACGATCGATAAGGTCTTAAAAACGCCAACACAAGGTTTATGTGAAGGTTTAACTGCAAAAGGTGTGAACACGTATCGCTATGTATGTAGTCAGTGTGCCGAGGTAAACACTGTGAATTAGATGGATGTGCAATTCTGGAATTCAAATGCATTGAAGGTAATGCAATTAACCTATTAATGCTCTTAACTGCACCGAGAAAAACAAAACTCTGTGAAGTACCTACAGAAGCGTTTTGGGTTAATGTACTCTAAACGCTAATGCCAAAGTTTCCAGTGTAACCAACCTGTCTTTATGTGGAAATAGAGTCGTGACACAAAGCAGGATTGGTAGAAATGAAGGTTTTGGGTTATCAGAACAAACATAAATGGTCCCAACTTCTAAGGGTCACTCTGATGCATTCGCAGCTCAATATAACACAAGTGTATTAACCAAACTGATTCATTCGTCACCACTCGCCCCTTTCCGTAACCTTCAAGGAGACTCGTCCCCCTATCGATGAATGTTATGTGCGAAAATACGACAAACCAATCAGAATGCGTGTATCATTTCAAGTTCTTCGTCAAAGAATCCCTCAGAAATAATTTTTGATTTTACATATGTCTTGCATCTAAAAATATACCCAAGACACAGTTAAATGTGGTCAATCATACTGTATAATTCCGCACGTCCTGGTGTGCTTTAAATTACATCTGAAATATATATAATATATGGGGAAACATATGTGAACCATTACGCAACGAGTTGACAATTGTTTTAGGTATGCCTGTTCGCGCTACGACGGAACCCGGTCGCAAAAA
Organism: Haliotis cracherodii; assembly: GCF_022045235.1. Classification (NCBI taxonomy): domain Eukaryota; kingdom Metazoa; phylum Mollusca; class Gastropoda; order Lepetellida; family Haliotidae; genus Haliotis; species Haliotis cracherodii. Next base: position 36,804,849 of record NW_027266308.1, read on the forward strand.
TGGCCATGAGAGGGGCACGAGTCGCTATTCGGCTTGTCCCGGAATAACACGAGTTGGTCACGAATGCAAACTGATTATGTTCCTCCGCAACATATGCCAATATCCTTCTGGGTTCGAGTCCGAGATTTACAGTTTGTACTCTCCCCGTGGTCGTGACAACAAAATGACAACTGTCTATGATGTGGATCAATTTGGGCTTTTCCTACTGGTGTCATCACTATTTAATGCTGATTCTGCTTGTGAATCGCACAATCGCCGGAATCGTACAATAGACACTTCTTTGAGCAGACATTTTTTTTATGATTATGGACATGATTAAGCCGCCTATGTTTCCACAAAAACTATACATGTCGTGGTGTTACTGGACTACTTCCAAAGCGACTCTAATCCCAATCCATTATCCAATTCCCTCGAACGCTTTGTTCCATATTCCCCAGACTGCAAAGGCGTTTCTTATTAAATAAAGACAGGTCGGAACAAAGTAACATTTTCTGCTCTTACAGGTTCTTATTTGTATATGGATTGCTGACAATATGACATTCAGCACTGACTAGGTAGAATAAATAGATGCTTTTTGTATAAGTGTTCCACGTGGACATACAGCTGTCTCCTGTCAGTCTGAAGGACCACGGACTGCTTGTGGTACAATTTGTTATCAAGACACATCCGACCAACAATGGTCCAACATTCTTACGAATGCAGTATGAAATAGAAAGTGCAATCATTCCAAAACAGAAACATTTAACATGGCCTGGTGGCAGTACTTGGATCCACCTCTTTTCAGACCTCAACAAAATCACATTCGATGTTGGAGACCATACAAGAGGAACAAATGAATCTCAAAATAAATTCCCAAGAAGAATAAGTAAACTAATAAATAAATAAATAAATAAGAAGAAATAAGAATAAATAAAAGAATAAACTTGAGGAATCGAATCATTGACGAAAAGGTAGCGACAGGAAACCTGATCTTTGTCCTACTGCATAATTTATATATTTGTCCATTTATATCGACAGGAAGTATATTTATTATTATTAATACTAATGATAATAATAATAACAATAATTAAAAAATCATGTGCATAGTGAACCTGGAGCATAAATACATAATTTGTTAGTCTTTTGCTGGATGTATCCTTATTATCCAATTAGCAATTCCTAACTTGTTGGTTCTTTCAAAATATACCAAAACGAGTCAGACATTATCTGTGTGTCAGGGCGATGAGTGAGTGAGTGAGTGAGTGAGTATGGTTTTACGCCGCTTTTAGCAATATTCCAGCAATATCACGGCGGGGGACACCAGAAATGGGCTTCACACATTGTACCCATGTCAGGATTCGAACCCGGGTCTTCGGCGTGACGAGCGAACGCTTTAACCACAAGGCTACCCGACCGCCCCCAGGGCGATGAGATAAATCTAGTTGGCTTTTCACGAAAGGCCTGGGTTCGATTCTCAACATGTGGACATTTAAGAAGCCTATTGTCCCTGGGTTGTTGCAGTTGCGTCTTATCTAGCGAGAGACTGAACAGGAGTGTGTAAATAATCGAGTCGGGACCAGACAATCCAGTGATTGATATCATGAACATCGATCCGCGCAATTGGGATCGATGACATGCTTCAACCAAGTCAGCCAGCCCGACCACCCGATCCCGTTTATCGCCTCTTACGACAAGCACAGTCGCCTTTTACGGCCAGTATGGGTTGCTGAAGATCTATTCTAACCTGGATCTTCACGGGTCGCTAGCCATTGGAAAGATAAAGTCATCCCTCTTGTCATACACTTGTGGTTAGTTTTTTTGTTACTCTGAATCTTTATGCATATATCTAAATATGAAACAGATGAGGCGGTCTCACTGGTCTTCTTTATTTCTAATTCAGGTGGGTAAATCAGTGGAATTGAATTGGCTATTAGATAGTTATTGAACAGACAATAGCTATACCTGAAGCTTAGTTTAAATGTCTTGGCCAAATTTCCTAATTTTGACTTTCCCAATTCGAGCAGAAATTCCGATGTGCATACATAAAGAAACAGAAACGGAATTCAAGATAGTTGTTAACTTCCAGGCTATCTTCTAAATATTTTAAGATCAATGAATACTTCAGCGTTAATGCAATCAATGGTCTTGGTGAGGGTCTAATACGTGCATTGTTTAAGTTAGCTCTGTGCCTCGTCAAGTTATGACTAAACTGTTGATGGGGAGGAAAGATACAATCGCCTACAATCTCCAAATCCTTGGAGCAGCATGTTATAAATGTTGAAACACACTTCATAACAACCAAGTCCATCTGAAGTCGCGACTGTAGATGTGAGGTGAAATGGGGTTTAACGTCGCGTCCAAGAGTATTGCACCTATATAGCGACGTACATGCACGCGCGCGTGTGTGTGTGTGTGTGTGTGTGTGTGTGTGTGTGTGGCTGCTTGTACTGGTCCGGGCTGATGCCGATTTATAGTGCTTGCCCTCTGAGATACAATGCCGCAGTTTAACATGAATACCCCACGTCTTTTTGGTATGGTTGATTTGTTGTTTAACGCCGCACTCAGCAATATGCCAGCTATATGACGGCGGTCTGTAAATAATCGAGTTTGGACATCATGAGCATCGATCCACGCAATTGGGACCAATGACATGCATCAACCAAGTCAGCGAGCCTGACCACCCGATCCCGTTTGTCGCCTCTTACGACAAGCTTAGTCGCCTTTTACGGCAAGCATGGGTTGCTGAAGACCTGTTCCGGCCCGGAATCTTCACCGGTTTCTTTTTGGTATGACGCGACCGGGGACCGAACCCCGGGCCTTCCGCCCTCCGGGCGGACGCTCTACCACTAGATCACGGAGGCGATCTCGCTACAGAAGGGGTCCCTCCGGCGATAATGAGAGTTATCTTCTTTCTATTACAAAGCATCCATGTAATCATGCTCTTCACGAACAAACTGGGCTCCTTGTGCAAATATTATGCATGATGTTTCACGTCATCTCCTTTGTTTTCAGCAAGTCATCCGCATGTTTTATCTTTTAACTTTCATCCATGAAAACCTTCCTAAACAAGGCGTTTTGAATTTGCTTTAAAAAATGACAATATATAAACTTGTACGTTTGTCATTTGGAAGAAACAGAATTGCGATATTTTATTTGTAACCAAATCATGTCTGCTGAAAAGAAGAAAAATAAAAACACCAATCCTCACTTGACGATTGCAGTATACGTTAATTTGCCATATGTTTCCTCCATATTTAAACCACACAAGGTGCTGAGAGAATGTTTTTATTCTTGATACTCTATATGATATTCACACGGATAAGACGTTCGAAAGGGGAATAGTGCATGGGGATATTAGAGCTTTGGAGAAGGCTTTGAGACGTATGTGTATTTCCATGTGCAGATGTGTGCTGTTCCTGTGTTGTGTAATGGCGTGAGTATATGGTTTTACGCCACTTTTAGCAATATTCCCCAAATATCACGGCGGGTGTTTAATGAGAAGAGAGATGAGAGGAAATAGTTGGTTGGTTGGTTGGTTTGTTATTTAACGCCGCACTCAGCAATATTCCAGCTATATGACGGCGGTCTGTAAATAATCGAGTCTGAACCAGACAATCCAGTGATTGATATCATGAGCATCGATCCACACAATTGGGATCAATGACATGCATCAACCAAGTCAGGCTCCAGCGAGCCTGACCACCCGATCCCGTTAGTCGCCTTTTACGACAAGCATAGTCACCTTTTACGGCAAGCATGGTTTGCTGAAGACCTATTCTATCCCGGATCTTCACGGGTCGAGAGGAAATAACTGAATCAAGAGGATTGAGAGGAAATAACTGAATCAATAGGATATAACTGCTGGGTGTACCACTTCCATACAAATCTACCTGTTGGATAAAGTTTGTTTGTTTGTTTGTTGTTTAACAATCAATATTCCATCTATATGACGGCGGTCTGTAAAATAATTGAGTCTGGACCAGACAATCCAGTGAGTGACATCATGAGCATCGATCCACGCAATTGGGATCGATGACATGTATCAACCTAGCCTGGCCACCTGTTAGACGCCTTTTACGACATGCATAGTCGCCTTTTTACGGCAAGTATGGGTTGCCGAAGACCTATTCTACCCCGGAATCTTCACGGGTCCTGTGCTGGATAAAAGAGGCGAGAGGATCGGGCGTCAGGATCTGTGAGAATGATGAGTCATCGTATTGCATTACTGTTGCTCCCGTTTTCCGTCACTTGGTTGTCTGGTGCTGACATCAATACTTTCATGCCACCATGATTCCAGTTTCTGACAAAAGTGAGTCAAAGTTATCGTTGTATATGTTCGTATTGCTAGATCAAAGTGGATGAAAAGAAGGATGACACACGACAACATTGACAATTTTAATAATCTTTCCCCCTCCCAGGTTTGATATAAATATTTTACAAATGTTGACTGATTTCTTCACCCGACGGCACCATTTGCCGGATACGCGTGTCAAAAAGTGGTTCCATATCTGTAAAAACTCTCCTGATTCACATTTCCTAATGTGTTTCACATTTCCTAATGTGTTTCCGACAATACTTCAACGTATCAGTTATGAATATGATAGGAACGTGTAATTCTTTCCTGTATGGTTTGCAACACCCAAGGTATCGACACAATGATTGTGAAACATGAACAAAGGTAAACCAATAATACTATTGCAATAAGCGATTGCAATTTTATATGTGGAATACACACCTGGAAAAAAACTATTTTTACAGAAAATACTGTAAAAGGAAAGTTTGACATATGAACGTGCTGGATGTCCTAAAAATAAATCAGCTGTGAAAACCACTTCAAAGCCACGTGCAATGCTGCCATAACAACAGGATTGTGCATATGTGCAATGTCCTGATGGAACAACTCAACTTTAGTGAGTATTTTCTTCGCCGGAAGAGACGTTTGATGTATCCACTGCTGTGACTTTGTTTTGTCTCTGTGACTTTGTTTTGCCTCTGTGACTTTGTTTTGCCTCTGTGACTGTGTTTTGCCTCTGTGACTTTGTTTTGCCTCTGTGACTGCTGTGTTTTGCCTCTGTGACTTTGTTTTGCCTCTGTGACTTTGTTTTGTCTCTGTGACTTTGTTTTGTCTCTGTGACTTTGTTTTGCCTCTGTGACTTTGTTTTGCCTCTGTGACTTTGTTTTGCCTCTGTGACTTTGTTTTGTCTCTGTGACTTTGTTTTGCCTCTGTGACTTTGTTTTGCCTCTGTGACTTTGTTTTGTCTCTGTGACTTTGTTTTGCCTCTGTGACTTTGTTTTGCCTCTGTGACTTTGTTTTGCCTCTGTGACTTTGTTTTGTCTCTGTGACTTTGTTTTGCCTCTGTGACTTTGTTTTGCCTCTGTGACTGCTGTGTTTTGCCTCTGTGACTTTGTTTTGTCTCTGTGACTTTGTTTTGCCTCTGTGACTTTGTTTTGTCTCTGTGACTTTGTTTTGCCTCTGTGACTTTGTTTTGTCTCTGTGACTTTGTTTTGCCTCTGTGACTGCTGTGTTTTGCCTCTGTGACTTTGTTTTGTCCGTGGCGGATAGTAGTGAACCCAACACTCATCCGCGATTACAAATCGCTCAAAAAAATCATCTGGGTCTGCTTCAAAATGACGTCTTTAACGCCATTGCCCTCATAACAGTGGCAAAAACATTATTCAGACGGGAAATATTACAAAACTGGTATTTGTAGTTAGGTTAATGATTATAACTCGGGTGATTCAGCGTGTGATTGTGTGTTTTATGTAAAGTAACTGTGAAAATGTTGTTGATGGACTACAACGGACTACAAAATCCCTATGTAAGTCTGGATGCAGTAACCACACAATATTCTGTTCTTCCCTCCCAGAAAATCAAATGAAAGGTCCTGAACCGTTTTCCCTCCCATTTCTATATCTAAAGCTGAGTCATCTCAGTCGGAACATTCCTATGTCGCTGTGATGACTATTTCGCACCAGTAAGAATATTGTGATACCGTATTCGACGTAATAAGCGCCCCGCTGTAATAAGCGCCCACGGCGACATTTGCTAAGATATTGGCTAGTGAACAATCCCAATTAGCACCCCTTCCGATTAATCAATGTACACAAGACTTATTTATTCGCGTATAATATATCTGTCGTACATAAACATTTCAGGCCACGAAATATATCTTTCAGCTGTTTTTTTTCGCCAAAATAATATTCTAATAAGAGCCCCCTATTTCTAATTTTGAGAGCGCCCTAGGCGCTTATTACGTCGAATACGGTAACTTATTTTTACTGAATCCTTCACACATCAGGCCCCGAGTTCAGCAATCATCACGTAATCGTGACACTTCTGTCAAATGTAACACACCGGTCCAATGGTGGAGGCAAGCGGACTCCAGATGACAGGAATCCAATAACGTTATCAATTATTTCTAGGGCGAATGTTATTCTTCGCAATAACATCGTATTTTATCAGTCATAATATGTACACACATATTAGTGAGTGAGTTAAAATTTAACCTCACATCGGCAATATTTCATACACACATATTAACTTCGCTTCAGAACTGGTGTTAAACACTGAACAATCTTTTCCAAACTGAATATTGTTAATCCTGTCAAAGACTATACAGTGATCTGAATTGCAAGTGGTTTGCTGTTGGAAACTATTCTTTTATTTCTTTTAATATTGATTAGGGAGCAAGCGTTTGATTTTCCAGGTGTGCCGGGAAGCTTTCGGAAAAAAATTCATAAATACAGATCTGCCCTTGTATCGCATTCCCAACCTTGTAGGCAAGGTATTGAAATGAATCCCAAGTTGCTAGATATTTGGAAAATATAAAATGCTTTTTTCAACTGCATTTTTACCAAAATATATACATGTAGATGCATATCGGGGCCGATCAAGGTTGATTGTCTGCAGTTGAATGTCCCTTCCTATTTCACCCAAAAGCTGTACTATGACATTAACGATTTGATTTTGCGAGTGGGCTGGACTCAATGCCGCTTTGCCGGTATTTAAGTAACATCATGGTATGTCAGGTTGATGTGGGAGGATGCAGGCCGTAGGGACCGACCATTAGAATGTCTTTTTATATTGATTAGGGAACAACTATATATTTTCAGAGCGTTGGCGTGCCGGGAACCTTTCGAAAAAAACAAATTACCCCCGTGTTACTTTTTTTACATTTGCCTCGCATGGAAGGAAAAAAATATATCTTTGTATCTTCAATCTCTCCCATACGCTGTCATCAATTGACATTTTTTTTGTCACGTGAATAACCACGCATACGCACCCCCACTATGCTTGTCGTAAGGGGCGATTACCGGGAGCGGTGGTCAGGCTCGCTGACTTGGTTCATGCATGTCATCCCAATTGCGTTGGTCGAAGCTCATGGTGTCAATCACTTGATTGTCTGTTAGAGACTCGATTATTAACAGACCGCCGTCATATAGCTGGACTATTGCTGAGTGCGGCGTTAAAAACCAAACAAACAAACACATGGTTACACGAAATGTAAGTGCATGCAGCGGTTAAATGTAGGGTCACTTAGCCCAAGGCTTGGATTTGCTTCTGGAGTTCTCGGAAGATATAGATCGATTGTTACTTAATATACAATATTCGGGATTTCATGAAAGATATCAGATGAAGAAGTGGGATCACGTTCAACACGACATACCGCTTATATGGCAGTTTTTAGCTGAAGACCTCGGCAGTCATTCACATCCTCTTTCCCTCTCGTGAGGGCTCTCTGTATTATTATGTCTTAACTCAATGCTCCGCTTCAGCAGGAGCAGGCGACAGGTGAGAATGAAAATAATAAGATTGGATGCCACTTCTTTTGGTTAAAATAGAAGTGTGCCCAAAAAATCCGCTTTTAACTTTTTGTCCATAACATTTAAAAACTTATGGGCTGTGAAAATTTTCAGCGATGAGTTTACAAGATGTGAAAGAAAAATATAGGCCGAGTCACTCGCCTTCTTCCCTATCGATAAAATACAAGCGACATTCGTTCATTTGTTTAGATCGGGATTATGTATATTCACTTATTCAGGTAGGCAAATTGGTGAATATTAAAAGTTATTTTTTATATTTTTTGAGCGGTTCAGTAATTTCCACGTGGAACCGGAAAGAGACGTAACACAAGCAAGGACATTGGTGAGATACTTCAAAAACGCTAACGCCAGAGAATAATCAGTCTTGATTATTTGTCGAAATAGATTCAACTGGGCGTAAAAGGCAAAATGGACATGAAAATTATATGAATGGATAACTGAAAATCAGTGATAACACAAGGTGTTCGCCCGTCTGAATATATACATGTACATCGTCCCGCACGAATTTTCCGTTTCATACAACGTACACCAGGTCACTAATCACTTGTTTATATCTAACGCCAGGAAAACATAACCATGGGAGTAACAGTTTGAAGATGAAATAGCAAATAACTACGCCCCAAACATAGTTCCATGATCATGCTCTCTACTAAAAGCAGACTCGTCTGAGTCAATTGTTATGATAAAAGGTGTTCGCGAAAGGTGAGCGTTTCCTGCCAAACTGGTGACATCCGTCACAAACACATGCCGTGGGTTAGTGACAGAAACACATGATGGTTTATGCTTGTTTATGATTAAGCACGACGTGCCCCATATGTTGGACTAGGTTACCGCCGATCTGGGCTGATTACTTCAAGTACAGCTACAGCAGGAGATGGTTTCGGTTTCAAATGCATATGCCGAGAAGTCAGTGCCAGTGCTATGGTATCGATGTAAGAGCTAAGCACGTTAAAAAGTTTTGTTAACTTAATTAGCTGCAGGCTAAGCGGTCCAATATGATAGTATTTCAAATCATGATTATCAGCGCTTTTGAAATTGGGCATGAACGTTTACGAACTAGGATGAGCAGTTGGGCATATCAAAAGACAGCCATGTAGCCATTGGTGATCAGAAAAAGCTGTAAACATATGTACAAACACAATTCACTGGTCCTTCCTTCTCAGGGTCACTCTGATGCCTCCCTTGCTCTTATCAAGTGATCAAGCACGATTCCTGCAGCTGGAGGAGGGTTATGAGAGTAGGTTGGAAAGTACCGGGAGCAGATGTGTTGAGGCCAAGGGGCTAGACTGATGTTCTCCTGACAATGGACAGATCAGTGGAAGCATGAGTGTCCTTGATCTTTAACTCAGAATGATGGAAGGGAGGGAATGCCCCTGGGCTCGGCAAGGCTTTAAAAATTGGCATTACATTGACATTCAAGGTTAAAAGCACATCCCCTGGAGTATGATGTAGTTCAAGTTACCTGCAGCCTACCGATCTTTTATATTTTAGCCGAATACAAGCTTATATATTCACTTGTAAAAAAGAAATACGGGTCCGCTTTACCTACTGACAACATTAACGTCCAAAATACTGTTAAAAGAGGCATTAAACCCAACACTACGCAAGTATATATATTCCTTGTACTCGGCCATGACAGGTGTCTGTATATGTAATCTGTGTGTCTCAGACGTGTACCATTTTGGTGAAACCCACGAGCACGGACATGGTGCTGACAAACCTAGAAACATGTTCGGGGCGTATCGGGATTCGCACCCATAATCATAGGTTCCTGTGGTGCACATTGCCACCTAAGATGACCGGGCTTCCCGTGTCCTCTGCTGGTCATGGGTATAGCTCGAGAAATCAGTATTTGCCTCGGGCTGAAGTAACGATGGATTTATACTAAGTGGCCTTAGTTTTCCTTGGTTGGTGATATCTTTCATATATTTTTGTTTAGGTGTTTGTTTGTTTCTTAAAAACACTTTGTTGTTTAACGCCGTAGCAATATTCCAGCTATAAAATAACCGAGTCTGGACCAGACAATCCAGTGATTTACATCATGAGCTTCGATCCACGCAATTGGGATCGATGACATGCTTCAACCAAGTCAGCGAGTCTGACTACCCGATCTCGTTAGTCGCCTCTTACGATAAGCATAGTCGCCATTTACGGCAAGCATGGGTTGCTGAAGGCCTATTCTACCCCGGATCTTCACGGGTCTGAGACAGCGAGTGTGAATGCTGCTCAAGTCATAATGTTACGCGTTGATTTCCAAAAAGAAACGCCTTGATATCCAGTTTGTTTGTTTGTTTGTTTCATGTAATAAATTGATATCCAAACCGCACTTGACAAGTTGATAAGAAACATGTCAGATCGAAAAGGCCCGAGGTGGTACAGCCAGCCTTTCAGAAACAATCCCAAACGACCACAAAGCGATCTTAGTGCTACGTTGATCGTAAGCCTATGATAAAGTATGGGAGTTACGACCACCTTAGCACTAAGATTGCTTTGTGGAACGGGGCCCAGGCCTGCCATGTCCATGTATACAACAAGGGGCAGATAACTCGAATGATTCTAGTGCGAACCCATTCTTGAAAGCCATACCCGCGCATCTGTTTTAGACTGCGGTTCAAATCTGACCACGACGGAACTTGACATGTTTTAGTCGTAGCTCAATATATTGCTGCCACTGACTATTACGGCAAATATATTTACAATATGTTTACTACCACAGAACAATATCAACGCACTCAGTGAGGGTGTACGGTAAGTGTTTCTCTCACAGGGACCAATCGACTTAAACTGATTTTGTACAAGGAACATCGCCACCTGAGCATCACGTGATTGTCAACGCCTTTGCTATTTATCTGGTTTTGTTTGTATGTTTGTTGTTTAACGCCGCACTCAGCAATTATCCGCTGTCATATAGCTGGAATATTGCTGAGTGCCTCGTTAAACAACAAACAAACTCACACAGTTCGCATTTCGCAGCCTGTAAACAAACGACACAAGTATTGAACCAGGAATCCCGGCGACACCACAGTGTCTTTACTTATTTTGTTGAAACTAAAACGATATTCATAATTATATCTGCTGAATTTCCAAATTTCTTTACTGGTTCATATCATTTTCATTTCACATTATCCCCTAACGAACGTGTATACACAGATCAAAGACACCGACGCAACATTTCCTGGCACGTGCGAAGATATCGATGACATTGATTACTCCCTCTAAGCAACGATCAAAGAATGACAAGGTGTTATCTGATCATCACATCATCTCATTTTCTTCTCATCATTGTGTGTAACAGTCAAGGGGTAATATTTGCATTTGAGATACTGACACAGCTTGCTGAAATGATTGACAAGAGTACCGGTAACTAATTCACATTCCTAGTCTACCAAATACAAAACAAATTACAGATAATTAAATACGCAATGAACATTATTAACATCAAAACTTTTAAACAAAAGGTTTCTTCCAAACGATATTATCATATGGATACCCGTGATATATAGCTAAACATTAATGGTTAAACTATATAGTTAACTTTATCTATGTCGGTTACGTCGCGACAGAACGTGCATATTTCAGTTTCTATCGTATATGGTATATATATCATAAATTATTGCGATCGAAAACGCTTTGCTTGTGTATTTTGAGAACAACTTATACATATGTAACTTCATCTAATGTAATTATACAGACCGGTAGATTTGCAGGGTAGCATGACCCTCCCTGTAGTTTTGTGAGTTTACTTTCACCATCAGTGTATGTGTTGGTATACGGTCTCATATTAGGTCACTAACAACCATCATGGGTTTCTCTTGACGGGATACGGTCTCATATTAGGTCACTAACAACCATCATAGATTTTTCCTGACGGTACACGGTCTCATATTAGGTCACTAACAACCATCATGGATTTTTCCTAACGGTATACGGTCTCATATTAGGTCACTAACAACCATCATGGATTTTTCCTAACGGAAAACGGGCTCATATTACGTCAGTAACAACCATCTTGGATTTGTCCTGACGGTATACGGTCTCATATTAGGTCACTAACAACCATCATGGATTTTTCCTGAAGGAAAACGGGCTCATATTAGGTCAATAACAACCATCATGGATTTTTCCTGACGGTACACGGTCTCATAATGGGTTCGTAGTTCTGCTCTCTGATTGGTCAATCCCATAACAAATTCTAATATACTTATCCATGAGGCCCAGTGTAGAACGGCCTGCATTACCGAGGAAGAATTCTCCCCTGCATCAGACTTGTGATCTGGATTTATTCGTCCTCAATCGACACCAGTATACGTAGTGGTCTTAAAATCGAACTTTGTTCACAAGATAAATTAAAGTTTAAAATCAATAGTCTACCCAATGTATCGATGTAGTAGTGTTATATACATAACCAAAATAGAAACGTTGATTTTCATGTCTGCCATGCAAATTATGCCAATGATTTATTTTAAGACTTTGGGTTTGAATTTATTTGAAGATGCCCTGTATGGGTCATAAAATTACATCGATGCTTTACTTCTCGTTTAATAGGCTTATATCGACAACTGGCTATCGACAGACAGAAAAATAGTTTTGTTGACAAACTCGAGTCACAGACCACGCTCCTCAGTACATTAAGAATGGTGCCTGAATCAATCGTATTCATTCTCCGAGCAAATCTTTCACGTCTTCTTTTCCAAACGGATAATGATTATTAGATAAATCTCGCCCAGATTATTAAAGCGCACATTTCCTCCCACATCAGGGATCGACGAACGAGCGTCTGTTACTGTAAACACGACAGATCAAGCAACATGAAAGGCTCGCTTTTAGGGCTTCGATAGAAGTTGACGTGTGCTACGGCCGGTGTGACAATTGGGATAATCTAGTATTGGAATGTGCCTGGTACAGGAAGGCGTGTGATTTGTTTATCCATGAAACCTTAGAGGCAGCTTTAGGTCCGACAAGGCTTCATCGTGCGAAATCTGAGCAGTAAATAACTCACTTTTCGTTTGGTGTGACTGAATTAGTTTCTCATCTCGTATATCAATGATTGTTCTGAAGTCATCACCAACATGAACCAGAACCACTGAGACGGATTTAGACATGTATGTCTGCCAGAACATATTAAACCATGGTCATAATGCATGTCAGGCGCTGACATATATAGAGATTATTGTACTTCGTGTGTGTCATACTGGTTTTTCGAAACGAGTGTCAGAATTCTTGTATTTCCCAAGCATACGTGAGTTTCGTAAAATCAATATGACACACATGTGAGCGTAATAATTTCTTTATTACTCATTATTTCTTATCCTTTTGAGCTCCCCTTTAGAAAATGCACTGATCACCACCGCTGTCATAGAAAAAGACAATTTGACGTCAACAAACTTCAGCTATGACGTCGTTTCTTGTGTGATGTCATAAGATTCGAAAACCGTTATTTCTAACCCTTACTGCATCGTTTCAACATTTGCGGCTCCACGCGATGGGTCTTGGGTAAAAGTACGTCGATGTTAAAAAGTTTATTACAGCGTATACCATACCCCGTACGGCAGATGATATATACCACCATATATATCACCATCTTTCATTAACGATATCATTGATATTATCGTCACATACCTTTACAATTTTGACACAAACAAACTAATGAATTTTATTCTTCAGCAAACAATATTACATCCATTAATATATATTACATTATGTATACAGTTATATATTCATTTTAACATCAAAAACTAAACTCGCGTGCATAATACCATTTATAAATAAGATATCATGTTATTTCAATTCTTCCCTTTCATATTGCTTATGATCTAAGGTTTAATTTCATCGTACGATCGAAATCAATTTGATTCTGTGAAACAGCCATTTAAAGTGATTTGTAAAAAAATTAGTTTGGAACCTACTGCTACGCTCTACATGTACTTTCAACGTTTTAGGAATTACCGCGACTGCCAACTGTTAGAATCCGTTTGCGAAGGAGGGGTCGTGACGCACAACTTGAATTGAGATGAGTTAATGCGGTGCATTTGAGTCAAAGTGACAGGTTTTTACGCCAGTAAAATGAACACGATCATGCCTTAACAATCTAATGGAACTATTAATGGACGAGACTGGATTACAAGGTCGGTTTATTTTTTAAACACATCGACCCTTTTAGTTTTGGTCTGTAGATTCTGATGGCCTTTTACCTGAAAATTTCCTGAAGTTTTAGGGGTCCATTTTTTTAATGTTTTCATATAACCGATCCACCTTCCATCTTCCAGTTGATTATATATCGAATTAGTATTAACGAAGCGATGTGTAAATAAAAGAGACAAAAAACATTCCCATAATCATAAAAAATCTCTGTTAAAAGCAGAATTCATTGCACATTCTGATATTGAGCATGGGTTTATGAATTACTGTTAAATAGTGATGATTTGTACGCCAAATTGGTAAATGTTAATAAAAAAAACAGCCTGGACTCAAATTCCAAGCATGGTGGATATAGATTCCGTTAGTTGCGGATTCTTCTAGCCAATTTATTGAATTATCCTCTGTCAACAGAATTCATAGGTGAGTCATACTTTGGCAATATATTTCTCAAATGATGAAGGAAATGAAAGGAAACAGTGACAGCATTATTCATTTGCTTGAATGACAGCGAGTTGTAAAGAAATATCTTGTATTAGAGTAAAGTCACGTATTTCATGGCAAATAAAAAATCGACTCAGCCATAGGAATCTTCCAAGAACATAAAATCTCTAAAACGTGAACTAACGAAGCAGTTACAAATTTTCTGAACGACACCGGGTCATTGAAGACGTGAAGATGGATGTCCCATTCTTACAATGTACGACCATACACAAAGAATAACCCGCTTGTTATAGGTTTTATTCCACAAGGCTTGTTAAAAGTGGCCAGTTCCAAAGTTGACCATACATAATGAGGTCGGTGATTGTGAAGGAGGCCGTTGTTGAAGGCTTGGTGTGTGGGTCATCGGGTCAGTGTAGCGTATAAGTTGCGCAGGTTCGACGGCCCCTAACACAGCGCCAAAACACGTCTTTGTACGTAAGGGTAAATTAATGGAATTAACGTATGCCCTATGGAGTAAGCGAACATTTAGCATTTTGATAATTACAACTTGCTTTACGGATCCGCAGACCCCAACAATCAAGAAGGTTAAACAAAACTTTAAGCCAGTTTCATTGACACCGAACGCGACATTAAAAGTTCCAGAAGTAGCCACGGCGAACACTATTCATAGCTACACTGGTACTACAAGCAGTGTGTGACTTTGTATATTGTATAACTATTCTAACACGTGTGTAACATTTCACAAAAAATTACAAATGGAAAACATTATTTGAATACAAGCATGGAATACTCATATCCCCCGCCAATATGACATGTGCGGTGGTGTGCAAGGCAAGAAATATTTACGGTTTTCAACGATCTGCTCCGTAAACGAGCACCACAGCCATTTTCAGTCTAAGTAAAAGCCGTTCCTGTGGAAACTCGAAATATTTTTCTCAAAATTCCCAAACTATCCAAAGGCACAAGTTTACCACTTGACCTATCTATGTACCATGTTTGGTTAAGAAATCTCTCGTGTTTTTTTAGTTCTGCTCCGGAAACGACAGCACCCATTCCTATATCCCATTTAAAAGCTCAGGGCGCCGTACCACAAATCGATCTTAACGTAAGACGATATCACACACTTGCTTCATCCTTAGTCATAAGATCGCATTGTGCAAAGGATTACCGACGAGCGTGTCAGCAATCGGAAGACAAATGACAAACTGAAACACAATCAAAAGTGGATGATTCAATATGATCTCATGAGTTGCCATCACTGCCTGTTAAAACCTACACCGAAACGTCGCTCCTAATTGTATAAAGTAAGTTGTTAATCCATACATCTTATCCTTACTTAGTACTCCAACTTCTAAATGCCTCTCAAAGAAGCTCATGTAATGCCATGTTGGAACATTTCGCGAGGAAGAAGCAGCAGAGTAATATTCCCATTGCTCCCGTATCTTAATCAAGCTTCACATAAACACGACTTGAGTAAAGAGTAGGCAGGGAGTAATTACCATGCGTGTCTAAAGCCAACAGTCGGCAAGAGCAAGTTACACACAGTAAAATACAAACATGCTTGGATTTTAAGAACTTGAGGAACCTCAGACTGCTTCGAAAATAAATTGGAAATACATTTCACAAAGAATTAATTTCTGTCAGTCCCTCAATATCGATTTGATAGCGTTTACTCTGTGATTAAGTCATTTTGAGGGGTATGCTAAAGAAGCAGGCAGCTCATTGAAGACATTTATACTTTGACAGGAAGGTATTATTTGAGTAGTTTAACCTAAAGAGTAGGATTTGGGATTGAAAGAAAGCTTGCGTATTTCATGTTGTATTCTCACAGAGGTCTGAGTGCGAATACTTTAATACTAGTTTTGTTTATCATCTTCTCGTTAATCAGGAATCCCAACCATCGCAAGGAAATATTTGAACAATTCGAAAACTGAGGTATTCTGATGTTAAGGTTGAACAGTTGCATATTTAACTTCTTTGAGAGGCATTTAGAAATTAAATTTGCAGCTAAGTAAGGATAAGATATATGGATGAACAACTTCTTTATTACAATTAGGAGCGACGTTTTGGTGCAAATTTAATTTGTTTCCTTAATCAAAGATGTCAGTTTAACTCCTCTCTGTATAATTAGGATTGAACCACCGAACTGTCTCTCTCCGGGCAGACGTTTTATCCACTACACCACTGAGGCTGTTTGTTGTATGTACAATTGACAGAATATCTTCTTATTGTATGTATGTACCGGGTACCATTATCGAACCAGGTGCACAATCGGGATTCCCGGGAAAGGAGTGTATAAGTATATATACACCGCCCACTGATCGGGTAAAAGTTAAGGGGCCACTAAAACGAGAACCTGAGTGATCCGAATGGCTCCATGGGATGGATTGCCTTTAACGTCACGGGCCAATGTCAAGGATTAAACCTAGCAGACCGCTGTGAAAGGGCTGGAATGGCTTTCAAAGTGACCTCCTGTCAGAAAGCATCTTGACAATAAAAGCGACTATACCATTTCCAAAAACAGGGTCGATTGTACGATTCCGACTATATCATGAGCACGTGTTTATGAATCACTATCAAATCGTGATGATACCAGGTGTTCGCTGGCAACCGTCATGCCACAAACACATGCAAAAGCAGGTCAATTGTTCACCTGAAACAACTCGAGGACATGTGATACAACTCAAACTAGGAATTTGTACCGGACATAATTTTGGTCACTGATGCTTCAAATCTGGAAATGTCCTCCAACCTTGTCCAAACAACGTCTGAAGAAGAATTGTATGACGCTCTAAGAGATCTTGGTAGAAAGAGCATGCTCGATTGTACCTCTAAAGTTGTGAAATGTGGACACCAAGGGCTACAGGTTACACACAACCAAATGTTTTCCCATAGACTTCTATAGTAACGTTATGATTTTTTTTTAAATAACCAAGCATTCAACAGCTATTACCTGTACGTGTGTGCACAGTTTGGCCTTAGAGCAGCAATAAAAAAAATAAAAATGACTAGCTTAGTCAGCTCCTTTTCCGAGTACCGGAAGCTAAACACACCACCCCCAGTTTCGCACCAAATGTCACCTACTTGAAAATAGCTGTGGTCACATTCAGCATAAGTCATCATGTTGAAAAAGACAGTACTAAATATAGAAAAACATGGTCAGTTTTAATAACTGGATGGATGTACATTCGAAAGACATAAAAATCTTACAGAATATCCTCCAATCACAGCCTGCAGATATCTCTCGATCTGCACTGAAGGCTCCCTACGAAAACCGCAATCTCCAAACTGGTACTGATTTGGTGTAGTAGAACCTATAGCGGCAGGAATATTAATCGACATAAAGGGAAAGTTGAAGTTGAAGTCATCCCTCTTGTCATACATTATGCAGAGATCTAAATATGAAACAGATAAGGCGGTCTCACTGGGTCTCCTGTTCAGGTGGGTAAATCAGTTGAAGGAAATTGGCTATTAAATGGTTATTGAACGATATCAGACCATCGATATACCTCAACCTTATGTTAAACTTCTTGGCCAAATTATCACACCTGTCAATATTGCTTTAAATTTTAACGCATTCACTGCTCAATCCGAGCAGAAATTCCGATTCATATACATAAAGGAACAGGTCAACAACAAGAGGAGAGCAATTGGTGCCCACGGGTATACCTACTTGCCTTAATGTGATGACAAGTGATGAATTTGGTCTTTGTATATTTGCCTAAGGGTTCTCTCTTAATATTCACAATCTACAATCAACCATCTTGCATGTCCATCATTTATGACAGCTGGTTCCCACTGGTATCATATCACCATCTACACACACTGATGTCAGATGAAAAAAGAGTCTACATCACTATTGTGGACAGGGGTGGACCAGTCTTTCATACACCCCAATTCACTCTGCAGAGTCACGCTCCTTAGGGTGCCAGAAAACTTCTATCCTATTTTCGGATCCAAGATTCGCCCTGATTATGATTCTGGGATTGTCAATACCTTGCTCAACCCTTGCTCGACCAGCGTGTAAAACGTCTAAGACCTGCATCACTTCGGGGTGTCCTCTCACATTAAGCTGGCACCCATGACATAATTGAAACTCTGTTCAAAGCTACCAGGACCACTGCTTGACATATCCACCAGCCAAACTATGTGTGAACGTAAATTCTGCTCATCATCTGGTCACCACACAAATAGGTGGTATGCAACCAGTGTTCCAATTTTCTTGAGGTTGGTATAAGCCATTCCGCTGGCTTTTCTATACCAGATATGGAATCATCGGCATTGTGTATTCTTGGTAGTATTTGAACTTCTTATTACAAAAATCAATGAAACGCTTATACTTGAAATAACTCTTAAATTCAGCTTTGAATAATAACCTATCACGCCCTAGAATGTTTTGGCGCCATGCGATGTTTTCACAAGACAACGTCAACATCAATAGTCACCACCCCTACATTACAGATGCAAAGTGGGTAGTTTATCATCTCTTCAGTTCTTCTTATCTACATAAAACAACTCTCGCTCACTGAGACTTGGCGTCAAAGCCATTTTAAAAAGTTTTAGTCCAATCACCTAGGGAATCAAAAACATTTCTGTAATTGCAAGATGTTGGAATTTGAGTTAATGTTGGTGTTAAAACGCCAGTGCATATAAAATATCAAGCAGAGTAACATCTTCACAGATAGTAAATATGTGTCGCCACTTTCCAAGGGGAGGTTCTTTACATAAAATTGTAAACTCAAAAACACATTTCCTAGATTCGTTAATAGATTTGGAAAATCTGTGAGGGGCGAGGAGAGAGAAAGTGTGTGAGTGTGTGTGTGTGGGGGGGGGGGGGGGGGACTTTTTCACTGGAAACGTTACTGTCCAGATAAATGTGATTTCATTAGATTTCATAAGACATTGTAATTTATCTAAAACTTTTGCGAGACACCAACGATGTGTGTTTAAAGGTCACTATTACTATTGAAATCATCAAGCTTCCCTGTACAATCATTTCCATTTTTAAAGGATATTGGTTGATAACGTGTTAGCAGCGACGCGCTGTCAGGTACAAATGACCACCTTGCCATATGCAATAGACATCCCAGTACCTTCCAAGATATAAACATAGCAATACATGGACATATGGTCTTTCTTTGACTGTGCGTCTGATTAGCTGACAAGATACACTGGTGGTAAATGCACCTTACTGTTTAAATGGCCAAAAAAGCATTTTTGAAACATGAATCTTAGCTTTCATGATTCAATCGGAGTCATATAGAGCATATGTGTTTAGCGTTATATTGATAAGAATATGCGTGGGCAAAGACTAACACGTTATAAAACCAGAAAGTCAAACCTCGTTCTTAAGATTTAGTGCTGAGAGTGTGTTATGAAATAAACACGTATTGGACGCCCTCGCCACTCGAAACAATATTTTATGTTGAAATGATTCGAAGGAACCCGATATTGTAGCTGTAAATAAACCTAGTCTGGACCAGACAATCCAGAAGCTGACACCATGAGCATCATCGACGCAACATGGATACCATGTCATGAATCAACTACGTCAGCGTGCCTGACCACCGAGCCTGTTAGTCGCCATCTTCCCGAGGCAAGAGACTTAACTGACTATAAAAGTCCAGTTTCCACCCTTGCCGAACAAGGCTGGTATTATGGAGTTACATTTTGGCTGGACTAACGAGTCAATGCATAGTCCAATCAAAATCGCCCACCGAAATCGAAATCCGGTCGTGCAGATTTCGGTCGATTGCAGGATTTGTAAAGCATGGGCACAGCCAACTCGTTGTCAGCAAATATTTTCCAAATCTTTTCATGTTTTTAATCAAGTTGCTCACGTGATTTGATACATTTTGATACGCGATGTAAGACCCGTTTTATCACAATATAGATCTAGACCGCCTCCGTGGTCTTGTGGTAGAGCGTCCGCCCGGAGAGCGGAAGGTCCAGGGTTCGATCCCGGGCCGCGTCATACAAAAAGACGTTTAAAGATTGTACTTGTTGTTACCCTGTCTGGCGCTCGGCATTAAGGGGACTAAAACAAGGACTGGTCGGCTCGGAGTCAGTATACTGTGTCTGAGTGGGGTATTCATGTAAACTGCGGCATGGTATCTCAGTGAGCTAGCACTATAAATCGGCATCAGTCCGGACTAGTACAAGCAGCCACACACACACATACACGTGCATGCACGTCGCTATATAAGTGCAATAATCTTACGTTAAACCCAATTTCACCTCACAATATAGATCTTGATTATCGACCACATCGTCGGGACTGGGCGCAACCATTTTGTGTGAAGCAAACGCAAGTGATACGAGAGGTGGAATCTGATTGGTCCATAGGAGAGGCTTAGAAGGGACATAACTGGTAATAGCCACTGGTGGCGCTACGATCAAGCTCAGTAATTCCAGCCTAGGTCGGCAAGGGTTGAAACTGGACTTTTTAAGTCAGTTAACTCTCTTCCTTCGGGAAGATGGTTAGTCGCCTATTGCGACAAGCGTTGGTTGCTGGAGTCCAACCATGTTTTTCTGACCTTTATAACGAGGCTTCACTGTAGAAGAGGCAAAAATGCTGAGGTAGAACAACATGCCGACATTATGCGTGAGCGTCAATTATCTGCATCAAAAGTAACATAAATATTTCGAAATAATTAGGCAGAAGTATTTTACACATATTTTGAATTCAAATTAATTTTAGGACACAGCAAAGGGCGCCAATCTTCTGCACGTGTGTTAGATGAAACAGAGGAAATGGAGTTTAATCTATTAGTCTAGTCCCGCACATCTAATGAAGTTGGAAATAAGTTAGTGGGTTCTGCCAATTATGTGAAACGGAACATTTTTAATGGTTTTGGTAAAAAAAAATATGGAATAGTTCTGAAACTTTCTCCACTATCCTAACGTCAATTATCTTAAGAATACCAAAGGCAGAGAATTGTTCAATTTGCGCTTAAGAAGAATGACGTTTAATAAGCATCGGACTCGATGAGGACGCTAGTGTACAGTGGATTTGTAGACATGTATGAGCAAGGGGCGTTAAATGTCGTGGAACATTAGATAAGATTTCACAGTTACTACCACTCACCACTTTCATCCATAATGGTCTTTCATCTTCTCTTCTATGCTTTAATACCCATTATATGGGATGTAATCGACACAAATATATCGACCCAGAAAATGCTTGAAAGAAATAATTATACTGATGGCAACAAAAAGAAATTAGCTCGCACAAAATATACGCTGTTAAAAGATGTTTGTTTTCTTATATATTTGTTGTCACAGGGAGTCCAACTACTCGCTAAACCAAATCTGTCATAGTACAGCTGTTGGGATGATAAGAAGGTACATTCAGCTGCGGACAATCTACCTTGATCACCCAGAAATGCATCTACATGTATATTTTGGTTAAAACGAAACAGAAGAAAAAAGGGTTATATATTTTGCAAATATCTACCAACTTGGGATTCATTTCAATAGCTTCCCTACAGGGTTGGGAATGCTATACCAGGGCGACAGAATACTTAAAGGCTCCTGAGACGACTGCAATTTACAACTTCGAGCAAGACTAAAGGTGAGGTGAAATGGGGTTTAACGTCACGTCCAAAATTATTGCACTTATATAGCTACGTGCATGCACGTGTGTGTCTCTGTGTGTGTGGCTGCTTGTACCAGTCCGAACTGATGCCGATTTATAGTGCTAGCTCACTGAGATACCATGCCGCAGTTTAACATGAATACCCCACTCAGACACAGTACACTGACTCCGAGCCGACCAGTCCTTGTTTAGCCCCTTAATGCCGAGCACCAGACAGGGCAACAAGAAGTACAATCTTTTAACGTGTATGAAAAAAGTATGGTATGAAGCGGCCGGGGATCGAACCCGGGACCTTCCGACCTCCAGGCGGACGATCAACCACTAGACCACGGAGGCGGATTTTAACTCAAGAGATTGATATGGTACCTGATTGACAAGGCCAGAGGTTGAGGTTGAATGTGTGCTAAACTACAAACTGTCGAAACTGTTTTAGGTCGGCTGAAAACTTACATGTAACACGCATCATGGTTCAAATCAATTCAATAAAATCCAGCTTTGGAAGATTGCAAAGGATACATGATCAAGTTACCGAGATTATCAAGTCACTGTTCAATGTACATAAATCTTCACCGCGTTTTTTCAATTTCTATAGGTCCTAAATGTGACATGAAATAAAGGCCGATATGTGGATCTTGTGTGCCTAACGATAAAACTAACGATAAAAAAGTAGTTTCCTAGTCGGCAAACCATTCATACCATATCCACCATGTTGACAATTTGTCAGATAATTACATCTCAACTGCGATAAATTGAACTCGTTGAACACCAAGCTCGACCAAGAACGACAAAATAATAAATTACACCAACGACGTCGTCGTGATCGTGTTTCTTTTGTGAACAGGTAATAAAGAAGACCTTGTCTCAAAGTGTCAAAGTCGTTGAGGGTGCGTTTTGTGACCAGTTCAATACGCATTACCTTGGAATGGCTCTAATCTGCAACATTGTAACAGCTGTCATTTTGTGCCATTTTCCGAGAAAGCAGAGCAGGTGGTTTGAAGATAATTTACAAAGCCTAAATATATCAAAAGCTTGGCTGTTTTAATATAGTTGGAGTTAAAGGTTTTTTTATACCAAAAATGTTTTCCCCTTAAGAATCTTTAGTTTTAAGAACATGACGTTTTCACCTGTGCATTGGAAAGCGTTAAATGTTGCTGTTCGCAGCTGCCTGCTGTCCTGGAAGTAAAGGTCATATCCCAGCCTCCATAAACTCCTTGCATCGTGAGGAGGAGGCCTAGGCTATCAATGGCAAAAACCGGCCTTTCACAGAAGGGTTACCATGAATACAAAAACACCGTCGAAGGCTAGACATCGTTGAAAGAATACTTGTTCCAGTAGCGTGACATGGCTAGACCTTCTTTGGAGTAGCAAGTCCAGCCTTTCTTAAACTTTTCAAACTACACAACATGAATTCTTGATATGATCAAGTCTAAGTTAGGTTATATATTTAGTTTTATTAATGAGATTTCATATATCTATGTTAATAACATAAATCGTTATTTGTTGTGGTTCAAAACAAGATTTTGATTTTAATGTATGACCACTACAAATTAAAGATTTGAATTATTGATATAACCAATGTAAAATCAAAACGTCAGTGCAAGAGAATAATCTCGATTATCTGACGAACCTTTCATTGGGACAGGGAGTGAGTGAGTATGGTTTTACGCCGCTTTTAGTAATATGCCAGCAATATCACGGCGGGGGACACCAGAAATGGGCTTCACACATTGTACCCATGTCGGGAATCGAACCCGGGTCTTCGGCGTAACGAGCGAACGCTTTAACCACTAGGCTACCCGACCGCCCTCATTGGGACAGGGAAGGCACTATAATGATGAAAATTATATGAATAATTCACTGAAAATAAGTGATGACACCATGTGCTGCTCCACCGGGGACCCGACACTTGCATAATTTGCACTAAAAAGTTAGTGTGTTTTTCCCCTACGTCGCACAGCCTGTATACAATCGAGTCTGGGCCAGACAATCCTGTGATCAGTAACATGTCATTGAGCAAGCCACAACTTTGGTTGGTTGGATGTTTGGTTGTTTAACGCCGCACTCAGCAATATTGCAGCTATATGACGGTGGTCTGTAAATAATCGAGTCTGGACCAGACAATCCAGTGATTGATATCATGAACATCGATCCACGCAAATGGGATCGATGACATGCATCAACCAAGTAGGCAAGCCTGACCACCCGATCCCGTAAGTCGCCTCTTACGACAAGCATTGTCGCCTTTTACGACATCGTTAAGACGCTGCGTTGTCAACAAAGTCAGCTGAACAATTGTTTCTTAAATCAGTTATTGTATCATTTATTTGTACCTTTTCATAAACAGAGAAACAAAACCTTGTAGCCCACTTGATCTGTTGCTGATAGAAATGCAGGTAGTTTGTCAACATCTCTAGAGACACCTAACATTGACATTGTACTCAATATATCCTGAATGTAAATTATACATATCTTTGAACATACAATAAACTGTAACTAGGAAACAGTTTACGTTAGAAATAAGATAAAGTGACATTTGAACAAATGTGATGTTAGCAGTTAACATCAAATACATAACGACCTGTGAAGATTCCGGGGTAGAAAAGGTCTTCAGCAACCCATGCTTGCCGTAAAAGGCGACTATGCTTGTCGTAAAAGGCGACTAACGGGATCGGGTGGTCAGGCTCGCTGACTTGGTTGATACATGTCATCGGCCCCAATTGCGTGGATCGATGCTCATGATATTAATCACTAGATTGTCTGGTCCAGACTCGATTACTTACAGACCGCCGTCATATAGCTGGAATATTGCAGAGTGCGGCGTTAAACAACTAACCAAACAACCAACAACCAATACATAACATCAAATCATTGTTTGTTTACCCACCCGTCTGTGTCTCACATTGCAAACATCCTAATGTGTCAGTTGATTTTGCTATGGTTCTCTCTTTAATTATCAATATCGATGAAACGATGAGCAGAGTCATTGATATTGGGCATAAGGCCATCTCCTGAAACCCCAAAATAGTTATCACAACGATGATATGAATGAATAAATGTCAGCTTCTTTATTATGAGGAACACAACGTTTCGGAGTATATGCTTACCCCTTCATCAGGTGAATGAATGCCATGAGGCAGAGAGCATATATCTGTACACGTAAGGACAACAACATTAATAAGATAACAAAATGTGGAAAATAACAAAGGGTAGAAACTAACTAAGGAAGCCAACAGATGATTGGCGCTGATAGGTGATTATGTGTATTACTTCTTAATGCCTTTCCAAGAGTAACAGTTAGTTCGATATGGGGAATGGTCGACGCCCATGGTACGAAAACATCACATGAATAAAGCCAAGGAATGGCTGTGAGCCGACTGGAGGATGTATGCAATAAAGAAGTTGTTGTCCAGAAAGTGTTTCTTGTCTTCGTGTTCTTGAACCTCCTTTAAGCCCACGATAAAACTTCTTTTTCAAACATTGTGAAAATTGAAGATTAAATCCCAGATCAGGGTGATACGAGTGACAGTGATTCCACAAGGCTACATACCGTCTCTACCGTCATAAAAAAGAAACTGTATGGCATAATGCAAGCACAAGAGTCGGCTTCATTTATCGCCAGATCTAGTTCGTAGGTAATATGCAGCTTCCGTCACCAACGACCTATATTTATGCTATTACAAGAGCGTGACACCATCTCTCATGTCATATACACCAATTCTTTTCTGTCATTGTCGTGTCATTCTGAATTATCCGAAAGACCCCCAGATGGGCACAACAACTGAACCACCTTAACAAAAAGGTTCATGGGATAGTATGATATCCTGTCAGTATTCGGCATGGTTACATACCAGAGGAGCAGGTGCCCGATATCACCTCACCATCACATAGTGGAGCTTTCAGGCAATTACTGTGTTATACAAGATAAGATTATCAACGATCTAACTCATTTAAGAATTTATTAGTTAGAGTGAATCAGACTTAGGAAACTGAGGTCGGTTTATGCAACGAGTTTGCTGTTTCAGAGTAGCTTAAACAGTTCAACCACGACAGTTGAACTGGCGATGGTGGTAAAATTAGAAAGACAATTATGTGGTTTATTATCATGAGAAAAATAGTGTTAAAGGAAGAGTTACTGTGTGTCCATTTCAACCAAAAAGTTGTTAACTGTTGTGAGTCGGTAAAGTTTATGTTTCAAATGAATTCAGAACCTGAAGCATGAATTGTGTAGATTGATTGATGTTTTCTACCATGATTGTAACACATCGTGATTTGCTTAAAAAAGGTTGTCTATTCTAGCAAAGTTCAACATGTATTACAAAAGATCACACGCTTCTTATTCAAACGGAAACATTTATTCGATTTGAATCATGGTTTGTTTGCGTAGTTCCTGGAAAAAACATTTATCAAAAACGTTTCGTGCGTTATGGTCAATGCATGAGGAATGTTTAAGACAGCTCTTCCTTTGCTCTCCTGATTAAACGTGAATTATACACCCTGAGCAAACAATGATTTCATTAAGGGAATCATGTTAAGTTAATAAAAAGTGCAATAACTAATTTAAACCTTCTGTCTCAGATCCGACAAAACTGTTGGGTTGTAAAAATATCAACATATTCTTTTTTATCAGGGAAGTGCTTGAAAGATTGGCTGAAGTGTCGATTGTGATGTTAGTTCATTGTAAGCACTCTACTTCTTATATCGAAAGAAACAAGCCGATTTAAGGATCTGACTAAGGAAACTTTGCAACATTAGCGGGAGGTGGGGGGAATTCTTCGGCCATAAAAAAAATCACTGTAAAATAATATTGTCATGCCTTTTTTGAGATTCACACAAGATAATCACATGTACGAACACTATGTCATGATAACCCATGATGACCTTCAACTTGCCTGTATAAAATACCATAAGTGAGAAATTCGTCACACGTTCACATTTCAAGTGGGACCGAGTCAATTCAAACACAGAGTAAATCGTTGAAGTGTTATTACTGTGAAATGCAGGTTTGTTGCCGACCAAGAGACCGTCTCCACACTCCCTTTGCCTGTTGTTTCGCAAGACATGTTGCCCCTCGGACATGTGTAGGATGAAATGAAATCATGTTGTTTACACCGACTTCCAAACCCACAGTTGACGTTGGTTCAACTGAGACAGGCCTTGCTCAAGCTCCAGAGTGACATGCCACAAACCTCCCTCAACCATCTTGTATCGTCAATGAGGTTCAAGCTTGTGTCACTGCAAATGGTGATTACACCCGATACTGACTTGTGAACTGACAACTGACCCGCGCCACTTTCAGTCTGAGATGACGTTTACAAAGGACATATGTTGACTCTGTCATAATGAATTCATACTTCATTGATGTTTTACATATCAATATATTGTTCTGCTGCACAACTGTTCTTTGTTTGCGTTTATGTCTTATTTCCCATGACAGTCAATGAAGCAATTGTTTAGTATATATTCAATATCACAATATCACAATATTGGAGACAATATCGAAAAAATAGACGACCAGGCTAATCAGATGATTTATGTCAACATGTTGCCCAATGTACCGAAATATTCACAACCCGAAACAAGGCCCACGCCTCTAAATGTGACATGAAATAAAGGGTGATATATCGAACTGGCTGCGTCTTATCACATGTTCCACCATCTCCCTGCGCTGACGACAAAAAATGGCTTCGCGTTAGACAAACAATGCAGACCTTTTCTAACTCTCCGACACTGTTATTAGATAATTATATCTCAACAGCGATAAATTGAATAAGTTAAACCACAGGCTCAGCCCTAGACGACAGAGCAATAAATAACACCAACGATATCGTGACGATCCTGATACTTGTATGAACAAGTATAAGTAAAACCCTGTATCATGACATCAAAGGCGCTGAGAGAGAATGTTGTGATCCGTTCATTACATATGCATGGCTTTTGTCCTGCCACACTCCGTCCACAATGATCGCCTATGTGGCCATTTTCAGAAAAGCGAAACAGGTATTGTACCGTACAAAGGATTCTGCTTTTATCACAAATTTCTTAGGATTATGGAAAGTTTTTGTCACTTTTGATTATTTTGAAAAAAAGGGACTGTCGGGTAGCCTCGTGGTTAAAGCGTTCGCTCGTCACGCCAAAGACTCGGGTTCGATTCCCGACATGGGTACTATGTGTGATGCCCATTTCTGGTGTCCTCCGCCTTGATATTGCTGGAATATTGTTAAAAGCGGCGTAAAACCGTACTCACTCACTAGTTTGAAAAAAAAAGATTTCAAAAGCGATTTAGCTTCCTTGAGTGTTTTACTTGGATAACTGGATCAGATTCATGTAACTATTTCGAATATCCACTCTCAGTTGATAAAGTGCTGTTTACACTTAACATATTGAGTGGTTGAATGAGTATTGTTTTACGCCGCGTTTTGCAATATTCCAGCAATATCACGGCGGGGGACACCAGAAATGGGATTCAACCATTGTACCTATGTCGGGAATCGAACCCGGGTCTTCGGCGTGACGGGCGAACGCTTCAACCACTAGGCTCCCCGACCGCCCCCATTTACATCAGAAAATTGTCAAAATGGAATTTTCTGATGTGGAATTATACGGACCTGAGGGAATTATTGCCATGTGTTCTTTGTTTTTATAGGCAGCAAACCGTGGAGATCCGGGGTAGAATAGGTCTTCAGCAACCCATGCTTGCCGTAAGAAGCGACTATGCTTTTTCGATAGAGGCGACTAAGGGGATCGGGTGGTCAGGCTCGCTGATTTGGTAGATGCATGTCATTGTATCACAAATGCGTGGAGGGGCGGTCGGGTAGCCTAGTGGTTAAAGCGTTCGCTCGTCACGCCGAAGACCCGGGTTCAATTCCCGACATGGGTACAATGTGTGAAGCCTATTTCTGGTGTCCCCCGCCTTGATATTGCTGGAATATTGCTAAAAGCGGCGTAAAACCATACTCACTTACTCCCAAATGCGTGGATCGATGCTCCTGATGTCAAACACTGGATTTTCTATTCTAGACTGCCGTCATATAGCTAGAGTATTGCTGACTGCGGCGTTAAACAACAAACAAGCCTAGCCTTGTGAGGATAAAACATGTGTCGAATTACAAACTTGTCAATTCAAAACATCAAAGTACTGAAAGGAGTCACATAATCGATGATAAATAGTGGTCAAGTAATTTATTCACTTGAAGAGTTCTTCATCCACTTTAACACGATTGTAGCCGAGACATTTTGGCAGCAGCAAGTTTTACAAAGGCGATTGACGTATGAGTGGATTAAAAGTCAGGTACATGTATTTAGATGTATAGGTTTATAGGTAGGAAATAGATGGGGCTTCAAAACAGCACGCCAGTAGAAACGGATGTGATGGATGAGTGAACAGTCAGGCTGTTCGAATGGTAAAAGGGGCAAGATACGGTAAAAGACCTCTTTTATTGACAAACATTCCATCACACTGGCAGCTTAGCGCCACAGTTATATCACAACTGTCGGGGAAACAAAAAAGGAACGTCTTCGTCTTCTACTCAGATGGTATCGATTTCAATATCAGGTAACAGAAGTAGACAAAAACAGAACTTGAATACGCCTGAACATATGGTTGGATTGGGGCACTGATTAAATAAAGCGACAAAACCCTTTCCATAATCATGAGAAAAAAGCCCATTTTACGATTCCGACTAAATCATAGCCATGTGTTTATGAATCAGTATCAAAAGGTGATGATACCAGGTGTTCGCGAAAATCATGTGTTGGCTTGTCCCGACCACGATGTGTGTTTCAGATCTGCCAGTAAATCAGGCCTACTGTTTCGCCTACAGAGCGTACACACAATACAATTTCGTTCCTCTGATCAGCTTACAGGTGGTGGGTAGCCCGGTGATTCAAGCGTCAGCTCGTTCCACTCAAGACCTGGGTTACATTCCTCACATGGTAGAAACATATTATTGGTATCGCCACCGTGACCATCTTCCCGAGGAAAGGGCGTTAACTCACTATTAATGTGCAGTTTCCACCCTTGCCGAACTAAGCTGGAATTCCGGAGTTGTGGCTGGACTAACGAGTCTATGCTTAATCCAATCAAAATCGTGTGACGAACCAGACACTCGGTTCGTAAACGACATGGGTTTCATGTATTTAATCAAGGAACACAAGTGATTTGATACACTTTGCAAGCTAAAGCCAGTTTTATTACAATATACATCTTGATTATCGATTTTGTTTGAAGCAGTGGCAAGTGAAATGAGAGGTGGAATCTAGTTGGTTATTAGGAGGGACATAGAAGGGACATAACTTGTAACAGCCCCTGGTGGTGCTACGATCGAGACCAGATATTCAAGCCTATTCCAGCTATATGACGGCGGTCTATAAATGATCGAGTCTGGACCAGACAAACCAGTGATTTACGTCATGAACATCGATCCACGCAATTGGAATCGATGACACGCATCAACCAAGTCAGCGAGCCTGACCACGCGATCCCGTTAGCCGCCTTTTACGACAAGTATAGTCACCTTTTACGGCAAGCATGGGTTGCTGAAGACCTATTCAACCCCGGATCTCAACGGGTCTTTGGGCCTTCGATAGTAGTTGACACGTGCTTCGGACGGCGTGACAATTTGAATAATCTAAACTGAACAGCAAATGAAACTTATCACCAGATTGAAGTGACTGTAACTAACAAAAGTTTGAGGTAAAGTAAATTTACAAATTATTGAACAAGTCAAACTTGACATTTTGTGATTAAATATTGCATACCAGACAAACACAATCAGCGGGAGTTCAGTTGTCCAGATTTTCACTGCTATTCAATCAAACACGGAAAGTGGTCACAGACACAAAATGTGTCACTTTTATACCGAATATGGCCACCCCGTGCCTCCATAAATGCAAAGACTCACGGAAGACGTCACACGTCTAATGAGGTCACGTGGCAAGCGGTTCCATTCACCTTTTAGATTTTGTATCAACTCGTCTGGTGGTCGGTTGGTTAGTTGGTAGGTTGGTTGGTTTGTAGTTTAACGCCGCACTCAGCATATATGATGCAGGACTCAGACGTTTACCACTTCGTTGAAACCAATGAGCACTGGTATGGTGATATATATGTGTGTGTGATCAGTATACCATCGATACTTCATTATGTACACAGATCAGCGAATATTTTGAACACAGAAAAGTCTCACATCAAAATAATTGAAAGTACCGTGATGCGAACAATAAACGTAATTGAAGAAATAGTATGTTTCACGCATAGTTTTTGTCACCGAATAGAATAGTGAACTCTCGCGTTTCCGTTGTTAAAGGAACATATTATTCCTTTAACCCCACTAAGACGAAGGAAAAGACAAGTGATCATTGATTAATTGTGGATAAGGGAATGTATAAGAGTGAAAAAGGGGGAAGATAAGGTTTGCTTTGCCGAAAACGGAGGGACGTGGTTGTTGTGCAATCAATCGTGTAATTTAGCTTGTGCGATCAAGTGTGTAATTTTGGAGGTAATTTTCTCCAAGTAGTCCATGTATTGTCTAACAAAATCTGCAAAGTTGTATACACCAACGAGACTTGCACTTTGATTGCGGATGTTTCCAGCTGACTTAATGAATTATCTTCTTACGATAGAATGCAAAAGATGGAGAAAATGAAAGGAAACAGTGAGAACATATTCAGTTGCCTGAATGACAGCCAGTTGTAAAGAAATATTATATTTGTGGCAAATAAAACTCCGACTCTGTCGTAAGAGTCCTCCGATAACATAAAATCGCCAAAACGTGAACTAAAGAAGCATTTACACATTTGCTGAGCGACACCGGGTCTGTGAAGTCGTGGAGATGGACATATACGCAAAGAATAATTCGCTTGTTCTAGATTTTATTCCACTAGGTTCGCTAAATTTGACCATGCATAATGAGTTCGATGACTGTGAATGATGCCCTTGTTGAAGGCGTGATGTGTGGGTCATCGGGTCAATGCAGCGTATTACTTGCTCAGGTTCGGTAGCCCCCAGCACAGAGCCAAAACACTTCTTGGTAAATATGGGGAAAATCACGGAATTAACGTTTGACCTAATGAGTAAGTGAGGTCGGTTTTTTAACAATGTTTGGCGTTTTAATTCTTCGAACATGTTTTTGCCCTTTTACGTCCAATTGAATCTGTTCCGGTGGATAATCGAAACTGGTTATTCTCTTGCATTGGCAATTTATATCCCCGAGTTTCATCATAAACTCAGTAGCATTTATCTATGCTGAGTCAACTTCAAAAGAAATGTTTAGCCCGAGACATGAAAACAGCCTCTAACTGCCTCAAAACAAACATATTTCTTAAACTTTTTTTACTTAAAAGCAGCAGAATATCGGCACTTGTACAAAGCAGACGTAATTCAAAATTACCATTTCGCTTTTATTAGTTTCAACAAAATCAGTAAATGCACTGTCGTTTCATTGGATTTTCTGCTTCATCGATCACTTGATTGTCTGGTTTGTTTCCATGCCGCCTTCGCATGGCAGGAGCAGTGCTGTGCGGCGTCAGGCAGTAAATACGTACGTACCAGTTGATTGAACCACCGACCTTTCGCTCTCTAGGAAGACGCTCTATCCACTACACCATGGAGGCAGTTTATTATATTGTTTGTTTGTTTGTAGTTTGTTATCAACCAAGTCAACGATCCTGAACACCCGATCCCGTGAGTGGCCTTTTACGGCATGCATGGGTTCCTGTAGACATATTCGGTGGGAGTGTAATGTTTGTTTGTTTGTTTGTTGTTTAACGCCGCACTCAGTAATATTCCAGCTATATGACGGCGGACTGTAAAGGGAGTGTAATGATGTCGTGACGCATCACTGCTCTTATCATGAAGACTCCAGTAGTCATCGATCGCAATTTGACAGGTGTACTATCACAAAATTGTCCGTCCTCATGCCCAGGCGTTCCTTCAGGCCCATGGACGTCACATCACTTTACCACACATCAATGCACACCCTCAGGTCACGGCAAGCATGGTTTGCCGAAGACCTATTCTACCCCGGATCTTCACGGGTCCAGTTCATGCAGTATGTATATACCAGATGCCATTTTCGAACCAGGCGTACAATCGGGATTCCGGGGGAAAGTGTGTACAGTTACAATTACAAATACACCGCCCTTTGACTGGGTCAATGACATGGGGCCACTAAAAAGAGGACCGGAGTGATCAAAGTGGCTCTCTGGGATGAATTGCCACTCACGTTACTGGTCACGCCTGGGATTAAACTAAGCGGACCGCTTTCAAAGAGATGGAAGGGTTTTCAAAAAGAATTCAGTTCAGAAAGCATCTTGACAAGTGATGAATTTGGTCTTTACATGTGGTGTCCAAGCATGAAAATTACCGGATGCTTTCTTAATGTTCATCAATGTTGCCTGCCCGTCATTCATAACAGCTGGGCCCAATGGGCCTAAATCACCATCTTCACAAACTCATGTCAGAGGAATGAAAATGGCACTTTTTTGGACCGGGTAGTCCATTCGTTTCAGACACAACAATTCACTGTGCAGGACACGTGAAGATCCGGGGTAGAATAGGTCTTCAGCAACCCACGCTTGCCGTAAAAGGCGACTTACGGAATCGGTGGTCAGGGTAGATGACTTGGTTGATGCATGAATTGGAATGTTGCTGAGTGCGGCGTTAAGCAACAAACATCATCACAACATCGCTGTGCAGAGTAACACCCCATATGCTTACCAGAAACTTATGAACCCATGTTCGAATCCATAATTCGCCCTGATTCTTGCTTTGTCAGCACGATACCATTACTCGTGGGCTACACCAAAGTGGTCATCGTTTTTAGGGTTTTCTCCCACATCAAGCTGACACGCCATGATATAACTGAAATTATGTTCAAAGCGACCAGGATCACTGCTTCAAATATCCACTGGAGAAGATACGTGTTAACGGGTAAATGCTTATCATCCAGTCAACACATATATGGGGGTGAACAACCAGTCTTTCAATTTCGCTTCAGGTTGGTGTAAGCCTTTCCGCTTGTGTTTCTATACCAGAAATTAAATAATCGACACTGTGTATTCTTGGTAGCATTTGAACTTCAAATTACAAAAATCAATGAAACGCTAATACTTGAAATAACTCTAAATTCAGCTTTGAATAATAACCTATCACGCCCTAGAATGTTATGGCGCGATGCGATGTTTTCACAAGACAACGTCAACATCAATAGCCACCACCCCTACATTACAGATGCAAAGTGGGTAGTTTATCATCTCTTCAGTTCTTCTTATCTACATAAAACAACTCTCGCTCACTGAGACTTGACGTCAAAGCCATTCGAAAAAGTTCAGTCCCAATTACCAAGGGAATCAGAAACATTTCTTTAATTGCAAGATGTTGGAATTTGTGTTAAGACTCAACGCAGCTGGTGTTAATGCCGCTAGTGCATGTAGAATATTAAGCAGAGACACAACTTCACAAATAGAAAATATGTGTCGCCGGTGGCGCCATCCGTGTTCAACCTTTCCAAGAGGAAGTGCTTTAATAATCATTTTCAAACTCAAAAACACATTTCCTGGATTCGTAAATATATCGGATAATCTGTGAGGGATGAGTGGGACAGAAGGTTACGGTGGCCGGGGAGGGGCATACATGAGAGAGAGGGGTAGAGATTATGGAATGTTTCACTGGAAAAACTACAGTCCAGACAAACGCGATTTCATTGGAGATTACAAGAGACGGTCGATGACCTGCCGTATAGGACACCAACGTCAAAGATTAAAGTCACTAGTGAAATTACTGAACGTCCCTGTACAATCAGTTCCATTTTTATAGGATATCGGTAAATAAAGTATCAGCAGCGATTTGCTGTCAGGTGCAAAATGAACACCTTGTTACGTACAATAGACACCCTGTACTTTACAAGGCATAAGCATAGCAATACATGGACATATGACCTTACATGGACTGGTCGTCTGATTTGCTGACAAGACATCTGAACAGTTAAAGGGTCAACAAAGCACTTTTGAAACGAAATCTTACCTTTCCTGATTCCATCGTAGTGATATAGAGCATATGTGTTTGACGTTATATTGATACCGTGTTAGCATAGGTCTTCAGCAACCCATGCTTGCCATAGAAGGTTACTATGTTTGTCGTAAAAGGCGACCAACGGGATCGGGTGGTCAGGCTCGCTGACTTAATTGATGCATGTCGTCGTATCCTAATTTCGAAGATCGATGCTCATGATATCAATCACTGGATTGCCGGACTCCAACCGTGCATTTTGAAGAAGGAGAATTGGAACACTCCATGAATGTAAATGGGTTCATGTCATCGTTGCGTAAAAAATATACCGAGAAACCCAGTGTGTCCTGCCCTCTTCTTTTTCTCCTCCCTAGTCTTCTTCTATATATGTTCAATGAGGTTTCACTGTAGAAGAGATTTTGTTTGTTTGTTGTTTAACGCCGCACTCAGCAATATCCCAGCTATATGACGGCGGTCCGTCATATAATCGAGTCTGGACCAGACAATCCAGTGATTGACATCATGAGCATCGATCCACGCAATTAGGATCGATGACATCTATCAACCAAGTCAGCGAGCCTGACCACCCGATCCCGCTAGTCGCCTTTTACGACAAACATAGTCGCCTTTTACGGCAAGTATGGGTTGCTGAAGACCTATTCTACCTCGGAATCTTCACGGGTCTGTAGAAGAGGTGACATGCCGCAATTATGCGTGAGCGTCAATTTTATCGTGATAAGTAAATATAAATGTGTATGAACATATTCCGAAATAATTAGGCAGTAGTACTTTATACATATTTTGAATTCAAAAGAATCTGAGGACACAGCAGAGGGCGCCAATCTTCTGCATGTATGTGGGAGAAAGAGAGGAAATGGAGTTTAATCTATTAATCTAGTCCTACTCATCTAATAGAAGGGGCAAAAAGTGAGTTGGTTCTGCCAATTATGTGAACATTTTTAATGGTTTTGTTATAAAACAAAACATGGAATAGTTCTGAAACTTTCTCCACTATCCTTTTGTCAATTATTTTACATTTTTCAAGCTGCTACAAGAATAAGAAAGCCAGAGAAAAGTGCAATTTGCGCTTAAGAAGACTGACGTTTAATCAGCATCGGACTCGATGAGGACGCTAGTGTACAGTGGATTTGTAGATATGTATGAACGGGCATTAAATGTCGGCTGGTAGCATAAGTTAGATAAGATTTCTCGGTTACATCACGAGCCCGTGAAGATCTGGGGTAGAATATGTCTTCAGCAACCCATGCTTACCGTAAAAGGTGACTATGCTTGTCGTAAAAGGGATCGGGTGGTCAGGCTCGCTGACTTGGTTGATGCATGTCATCGATCCCAATTGCGTGGATCGATGCTCATGATATTAATCACTGGATTTTCCTGTCCAGACTCGATTATTTACAGACCGTCATATAGCTGCAATATTGCTGAGAGCTTTGTTAAACAACAAATCAAACCAAAACCAAAACATGGTGTTCGTACGTTATGAAGAATGAAGAATCAACCCCAGAAATTGGGCAGGAGGTGTATACCACTAGGCTACACACCACCTCTGCAGTAATAAACATTATAGCATCATTATAGCACAATAGTTGCCTTAAATAATTGCCAGATTTAGTTAAGGAAAGTCAGAGGATAATCAGCTGTAATACCTAGCATCTCCCATCCGCAACGACCTAACATTATACCATTTCAAGAGGTGACACCATCTCTTACGCCATATACACCAGACCCGTGAAGATTCCGGGGTAGAATAGGTCTTCACCTACCCATGCTTACCGTAAAAGGCGACTCACGGGATCGGCTGGTCAGGCTCGCTGACTTGGTTGATGCATGTCATTGATCCCAATTGCGTGGATCGATGCTCATGATATCAGTCACTTGATTGTCTGGCCCAAACTCGATTATTTAGACCGCCGTCATATAGCTGGAATATTGCTGAGTGCGGCGTTAAACAAACCAAACTAATCATTGCCTCACCAGTGATAAAATCCTTCCAGATGGCGAGGACAAGAAATGAACTCCCTTAGCAATAAGGTTCATGGGATAGTATGATATCCTTTCACTATTCTACATGGTTACATACCAGAGGAGCAGTTGCCCAATATCACTGCTCCGTCACATAGTGGAGCTTTCAGGCAATTACTGTGTTAGACAAGATAAGATTATCAACGCTCTGACTCCTTTAACAATTTATGAGTAAGAGTGGATCCGAATTGGGAAATTGAAGTCGGTTAATGCAACGAGTTTGCTGTTCAGAGTGGCTAAAACAATTCAACCGGTTCAGTTAATGGTTTTTGGCGATGGTGGAAAAATTGGAATGATAAATGTTTGGTTTTATATATAAAAATAGTGTTTAGTGAAGATTTATTGCGTGTCACGGATTGAAATTTCAGCCAAAAATGTAAACTGTTGTAAGTCGTTTAAGTTTATGTTTCAATTTTGTACATGAATTCAGAACTTCCTGACCTTGACCCGAGTTGTGTAGAAAAC
This sequence comes from Haliotis cracherodii, assembly GCF_022045235.1. Lineage (NCBI taxonomy): Eukaryota > Metazoa > Mollusca > Gastropoda > Lepetellida > Haliotidae > Haliotis > Haliotis cracherodii. Next base: position 36,842,339 of record NW_027266308.1, read on the forward strand.
ACCGTAATTGGTTGATGCTTTCCACCAAGCTTGCAACATACCTTAACTCAACGTGTTTTGCTTAAAGCGGTCTATTCTTGCAAAATTCAACATTTATTATAAAAGAACTCACGCTAAGTATTCAAACAGAAACCTTTTTTTCTATTTTTAACAGAGTTTAATCTCATAGAGTCTGATATTTTAAAAACAAAAAACGTTTAGTGCGTTGAAATGCATGAGAAATGTTTAGGATAACTCTTCCTGTGCTCTCCTTATAAACGAGAATAAGGCACCATGAGCACACAACGACCTTAATGATTTTATTTTAAACAGCTCATAAGGTCGTGTGAATAAAAAACCTAGATTTCATCCTCTTAAAAAAACGTCTCGACAGCAATATGGCGATCCTCATCAATACAGAGTATTTCGTGAGCAAAGACATAAGGTGTTCCCACAAGCATTCTATCTGGTGATTGTGCTGGCCATGGCAAGACGTTGTATGGGGTCTTGTGCTATCTTGATGAAACAGGGTCTGGTCTGTCCTGTTCTGTTGCGAGAACGGCAGTACAACAGGGTAGAGAGATTGGTCAATGCAATACTGTCCAGTGACATTTCCTTCCAAAATCACAAGATCTGTCTCGGCTTGGCTACAGATGCCGCCTTGACACGGCTACAGATGCTGTAATACCTCCAAACAGTTCGACATCTTGAATGCAACAATGTTCTCCATGTTGGAGGTTGACACAAATCCTTCCATCCTCTGGGAAAAGCTTGAATCTGCTCTCTCCTGTAAACATTACTCTTTGCCAGTTTCTGTTCCCCCAGCGTTGCAGTTTCAGCGTTACGTCTCGTAGTGATCTACAAGCTCTGATATTGTCTTCTGGATGCTGACAGGATGACTGCCTAAGCTGATGACGTCACAGTGATACTATCGTTCCGCTGTTGGAGGATGCGCATGTAAATTTTCCTGGGTCGTGGTGACAAGCAGGTCGGCCACTCCAAGGCCTGTCTCTGTCTCCCTACCGACCGGGGCGGTAGGATAGCCTAGTGGTTAAAGCGTTCGCTCGTCACGCCGAAGACCCGGGTTCGATTCCCGACATGGGTACAATGTGTTAAGCCCATTTCTGGTGTCCCCCGCCATGATATTGCTGGAATATTGCTAAAAGCGGCGTAAAACCATACTCACTTACTCTCTACCGACCAGTTTGCCTGAATCATGCGCCTGGTGACTAACAAAACTCCTTGCAACGTGATCATGCATTGCTCCGTTGATGTATCACGCCAAGAACATGTTCTTTCTGTTGTAGGGTTAATCTTAGCATGCTACTGCCCAGTTGTTTGGGTGTGAATGAACAATAAGTCGTTCCGTTTGTACCCATATCTTTGCAGGTTAGCATGCTGTAAGTGCAGCCAAAGATTCATGTCAAACTAAAGTTCCATTCATCTGAGTACGTTCATCACTCAACAGGTTGAGTTGGTTTTGTATTGGCGATTGATTTTCAACTATTTTGTAACACTATTCGGGTTTAGGATCCCGCGTGTCCAAATTTCAGTTTGGCAACGTGTCTTCGTCAGTTTACATAAAAGGATATGCTATTAATGTCCATCATCCACAATCTTAGTAATGGAAAAGTACATTCCTACAAACAAGAAAACTGCACACCTCGCATTTCCTACACACGGTGTTGTACAAAAATGGTCTTTAAATACATAAATATGTGAAAACCCAAAATGTCAAATGGTCCACCCCTTACTCTGGGATCGGTACCAAAAGACTGGCAACACCAGGGACCGACCACGTTCTGGACGACTACGGAGTAGCTTCACGCCGGCGTGTATCTCGATGTCGAATTGAACATTACCCTGACGCGTGTCTTGATCAATGTTCTGCATTAGGTGGTGGGAATGTTGGTTGGTTGTTTAACGCCGCACTCAGCAATATTCAAGCTATATGACGGCGGTCTGTAAATAAGCGAGTCTGGACCAGACAACCCAGTCATTAATATCATGAGCATCGATCCACGCTATTGGAACCGATTACATGCATCAACCAAGTCGGCGAGCCTGACCACCAGATCCCGATAGTCGCCTTTTACGGCAAGCATGGGTCATACCCAATACTGAATTGTGAACTGACAATTGACCCCACGCGACTTTCAGTCTGAGATGATTTGTCAATTGTTTTCACATAGTATAGTGAATGTCAATTTGTTGACAGTGTCATGATTTATTCATATTACATTAGCATCAATAAATTGTTCTGTCACAAAATCGTTGTTTGTTTGAGCTTATTTAATATTTCCCATGATAGTCAGTGATGCACAGAAATTCCTTTCTGCTCGTACATATTCAATGTCACACAAATAGACACAGAATACTGTAAACGATATTTCACGTCTGTTGATATCTTAATTGTATCATTCCAAACTGGTCTGATTGAATTCAAGAAAATAACAGCTTTGGGGGATTGGAAAACATAGACGACCAGGTTAACAGGATGATTTATGCCAACATATCGCCCAATGTACCTAAATCTTCACCGCCGGACACAATTTCTAAATTACCATGCCTCTACATGTGACATACAATAAAGGGTGATATATTGAAGTGTAGGCGCCTTACCGTTTGCGCCCCCCCCCCACACACACACACACACTGACGACGATAAAAAGTGGCTTCTCGGGAGGCAAACGATTCACACCTTGTCTAACTCTCTGACAATGTAATCAGATAGATTTCTCAACAGCGATAATTTGAACACGTTGAACCACAACCTCAATCCTAGACGACAACATACTACATAACACCAACGATATCGTCACGATTGTAAACACTGTAGGAACAAGTGAAGAAAAAACCCGTATAATTACATCAAATGCACTCAGGGAGTTTTGTAATCAATTCAACATGCATAACCAATTAATGGGTTTTTTCCAGCAACACTCGGTCCACAATGATCGTCTATGTCGCCATTTCAAGAAAGCCAAGCAGTACAGATGTTTTATCGTACAATATACTCTGGTTTCAGCACAGGTTTCTTATGATTATGGACAGGGTTGCGTTGCTTTTATTTATTTTGGAGCAAAAAAACGATAGAGCGTTCTAGAGTGAATTGAAGTTTACTAATAAAACATTTCTTCCCCTTAGTGACCGACCATTTGATCATTTTATTTTATTTCCTTGTTGTTTTTATGTTTGGTTGGGTTGGGTTGGTTCCAAGATGGGGTTTTTTTGGTAAATATTTAGGTTCCAAGTTTTAGGGATACGTTTGTTATCTTGAGAAGCCAGAATGGCACAACACGCTACAGAACACACTGTCAACAATCAAGATGATGTGGAAAGGGTTGTGGAATGGATGTTCAAACCAACACTCTTTAAGAGCCACAGCCGCAACCCGATTACATCAGGCGAATTTTGGAGAGCAGAACAAATGTGAATTACCAGGTACAACAAAAAGAACTGAAAATGAAAGAATCAAATTGAAACTTTTACATATTCACTATTTGTATTAAAGTTGAGATATTTAGTCTTTCCAAATTGTACACGGTTTGTTACTTAGGATTATCAAAAACATTTCTTTTTCACTCTTCATCGACAAATTATGATCCCAAGTTTCAAACATATCAGAAACAACAGGAAAAGAAGAGGGTTGATTATACTTCTCAAAATGGAGAAGATTACAATGAGGAATTTTCGCTCCACGAGCTAAATACTGCCTTAGGTCAAGCGCACGATACTGCAACGGAAGCTGATAATATTCACTATCAGCTCCTGAAGCATTTGCCTGATTCATGTTTAGAGACACTTCTTGATATATTTGATCAGATCTGGACGTCGGGATATTTTCCGCCTTCGTGGCGTAGTGCAATAGTTGTTCACATACGTAAACCTGGTAGGGACCATAGTGATGCATCTAGTTACCGACCAATATCACTAACCAGCTGTGTGTGCAAAACGTATGGTAAATAATCGACTGATGTGGTACTTGGAAACTAACAATCTCAAAAGTAATATTCAATGTGGTTACCGTACCATTTCCGTGGTTTAGAAGTAACATTGACCATTTGGTACGTTTAGAATCCTTTGTCAAAAATGCAATTGTCAATAATCAGCATGCAGTTTCAATCTTTTTTTTTCTTAAGAAAAAGCGTATGATACCACTTGGAAGCATGGTATTTTAAAAGATCTACATGATTTGGGGTTAAGATGCCGTTTGCCTCAATTTATATCCCAATTTTTAACAGACCGACAATTTCAGGTTCGTTTTGGGTTCCACCCTGACTGACCATTATAATCAGGATCAGGGTGTCCCAAAAGGCAGTATTTTGCCCGAACACTGTCTAGTATAAAGATTGATAGTCTCTCAAAGGTTTTAAATGATTCCATTGATGGTTCCCTTTTTGTGGACGATTTTAATATTTCATGTCATGGCAAAAATATGCATACCATCGAGAGACAGTTGCAGCTATGTCTAATCAAATTCCAAAAATAGTGTCTCGAAAATGGTTTTAAGTTTTCAAAAGCTAAGTCCAACTGTATTAATTTTTGTAGGAAATACAAACATCACAAAGATCCAGAGATATTTTTACATGGCACTCCTATCAAGGTTGTAGAAGAGGCCAAGTTCCTGGGTCTCATTTTCGATCACCATTTGACTTTTGAGCCACATATCAATTATCTGAAAACTAAATGCCTGAAAGCTCTGGATAAGTTGAAAGTTGTTGCTAATACAAAGTGGGGAGGTGATCAGACAACCCTCATCCACTTGTATGGGTCTCTGATCCGCTCTAAATTAGACTCCGCCTCCATTGTTTATGGTGGAGCCTGTAAGAGCAATTTACAAAAGTTAGATTCGATTCACCATCAGGCACGATGACTCTGTCTTGGCGCATTCCGAACATCTCCTGTGGACAGCCTATATGTAGAAGCTGATGAACCTTCATTGAAGCAATGCTGTATCAAATTATCATTACAATAGTGAGTGAGTATGGTTTTACGCCGCTTTTTAGCAATATTCCAGCAATATCACGGCTGGGGACACCAGAAATGGGCTTCACACATTGTACCCATATCATTACAATACATTACTTAATTACATTCTAACCCATTAAAACCTGCATACAACTGTGTTTATGAACCACTTTACGAGGAACTCTTGCACAGTAAGCCAAAGCTGGTCCCACCACTAGGCATTAGGATTAAACCACACATTACAGCTGCCAATATTAATCTTGATAATATTTCGCCTGTCAGGCTTTTGTCTTCTCTTCCTTGGCAACTTGTCAGGCTGGAAGTAGACTTTACTCTTTCACAATTAAAACAAGTTAGCACTAAATATGAATCCCACCGTTCCATTTTTACAGATGGATCCAAGGATGGTAGCACAGTTTCCAGTCCTGCTGTCATTGGATCGAAAACAGTATCATCCCAATTACCAGGCAATAGCTCAATTTTCACAGCTGAAGCCAAAGCAATATGGAATATATCCAAAAACAGTCCAGCTTTTCAGATTATTTATCATGTCTACAGGTAATGTAGCTCTTCAGGTCATCCATTCATTTTAGATATTTTAGAACTATATAATGACCTTGCTACTGGCCAATATGACATCGTCTTTCGCTGGTTGCCCAGTCATGTTGGAATCACGGGTAACACTATGGCTGATGCTGCAGCAAAGGCATCTCTCAACAAATCTGACACCACTTCTAATACCACACAGTGACTACAAGCCTGTAATTAGGTACTATATCAAAGATCCAATGCAAAAAAAGTGGGACACCCAAGTAGATACTAATAAATTACATGCAATAAAACCAACTATCGGTTACACTTACTTTGGTTGTCAGTCCAGATTTGAAGAGGTCATTAAGCGACGATGTCGTATTGGCCATTCGCGTTATACACATGAGTATTTATTGCAAGGTGAAGATCCTCCATTCTGTATCCCTTGTCATGACAGAATCACAGTCAAGCATGTCCTGCTTGACTGTGTTGATTTTTCCATCAAAAGGGATAATTATTTCCAGGTTTCATCCATTAAGGATATTTTTAATGTAAGTTCTAATTTAATTCTTGAGTTGAAATGAGTTAATAGATAAATTGTGATTATATGTATTGTAAAAAGTAAGTGATTTTAATTTGGTAGAATGATTCGATAACTGTGATTGTTAGTGGCTGTACCTTCAAAGGGGGTTAAAGTATCGTAAAATAATTGTCCCCCTGAGAGGATGCGTAAGTCACACTTCCTTCAAAGTATGTTTCATTTTCCAGGATTTTAATCGTAGTATGCTTGTTGTTTTTAAATACATTGGCTTAAAATGTCTAACAAATACCAGTAGCCAGAGGAATGGTGTAAATCCTGCTGGGGTACCATGCAGGAAGCAGATGTACCGTAAGTTCCCATTGTCCCAAGTATGGTGGCCTAACTTTGGTTGCTGGTGATCTCTAGCCCATTTGTATAATGTATTGTTCAGAATAGTCACATTTTTATGGTAACATGCTAGTTTTAAATCTATATCTGTGATGGTCTAGTGTTTATACTGCCCTTTGTCGACAGAATGTAATGTCTATATGAATGTATTATTACTGTATGACTCGATTTCGTCACTATATAGCTGAAATATTGCCGATGTGTCTTTAAATCTTAACTCACTCACTTTTTCTCAAAATGAAGACATTCAGTCGTCGTCGTCAATCTTTAATTTTTATTTTTATTTACTTACCTTTCTCATGAGTTTATGTGTATTTTAACGCCGCACTCAGCAATATTCCTGCTACATGACGACGGTCTGTAAATAATCAAGTCTGGACCAGACAATCCATTGATTGATATCATGGGCATCGATCCACGCAATTGGGATTTATGACATGCATCAACCAAGTCAGCGACCCTGACCACCCGATCCCGTTAGTCGCCTCGTACGACAAGCATGGGTTGCTGAAGACCTATTCTACCCCGGAATCTACACGGGTTTCTTCTTTGTATTTAGTTGTAAAGGTTTATGAGTAGGAAATGGAAAAAAACAGAACGCGAAGGCATCTGATGTATGAGTGGATTAAAAGTTAGGTACAGGTATTAAGATGTATTGGTTTGTGGGTGGGAAATGGATGGTACTTCACAAAAGATATCGAGTCTGTACCAAACAATCCAGTAGTAACGGATGTGATGCATAAGTGGATATATGTCTGATGAATAGATGGGTGAAAAGTCAGGCTGTAGGTATAACGAGACCAAGAAGATACAGTAAAAACCCTCTTTTAGTGTTTGTTTTGTTAGTTTGTTGTTAATTAAACGCCGCACTCAGCTTTATGAAGGCGGTCTGAAAATAATCGATTCTTGACCAGACAATCCAGTAATTGATATCATGAGCCTCGATCCACGCAATTGGGTTACGATAACACGCAGCAACCAAGTCAGCGAGCCTGACCACCCGATCCCGGTAGTCGCCTCTTACGGCAAGCATTGTCGCTTTTTATTGCAAGCATGGGTTACTGAAGACCTATTGACCCGGATCTCTTTACGGGTGCTTCTTTGATTCACATAACTTCCATCACACAGGCAGCGTAGCGCTACAGTTGTGACAACACAAACTAGGAGACCTCTACTTTTCAATATCAGGTGACAAAAGTAGACTATAAACAGGGCTTAAATACACCTTTGAAAACGTGCTTTATGTTTCAGTGGGTACTTGGTAACCATTGAACGTCTGGTCAGATAAGGGAATTATTGATTTTGAAAAAAGCGACAAAACACTTTACATAATCAAAAGGAGTCCATTGTTCGTTCTTACTATATAAAAAAACGTGTTTATGAATCACTATCAAAGAATTATTATAACCGGTGTTATCATGTTCTGTCCCACCCGTGAAGATCCGGGTTAGGTACATGTAAGTCTTCAGAAATCCATGTTTGCTGCAAAACGCGACTTTAGTTGTCGCAAGTGACGACTAAGGGGATCGGAGGTGTCTTTGTTGATGCATGTCATCGTATCCTTAAGTTTGTGCATCGATGTTCATGATGTCAATCACTGGATTGCTTGGTCCATACTCGATCATTTACTTATGATGAATGCAATAAAGAAGTTATCCATAAATGACTTGGTTGATGCATCTCATCGATCCCAATTGCGTGTATTGATGCTCATGATATTAATCACTGGATTGTCAGGTCCAGACTCGATTATTTACAGACCGCCGTCATATAGATGAAATAGCTGAGTGCGGCGTTAAACAACAAACCAACCAACAACCAACAACCATAAAAAAAATCCGTTTGTTCCAAGTTATGAAGGCCTAACTAAGACATAATATTGATACATTGTGAAGAATGAAAAATTTAACCCAGATCTTGGGCGGCACGAGCCAATACCACCAATGCTTATACCACTAAGCTACATGCTGCCCCAAGATTAATAAAAACCGAACTTTATGACGTAATGAAAGTAGAACTGAATGAATGATTTTAAGACCATTTTAATGGCTTTAGAAAGCATGTATTCTGAAAAATTATATTTTTATCTACATTTTATATGAATGCGTGAGATTTTCCCAACCTTGCGTGTGAGCGTGACATAGGTGATCAATGCGTGAGACTCACGCAAGATGCGTGAGAGTTGACAGGTATGCAGTGTCGTGTTGTTCTGATTTTGTGTGATTACATGACAGAGGAGAAATTGCCTGATTCCATGGCTCAATCACATGGCGGCGCCTTCGGGTCATTACTGTGTTAAACCAGATAAGAGTATCAACGCTATAACTCCTTAAACAATGTATAAGTGAGAGCGCATAGAATTGGAATATTGAGGTCGGCTAATGGTAACACGTTTCCTGTTCGAAAAGGCTGAAACAATACAATTATGTGAGTTGATTTTTTTGGTGATGATTGAGAAATGAAATGACACACTTTATTATCATGCGAGAAATATTGTTTAGGGAAGATTTGCTGCATGGCATGGATTGAAATTTCAGCTAAAAATCTTTGAAACTGTTGTCAATCGGTAAAATTTATACTTCGAAATTTGTCATGAATTCCCAATCTCTAACCCCTTACGCACGATTTGTCTTTACCTCGCTGTGTTTTAAAAGGGCGATGGTTAGATTGATGTTTTCAACATGACTGGGACATACCGCAACTCAAAGAACGTGATTTTCTTTAAGGACGCTCCCCTTGCATAGTTTAACATGTCATTATTAACAGCACACGCGTTTCACTTAAAAGATACCGTATTTCCTCTATTAGACGCCCGGGTTTCTATTTATTTCGGACAAGCCTTTGACCCGGCGTCAATTAGAGGCCCGTCGTCTATTGGAGGCCCGGCTTCTAGTAATACCCCCATTTCACTATGACCACGAATGTCCCGAATTGTCACGAAATGGAAATATTTTGTGTTCGTAGATATCCGTCTATTAGAAGCCCGGCTTCTATTTTTTGCACTGAACAATTGACGTCTAATAGAGGAAATACGGTAAACTGTTATCGGAGTTTATTCACATATTTATTATGTAGTCCCTAAAAGGATGAAATCAACGTTGAACATGTTCTAGGGACGTTTAGTTAAAGATGAGTGTAAGGGAAACGTGAAAATACCATGGTAAGTACGTGTAGAATAGACCCGTGAAGATTCCGGTGTAGAATAAGTCTTCAGCAACCCATGCTTGCCGTAAAAGGTGACTATGCTTGTCGTAAAAGGCGACTAACGGGATCGGGTGGTCAGGCTCGCTGACTTGGTTGATGCATGTCATCGATCCCAATTGCGTGGATAGATGCTCAATCACTGGATTTTCTGGTCCAGACTCGATTATTTATACAGACTGCCGTCATATAGCTGGAATATTGCTGAGTGCGGCGTTTAACAACAAACCAACCAACCAACATGTAGAAATAGCATGCATTCTGGTGAAAGAATGGCATAAAGCATGCCTTATACAACTTTTCCAGTGCTCTCCTGATACACGTAGATAATACCGAACATTGATTGACATGATTTCAGCAAAAGACATGACCCAGGTTCATTGTACGCACTGAAAAGAACATGCTGTCGTGTCTGAGTCAGTAGACGTCGCTATCACGCAACATGCATAGCCAATGTCACAATGATTGAGAAAGTGTAAACGTGCATCAAGCCCTTAGGCAGTCAACACAGAATTCAAACAAGGATTTTTACGTTAGTTGAAATCTTAACTGCATCGCATTCAAAAGTAGTCAGAATGAATTTCTATAAAATATCAGCTTTGGAGGATTGGTGAGGGAAGGTGAAATTGGGTTTAACGTCCCGTCCAAGATTATTGCACTTATATAGCGACGTGCATGAACGTGTGTGTGTGTGTGTGTGTGTGTGTGTGGCTGCTTGTACTGGTGCCGATTTATGGTGCTAGCTCACTGAGATACCATGCCGCAGTTTAACATGAACACCCCACTCTGACACAGTATACTGACGCCGAGCCGACCAGTCCTTGGTTAGCCTCTTTATGCCGAGCGCCAGACAGGGTTACCACAAGTACCATCTTTTAACGTCTTTTGGTATGACGCGGCCGGGGATCCGCTGTCCGGGCGGACGCTCTACCACAAGGCCACAGAGGCGGTCCTTTGCAGGATTGCAAAACATAGATGTAAAAGGTATACAGATGTTTATGCCTGCCTTCTGTCTAATGTCTCTTAATCTTCACCGCCCGAGTTGCCATAAAAGCGGCTATGCTTGTCGTAAGAGGCGCGTCCCTTGGGCACTCCAGAAACTTATGACGAATCCCGGTTCATCCCGATTACGTTTCTAGGCTTGTCAGCACCATACCCGTGCTCGTGGGTTTCACCGAAGTGGTAAACGTCTGAAACCTGCATCACTTCGGGCTTTCCTCCCACACCAAGCTGACACGCCGTGATATAGCTGGAATACTGTTAAAAGCGGCGTTAAACCCAACTGTCTCACTCACTCGTAAGAGGCGACTAACGGGATCGGGTGGTCAGGCTCGCTGACTTGATTTGAAGCATGTCATCGATCCCAAACGCATGGATCGATGCTATATGATATCAATCACTGGATTGTCTGGTCCAAACTCGATTATTTACAGACCACCGTCATATAGCTGGACTATTGCTGAGTGCTGGGTAAAAGAACAAACCAACCAACCAACCTATTGAGTTCTAGAGACCCACACCTCTAAACCTGACAAAAAATAAAGAGTGTTTCATTGAACTGTGTCTTTCCTTCCGCATGTTCCCTATGTTCCTCTTCTGACGATTAAAAGTAGCTTCACGGTAGACGTACAATTCAGACCTTGTTAAGCCTGCTGACAGATAAAGTGAACACGTAGAACCGCTATTTCAATCCAAGACGACAAAACAATAAATAACACGAACGATATCGCCATGATCGTATTAGTAACGTAAAACCTGTGTAAAACATTAAATGGCGCTGAAGGAGAATTGTTTAGATAATTTCGACAGCCATTACATCTGAAACGCTTGCTCTGCCATATTGCAATGATCGCAATTTAGCGATTTTCCAGGAAGCAAAGCAGGTGTTTTTGAGGAGATTTAATTTCGAAAGCGGATTGAAGAAACACATAAAGTTACCATTTTTTCTTAGAGCACATTATAGGTTGTCAATTCGAAATCGTTACATGCTACTGTGCTGATTCCGAAGATGAAGTGCTTATCCCTGCCTCCAAATTGGTCAAGAGAAAAAAAACAACTTTTCACAGAAGCCTTGCAACGAACACAAAAAACAATGTCGAAGATTTTACGAATTTCGTGTAAGAATTCATGTCTTACCCTCGCCCTCGCTCGGGAAATACAAGAATTCTCACACTCGTTTCGTAAAATAAGTATGACACAAATGCTTGACATGTTTAATAATCTCTATGTATTTCATGGACTTACTTAAACAACCTATGTATGCTTGTGGTAAGAGGCGACTAACGGGAAGCTCGCTGACTTGGTTGACGCATGTCTTCGATCACAATTGCGTGGTTGGTTGGTTTATTGTTTTACTCCGCACTCAGCAATATTCCAGCTATATGACGGCGGTCTGTAAATAATCGAGTCTGGACCAGATAACCCAGTGATTAATATCATGAGCATCGATCCACGAAATTGGGATCGATGACATGCATCAACCAAGTCAGCAAAACTGACCACCCGATCCCGTTAGACGCCTCTTACGACAAGCATAGTCACCTTTTACGGCAAGCATGGGTTGCTGAAGACCTATTCTAGCCCGGCTCTTCGCGGATGGATATGCATTACTGCGGCGAGACACATGTTTATAATACCCAGGGACAAAATAATATTCATGATTGCTGAGATTGCTTTATCGAACAATAATAAAATGATCGCAATATAAAATAAAACGTCAACGAGTAACCAGTCTCGATTATCTGGCGGTACAGATTCCATTGGGCGTAAAGTAAAGGGCAACATAGAGATCATTATACGAATGGATCACTGAAAATCAGTGATGACACGTGTTAGCAAAAAGAGTAAACATGTCCTACCGGTAGCTCCCGCCACTAACACAATTTGCATGATACAAAATCAATAGTTTGTTCCGACGTCGGCCTGTAAACAAACAACACAATTAAGTTATGAACCAGAAAATCCAGTGATACGTTAGCACATTTACTGATTTTGTGGAAACTAAAAACGACATTTTGAATTACGTTATCTGAATTCCTCTGTCAAGGCTAATTTCCTGGATCATATCATTTTCTTTCACATTATCCCCTAACGAACGTGTATACACAGATCAAAGACACCGAGGCAACATTTCCTGGCACGTGTGAAGATATCTATGACATTGATTACTCCCTCACAGCAAAGATCAAAGAATGACAAAGTGTTATCTGATCATCACACCATCTCATTTTCTTCGCGCCATCATTCTGTATTCTAGTCATGTGTTTGTTATTTTTGCATTTGATGTATTTGTGGTAATATTTGCATTTGATGTATTAGTGGTAATATTTGCATTTGAAGTATTAGTGGTAATATTTGCATTTGATGTATCAGTGGTAATATTTGCATTTGATGTATCAGTGGTAATATTTGCATTTGATGCATTAGTGGTAATATTTGCATTTGAAGTATTAGTGGTAATATTTGCATTTGATGTATCAGTGGTAATATTTGCATTTGATGTATTAGTAGTAGTATTTGCATTTGATCTATTTGTGGTAATATTTGCATTTGATGTATTTGTGGTAATTTTTGCATTTGATGTATCAGTGGTAATATTTGCATTTGATGTATTAGTGGTATTATTTGCATTTGATGCATTTGTGGTAATATTTGCATTTGAAGTATTTGTGGTAATATTTGCATTTGAAGTATTAGTGGTAATATTTGCATTTGATGTATCAGTGGTATTATTTGCATTTGATGTATTAGTGGTAATATTTGCATTTGATGTATTTGTGGTAATATTTGCATTTGAAGTATTTGTGGTAATATTTGCATTTGAAGTATTAGTGGTACTATTTGCATTTGATGTATCAGTGGTAATATTTGCATTTGATGTATTAGTGGTAATATTTGCATTTGATGTATCAGTGGTAATATTTGCATTTGATGTATTTGTGGTAATATTTGCATTTGATGTATTAGTGGTAATATTTGCATTTGATGTATCAGTGGTAATTTTTGCATTTGATGTATTTGTGGTAATATTTGCATTTGATGTATCAGTGGTAATATTTGCATTTGATGTATTTGTGGTAATATTTGCATTTGATGTATTTGTGGTAATATTTGCATTTGAAGTATTAGTGGTAATATTTGCATTTGAAGTTCTGACACAGCTTGCTGATAGTCTCGGTAAATAATACACATTCATGATCTACCAAATACAAAGGAAAGTCAACAGTTAATTATATATACAATGAACTTTAAACATGTAGTTTACATATGACTGTATACAGTGTATATTTCAGTTTCAGTTTCGCAATGTCACAAATAATGACTGTCTAAAACGCCTTGCTGGTGTATTTCAAGAACAAGTAGTTTCTGGAGAACTGCAGGGTAGCATGACCTTCCCTGTATTTTTGTGATCAGGGATTTACTTTCACCTTCAGTATTTATGACTTCAGACAAACAGGCTACGGTATAAACCCACGTGGGTCCATAGATTAGCATAGAGAAAGACGTATTCTATTATACTTGTCCACGAGGCCCTGTGTAGTTTGTGTGTTCTTGTATAACGCCGCACTCGGCAGTATTAAAGCTGTATGACGGAGGTCTGTAAATGATCGAGTCTGGACCAGACAATCCAGTGTTTGACATCATTATCCACACCACTGGGATACGATGACATGCATCAACCAACTCAGCGAGCCTGACCACCCGATCCCGTTAGGACAAGAATAGTCTGCATTACCAAGGTAGAATTCACCAATGCATCTGATTCGTGATCTGGATTTATTTTTTATTTGTTCTCACTTCACTAGTAACGGTCATGAAAATCGAACTTTCGAGATGGAAGATCAATGTTTAAACTCAATAGTTTCCATACTGTATCGATGTAGTAGTGTTATATATACAACACAAAATGTAACGTTGATCTGCTAGGCAAATTATTCCAGTGATGTATTTAATGACTTTTTGTTGAATCTATTTCAAGATGCCTTGTATAGGCTATATAATTAGATCAATGCATTAGATCTCGTTTTACAGGTTTATATCAAGAACTGGCTATTTACTGTCAGCAATATACATTTGTTGACACACTAAGAGTCATGTGACCTTATTTTCCACAGTGAGTGACTGTGTGAGTATGGTTTTACGCCGCTTTAGGCAATATTCCAGCAATATCTGGGATACCAGAAATGGGCTTCACACAATGTACCCATGTCGGGAATCGAAACCGGTTCTTCGGCGTGACGAGCGAACTCTTTAACCACTAGACTACCCGACCGCCCCTTATTTTCCACAGACCACGCTCCTGAGTACATAAAGAATGTTGCCCGAATTAATCATGTTCATTCCCCGAGAAAAACTTTCACGTCTTCTTTTCCAAACGGATAAGGATTATTAGATAAATCTCGCCCATATTATTAAAGCGCACATTTCCTCCCACATCAGGGATCGACGAAGGAGCGTCTATTACTGGAAACACGACAGATCAAGCAACATGAAAGACTCGCTTTTAGGCCTTCGATAGAAGTTGACATGTGCTACGGCCGGTGTGACAATTGGGATAATCAAGTATTGGAATGTGCCCGGTACAGGAAGGCGTATGATTTGTTTATCCATGAAAACTTGGGAGGCAGCTTTAGGTCCGACAAGGCTTCGTCGTGCGAAATCTGTGCAGTAAATAACTCACATTCGGTTTGGTGTGACTGAATCTCCTTTATCAATCAGGTATATCAGCAATTGTTCCGAATTCATCACCTACCAGAACCCATGGATGTCCATGTCTTCAGGAACATATTAAAATAAAGAAACATCTTGGATCAGATGGTTGGTTGGTTGTTTAACGCACCTGTGAAGATCCGGGGTAGAATAGGTCTTGAGCAACCCATGCTTGCTGTAAAAGGTGACTATGCTTGTCGTAAGAGGCCACTAACGGGATCGGGTGGTCAGGCTCGCTGACTTTGTTGATGCATGTCATCGTATCCCAATTGCGTGGATCGATGCACAGGATATCAATCACTGGATTATCTGGTCCAGACTCGATTATTTACAGACCGCCGTCATAAGCTGGAGTATTGCTGAGTGAGGCGTCAAACAACAAACCAACCAACCAACCCTCCTCCTGTATTTTAATGAATGCCCAATGAGTGGACAGGGGGTAGTTACCATGCGTATCTCAATCCAACAGTGCACCTCCGTCGGCAGGTGCAAGTTACACATGGTGAAAGACAACTTTAGGAATTTTATCTGGCGAAACACAATTGGAAATGAATTTCACAAAAATATAAAGAGAATCAGTCCCTCAATATCGATTTGATAGCCTTTGCACTATGCTTTGGTCATGATAGAGGGTATGCTCAAGAACCAGAACTTATTGATGACGTGTATGTTTCGGCAGGAAGATTTTATTTGAGCAATTATCCTGAAAATAGATAATAGAAACAGATTTAAACAAAACTTGCTTATTTCATCTACAGTAAAATTTGGATGTGGGTACTTACAATGTAATTTTTAACCTTGTTAATCAGAAATCCCAATCATCAGAAGGACCACCTCAAATCACTGTGCAGAGTCGCGTTCCTTCGGTTGGTTGGTTGGTTTGTTGTTTAACGCCGCACTGAGCTATAATATATGACGGCGGTCTGTAAATAATCGAGATAGGACCAGACAATCCAGTGATTGATATCATGAGCATCGATCCAAGCAATTGAGATCGGTGGCATGCATCAACCAAGTCAGCGAGCCTGACCACCCGATCCCGTTAGTCGCCTTTTACTACAAGCATAGTCGCCATTTATGGCAAGCATGGGTTGCTGAAGACCTATTCAACCCCGGAATCTTCATGGGTCCACGTTCCTTCGGCTTTGAAGCCGTGTTCGAATCCAAAATTCGCCCTGATTATCAGTACAATACCCATGCTCTTGAGTTTCTTCAAAGTGGTAAACGTCTTAGACCTGCATCACCTCGGGATTTCCTCCCACATCAAGCTGACACCTATGATATAATTGAAATGCTGTTCAAACTGACCTTAGTTAAGTATCCCTGGGGAGCTACGTGTGAACGGTTAAATGTTTATCATCCAGTCAACACATAGATGGGAAGTGCACAACCAGTGTTTCAATTCGCTTGAGGTTGGCGTAAGCCTTTCCGCTTGCGTTTCTATACTAGAAATTAATTCATCGACACTGTGTATTCTTGGTAGCATTTGAACTTCTAATTACAAAATTCAATGAAACGCTAATACTTGAAATAACTCTAAATTCGGCTTTGAATAATAACCTATCATGCCCCAGCATGTTATGGCGCCATGCGATGTTTTCACAAGACAACGTCAACATCAATAGTCACCACCCCTACATTACAGATGCAAAGTGGGTAGTTTATCATGTCATCAGTTCTTCTTTTCTATATAAAACAACTCTCGCTCACTCAGACTTGACGTCAAAGCCATTTTAAATAGTTCCATTTCAATCACCAAGGGAATCAGAAACATTTCCTTAATTGCAAGATGTTGGAATTTGTGTTAAGTCTCAATGCAGCTGGTGTTAATGACGTCAGTGCACGTAGAATATTAAGCAGAGACACTTCTTCACAAATAGTAAATATGTGTCGCCAGTGGCGTCATCTGTATTAGTTGGTTGGTTTGCTGTCCACCGTCAGTCATAGAACTGGAATATTGCTGAGTGCGGCGTTTAACAAAAAAACAAGTTGTCGAATGTAACTAAAAGCATTCTCACGCCACAAGCATACTCTGTGCTACGAATGTGTCAATATGATATCCAGGTCTTGGACAGTAGACACAGATTACAATAAACGACATTCCTCGTTGTCTGAAACCTTAAATGTATCAGCATGGTTTGATTCAGTTCAATCAAATCCAGCTTTGGATGATTGAAAAGGATACATGATCAAGTTATCCAGATGATTTATGCCCACATATTGTTCAATGTACCTAATGGTTCACCGAGCCACACAAGTTCGAGGGGCCCACGCCTCTAAATGTGACATAAAATAGAGGGCGATTTGTTGAAATGTGTGCACCAACCGTATGTGCCCAGCTCTCTACGCTGACGACAAAAAGTAGTTTCTAAGTAGGCCAACCATTCATACCTCATGCACCTTTTTAATATGTAATCAGCTAATTACATCTATGATCAATTGAATCGTTGAATAAGATCTGACCCAGTACGACACAACAATAAATTACACCAACGATGTCGTCGTGATTTCTTTTGTGAACAAGTAATAAAGAAAAAACCCTGTTTCAAAGTATCAGAGTCGCTGAGGGTCCGTTTTGTGGCCAATTCAACATGCATTACCTCAGAATGGCTTTAATCTGCTACATTGCAACAGTTGTCATTTTTTCATGTTCCGAGAAAGCAGTGCCGATGAGTTGAAAATAATTTAAAAAGATCACACAAAATTCAAAAGCTGGGCTGTTTTAATAGAGTTGTGTTGAATTCAGGAAAAAATACTTCTTCCCCTTCAAAATATATTCAATGTTAAGGGCACAACACTTTAGCCTATGGGTTGCAAAAAGCGTTGAATGTTACAGCTGCCTGCAGATATCTGGTTCTGGAAGTGTAGGTCATATCCCATCCCCTAAAGAACTCCTTGCATTGTGTGGAGGAGGGTTACCATCAACACAAAACACCGTCAAAGGCAAGACGTCGTAGAAAGTATAGCTGTGCCAGTAGCAGGACATGGCTTGAGACCCGTGACGGTACGGGTTAGAATAGGTCTTCAGCAACTCGTATAGGCCCTAATGGGCGAGGATGCTTGGCGTAAGAGGCGACCAACAGGATCGGGGGTCAGGTTCACTGACTTAGTTGATGCATGTCACCGTAACACAATTGCGTGGATCGATGCTCATGATATCAATTACTGGATCGTCTAGTCCAGAACGCGGCATTAAACAACAAACAAACAAACAAACATACACATCTTGCGTTGCACATGTCACAGATCATCCCCACACTCCCTTGGTCCAGCTGCGAGAGGCCTTGATCCAGCTCTAGAGTGACATCCCACAAGGCTCTCTCAACCATCTTGTATCGTCAATGAGGTGCCGTTGTCAAGCTTGCGTCACTGCAAATGGTGGTCATACCCAATGCTGACTTGTGAACTGACAATTGACCCCACGACTATTTCAGTCTGACAGTCAGAGTTGACGTTTACAGAGGATATGTGTTGACACTACCATAATGAATTCATGTTTCATTGATATCAATATATTGTTCTAATGCACAACTGTTTATTGTTTGAGTTTATTTACTATTTTCCAATAGAGTCATTGATGCACAGATAAATTCTCGTATTTATTCAATGTCACACTTGTAGACACAGAATACAGTAAACGATATTTCACGTTTGTTGATATCTTAATTGTATTATATTCCATACTGGGGTAATTGACTTCAAGAAAATGAGGGGGATTGCAAAACAGACGAACAGGTTAACCAGATGATTTATGCCAACATGTCGCCCAATGTACCAAAGTCTTCACCGCCCAAAACAATTTGTAAACGCCCACGCCTCTATAAACGTGACATGAAATAAGGGGTAATATATTGAACTGGCTGCGTCTTACCGAATATCCCACAATCTCCCTGCACTGAAGATAAAAAGTAACTTCTCGGTAGACATACAATTCAAACCTTGTCTGACTCTCCGACACTGTAATCAGATAATTACATTCCAGCAGCGATAAATGGAACAAGTAGAACCACAAGCTCAACCCCAGACGACAACACAATAAATAACGTCACGATCCTAATACTTGCATGAACAAGTAAAGTAAAACCCTGTATCATGACATCAAAGGTGCTGAGGGAGGGTTTTGTGATCAATTCAACATGCATTACCTATAAATGGCTTTTTCTTGCAACACTGTGTCTTCAATGATCACATATGCAGCCATGTTCAGGAAAGCAAAGCAGGTGTTTTATCGTTCAAAGGACTCTTCCTTTAGCACATATTTCTTGGGATTATGGAAAGGGTTTTGTCACTTTTATTTATTTTGTAGAAAAACATATTTCAAAAGCGATTCGGCTTTCTTTAGAGAATTGAAGTTTTCCACTAAAACATGTCTTACCCCTAAGGGACCGACCATTTGATAACTTTAAGATACTTGGGACAGAAAATATACATTGTGGTTCCAAGATGCTTTTTTTCAATATCTGGTTTCATAGTTTTAATTAAGAAATGGATTTTACGCTAAAAGCATCTTAAGTTAAATAGTATTTTATAAGCTGGGTGTGGATATTCGAAATAGCTACATGACCCTGATCCAGTTATCTGAGTTGAAAAGCTTTTCCCAGCCTCTGAAGAACTCTTTTCATGATGTGGAGAAGTTATCAAGGGGGTTAACTTACTTTTTACAAAAGGCTTACAATGTACATCAACATAAAAACGGTATGACGTGGGAAGTAGTTCAAGATATGTCTTTAACTGGATTTCTACTTTGAGTAAGGTGGAGTCCTTTAGGCTTTGTCATCCACTGAAGCAGGTTTTTCATCATCATCGCGTTTTAGTATTCTTTCACCTTATACTTCTCTTGACTTACGAGTAAACACGTGTTTTTTCGGTTTTAGATGAAACAAACCATTTCCGTAGGACCATGCCTGAGAAGAAACATCCACTTATTATGAAATATAAATTACCATAAATGACCATGCAGATAAAACATGCGTACAGTGTAACAACAGAACCATCCTAAAGTATTCTCTGAAACTAGTGGTTTTCCAAATTAGTGTTGTGGTCGTAGATAGCATTGTTCAGGCATATGCACCAGAAAATTGCCAAATTGGAATTTCAAGGACCCGAGGGAATGATTTTCATAAATGAACGTGTTTTTATTTTATAGGAAAGGCAGTTTGTTAGGACTGTTCAACAACAAAAAGAATAAAATCCTGTTGTGAAAGTAATACGAGCTTTACAGCATTGTAACGATAAAACATGTGTTGTGTCGAATCACAAACTTGTCAATTCAAGAAAGCATGGAACTAAAGGAAATAACGTCTGCAACACGATACATAGTTGTCAAGTTATAGAAATTCACTTGAAGAGTTCTTCATCCACTTAAACGCCATATAATCCGAGAATTTTGATTGCTGCGAGTTTTGACAAAGGCATATGATGGATGGGTGGATTGAAAGATAGGTACGGGACTCAACTCTTAAATGTACGAGAATCTGTACTTTACAAAGAAAGTGTTATCCCAAACATAACATTTGTTTCATTTGACCACTTTCTAAATGACATTGTGTGTTCATATTTAGATGTATATGTTTGTTGGTGGGAAATGGATGGACTTCAAAACAGTAAGCCAGTATTAACGCATCTGATGGATGAGTGGATACATGTCTGATGAATAGATAGGTGAACTGTCAGGCTGTAGGTATGATAACGGGACCAAGATACAGTAAAAGACCTCTCTTATTGACAAAACTTCCATCACGCTGACAGCGTAGCGCCACAGTTATATCACAACTGTCGGGGAAACAAAAAAAGGAGACTCTTTGTCGACTACTGAGATGGTATCAGCAGTATTAGGTAACAGAAGCAGAAGACAAAAACAAAACTTGAATGCAGACTTTAAAAACGAGATCAATTGCTTTACGTTTAAGTGAGTATTGTTAATCATTGAACGTCTGGTTAGATTAGGGAATTGATTTAAATAAAGCGACAAAACTCATTCCCCAATCATAAGAAAAAAAGAGTTGAAGTTCATTTTACGATACCGACTAAATGTATAACATAATCATGTTTATGAATCAGCTTCAAAAGGTGACGATGAAATGTGTTCCCGAAAATTATGTTCTACCATCAGTATGTCTTTTAATCCTCTTATCACGATAAATTCATTTTAGTGTGACCCGGGTAGAATAGGTCTTCAGTAACCCATGCTTGCCGTAAATGGCGACTATGCTTGTCGTAAGAGGCGACTTATGTGATCGGGGTGGTCAGGCTCGCTGACTTGGTTGATGCATGTCATCAATCCCAATTGTGTAGACCGCTGCTCATGATTTCAATTACTGGATTGTCTGGTCCAAACCCGATTATTTACAGACCGCCGTCATACAGCTGCAATATTGCTGAGTGCGAAGTTAAACAACAAACAAACAAACATCACTTTAGTGTGTAAACATCAGGATAGTATTACTGAACATATGTTGGTCAAACAAACCTAACGTGAGCGCGTGCATGGGTTTGTTTGTTGTTTATCGCCGCAATCAACAATATTTAAGCCATGTGAGGGTGGACTGCAAATAATCTGGACCAGACAATCCAGTGATTGATAATATGTGCTCCACCAAGTTTCGACCGTAGTGTCAATACGTATCCACGATTTCGAGTAAATGAGTTTAAGATGATAACTGGGAGTGGGGTATTCGGTCTGCGTGGAATACATATTAACTGGAAACCAGGCGATGTGTATCTGTTAAACAAGGTTTAAATCAAAGTATAGTTCTGCAAATAACGATAAGGTGATACCGAAGAAACGGCGTAAAAGGGGGGTCCTTATCCTTTGAGGGCCCTTCCTTTTTTGCCCGTAATCGATTTCAATACTTTTCTTGACATAGTTCGTTGTCGTTGGCGACTTCTGTAAGAGGATGTCAAGTGTTGCCACAGGTTACCTTCTGACCTTCGTGAACCGGATCAGGCCTACTTTTGCACCTACATTATGTTGTGAAGTTTCTTTATTGGTGTAATGGTGTTTATTGGTCATTTTATGGGTGTAAGATAGCCTGTGCTTAAGGTGTTGGCTTGTCCCGACCAACAATGAGTGTTTCAGATCCGCCGGTAAATCAGGCCTACTGTTTCGCCTACAGATCGTACACAATAAAGTTTCGTTTCTCTGATCAGCTTACAGGTGGTGGGTAGCCCGGTGATTCAAGCGTCAGCTCGTTCCACTCAAGACTTGGGTTAAATTCTTCACATATGACAGTCACTATGACTGATCATCAATTGGGTATCACGCGCCGTGACATGCCGGTAACGGTGCTATATGTGGCATAACTAACTCAGGGGATCAAACGTTGAAATGCATTGGTTATGTCGCTGCATATTAAAATAAGGATTTGTGACGTTGTAATTTGAACTTTCGACACTTACTAAGTGTTTATCATATTTATGTATTGAAGTACGTGCCAACTGTTGGAGGTTCTGTGGTTGTTGCCGACGTGCTCACAGTCGTTGATCCAGTGAATCCCATAAATGTTCGATTGGGTTCAATGCTGGAGACCTGGAGGGTCATGACAGGACCTGGATGTTGTAATTCCTGAAAAAGTGTTTCTGTTTAAACACAGAAATAAACACTGATGATAAAACACTTTATAGACACGTCTACGTGTATGTTTAAAAACATACGTGTATGTAGATACAGGGACGCTTAAAATTAAATGCACATTGAGACGTTTATAAATAAACACAAAAACATGTTTATACTCTTGCAACACTTTATAGACACTTATACATGTTTATGTTAGAATACATGTTCAGTGATAACACTAATGACTGAATCAGTAAGATAAGGGAGAGTCCAGGGTGAGACGTTTCACGAAAGTGATCCATTTTGTTCCTTTAGGTCCACTGTAGGCGTCTCCCACCACAAACTGCTGCAGCAATCCGAGCGCACGCGTATATATGTCTGGGTAGCTCAGATCAAATATACATAATACGCTGCCAGTAGCACAACTGCTGCAACCAAGATAGATGCAGCTTGGCAAACTATCTTCGTCCTGTCCACAACAATGTAGGCTGTCAGGAAATTGTTGTCGTCCTTATTGGCGACAATGGTGAGGCGTGGCGAGGTGAATTCCTTGGATTCAAAAAATGCTTCTTTGACAGAAGCCACACCATCCACCTGAAAGTTAAACATTAAATCTAAGTTTTGGTATAAAAAGCTTTGATAAAATTGTAAAAACGTCTGCATTTTAAAAAAATGATATGATCTTTAACTAAGGATGAAATTCAGTTGGTCATTTCCATATAGCATAATGTTAAAAGCTAAAATCTTAGGGGTCACAGCATACTTTAACCACAGGTGGAAAAAAATCCCTAAGGCCCCAGACCATTTTATTATTCAGCATACTGTTTGAGGGATTGAGAGACGAACCTTATGGACACTTATGATTGACTTGGACTTCTTAGCTCGTCCTTTTTCGACTGCCACAGCCTTTTCCATGCCGACCAGTAAGTCTAATTTTGTTATGTCATCTTTCTGTAATAAGATTCGTAGTTAAAGTTAAAATTACCCTAATGTCCAGCATTAACATACTTCAATGTTCTATATTTATAATTTACTTGAAGTGGAGAAAGAACAATAACGATATATCTTGTGGGAGTGATATCGTCACAGACCATAACAATGTTATGTACGTCGTCATTATCTTTGTGACGTAATTGAATTGACCGTTTAATGTTGAACATGATTTTGTCTGATACATATTTCACCCTAAGTTATCTCCAAACAAGTGGACGGTGGGTGGGGGTATAGTACTTTTGATATGTGAAGCTTTTCAGGGGACATTATTTAAATGATAATAAGAGTGCTCACGTTAGCCTTCTCTGTATTCGCCACATGCCGCAGGAGCCATTCAACCTTCTGGCAGACATCTTGTCTGGCCTGTTCCTCCTCTTCTTCAGGGTACACCATAGCAAAGAATTCCGACAGCACCTGTGAATAAATAACGGAGTATGAAATGACAGTCTTGTCATTTTACAGGTAATCTATGTGTATAATCCTTTCCTTCATTTGCACATGAAGTTTACAATTGTTCTCTGAAACTGTACATTTTTTTGATAATAATATTTGGAGATATTATGGACTACCAACAACATGTTCCTATCACCTGTCAATTCTCAGTACTCACATATTGTCCTGAGAAACAGGGAAACGCTTCAAATGTGGGCTGGATCTTTCCGTCTGGTAGAGAATGCATCCACCTTTTTCTGTACTGACGTAGGTGCCGGAGAAGCAGCTTGATGTGAGTGTTACTTGGTTTGGCCTTGTCCCATTCAGCTTGAAGTTCTTTGAGATTGACAGAATACTCTTCAGACAAGAGATCGTCTTTAGAAACAGTGACTTCTCTGTATCAGAAATATTGTGTGAAGGGAGACATACCCACATGACAGTAGACCTGTGGTGAAGGTGAAGACGGAAGGTGAACCTGCAGTTTAGAAAATTAAGAATATACACAACAACAATCTAGGTAGGCCTATATAACAATCTAGGTTCAAACAAGACTTGCGTAAACTCTGATATTGTGTTTTCCACTACTTAATATAATGAAATTTCACTTCAGTTTTGCAATACTACTTCTAGTGACGTCATATATTTTACAACACTACTGATAGTCTATAAACACTGGTGTTAATAAATCAACTCATGTGACCAACCATGAGATAAACGGGTGAAAATCACATTTTGACTTCTCAACATATATTGATGTATGCGTGGATGTGTTGTTGGATAGATGCATGCGGCATGAGGCACACGAAGTAAATATGCCGATATATACAATTTATGTTAGATATATACCATTCGTAAGTGGTCCATGGAAAAGTATTCAGCTTTCAGATGAGAGATAGATCTAAATGATAAGCTTAATAGTGTAAATTCAGTTTGTTTTTAATAAATTAGAAATAATAGTCGCTATAACCATTTCTATTATTTTGATCAAAAATGTAATATTAGTAAACGGATGTACACTTAAAAATACGTGTGTTTGTATCTTGTATCTCAAACCTGTCTTACACCAGTGAAAATATGCATTTGCGTCCAGGAACAAACACTTCAACATGTCTGTACTAAAAACGTGTTTGTGGTGTGAAAAAGAACAAACGAGTGTGCATTTATGAATGCACATGTGTGTGTTGGCTGTATGGCAGACTGTGGTGATAATTAAGCACCAGTGACGTAAGATATACGCTAGCATTTAGGAACAAGCACTTTAACACTTCTCTACTAAATGTTTGATTTTAGAGTGTGGAAAATGACGTTCGAATGTTGAATAATGGGAAGGGCGTGTGGCCTAAGAATCTTATACTGTAACGTTGTGGCATTCCCAAAACGTGCACCAAGTCTGTTCTATCAGTGTAGGAGATAGCCGCCCACATTATCACACTACCACCACAAAATCTGTCCACATCCTGTTTGTGGTTTCGTGCGTAAAGTTCACCGCTTCGCCTGTAAATATGACGTCTACCATCCGCACGGCGATGCATAAAACGTGACTCGTCACTAAACCAAACTTGTCTCCATCGCATTTGTGGCCATACTCTGCGACCCTGGCACCAATGACGTCGCAGTCGATGATGCAGATCTGACACCTCGAACTGTTCATCTAGCTGGAATACCTAAACGGTTCGTCACTGTCTGGGCGCGACTCTTGCATGTCATATACTAAAAGAATAACCTTCATCTGATTTTATTTACATTTCACCAAAATAAACGTTGAAATTGATATAGGTACGTGTACCTTCTTACTTCAAACTTCTTACTGGAAAGAATATGCTGTCGGATATGAGTCAGCAACTTCGATATCACGCAACATTTATATCCAATGTCACAATGTTGAAGAATGTGTCATAATGTATCAAGCTCTTAGTGAAAAAAGAGTATTTTTTTTTACACGTATGTTGAAATCTCATTTGTTTCCATTCAAAGCTGGTCTGAATGAATTGAATAAAGTAACAGCTTCGGGGGATTGCAAAACACAGGCGATCAAGATATCCAGATAATTAATGCCTGGATACTGGATCTAAATCATCACTGCCCGACACAATTTCAAAAGACCCCAAACTTCTATACCTGACAGGAAATAGACGGCGATTCATTGATCTGTGCACGCCTTTCCGCATGTCGCATAATCGCCCTCCACTGACGATAAAAAGTGGTTTCTCAGGAGACAAACAATTCAGGCCGTGTCTAACTTGCTGACAGTTTAATCGGATAACTACATCTCTATAGTGATAAATTGAACACACTGAAACATGAGTTCAACCCTGAACGACAAAACAATAAATAACAGCAACGATATCCCCCGGATCGTCGTGACGTAACACCCTGTATTAAAACAAAAAAAATGGTGCTAAAGGAGATTTTGTTTAGATAATTTCAACAGCCATTAACCCATGAAACACTTCACTCTGCAACATTGCAATGCTCACTATATTTAGCCAGGTGTTTCTAAG
This sequence comes from Haliotis cracherodii, assembly GCF_022045235.1. Lineage (NCBI taxonomy): Eukaryota > Metazoa > Mollusca > Gastropoda > Lepetellida > Haliotidae > Haliotis > Haliotis cracherodii. Next base: position 36,869,139 of record NW_027266308.1, read on the forward strand.
GAGATTTAATTAAGAAAGCAGGTTAAAAACATTTGTTTCTATTGAAAAGATTACAATTTTTAGGGCGCTTTATAAGTTGTCAGTGTTACTGTGCTGATTCCGAAAGAGAAGTGCTTATCCCCGCCTCTCAGTTGGTCAAGGGGCAAAACTTTTTTACAGAAGGCTAGAAATGAACACTAAGATGTCGTTGCAGTGCCGTTGCTCGTAGCTTGATAACACTCGAACTGACTTCCAGCTTTGAGGAGTAAAATGAGTCCTATCCAAAGCCACCATCGCTTTTTAATCGCTGTGATATTTTTTTTTTATCCTGTCAACCTTTTATTCATTCTACTTGATAAATAAACATGTGTAACTGTTTTATATGGAACATGGCAGATAGGACCTTATCTAAAACATATAATGAAAACAACATTCCTCCAACCGACGTTGCCCAGAAAACTACCTACTGCAGCCCATCGCTGTCGTTGAAGTCTGTGATTATGCGTTAAGATCTGACCTTGGTACGGTCGAGGTGACCGTATCCCTGCTGCGGCAAGACGTCGACGCACAGTTCGACTGCTGATGGATCTTCCTCTGCTTCCGATAATGTTGTTAGCAGTCTGTACAGCTGTCTGAAATCGACGTCGGAGGTGTTGCATGACAATATAGCGATCCTGACGTCCTGTTGTCACCCGTTGAACGCCTAGGCGTGGCCGATCCCCCACCCTGCCTGTGACTTGGTAGCGCCTTCTGAGACGACTGACAGTTGATGGAGGGACATTTAAGTGTTGTGCAACGTCAGTCTGTGGAGTGCCAGCTCGCAGTATTCCAATGGCCTGGTGTCGCTGATCTTGGGTTAACCGTGGCATGGTGCATATGGACACCAGTTTCAAATCATGATGTGATTTTATAGGGGAGCAATGCGTACTGTTTGAATGCATTTCAAAATTCATGTCGTGCACGTGTATTTCGGACTGCAAGCTGATGGTGTGCATACAACCAAACATGTCTGTACACACGACGACAGAAGACAATTATCACGCTAAGGAACATTTTTCAAAAAATAATCACTTTGTTTTCTCCTCTGTTACTATTCTATAATAAAAAATGTTGATTGCGTTTTCATTGCCTCTCAGTATATTAACATCGTAAACATATTTAAAATTGTGTTGAATCATAATCATGTAAATATTTTGAGAACATGTCGATTCATGGTTGCAATGTTTGGGGTTCAAAAAGTATGAGAACAATGCTAACACGGAGGTCGCACAAGTTGGACGATGTCAGTTGAAAAAGAACGTCTTCGCAATCCATCCTTCTTGCAAGGCAAAGTAAAAACGAAACTTTTTTCAGGAGAATCCACTTTTTTATGTGTAAATGTATTGAGTTTGAGTGAGTGAGTTGGGTTTAACGCCGCTTTTGAGGTAAATATATTGGTCATGTGATGGATCATGTCAGATTTAGACCCGTGAAGATCCGGGCTAGAATAGGTCCTTAGCAACTCATGCATGTCATAAAAGGAGACTATGCATGTTGTAAGAGGCGACTAACGGGACCGGGTGGTCAGACTCGCTGATTTTGTTGATGCATGCCATCGTTTCCCAATTTCGTGGATCGATGCTCATGGTGTCAATCACTGGATTGTCTGGTCCATACTCGATTATTTACAGACCGCCGTCATATGGCTGGAATATTGCTGAGTGCGGCGTTAAACAACAAACAAACAAAGGTCCACAATTAGGTATGTATGCAATTAACTGTATACAAATCAATATTTCGAGAAAAAAAATAAAAAATGATTCTTGATAACGATATTATCACATGGAGCTACTTGAAATATATCTTAACAGACATGAGTAAGAAAAACGTACACCTTTATGGATAACAACTTCTGGTTCATTATGTATAGCGCGTTTCGATGAAGATCTAATTAAGCAATGGTCTATTTTAATTAGGATACAATCACGACTGTATATCCTTTTAATCCTTATCCTCACTGAATATCTGGCTTCACTACACGTGTGCTATTTGGTATTCGTACTGTACATTTGGCTTCACCCAATTATCTGCTTGTTATCTGTTACCGTTGTTGTCAATGTTAATTTGCTGCTTATCACATGTCATGCATATGTACCTCTCATCACTTGGTTGTTTGTCACTCCAAAACGTCCCTATATGCAATAAACAAGCAGTGTTATCCATAAAGCTTTACGTTTTTCTTACTTATTTTGCCAACTTCTAGAATGCCTATCAAACAGTTAAACAGACATGGTTTCAAACACCTATCAAGGGCATGTAGTATCTTTGAGGCCCACTGTACAATGTTCGCGATACCAACGTAGAATTCTTCCCTGTGTGACACTTAGTAATTGTCTGAAAATCAAACTTCGTTCACGAGATATATCAAAATTTAAAATCAATAGTTTACATACTGTGTTGTAAACGTATGTATTCCCAAAACAAATTTGGACCTGGATTGGCAAACAAGCTGCAGGCTTCTTTGAATGCCCCTCCAGAAAAAATGATACAGTGACCAATAATGACATGGTGATTTGGGGATGTAGTACAAAAAATGGTTTCTTAACAACATTTAGACGCGTCATTGAAATGAACGTGATACATATTAGAAGTGAACCAATGTCACCCACAATTGTCAGTCAAATATTCAAACATTTAAACTAACTCGGCCAGATTCAACAATAGAGTTATGGACTGATTGGACCATAACTTCATTCCATACAAAACAAATCACACGTCATCCCTTTACCAGGCACATTCCAATACTTGATTATCCCAATTGTCACACCGGCCGTAGGCCTAAAAGCGAGCCTTTCATGTTATTTGATCTGTAGTGTTTCCAGTGACAGACGCTCGTTCGTCGATCCTTGCAATTGATGGGAGAGGAAATGTGCGCTTTTCTAATCTGGGCGAGATTTATAAATAACTATTAGAATTCGTAAAAGTGTTGCTCGGTGAATGACTTGTATAGAACATTACAACATCGATACAGTATTAAATAATGGCACTTAAAGTTTAATCCCCCAAAACAGAATGTATGCAGTTCTCTAGAAAGCGCCTCAACATCTGACACCTATGTTGTATATGTTGTTTCTTTGTTTCTTGTTTAAAGCCGCACTCAGCAGTATTCCAGCTAAATAACGGCGCTCTGTACATAACCGAGTCTGGACCAGACAATCCAGTGATTGACATGAGCATCGATCCGCGCAATTGGGATACGATGACATGCATCGACCAAGTCAGTGAGCCTGACCACTCGATCCCGTTAGTCGCCTTTTACGGCACGCATGGGTTGCTGAAGACATATTCTACCCCCGATTTTCATGGTTAGCATGTCAGGGGATGACACATGATATTATACCTCAACTACGTCGGATTAAGATCTGAGGCTCTACGCGAGGGGAAATGTGCGTCTATGTTAAAAAGTTTATTTCACCTGATAAAGTTCCCCGTACAACAGATGTTATATACCACCATATATATCGGCAGCTTTCATTAACGATATCATTAATATTATTACACTAATAACGATATACAACTACAGTAGACAATGTATATAACGAACACACTTATGACGAACTAAAATTAGTTATAATCGTAGTTTTCTATAAATCTAGTCTCCATCAAACAATTTTGCCTACAACAGCAGTATATGTACATGGCTGAGTTTTATATTCATTCCAACAACAAGAACAAAATCTGCTTCCATATTAGGTCTTTGAAAGGCATATAGAAGTGATATACATAAGGACGAGAATAATGGATATCAACTTCTTTATTATGAGGAACACAACGTTTCGGAGTATATGCTTACTCCTTCATCATTCACCTGGAGAAGGATTAAGCATATACACCGAAACGTTGCGTTCCTTATAATAAAGAGGTTGACATCCATATATTCTCTTCCTTTTGCATGCATATTGTTATTTATAGACAGGAGCGGTCGGTCAGCCTAGTGGTTAAAGCGTTCGCTCGTCACTCCGAAGACCCGGGTTCGATTCCCGACATGGGTACAATGTGTGAAGCCCATTTCAGGTGACCCCCGCTGGTGATATTGCTGGAATATTGCTAAAAGCGGCGTAAAACCATACTCACTCACTAAGTTATAGACATGGATATTGTATTTCAATTTGTCAGCTGTAGATGTTTAGAAATTTGTAATTTTAGTTTCCATGAATGAGGTTTAAATACAAATATCTCGTTTAACATACTTCAAGTGCAAACATTATTTACTTTCCTTTCCTTTTGTATTTCATTATATTTCAGGTTTAGTTACGTCGTACGATCGAAAGCAATTTGTTCTCTGAAACATCCATTTAAAGTGATTTGTGACAAATTGTATTTTGCAACTTGCCTCTACGCCCTGCGTGCCTTTTCAACGTTTAAGGAATTACCGCTTATGCTAACTGTTAGAATAAGTCTGTGAGAGGAAGAGTCGTGACATACGAGTTGAATTGAGATGAGTTTATGCGGTGCATTTGGGTCAAAGTAGTATGTTTTTACGTCAGTGAAATGAATACAGTTATGCCTTTACCATCTAATGAAACTAGTGATGGACGAGACTGGGTTACAAGATCAATTGCATTTTTTGTAAAACCCATAGACCCTTAAAGTTTTGTCTATAGATTTTCATGGCCTTTTACCTTAAAAATTTTCGGAGTCCATTTTTTAAATTATTTTTTAACATTCGACCCATTTTCCATTTTCCAGTTGTTTGTTTATCACATTATAATTAACTATGTGTTAGGTAAATATAAGTGACCATTTCCATTATCATAAGAAATCTATTAAAAGCAGAGTACATTGTACATTCCGATGTTGAGCATGTGTTTATGAATCATTATCAATTGATAGTAAGGTAAAATGGTAATGTTTATCAAAAGTCACCCTGTAATACATGCTCTGGTACAATAACTCTAAAACCGCCTGGACTAAACATCCGGGCACCGTAGTTGCAGATGTTTCTGCCCAGGTTATTGAATTATCCCCTTACGACAGAGTGCAGAGGTGAGTCATACTTTGAAATTTTATTTCTCTAAAGATGAAGAAAATGAAAGGAAACAGTGACAGCATATTCATTTGCTTGAATGACAGCCAGTTGTAAAGAAATATCTTGTGTCGGAGTGAAGTCACGTATTTGGTGGCAAATAAAAATCCAACTCGGTCGTAAGTGTCCTCCGAGAACATAAAATCGCCAAATCGTGAACTAACGAAGCAATTACACATTTTCTGAACGACACCGGGTCATTGAAGACGTGGAAATGGATCTCCCATTCTTACAATGTACGACCATACACAAAGAATAACCCGCTTGTTATAGATTTTATTCCACAAGGCTTATTAAAGTGGCCAGTTCCAAAGTTGACCATGCATAATGAGGTCGGTGATTGTGAAAGAGGGCGTTGTTGAAGGCTTGGTGTGTGGGTCATCGGGTCAGTGTAGCGTATAAGTTGCGCAGGTTCGACGGCCCCTAACACAGCGCCAAAACACCTCTTTGTACGTAAGGGTAAATTAATGGAATTAACGTATGCCCTATGGAGTAAGCGAACTGGGTTTTTTTGACAATATTTGGCGTTTTGATCATAGTTGGTTGGTTAGTTTGTTGTTTAACGCCGCACTCGGCAACATTCCAGGAATATGATGGCAGTCTGTAAATAATCGAGTCTGGGCCAGACAATCCAGTGATTGACATCATGAGCATCGATCCAAGCAATTGGGATCGATGACATGCATCAACCAAGTCAGCGAGCCTGACCACCCGATCCCGTTAGTCGCCTTTTACGACAAGCAAAGTCACCCTTTACGGCAAGCATGGGTTGCTGAAGACCTATTCTACCCGGATAAACCTTTTCCATCAACACCGAACCCGACATTCAAAGCACGACGAACACTATTGATAGCAACACTGGTACTGAGAGTTGTGTGTGTCTTTGTACACTGTATAACTATTCTCACATTTGTGTAACATTTAACAATAATGATATATGAAAAACCGATAATTTGAAAATGCATTATCTCACTCACTCACTCACTCACTCACTCACTCTTGATAATATAGTCGGGTGGGTGGTCCAGTGGTTTAAGCCTTCGCTCGTCACGCAGAAGATCCAGATTCTATTCCGCACATGGGTACAAAATGTGAAGCCCATTTCTGGTGTTCCTCTCTTTGAATTTGTTGAATTATTGCTAAAAGCGCCCTAAAATCATACTCATTGATATAGTCGATACAAACTCAAAGCTATTTTAACATTAAGACGATCGTCACTCCCATGCTGTAACACAGACTTGCTCCATCGTAGCCCATTGATTGCGTTGTTCAAAGGGTCCAGATTGCCGATATGAGCGTGCCAGCAATCGGAAGACAAATGACAAACAGAAACATAATCAAATGCAGCTGGTTAAATCTGATCCCATGTGATGCCGTGTTGGAACATTTCACGTGGAAGAAGCAACAGAGCAATATTTCCCCCTCCTGCTGTATTTTCATCAAGCTTCACATAAACACGACTTGGTCTGTGAGTAGGCAGGGAGTAATTACCATGCGTGTCTAAAGCCAACAGTGCACCTCAGTCGGCAAGAGCAAGTTACACATGGTGCAATACAAACATGCTTGGAATTTAACAACTTGAGGAATTGTATCTGTCACAAATGCCTTTGCTTCGAATCACAATTGGAAATGAATTTCACCAAGAAGTAATTTGAGTCAGTCCCCAATATCGATTTGATAGCGTTTACACTAAGATTAAGTTCCATTGAAGGGTATGCTCAAGAAGCAGGCAACTCATTGATGACATTTATACTTTGGCAGGAAGAAACTTTAGAGCATTTTACCCTGAAGAATAGCTAATCAGAAAAAGATTAAGGATGGAAACAAAACTTGCATATTTCAGGTTGTATTCATAGAGAAATTGGATACGGGTATTTAATATAACCTTGTTAACCAGATACACTGGAACAATTGGAAACGTCCAAGTTGAATTGTTATAGTATGTTTCATTGTTTTGGTAATGAAAGATGTTAACGTATGTTGGTATAATGCGGCCAGTGCATTGAACCACCGACCTTTCGCTTTCCGGACAGGACGCACTATCCACGACACCATCGAGGCGGTTTGTTGCAGTTGGTTGGTTGGTTTGTTGTGTAATGCCGCACTCAGCAATATTCCAGCTATATGACGGCGGTCTGTAAATAATCGAGTCTGGACCAGAAAATCGAGTGATTGATATCATGAACATCGATCCACGCAATTGGGATCGATGACATGTATCAACCAAGTCAGGGAACCTGACCACCCGATCCCGTTAGTCGCCTTTTACGACAAGCATAGTCACATTTTACGGCACGGTTCGTTGTATGTACAATTGATAGAGTGAGTGAGTTAGTAAGTTTGGTTTTACACCGCTTTTAGCAATATCCCAGCAACAACACGGCGGGGGACACCAGAAATGGGCTTCACACATTGTACCCATGTCGGTATTCGAACCCGGGTCTTCGGCATGATGTGCGAACGCTTTAACCACTAGGCTACCCGACCGCCCCTACAGTTGATAGAATACTTTCTTATAGTATGTATGCACCAGAGTCGTTTTCGAACAGGTTAAAATCAGCATTCCGGGATAAGGAGAGTATAAGTATTCAGCCGTCCAAACTCTTGGTCAATGATAAGGGGCCACTCAATTGAGAACCTGAACAGAATTGCTCTTGTAACTGTCGTGGATTAAACTAAGCAGATTGCTGTGGAAGGGCTGGGAGGACTTTTCAAAGTGAATTCAGCATCTTGACAAGATAGGAATTTAGTCTTTGTATTGTACCTAAGCATTGAAATACCGGGTTCTCTTTCGTATTCACCATCGACCGTCCGCCACCTTATCTGTCCACCGTAAATAACAGCCGGTGCCCAATGGGACAAAGTCACCGTCTCTCCCCAACATATCATGTCGGAGGAAAGAAATGGATCAAAGGCACGTTTGTGGACACGGGGGATCCAGTCATTTCAGATACCATAATTCACTGTGCAGAGTTGCGTCCCCTAGGCGTGACAGAAAGCTATGATCCTGTGTTCGAATCAAGGATTCGCGCTGATTCTTCTTGGTTTGTCATCACGATACCCTTGCTCGTGGATTCCACCAAAGTGGTAAACGTCTGATTAATAAAGTGACAAAACCCCTTTTCATATCCTATAGAAATCGCTGCATGAAACAGAGTCGATTGTACGATTCTGACCACTTCATGAGCATGTGTTTATGAATCACTATCAAATAGTAATGATACCAGGTGTTCCCGAATAGAGCAAGCATGGGTTGCTGAGGAAGACCTATTCTACCCTGGATCTTCACGGGTCGGTTGACAAACGCCTTCTCACTGGCGTTTCTATACTGGTAATGAAACATTATGTATATTTCTGGTAGCATTTGAACTTCTAATTACAAAGATCAATGAAACGCTTGAAACAACTCTAAAATTCAGCTCTGGGTAATAGCCTATCACGCCCTAGAATGTTATGGTGCCATGCGGTTTTTTTTCACAAGACATCGTCACTGGGGAAGACACGTGTGAACGGGTAAATGCTTATCATCCAGTCAACACAACCAGTGTTTCAATTCGCTTGGGGTTGGCGTAAGCCTTTCCGCTTGCGTTTCTATTCCAGAAGTGAAATTATCGACACTGTGTTCTGAATAGAATTTGAACTTTTAATTACAAAATCAATGAAACGCTAATACTTGAAACAACTCTAAATTCAGCTTTGAATAATAACCTATCACGCCCTAGAATGTTATGGCGCCATGCGATGTTTTCACAAGACAACGTCAACATCAATAGCCACCACCCCTACATTACAGATACAAAGTGTGTAGTTTATCATCTCTTCAGTTCTTCTTATCTTCATAAAACAAATCCCGCTCACTGAGACTTGACGTCAAAGCCATTCGAAAAAGTTCCAGTCCCAATTACCAAGGGATTCCGAAACATTTCTTTAATTGCAAGATGTTTGAATTTGTGTTAAGACTCAACGCAGCTGGTGTTAATGACGCCAGTGCATGTAGAATATTAAGCAGAGACACATCTTCACAAATAGTAAATATGTGTCGTCGGTAGCGTCGTCTGTATTAAACTTTCCCAAGAAAAGGTTCTTTAACAATCATTTTCAAACTCAAAACCCATTTCCTGGATTCGTAAATAGATTCGGACAATCTCTGAGGTCACGTTGACCTTGGTGGGGCATATATGAGAGAGAGGGGTAGAGATGGAATTTTTCACTGGAAATGTTACCGTCCAGATAAACGCGATTTCAGTGAATATATCACAAGAGACGGTCGATGACCTGCCGTCTAGGACACCGAAGTCAAAGGGCGAAGTCACAATTGAAATCATTGAGCGTCCTCGACCCGTGAAGATTCCGGGATAGAATAGGTCTTCAGCAACCCATGCTTGCCGTAAAAGGTGACTATGCTTGTCGTAAAAGGCGACTAACGGGATCGGGTGGTCAGGCTTGCTGACTTGGTTGTTGCATGTTATCGATCTCAATTGCGTGGATCGATGCTCATGATATCAATCACTGGACTGTCTGGTCCAGACTCGATTATTTACAGACCGCCGTTATATATAGCTGGAATATTGCTGAGTGCGGCGTTAATCAACAAACCAACCAACCAACCAACCAATCGTACAATCATAATCATTTTCACAGGATAGCAATACATAGACATACCGTCTTCCTTTGACAAGATACCCATGTGGTAAATACATCTGAACAGATTAAAGGTCAAAGAAAGTACTTTTGAAACGGAATCGTAGCTTTCCTGATTCCATCGGAGTGGTTGGTTGGTTGGTTTGTAAATAATCGAGTATGGACCAGACAATCCAGTGATTAATATCATGAGCATCGATCCACGCAATTGGGATCGATGACCTGCATCAACCAAGTCAGCGAGCCTCATCAACCGATCCCGTCAGTCGCCTTTTACGACAAGCATAGTCACCTTTTACGGCAAGTATGGGTTGCTGAAGACCTATTCAGCCCGGAATCTTCAAGGGTTCCATCGGAGTCATATAGAGCATATGTGTTTGGCGTTATGTTGATAGGTATAGACGTGGCAACGACATAAGCATCATAATACGGGTAAGTGAAACCTTGCTCTTTAGAGTTTGGGTTGAGATTGTTTTATTTAACAAGAGGAACACGTGTTCACCTATTGGACTCTTGAAATGATAATTTATACTATGTTCAAATAACTCGTGATCGCGAACGAGATCGAGATCGTCAAAGCGATATTGTAGCTGTATGTATTCGTATCTGGGCCTGACAACCCAGTGACTGACACCATGAGCATCGATCTAAGCAATTGGGATGCGTCAACCAAGTCAGCGAGCCTGGACACCAAGCCCGACCACCGAGACACCGAGCCCGTTAGTCGCCTGTTACGATCAGGATGGGTTGCGGGACTCCACCCGTGCATTTTGAAGAAGGGAGTATTTGTGGAACACTTCAGTTTGACATGAATATAATGCGTCCTTGTCATCGTTGGTATTTCCTATGTGAACAAGTGTCCAGCCATCGTGCCGATGGACACCTCAACATATCTTCTTCTTCCTCCTCTTCTTCTATCTCCTCTTCTTCTATATATGTATAAAAGGAGCTTACTCTGTACCCGTGATTCATAAATCCGAAAATGTGTGAATCAGGACGATTTCGCGGGGATCGGTCCCGACCGGATTGACGAGGTTTCACTGTAGAAGAGGCAGAAATGCTAAGGTAGAACGACATGCCGCAATTATGTGTGAGCGTCGGTTATATCGTGATAAGTTATATAAATGTGTATCAAAATATACAGAAATAATAAGTTATATTAAAAGTGTATAGAAATAATAAGGCAGTAGTATTTTACACATACATGTATTGTGATGTATATGAACACAACCAAGGGCGTCGTGGGTTCTGCCCATTATGGGAAACGTAACATTTTTTAATGGTTTGGGTAAAAAACAAGGAGAAATCATCAATCCGAGAAATGGTCAATCAGGAAACGGTGCCGACCAGATTAATGAGGTCTCACTGTAGAAAGGTTAGAAATGCTAAAGAAGAACGACATGCCGCAATTATGCGTGAGCGTCAATTATATCGAGAGAAGTAATATAAATGTGTATGAAAATAATGAGAAATAATGAGGCAGCGGTATTTTACACATATTTTGAATTCCAATGATCCTAAGTCGCAGCAGAGGGCGCCAATCTTCTGCACGTATGTCAGACGAAAAAGAGGAAATGGAGTTTAATCTATTAGTCTAGTCCTGCTCCTCTAATAGAATTGAAAATAAGTGAGTTGGTTCTGCTAACTATAGGAAACAGAACATTCTTCAATGGTTTTTGTTAATAAAAGATGGAATAGTTCTGAAATGTTCTGCAGTATCCAAACGTCAATTATGTTATATTTCTCATGCTGAAAATCTGCAATTTGCGCTAAAGAAGACTGACGTTTATTCAGCATTGGAGGCTTACAATGAACATTCAAGAAGAAACCAGTCGAGATGCGTATAGTGAGTGAGTTGGCTTTAACGCCGCTTTTAACATTATTTCAGTTATATCACGGTGTGTCAGCTTAATGTGGGAGGAAAGCCCGAAGTGATGCAGGTCTCAGACGTTTACCACTTCGGTGAAACCCACGAGCGCGGGTATGGTGCTGACAAACATAGAAACATAATCGGGGCGAACCGGGATTCGAACCCACAATCATAGGTTTCTGGCGTGCTCAAGGGACGCAACTCTGCACAGCGAACCGCGGCGCCTTAGAAGGTAGAAGGTATAGCATTCGTCACCACTCGCCCCTTTCCGTAACCTGCAAGAAGACTCGTCCCCCTATCGATGAATGTTATGTGCGAAAATACGACAAACCAATTAGAATGCGCGCATGATTTCAAGTTCTTCGTCAAAGAATCCCTCAGAAATAAGTTTTGATTTTACATATGTCTTGCATTTAAAAATATACCCAAGACACAGTTAAATGTGTTCAATCATACTGTATAATTACGCACGTCCCGATGTGCTTTAAATTGCATCTGAAATATATATGATATATGGGGAAATATATGTTAACCAGTACGCAACGAATTGACAATTGTTTTAGGTATGTCCGTTTGCGCTCAGACGGAACCCGGTCGCAAATGGCCATGAGCGGGGCACGAGTAGCTATTCGGCTTGTTCCGGAATAACACGAGTTGGTCACGAATGAAGGTATAGCTGTGCCACTTGCATGACACATGGCTCGAACTTCTTTGAGCGGCAAGTCATTTCTTCATCTCAACCCACAAGTTAAATATTTCTCACGGTTTATCACCCTTTAATCCTATACATATTCTCTGAGAACAAGTTAACATTTTTTTTCCTTTTGATAGCAAACAAAGGAGTTTGTAGGGCTTTGCCTTACATGGAAATGCTAAAAACCAACCTTTTTGTAATTACAATTGACTAGATGGTATCATGTAGGTAATATATTTGTTTGAAGTTATTTCTAGCATTATGTGCCGTAAAAGGCGACTATGCTTGTTGTAAGAGGCAACTAACAGGATCAGGCGGTCAGACTCGCTGTCTTGGTTGATGCATGTCATCGATCCCAATTGCGTGGATCGATGCCAATTGTGTCAATCACTGGATTGTCGGGTCCAGACTCGATATTTACAGACTGCCGTCATATGGCTGGAATATTGCTGAGTGCGGCGTTAAACAACAAACCGCCTCTACAGAAATAAAAGAAAATCGTTATATAGCATAATGTAAGCACAATAATTGGCATAATTTATCGCCAGATCTAATTAACGAGAGTCAGTGGGTAATCTGCTGTAATACGTAGCGGCGTCTATTCACAACAAGCTACAATTACTGCCATTACAAGAGCGTGACACCATCTCTTACATCATATACACCATTTCTTGTTCGTCATTGTCGTGTCGTTCTTTTTTGCCTCTACGAACAGTGATGAAAGGTAGCGGAGACGGCAACTGAAACCAAAAACGTTCATTTGATAGTATGACAGCCTGTACGTATTCTGTATGATTACGTACCATGGGAGCAGTTGCCGGATATCACGGCTCCATCACCTCCTGAAGCCTTCAGGCATAAACTGTGTTAGACAAGATAAGATTATCAACGCTCTGACTCCTTAAACAATTTATGAGTAAGAGTGGGTCCGAATTGGGATATTGAGATCAGTTGATGCAACGAGTTTGCTGTTCGTAGTGGCTAAAACAATTCAACCACGTCAGTTAATGTTTTTGTCGATGGTTAGAAAATTGGAATGACAAATTTTTGGTTTATTATCATGAGAAAAATAGTGTTTAGGGAATATTTACTGCGTGTCAAGGATTGAAATCTCAGCCCAAAATGTTGTAAAGTGCCAGTCGGTAAAGTTTATGTTCAAGTTTTGCCATGAATTCAGAACCTCCTGACCTTCAGTATGAGTTGTATAGTAATCACCATGTTAGATTGATTTTCCACCATGATTGTAACATACTAGAACTCAAAGTGATTTGCTTGAAGAACTCAACTCTTGCAAAGTTCAACAAGGTTCAACATGTATTATATAAGAAAACATAATACATATTGAACCTTGTTGAACTTTGCAAGAGTTGAGTTCTTCAAGCACGTATTATATAAGAAAACGAGGCGGTCGGGTAGCCTAGTTGTAAAAGCGTACGCTCGTCACGCCGAAGACCCGGGTTCGATTCCCGACATGGGTACAATGTGTGAAGCCCATTTCTGGTGTCCCCCGCCCCGATATTGCTGGAATATTGCTAAATCGGCGTGAAACCATACTCACGATAAGAAAACACGCTTCATATTTGAACTTATTTTAGCAGGAAAAAAACATATCAACGTTGATTGTGTTATATGCAACTGCAGGAGTAATGTTTAAGACGACTGTTCCTGTACTCTCCTTATGTTATAAACAATAATAAAACATCCTGAGCAAACAATGACTTCATTGTTTTTTTAGGGTAGTGCCTGAAACCTTGGCTGAAGTGTCGTTATGCAGTTTGCTTCTTATTGAAAAAAACACCAATTTTCAGGATCTGTCTGACGAAACTTTGATCGCTATGCACCATAAAAAAATCACATTAGAATAAAATTGCCATGGATTTTTCAGAATCATGTATGGTAATCACATGGACAAACACGTCGTCATGATTGCACATACTGCCCTTGAAATTGCCTACATGAAATCCCACGAGTAAGACATTCGTCACGCATTCACATTACACGTTACACCGAGTCAATTCAACCACAGAGTAAATCATGAAAGTGTTTTAACTGTGAAAAGCAACTTTGTTTACGGCCAAACCTCGTAAACATTATGTCCCCCCCCCCCCCCCACCCCCCTCCTGAAAATGAGTGGCAGCCTGCAATTTGAATGCTTGGAACAGGGATTGCTCAAAACGTTGTTTCTCGGCGTTTCGGTGTTAATCGTTACACCATAGTGTCGGTACTATAAGACAGGTGAGTAACGTCACGTCAGCAAGATAATCATGATTTACCTGCAAAATCGGTTTCAGACTGCAACTGTGCAACACGATTTGTGCAAACACTGTGATAACGATTACGAGAGCATAACATCCCACCACGACGGCATGCTGTACCTTCAGTTTTGTTTGCTGCCACGTCATCGAACGCCATGCGTGGCATGGTCAAACCAACATCTGAGATTCTGAGATCTGAGGTTAAAATGCTTGACGTTCTCAGATGAGTCCGGGTTTCATCTTGACAGCAGTGATGACCGACAGCGTGTGTATCGACGCCGAGGGTTACTATGACGCGTGTGTTGATCAACACGTTCTGCATTCAACACCTTCTGTATTGGATGGCGGAAGTGTAATGGTGTGGGGAGGCATCATTGCACTTCACAGGACCCCTTTAGTGGTCATCGATGGCAATTTGACAGGCGTACAATACCGTGAAGAAATGTATGTCCTTCTGTTCCTTCAGACCCATGCACCCCACATCACTTTACAACAGGACAATATACACCCTCGTGTTGCACGTATGTCACAGACTTCATTGGGTTGTAGAACGTCCCCAGACTCCCTTGTCCTGCTGTTTCGCCAGATATGAAATGAAACATTGTTTACGGCCATTTCCAAACCAACAGTGACGATAGCCCAGCTTCAAGAGTCCTTCTCAACAATCTTGTATCGTTGTCAAGCTTGTGTCACTGCAAATGGTGGTTATACCCGATACTGACACTTTCAGTCTGAGATGACGTTGGCAGAGGGCATATGTTAACACTGTCATAATGAATTCATGTTTCATTGACATTAATATATTGTTCTGTTGCACAACTGTTCTTTCTTTGCGTTTATGTCTTATTTCACATGACAGTCAATGATACACAGACATTCTTTTCCGCTAGTATACATTCAATGTCATAATTTTGGAGAAAGTGTCAAAATATATTAAGTTCTTGGACAGTTATCAGAAGAATACAATAAACAATATTTCACGTCTGTTGAAATCTTAGTTGTACCATATTCCAAACTTTGTCTTATTGAAATCGAGAAATTAACAGCTTTTGTGGGTTTGCAAAACAATGAAGACCAGGTTAACTTGATGATTTTAGCCCAACCACTTAAATCCTCACGCCCGAAACAACTTCTAAGGTCCCAAGCCTCTAAATGTTACACTGATCCGTGTTCGCCTTACCGTATATCCCACCATCTCCCTGCACTGACGATAAAAGGTGGCTTCTCGGAAGACAAACAATTCAGACCTTTTCTAACTCTCCGACACTGTAATCAGATAATTGCACCTCAACAGCGATAAATTGAACAAGTTGAACCACAGGCTCAACGATAGACGACAGCACAATAAATTACACAAACGATATCGTCACAATCCTAATACTTGTATGAACAAGTAAAGTAAACCCCCGTATCATGACATCAAAGGCGTTGAGAGAGAATTTTGTGATCAGTTCAACCCGCATTACCTGTGCATGGCTTTTATCCTGAGACGCTGTGTCTACAATGATGTGTTTTATTGTACAAAGAACTCTGCTATAGGCACAGATTTCTTAGGATTATGGAAATGGTTTTGTCACTTTTTTCTTTTTATTTATAAAAATCATTTCAAAAGCGATTTGACTTCAATAAACTCTAAGAGAGCGACTATTTGATAACTTTAAGATTTTGGGTGCCGCAAAAAAGCATTGTTGATTCCAAGATGCTTTTTTCAATATTTACAATGTAGGTTCAAAGTTTTAATTAAAAAGTGTGTGTTACCCTATAAAAAGCTTAAGTGTAAATAGGACTTTTATCAATTGAGAGTGCATATTCGAATAGTTACATGAACCTGATCCAGTTATCCGACTCCGGAGTCAAAGAGACTATCCCAACCTATTTATAAAAGGCTTACAATTTACGATCAAAACAAACACGGTATGATTTGGGAAGTAGCGTTGTAGAATGATGTCCAGCCCAACTTGTCAATTCAGAACAGCAAGGAACTGAACATGCAACATATGGAAGTTAAAATTGTGGTCAAGTTATTCAAATTCTCTTGAGTTCTTGATCTACTTTAACATCATTTCATCACAAACAGCTTGGTAGCTGCGAGGTTTGATAAGAGCATTTGATGGATTGGTGGATAAAAGTTTAGATACATGTATTTAGATGGATACGTTTGTAGGTAGGAAATGGATGCGACTTCAAAACAGTACGCCAGTAGTAACGGATGTGATGGATGAGTGGATATATGTCTGATAACTACACTGTTGGACACTGGGGCTGTAGGTATGATAGAGACGGTAAAATACCTCTTTTATTAATAAACATTCCAAATCACTTGCAACGAAGCGCCACAGTTATATCACAAACAGTCTTCTACTCAGATGGTGACCCGTGAAGATCTGGGGAGGAATAGGTCTTCAGCAACCCACGCTTGGTGTAAAAAGCGACTTGCTTGTCGTAAGAGGCCACTAACGGGATCGGGTGGTCAGGCTCGCTGACTTGGTTGATACAAGTCATCGATCCCAATTGCGTGGATCGATGCTCATGATGTCAATCACTGGAATATTTACATACCACCGAATTCGGCGTTAAACAACAAACAAATGATATGATTCGCATTTTTGTATCAGTATCGATGAGTGAGTGGATGCGTATGGTTTTACGCCGCTTTTAGCAATATTCCAGCAATATCACGGCGGGGGACACCAGAAATCGGCTTCACACATTGTACCCATGTCGGGAATCGAACCCGGGTCTTCGGCGTGACGAGCGAACACTTTAACCACTAGGCTACCCGACCGCCCCTCAATATCGACGACACGAGGAGTGACGTTATTGATATAGACGATATTAAATTCATAGCTTGTAATAGATGTCACAATGAGACGTAGTGGATGAGTGAGTACGTGTTGCTATAGGCAAGCTTCATAGCGACATTATTTTAACCTAGCAACATTTGTATGTTTGTCCTTACTTGTAGGAAGAACGCCTCCGTGGTCTAGTGGTAGAGCGTTCGCCCGGGGAGCGGAACGTCCAGGGTTCGATCCCCTGCCGCGTCATACCAAAAGGCGTTAAAATATGGTACTTCTTGTTACCCTGTCTGGCGCTCGGCATTTAGGGGACGACATTAAACAAGGACTGGTCGGCTCGGAGTCCGTGTACTGTGTCTGAGCTGGGTATTAATGTAAAACTGCGGCATGGTATCTCAGTGGGCTAGCACTATAAATCGGCATCAATCCGGACTAGTACAAGCACCGACACACACGTGCTCACACGATGTCGCTATATAAGCGCAATAATCTTGGACGCGACGTTAAGTCACCACTTGTAGGTAACTCAGAAGCCATTTTGACCACACGATGTTCGTGTTTGTTGACGAAAAACAGACCCTTGGGGCAAACCATGCCCAGGAATCGCCACAGTTAATGGGTTAGGAATGAGTGAGAATTAGGTTTACGCCTTAGAAAGTCTTCAAACAGCTACGCCCAAGAGACCTGCAATATGTAGTATCTCGATGTTTTTCCAACTTGTAAAGGCCTTGCATACATTGTGGAGTATGAAGAATCAAACCTAGATCTTGGGCTTGACGAGCCAACGATTATACCACAAGGCTACATACCGCCCCTACAGTGACAAAATCGAAACTATGTAACGTAATGGAAGTGCAATATCGCCAGATGTAGGTAACGGTGGACGGTGGGTATTCTGATGTAACTTTTGGGAGATTCCATCCACAGCGACCTGTAATTACTGCCGTAACACGAGGTGGTGAGGTGAAATGGGGTTTAACGTCACGTCCAAGATTATTGCACTTATATAGCAACGTGCATGCACGTGTGTGTGTGTGTGTGTGGTTGTGTGGCTGTTTGTACCAGTCCGGACTGATGCCGATTTATAGTGCTAGCTCACTGAGATACCATGCCGCAGTTTAACATGAATACCCCACTCAGACACAGTATGCTGACTCCGAGCCGACCCGTCCTTGTTTTAGCCCCTTAATGCCGAGCGCCAGACAGGGTAATAACAAGTACCATCTTTTAACGTCTTTTGGTATGACGCGGCCGGGGACCGAACCCCGGACCTTCCTCTCTCCGGGCGGACTCTACCACTAGATCACCGAGGCGGTCGCCGTAACACGAGATTGACACCATATCTCAAGTCATATACACCAGATAGGATTATCAACGCTCCGACTCCTTAAACAATTTGTAAGTGAGAGCAGATCAGAATGTGGGTTATGCAGCAAGTTTTCTGTTTGCCATTGCTGAGACAATTTAATGACGTGAGTTAATGTTAGTTAATGGGGATATTTTGTAAATGAAGTGACATATTTTTGGTTTATTGTCATGAAAAATATATTGTTTAAGGAAAATTACTGTATGACATTGATTTAAATTTCTGTTTTAAAACTTGTCAATCGGTAAAGTATACACATGACTGGAGCATACCGTTACGCTAAGAGCGCTACTCTTGCAGCCTTCAATATGTCATTTATAACGCGTTTTACTGAAAGATAAACCTTTATCTGATTTACTTCTCATTTTACTCGTGTAGTTCCTGAAAGAATGAAAAAACGTTGAATGTGTTACAGGTGCGTGTAGTTAAAGAAGCATACAAGGGACACGAGAAATTACCATGATAAATACATGTACAAATAGCATGCATTCTCTTGAAGCAGTTGCATGAGGAAAGTTTGAAACAACCCTTTTCGATGCTGTCCAGATACACGTGGATAACAACCCACGTGCAAACAATTACTTCATTCAGGAATTCCCTAACTTCGGTCGTAGTGTAGGATCATCAGTAAACGCACACGGTTGATAGTCTTGAGTGCAGTTGTGAAACCTTGACTGAACTGTTTTCTTCAGAAAAAATCGTATCGTCTGCAATCTTATTAAAATCAGATCTGAGGACATCCCATTACGGGTCACGTCAGGCCGACCTTGCGCGAACTTTGACCGACCAATGGATTGACCAATAAGAAGGGAGCTTTCTCGTGCTTGGCGGCACTAATTTCAAATTGGCGACTACGGTTCGAAACATATTTTGACAAGTTCTCGATTACAAATTTGAAACATGATCAAAAGAACATTCTTGAATGGCTGATAGATGGTCTAGATTGTATGGATTCAGTCGTTAAACCCGTAACTATCGTACCCCATGTCAAAGTTTTCGAGGTTGCGTGATTAGAAATCAAATTCCGACTGTCACTTTCATAATCTGGTAAGCGACGCTCTGATTAGTCGGATGAAAGGTCGTTCTGACGTAACCCAAATGGGATGTCTTCAGATCTTTGTTTAGCGGTAGCGAGAACTAAGATCTGAATTTAATGAGATTGTTTCGTCTGTGACTTGGGTTCATTGTACGCACTCAAAAGAACATGCTGAGTCGGCAATACTTTACTACCAAGCACATCCAAGGTAACATCATAGGAAAAAAAGTCAAAATGTAATAGTATCAACATTTTTCACAGTAGACACATATCACAGTACACGATATGTTTCATTGATTGAAATCTTAATTATGTCGCACTGAAAACAGATTTGGGGGGTTGCAAAACAAAGACGATCAAGATATCCAGATAAGTCTGTCACTGCCCATTGTATCTAAATCTTCACTGTCCGATAAAATTTCCAAAGACCCAAACCTCCATACCTGACGCAAAGTAAAGTGTGGTTCGTTAAACTGTACCCGCCATTCCACATGTCCCACAATCTCCCTTCAGTGACGATGTAGTATGGTGGGGGAGCCTTGTGGTTAAAGCGTTCGCTCGTCACACCGAAGATCCGGGTTCGATTCCCAACATGGGTACAATGTGTGAAGCCCATTTCCTAAATATTGTTAAAAGGCCGTGTAAAAGCATACTGACTCGCTCACTTTGGTGACGATAAAACAGTAGTTTCTCGGTGGACAGACAATTCCGACCTTATCTCAATTGCTGACAATTAAATCAGATAACTACAACTCAACTGCGATAAAATATGCACTTTGAACCACAAGTTCGGCGACAAAGCAACCATATCGTCAGGTACGTTTTACTTGCGTGAACATGGCGATCTATAGCCCTTTTTTATATTGTAATGTGTCATGATTATTTAGTGATGTCTTTTTATTGTTGTATGCTAGTTTTAAAACATTAAATCTGTGATATTCTAGTAATTTTACTGTCCGTCGCTGACAGGTTCTTATTTGGTTTAAATATATGTATAAATACTGTATTACTTCTCGTCACGATATGGCTTAAATACTGCCGATGTGACGTAAAGCATAAAGTCACTCACTCACTCACTTGCGTGATGAAGTAAAGTAAAAGCCTCTGTTGTGTTAAAGATAAGTTTTTTAAATCATATAAAACATGCATGGCCACTGAAAGGCTTCGTTTTGCAACACTGCAATGATTGCACACATATTAGACCATTTTCAGGGAAAGCAAAGCATGTGGTTTGAAGAGATTAAATTTCGAATTTGGAGAGGGTTTAAAAACGAATAAATTTCTTCAACTAAAAGGGTTTTGAGTTTTTAAGTTGTGAATTCGAAATCGTCACATGTTATTATGCTGATTCAGGAAGTGAAGTGCTTATCCCCGCCTCTGAGTCGGTCAAGGGGCAAAACTAGCTTTTTCACAGAAGGCTTGCAACGATCACAAAAACAATGACGACGACGAGATGGCGGACGCAGCGCCGTTGCCAGTAGCTTGATAGGACTCGAACTGACTTCCAGCTTTGAGTAGTAAGGTCAGTTCCCATTAATCCCAAGCCATCACCGTTAGCATGTTTTATTCACCGTAATGGTTTATTATCCTGTCAACTTTCATTCTTTCTATTTGATAAATAGACATGTGTAATTTGCTAAAACCTTGACATGACTCAAAAACCTGAAGATATGTCCATTCCTCTTTTGTACTGGATTACAAATGAAGCTTCATACAAATCCTTAAAAAGGCAGATGTATTGCTGTATCCTGCAAATGTTAACACCAAATCCAAAGATTCACCACTTTCTTTATACTCACAGAAAGTATTTGAGACACGTTGAATCAATACCTTGTGAATTCTCAAAATCTCAAAGGTTTTGCAATCTCCAAAAAGAGCCAACTTCTGTTCTGCCAAAACATTTGATTTTTCAACTTCCTACACCACTGTCCCACATGACAAACTTAAGGGAAAACCTCGTTCCTAGTTCCATGGGGCATTTGTAAGTAAACGCGGTGACCGTAGACACAGATACATCTCTGTCAGGTTCAGGACAATGTGTCAAAAATGAAACCAAATGTCATCTGAAGTTTACTGTGAAAACTATGTGAAATACTGGACTCCTCATAGATAACATATATGTAAGACATTAGGCGTACGACATTTAGACAGTAAGCGGGCTTCCCCATGGGCACAAATTATCTGTTTCTTTATGCATACGCATCGGAATTTCTGCTCGGACTGAAAACGTTCCTTCTATGTCGAGCGCAGCTCCAGCCTTTGGTGTCTACATTTCACAACTTTTGAGGTCCAATCGAGCATAAAGTTGTACGAGGATTTAAAGAGTGTCATTAGACGTTTGTTCAAAAGTTATTTGGTGAAGGTTAAACATTCAAGGCCTCAATAAAGCTTATGGTAGACATGTGGAGGACATTTCTACATTTGACGCATCAGTGACCAAAATGATTTCTGATGCAATTCCCAAATTTGACTTGTACAATATGTTCCCTTGTACGACTCTTGTAGCGTGATTACGGTTACAACATTCAAGGCCTTAGTAAGGTTTGGTGGTAGATATGTGGGGGACGTCACATTTGACGCATCATTGAATAAACTTTCCGATTTTGACATGTACCATGTGTTCCCGTGTTGTTGTTTTTTCATGTTAACAATTGATTTGTTTTGCATTTGTTTGTGATGGGTAGCACCAGTGTGAAAGAATACGCTCACCGTGCACCTAGTATCATCACTCTTTGAGAGTGATTCCGTTCCGTTTAGGATTTAAACATCATTCTAGACCAATGAAGATTCCGGGTTAGAATAGGTCTTCAGCAACCCATGCTTGCCGTAAAAGGTTACTTTGCTTATCGTAAAAGACGACTAACGGGATCGGGTGGTCAGGCTCGCTGACTTGGTTGATGCATGTCATCGAACCCAACTGCGTGGATCGATGCTCATGATATCAATCACTGGATTGTGTGGTCCAGACTCGATTATTTACAGACTGCCGTCATATAGCTGGAATATTGCTGAGTGCGGCGTTAAGCAACAAACAAACCAACCAACCAACATTCTAAAATTATTATTATGTAGTTAAACTTGTCTGGCATGTGTTTACAGAGTGCAAAACAAGAAGGATGTGGATGTACGAAGACTGATGGATGATCAACATAGGGCCTAAGTTATTGTAGGGTGCACTTCAACATCACTTGATGACAAATGCCCTTAGTGTGTGGATGGATCAATGGATGGACGTTTGATGCATGAATTTGGTGTCTGGGAAGGTAGGGAGGTCAAGTGAGTAGGCCAGCAGTTACGATGTCGATGGGTGAGTGATTATGTGGTTGATAGATAAATGGAGGATTGGATTTGAAGGTCAGACTGTATGTCCATGTGTGATAACGTGATATGCCAAAATGAAATTTCTTGTGAACGTTCCATCCAACTGAGTTGCGATCAGTGAAACAATGAGACTTTGGGATTCCATTCAGATGGTATTAAGTTTCAACGAGTAAAACAGGTAAGGAAAAGGTTAAATTACTTATTTCAGTTGTCATTTCTGAATGCAATGATCCTTGCTCTTGGTTACCCAGTCCAAACCTCAGCTGTGGGAGAATAAAGAAGACTGTATGTCTTTATACAGAGGGTAAACACATGTAGATAATGTCTGAACACTTGGGGAGGTGAGGTGAAATGGGGTTTGACGTCGCGTCCAAGAATATTGCACTTATACAGCGACGTGCATGTACGTGTGTGTGTTTGTGTGGCTGCTTGTACTAGTCCGGACTGATGCCGATTTATAGTGCTAGCTCACTGAGATACCATGCTGCAGTTTAACATGAATACCGCACCCAGACACAGTATACTGACTCCGAGCCGACCAGTCCTTGTTTTAGTCCCTTAATGCCGAGCGCCATACAGGGTAACAACAAGTACCATCTTAGCACTGCGGGCAGGCGCTCTACCACTAGGCCACGGAGGCGGTCCCTGAACGCTTGGTAATAAATGTGAGCATAAAGTGGTAAATGACTTGATTATATGTTTACTTATGGCTGCGATTAACCTCCCTGGTTATCATTGACACGGCCCATTTAGTTAGAGTAAGAAATTGTCTTCGAGTTTCTCCTTGAGCCTTCATTTGATAGTCTGCAATCGGAAGAGTCGCGTCTTCTCATGTGGACAAGCCCGATACTGTGATTTTAAAGCGTCCTGAATCCTGAGTGGCGTTGGTAAGTGTACACGGACACCAACGGGGATATCATCATCAACATCAACGCCAACCACCGTGTGTAGATCAAACAGTTGTGCCCAGTCGATATGGTCGTTAGAGTAACCGAGTGGATGAGCCGTCATTGTGACCGATGGTGCGTCGCTAGCACACACAAGCACCGTGTAGAATTGGCTAAATCTATGGGCGTGATACACTGAGCGAACATTTTACCATCTAATTTAATTACGTGGATTCTTGAGACGATTAGGTGGCAGCTTTCTAACGATTCGACTTCATTTCAATTTTGTCAAACGAAAACCCACACAAAACAGAAACAATCCTTCTATGGTAATCACTTTGGATGTAGATTCTATGGCGTTTAAAAATATATATAATGACTACAGCAATATAATGGCGAGGGCTTTATCATTAACATTCCGAACAGGCCGATTAACTTCGTTTTCCCGACTGATATCATTTAGAAACCTCGACGCTGATTAGAAAGTTCTTCTGACCCGACCTCTTAAAGTTTGTTTGTATTGATGTTTAACACCGCAATATTCCTGATCTATAACGGTGTTCTGTAAATAAACGAGTCCAGACTGTCCAGTGATTGATATCATAAGCATTGATCCACGCAAATGGGATACGATGACACGTAAAACAGCCAAACAGCTAGCCTGACCACGCCATCACGTTAGTCGCCTCTTTCGACAAGCATGTATTCTAACCCGGACCTCCGACCACTTAAAGAGGTGATGTGGTATGAAAGTAAACTATCTTTATCCCAGTAGGAGCCCATGGTGATAAACAGCTCAGTTCTAATCCTTTGAAACTCATATGTCAGCTAAGCATATTTTTCAAATTTTGCCACGAATTCATAGCCCCTGACCCTATGCATCATTTGTGTTTACATCACTGTGCTTTGAAAGAGCGAGCGTGAAATTGAGTTAACTCTCAACTCTGCTCTTGCAAAGTTAATTAAATGCAAGCTAAGGAAACGGGGGCGTTGGTGAATTTCTTATCAGCGTGAGTAGTTATATATTCTTCAAAATAAAGTACGGATCATGATCATGAATATAAATGTTAATACCAAGTGAAAGAACAAAGATAAGTGTAATCGACAAACATTCCATGCACGAACGTTTATGTGTGAAAAACGAAGCACCAAAACACTTCTGATAGTTTTCACGTGACGCACGCAGTAGCGCCACACACGTGCGTTGGGAGACATTCCTGATTTTGACACTTTCAGAGAAGGTCGATTCATCGTGAACCATTATTTCCGTCAATCTTATTGGTTCTGCATATCATACAGTTGAGATTAACTGAATTTCATTAATTGTTTGTGCATGAACTAGCAATGCAGCGTCTGCAACGAGCGCGGTGTCTACGGGCCATTGGCATGCTGGAAACTGGCAGATGTTTGTGTTCACTGGCCAATACGGCCAATGTTTCACAGTCTGTGATAAGCAGACAATGAAACGGGTACCAATGAACCCGAAATGTTAACGATCGACCCCGTTCAGGGCGATCTGAAACCAAGCGCTATGACATCGAGCTCAACGGCAAATCAAATTGGAGTACGAGAACGAGGCTACTGGAGTAGGAGTTACGGATGAGAAGATTGGAAATCGTCTACATGCAGCTCATCTCCAAGCTCGACGGCCACGTGTTGTGCCACGTGTTGCGCCACGTGTTGTGCCGCCCCTTACAGATCGTCATATTGCCAACAGACGTCACTTGTGTCACGTGTCATGTTTTCAGATGAGTCTCGATTCAATTTGCACTTCCTTGATAGGCGTGGTCGTGTCTGGCGACGTCGAAATTAACATCGAGCCAATGTCACCCTGAGACCTCATGACAGATATTGACGGTGGATAGAGGTTATGGTGTGGGGTGGCATCACTATGACCGACATGCTGTGCAAGTACTATCGATACATCATACTGACACTCGTTGAAATTTCCCGACTTAACGATATCGTCCTTCAAGATTGTTGGCGGTCATAACATCTACTGTCATACTTCATTAAGATGGTCTTTGTTCTCAATTCCTTCATTATTATCATGCAGATATTACTAGTAACTGTAACCCGTCACAAACACGTGCATTTGTAAATGTCCTCTACAAGTCTAACATAAAACTTTTTGGATGCCTTAATAAGTCCTTGAAAGTAAGAACATTGATCATACATATTTTGACCCAGAGTCGTATGAGGTTCTTTGACATCTCGGTAAAAAGGACATGCTCGATTGTATCTCAAAACTTGACATATGGAGACTCCAAAGGCTATAGCTTGAATATAACTCGACAGAAAGGGAAAGTTGACTACAGGAAGTTGAAGTGATCCCTCTTGTCATAGTCTTGTGTGATAGTTTTTGTCTCTCTGAATCTTTGCATAGATCCAAATATGAAACAAATGAGGCTGTTTCACTGGTCTGTTTTATTTCCAGTTCAGGTGGGTAAATCAGCCATGTGGGTAAAAGGGTCATGGAGACATAACAACTCTTGGCGACTGACCTAGTTACTCAAAACTGGAAGTCATTTCGAATCATATCAAGCTTACTTCTTCTCATCTTCGACATCGTTTTTGTGGTCATTGATGCCTTCTTGACCGACTAAGAAGCTGGATAAGCCCCCCATCCGGTATCAAGACCGGATTGTGTAACACACTTAAAAGTGTCAACCCACTTTCGAAATTAATTCTCCTTAGATAAACGCAACAAACCGTTTTCCATTATCATACGAAATATCATAACAATTTCATTGTGCGATTCCGAATATGTCATAATCATGCGCTTGTGAATCAATATTAAATACTGATGATAACAGGTGATAAAGGTGCTACTTT
This sequence comes from Haliotis cracherodii, assembly GCF_022045235.1. Lineage (NCBI taxonomy): Eukaryota > Metazoa > Mollusca > Gastropoda > Lepetellida > Haliotidae > Haliotis > Haliotis cracherodii. The sequence continues at coordinate 36,895,883 of NW_027266308.1, forward strand.
GCTTTGCTTTCCTGAAAGATGGCTAAATGTTACGATCACTGCAGTGTTGAAGAGCGAAGTCGTTCAGAGGTAATGCATGCTTAATTGATCACTGGATCCTTCCTCAGTGGTGTTAGGTCACTTGTTCACACAAGTAATACGATCGTGATGATATCGTCGATGTAATGTATTGCTTTGTCGTCTAGGGTTGAGCTTGTGGATCCACATGTTGAATTTATCACAGCTGAGAAGTAATTATCAGACTACATTGTCAGACATCGTAAGACGCCCACACTGCAATATATCACCCTGTATTTTGTGTCAGGCATAGAGGCTTTGGCCTTTGGACATTGTGTCGGGCGGTGAAGATTTAGGCACATTGTGCTATATGTAGAAAAAATTTAAAAACCTTGAGAACGTATTCGTGTTCTGTCATCCTCCAAATTCAATCAGACCAGTTTGGAATGTTATATAATTAAGATTTCTAAAGACGTGAAATATCATTCATTGCATTATGTGTGTTCTGTCAAAGAGCTTGATACATTTTGACATTTTCACAATACCCGTTACGCTGAATATACATGTTGCTTGATATCGATAAAAGATTACCTACCATAACCGGGGCGATGGGGTAGCCAAGTGGTTAAAGCGTTCGCTCGTCACGCTGAAGACCTGGGTTCGATTCCCCACATGGGCACAATGTGTGAAGCCCATTTCTGGAGTCCATAGCCGTGATATAAACCTATATAAACGCACGTGTGAGGACAATGCAATGCGTCACAGACAACACGGGTTCTTTTGATGAAAACACTTCAGCCAATGTTTCATGCACTGGGGTAAAATCTACCAAACGTGTTTTCCTCAAACCCAACACTGCGACCTAATGTTAGAATGAGAGACGGAGGGTAGACATAATGTGATGCACCTAATGCTAACACAAGGGGATTCATTCATGATGTCATTGTTTGCACGTGAGTCATTGTCCACGTGTACGACGAGCGCACCAGTGGTTGTGTCCACAGAATGAACCACTACTTGTGGCTGTCGAACTTCATCATACGGATAACAACATGTTTGTCATAACACTGGCGACCTCTCTTGTTGATAATAACAGCCTTACACACTTATATGTCCCACAATACCGTGACACCCGTGAAGATCCGGGGTAGAATAGGTCTTCAGCAACCCAAGCTTGCCGTAAAAGGCGACTTTGCTTGTCGTAAGAGGCGACAAACGGGATCGCTTGGTCAGGCTCGCTGACTTGGTTGCAGAATGTTATCGATCCCAATTGCGTGGATCAATGCTCATGATATCAATCACTGGATCGTCTGGTCCAGACTGGATCATTTACAGACCGCCGTCATTGCTGGAATATTGATATAATATAAAACAACCAACCAACCACCAAAATACCGTAAACAGCCTGTTATCATTTGGGATCACAATTGTAAAATATTTATGAATACCATCGAGGTGTGTCACATAATGGGCCAAAAGAGATGACGAAGCGGTTGAATGTCTTTCAGAGTGGATTGAGTCACTGTGTGATGTTGTCTTTTGTAGAATGCACAAACTGAAAATGAGGAAACCGAATTGGATTGAATAAAAGGTTGCGTGCAACGATGTTCATACAATGTTTGGCCCTCACTCTTTGAAGGTTCATACTCCAGTGAACTCACACAAAGAGAAAGTCAATTCTTATATTTGTTTATATCACTGTTTTATACCTGGAGGGATGTAGCGCTAGATCTGTTCTGTGACTTCATGTTTACACTGACAGCCATATATAGGTCAACCAATATCTTTGATAGGCATTGGAGTTGGAGTACAAAGTAAGGATACCAGCGGTATCGCGGAATAAAATAGTTCCCTTTAAATAGAGGAAGTATGAGCGTATATATGCTCAACTTGTTTTACAAGAACATCTGTTGGAGTTTGTTTGCAAGAAATGTATTCAAATAAAATCATCATTGGGTGAGAAGGGTCTGTTAAGAACTACCTCAGTAAGTCAAAAACAATGACAGCGTACAAGTACAAGACGTCAAAATGGCCGACACGTTAAACGTGACGGGGGAGATTTCCAAAGTTATTAATGAACCTGTGGCGGTTACATGTGTTAGTCATTATAGGTCAGTTGGCCGATCATTGAATGTGGTGATTATAAAGATGTGTCAAATAGATACTAAAGGAAATGCATAGATTGCTGTATACTGTCACTGTCAGCAAAGAAACGGATCGAGTCGATACTTCGATAGTTTGGATCAACTATTTTCGTTTTGTTCACTAGGATGGGTCGTAGCGAGGATATGCATCATGCAGTCAATACCTCTGACGTTCCCAATGTATAATAAAACGCTGTGTTCAAGGTTAAAGGGTCTAAATATTCAGCCGTATATCGTGTAAACTTCAAATTAAAAATGTACATACGATAACCATTGTCTGTAAGCATCACTGCATTAATTGCTAGATGAACGAGCTTGGTATTGTTCAGAGACTTCATACATTCATGGGGGCGGCCGGGTAGCCTAGTGGTTAAAGCGTTCGCTCATCACGCCGAGGACCTGGGTTCGATTGCCGAGATAGGTGTCCCCCGCCGTGATATTGCTGGAATATTGCTAAAAGCGGCGAAAAACAAAACTCACAGACTCACATAGATTCATGGTTGGCATGTTTTGCAGTTTAATTTAATTTCTGTGCCATAATACAGCATCAGTATTTGCTTCAGACCTGAAAAAGATATCAACATTTCTTTCCACACTTATCTATGATCTATTTGCCCTATGGGGAAATGGTTCTTTCTTATCTTCAAGCAGTGTTCAACCCAAACCACTCACTCATTCTACCAGACCGCCTCCGTGGTCTATTGGTAGAGCGTCCGCCCGGAGAGCGGAAGGTCCGGGATTCGATCCCCAGCCGCGTCATACCAAAAGACGTTAAAAGATGGTACTTGTTGTTACCCTGTCTGGCGCTCGGCATTAAGGGGCTAAAACAAGGACGGGTCGGCTCGGAGTCTGCATACTGTGTCTGAGTGGGGTATTCATGTTAAACTGCACTATAAATCGGCATCAGTCCGGACTAGCACAAGCAGCCACACACACACATACACGTGCATGCACGTCGCTACATAAGTGCAATAATCTTGGACGCGACGTTAAACCCCATTTCACCTCACCTCACTCATTCTGCCATACTCTTCATGATTTGGATAAACCGAATGATACGAGAGTATATCTGCTGCGAAAATGGAACTATGGAACGTAGTACTACCTTCTCCACATTTTCGTGAACATGTTAAACCTTCAACAAATTCAGGACCTAACCGTCACAATATTTGTGTGAAGTGGCATTGTAAATTCTACATTTTTATCGTTTTTAAGTAAAACATGAAAAACTGTTTCTCCCTTTAGGATTTCAGCGGTATCCTAATATTTTTAAAACCTAACTTGTCCAGCATGTGCTTACACCTTACACCTGATTCAGTGTATAAAACAGCAAGCATCTGATGGATATGTGAACGAATTTTGGGTGGACGCACGGTGTACAAGTCATTGAAAGCCACGTGGGGTTGCTTTATGCACTTTAACATTTCTTGACTTGCGGACGGGTTGGTAGTTGCGAGTATTGACAAATACCATTAGTGTGTGGATGGATTAAGAGTTGGATGCATGTGTTTGATGTTTGGGGTGGCAGCTAGGTTATGGGGGATGCTTCAAAACAGCAGTCCAGCAGTAACGATTTTTCAATGGCTGAGTGAATATGTGTTTAATGGATAGACAGAGGATTGAAAGGTGAGACTGGATGTCATGTATGATGATGGGATAGGCCAAAGTAAACTTTTCTCGTTCATTGATGTACATACCGTCAAACTGACTGAGTTGCTCTGTCAGGGTAACAAAATCGATGATACTTTCTGTCGTCCTTTCCAACTGTAGCCATTTTATTAATTGGACAACAGAATTTCATGTAATAGACGTTACTTCAAGGGTTATTTATGGCTGCAGTCACACTTGCTATTCATTGGCCAACCAAATTCAGCTGTCATGGAACAAAGACATGGAAGTCTTGGACTTTATTGTCTCTCAGATGGAAATGATGTCAACATCAGGATCCAAATGGTGACTTGTGGTTACGCTCCACACCACCACACCCCTCCACACACACACACACACACACACACACACACACACACACACACACACACACACACACACACACACACACGCATACACACACACAGAGAGAGAGAGAGAGAGAGAGAATTGGATACGAAGACCGAAACTGTGCACCGAATCCATTTTGTGGCCTCTTAGAGCAAGCAAATAAAATTGACATACATTACAATATGGTGATGTGTTAATCGGTTTAAATCAATTTAATTCGAATAACTTATATTACACTAACGTCTATCGGACAGGGTAAACTAAAAATTCAACATTATTATTAGGAACATTATTATTAATCTTTGTTATAAAACAAAATATTGTACAATATTGCCACGTCATGAAATATTCCCATTTTGATGTTTGGATATATTTGAAAGAGTCCTTGAATTTACATAAGTTTATATGATCTAAATATCGATCTAGTGTTGTTAATCAGTCATTTTATTCCACAATTAAGATTGCGATTTTGAAACACATTATTCCGAATTTAAGATTTTAATAAATTAATTACTGGTGTGTTAAATACAGAGCAGCAAATCAATGTAAAACAAATCAATCTATATTGCTGTCAAAGTAGGAATCCATGTCAGTACAACCAGGCCATAACTCATTTCATCAGGATTGGATTTAGGCTTGGTTATAGTATCCCTGGTCCATCTTCTAGATCCTATAACCCTTGTGTATACTTCATGCCTACTTGGGTAATGTTTAATACATACTGGAGTTGTATGTATTTGTACTTTTCCTCACCACACGTGTGTCTCACGTTTTGCCTGCTGTTATCACTATTTGAAAATGTTCATGATATAGTCGGAATCGTACAATCGACTCTGCTTTTGTCAGAGATTTCTTATGAATATGGAAAGGGTTTTATCGCTTTCATTTCTGGCTGATATATTGTTGTGGGTGGCTTTCTTTAATATCAGAGCTCCGCATAGAACATGTCTGGAATTAGATGGAGCGACGCCTACGACAGGACCAGAACCAAACAGTAACGCTGGATCAGTTGGACCAGACAGTTTTTAATTATCTGGTGGATTCAATGCACCGCCGATATCTCGCTTGTGTATACCCAAATAGTGGCCGAACCCAATGTTGACATTGTTAACTAAGATTACACACCACTCCTCTTTTAGGGCGTGCCATTCTGTTATTACCAGGTATGGGTTTTGTCACTGAATTTCTTATGATAAAGTATTGATCAGACGAAGGACCAAATATTATGTTTAAATTTTTCAATGACATAATATTTACACCACTTTATATAAAGCACAATTAATCTTTTCCGCTAGGTCGAGTATATAACGAAATGATAGGTTGAATATAGGTCATGATGAAGGTCAGTAGGTTACCTGTGTCAGAAGCCTCTAACGACAACGACCTGTAATTACTGCCATAACAAAGACGTGGCGCCGTCTCTCAAGTCATATTCACCGGCTCTTGTCGGCCATTGACGCGTTGGCAGAACACTGATGAAACCAATCCAGAAAGCAGGAAAACAACAGAACTGCCTTAATAAATAAAGTTCATGGGATAGTATGACATCCTGTCAATATTCTGTATGATTACATACCAGAGGGGCAGTTGCCCGATCTCACGGCTCCATCATCTCGTTGAGCCCTTAGGCAATTACTGTGTTAGACCAGATAAGATTATCAACGCTCTGACTCCTGAAACAATTTGTTAGTGAGAGCGGATCAGAATTGGGATATTGCGGTCGGTTAATGCAACAGGTTTTCTGTTTGTATTGGCTTGAACAACTCAGGCATGTTAGTTGATGTTTTGAGCAATGTTGTACTAATTGTAACGTCTGACTTTCGGTTAATTATCTGAAAAATATTGCATAGTGAAGATTTACTGAGCGTCATGTATTGACTTCCAGCCAAGTCTAGTGACGTCATCACGAATTGCCCTCCATTTCGTCTCTCAGTGCTTGTACCATCTGATTTCACTTCATTACAGGATTGGGAGGGCGTCGGATATTGTTGTCACTATGTTCTGTAGGTGACGTTTCTGGTGAAAGGGCTGACCATGGTAAATATGACGACATTGTTCGTGGCCAGACACGCTCGAAAACACGAGCTTTTGGAGGTCGTGCATTGTCCTGTCGAGACAAGGTCTTGGGGTTACCTGCAAGAACGGTAACACGACAGGACGTAACACGAGGTAAATGTAACGCTGGGTGTTAAGATATCCATCAGTGACAACCAGTTCTGTCCTCTGCCGGCCGCATATCCCACCCCAAACCACCCAACTGCCACCGCCACGGTACTGTCACCTGAATACAACAAGGAACTGTTCTTTCTGTCTACGTCGGTAGATCTGGAACAACTGGAACCTGTTTCCGTCAGAAAATAACACACGTTACCAGTTACGACTTTGCCAACGTTGAACTTGGCGTGCCCAACTTGCCGTGTTGCCTCATCAACGTCATTCCTTTGAATGGTCGATAAGCCATGCAGACACCACACCATGGTGTCAAGAGATAGCGGTCCTCGGTGAAGGTTGTGACTCGGAGTCTTCCACTTTGTGGCCTATCTGGAGTTCTACTAGTCACCCTGCAAGGCTACATCAACCTGGTGATCGTCGTTGTTCGTGCAGTGCATGGTTTCGTGCGACGAGCGCTTAACTTGTCCCCATATGCAACATACTAATTGCTCTCTTTCGGTGTTCGGCAGTTATCCTTCCCATGTTCTCAGGTATTTTACTGTTGACTGATGACGTTCGTTTGCCATGCCACCGCTGTTTTATACCATTATACAGATATCATACTTCACGTGTTTTGAAAGTTTTCTTCACAACGTCATTTTACACGTACAGCATCGCCTAAATGCAGTAAATTTCCTAACAATACCATCACATAACTGACCTTCCATGAACGTAAACTATTTATATCTCAATAAAATCAATCATCTGTAATTTTCACAACTTTTTTGCATTTTACGCCTAATGGAATCACATTTCGTCAGATGATCGAGTCTGATTATTAGCCAGGTGGCATTGCATGTTCCACTACATTGCAGTCGAGTCGTGAGAGAAATATGTATTCCGAAAAATAATCTGCAGAATTGGCAGATTCCGTTATTACAATAGCATACTGTTTAAGGTGTATGTAACCTAATTATACCCCAAGAATCCTTACCGGCAACTGTGACCTTTCTTTGGCGCTGGGTTCTCTCGAGCTATCAATAATTCGATTATCTTCGCAATTACACTGTAGTAATCGTTCATATTCACTCTTCATTTGGTTCCCACCGACCAATCCACTGTCAATGCACTACTCTGAAACCTATTAACTAACATCGTCCCGAGGCAAAGGAGTTAACTGACTTTCAAAGTCCAGTTTCCACCCTTGCCGAACTTGACTGGAATTTCTGGGCTCGATCGTAGGGCCACCAGTGGCTACTGCGAATTATGTCCCTTCTATGTTCCCCCCTACTGACCAATCAGATTCGACCTCTCATATTACTTAAATGGTATTGCATGTATATCGTATGCATGTTTGGTCAGAATCAGTAAGAATATCACAGTTAGGTATTTTTCCATTAAAACACATTCATCGAAAAATATCAGATGACAGAAAACAAGCTGAGATGTTGTATCGAAACTTAGTTATTTTTTTTCAGCTACAGCTACAGAACCATTTTATTTTATTTGTAAAACTATAAGCCTGAGTTTTCTAAGAAAACACGTTGCAAAAATGTAATTTTTGTGGCAGGCAATTCACTTTTTTCTTCAACAGTCTGAAGCATAATTGTCTTTTCAAGAATTTTCGGGGTCAGTTTCTATTTTTTACGATAAAGTCCCATTGAAAATGGGTCTCAGCGAATCAGAATCCGATCATTCATGTTTGATGTAAGATAAAAGAATATATCTGTAAATACTGTGTCACGTTCATGTCCTGATTGTTGCTACGGCGACAGGACATGGAATATGTCGCGTCCAAGATTAATAACCAATAATACGTATCAAACAGACCATTGCAATGGATCTTATAGCCAACATAACTCACTACATTATGACCTACACAAAGAAAGCAGAGCTATAAAACATTGAGATGAAAATACGCCTAGCTCTGCTCTAGAAGAATTCAAAGAGTCGGAGTTATTATGCACGCTGTGAAACAAAAATGGGCTCTTGGGTCTCGTAATACAGTGTGTCAGTATCATAAATTCCTATAGAAGATTATCAATGTCTAATGCCCTACATTGGGCTGACAGTTTGTGAGACACTTGGGGTATTACACATGATATACTTACACACATCATTTGGTCTCGTCGGGATTCCGGGTCAGAATAGGTTCCCAGCAACAAATGCTTGTCGTGCAAGATTACTAAATTAATGAAATGGTCAGGGTCCATGGGAAAGACTTGGTTGAATGCGCGTCATGGTAACCCGACAGCATGAGACGTTCTCATAAAATCAATCACTGGTTTGTCGTTTAACTACAGGCCGCCGTCAAATAGCTGAAATATTGCGACGTTAGAAACAAAGAAAACAAGATACAACGTTGGGGGAATATTGCTAATTTGGTTTTATGTCTAACGACGCGCTCAGCAATGTTCCAGCTTTATGACGGCGGGCTGTCTGGTCCAGACAATCCAGTGATTGACGTCGTGAGCATCGATCCATGCAAATGGGATAGATGACACACAATCAACCAAGTGACCAGAGTAACCAGTAACCAGATCGATCTAATCGCCCCTTACGGCAAGCATAGGTTCCTAAGGACCTTTTTTATAGTGATGAGTGCCGAAAGTAAAACCGGAAGTGGAATGTCCTCGATACTAATACGGTGTCGATCACTTGGTAATGATTTCGGTCTTTTCCTATTTAAGCGGGACCTTCCAATACTGTCATGTAGCTGGACTATTGCTGTGTGTGGCGTAAAACAACAGACTAAAAGGATGTAGTATACAATGGTGACCTGGCTCATAGTATGCCGTCGTTCTTACCATGGGTCCTGTTCGACTAAATATCTTAGCACTAGGCATATGGTAAGCATGTGTTAGAAGCAATGATATCATATAATAGATCTGTTCACTGATTTTACATTTATTTACCAACCTAAATTTCTTTAAAAGTTTCAATTACAGGAGTTTTTCATCTGTGCAAATGAACATACTTATTGTCATTGGCACTGAAATGTTATAATTGCAATTTATTATATACTTCAGTGTGTAAGACTGAGTTTTCTGAAGTTGAGAAATGTGATATTTTCATTGCTGTGAACATAACACTTGATACTTCACTGAAGTGCACATAACGCTTTGACGGAGCTATTGTACTGTCATATTTCGGCATCGACAAGGCAAAATAATGACAGGTGGTCTTTTATGAAGTTAATATCACTTCTTGGCGTTTGTTATTCTCTCGAAAATGATTCGTTATAAACTGTACATTTCTCATTTAACTTGTCAATCTAGACCGTTCGTTTCGAAAAGCGCCATTTTTGTTACTTGACCAGCGTGCATTCTTTCGTTTCCAACAGCGGTCTCCAGCTTTTCAAGAATAGTTTTTGTTAAAGTTGATTTTTTTATGTAATCATATGTAAATATATGATAAAGAATTTTCCTGACCCTAAATATTTTTTCATACTTTTATTCATATTTTTAATGTCGCAAATACAAAGGGTGGTGAACCGTCCCTGTGTATCAGGTAGGGAGAATGTACGTTTCAAGGGTTTATATTCGTAATGAAATAATTTAATTTTCCGGTAATCTCCTTTTACCCCCGTCACTCGATAAGAGAAACATGATATTTCACTCGACACATGAAATATCTTCTATACATTAAACTTTAAGATAGAAATCTCACTTTAAGTCGTAATTAATACAGCTTCAAGCCATTTCACTCGATTTATTGATAGAAGCGATCCATATTCTAAAGCGATGGAGTGTCTTTATCGTCACTAGGGTCTTAAACTGGCACCCCGTTTGTCTTGAACTACGGTTAACTCGAGTTATTCGAAAGACCCCATGCAGACCTTCGAGTACTTAAGGACTGTAGACAGCAGTCACGGCAACAATGGGTCAATAAGTTACACTGACAAAAATAGTTAGTAGTTTGTTTCACTTTCCACACTAAAATGTTAGTAGGCTTGCTAACCAGTATTTGCTAATTAGACTAGTAGGCTGCCTATCGTAGATTAGTACAATTTACTAATCAGCTAGTAGAGATTACTATCCATCTTTCAAATAACTACTGATTCAAGTAGTAAATTATAATAAATATATTTAGTCATAACTATTCTTCTTCTCATAATTAAACACTGCAATAGTAGATATTTCTAAGCTTAATTTCATAAAGTAAAGGCTCGTTTCTTGGTCATTCGGCGCTCCCTCTTGACGGCTGCTAAAATACAAGTTGCTAAAAACAAGTAAATAGACATCAACAATGAAAGATGCAAGAGAACATATAATGACATTTTAAGTTTATCTAAACAAAACCACAAAAACCTATTGACGTAAATATAATAAACAAATCTGTTTTACAAACCTTCCAATTTCATTGAGTACAAGCTATAATGTTCATACGACTCAAGGTTACAAAGACACGATATGCCTAACACTCTGACTCATAATCATCTTGTATCAAAATGGCGAGCGTGACAATGACAAAGGCGGAAGTGAGCAATGGCATGTCGTATTGGCGCCGAAACTGAAATATGACCAGGCAGGATAGTAAATTCGCTATTCGCTATTGGCTAATGTCGACTTCCAGTTAGTCATTTCATTGGTCGGTCAAATTCGCAAAAGGTCGTTGTGACGTACCCTGTAATGGGATGTCCTCAGCAGATGGAACTGATGAGTGCGGTGTTAAATATCAAACAAACATGTACCCCGCCGTGGCTGCATCGTCTGTAATTTCAAAACCACTACGCAATGCACACCTAAAGAAGCGTAAACCCTGGACTCTTTTTCCAAACGATTCAAATGAAGACTTAAACTCCGCAGTCTTCACCCTTCATCAACAGCTTTGTTCTTTACAAAGGGGGCGGTCGGGTAGCCTAGTGGTTAAAGCTTTCGCTCATCACGCCGAAGACCCGGGTTCGATTCCCGATATGGGTACAACGTATGAAGCCCATTTCTGGTGTCCCCCGCCGTGATATTGCTGGAATATTGCTAAAAGCGGCGTAAAACCATACTCACTCACTCACTCTTTACAAAGCGACAAAGGCTACTACGAGAACCATGATCTGTAAATGATTTTCAATTTCTTTAACAGCATCCCAGCGGTAAGGTTAGTACCTCGTTGTATCGATCATAGCCACACTTTAACTCGGCGGCCTGACGGCAATTGGGTTATGAATAACAAACGATCGTCTTCGTGGACATGAACTAACATATACACTCGTCCCTGTCTCTCTACGCTTCATTAGGTCTGCAACCATAAAACTCTCATCTGCAATGACGAGAACGATTTGGGTTACATAAACCCGTCCGTTCTCCAACGTCTCGGGGGAGTTCGTTGATGGGAGTGTTGTCGTACACGACCAAGGATGAGATGAAAGCCACGTGCCATTCAAGCATGTGTGGTAACGAGGCCTAGAAGCTCGACGAGGCAGACTTATGGGAGTGAGTGAGTTTGGTTCAACGGCGCTTTTAGGAGTATTTCAGTTACATCACGGCGTGTCAGCTTTTTGTCGTTTACAACTTACTTTTTTTAATAGATGACACCCACGATCAAACGATTCTGTCACACTTAGGGTGGCATTTTCTGCTCAGAGAATTGCGGAGCTTTTGGTGACCGAGCCACTCGTGTCCAAAATGGTAAGTGAAGGTTTGGGCATGAGATATTCATCGATGCGAAATTCTAAGGAAGTGTGTACCGCTTCTCGCCGTGTGCGATACAACATCTACATGAGAATATAAACAACATGAAACTCTTACACAACACTTTAAGAACATGATAAAGAAAGACTAGGCTCTTGCAGTGGGTATTAGTGCGCGAGATTAGTTACATCACGGTGATCCGTGAGGAGATAAAACCCCAAACTGCATAAACTTCTTTTGCCTTGTCAGAAGTAATAATGGTGAATGTGATAAAAGACATACAATACTCCAGGAATGTTTTATCAAACGTCGAAACACGTGTTTGACTTCGCGAATCTCCAAGAATATGTTGTTTTCAAATTTTGGAGGGAGAGATTTGAAGAACTGATCGCCCATTCAAGGTTAAAGAAATATAGGATGGCTGAACCCATTTCGGTACGGAATGGAACCCATATTTACGTACATTAAAGATCCCGGTGGACATGATTCGCCCTTTAACTGTGAGTCAGGGTCACTGTATTAGGAAACTGTGTTTAAGGGAATGCCGGTTTGTGTTAGGATGAAAAAAGGTTCTCCCAAAAGGGGAAAACTTCCATGTTTGCATTGCCTCGAGGTGCCGTGAAAGTAAACAAAAATCGATTTTAAAACGACGATGGGATAGGACAAGTCACATGGAGATGACAATGTGTGCGGTTGGAGGTTGTGTTACTTGCTTAAAAAAATTTCATACTCTCAAGTTAATGTAATAAGGAGACAACAAACACCAATTTAAACCATGGCTCCTTTGTCTTTGACAGTGCATTAACTAACTGAATTGTTAGACAAACACCACTTGGCAATGACGGAACTTCTTTTTTCCCCTATCATTTACCTTGATGATAGATAGGGCGGTCGGGTAGCCTAGTGGTTAAAGCGTTCGCTCGTCACGCCGAAGACCCGGGTTCGATTCCCGACATGGGTACAATGTGTGAAGCCCATTTCTGGTGTCTCCCGCCTTGATATTGCTGAATATTGCTAAAAGCGGTGTTAAACCAAACTCACTCAATTGATGATAGAAGATTTTCACGAAAAACGTTTTGCGAACTCGCGAAGCCCGTGCCTCAGACTTTAGCTAACCATTTCAACGCCATAAAAAGCGACTATGCTTGTCGTAAGAGCCGACTAACGGGATCGGGTGGTCAGGCTCGCTGACTTGGGTAATGCGTGTCATCGATCCCAATTACGTGGATCGATGCTCATGATATTAATCACTCGATTGTCTGGTCCAGACTCGATTATTTACAGACCGCAGTCATATAGCTGGAATATTGCTGAGTGCGGCGTTAAACAACAAACCAACCTACCAAACATTTCAACGATTAGACACCACATCCTTGCGCTCTAACCCATACATAAACACTGAAGCTATTGCAGGCGTCTATTGACACGATGTGCTGCAAAGAAAGGTTTGTTAGCAAGCTTGTACATTCATTTTAATTTTTAAAAAGCCGTAAACTGTATTAAAAAACTCTGGGTTAACTCATTGGGTGCTTGGATCTCATATTAAACACTCTCTACATGGACAGGAACAACCATTTTTGAAATGCAAAAAAATAGAATTCGGTTGAAAAGTATTACATTTTCATTATTCGACACTCGAAGATCAAAGAATAGCGTAACTGAATTTCTAACGAAGTAAATATTTAAAGAAACAAAAGGTCGAAACGTGTCAGCTTTGAAAGCCAAGTGTTACATTTCAGGAGCAGTGCTGGAACGAGGCCTAACACAAGACGGAAGGGTATTCCTACAAGCAATTAGTTAACATAACAAACATACGATACCCTATCTTTTAGAGTGATTTATTCGTGGAAACTATGTTTGTTTACATTTAAAGTCCTATCAAATGTTTCGACGCTATTTCATGAGTGTTGTTTAGTAAACAAGCATTTAACTGCTCATTACACAGATCTGTTTGACGTAAATATTTACGTCGAGACCTGTTGCGGCTGTATCAATTAATGACAAGATTAGTTATGTCATTGTGTCTGCATGTTTGAAGCAACTGATAAGGTTGTATAGTTTGGTAGGTTGTTAAAAAATAATTTTGTTTTCGCGTTTCGATATTACTTCAAAGGAGAGGGAATGGAGGGCCATGTTTCGATCACTGGAAAAGGAATAGTCTTGAAAATTGTTCTGAACGTTCACGGTGTTGTGCCTGTGATGTGCACGTAGTGTTGTTAGTTACAAACAAGATTCTGTGATGTACACGTAGTGTTGTTAGTTACAAACAAGACTCTGTGATGTACACGTAGTGTTGTTAGTTACAAACAAGACTCTGTGATGTACACGTAGTGTTGTTAGTTACAAACAAGACTCTGTGATGTACACGTAGTGTTGTTAGTTATTAGCAAGATCCTGTGATGTACACGTAGTGTTGTTAGTTATAAGCAAGACCCTGTGATGTATACGTAGTGTTGTTAGTTATAAAGAAGATCCTCTGATGTACACGTAGTGTTGTTAGTTATAAAGAAGACCCTGTGATGTACACGTAGTGTTGTTAGTTATTAGCAAGATCCTGTGATGTACACGTAGTGTTGTTAGTTATAAGCAAGATCCTGTGATGTATACGTAGTGGTGTTAGTTATAAAGAAGATCCTCTGATGTACACGTAGTGTTGTTAGTTATAAGCAAGATCCTGTGATGTACACGTAGTGTTGTTAGTTATAAGCAAGATCCTGTGATGTATACGTAGTGGTGTTAGTTATAAAGAAGATCCTCTGATGTACACGTAGTGTTGTTAGTTATAAGCAAGATCCTGTGATGTACACGTAGTGTTGTTAGTTATAAGCAAGATCCTGTGATGTATACGTAGTGTTGTTACTTAAAAACAAGACCCAATGATTTACATGTAGTGGTGTTAGTTATAAACAAGACCCTGTGATGTTCACGTAGTGTTGTTAGTTATAAACAAGACCCAATGATTTACATGTAGTGGTGTTAGTTATAAGCAAGACCCTGTGACGAACACGTAGTGTTGTTAGTTATAAACAAGACCCAATGATTTACATGTAGTGGTGTTAGTTATAAACAAGACCCTGTGATGTTCACGTAGTGTTGTTAGTTATAAACAAGACCCAATGATTTACATGTAGTGGTGTTAGTTATAAACAAGACCCTGTGATGTATACGTAGTGGTGTTAGTTATAAACAAGACCCTGTGATGTTCACGTAGTGTTGTTAGTTATAAACAAGACCCAATGATTTACATGTAGTGGTGTTAGTTATAAGCAAGACCCTGTGACGAACACGTAGTGTTGTTAGTTATAAACAAGACCCAATGATTTACATGTAGTGGTGTTAGTTATAAACAAGACCCTGTGATGTTCACGTAGTGTTGTTAGTTATAAACAAGACCCAATGATTTACATGTAGTGGTGTTAGTTATAAACAAGACCCTGTGATGTTCACGTAGTGTTGTTAGTTATAAACAAGACCCAATGATTTACATGTAGTGGTGTTAGTTATAAACAAGACCCTGTGATGTTCACGTAGTGTTGTTAGTTATAAACAAGACCCAATGATTTACATGTAGTGGTGTTAGTTATAAACAAGACCCTGTGATGTTCACGTAGTGTTGTTAGTTATAAACAAGACCCAATGATTTACATGTAGTGGTGTTAGTTATAAACAAGACCCTGTGATGTTCACGTAGTGTTGTTAGTTATAAACAAGACCCAATGATTTACATGTAGTGGTGTTACTTATAAACAAGACCCAATGATTTACATGTAGTGGTGTTACTTATAAACAAGACCCTCTGATGTCGACGTAGTGTTGTTACTTATTAACAAGACCCAATGATGTAAATGTGGTGGTGTTAGTTATAAACAAGACCCAGTGATGTAAATGTGGTGGTGTTAGTTATAAACAAGACCCTGTGAAGTAGATTCGGTGGTGTTAGTTATAAACAAGACCCTGTGAAGTAGATTCGGTGGTGTTAGTTATAAATAAGAGTCTGTGATGTACACGTAGTGCTGTTACTTACAAACAAGATCCTGTGATGTACACGTAGTGCTGTTACTTACAAACAAGATCCTGTGATGTACACGTAGTGCTGTTACTTACAAACAAGATCCTGTGATGTACACGTAGTGCTGTTACTTACAAACAAGATCCTGTGATGTACACGTAGTGCTGTTACTTACAAACAAGATCCTGTGATGTACACGTAGTGTTGTTACATATAAAGAAGATCCTGTGATGTACATGTAGTGGTGTTACATATAAAGAAGATCCTGTGATGTACATGTAGTGGTGTTAGTTATAAACAAGACCCAGTGATGTTGGTTTGAATGTGAAGTCGAGACGGGAGACATGTTTACAGGGCGTGGGGCTAGCCTACAGATGAGACGGTACATGGCTGTATCTAGGCAAGTAATTGTATCATACACCACCAGACAGTTCGTAGATCCAAGGGCAACTGCAATGTTTGGTTGATCGGCTACGTTCAAGAACCTGTCTGATTTCCGTCGAGTCTCTCATAGTTCAAAGGTCAGGATGGGACGAACTATTTTCAGGCAATCAGACTGTTCTTCCGCTCTCGCCGTCATCAAAGTTAATATATATCCTGAGAGGGTAGGGGGTGGGGGTGGAAAGGGTGTCTGTGTGCTGGTACTGATTTTTTGTCAGAGACAGGATATTGTTTCGGTCACCGCATCAGAACTTTATGTGTGACCCACCAGGAGAAAAGGGGCCTTATCGGTGCTGGGATACAAGTGTGCTGCGACGTCATAAACAAAGACGTTTGACGTCAACTTACTTCCGTAAAAATCGCAGTGTGTGCGGACTGTACAAAAATATATTTTTCCCTTACGAGTTCGTAATGTAATAGAAACAGTATTTCAAAACATCTCAGCAAACATGTCAATAAAACAGACATTCTACCGTGAATTTGGAAAATATTCGATTTTGATTGCTCATTCAGAGGTATCAAATCTCAATAAAACCCCTTTGTTTGAAACAGCCGATTTGACGGTCGCATTGCAGCGGAAGCTAATATTTTTAGAATCGTACTTCTGTTACAGTTCACTCTCGTTACGTGCAGTGTAGAACGCAACCTTTGCAACTTTTTGGGTGTCGACCTCATGTTAGTTTACGAAGTTGCCGCGCTTACATACGTTCAGTTCCTCCCATCAGTTCGTGTTAGTGAGTGAGTTGGGTTAATCGCCACTTTTAACAGTATTCCAGTTATATCGCGGCGTATCAGCTTAATGTGGGAGGAAAGCCCAAAGTGATGCAGGTCTCAGACGTTTACCACTTCGGTGAAACCCACGAGCACGGGTATGGTGCTGACAAACCTAGAAACATAATCGGGGCGAACCGGGATTTGAAACCACAATCACAATCACCTGTCTACAACCAGATTTTTTTGTTAGTTTGTTATAACAAGCTACGCGTGGATCACTTACCACAAACATTTTATGAATATCCGACCACACAAAAAATTAATATCATTATGTCTACAACTGATTGTAAATTAATTGAACGTTTAGCTATCTATATCTATCAAGCGATGTGACTTCGTAGTACATTATTGTCACGACAATAACAGCTGTGTACATCACGTCCACTGTAATACAAATGTAACTATGGGCCGATGGCCGAAAATAAACCGAATTGAATTGAGTAGAAAGGGTTCAATATGAATCCATTGGAGTGGGGATGGCACATGATAAATTGACGGTGCTTACCAAAACCGACAGATCAGCCTTCAGCACCTTCAACACTCCTGCACAACATCTGCTGTAATTTCAAAAAAGACTAAAAAACAAGAAGAAGCACTTACCGGAAATATGGTCTCATTTTTAAAGTGCTGTGTTCGGGTAATGCCGTGGACAAGCTGCACCAATGCACAGCTACCAGACTTCTCAGAGTATGATAACAAACCTGTTGCGCCTTTTGAGGAAGAATGACCCTGCAACATCCATCTGCAGTATTCACCGTGAATCAGACAATCATGTAGTTGCATGTGCAGTGGGTAAAACTTT
This sequence comes from Haliotis cracherodii, assembly GCF_022045235.1. Classification (NCBI taxonomy): domain Eukaryota; kingdom Metazoa; phylum Mollusca; class Gastropoda; order Lepetellida; family Haliotidae; genus Haliotis; species Haliotis cracherodii. The sequence goes on from NW_027266308.1 coordinate 36,913,826, forward strand.
TTCATATTTATATTTAAATATTGGTATTCGGTGGTCATGTTGGATTTGTGCTAATGAACTGTAAGTGAGATAACTCACGAACTACTTGTAAAACAACTGGTTTGGGGGTTAATTCTGAGAGGACCTCAGTGCATTGATATACTATGTCTATCCATCAATTTCTTGGCGGTCCATCTTGGACTTTGTTGGCCATCAGGAACTTCTGGTGACGGGGTTCATATCTAAAGTGTTAACTAAACTTCAGTGAGTGAGAGTGCTAAATTGCATGCATATATGTCCGAGCACACTATCAAAGAGTTAAATATTCCTAAGTATGAACACATATTTAGGAAACTTGTCGGCCATCTTGAAATCGAAGTTTTGTAGATTTGTCAGTAGTTGAAAATGCTCAGTAGCTCTCGTGAATGTTTTTTTTATAAACATTGTATGACTATTTTGCAATACAACACATACTTTTTCATTAATAGATTGAACCTCATCTGAAACATGGAAAATATATTGATAATTGGTCGCCATATTGGATTATACAAGATAGACACATTTCCCAAACTGTTATTGCTATGGACTTTTTGTATGTTGTTTTGGGGACCTTGTAGACATGCATTGTGGTGAAATCATACTATGTTGCTATTTGTTCCAGGTGAAACCTTATTTTGCCTGGACTAACTGTGCAGCGAATTCTACTGCAGGTTCCTAATTTTGGCATTGTAAGATTTTGTAGTACTACCGAACACAGCTGGTATATAAGGAAGCGTAGTAGGGCCACGGTGAATTATTTTTTGTCAAAGTATCTCTAACGTAGGACTTATAATCTCCTACGTAGGACTTAGTATTTCCTACGTAGGACTTACTATCTCCTACGTCGATCCTTTTGGATCCCGTACAATAACAGGGAAACTGATGTTCTGCAAATGATACCACTTCTTAAGCTTCTCCCAGTCCATCACATTCAGTATCACCTGTTACACGTGTCGTGATAAGTGCCGACATTTCACGATTGATGTTACCACAGACACTTTCAATGTGAAAGCTGACAGACTTTCACTGAAATGTTTCTGTATTGCCATTCAATACATTTACAGAAACGGTCTGAGTTGGTCCCTGGACTGCTAATTCTGAAGCTACATCATCGTTCAGAAAGGACCTACAACTTGCGTCATCCAGTAAAACATTCACACGTATCCTCCATTTGGCATTTGTAAGAATAACTGTCATTGTTCGGAGAGCTATCAATGGCTTCCTGGGCTCTGACTTTGGAAACGTTGTAGCTAATATTTGATCTCAAAGTTTTATGTTATTTTCACAAGTAAATAGAACATGAAATTCGTCTTCAATATCCTGGTTGGTACGCTTAGAACATACACAATTGACAGCATCCATATACTTGGTTCTACAACATTGGATGGCATATGGACGTCATGAAGGGATATTTCTAAATTTACAAAGAGCTCTCAATAGATATTTATCTTGCAATGCAGTTACATATTTTCTGGTTGAAACAATGATTTGATACAAGCATAATGCTTGAGAAAATAGGAAGAGGAAATTTGTTGGTGCCAGGTTCGCTGAAATATATCTAATAGTCTTTGTTCAAGCGTATTTAACAATTCTTTTTCATTATCGTTGTCTTGTGAGATCCATACAAAGGAAAATCCATAATTAAATAACATGCTTCTTACACCAGACACCCAATGCGTTTGCCCCTCATCATCTAATTGCTTTAGCATTTTGTAACATTGAAATGGGCTCCTGTGAACTTCCATTTGTAATACTTATATTCAATACCTAACCACACGCAGCTGTCAACTGTAGAATACTCAGAGCGAAACCCGGCTTGAGCTTCGGATCGCATATCATTTACTTCAAGCGAAATTTGAAGTCGTTTTTCAACAAGAAATGCAAATAGTTTTCCCATGACATTCAAAATGGATGCACCTCTGTAATTGTTTGGTTGACTGGCATTTTCCTGATTTGTATAAAGACATTATCATTAAAAAAGTCCATGCATCGGGGAAAATACCTCTGTCAAGGATTTTATCGAATAAAAGCGACAAATGTGGTATAAGAAAATCTCCTGATATTTTTTAAATTCTGATGGGACTCCATCAACGCTTGACGCTTTACCATTTTTAAGACATTTAATGCTTCTCTCACTTCATGTTCTTCCGTGAATGGTAGTTCAGTACATTCATCACACATATGAGAATTTAATAAAATCAGATATTGATAAATCAAATTCTGTTTTTGCTGTCACGCACATCGGATTCAATAAATTCTGAAAATAGGAAAGCCATGTATTAGGAGTTATAGAACTGTCTGGTGATTCTTTTACGAAACGTCTTCTTAAGTATTTTCCAAAAGGTTTTACAATTTCATAATGCGCTGCTAACTTAATTTCTTAACTCAATTTTATGTCATACAGTTTTTTCATACGTTCACAAATCTTTTTAAATTCTGATTTTGCATTTATATATTTGTGAAAGTTCAAATCACACTTATGATTTCTGAAGTTGAGACATAAATACTTTCATATTCAGATTTCATATTCTGACACTCGCTATCAAACCAGGCTAGCTGAGATACACGACGTTTACTGGACCAAGAACAAACAGCGCCAGCACTTGTAAAACAACATATCACAATACCAATGAGCTTAGTAACTGCTGTGTTAAGGTTATCCTTCAAACTGCAAACGCCTTAAAAATTTCTCCACTTGTATTACCGAGATGGAGGTGGTAGGAAACAACTTGCTCCCGAGGAAATGTGTATTTTGGTACAGGGGCTAATGAGGCGGGTGCAGTGTTGACGTTATTATTTTGCTGAATTGAACAGGGAATAAAATCTTTAAAATGAGCGTCAATAGGCAAGTGATCTGAGTCGTTCAACCACTGACATATCTTTCATAGTTTCAAATAAACTCGATGAAACAATATAATAATCTACAGTACTATTTCCTGTGTGAATCCGGGGTAGAATAGGTCGTCGGCAACCCATGCTTGCCGTAAAAAGGTGACTATGCTTGTCGTAAAAGGCGACTAACGGGATCGGGTGGTCGGACTCGCTGATTTGGTTGATGCATGTCAACGATCCCAATTGCGTGGATCGATGCGCATGTCAATCACTATATTGTCTGGTCCAGACTGGATTATTTACAGACCGCCGTCATAGAGCTGGAATATTGCTGAGTGCGGCGTTAACCACATCAAACCAACCTACCAACTTGCTTGAGAACGGTGTTAGAACCAACACCTAAACGTCGCTCCCAATTGTAATAAAGAAGTTGTTCATCCAATCTAATCATCCATCAAATAAAGTAATTTCTGACCAGTCCTTGCATTAAAATCTCCACATAGATGAATTTACATGAATTTATGGAAAATATGGATTAACTGGCGTTCTTAATTGTCTACACCACTGTCCTCCTTTTTTAATACACTATATTTAAAATGCCTCTTGGATATGAGATGACAGTCATCACAGCGGTGTTTTCCATCAGACTGGTCGCGGAATCACCCGAGCCAAGCTCCTCACAGCGATAGTACGTTCCCGGAGCTCTCTATACTATCGCTGCCACCAGTCAAAACTCCCCACTGTGAATAGGTGGCCACAACTATGCTTGGAGTTGAACTCGTAACCGAATGACCGTTATGTTTACAAACAAGTGACGACTGTCGTGACGCCGAATACACTTATCGCTGCTAAATTACTTTCTTCGTTTGTCAATTTGAATTTCTGTTTCATTAAAACTATCGTGTTATTGATATAGTAAGAATGTAAGGGAGAAGTTGGTTGATTTTCCGTTATTCTGCAATCTCGAACCAATCTGATTATCAAAACAACAAAGTAAATTCATCTGGAAAACATGGTCAGTCGTAAACCTTTTCAAATTGAAATATGATGGCATTCCCAAAGACATAAACAAAAGTATAAACGTTACTACATATGGGGTTGGAGGGCAAATTTCAAGATTCTTGAAATGGCCGCGCCCACACTGGTGGCAGCGATGTTACCGAGAGTGTAACGAAGGTGTCACGCGCTGGGAAGGAGCTTGCACCCGAGCAGTCAAGGGGACATAACTCCAACCTCCTAGAAAACACGGAAGTTCACTTGGAGCTGTCGGCTGAGATTATCAACTGTAAACTGTCGTATATTGGACGATCGTGGAAACATGAGCAGAATCTACCATAATCAACCCCTGGCAAATCTACCAGTCGATAGTGTCAGCGTGAAGACAACATGGGATTCTGTGCTAGAGTGCACAAAGCAAGTAAAACATTCACTTTGGTCCATTTATTAGTTCATCTAGTCGCAGGACGTTATTCATTTCCTTGAATTACACATTCACAAGTGTTTACAGTTTGCGCTGTTCTAAAAGATATAGGTCTGCTAACCAAGCCCCCAGGAGGAATTCTAACGGAAATGCGGTCAGTGTCGTCAACATGAACTTCTTGGCACGTTGTCTGTCGTCAGATATGTCACGCTTGTCACATTACATAAGATTAACAGCTGATTAGAAGCCAAGAAAAATTCCAATCCTACTAAATGTCCGGGAATTCAGAAAACAAAGATTATTTACTACTAAATACTTTACGATTAAACTACTCAACAACAACCACCATGTCCACAGATCGCCATCTTAATGCAACTATATATTGTTTACAGAAAGCGTAATTCCCAATGGTTATTTGGAATTTTCTCTTGCAATACAATCTGAGTGGTTTTCTCAAATGACATGGTGTCACTCTTGGATGCAACGATAACATGGATGCCATATGCACTAGGGATGGGTATTGGATTTGTAAAGTGTATCACAACATTTTACAATGCACAATGCTGTATTGCAATACATATCACGATATATTATATAATTCCAAATTTTGAATTCAGAAGCAATTTGAAACACGTCAGCGTTTGAAATTGGCACTAGTCCTACAGTCCTTGCCAAACTGCCCAACGTTTTATTGAGGTACTGTTTTAGTCTGCACCCTAGTTAAGGTATCTTGAGGACTGGTAGAAATGCCGTATTCGACGTAATATTAGAAATAGGTGGCTCTTATTAGAATATTATTTTGTTGAAAAAAAACAGAATTGAAAGATCGTAAATTTTGTGGTTTATGCTGACAGCCTGAAATGTTTACATACGACAGATATATTTTTCCAGAATTTAATTGCCCATAATTAAGAGTGAGTATTATACACGAATAAATAAGTCTTGTGTACATTGATCAATCAGAAGGGGTGCTGATTGGGATTGTTCACTAGCCAATATATCAGCAAATAGAGCAGGGCGCTTATTACGTTGAATACGGTATGCCCTTTTTACATGCTCCGGGACAGTAGTGCCTTGGCATAATACCACTGTCACAGACGAACTCCAGAAAGGGAACATGCATTTTGGAAATACGGATACATTTTGAAGGTATTTGGCATGTGTATAACATTAAAACATTTGATAATCACTACTTGAAGTCACCCGGTGTTACCGAGCATTAACAAAATGATATTGTGATATGTATCATGGAAAGAATTAACCTCAATTTTCCGATATACTAGTAATACTGCACACACACACATGTGATTGTTGTCTTTTGTTGCAGAGAGGGTCCTGGTGTTATCCTGGAGGGTGTCATCAAGGGCAAAGCAAGATACTGTGTCACCGACAAGGACAACAAGAAAGTGAGTTTATAAAGTCCAAAGGGGCGGTCGGGTAGCCTAGTGGTTAAAGCGTTGGGTCGTCACACCGAAGACCCGAGTTCGATTCCCGACATGGGTACAATGTGTGAAGCCCATTTCTGGTGTCCCCCGCCGTGATATTGCTGGAATATTGCTAAAAGCGGCGTAAAACCATACTCACCCACTCACTATAAAGTCCAAAAAACAATATTGTGGTTCCGATTACACTTAAATAAAAAATAGGGTAGGTAGGATGTTTTTGGTGTTTTTAAAACTTACTATGTTACAGAACTCGTACAGTACATAGATTCAGACTACTCCTTGCCATGGAGGAAGGTGACACTTTATGTTAGCCATACCTTACCTCTGTGAGGGTTGTCACCTGTGTGTGTCTGTGAATGTTGTTGCGTGTCACTGTATGTAATATTTAACGTGGTAAAAGAAACGGCAAGGTCATGATACAATACGTATCACGATACATAGATCATGAAACATATCGCGATACGCATTTTTACTTCAAATCGAAACGTCTTCAGTCTTCAGTATAAATATTTTAGAGCAAGTTCAAAAGGAAAACCTATAGCTGTAGATACATGTTCGTAGCATCTATTTTTAGGGGTGAACTTGAAGTATTAATTACAATACTTTTTACGATATTTGACTGACAAAAACGTTGGGTCATGAAACGACTAATAAGTAATTTATTTTGGCAAGTGTATCAACTCGTATCAATACAGAAAAAGAGGTATCGTGTATTGTATCGTCACGTGAAAACTCATGATGTATCGTTTCACCTCAAATATATATGCAATTTTACTGCAGCCTGTGAGTGAGGTACAGACACACTAGCATGTGCAGCTATCATTAGTCTGTGTCAAACATTGGGAGTCATCACTTTGTGAAACATCGCCCTGGTAGCACATACTGTTACCATACAGTTAGGAGATAAACCTAATGTGTTTAAATGTGAGGTACTCTTACTGTAGATTCGATACCTCTTATTGTCCCCCGCCACGAAGTGGAAGGGGGTTATAGGAATGGGTGCTGTCCTTCCGTCATCTGTCTGTCACACTTCATTTTCAGAGCAGAACCTCCGAACCTCCGAAACCATGAGAGAAATCTTAACCAAACTTGGCACATAGATTGGTCTAGTTGTGAACTGGTGTCTTTTCATACATTTTTAGCCGATCCTTGCATTAAAATCCTGTAAAGTTATATCATTAGGTGTGTCTTGGCCAAATCACTGGTAGATTACAAGAAAACGTCTGGACAGCTGATTGCTGTTTCCGGCTTAGTTTACGAGAAAATAATAATCCTTGTAATCTTAATCCTTGGATGTAAAACAATGCCTAGCAGAACAAAAAATACAATTTAAACAGTAAATCAACATGTGTGGTGAATTTTATATCTCAAATTTCAAATTTGTACTGACCATGTTTCTCATCCCCCATTGTTTACCGGAATTCTGCGCATTATACTTGGGTGCGCACTATACTCAAGAAAATACGGTAATTAATCTACGGTTGTATTTTTCAGGTTAGGTACTACATCTTTCAGGTACAGACTCAACGAGCTCACAGAAGGAAGTTTGATAGCTCAGGGAAAGAGATCGAACCAAATTTTAGCGAGACGACCAAAATATCTAAAGGTTATCTCAACTCCTCATACAGTGAGTGACAAGCGCCTGATTACAAGAATCTCACTTGACACAGATAAAATGCCTCTTCTTAAGAGCACATGTGGGGATTCCGGCCCAGAATAGGTCCCTGGTTCCTGATGCTTGATGGAAGGGATGTCTAAGATGAGGACAGGTGGTCAGGCTCAGTGATTGGCCAGTTGCGTGTCGTCATTCCTGAGTGGTGTGTGATGGTTTTCATGCTATCAACCACTGGTTTGTCTGGCCAAGACTTGATAATTCAGAGGCGTTAAACAACATTCACCACTTCATATACACAAGACCCGTGAAGATTCCGGGGTAGAATAGGTCTTGAGCATCCCATACTTGCCGTAAAAGGCGATTATGCTTGTCATAAGAGGTGACTAACGGGATCGGGTGGTCAGGCTCGCTGACTTGGTTGATGCATGTCATCGATCCTAATTGCGTGGATCGATGCTCATGATGTCAATCACTGGATTGTCTGGTCAAGAATCGATTGTTTTACAGACCGCCGTCATATAGCTGGAATATTGCTGAGTGCGGCGTTAAACAACAAACAAACAAATCATATACACAAAATGTCCAAAATAGTTTGAAATCTGATATTGCAGGTTCAGTTAAACATGTTTAAAATATATGTCAAGTAAAGTATACCTGAATGTGAGAAATGTGTTTATTAATCAAACTAGTAAAGGTGACAAAGTTCAGGAACGTGGCCTTATTGTACCGTATAAGTTTATGAAACAAACCTCCGTCCCTATTTTCACAGAAACGGAAGCCAAAGGCTCTACAGACAAGTTGACAGATCAAGAGTTATCTGCCCTTGTGTCACGGTCAGAACTGACCTCACTGGGTAAAAAACATGGGCTCCCAGGCTGTGTGACCTTGTGGGTGGAGGAAGCCCAACTGGACAAGATGGAGCTGGACACGGACGACTCAGTCAGGGTCAAGACACGCGGGAACAGTCCATTTGTTTGTAAGTGATTGTGCTCATGCTTCCAAGGTATTTCTTAATTCAAAGACAGATTCCTTGTATTATTCCTAAGACACAGATAAAATGGTAATGGCATGGTTAAAATAAGTTTCCTGTGCCAAAAGTGCATATATTTGAACATATGAACATCCTTACTACACAGAATTATTTACAAAGTAGAACTGGGAATTCCAAACTTGAAAAGGAAATATCAATCTCAATGAAAGCTAGATTGAAAAGGAAGTGTTCTAGGTTTACAAATTACAGCTGCTTATGATCTAGGTCATGATATTCACCAAGTTTGAAGATCATGCAGCGTTAGAAATTGGCACTAGTCCTGTCATCCTTGCCAAACTGCCCAATAGTTAAGGATAAGGACGAGTAGAAATTTACCATTTTCAAGGGTTTTGCTATATGTTATCATCATAAGGACTAGTGGACTAAAACTGTTAGTTTCTACAGCTAAGATGGATAAACTCTTTGTTGGCATATAGGGCTGGGACGAGTCCTTATTCACTACCCGGGTATCCACCCTCCTTTTACCCAAACCTACCCAGGTACCCGCTGTAAGTCTCAATAGATAGGTACAAAATTGAGAATAGATTGACACTAGCCCTGGACAAAATGTATTTAGATACACATATATAAAACGATCTGGTCATGCATACACTGCAGTTGACTGAACTTTTATCTTTATTCAAACATATAAAAGTCAGAAGGAATGGGTGCATAGTCAGAAAGAAATGTGAACATTAGTGACTTGTAGTATAACCATATAGTTTTTGATCATTTCTGTCATTAAACAATATAGCACATGACTTACCACGGGTCCGGGTTGTCCTGTGGGTACCCGGGTCCTTCTCAGAACCCGACCCGAGTACCCGAGGTACCTGTCCGAGACCCTATTGGCATACTAAAATTCCAAACACACACCAACTTGAAAACAAATGGTTATCTATCATGTCTATACCTGTTTGATCAGTATTAGCTGTCCATTTTACAATTGTTTGAACCCCATGAAGATCAGGGCCAGAATTGGCCTTCGGCAACCCATGTTTGTAGTTAGAGGCAACTAATGGGATTGGGTGGTCGAACTCACTGACCGTGTTGATGCATGTAATGTTGATGCTCACAAAATCAAACACCGGATTGTCTGGTCCAGACTCGATCATTTGCAAACTGCTGTCATATACATGATATAGCTGGAAAATTGCTGAGTGTGGCGTTAAACAACACATCAATTCTCCATTATTTAAAATCCAAAATGATTATCTCCAATGTAACATATTTTTGACATCTTTATGACTGACACGCCTGTATGATCCAGTGAGTATTGGGAAGGTGGAGAACGAGTCGGCCACTGTGTCGAACTACGCAGGAGGGGAGGCTGTGGGCGCATCATGGACAGACAAGATTATGACCATCAAGTCAGCAGCCTCTGAAACCACACCACAGGACAGTGAGATCGCAGACGATGAATGGGTCAGTACAACACTACTCAATGATGATCCCAATACAAAATATCATTTACCATATTCGCCACAGGGGCTTAGAAAATTCACAAAGAGGGACACTTATTGAAACGATTAATGAGTCAAAGTTGTCAGAGATTGACAGACTGACAGACAGATTAATGTTCAAACATTAATGGGGGCGGTGGAGTAGCTTAGTGGTTAAAGCGTTCGCTCATCACATTGAAGAGCTTGGATGATGAGTGAGTGAATGAGTGGTTTAAGGCTGCTTTTAGCAATATTCCAGCAATATCATGGCGGGGGACACCAGAAATGGGCTTCACACATCGTACCCATGTCGGGAATCTACACCAGGTCTTCGGCATGACGAACGGGCACTTTAACCACTCGGCTACCCGACCACCCCGCTTCGATGATGAGGGCAGTCAGGTAGCCAAGTGGTTAAAGCGTTTGCTCATCCTGCCACAGACCTGGGTTCGATTCCCTACATGGGTACAATGTGTGTAGCCTTTTTTTCTGGTATCACCCACCTTCATATTGCTGGAATATTGCTAAAAGCAGCGTAAAACCATGTGCCCTATATCCTGTTGATGAAACAGAAAAGCCATATGCTTTAAGGATGTTTCATGTTCATGGTGACATTTTAACCAGTGACATGTTTGGTATTTCAGGATGATTAGCAGACAGCAAGAGGATGGAACCAGCAGGGGGAGAAGGATCTAGTCTTCCATTATTTCACCTGTACTAGACAGCACACATTGTAGGCCAACAGCACTGTCACAACTAGTTCTATGCTGGTCTTAAGAGGCGACCAAATAGATCGGGTGGTTGGGCTCTGTGACTTGGTTGATTGCGTGTCATCATACACTGATGGCATTGATCGTTGCTCACAATGTCGATCACTAGATTGTCTGGTCCAGACTCGATTATTTACAGACCGGCGTCATTCAGCTGGAATACTGGAGTTCAGCGTTTTTCAACAAACATAAATACAAAACAAAGTCATCTATTTCTGCCTCACAGTTCATTGAGGTGGGGTTCAATTCAGAGGAAATCCCATGTTAATAACAGTTGGAAGTATGATTGAAGTTCCCATCAGTGGAGTCAGTATTAACAGTACCTTTCAATGTTAAATAGTGATGTGATCACTTGTATTGCTTACACATGGGATATACTGGTACTTACTTTAAGAAAATGAGGAAAACCTTTATTCATTGTGCAAGTGGGGGGCATGGCCGGCCCAGTCGCCTAAGGCGCCGCGATTCACTGTGCAGAGGGTCGTCCCTTGGGCTCGCCAGAAACCTATGATGGGGGGTTCAAATCCAGGATCGCCCCAATTATGTTTCTAGGTTTGTCAGCACCATACCCGTGCTCAAGGGTTTCACCGAAGTGGTAAACATCTGAGACCTGCATCACTTCAGGCTTTCCTTCCACAATATAACTGGAATACTGTTAAAAGCGGCGTTTAACCCAACTCATTCACTCATTGTGCAAGGGTGTTGATGTGAAGCTTTTGTTTATATAAAACCATACTCACTCACTCACTGGCTTCGATGATATCCAGAATCTCTCCTTGGAGGGAAATTACAATGAAATTACATGATAATGCATTGCAGACAATTGTGACATCATCGGTTACCATGACATCACAATCAAATGACGCCACTAATCTCTGCTACTGAGCTGGTTAGCTGTACTTTTTACACTTAAGACACAGCTTATCACTGATTACAAAAAAATGGAAGAATGATGTTGGTTGATAAATAGAATCTCACACTCGTGGCGTTTGATATCAAATGCATCAACACTTGTTGATAAAAGTTTAAGACTCCGGGGCTTGTTTATACCTCTTGTAGATATATTTAATGTTAAAGACACTTGGGTGACATTTATCAACAAATTTGGATTGTACCCCAGTAAACAACTTCATCTTCCAGTGATTCACAACACAGCATTTATGACTTTTGTGCAATTAATATTTTTCATATTCTTCATTGTTGTGTCTGTATTTTCATGTTTATAATACTTATAGGACGACAAACTTGTTTTTTGTCAATGTTATGTTAAAATGTTTATGTGACATATATTATTATGAATATCTTGATGTCAAAATAATACATTTTGTAGCATGATATTAACATTAAAAAGTACTTGTTTTATAGCTTATGTGTCATGGCTTTCTTGTCGGGCGTCTGATGTCATCATTGCATCTGTAAACATCTCATAACCACTGAGCCGCCTATGTGGTCTTGTGGTAGAGGGTCCGCCCCGAGAGCGGAAGGTCCGGGGTTCGATCCCCGGCCGCGTCATACCAAAAGACGTTAAAAGATGGTACTTGTTGTTACCCTGTCCAGCGCTTGGCATTAAGGACTGAAACAAGGACTGGTCGGCTCGGAGTCAGTATACTGTGTTTGAGTGGGGTATTCATGTTAAACTGCGTCATGGTATCTCAGTGAGCTAGCACTATAAATCGGCTTCAGTCCGGACTAGTACAAGCAGTCTCACACACACACGTGCATGCAGGTTGCTATATAAGTGCAATAATCTTGGACGCGACGTTAAACCCAATTTCACCTCACCTCACCTTCACGTGACCGTGAAGGTCCGGGGTAGAATAGGTCTTCAGCACCCCATGCGTGTATAAAGAGGCGACTAACGAGATTAAGTAATGTCCCTGGCGCTGGGATCAGTCAGTTTCTATAAGTTTTCTTATTAAGTATCATATCTTGCGCTATGATCTGTGTGTCAATAGGATGTGTTCCTGAGAAGTCTGAAATCTGTTGACAAGGTTCTCGTCATCGGATGGTAATAGCCAACCGACATGCAATAGCAGTGTTTATGTATTCAGCCTTCCCCAGGATCGGGTGGTCATGCTCGCTGACTTGGTTGATGCATGTCATTGTATCCCAGTTGCGTGGATCGATGCTCATGATGTCAATCACTGGATTGTCTGGTTCAGATAAGATTATTTACAGACAGCTGTCATATAGCTGTGATATTGCTCATCATTAAGGGGATTAAACAAGGACTGGTCGGCTTGGAGTCAGTTTACTCAGAGGGGTATTCTTGTTAATCTGCGGCTTTGTATCTCAGTAGGCTGGCACTATAAAATCGGCAATAGTCCGGACTAGGACAATGCACACATGCATCAACATTGCTATATAAGTGCAGTAATTTTATATGTGACGTTACACCCTATATCACCTCACCTCACCTCACCCCATATCACATCACATCAAATCACCTCATCTCACCTCACCTCACCTAACCTCACATCACCCCATATCACATCACATCACCTCACATCACCTCATCTCACCTCACATCAAATCACCTCACATCACATCAAATCACCTCATCTCACATCACATCACATCACATCACCTCATCTCACCTCACATCACCTCACATCACCCCATATCACATCACATCACCTCACATCACCGTACTCCCCCTCACCTCACATCACATCGCATCACATCACCTATTTATATACTTACAATTCAGTGGATCTAGTGGTAGAGCGTTCGCCCAGAGAGCGAAAGGTCCGGGTTCGATCCCCAGCCGCGTCTTACCAAAAGACGTTTAAAGATGGTACCTGTTGTTGCCTTGTATGACGCTCGGCATTAAGGGGCTAAAACAAGGACTGGTCGGCTCGGAGTCCGTATACTGTGTCTGAGTGGGTTATTCATGTTAAACTGCGGCATGGTATCTCAGTGGACGAGTACTATGAAATCGGTATTAGTCCGGACCAGAACAAGCACACACACACACACGCACGCACGCACGCACGCACGCACGCACACACACATGCACACATGCATGTACATGCATGCTATATAAGTACAATGATCTTGGACATCACGTCAAACCCCATTCTCACCTCACCTTTCTTTACAAGCAAGCGGCACACTAAATAATGCATAACCCTTTGCCTCCCTTCTTAACGGGCATGCAGCACAATGTATTCTGCATAGCCCTTTGCCCCCCTTCTTAACGTGCATGCAGCACAATGTATTCTGCATAACCCTTTGCCCCCCTCCTTAACGTGCATGCAAGACAGTGTATTCTGCATAACCCTTTGCCCCCCTTCTTAACGTGCATGCAGCACAATGTATTCTGCATAACCCTTTGCCCCCCTTCTTAACGTGCATGCAGCACAGTGTATTCTGCATAACCCTTTGCCCCCCTTCTTAACGTGCATGCAAGACAGTGTATTCTGCATAACCCTTTGCCCCCCTTCTTAACGTGCATGCAGCACAATGTATTCTGCATAACCCTTTGCCCCCCTTCTTAACGTGCATGCAGCACAGTGTATTCTGCATAACCCTTTGCCTCCTTTCTTAACGTGCATGCAGCACAATGTATTCTGCATAGCCCTTTGCCCCCCTTCTTAACGTGCATGCAGCACAATGTATTCTGCATAACCCTTTGCCCCCCTCCTTAACGTGCATGCAAGACAGTGTATTCTGCATAACCCTTTGCCCCCCTTCTTAACGTGCATGCAGCACAATGTATTCTGCATAACCCTTTGCCCCCCTTCTTAACGTGCATGCAGCACAGTGTATTCTGCATAACCCTTTGCCCCCCTTCTTAACGTGCATGCAAGACAGTGTATTCTGCATAACCCTTTGCCCCCCTTCTTAACGTGCATGCAGCACAATGTATTCTGCATAACCCTTTGCCCCCCTTCTTAACGTGCATGCAGCACAGTGTATTCTGCATAACCCTTTGCCCCCCTTCTTAACGTGCATGCAAGACAGTGTATTCTGCATAACCCTTTGCCCCCCTCCTTAACGTGCATGCAGCACAGTGTATTCTGCATAACCCTTTGCCCCCCTTCTTAACGTGCATGCAAGACAGTGTATTCTGCATAACCCTTTGCCCCCCTTCTTAACGTGCATGCAGCACTGTGTATTCTGCATAACCCTTTGCCTATCTTCTTAACGTGCATGCAGCACAGTGTATTCTGCATAACCCTTTGCCCCCCTTCTTAACGGGCATGCAGCACTGTGTATTCTGCATAACCCTTTGCCTATCTTCTTAACGTGCATGCAAGAAGGTGTATTCTGCATAACCCTTTGCCCCCCTTCTAAACGTGCATGCAGCACAGTGTATTCTGCATAACCCTTTGCCCCCCTTCTTAACGTGCGTGCAGCATAGTGTTTCATGCATATGTCCCTGACTCCCAAACAAGGGGGTGTAGCCGCCTATAGTGCCCATCCCAGTGACTGCGCCGGTAAGTGGAAGCAACCAGTCACAATTATTTGCTCGACATGCTGCTATGAAAATATCCCTCATTGTCTGTGTGTTGTCTGTATGAGGGACCAGTAATGTATTACAAGGGAGGGTGGGGCAGATGTTTGTACATCTCTTGTACATCTTTTCATGATCCTCAAACATTGTTTTTATGACCCTCCCCTAGAGACTGTCATGATTCCTACACACACGCACACAAAACACACACGCACGCACACATACTCACTCACACCGCACACACACACCACACTCACTCACACCGCACACACACGCACACAAAACGCGCACACGCACGCACACACACACCGCACACTCACACTACACACACTCACACCACACACACACACACACACCGAACACTCACTCACACCGCACACTCACTCACTCACACCGCACACACACTCACACTCACACCACACACACACACACTCACACACACACCGCACACTCACACCACGCACACACCACTCACGCTGCGCACACACACCGCACGCACACACACACACACACACACACAAAACGCGCGCTCGCACACGCACACACTCAGACTCACACACACACACACACACACACACACCGAACACTCACTCACACCGCACACTCATACCACACACACTCACACACACACATGTACACTGCACACACACCACACACACTCACACACACCGCACACTCACTCACACCGCACACACACTCACACCGCACTCACACTCACACTAAAACCACACACACACACACTCACACACACACCGCACACACACACACTCACACCGCACACACACACACTCACACCGCACACTCACACCGCACACTCACACACACACACCGCACACTCACACTACTCACACACACACACCGAACACTCACTCACACCGCACACTTACACCACACACACACTCACACATACACATGTACACTTCACACACACCACACACACTCACACACACCGCACACTCACTTACACCGCACACACACTCACACCCCACACACACTCACACTCACACCACACATACACTCACACACACCGCACACTCACACCTCACACACTCACACTGCACACCCACACCGCACACATACACCACACACACACACACCACTCACTCACTCACACTGCTTACTCACTCACACCGTACACACACTCACACTCACACACACACACTGCACACTCACTCGCACCGCACACTCACACCACACCACATTCACACACACACACTGCACACACACACCACACACACTCACACACACACACAACTCACATTCACTCACACCGCACACGCACACGCACACACCGCACACTCACTCACACCGCACACACACACTCACACTCACACACACCGCACACTCACTCACACCACACACACACACACTCACACCGCACACACCCTGCACACACGCAACACACACACACTCCTTAATTTGTTCCACTTTAGCTTGTTGAAACCTGAGATTTTAATGACGTTAATGAAACATTAAACAATGATGATGTGACAAAAATCATTGGATATGTTTGAATTTTGAAATACGTTTTAAGTCCTTTTTGTCCTTTGCGAGAACATTTACATATAAATTTACTCTCAGACTACTTCTTGCTTTGCTAATATCAACATTAATATGCAGTTTTAGACATTTAATGGCGTGCACGTTCTGGCCATAAAAATTTGCCGATAAGGATGATATGCCGCGATGATTATGGCTGATCGTATATTAATTTAAATCGCTTTTGCTCTTAAAATAAGCACGGGCTTGGGATTCACTCTCTGAGTCAGGAGATGTACATCTACAGTCAACCCAAGACCTAACAGTGAGCCAGAGCAGTAGTAGTTGAACACTAGAGCAACGATCAAGGCAACTTGAAATACCAGTGGTCGAACATATTATGTTTGTTTGTTTGTTTGTTTGTTTGTTTGTTTGTTTGTTTAACACGACACTCAGCAATATTCCAGACATATGACAGCTACCTGTAAATAATCACTAATCGGTGATGGTGTAGGGGATGGCACTGTTGGGGTGATTGTGGTTTAGGTGATGGCACTATTAGGGTGATAGTGTAAGATATGGGACTGTCAGTGTGATGGTGGTGTAGGTGATGGTACTATTGGGGTGATGGTGGTGTAGGTGATGGCACTATAGGGGTGATGGTGGTGGAGGTGATGGCACTATTGGGGTGATGGTGATGTAGGTGATGGCACTATTGTGGTGATGGTGGTGGAGGTGATGGCACTAATGGGGTGATGGTGATGTAGGTGATGGTACTATTGGGGTGATGGTGGTGGAGGTGATGGTACTATTGGGGTGATGGTGGTGTAGGTGATGGCACTATTGGGGTTTATGGTGGTGTAGGTGATGGCACTATTGTGGTGATGGTGGTGGAGATGATGGCACTATTGGGGTGATGGTGGTGGAGGTGATGGCACTATTGTGGTGATGGTGGTGTAGGTGATGGTACTATTGGGGTGATGGTGTTGTAGGTGATGGTACTATTGGGGTGATGGTGATGTAGGTGATGATACTATTGGGGTGATGGTGATGGCACTATTGGGGTGATGGTGGTGGAGGTGATGGCACTATTGGGGTGATGGTGATGGCACTATTGTGATGATGGTGGTGGAGGTGATGGCACTATTGGGGTGATGGTGATGGCACTATAGGGGTGATGGTGGTGGAGATGATGGTACTATTGGGGTGATGGTGATGTAGGTGATGGTACTATTGGGGTGATGGTGGTGTAGGTGATGGTACTATTGTGATGATGGTGGTGTAGGTGATGGCACTATTGGGATGATGGTGATGGCACTATTGGGGTGATGGTGGTTTAGGTGATGGCACTATTGGGGTGATGGTGGTGTAGGTGATGGCACTATTGTGGTGATGGTGGTGGAGGTGATGGCACTATTGGGGTGATGGTGATGGCACTGTTGGGGTGATGGTGGTTTAGGTGATGGCACTATTGGGGTGATGGTGGTGTAGGTGATGGCACTATTGGGATGATGGTGGTGGAGGTGATGGCACTATTGTGGTGATGGTGGTGTAGATGATGGCACTATTGGTGTTATGGTGGTGAAGGGGATGCACTGTTGGTGTGCAGGTGGTGTTGGGGGTGTGACTGTTGGGGTGATGGTGGTGTAGGGGATGGCACTGGGGTGAAGGGGATGGGGATTGTGGGGTGATGGTTTTATAAGGGATAGGACTGGGGTGATGGTGGTGTAAGAGATAGGACTGGGGTGAAGGGGATGGGGCTGGTAGTGTAAGGGATAGGACTGGGGTGATGGTGGTGTAATGGATAGGACTGGGGTGAAGGGGATGGGGCTGGTGGTGTAAGGGATAGGACTGGGGTGATGGTGGTGTAATGGATAGGACTGGGGTGAAGGGGATGGGGCTGGTGGTGTAAGGGATAGGACTGGGGTGATGGTGGTGTAATGGATAGGACTGGGGTGAAGGGGATGGGGCTGTTGGGGTGATGGTGGTGTAGGGGATGGCACTGGGGTGAAGGGGATGGGGATGGTGGGGGTGATGGTTTTATAAGGGATAGGACTGGGTTGATGGTGGTGTAAGAGATAGGACTGGGGTGATGGTGGTGTAAGAGGTAGGACTGGGGTGAAGGGGATGGGGCTGGTAGTGTAAGGGATAGGCCTGGGGTGATGGTGGTGTAATGGATAGGACTGGGGTGAAGGGGATGGGGCTGTTGGGGTGATGGTGGTGTAATGGATAGGACTGGGGTGAAGGGGATGGGGCTGGAAGTGTAATGGATAGGACTGGGGTGATGGTGGTGTAATGGATAGGACTGGGGTGAAGGGGATGGGGCTGTTGGGGTGATGGTTGTGTAAGGGATAGGACTGGGGTGAAGGGGATGGGGCTGGTGGGGTGATGGTGGTGTAAGGGATAGGACTGGGGTGAAGGGGATGGGGCTGGTGGGGTGATGGTGGCGTAAGGGATGGGACTGGGGTGATGGTGGTGTTAAGGATAGGACTGTTGATGGTGGTGGTGGTGAAGAGGGCCAGGCTGTTGGGGTGATGGTGTTGAAGGGGGTGGGACTGGGGGGTGATGATGGTGAAGGGGGTCAGGCCTTTGGGGTGATGGTGGTGAAGGCGTCAGGCTGTTGGGGTGATGGTGGTGTAGGGGCTGAGACTGTTGGGGTGATGGTGTAGGGAATAAGACTGTTGGGGTGATGGTGGTGAAGGGGGTGGGACTGTTGGGGTGATGATGGTGAAGGGGGTCAGGTTGTTGGGGTGATGGTGGTGTAGGGGATGGGACTGGGGTGAAGGGGATGGGGATGGTGGGGTGATGGTTGTATAAGGGATAGGACTGGGTGATGGTGGTGTAAGGTATCTGGGGTGAAGGGGATGGGGATGGTGGTGTAAGGGATAGGACTGGGGTGATGGTGGTGAAGGGGGTGGGACTGTTGGGGTGATGATGGTGAAGGGGATAAGACTGTTGGGGTGATGGTGGTGAAGGGGGTGGGACTGTTGGGGTGATGGTGGTGAAGGGGGTGGGACTGTTGGGGTGATGGTGGTGAAGGGGATAAGACTGTTGGGGTGATGGTGGTGAAGGGGGTGGGACTGTTGGGGTGATGGTGGTGAAGGGGGTAAGACTGTTGGGGTGATGGTGGTGAAGGGGATAAGACTGTTGGGGTGATGGTCGTGAAGGGGTGGGGCTGGTGGGGTGATGGTGTATGGGATGGGACTGTTGGGCTGATGGTGGTGTAGGGGATAAGACTGTTGGGGTGATAGTCGTGAAGGGGGTAAGACTGTTGGGGTGATGGTCGTGAAGGGGGTGGGGGTGATGATGTATGGGATAAGACTGTTGGGGTGATGGTGGTGTAGGGGATAAGACTGTTGGGCGATGGTGGTGAAGGGGTGGGGCTGATGGGGTGACGGTGTAGGGGATAAGACTGTCGGGGTGATGGTGTGGGGGATAAGACTGTCGGGGTGATGGTGTGGGGGATAAGACTGTTGAGGTGATGATAGTGAAGGGGATAAGACTGTTGAGGTGATGGTGGTGAAGGGGGTTGGGCTGTTCGGTTGATGCTGGTTTAGGGGGTGGGGCTGTTGGGGCGATGTGGTGTAGGGGGTGGGACTGTTGGGATGATGTGGTGTAGGGGATAAGACTGTTGGGGTGACGAACGATGTCAGAGATGCCAGATAGTTGGATCCAAGTTGGATATACAATACAGATACATTGATCTCCACTTAGTCATTTAGGGAAGTGAAATGTCACGTGTCTCCAGAACAACTGCCTCAAACGCAGTGTAATTCTACCCGGTTGTACTTTCTGAACAGCCGTGTCAGCGGTCTTGTCATTTACGAAGTGGCAGTCTCTGGTGCTGGCAGTCGTCTTTGCAGTCTGTGGATCCTCTTCGCCCCTTGGTAACACTTCAAGATGATGTCGCTGTGTTCATGTAGCAGTCTGCATCTGGCATTCACAGTAACTGTTTACTTCATGTTTGTACTTTCTATATGCAATACAAAGAAATGTGGACTTACGACCTCAGAGGAAATGGCGTTCAGCTCTGTCACTATCAGCAATATTGGCATCAAGTTTTGCCAAGTCAGATGTGATGAAGATTGCTTCAGTTCCAATTTCGTTTTTATCAATGCGTCTTTAACCTGCCCTCAATCAAGTGAAGAATCAAAGGAGGTTGAGAAGGCGAGCGGATCTCGTGTTCGTCCTAAGAAGGTTGAGAAGGCGGGCGGATCTGGTGTTCGTCCTAAAAAGGTTAAGAAGGAGGGCGGATCTGGTGTTCGTCCTAAGAAGGTTGAGAAGGCGGGCGGATCTCGTGTTCGTCTTAAGAGGATTGAGAAGGCGGGCGGATCTGGTGTTCGTCCTAAGAAGATTGAGAAGGCGGGCGTATCTGGTGTTCGTCCTAAGAGGATTGAGAAGGAGGGCGGATCTGGTGTTAGTCCTAAGAGGATTGAGAAGGCGGTCGGATCTGGTGTTCGTCCTAAGAGGATTGAGAAGGAGGGCGGATCTGGTTTTCGTCCTAAGAGGATTGAGAAGGAGGGCGGATCTGATGTTCGTCCTAAGTGGATTGAGAAGGCGGCCGGATCTGGTGTTCGTCCTAAGAAGGTTGAGAAGGAGGGCGGATCCAGCATTCTTCCGAAGAATCACCACGATGTAAGTTTTGAAGATGTCAAGTCGAATGGATGTCGGTGCGTTGTTCTTTTCTGGAATCACAGGTACCGCACTGAAAACATCTCAATTAAAATCCATCCAAAGAAGTACACTTTGGTTGGAGCAAAGTCTACGAGCACATAATGCATCAGTAAAATGTATCGAAGATCAAAAGCACTGATGAATTTTAAAAGCATAATGTATTAAAACCTGGGGTCATTAATAAGCTTTGTATTTATTCAATCAAATATTATTAAGTAATTATATTCGCTCTTCTGTGATTGCGGTTTATTGCACCATCATGCTTCCCCTACATTCTGATTACAGTATAGAACCGTGAAGATCCGGGTTAGAATAGGTCTTCAGCAACCAATGCTTGCCATAAAAGGCGACTATGCTTGTAAGAGGCGACTTACCGGATCGTGTGGTCAGGCTAGCTGACTTGGGTGGTGCATGTCATCGTATCTCAAATGCGTAGATCGATGCTCATGATGTCAATCACTGGATTGTCAGGTCCACGCTCGATTATTTACAGACCGCTGTCATACAGCTGGAATATTGCTGAGTGATGCGTTAACCAACAACTACAACAAAATCATATAGTATAAATAAAAAAGTATACAATTAGACAGGAATATTACACCATTGTGACAGGAATAGCATTGCATTTTTTTGTATAAGGACATAAGGATCATATCCCTCAAAACACTGCATCGTCGCTTCAATAGAGAAAGTGTTTATTTCCGGAAAGGGGCCAGTTGCCAGTTATTCATGTGAGAGTATATAAGTTTGTCTTACTCAGCAATGACCCAGCTATATGACGCCGGTCTGTAAATAATCGAGTCTGGACCAGACAATCTAGTGATTGACATCATGAGTATCAATCCACGCAATTGGGATTGATGACATGTATCAACCAAGTCAGCGAGCCTGATCACCCGATCCCGTTAGTCGCCTCTTACGACGAGCATAGTTGCCTTTTATGGCAAACATGGGTTGCTGAAGACCTATTCTACCCCACATCTTCACGGGTCCAATCACATAAGCATCATATATTGACCAAATAGTTTACGCATTTTCTTTGGCGCAAGAAACACATATTTGGCCAGGCAATTGATAACATATTGACTGTATGATAACTTTTATTGTTAAATTTTTGTGCTATTCGGAGCTGCAATGCAGTAACTAGGAAGGAGAGCGTTACATAGGTCGTTGTACAATGGATATTCCATCAGAAGTGATATTCAGACTCGATTATTGGAACAATACAAAATGGACATTATCTTTCATTGCGGAATAAACCCTTCTTTCTCCCTTTTTCAATTAATAGTTTAAGATTAGAACAACGGAATTTACACAATACAATACGATAGGCTGGCACTGTAACCATCATCAAATAATTCTCAACTTTATTTTCGAACATTATACTTTACCGTTTTACGAAACGAGTAATATTTTCAAACAAAACTTGATTATCTACAGCGATACGCCTGTCTTTAAAGCTACACAAGAACATACTGACACAGCTTACTTCTTGGTTCATCCATATATAACCAAAGCCATAACTTTATAATAGCTTCTTAACCTGGAGTGCCCAACAATTACGTCCACTTTCAGCCATATTATACTGGTATTCATAAGCTCTTTTTAAAATATTATTATCCTGCTGATACAACATTCTTACCTAGTACTATACTATCCTGACATACTTATTAACCCGAATGGACATAACGACCCAACTAACCTCCAGCTGCTATATTAGGTGTAATTCTACCCAAGTGCCAAATATCTTTACAGAAATTGGACACTGAATCTGGGAAAGCTGTCTTCATAAAAGGTAAGTGTCTTACTCTGATCAGTGTACAAGTTTTAAGCATGGAGCTTCTGTGCCTCATAGAAGTGCTTCATTACCTCAGGGCTGAAGTGAAGGTACAATCCATGACGCCATTTGGATACGACCTGCTGGCCAGTCGTTGTAGTTTGATTATCCTTCAACTGCTTTTTGGAATGACAAATGGGTGTTTGGAACTTCTTATATACTACCCACGAAAAGAAACTGTGCGTAGGTTTACTGTACATTCACAAATGGTCAACTGTACAAAACGTGACAATGAAATAGAGGATCATGATTGTTTATTTGCACGATTTTAACAATTTCTGACAATAACCACACCAGAAATCTTTCAGCCAGTGGGAATGCTTTATTTCTTGTGATTATAATGCTGTAAACGTCGCTGTCAGTGGTCGATGAAATTGGATGGAGCTTAGTGATAAGGCTTGTAGAGAGAAAACGAACTCACCACTAATTGGCTGTGAGCGACACATGTCAATGAACGCGAGTATGTTACATTGTTCTTCTGTGTACACTCCACTGTTTTAGAAGTAACACAGTAGTTTCAAAGTTCAGAAATAGAACTTCACTACAAAACATTTGCAAGATAAACCAAAATAGGACTAGTAGTTGATAACAGCGGCTTTGGGGGGTTCTGCCAATGCCAATTCAAAGTTTTAAACATCTCTGACGTATTCGGTAAAATGACGTCATAAACAGGCGATACCTTTTCGCGGATAATCTTTCACAATCACATCAGGTCAATAAATGGGCGGGGTTTCATGGCAGATGATTGTAGTTATCAGCTGTAATTGGGTGTGGTATAACTATTGCATGGACACAACAGTTCAAAGCTATGGAAGGCATGGTTACAAAAAGCCTCATGCCTCACCTTGAAACCGGCAAGAACATCAAACCTGATCAAAGCGGCTTCAGGAAAGGAGACTTATGTCTAGATCATATACTACGACTGGAAAATGAAACAAAAAGAGCTCAATTAAACAGACAACCTAGCCGTAGTATTTCTGACCAAAACCTAACGTATTAGGGCAATTTCCCGAACATCTTGGGACACCACGAAGGACACTCAGCTCAGCGAGGGACAATACTGTCTTGGGCCGCCTCGACAGAACACAATACAAAGCCACAGGCGCCTCACTAGAAGCACTACAAGTAGAAACAGGAGAACTCCCATTGAAAAGAGAGGAGAGGGCAGGCAATAATGTCGTTCTGGTGACGAACATCAAACCCTTTGGTTAAAAAGATATGGCAAGACAAAAACACTCGAGATGAAGCCCTAGCTCGGAACTCATCCGAAGTCACAATTGTGATGACATTTAGCCGCCAGAAAGTCACAACAAAGGGTTACAGTCGCCCTGGATTTTAAACACTGTTAAAATTGTTCAATGATCTCACTTTGTCTCAACAGTAACATGTTTCTGTGGAGACAAAATGTCAATGATCTGCCTCGCACAGATCGATTAATCAGAAACCAGCCAACCAAATCCATGTTCAGTTGTCATGTTCAAATTTGGGGTGAGTCTTTAATGATATGGGGCGGGATCACTATCACTGCCAGAACGCCACTGAATATTGTCCATGGAAAGGTCACTGTACAGTATTTGCGAGACAACATTCCGGTACCAATAGATTGCACGCCATGGTGGTCCACGTTTGTAGCGACCAGAACTGGGATAAACACCATAGAGAATTATATCTGTCGCATGCAACTATGTGTTTAATTGACAAACATTTAATGAGACCAAAAGCATCTGCACTTTTTGTGTTTTGTATTTTTACTCCGTTTTGCAAAGTGTGCCAATGGCAATGCTACTGACTCGATATCCGCCATTTGTAGCTAAATATAGCAGCGTATAAAAGTGGTAATGCGGAACTAATGCAGAATGCAATTTCTTCTTTTTATACAGATCGCTAATGCCTTCTAGAGGTGACTAACAGGTTTGGGTGGTCAGGCTCGCTGACTTGGCTGATGCATGTCATCTTATCCCAATCGTGTGGATCAGTGCTCATGATATTAATCACTGGATCGTCTGGTCCAGACTAGATTATTTACAGACCGCCGTCATATAGCTGGATGATTGCTGAGTGCGGCGTTAAACAAACAAACAATGAAAATGTTTATTTTATATACGAGGGATGGTCAAAAGGTTTTCAGCCTGACTATCTTTCAACCATAAGGATAAGGGCCATAAGAAAGTGAACTAGTCAATGTAGTACATTGTTTGAGTAGTTCATTGCGAGTGTATTTGGCCTGTTGAGTCCGTTTGTAAATTAGTGACAGCCAGTTAAACGTGATGGGGGTCAATGGACACAGAAATGGAACAGAACGAGTACAGAGCAGCTTTTGACTTTAGATAAAAGTACTCCCCAAGAACTTCATGACCGTATGTCACATTTGTATGGGGATAAGTGCCCTAGCTAGTCCACTGTTAAACGTTGGGCAGCTATGTTTAAGGCTGGGACAACAAGTCTTGATGATGACCCTAGGGGGAGGTCAGTGCAACATGTGTGCATATGTGTGTATATATACGTTTTGTTGCAGCGACACAGACACCCTCTCGAGGTAATCCCAGAGTAGCCTCTATCTTGCGTAGAGCATGTAGAGCGGGCACTCTGGTTCGGGTCAAACATATCTTTACTATGGGCGATGTGGACGTCAACAGCAGAGGAGAGTACGGGAGAACACCATTGATGTTCGCAGTAATAAGACGGCATAATATAGACATGGTGGAATATCTTGTGAGCAAAGGAGCTGATATGTCACTCGTTGATCATAACGGTAACACCATCCTTCATCTGGCCTGTGAAGGAAGAGGCAAGAAGATCGTCAAGTTTGTGCTCTCACAAGGCAAGGTGGACATCTACGCCAGAAACAGGAAAGGGAAGACTGCGGTCGACATAGCGAAAGAATTGCAACGAAAACGTGTGTATGATCTTATCAAGTCACACATGACCATGTAGAAAGATTGTTAATTAATAAGTATGGTCATTGCAGGGCAATTATCTGACATAACTGTTAGTTGATAATTGAACGTGCACCAGACAAAGCAAAGTATTCGTTTACACGGAACTCTGAACCCAGCTGATGTTTGGTGTTGTTAGTAAAAATCTTTGGACGCAGACAATTTTTCCCCGGTGGCTTTTGATCACATATATATATACAAGGTGGTAAAAGTTTAACCTTCGAGGTTTCATTAGTATAAAATGTTTTGAAATCTGGTCAATTATCATCACATAAGTAAAATGATCTTCTCTGATGTCATCATTACTATTGATATTTTAATATCAATATTGTTTTTAATAATTTCAATTTACATATGCCTAAATCTCTGGCTTAATAATAAAACAGGTGCTCCAAATCAATATCTCAACCATTATTAACCGAACATTCCATTTTAGCTCACCAGCCGTTTTGTAAATGCCATTGTTGTCCATTTAATACCGAGCGTCAGGCAGGGTAACAACAAATACCATTTAACGTCTTTTGGTATGACGGGGATCGAACCCCATACTTCCCGCTCTCCAGGCGGACGACCTACCACTAGACCACGGAGGTGGTCATCAGGCTATCTTTATGGTGTTTCTAAAACAAACTCCTCACAGAATTCCAATGTCTTGGCAACCATATTATACAAAACATGAACTGCCATTATAGTATCTTTTCCAAACACATATTGGCGTTTGTCACATCTGTAGTTTGGAGTAGGGGCTAACATACAGGTTTCTTTGGCAATATTATGAAATTGGGCAATCATTCGACCAGCCATGGGCAATACATTTCATATTAGGTACAAAATCTGCAACTCATATCTTAGACCCCACCCCAAATATAGGAGAAAACAGCATAGAATAAAGCTACAAAACCCTTTCCATATCCAATACAAATCTCTGCATAAAGCAGAGTGGATTGTACAATTCCGACTTTATCATGAGCATGTGTTTATGAATCACTGTCAAATAGTAATGAGATCAGATTGGCACCCATCACAAAACACATGCAAAGGCAAGGCAATTGTTCGCCTGAAAAAACATGTCTTCCATTAAACTTTTTCAAAGCTTTACTGAGACCTTGAATGTTGTAACCTTGATCAAACAACTTCTGAGCAAGAGTCGTATGACGCTTTTTGAAATCTTTGTAGAAAGAGCATTATCGATTGTGTCTCAAAAGTTGTGAAATGTACGCACCAAGGCTGGAGCTGATGGAATACTGCTCGACATGAAGGAAAAGTTGACTATCAGAAAGTTGAAGTCATCCCTCTTGTCAAACAGTCTTATGGAGAGTCTTTAGTGACTCTGAATCTTTATGCATACACTACTGCCTAGAAGTTCATTCCCCTTACACGCATGGGCAACGCGTTACGCAACCAGTGTGCATCGGGTTGGTCACGCGTGTGATACCCGTGTGCAACGCGTTGCACACGGGTGTGCACCCCGTCCGCCACTCGTGTGCAACGCGTGACACACTCATTAAAGGGGGAACAAACTTTTGACCAAAGGAGGACCCGTCTTAAGCTGAACCTGGAGGTGGTAACAAGGAGAGAAAATTTTGTTATCCTGACGAAAAATGATAATGCACATGTATTTCCTAATGTCTCCTTTCTTTATGTGATTTTGTGGGAATAACATGAATACTGTTGTGATCAAATAGATGTGTTTTGTTTTATACGACCATTGCTTCTAAATCCGATGGTGTTAAGAGAATACATGGTCCTGGAACATGTTATTGCAATTGAAATGCTTTTATTGTGATTTGACATTAACCGTCTGTAGTACGACTTTCAGTGATAATATGTATGAGGTTTGGCGGCGCATTGTTTTTATTGGACCCTAATTACTTTATGATGACTTGGACTCTTTATCACAGCTCCATAGCCGTGAGGCTGGAAAAGAGCAGCATGTAATTAATGAGGGTGGGTTATATCATTGAGGATACACTTGAGGGAGAGAATACTAATTACCGTACTACAGGAAGAGACCTGTAGACGTAAGCGCGGGGTTGTGTTTTAGCTGGCCGTTCGATAATGGCCGCCAGGAGGTGTGAGCTTTGACTGCGTCATCTAAAATAAATAATAAGATACAGCAGTGTTATTTTCACGGTCTGTTGAATAAACGCCCAGTGCAACGGTCAATGTATCTTCTACTTGATCCTTGATACATCATTTTGGCATTCACAATATATAGTATTTCAACGTACAAAAGAGCACTGATCTAAAGCAATTCTGCGGGAGTAGTTGTTACCTGTGCATTACTGTATTTTCTCAGTGAGTACCCGGATGATATAGCAGAAATCTAGACTTGTTCGCGACCTGTGCTCGCCATTCGTAAGCGCATTTTTATTGAAAGTAGAAGGACATATGGTCACACTGATCAACAAAAATGAAATACAGTTTTTGAAATGTAGGTATATTTGTGGGGAGCATCGGTAATGGTGATGCAGTTTTGATAAGTCACTTGCTTGGTAATTGTGCGATCTTCGTGTACACTATTTTGACTTGCAACACAAAGTAAATATTTCATCTGCACATTGCTTATTTTACCGTGTGTATATGTTTACATTCAAAATGTAAACAGATTTCACTAAGGAAATGTATTAAACGCCTAAATATTCAGTTTATTTTACAAATTAACTGAAAAATATGTCCATCTTTATTAATATGATAACGAATTCCAAATATTTGCTTATGTTTAATATCATCACCAAGTACAGTTCTGTATTGTTTGGCTTCTTTTCTTAGCATAATTAATATATTGTGATGTGTTTAAGCTCTTTTGGTCGTCTTTATCATTTTTAGTCAGTCGGTTAAATAAATGAATGGATTATTCAGTCAATTTGTAAAATGACTGAAATATTTAGATATTTAATAAATTGCCTGAGTGAATCATATTTTACACATTGACTGTAACATATACACGCTTACAAAAGAAAATACTTGTGAAAACAACGTCTATCGCGCATCGAAAAACTTCCCAAACAAACGGAAAGGAACAAGAATGATTCTGTTCAAAGCTGCAGCGAATGAATGAAAACAAAATGCAAATATCATTATTACAACCTACCAAAGTTATAATGTTTCCGGGAATATCAACATAAAGGAACAATATCCATTGCGTCTGCAGCTGTACAAAAATACTTATTCGATGTCAAATGTCTATGTGAGAATCAAATACTTTAATAATAATTATTTGGAAACAATATTTGGAATATATATGAAATATATTAAAATATTTAAATATATCGTTTTTAAACGTTATTTAAATGTATCAAATATTATAACCCGTGTCTGTTTCTTAACTGATCACTTAGTTTGTTTCAATTGTTTCACATAGGTGCCAAGTTAGCTGAGAAAGCCCACGTGACAACTATTTTTATAATGTCCACGGTTCTTAAAAACATACATTGAGTTAGATAACAATGAACAACCAGTCAGTGTATTATCGGTTACCCTTTGAACAAAGTATGTTGTTTTTACATCTGTACTTCACGCCATGATATGAGTGTATTCCCTAGGTTTAGTAACCCTACCTTCACATGTAAACACTTACTTTTGACATATCCACTGTGCAAGATAACAGTAATTAATCAATCAACGTATTTCCTGTTGATCCTTTGATGTCTGGGAATGATCAGTTGATTTACAAAAAAAGTAAATCAACTGATCATACATCTCTTGCTGGGCTGCCACGTGCATAATTCATATTCCACCTCACTTCAAACCTGGATTTAGATTAAATAATTACCCCAGGTACAAGAAAGACCAAATTTGAACCTTTATCCGGTAATCTGAGTGGTGCTACAACTGAGGATACATAATATAAATTCATTAACTGAGCAGCATGTGAATTACGACAAATACAGAAGTGTAGGGTTATACCAGAAAATGTGGATGACAACAAGGGAGTAGTAATTGTATCATCCACGCAATCCGAAATCCGCAAATGCTTTCACTTAGGGATACTTTTTTTATTATCAAACTGTAACAATCAGGGGTATTTCCAAATAACGACATCCGATGAGCTTTCGCCGTTATTTGTCTGCTTGTTTAGGCTAAGAAATTAATTACCATGCGCCCTTTGTTGAAATCTTCATAGATCACGGGTAACCAATCAGTTTTCAAAAATGCGTAAGTTTATTTAGCTGTCCTTGCAGACTGGTAGCCCAGTCTCTTGTCACGCTCGGTTGCGTTAACGAGCAAATTGACTCACGGCAGCTAGTAAGCCCAAGCGGAAATCCAAAGGTCGTATTACCTGAAGAATCAACCTTCATTTGCGAAATATCTACTGCTCTTAAAATCAATATTTCTCCCAATACTAAAATTCAGAACTTTCTAACCAAGGATTACCAGTTGAAACTGGTCGATGGCTGAACATTCCCAGGGAAGACAGCCAGTGTCCACTCTGTGATTCTATCGCTGTGGGAGATGAATTGCATTATTCACTCCGATGTGAAGCTTTACACCAACGGCGATATGAACTCTTAAATAAGCAATATCTTAAGTTTCCAAACATTTAAGAAAATTATGACCACTAACAGTGTAAGAAATCTAAAAGGCCTATCTAAATTCCTTAACAATGTGTACAATACAATTGGTAAATTGTATTAGTATCCACGTATCCTATTTTTATTATTTTTGTTAAATTGTACATAATAAAAATTGTAGATAATTGTATGTCATGTTATTCTAAGAATAAATGAGTTTGAGTTTGAGTTCGACACCCGAGAAGAAGCCAGAGATTAGTGCTCCTTTTTTAATAGTTTACAATCATGTGTTTTAGGGTTAGCTGTGTTGGCTTAAACGTATTTTTATTTCAAAAGAAATCTGGATCGGTAAACAAGCAAAACTTGCTTATGTAATACCTCTCCAGGTAACAACTTAACAACAGCTGGATATATATATATAAGAGAGTGATGAACATAAGCAAGTGGTGTCTGTGAAATAAGGTAATGCAGTTTTCCTTTACTACATGCATAAAATTAAGCTACTCAAACCTTTTGCTTTTGACAATGATGTCATGAACTGATTTAAGAAGAGTCATGTTTGTAGAACTGCTTAACTACTGCCAT
Source organism: Haliotis cracherodii (assembly GCF_022045235.1). Lineage (NCBI taxonomy): Eukaryota > Metazoa > Mollusca > Gastropoda > Lepetellida > Haliotidae > Haliotis > Haliotis cracherodii. Next base: position 36,944,882 of record NW_027266308.1, read on the forward strand.
GTAATATCATGTTTAGACCATACCCATGTGTGTAGAAATACACAGTGTTTCTGATAATATCGTATTTTTGTAACAGTTATAGAAAAAGTGAATTGCATCTTCAAGGTGATATCCACAAGTGCAGTCTGGTATGTCTGATACATGTCGTCTAAACTTATCAGCGTTTAAGTCACTGCAGCCGAGCCTAAGGCGACAGTGGACAATTTGGCATGATCTATGAAAATATTTGAAGTCAAAATTATTAATAATTGCATCAGAACGATTAATTAAGGATTTGATTTCTTTTAATGAGCGAGCATTAGTTACTTCATCGGATAGAGGGTTCCGCAGGTTGATCATATCCAGAAGAAATGATAATAAGCATAGGTCTGTGTTCTACATTTGAATGTTTGTATGTTGAATCTTTTTCTAAGGTTATATTTGCTGTTATCAGAGAATTGAATATACACTTTTCAAATATTTTGGCTAAGCAACTTGTGAGTGCTACAGGTCTATGATTTGGGCATTCGTGTTCATCGCTGACACTGACACCGCATCAGCCCGGCAGTGGACTTGACACAGTTATTTGCGCACTGATTATATAACTCCTACAGACAGGTGGGGTGGTTGTTCAATGCGAAACGGACGACCCCGTCTGTTATCTAATAAATGCTGTGCGGTGCCTTTGATCTTGCCTCCAACCATACACCTTATAGTAGTAAACGACGATCAGGATGGCCTGAAAATAAACACAATTCTGTCTGCCCATTTTATCCACAATTAACTAGAATGCTTCATATCTACAAATATATATATAGAAAATTGCATCAGTGTGGTTTATCATGTACAATGCTTTCTTACGCTTGGTGAGGCAGACTGAAATTGAACATTAGGATAACGTCAGCAGGGATAAAAGAGGTCATACCAAAGAACTTTATTTACTAGTGGAAAAATCAGACATTCCGATCAACCACTACAAGCCCCGGCCGGATCTCAAGGTTGACCAGATCAGCACCCTAAAGAAATATCTCTACGCCAAACAAGGAGTCCCTTTCGTCATGGTGCACAAGAAGGGGGGACAGGACATCGAGTAAGACATCACAAACTACACAGACTTGTACCACTTCTTCCAGAGTAGTGGCGTACGGACCTCAAACCACTTCGTCGCCAATACCGCCGACCTCCTTGCCAAGAGTCTCTACCAGAATCCCGACCCCCAGGATGAGAAGCTGACTAAGAGACTAACAAGGACTAAACTTAATTTTTTTTTTTTTTTTTTGGGGGGGGGGAGGTGTTTGCACTTCTTTATTTAATCATTACGCTTTTTTACCCTAATAGTATAAGTGCTTCCCCGTGTGCGAGATAGGCTAAAGTCGGAAAGCGCACGTTAAATCTCCGAGGTACCTATCTACCAGAACTTTATTTGCCGTTCTGGTCATACATAAATATATGTAAGTTACGTACATGGGGAGGCTAGATTATTTACAGCTTACAGCAATATAGTGCAAATATTATGTTCAATAAAAGAAAACGTTGATAGATCTATAACACACCTTTTGTACTTTTAAACAAACTGTGGACTTTTAAGACATTTTCGCTTATTGTAATAACATCTAGCTAACCAATCATGTCTATCTATGAAATCTACAAGCATAGTTGCTGTCAAACCTAAAAAACATATACAGGGAGGTAAGTTTTGACTTGCCAAGCACCTTAAGGTGAGTTTACTTTTAAACTGTCAAAAGCTATTGTCCCTTCAATACTAGTATAAGTCTGGAAGCTATCTCTCGGACTGTTATGAGTTATGATGTATTTTATGATATAACTGGGGAATGTTCAAATTAGTTACTGTCATTTAATCCAACGTTCTAACTGTCAACTGTCTCAACAGGATCATAGGTTTGGTTATATATCTCCTCCCTGTCTCTATGTCTTAAGTTGTTAATCGGCGGTCCAAATGTATCAACTTATTCATCTATTGTTGCAAACTTGACTGATTTAAACATATGTTATTGATCATGAACTACTCAGTCAGTCAAGCACCTGTATCAGAAATGTAAAACCAGCCATGTTTCATGTAGTCCCAATATCACTGAAAAATGCCGATGTAACGTGACATATAAATTTACTCACAGACAATATATTTTTCGTGAGAGTGAAGCACAATTTTATTAAAGTTTTATTAACAATTTCATAAACTATAATAATATTAATATTAAAATTCATCATCACTTGCCAAGTTTATGAAAATGTCCCCATTTGGGAGATGTCACATATAAACAAGGATTCGAACTAAATTTGATCATCTTTGACACTGTGGTTTATCCCCACTTTGCCAGCAAACTGCAGAAGATTAACAGTGAGTGAGTGAGCATCGTTTCTATGTTTATACAAGAAAAGATGTCATGCCAAAAACGCTCACAGTAGTTAGTGAGTAAACTCACGACCTGTCATGACCAGGTTGAGTGACTTCCTCCAATCAACATGAAAGGATTACCCACAGAGAAAGAAAGGATTAAAGTCACCCATAAATCTTCTTCTAACGTAGTACTCCAACTTCTAAATGCCTCTCAAAGAAGGATTAAAATCCTAAAGATATCCTATCTACGTGGTATAGGTACTCACAACCTCTAATAATAAACTGTTACTTTTGGTATCCCCAGCAATACTCACCATGGTCATTGGGCAAATGTAAAAATCACAAACCCTAACGAGATTCTGTCAACATGGTCACACCCGGTGATTGTGAAGATCTCAAATTCTATCAACTGTCAGACAGCATGGCTGTTCATATTCATTTACAACATCCTCTTATAATTAGTATAAAAGTGTCCCACACAAAACCTTCTTTTATTTATTCTTTCAAAATACAACACAGAAAGTGGGGTGTGGGGAAATGGGACATATTCCTACGTGAAATAATGAGACATTAGTAGTGGTGACGGCTATATCATAATTGTACTGTCTAAAGCATAAATTTGGCGAACGAAAAACGTTATATTTGCAATCAAATGGAATGACTCGTGTGGGCAAATGAATATGTTCGCAATCCACAAACAATCATTTTATTAATGGCGAACATTTACCAACCCGCGACAATCGTGTCAACACGGGGGTTCCCCTAGCAATAAACTCGCATCTAAATTCACTACTGTTCTACTGTCGGCTAGCCACAATGGCTAGATTGGACCCTAGTGGAATGGTTCATGCCATAAAAGTCCAGCAACCGAACACTAATTAAGATGGGCCGACCTTGTATTTACGGTCTGGTGAGCACAGCTCAATGGCCGCTCATTAACTCAAATTTCACATCTCACTGTTTTGTTTTATCTCACTATTCATTTGATAAATTTGTCAACTTCAACTGGAACCCGGTCCCGTGTTACACCCGTGGCACACGCGTGTGCAACGGGTTGCACACGCGACGCACACCCGTTGCACACCCGTGTCCAACGGGTGCTCACCCCGTGTGCAACCCGTTGAGCACCCGTGTCACATGCGTGTTACACGCGTTCTCAACGCGTGTTAGGGGAATGAACTTTTAGGCAGTAGTGTACATCTTAATATGAAACAGATGAAGTGGTCTCACTGGTTTCCTTTATTTCTAGTTCAGGTGGGTAAATCAGTGGAAGGGAATTGGCTATTTGATTGTTATTGAATGATATCAGATCATCAATATACCTGAAGCTTAAAAACTTCTTGGACAAATTACCTTGTTTTGACTTTGCCAATCCGAAAAGCGATTCCGATATGCATAAAAAAAAACAGATCCGCAAGAAGGGGAGCACAATCGGTGCCCATGGGGGTCCGTACTTCTTGCCTAAATGTCTTACCACCAAATTTTACGTAGATGTTATCAATGAGGAAGTCAAGCATTTCACATACTGTATTTTTTTCTCAGTAAACTTCAGATGGCATTTGTGAGCAGTTCAAGCAGTCAGCTACCCCTTGTAGTTCCGCCGTTTCAAGACAGATAAAGGGTCAATTATGCACTTCATAATAAAAGCATGAAACTTGGCACAGTTGTAGGTAATGACATTCCAAATATTTTTAGATATGGGGTCACTCGAAACAATCCAATATGGCCGCCAAATCCAATATGGCCGTCATGGAGGAATGAAATTCCAGTATATTTCATGTATATAACATGATCCACAACCTAAAGATCTAATGAAAAATGAACGTTTAGGAATGCATTTACTCAACACTAAACCTGTAAAGTAAATGACTTGAGCATGAAAGACTATTTATCTTGAATTAGGTAATCTAAAGTGTAAAAAATGAAAACAACATTTCTTTTTTCTTCTTGTAACCACCTACTCCTGGCCGGTCAGCGCTTACAAGCACGGACCTATGAGGATCCCGGGTAGGACTGTAGGTCCCAAGCAACCTATGTTACCTCCCCATGGGGATTTTGAGTAAGAATATAGGTCCCCTGCAACCCATGTTGGCTTTTGCCATGGTGATTCTGGGTAGAATTATAGCTCCCCTGCAACGGGGTTTAACGTCGCGTCCAAGATTAGTGCACTTATATAGAGACGTGCATGTACTTGTGTGTGTTTGTACTAGTCCGGACTGATGCCAATTCATAGTACTATCTCACTGAGATACCATGCCGCAGTTTAACATGAATACCCCACTCAGACACAGTGTACTGACTCCGAGCCGACCAGTCCTTGTTTTAGCCCCTTAATGTCGAGCGCCAGACATGGTAACAATAAGTACCATCTTTTAACGTCTTTTGGTATGACGCGGCCGGGGATCGAACCCCGGACCTTCCGCTCGCCGGGCTGACGCTCTACCACTCGACCACGGAGGCGGTGCTTTTGCCATGGGGATTCTGGGTAGGAATATAGGTCCCAAGCAACCTATGTTGGCTTTTGCCATGGGGATTCCGGGTTAGAATATAGGTCACCAGCAACCTATGTTATCTTTTGCCATGGGGATTCTGGTTAGGATTATAGCTCACCAGCAACCTACGTTGGCTTTTGCCATGGGGATTCTGGATAGGAATATAGGTCACCAGCAACCTACGTTGGCTTTTGCCATGGGGATTCCGGGTAGGAATATAGCTCCCATACAACCTATGTTATCTTTTGCCATGGGGATTCTGGTTAGGATTATAGCTCACCAGCAACCTACGTTGGCTTTTGCCATGGGGATTCTGGGTAGGAATATAGGTCGCCAGCAACCTATGTTGGCTTTTTGCCATGGGGATTCTGGATAGGAATATAGGTCACCAGCAACCTACGTTGGCTTTTGCCATGGGGATTCTGGGTAGGGATATAGGTCACCAGCAACCTACGTTGGCTTTTGCCATGGGGATTCTGGGTAGGAATATAGGTCACCAGCAACCTACGTTGGCTTTTCCCATGCATGTCATTGTATCCTATTTGAGTAGATCGATGCTCAAGGCATCATTTACTGGATTGTCTGATCCAGACTCCATTATTTACAGACTACTGTCATACAGCTGAATTATTGCTGAGTGTGGCGTTAAACAAAAAACAAACAATATAATTAAATAAATAGCATAAAATCCTTAAAAGACAACAAAACCTTTTTGTACCATAGTTGATTTATTAATGGTTGATCATCGGGCTTGAATCATGCTGACAACGTACCCTATGAAGTCCATGCCTTTATAACTAGCATCACTAGCTCCTGAGATGGCCTGTTGCCAGGACACAGAGAAGCACATCACATTCACAGGATGAAACAATATTGTAGAATAACAAATACTTAACAGATCTCTTAATGTACAACTACACCATTGACAATTCAGTCATTCGATACCATACCAATAGATTGCTAACTGGGCAAATGATAATTACATTATACTTTACACCATGTCACTGAGATTGACAAATGAAGAGATTTCATAATGAAGATATCTTGAGAACCATATACATACACTATGGACAATTGACTGCCTTTCTCTTTCATTATATTTATAAAATCTGTTTTACCAACACACACACACACATACGACACGTTTTGGTGGGGCAAATATGTAACACAGAGACGTTCATGTGTTCACTTTCCAATTCCTCATTTACAATTCCCTCTCAAAATATAGCCACAGTGAGTGAGTGAGTTGGGTTTAACGCTGCTTTTAACAGTATTCCAGCATGTCAGCTTAATGTGGGAGGAAAGCCAGATGTTTACCACTTCGGTGAAACCCACGAGCACGGGTATGGTGCTGACAAACCTAGAAACATAATCGGGGTGAACCAGGATTCGAACCCACAATCATAGGTTTCTGGCATGCCAAAGGGACGCAACTCTGCATCGCGAATAGTGGCCCCCTATACCCACAGAAAAACAGGAGTGACATGATAATTAGTCAGTGGTTCATCTAATTTGGCGAAGAGGCTTCAAGTATTCGCAAATACTCTGGCCATCCCATTAAGAATCACTGAGGACATTTTATCACCATATTTATCTACACACCTTCAACCAAAACTTACTACCTACCCCTGGTTAAACATAACATTGAACCCATAATGTTCAACACCTAATGGTGTGAAGCTGCATGTCATTCAATCTGAAAGCTGTCGACAGTGAAGCCTTGTTATCTTGAAGTACTGTGGACCATCACATACATCCAGAGCTATCTATAGTTAAAGGTAAGCGGAGTGGAGATATTAGACCACAGTGTCAATAATCATTCTGCCTCAACACAAATTTGCATTAACTTTTTTCCATTCAAGTTCTTCTCAGTTATTTTACAGGGTATGTTTGATTGATTCACTGGTAGACACTTGGAACAAAAAATATACACAGCTGATTGCTACTTTTGTTGTTTTCTCTGTGTATGAACAAGTGTGTAACAGGAATTAGTTTCTGTTGAATAATGGAAGGTGCATAGTACACCCAAGAAAACCTGGTAGTCATCAATTTGTTCTGACATGAGGTAGACACTGTGGCAACCTCAGGATATTTCATGGTCACCAAATGTAGAATTTGGTTGCCAAACAGTAGCGAGTGAGTATGGTTTTACACCACTTTTAGCAATATTCCAGCAATATCACCAGTAATAGGCTACACACATTCTACCCATGTCGGAAATAGAACCCAGGTCTTCGGCATGACGCTTTAACCACAAGGCTACTCTACCCCCTGTTGCCAACTAGAGGGCTGATAGTCTTCAAATATAGAGATGGAGCTCCAAGATAACAAGGTTGTACTGTATACCTTACAAATACACAATGCAAATTATATTCAGAGTACAACATCAACAAAATGTACACCATCACAGCCATGTTGACATGAATCATTCCACTCTGGTATATACACACAGACAAGTTAATAGTTACCATGGTTACATAAATATCATTGTGTGCTGTCTTTCACACTTTGGCTACAATGCTAACATTAACCTCATACTGCCATCATGGATATGTAACAAGCATTCATTCACTCCTTTATGTAGGTAGGACAAGAAACAGTTTCAATTCAGAGATTGTTTTAAGACCATTGAAGAGATTATCCATGAACTTACAGCAAAATGGGTTTATTTAGTACAACATGTACAAGACAAAGCTGTGGGGCTGGGATTGTGTTGCCACAAATTACTGTTGTCTGATGACTAGAGCAGTTTGGTTTACTTTGGAAACATAATCATGATAATAAAGACAAATAAACGAGTAAGCCCTAAGTAAATCTTGACAATTTAACTTGAACATTATTCAACAATGTTTTAGTCAGAAAAAAAAGATAATGTGTCAATTTTATCACAGTTTATGTTACTGATGGAATATATCGTCGCCAGGCAATGTGAAATATAAAATATGTCACAGTTCCAAGTTCTTGCATTCCTGCATCTCTTAAGCACTGTTTCATCCCAATTCCAATCATTTTTCCTGATTTTTTTTGCCTTCGTCAGAAAAAGTCACAATTTCAGAAATATGTAGTTGTTTAATTTTCACTTGTTTCCTCTGGTTGAATGTTATCCAAATGTATTTAGTATTGAATTAAAATTTCAAACTGTCCAACAACACTTCTGTCAAATGGAACATTGAAATACAGCATAAAATGCCCTTTAACTTCATAATACATTTAGCTTTAGAACTGGCAGCAATTTAGAATTTCCAATTTGCGCCAATTGTATAAAACTAAAATGACATACGGTAAAAGATCAAAACAAACTTTAGTAACAAAAGGTTGCAATAACATTCTTAAATCATTGATCTTCCATTCCATTTGCTTAAAACATGTAGCACTCATCACTACCCGGCCGTGTCTCACATTAACACAGTGACTACACCGACAGCTAGTTGGTGAACAGCAGATCTTCATCATGGTCATCGGCCAGCAGGTCGGCAGCACGCTGGTTCTCCAGCCCGATCTCTTTCTTTCTCCGGGCCTGAAGCTCAGCTGCAGCTACCTTCAACTTCTTCTTCTTCTCCTGGATCTTCTTCAGTCTAAGAAAAGGAAACATGATGTCAGAATTAAGCAAGTACACCATGATGTTAAGTGGGTGAGTGAGTCAGAGTGACAGATTTATGCTGCTTTTCGCAATATCCGAATCAAATCTTGGCTCCAAAGCAGCTTTACACACTGCACCCATGTGGGCAAACAAGCATAGATTCTTGTCGAATGAATGCTTGAATAACCTGGCTACCCGTCTATTCTGTCCATACCCTACAATGAAACACGGCGATATGGAATGTGAGATGTGTGGGAGTGTTGGGTTTAACACTGCTTTGAGTAATATTCCTGTTATATCATGGCGTGTCAGCTTAATCATGTTAATGTGGGAGGTAGCTCTCCCGATGCAATGCACATGATGCAGGTGTCAGTCATTTACCACCTTGGTGAAACCCACAAGCAGCTGTATTGTGCTGACAAACCTAGAAACATTACGAGGCAAAGCAGAATTCAAACAAACAATCAGAGGTTTCCACCATGTTCAAGGGACACAAATCTGCCCAGAAAGTTGCGTTACCTAGATTACTAGGGTAACCAGTGCTCCAATCAAATCTTGATGCCAAGGATCATCTTTACACATTGCACACAAGTTCTTGTCAAATGAATGCCTGAATAACCAGGCTACCCATCTTTCCGTACCCTACAATTAAACATGGAGATATGGCACGCGACATGTGTCTAACAGCTTCACATACATATATTCATCTCTACCATGATGCCCAGTGAGTAACTTAGTCAGGCAAGAAACTAGTTAATAACACAATGCATACTGCCTCAATATACTGTAACACATTTTATCACACAAACACACAAGGATAATCGCATTATGTCAATATTGAATGAATGAATAAATATTTTCACATCAGCAATTCTCATTCTTCTTTTGATCCTAAGTGGAAACATGCCAAAAACAAGTTTCCAGCTTCTAAATCATATTCACTCAAACACACCAAGTATCACCATGGTCACCTTCCAACAATCTGGGTCATGCACACTTTTCATGCCAGTCGACATACACGCACTGAACATGTGATTTCCCCAGCCAACTCATTCTCTTTCTACAACTTAATAGCCTAGAGGAAACAACTTAATAGCCTAGAGGAATCATGATGCAGGGATGGGCGGTTTGGCATATAACGTGTGAGATGGGATAGGTATTATATACATACAATTTATTGTAAAATTGACAAATTTGTAAACTTATCCTATCGCACACTATGCATTTATCCCACGGTTGGAAGGTGGGGAGCAGTTCCCTAGTCTATAAAAGGCAACAACCGTAGGGTATACACGATGAAGCTGTAGCTAGCAGTGACACAAAACCATAATAAGTTGGTTGGTTGGTTGGTTGGTTGGATTGTTGTTTTACGCTGCACGCTGCAATATTCCAGCTATATGACGGCGGTCTGTAAATAGTCTGGACCAGACAATCTAGTGATTAATATCTTGAGCATCGATCCACGCAATTGGGATCGATGACATGTATCAACCAAGTCAGCGAGCCTGATCACCCGATCCCGCTAGTCGCCTTTTACTACGAGCATAGTCACCTCTTACGGCAAGATTGGGTTGCTGAAGACCTATTCTACCCCGGAATCTTCACGGGTCATAATAATAACACTTTTTGTGCTAGAACCAATGGCCCAAATTGACGCAGACCTTGGACATCAGTCACAGAGTTGTCTCGGAGGAAATGGTATGCGTAAGCCTGCATGCGTGCGAATCCTCAATAGTTTTCTTTGTATTTGTAGATCTGTCAGTGGTTTATGAGAGCCTGTTCTGCTCTCGACGCTGACATTTTGGAAGATAAATACTGGAGGATTCATCAGCAAATCAACGCACTGAGCACAGCGCTTAAATGTGCTACAGCGTCCACGACAGAACAAACATCATGCAAGAAAAACACGGGACAATGCATGGGCTGTTCATCTATGATGAAAACAATGACAAAGAATAAGATGATTCCCTTGGTGTTTAAAACATGTCATAACAACATGGCGATTAGAAAGAGATTTAGTTGGCTGGGGAAATCATGTGTTCAGTGTATGTAGGTCAACCGACATGAAAAGCGTGCATGACCCAGATTGTTGGGAGGTGACTGACCATGATGATGCAAGGTGTGTTCGGGTGAATTGTTTTTGTAGAAGCCGGAAACCTTTGTTTAGGCACGTTCAAGTATCAAAGACAAATGAGAAATGCACAGTGTGAGGTAGGAAAAGATTAACAATTTAAATAATCCAAGAAAAGGTCATATTACTATTCACAACAGTAATTTTAGAAAATGTATGGCAATTCAAAGCCTGAGTGAACCGTCCAGTTTATGATACAGTGCCAACTGATCTGCAGCCTTGTTTGTCTACTTACACCCTCACACATCGAGAAAGGGAGAACATTATGCAATATTCTTTTTGCAAGTAACTATCAAATCAATATATAGAGATTACGAAAGAGGTTCCTGCTAGATAACCTCAACTGCATATTAAACGGAGCATGGTATCGGTGAATGGTAACATTTGAGTATACACTCAGTGGCTCAGCTAATTATCTGGAGCCTGGCAACAGTAGCAGTGAAGCAATACCCTGTGTACTGTTACTGAGGCAAGACAGAAACAGTGAAAATACAAGGTAGATGTTTCAGGCTTAAAAAAAGAAAAGAAATGGTTCTCAGGCAATGGCTTTTGAAAATATAGTGCGGGCGGGCGGTGTTTTTTTCATCTTAGTTGTTCAATCTAGTATGTAACCAAATAAACAGTTTTGTAACCAAATACAGTCAACCTGGGAAAGGGCCTCCCTACGTAAAAGTATTCCTTGATGAGTAAATTGCTGGAATATAGTATAAATAATTTGACTACCGTTGGAGTTGGAATATTGGAGGATTTTTGTTGGGTTTTTTTTAAAACGGAAAAAGAAACAAAACAGGCGGTGAACTTTATGATGATGCAGGCAGTGTCTGAGAACCAAGACTATTTTTTATTTATTTATTTATTTATGATCTATATACTGCCTTCATCTTAATCCAAACATACCTGTAGAACTCTTCTCTCTCACGTTCATCTAATTCAGTTGTGATGTATGCTATAGTCTTCTCAATTCGTGGAATGATAACTGAAAATTAAAGTCATCATTTTCTATATTAATGTCACAGACTAAACAAGGCTATGTAATATGCCAATATGTAAGGTGGTTACAAGGTGGGCACCAACTTATCACAATACTCTCAGTCTCAATACAAACAATACTTTCATTGTGAGTATGGTTTTAAGCCCCATCAATATTCCAGAAATATCCCAACAGGAAACACTGGAAATATGCTTCACATATTGTACCCAATTCGAGAATCGAACCTGGTGCTTCAGTGTGACAAGCAAACAATTTAACCACTGGCCTATCCCACAGCCCCATTGGTTTCATATTTGTAAAGAAAAACGTAAATAATACCATTAGTCAAGGCTCAAGAAATATCGTATCAAGATATTCACACTAAAAATCTTTTGCACATCAATAATACAAAGGGAGATAATTCCATTGGATCTCACTCCAAATACACTTTGCTTGTTGTTTAATGTCGCATTCAGCATACAGTGATCATATAGTGATTGATATTAGGGAGAAAGAACCCCGCTATATGGTTATGGTGACACGCACTCAACCAAGTCACACATCCTGATCACTCGATCCACAAAGCCTCTTATGACAAGAGGGGGCACAGGTGGACCAGTTGTCTAAGGCGCCACAATTTGCTGTGCAGAGTTGCGTCCCTTGGGCACGCCAGAAACCTTTGATTGTGGGTACGAATCCTGATTCGCCCCGATTATGTTACTAGGTTTGTCAGCACCATACCCGTGCTCTTGGGTTTCAACGAAGTGGTAAGCTTCTGAGACCTGCATCACTTCGAGCTTTCGTCTCACATTTAGCTGACACGCTGCGATATAACTGGAATACTGCTAAAAGCGGCGTTAAACCTAACTCATTCACTCACTCACTTATGACAAGAACAGTTTGCTGAGGACCTATTCTAACCAGGAATCCCTACGTCGGTCTTCTTCTAACAACCCACCATGTTCAATAGCATTGACTCTTCTATTGGTAATTTTGATGACTTCATCTAAGGTGACAAAACATGTCTGCAGCGAGGCCAGCTCCACCAACAGCTGAATAGCGCGAGCGTAGTTCTTCTTTAACTTGTCTATCTGCTGGCCACCTCGAGACAGACCAGTCAACTCATATGCTGCAAGTCAAACACAACATGACATCATTCCCTGTCTGGAACATGTTAAAGAAAAATGTACAATTTAAGAACCTTTCCAATCTCATTTCCTCTAAGACTGGTATGCACATGACAAACTTTTGATTGAATTTTTCGGCATGATGAATATCAGGAAAAAAATTTATGGATGTCAACTTCTTTATAATGAAGAACACATAATTAAGAAGTTGACATAAATAAATTCTCACTTCTAAATACCTTTCAAAGACTTGGTGATGAATATCTTTACCTATTTGATTTTACGTAACTGATGTTACATTTGGGATAACACTTTCTTAGTAAAGTACATATTCTCGTACTTTTTGGGGGTTGAGTCCCGTCCGGGATTCGAACCCACACTTGCCAGAGTGAGGCATGGGAGCCATGCCAATTTACACTTGTCAGAGGGGTACTCAAAGTACTCAATCTAGACTACCAGTTGTCAGACTTTCATTTTTGTGGAAGCCTTGGTGGCTGAGTGGGTTAGATAACTGACTTTGTGTGCTGGCGATTAGGTGCCTCACTTTGGCAAGTGTGGGTTCGAATCCCAAACAGGACTAACCCAAAAAAAGTACGAGAATCTGTACTTTACTGAGAAAGTGTTAACCCAATCATAACATCTGTTACATTTGACCACATTCTAAATGGCATTGTGTATTCTATTTGATTTAAAATAAAACGTTTAAATGTGAGCTCTTAACCTTAATGTCAATGAATATTCTTTACTTTTTCTAATTACAAGAAATCCTTAGTGGAACTGTACAAAAAAAAAATATTTTGTAAAAGTTGGGATTCAAAATTGTAAAAATAAAAAACAAATCTAGTAACATTGATTGGAGACACACAACAGCACTGTATGGAATTCTACATATGACGGATGTTCTTTTAGTTATGGTTTGGCTGACAAAAGTTCAACAGTATAACAGAGAGATCTGAGATGTGGTGCAGAGGCAGGTGATGCTGTCAGTACTTACAGTCAGCCCCGTCCTGGTAGTGCTCGAAGCTGGGTAAACTCACACCTGGAAGGGAACAAAAACCAGTGAAAACAATATCCAGAATTAGTTGTCATGTGATGGTGGTTATGATGTGTATAGCAGGGACACCTGCCAATAGTATTTTGGAGTGAGTATGATTTTACTCATGTTTAACAAAATTTCAGTCATATCACTGCAGCAGACCACCAATATGTCAGCCATATCATGGCAGAGGGACACCAACAATGGGCTTCACACACTTTATCCATGACAGGCAGCAAACAGAGGCCTTCGCTGATGAGCGGCCACTTTAACCACTAGGCTACCCCACTGTCTTCCCTATACCAATTAGCAAGTAAATGTGCAACCATATGACAGCAGGGACCATCGGGAATGTGCCTCACTCACTGCTCCATTTGGACAACTTTAATACTATAACCACCACACTACCGCATCATTGCTGAAGGAGCAGTACTATGGAATAATTATCTGAACACAACCACAGCCCATTAAATGGCACCAACATGGAACTTCATGGCTACCCCAACCGTAACTGTTTTAACCCGCATGGTTTTCAACATTCTAGAGGAAACAAATGCATGGCCGCTAGGGTAACAATGTTATTGATTTTCTCATCAAACACACCTAAACTACACTAATATTACAGGCTGCAGCTTAAGGTTGGTTGTTTGGTTGGTTTGTTGTTTAACGCCGCACTCAGCAATATTCCAGCTAAATGACAGCAGTCTGTAAATAATTGAGTCTGGACCAGACAATCCAGTGATTAATATCATGAGCATCGATCCACACAATTTGACATGTATCAACCAAGTCAGCGAGCCTGACCACCCAATCCTGTTAGTCGCCTTTTACGACATACATAGTCACCTTTCACGGCAAGCATGGGTTGCTGAAGACCTACCACGGAATCTTCACAGGGCTTAAGTGTACACCAAGCCCTATATTCTGAACCAGCCCCTATCTCAGCCAGAACAGAATCACTCACCGGCTACATTCTCCCTCTTGTTCTTCACTTTGATTTGAGCTTTGTTGACGTTCTGCAGGACAATATGGTTGAAGTCTCCTGTGGTGAACTTGGCCTCCGCCAGAGAGAAGGCTGCCTCTTTCATCACGTCTCCCATCAACATCTTGGTCTACAAGTTCGGAATTTTGTCATCATTATAGCAATTAGTGATCATGTTAGCACGGTTATTACAGGGTTTTGTTGAGATGCACAAATGTGAGTCCAGTAAGGACGAATATTGAAATTGGACGCAGAAAAAGAATATTTTGTCAATAATATAATTTTTTGTACCTACAGCACATCAAGAGCTGTTAGGTTGGTTGGTTTGTTTGTTCTTTAACGCCGCACTCAGCAATATTCCAGCTATATGACGGCGGTCTGTAAATAATCGAGTCTGGACTAGACAATCCAGTGATTGATATCATGAGTATCGATCCACGCAATTGGGATCGATGACCGTGCATCAACCAAGTCAGCGAGTCTGACCACCCAACCTGTTAGTCGCCTTTTACGACAAGCTTAGTCGCCTTTTACGGCAAGCATGGGTTGCTGAAGACCTATTCTATCCCTGATCTTCATGGGTTGTCTTTCATTTCATCCATCAATCATTACCACTGTCCACATGATCAGCGATTCATTTCAGGCTCTAAAGTAATTATGTAAACGTCCAGTAAACTACACCATTTCATTACTTTACAGAGCCATCAAATTGCCGGCAAAGACTCTTAAAATTAATTATTGGGGATCAAGTTAAAATTCAGTTAGTAACATTGATTTTTTTATTTGTTTTTAAAGCCACACTTAGCAATGATCAAGCTTTATGAAGGTGAGCTGTAAATACTGGTGTTTGGACCAGACAATCCAGTGATCAATATTATGAGCAACAATCAATGCTGTCGGGGTACGTTCACACGCTATGAACCAAGTCACCGAGTCTGACCACTCAGTCTATTTGGTGATCTTTTACAACCAGCACAGGTTGCAGGGCCCATTGAAACACAGATTCCCCACAGGGTTGTTCTTGAATATTATATATAGTACACCGTTATCATTATTATACATCATTAATATCCCATGGTTAGTAGCCCACCTCGATAATCTTCTTGAGAATGGCTCTGAACCTGAGCGTGAGGGCATCAGCTTTCTTCTTCAGCAGGCTGTGCCCCTTCTGTGCCCCCTTCAGACGAGCCTTCATGTTGGTCAGAGCCCTGCACAAGGCAGAGGTAGAATCAACAACTACTTGTTAATTGTTACACGGTACATCTCACAGAGTAGGGCAGTGAAAAATGTATACCCACCATGCTGTCTGCAACTTCAGCCACCAGTACATGTAGTACAAAGCCCCAAAAAGCACAATTGGTCCAGTAAGCTCAGCTCATGTATATATTTACACTAAAAGCTAAAGAAAGTGATGTGCAGAGAATTTATTCATGCTGCTAGATTTGGGCACAGGCTGTACTCAGTGTACACATAGTGTAACGTGTGTATGTGCGTGTGTGTGTGCGTGTGTGTGTTCGTGTGTGTACAAGTGCAAGTCTGCACAGTGAACTGCGGCACCACCTATGCCCCCTCCCAGGTCACACAATAACCTATGAGTACATAAATTACCATGACTACAGGTAGAAAGCACCTGCTGATAGAATGGCACCAAATTGACCAATAACAAGAGCCTGAGTTTGATCAATTACTTGTCAACAGATCATCCTGATAATATCACTTGATGAGTGAATGAGAGAATAATCAAGATTACAAAGAATTTAGCAATATTACAAAAATATCACACCAGAATGGGCTTCAAACATTTATACTCATTTCTGTTAGCAAAACTTGCAACTACCAGGCCAGCGCACCCGAGTTTGACATAATTACTGACATGTACTGCCGCAGACTAGTGAGTGAGTGAGTATGGTTTTATGCCGCTTTTAGCAATATTCCAGCAATATCACGGCGGGGGACACCAGAAATGGGCTTCACACATTGTACCCATGTCGGGAATCGAACCCAGGTCTTCGGCGTGACGAGTGAACGCTTTAACCACTAGGCTACCCGATCGCCCCTGCCGCAGACTAAAGATGACCTAAGTAATGACAGATTTGACTGCCCAAGGCTTGAGCCACACCTAGTGACTCTCCACTCTTCCCCCTGTCGACATGCTGATCTCCCTAAGATGTCCATGAGTGCCATAATATACACAAGGCCTAACTAACTTGACTAACATTGGTTATCCATTGACCAGAAATCATAAAAATATATTATTTCATTTTCAAATCCAATTTATTAATTTGACCCCCTTATTCCCTGAGTATCAGCACATATGAATGTTTAAATTTCACAATTTATAAATATGCCCTAGAGGACGAGTCACTGTGTCATTTGTTTTGCAAGGGCATCTTAGTGTGACAATTTTACCGGCGATTGGACGACCAAACACGGTATATTTTAGCGATTCGGTCAACATTTGGGAATATATGGCACCTTATTGTCCATACTTTATCAAAAACTTTTCTGATATTGTTTCAAATACTTACATCCGAGACGGGAAAACGTTCAATCTGTCTTTAGTTGCCATCTTGTTGATGTATGATGGTGGTCATATGGTACGTCACGTGATTATGCGGCGGATATCAGAGTTACTTCCCTTGGATCATACTTTCGAAGCGTTCATAAAATATAGTTGATCATGGTGCTCGGCGTTTTTAACTTTCAGTAACGACTTTGGATATTTATTTCATCGGATAAATGATTGAGCTGGGACGTCAGCAGTGGAGCTTTACAGCATGTACTCCGACCAACGGTAGACAAACAATTCGTCCTGGTCTGAGCCATAGTCAAAACCTAAAGGTGCAAGGCCAGTCCCATTAAAATGAGATCTCAGATCTAAGATCAGATCTGATTTGATTTTATTGAGATCCGTGGAAAGTGTCATAGTGCGTATCCACCAACTCCTATTGTCAGTAGCGTCACAAATCGAAGACGTTTAACACTCTGTTGAAAACCAACAAAACCGGGCATGGTGATTTAAAGACTTAGAATATCATTCTGGTCGAATCGTGATCACATATTAATTAAATGAAGAGACCTTAAAATATTCCCTGTACCGACAGACAATCTGTAAAGTAGACCAGTCAAGATCAAACTGACCTGTGAAGATCCGGGTTAGAATAGGTTTTCAGCAACCCATGCTTGCCGTAACAGGTGACTATGCTTGTCGTAAGAGGCGACAAACGGGATCGGGTGGTCAGGCTCGCTGACTTGGTTGATGCATGTCATCTATCCAAATTGCGTGGATCGATTCTCATGATGTCTATCACTGGATTGCCTGGCCCAGGCTCGATTATTTACTGACCGCCGTCATATAGCTGGAGTTAAATAACAAACAAACAAACAAACTAGATCAAACTAACCCAAGTCTAGTTTCCTTGATTCCACAAACAGCAGAAGAGGAAGAGGAGTCTTTTTCATGGACTCAGGGGGGCACGGGTCGCCCAGTCGTCTAAGGCGCCGCGATTCGCTGTGCAGTGTTGCGTCCCTTGGGCACGCCAGAAACCTATGATTGTGGGTTCGAGTCTCGGTTCGCCCCGATTATGTTTCTAGTTTTGTCAGCACCATACCCGTGCTCGTGGGTTTCACCGAAGTGGTAAACGTCTGAGACCTGCATCACTTGGGGCTTTCCTCCCACATTAAGCTGTCACGCCGCGATATAACTGGAATACTGTTAAAAGCGGCGTTAAACCCAACTCACTCACTCACTCACTCACTCATTCACTCACTCATAGACTCAGGGTTAGTCTACATATATACTGATGGAAATGAACAATGAAACCATAGGGAAATAAGCTTTAATTCAGTACATTTTAAATAGCGCATACAAATTCAACACATGTCAGAATCAAATGTTGAAATGTGTTTTTGTGCATTGGTTCAATGCATTATGCATTTTGGTAGACAAGGCATATCATTTTACTATGTCTAAAACTAAGTGTTCCCTTGTTCATTTCCATCAGTATATTTCATGAATCAGTGGCATGTTCAAGATTCATAATGGTACAGGAGGTTTATTTGACAAAAGGTGTGTTTGCTTTGATAAAGTCAGAGATCCTACATACAGTTAAACGGTGAAATTGGATTTTCTTAGAAAACCAGAAATACTGAAAGTTGTCACATTTTTTGTTGTTTGCAACCCTCTCTATATATTGGGTCCTGAATTGTGGTGCAAATATACATCTTTATGTTAATCAAAGATAACAGAAGGTTATGGTTTGTAACGATCTGTTGTATATTCAAATGACCTGACACTTTCGGATGTGGGGACAATCAATTCAGGCGGGTAGGACGAAAAAATAAACAACTTCCAATATCAAATGTTGTTTTTGATTTCCTCATAATTCGGTGTGTTTTGAAGTAATACTATAAACTTTCAACAGGTTTTTATTATAGTATTTAAAATAATTTAAATGATGATTATGGTTTTTTTAAATTACTTATTTTTGGTCGGCGAAAAAAATAGAACACTGCCCTTTATTGTCTTTCATATTTTAATATTTTGTAGTCACCGGATTCGTAAACCAAATATAAAAAAAACGAGGTCTGGGTTGAAATTATATACTCAACAACGAAAGTTCCTGTGACACCAATGTTTTAGTGTATTTTTCAAACAAGTGAAGTTTGGTTTACAATATTGTAGTACATGTATGGAATCAAGTCACAAAAACGCAACTGCTACAGAAAAGCATGCATTCCATGCAAAGGTTGACACTCATGCAAGACCCATGCATTTCAATACCCAAGAATGGGTATAAAAACATGAGCGTTAACGGGATTCCATGTGCATTGTTTAGCATCGTGCTGACAACAACCACTCAGAAAGACAACAAAATTACGCAATTATTCAACATTACGAAATGCCACGCCTGTCCGAAGATGAGCGTCTGCGAGCCATTGGTATGCTTGAAGCAGGATCGAGTCAACGTGATGTTGCAAGACAATTTAACGTCCACAGAAACACCATTTGGTGTTTATGGCAACGTTGGCAACAGACAAATGCAGTCAGAGACCATCCTCGGAGTGGCATGCAAGGAGTAACCAATAATCGACAAGACAATTGGATTCAAACAACACACCTACGAAATCGATTCCAGCCAGCAACAGTGACTGCAAGAAGCATCCCTGGCTTTCGACGAATATCTTCACAAACCGCACGTCGCCGCTTCAGATGTGCAGGGATTGTCGCCAGAAGACCCGCCAGGCGTCCCATTTTGACAGGAAACCACCGCCAAGCACGTCTACAATGGTGCAGACAGCACGCTGGTTCTATTCACTGATGAGTCTCGTTTTCACCTCAGCCACAGCAATGAACGGATTCGCTTAAAGTCGGAAAGAGCACGTAACATCCCCAACTTAAGTAAGTAAGTAGGTAAGGGGTGAAAATGTGGTTGTGTGGTTGTGAAAGGAATAGTGTGTGAGTGAGTTGGGTTTACGCCGCTTTTAACAGTATTCCAGTTATATCGCGGGATGTCAGCTAAATGTGAGAGGAAAGCCCGAAGTGATGCAGGTCTGAGACGTTTACCACTTCGGTGAAACCCACGAGCACGGGTATGGTGCTGACAAAACTAGAAACATAATCGGGGCGAACCGGGATTCGAACCCACAATCATAGGTTTCTGGCGTGCCCAAGGGACGCAACTCCGCACAGCGAATCGCGGCGCCTTAGACGACTGGGCTACCCGTGCCCCCTGATAGGAATACACTATATCCTCACCACAGCCCATGACGACCAATAACATCATTATTGTGATATTGCGAGAAATTAAAAAAAACAAGTCCTTGTTATTAATTGATATTGAGAGTGAGTGAGAGTTGATGCCAGATGGGCACGAGGAGGGACATCAGGTTCCAATCATCCAATGTATTCACCCATGAATGTCGTCCTTTGACCTGCAACTCTCTCCGCAATTTCGGATAAAACTGAAATGTAACGCTCCCGGAACTATGCATCTTCCCGTGTCAAGGGAGTTAACTGACCTTTACAGTTAGTTCACTCCCTTGCTTCAGGAAGATGGGTACCATGAAGAATTGAAACATGTCTCTCTGGAACAACGTGTCTGAATCGGACGAGATCATCGCACGCTTTATATAACCACTGAGGTATCAAAACAACACCCGATACACCTGCACTAAACCAAACAGAATGTGCAGAATATGTCAGTCTGATAACTTGTTATGTTAACGTTAGTCTGACTATATGTGTTTTACGTTTACTCTGTGGTTTCTATTGTTCAGGTTTGATATTTTCCATTCTGTAATATAGACCAAAAGTATCGTGTAAATTCGATTTTACCAGTTTTCGATCCATATACAAACAGCTTAAGAAGTTAACCTCAATTGACGTGTTCGTCACATGGTGTTGGTATTAGCGCTGTCAATCACGTTTCAGTCCAGCATTGCTGTTACAGTAATCTCCCTGTATTATCTAATATAATATCCATGTTCCACTGATTGTACGATATCTTCTACCTTTAATAAGCACACAGTGTCATCGAGTTCATTATCGCCATCTTCAACCACAGACTTTTCCTGAAATTATGTAACATCCATGAAATGTGACAGGTGGTCGATTATGTATATTTCATTCCTGTGAACGTTAACAATGTCAACGAAACGGAAACCATACCTCCCAAGTTGTGTATATTTCACACGTGTTAGGAAATGTCAGTCATTACTTGGTAATGGCATGGTTAATCGGCATAATTCTTCTAATTGGGCTCGCTAGTACTGTGACATTTTATAATTGTGCTTGGTTAATATGTTAATATCAAGAATACCACACGTGGGAGAGAGCCTTTTCATGTTTCAGGCTTCCAACATTAACCATCCCAGACGGACTACATCAGTAGAGTTTATACAAAGGTAGGTTAGCTGATTTGGTAACGTGGGTTTGATTAGATAAGATCTGATAAGATAATATATATTGCAGAAACATTCCATTACGGAACAGATGCAATCTTTTAATGACAAAACATTATGATACATACATACATACATACATACATACACACACACACACACACACACACACACACACACACACACACACACACACACAGAGACACACAGACATTCATGTAAACACAAAAACACGGTAGTGTAACTGTCGACTGTGATTATCATTGTTCGTTAGCAAAGGCTTAAAGGCTGTTGAGACTTCAACCTGTCTAAAACAAGCCTCCGAACAGAGAATATGCTATATGTACCTCTCTGTTCATTCAAACATTCCTTTTATCTGATTTTATAAGAATTATTTATGTATTTAATCTATATTTAGTTATTGAAAGATGACACATATCTCTTATCTATCCTAAGTATACAGGGTATTGTACATGTTCTGTGACGCTTTGCTGGGAAGGCCGAATGGTTCAATTCTTGGTGTCGCCCTGTGATAAGGCTGAAATATTGCTGAACGCGACATAACTACATAGGCATAATGTTCATAATCAGTCGAAGCAGTTGGTCCGCTTATTAATATGTAGATAGTCATTCATACATGTATATTTCATATTTTCCTAATTGGGAAAAGGACATTATTCAGAAAAAAACACCTTTTTTTTATAGAATCCGCTGTTATGGATATAATGTTCGTTTAAAAATGTGTAATTTCCAACAGGAAATTATTTGTCCTTTTTTTCTCGGTTATGTTTGTAAATGAATCCTGAAAATAATAACAAACGTTTGAACTTGATGTAACTTTACTTTGGTCCTGACATTTTGAAGCACCGAGCCACCGAACCCTTCGTCTCTGTTGACGTCAAATGCCCGTGGTTCATCCACACTGTCACGATTGTAGCTATAATAGGTCTCCGCTTGATGGCCGTTGACGACAATATTTATGGTAGCGTTCAAAATGTCAAAAGTTTGTGGCTACATGTGAGATTATCAGTAAATTGAGACGGAGTCAGAGGAAGGGGTTACTCACAGTGGGTTACGCATACCGAATACGTGTGTCATGCATCGTGAACTCTGTCAAATACAACGGATGTCCCTCTGGCATGACTGAGACCTAGGATCCTGTGTTCGAAACCAGATGTGCCCTGCTTATGCATCGAGGTTTGTCAGCACCACACCGTGGGTTTCACTATACTGGTAAACGTGTAAGACCTGCATTACTTCTACATAAAGCGCCATGAGCCGTCGGTTCGATCCCCGGTCGCGTCATACCAAAAGGCGTTAACAGATGGTACTTGTTGTCTTGTTGTTAACCTGCCTGGCGCTCGGCATTAAGGACTAGTCGGTTCGGAGTCAGTATACTGTGTCTGTGTCGGGTATTCATGTTAAACTTGTGTTTAACACTTGGGCTAGCACTTTAACATCGGCATAACGACTAACACACACGCACGCACACGCACACACACACACAAACACACACCTGCAATAAGTGCAATAATCTTGAACGTGACGTTTAACCCAATTTCACCTCACCTCACCTCACCTCATCTCACCTCACCTCACCTCGCCTCTCCTCACCTGCCATGACACGATTAGATGATACAAATGACATGAACATAGGACATCTGATAAGAAATAATAATGACGACCTCCACAATGTAATGTTCTGGTAGTCATGAGTGTGTATAAGAGCTCTAACTTTTCATTGATGTTTAATTTCAAATAATGATCGGAAACAGCTTCATGACATGAAAGGACAGACCTTGAAACACTTGTATGTTTTCCTTCCGCCCTTAATACGGCACTTCACAATGAGAGATGTTAACATCGGTCATTAATATCAGATGACTTTGAGGGATGCTGCTACATTGTAATGATGGAGGCAGGCTATGTTGATGGGATGTCCACATTCAGGCACGGATACAGATGTGTAGTGACAGTATATACGTGTGTGCATGTTATAGAATAATAAATGAAGGAAGGAAGGAAGAATTGAAGAAAGGAAGGAATGAAGGAAGGGGATGGAGGATTGATGGAAGGATTGATGGAAGGATTGAAGGGAGGAAGGAAGGGGATGAAGGATTGAAAGAGGGAAGGATTGAAGGAAGGAAGGAAAGGTTGAAGGATTGATGGAAGGAGGGATTGAAGGAAGGAAGGAAGGGAAGGTTGAAGGATTGATGGAAGGAAGGATTGAAGGAAGGATTGAAAGAAGGAAGGGGATGGAGGATTGAAGGAAGGATTGAAGGGAGGAAGGAAGGGGATGAAGGATTGAAGGAAGGATTGAAGGAAGGAAGGATTGAAAGAAGGATTGAAGGAAGGAAGGAAGGAAGGATTGAAAGAAGGAAGGGGATGGAGGATTGAAGGAAGGATTGACGGAAGGATTGAAGGAAGGAAGGAAGGGAAGGTTGAAGGATTGATAGAAGAATTTAATGAATGAAGGAAGGATGAAGGATTGATGGAAGAAATGAAGGAAGGATTAAAAGGAGGAAGGAAAGATTGAATGAATGATGGAAGCGTTGAAGGAAGGATTGAATGAATGAACGTATTAAAGTGGTTACAAATGAGAAGGAAATTTTCGACATATTAAATACGCTATATGAGAGGGCATCCTTCTCATATATAGATGGACAGAAATAAGACAACACACATTTAAATTGTAGATTGATGTTTATTGAGGTGGTCAATCAAATGCTTCCCATTTTAAAAATATACCATTAAATGTTATGCCATTTTACGTTGTGTACGCGCTTTGGGTTACTTCAGAGTACATGCGTTATTTCATACCATAAACATTCTCCACATTTTAGCTGTTCCCTTACTTCTTTTCAACAATATAGGTATTTAGTTTGAACAAACTTACATACCATAATTCATGTGCATGTTTTCGGCGGGGGGATGTTACACAGAGTAGAAAAAATTATTAACATTTTGTAATCCTTTTGTCTGTGTTAGTTGATTGACAGACCAGATTAGCCAACGGGGGACGTATCAACATCAAAAGAGAGAATATTTACGCCATTGTTGATGAAAAGAACACACACAAAAACATGTCCATATTATTGCTTATTTCATTTCAGACCCGTGAAGATCCGGGTTAGAATTGGTCTTCAGCAACCCATGCTTGCCGTAAAAGACGACTATGTTTGTCGTAAGAGGCGACTAACGGGATAGGGTGGTCAGGCTTGCTGACTTGGTTAATGAATGTCCTCGTATCTCAACTGCGTTCATCGATGCTCATGATATTTATCACTGTATTGTCTGGTCAAGACTCGATTATTAACAGACCGTCATACAACTGGAATATTGCTGAGTGCGGCTTTCAACAACAAACAAACAAACAATATTTCATTCTTATATCTATTGTGTGGTGAGGTGAGGTGAGGTGAGGTGTGGTGAGGTGTGGTGTGGTGTGGTGAGGTGAGGTGAGGTGAGGTGTATTGAGGTGAGGTGAGGTGTATTGAGGTGAGGTGAGGTGTCGTGAGGTGTGGTGTGGTGTGGTGAGGTGAGGTGTGGTGAGGTGAGGTGAGGTGTGGTGTGTTGTGGTGTGGTGAGGTGAGGAGAGGTGAGGTGTGGTGAGGTGTATTGAGGTGAGGTGAGGTGTGGTGAGGTGTGGTGAGGTGAGGTGTGGTGAGGTGAGGTGTGGTGAGGTGAGGTGTGGTGTGGTGATGTGTAGTGTGTTGTGGTGTGGTGAGGTGAGGTGAGGAGAGGTGAGGTGAGGTGTGGTGAGGTGTATTGAGGTGAGGTGTGGTGAGGTGAGGTGAGGTGTGGTGAGGTGAGGTGTGGTGTGGTGTGATATGGTAAAATGAAGTTGAATGTCGCGTTCATGATTATTGCACTAATACAGTGTGTATGCGTGTGGCTGCTTGTGCTTCTTCGGACTCTTGACGGATTTATACTGCTAACCCAATGAGATACCATGCCGCAGTTTAACATGGATGACCCGCTCAGACACCGTATACTGACTAAGAGCCGACCAATCCCTGTTTTAACCCCTAAATGCCGAGCGCCCCGCCAGGCTGAGTAACAACAAGTAGAATTTTTTTACGTCTTTTATTATGACGCGGCAGGGATGGAACCCTCGACCTCCCGCTCTCTGGGAGTCGCTCTATCCACTAGACCACGGAGGCATATGGTCCCTCTATCAATACATTTCTGATACTCTCACACGCTGCATGTCCAACAGTTACAAAGCAAAGGGATAGCACGAGGAGTGTTAGAATCAATCACCACTCTAAGATAAGCCTTCTCAGATGAAAGACATGTGCCGGAGATGAAAGCTACTTGTGTTTAGCTGCTTTACTGACCGCAAACTGGACATGCAATAGCCGCAGTAAGTGACCAACCATATCATCGCCATCTGCCATTTGTCAGAGGCGTCGTAAGACGACCACAGCCGTTGTCCGGTTAACTGCTTTCCGGACAGTCCGGCCGGGTTAACGGATTTAAACGATGGTGGGTGGGGCCGCCGAAATAATTACGCGTGTGTTGACAGAAGGAGGATGTGCCTGTCCGGTAGAGATATAGTCTGAATATTGGGTCTTGTCATGCTTGTGTTTTTAATTCGAATCAATGTATGGAGTATATAGCCTGTCGGCCAACGCCAGCTGTGAACGTGTCTTACAGTGAGAATGGATTCATGCCTTTCAACGTGTTTCGATCATGTTTTGTTGGTTGTAAAACGTGTCGCGATCGGCGAATAGAAGGAAATGCCGTCTTCAGTATAAACTGTCTTTGTAGACACGGAGTAGAGACTGTTAGCTATATTGATTTACTTTTTTTGTCGCTACGGTATGATTATTGGCACATGCGTCACTATATTACACTCAGGCATGAATGAAAGGGAAAGAAATCTGGGAACGGTTTTATATGTGTAGTATATGATTTTCTACCGTTGACATATTTTTCGCACATGTTTGACGACAAGTAGCTGGAAAGTTCTTGACCTCGAGACTTGACTGACATACGTAAAACACTTCGCGTACTTCTAGGATTCCCTTTTCCCGCCATTCCCAACCCGGCCTGGCATCATATCGTCTGCTTACACAGTAGCAGACGAGCTGGCATACAGGCAGCAGGAGATATCGGGTTCCACGTGTGGAATCTCCTCGTCCAGGCTAGGAGAGGCTCACTTGCTTACAGCAGAGACGGAGAGAGTTCTCCAGCTTTCTTCTATTCGCTCATGAGACTCGGAGAGCTAAGTTCAGTTCATCTTCGCTCGGTGTTTGTGGAGCTGTTTAATTTCTCTTCAGGTCTGTGAACTTCCAGTGATAACAATTGATGGAAGCTGCACCGTATGATAACGTGGAGTTCCCGGTCAGAAAGCCAGGCACAGGGACGTGGCCTGGACCGGGACAAAACGCCGCGGCGACCTCTTCGTCGGTAAAGACAGTGCATGTGCAACAGTCGACTGCGAAGGACGGGAGAGTGGGATCCAAGTTGGCCCCACTCATGGAAAGTATGGAGGTAGCGGAATCGGAAGATCAGAGGATGCAGGCAAAGATGTTCCACTCTTCACAGTTAGGATCCCATTCAACGGTAAGATCGATATTTCAAATGAGGACGTTAGGGGAGCTGTGGCGATTAATCAGTTACGCGAGTTTCTGACAGCTATGCTCACCAAAAAATAATTTGTTTTTGAAATCCATCTTCGTCCTACCATGTCTTTATGTTTCATTTCCTTTTACTGTGGCGTACGTTGATATCATACTTTTGAAAAACGTTCTACGGGTAAGTCAGAGGTCACGAGGTTTTATGGAACAAGCGAGTGTATTACTGAAAACGATATAAACATTTGAAATTGTCAGGCTTTCACTTGTACTGGGAGTGGCAATGTTCCTGATGTGCTGTGAGTGAATCATTCCCTTCATTTTTAGACAGGCGTGCCCTTTATATATTACATATATCAGTTGCAAGTTCCGAGCTTCTGACGTTGTAATTTACACAAGAAATGTCAAATAAAACCCTATACTCCATGTGTCCCGTACAAATAACTACATTCCACTCCACCCTACTCCACTCTATACTTCCCCACCCCACTTCATCCCTTCCTACTCCGCTCCACTCCACTCCACTCCGCTCCACTCCAACTCCCACTCCAACTCCACTCCATCCCACCCCACCCCACTTCACCCCGCTCCACTCCACCCCACCCCACTCCACTCCGCTCCACTCTACTCCACTCCCCCCCCCCCCCTCCCCCACTCCACTCCACTCCACCCCGCTCCACACGAACTCGTTATTGGTCAGTAAATAAAATATGTACCCCCTATACGTACATACGTATTTACTGACCAATAATGAATTCATGTGACTCCACTCTTCTCCACTCTATTCCGCCAGATCCTGATATATCTATTATAGAAACACACCTCGTCTAGACAATACCATGCGAAACGATAACTCGTCACATGTGCACACTATTTTATATAGGCATCCGTAGTGGTTTATGTAAAGGATACAGATAAACCACTGGTATATCATTGCAAGAACCAAGCATGACATATCTGAAATACACGACGCAACACAGACACGTACATTGCAAACCCTGCAGACCCAATAATCATGTCTTTCACAAGGTAAAAGCAATTGGCAAGTAACACCACATGTCGAGCAGCACGCCGGTAGTTGCCAGATCGTGTTGTCTCAACACTACATATACCATCCACACGTCTGTACTCGCCATCACAGGTGGCCATGTGGGTTGTGTCTGGGGTCACCGATACACGCCGCCCTGCTGGGCGGACTTGCCCGGGACCCTCAGTAATATAGAGGGGCATCAACTCTGATCATAGGGCGAATTTTTCAGTTATGGGTCACCTACCTTATAATTTCAAGATAACGATTTCGATTAGCAGAATAATCGGAGAGTTATTTTGCGTCAATGCCAACATTTGCCATTAGAAAGTTCTTTGACTGAAAGAGAAAAGTTAGTCTGTCTTACAGACCCTGATACAAATATATATCAAATACAGCCCATGCAAGTCTATAATGTTTGGCAAGTCTAGATCACTGCAGTATCTGAAAATGAAGAGAGTCACTGGGCTCCTTTTTATTATATTTTTATTAAGATAACTGAACAACTGTTTTTTTTATGTAAGATGTGTTCATTTCAGAGACTAGATGTTAGTCTAGAGAAAAGTGTTAGATCAAGGAACTGTGTTTTGGAACCGGAGTAGTTATATTTGTAAAGAAAGCTGTTTTTATGAAGGATTTAAATTAAGAAGCCACTAGGCACTATTTCAATAAAGGGTCAATAATAAAAACACACAAATATAATCATTTTGGATTGTCAGAAGAAAACAAATACATCAAAACGTGCCAAGCTGAACTATTTCAAAGATATATACATATACACGGGCCTAACATATCTAGGCAATACCAAATATCCTTCTTGGGTCATAGGGCCAAATGTTTCAACCAGGAGGCACCTGCTTGGGTCATAGGACGAACTATATCAATCAGGGGCATTTGTCTGGGACATAGGGCCATGTATATTAATCAGGGAGCACCTGCTTTGGTCATGGGGTAAACTATTTCAAACAGTGAGCCAGTTTGGGCCATAGGACCAATTAGTTCAATCAGTGAGTGAGTGAGTGAGTGAGTTTGGTTTTTACGCCGCTTTTAGCAATATTCCAGCAATATCACGGCGGGATACACCAGAAAGGGGCTTCACACATTGTACCCATGTCGGGATTCGAACCCGGGTCTTCGGCGTGTCGAGCGAACGCTTTAACCACTAGGCTACCCGACCGCTCCTTAGTTCAATCAGAGGACACCTGTTTGGGTCATAGTTCCAAACATTTCATACAGGTGCATGGGACAATAGGTCAACTATTTCATCCAGAGTGCACCTGTTTATATCACCGGGCCAACTATATCAGCCAGGGGACAACTGCTTGGGTCATAAGGCCAAATATTTTTAAACCAGGGGGCACCTGCTTGGGCCATAGGACTAACTTTATCAACCAGGGGCATTTGTTTGGGCCATAGGGCCAAATATATTAATCAGGGAGCACCTTGGTTGGTCATGGGGTCAACTATTTCAAACAGGGAGCACTAGCTTTGGCCATGGCACATGCTATGTCATACAGGGTGCACCTGTTACAGGGCCAAATGTTTCAGACAGTGGCACCTGCTTGGGTCCTTGGGTCAACTGTATCAACCAGGGGGCACCTGCCTAGGTCATAGAACCAACTACTAGTATATCAATCAGGTGGCACCTGCTTTGGTCAAAGTGACAACTGTTTCAACCAGGGGCCACCTGCCTAGGTCATAGGACCAACCACTAGTATATCAATCAGATGGCAACTGCTTGGGTTCTAGGGTCAACTGTTTTAACCAGGGGGCACCTGCCTAGGTCATAGGACCAACTTCTAGTATATCAATCAGGTGGCAACTGCTTGGGTCCTAGGGTCAACTGTTTTAACCAGGGGGCACCTGCCTAGGTCATAGGACCAACTTCTAGTATATCAATCAGGTGGCACCTGCTTTGGTCAAAGGGACAACTGTTTCAACCAGGGTGCAACTGCCTAAGTCATGAGGCCATACAGGGAAGACCTGTTGAAAGCACAAGGATCAACTACCCAATGGCAAGGTCTTTTGAAACAGGGAAACCAGGATTTTCGTTATTTTCACATTTTCCTTTCGGCCCAGGGACACTTTTTCAAAGCTTTTGTCACAGACTGTAATTATTCACCAAGTAAGCTTTCTTTTTCTTCTTGACGGCAACGAATCCCACCAAAAGGGCGTCTATTTTCTCCCGTAATGTAAGATACAAATGTCGTGGCGACATATGGTATAAGATTGATGTGTGGCGTGGCATTTGAGGCCCAGCAACACCAGCCATGTCCAAGACCTTTCGCAGAGCCAGTAGCAGACTTATTCGATGCTATGTCAATAAACCACTTATGCCCCATCTTACCACTGTCGGATACAGCAGTTGCATTCATCTCGTTATGTCTGGCATTAATTACCAAGGTTAGGATCAATCTGCATGTAGACTGACATCTAGTGCCAGAAACACAGTTATCGTATTAATGAATATATATCTACAAAGTAGAACAGAAAATCAAATGGTGCCCAGATTTCAGGCCCATAGCTGAGGAAATCGAGACTTGGCAAATCATTCTAGACTTGAGTTGGATTCATTTGTAATATATTATCTAGGGTTTGGGAGATAGACTAATCTGCAAGGTGCCCGAATGTTCGCGTTGATAATCTCAGGAGCCAAATGTTTCTTACACAGGTCCTAAGATGTTCTGATGATGACAAATAAGTCTACTCCGCTGTACTTGATTGGTATAGAGAGGTCGCGGGGTACAACCTGCGGTTAAATATGTCAGACAGTGTTTGACACACAATTAGGAGGGGGTGCGAGTGAGTTCATCTCCGCCTTGGAGAGTTAAATCATGGTATGTATTGTTCACGTGGAAGGAAATCAGAAAGAGCGGCAGGCCATGGGGGTTTACAGCTTAATAAAACACTCGAACTGACAACGAACATTACTGAAGCGATTCTGGGATTCGAATTCGCAGATCCTGGCTTGTCAAAGGGACGCATTTCAACACAACCTACAGTTGACATTAATAACAAAAATCTTTCTTAACATCCACATAGCAGTTATTATTATTGTACCGATTATGAATGGTAACTGTCATTAATGGATTTTTGTGTAATTTTCTGATCTAACAGTGAAGGAGCAGTG
Organism: Haliotis cracherodii; assembly: GCF_022045235.1. Classification (NCBI taxonomy): domain Eukaryota; kingdom Metazoa; phylum Mollusca; class Gastropoda; order Lepetellida; family Haliotidae; genus Haliotis; species Haliotis cracherodii. The sequence goes on from NW_027266308.1 coordinate 36,976,180, forward strand.
GGGTAGCCTAGTGGTAAAAGCTTCGCTCCTCACACCGAAGACCCGGGTTCGTTTTTAGCACTATCCCAGCAGTATCACGGCGGGGGTCACCAGAAATAGGCTCCACACATTGTACTCATGTGGATCCTCAACACGAAGAGAGAACACAGCGATATACGTGTTTTTTCACAGTCTGCAATTTAGTACACACGTTGTAAACGTACGCGCATCACATTACACCGTTAACAACTGCCCTAACCTAACAGAATACGTAGGTACCGAAATTCCGCTTGTCTCGAAGTATAGACAACTATATGCATTCGCGATGGCCATGGACAAGTTACACAGTTTACAAATGCTACCTGCTTTGGAAACTACACGTCCTTTAACCTAGAAACTGTTCTCCTTTGAACTTGGGAAGTATACTTTTTGTACCTGTGATAGTACAACCTATCATCATCATCATCATCATCATCATCATCATTATTATTATTATTATTATTATTATTATTATTATTATTATTATTATTATTTATTTATTTTTTTATTATTATTATCATACAGACTCAAATAAAGTCAAGCCATTCTGTCTCATGGTTTAGACACCCATAACTCGGGATCAGTTGGCTGAATAGAGCCGTTGTGGTAATATAATGTTGTTATGGCCTATTATATCAATCCGCGTCGTCTTCAGTGAAGGATATCCCTCTTGACAAGTATATTTCTTCATCAAAGGATTTATTCTCTGGCAAACTAGGACGTAATTATCCCCTGCTGGGAGGCGTTGGACTGCCAAGGCCGGGGAGTCCCGGATCAATAATAACTGTCCATGGGGACGTATGATTCCATCACATTGCATCACAATGAAATGTAGAGTATCTCCTGAGTACTGAAGGGACATTATACACTTGCACAGATCTCTAATGAAATAAATATTAGTTTAAATCCCAATTCCCCGATGATGTAAATGTTATGAACATGTTGTCCCTATAAAGGATTGGCGTCCTTCTTGTCCGTTTATTTAGACTTGCCGAATATAAGGATAGAATTACTATACATCCATAGACTTATCATTCAGTACAGCCTTGGAGCAAGGCTAGGGACACTGCACCCCAGCATCATTCCCTGTCACTATGTATAACGAACTGACCTTGTTATTGGGTTCTATGTAACTTTGTCTCAGGCCTCCATTGTCTCACTGCTATTCAATCTCATTACCATCTCATTTCTATCATGAGGCGAACTTCATCGGAGATGGTTGTCTTGTTTATACTGATTTAGCATAGTTGCGTGAATGCATTAATGTTGTCATAGGACACACACACGCACACACGCACACATTCACACAAAGGGATATTGCGCCAATGATTTGCTGAGCTGGAATAGTTTTATTTCGGACGATTTCACTTTGAACGGTGCCGTTCGGATATAATCATAATCCTCCAAGACATTAAGTCTTTAAAATAAACTTTTAAAATAATACAAATTTGTCTTTTAATATAATAGAAAAGAAGACAGAGAATCTCTTCATTTTCTTGAAACTGAAGAAAATTGATTTGGCAAAATAGTGTAGACTTGTTGGTATATACAAGTAGTTTTATGTCAGGGTTAGACTAACATTTAGTCTCTGAAATCTTACATTACACAATATCCTTCTTGACTCTAAAAATAAAAAAATTCCCTATGCTGATTTCATATGCTGTGGAATAGAGCTTGTTAGAGCTAGCTAGACTTGCTTTTGTATGAGTTTCTGGATTTATTTTGTTTTCATAAAATAAATATATTCCACGGTCATGGTGCAGGACTGTGTCAGGGCCTGTATGAGAGGCTACATCCTTCAGGAGAGGAGCCTTTCTTCAGAAGGAGTGAGTGAGTTGGGTTTAACGCCGCTTTTAACAGTATTCCAGTTATATCACGGCGTGTCAGCTTAATGTGGGAGGAAAGCCCAAAGTGATGCAGGTCTCAGACGATTACCACATCGGTGAAACCCACGAGCACGGGAATGGTGCTGACAAACCTAGAAACATAATCGGGGCGAACCGGGATTCGAACCCACAATCATAGGTTTCTGGCGTGCCCAAGGGACGCAAACTCTGCACAGCGAATCGCGGCGCCTTAGACAACTGGGCCACCCGTGGCCCCCCTTTCTTTGATTCACCCATATTAATTACATGATGGATGTACCCTCATTTCCAGACAACCACTGTATTCGAAGCCAGAGCATGATCAGCTGATTGAATACCCAGTACGATTGTTGCCATTTCAAGTCTTTAAGGCCACTTGTCCAGTTAGATTTATTTCCCCAATAATTGTAGGTCAAACGATTATTTCACACCAGTTGACACCAGTTCACCCAAAGTAGGAAGGTAATTTGGTTTCAGGGTAAAGAAATCAACAGAATAAAGCCGAACCAGTAGCGTCACATAAAATAACAAATACGGGTCACCGCTTGAAAGAATGTTTTCTTAAGTTATCAAATTTCATGAAACGTTGTATATGTTTTTCAAAACTCTATGATCGGATTAAGTCGTGGCAGTATTCCTTAAACGGAACATCAACTTTGTGCTCCTAAATACCGACTAGATAACATGGTTCTTCTGACGTGAGACCTTATCTCAGTGATGCACTGCAAGCATGCTTGGCAAGGTTGACTGCGGGCGGGTAGTGTTACACTACCTGAGCTTGTAGGTCTCTTCGCTGGCAATAATCATATGATATATATCTGTAAACAACCGTGATGTTTCTGTACAGAACATCAGACAATGACATAGTGTGACATAGGATGCCATGTGATGTTGGTATGTGTGTCATGTGATGTTGGTATGTAAGCTGTCTGATCGTCTTTGACTGTATATCTAGAGGTGTTGGATTATACAGGGTGGTCCTCATGCAACACCTGCCTAAGTAGCACCACGCTTTCGTTGTTAGTCTCTAAGGCAATACTTATTAGTTTAAATCATAATTTCTAGATAATATAAAAAAATATGAGCATGTTGTCCCTTTAAGGAGACTGGATTCCTTAGACTGGTCACATATCTAGACTTGCCTATTTGGAGGATAGAATTACTACACATCCATTAATTTTTCTTTCAGTACAGCCTTGGAGCAAGGCTAGGTCGTTGTCTCAGCGCATTGATTGTTTAAGAGGGCCATTAAACTCATGTTTCGGTTAGATATTTCGAGGAATCAATATTAGTTTGCCGTGCTTAATAACTGCCATGGTCTCGGTACATATACAACAGTTCTGTGTGGCAGTATATTTGGCAATATACAGTAAAATTCGTTTATAACGAACACGCTTATAACGAACTGACGGATATTACGAACTTAATTTTTGGTCCCCTCCACTTGCTGTATAGACGTTGTATGTATGCTTATAACGAACTACGGTTATAACGAACTTAAATTAGTGGTCCATTTGAGTTCGTTATAACCGTAGTTTACTGTATATGATTTAAATATAAAACGTCAACGCCAATCAGTCTCGAGTATCTGCCGAAACAGAAGATTCTATTGGGCGTTGAAGGCACGTTGATAAAAATTATATAAATGGATCTATGAAAATCAGTAATAACATCAGGTTTTCGCGAACAGGGTAAGCATTTCCTGCTTTCCTGGTAGAACCCACCACTTGCACGATTTGCATAAAAAAGTAAGTGTTTGTTTGTTGCATGACGCCGAACCCAGCCCCCTGTTCGCATACGACGGCGGTCTGTAAACAGTCATGTCTGGACCTGAGACTTTCTCCGAGCCCACAGTAGACAAGTCCATCATATATTATTTTGTCTCTGGTCCGTGCTGTTTCACCGAATTTTAAACATCTATGACCTGAATGACTTTGGGCTTTTCTTATCCATGTTTAGCTGAGACACCGTGATATAAAAGTGGCATTCGACTTCTCACGGGAAAGACTTTTTCAGCTTGTTAACCAACAGATTGGGTATTAAAGAAAAAGACATACATAATATATCCAGGTATCTACACCTATTGGTTAGACCGTTGTACCGAGAGGGGAAGTATTAACCGTGGATTATCAACTACCAGGAAAAAGATAGTATACACCCATGTTTGATGGGGGCTTTGGAACAAACACAAATGATTATTCGATGGTTTGGTTTGGCGCACACTGCAATATTCCAGCTATATGACGGCGGTATGTAAATAATCGAGTCTGGACCAGGCAATCCAGTGATTGACATCATGAGCATCAATCCACGCACGTGGGATACGATGACATGCATCATCCAAGTCAGCGAGCCTGACAACCCGATCCGGTTAGTCGCCTCTTTCGACAAGCAAAGTCGCCTTTTACGGCAAGCATGAGTTGCTGAAGACCTATTCTACCCCGGATCTTCACGGGTCTATTATTCGATGGTGATGTATTTGATACATGCCTTCAAGTTGTCATTTGGGCCTTAAGTTTACAGTGTTTCGGCGACTGTTTTCAGCCCACATTTGCCCAGTTACGTTTTGTCGTGAAATTGTAATTATTTGGTCAACTTTTAATGTATACTTTATTTTTCTCAGCTGTTTAGAACGTTTGGCTCCTATCTTATTCCTAAACCTTGTTGACTCTTAAACGTCTTAAAAACTACCTTGTTAACTAATAGATTTCAAATTATTCCGAACGTTGATAAGGAATTCAGTGTTAATTGCATAACGGTATCAGCTTGACCTCACATCCTCAATGGTTCCACTGTGTTCGGGTCTCGTTCTGTGACCTCTGTCCGAGTTTCAGCGTGAGTCATGCTAGCAAAATGAGATAGAAACTATTCCCCGCGTGAACCATGCCCCAGCGAGTCTATCTCGTCCAGGCTATCTACTGGCACCAAAACCCCCGCCATCGGTAACCCGGAGTATCAGTCTCTGCCAAACCTGATGTACAGTTGTCCTAATTACTGTGGTTATCTATTGCCCATTTTGCATTTGGGCCGTCGGTGCTGTTTGCCTTTATGGCGATATGAATATCTGCTATTAGACTGGCGTTTCGCAAGATCTATCTCTCGTGCTGCATCATGACTTTATATCATTTCATCGTATTAGACTTGCTCTAAGTCTCCAGTCGTGCGAGGGATATTCAGACGCTAAATACCCGATAAAAAACAAAGTAAGTGAGTTATAGGCCTCGTTCTCCAAAACGATCTTGGCGCTGAAGGTGATCTCCATTACTTAACATTGGATTACGTGGGTCGTAGCCCTAAGATCGCTTTGTGGAAGGGAGTTCAGGTCCCCTGTCCTGCAAAGCGATCTTGGCACTGAAGGTGATCTTAACTCCATTACTTAACATTGGATTACGATCGTCGTAGCCCTAAGATCGCTTTGTGGAAGGGAGTTCAGGTCCCCTGTCCTGCAAAGCGATCTTGGCACTGAAGGTGATCTTAACTCCATTACTTAACATTGGATTACGATCGTCGTAGCCCTAAGATCGCTTTGTGGAACGGGGTTCAGGTCTTTCGCTATTAGAATATTTCAGCAATATCTCGTTGGGGAACACCATGAGAAACGAAACGAGCGAAAGCTTTATGCGCTAGGCCACCCCTCTTCTCCTAACACAAGGTACAAAAAAATCCAATTTTATACACTCAAAGGCAGAGCAGACACTCCAAGTTTTATTCAACTAGTCCCCAGCTCAGTTTGTGCTCGTGGTTTATGTCTCTCTTTTTTAATTTTGCTACAACAGGGACAATGTTTTAATGAGATCATAGCAGTCATCGTCCATGCAAACCCCGTGATGACCCGGGTTGGAATTGGTCATCTGCAACCCATGCGTGTCTCCCCCGTGATGACCCGTGTTGGAATTGGTCTTCTGCAATCCATGCGTGTCTCCCTCGTGATGACCCGGGTTGGAATTGGTCTTCTGCAATCCATGCGTGTCTCCCCCGTGATGACCCGGGTTGGAATTGGTCTTCTGCAATCCATGCGCGTCTCCCCCGTGATGACCCGGGTTGGAATTGGTCTTCTGCAACCCATGCGTGTCTCCCCCGTGATGACCCGGGTTGGAATTGGTCTTCTGCAATCCATGCGTGTCTCCCCCGTGATGACCCGGGTTGGAATTGGTCTTCTGCAATCCATGCGTGTCATAACGGGATCTGGTAGTCAGGCTTGCAGACTTCGTTGATGCATGTAATCGAATCCCGGTTTCGTCGACCGATCCTCATGATGTCAATCACTGGATTATCGGGTCCAGATTCTATTATTTACAGACCGCTATCATACAGCTGTCATATTGTTGAGTGCGGCGTAAACAACAAATAAACAAACAAACAAGCATGATGCAAGGTGCCCGACACCTGCAGCACCTTGAATGCACGTGGGACACAGGTGCGTGGTGTAATGTATCCGAATGTCAGCTGTCAGTTGTAAACATGTCACTCTGGCAATATAACACAAACTGGTCACTTCTGGATCTGGAGTCGATTTAACCGAAATAGTGATAGGGCATAACGGGCATTCCAGGAAAAGGAAGGACGGAAGCAACTCCCTTATGTCAACATGTTGATAGTTTAAGTTGATCTATAGTTTAAATAGTATACGATATGATCGTATCTTCGCCATTTCACTGTTCGTCTTGGTCCAGAGCGACACATGTTTTGACTAATTATCTATATGTTGTGTATTGTACCATTCTATGCAATCCGAAATATGTCTTTGACGGAATACTGTATTAATCTACAACTACAACAATAAAAACGTTTAAAAAATTAATGAATAAAATTAAAAATTATCTATATGTTGTATAAATTTTAAAATTCAAGCGACAATGAACCCAAGCTATATTTTCATCAATCTATAATAATCGTTCGTCTTTTTTGTTCGAGAAGCAAGCTGATTACTCAAAGCTCTTGAATGATCACATGACATTTAATCATCATATGCCTCCATTATTTAAGGCTGTTAACATTCTATCCCGAGTAGGTCTCGGAATGGTGTTTACTTGCGTAATTTAATTTCTATCAGGGTAACGGAACCCCAGGCGTCTCAGCTTTATCTTAATGGATGTCATATGTCACGTGATTCAGTGCGTAGAATTCAGGCTCATGTCGCTGTGGGGAGCTCTCCCACAAGCCGGGCAAATCAGTGGAAAGTATATGAGTTAATATTTCATGAATGGAAGTCTGGAATATTTCTATTCATAATGAAAAAAGTAATGTACATGTTTTGAATATCCATAATTTTGGAAATATGCCCTTTTTTTTTTACACCAGGGGAATCCTAACTGTAAGTCTCATAAGCTATATAGTTAATGAAAACAACGATATTGCATTGTCATAATTATATTTTCATTACCTTGAAGGAATTATTACCCCTATGGTATATTCTTTATAGGATTATTGTCTCTGTAATCAAATTGAAATCCTCTGTCGAGGTCGATGGTTTAATTATTAATTGTATCCAGACACAGGCAATATACGTCATTCAGTGAGTGAGTGAGTTGGGTTTATCGCCGCTTTGAACAAAATTACTTGTGAAGTATATCACCTCATGCACTTGAGAGTGGACCAAGGCGTACCATTGAAACACGTGTGTTATATTCTTACAGTGATCTATTGTGTATTGGTGTTGGATCCTAGTCATTTATGTCTTTAAATAAAGATTATGTCAGATTACTCCCTGTAACTCACTTCCAACCACAACCACAATAATAGACCCCTATGATGATCCTCAGTATTTCAGCTCTATATATCCAAGTCCTTTTGTTTCAGCAAAGTAAACGTCACTCACTCACTCAACCGTTAACTCACTCACTCACTCACTCATTTACTCACCCGTCCACTCACTCACTCACCCGTCCACTCATTCACTCACTCACTCATCCGTCCACTCATTCACTCACTCACTCACCCGTCCACTCACTCACTCACCCGTCCACTCACTCACTCACCCATCCACTCACTCACTCACCCGTCCACTCATTCACTCACTCATCCGTCCACTCACTCACTCACCCGTCCACTCACTCACTCACTCACTCACCCGTCCACTCACCCGTCCACTCACTCACTCACTCACCCGTCCACTCACTCACTCACCCGTCCACTCACTCACTCACTCACCCGTCCACTCATTCACTCACTCATCCGTCCACTCACTCACTCACTCAGTCACCCGTCCACTCACTCACCCGTCCACTCACTCACTCACTCACCTACCCATCCACTCGCCCACTCTCTAACTTACCCGTCCACTCACCCACTCACTCAAAGCACCCACTCACTCACTCACCAATCGTTGCAGCTACACCTGTTGTTGAGGCAAACACTTGTCCCTAATTGCTGCAAGTGGTGCTCCTTCATCCGGCCAGCTGATGGTCAAGTGAGGGGCAGATATCCACTGGACGCTGGCAGTTTTATCACCTTGTAATTAACCCTAATTATTGGCCTCAACACGGAGGACGGATGGGCACCTCCCCAGAGTAATAAATCCTTATCTTTAATCTAATCTTTTATACTTGGTCTCGCTGTGACCCCAAGAGCCTCGTTTTGGGCTGTCCGATACTTGGCCCTGTACTCTGATATTTATGAATTCTGATGGATATTCAAACGAGGAAACTACTTATTTCATATCTTATTTTGTGATATATCCACGTTCACGCTCTTTTCGTTTGATGTTTCTCCATGAAAGGAAAATATCACCCAATTCAACTTGCAATTATGAAAATTATATGTAGTGATCGTCTTCAGTGGATATGATCAAACGTTATCTCAATACGGCATGGCGAGGGTAGTCTCTTTGATAATCCTCGTCGTTTTATTACATTGCGGATTCACAGACTGTATTAAGTTGATGAAACTGCCTCAGAAACATTTTTCGCCTTCAGGCTATTTCCTGTGAGTCATCGTGGTTTGAGTGAGAATACGATGGGAAAATCGTATCACGGTTACGTCATCAAGAATGATGGACTGAGCATATGTCTAATTACTCCAGTATCAAGAAAACCAGTTTGAAAATAATGCACAGTTGTATGTATACCGAACCGAGCACCTGTCTACGGTTATCGCGGTTACGCCGTCAACGTACATGCACGGGAAATCCAGTTTGAAAGTAATCACCGTTTTCCATGATGAAAGTGTATACGGTATTCACAAATTACAATAAGTTATGACTGACTTAACAGCCTTGTCTATTACTAGGTGTCAACAGAGTGGAGAAAATCGAACATTACGGAACTAAGTTTCACGTCGATCAATGAAGACCGGCAAAACGTCGGTCCAGGGGTCAAGGCCTGCGCTTTGCCGTGAAGGAAATTGACAATGATTCCATTGTATGACTCTTCATTAATAAACATCTTCTGAAGCCCCTTTACGTGACATCCGTGCGCTGTGCCCGGTTATATGTTAATATTATAATCCCGTCAATTGTAGGGGTACAAACAAAGAGAGATCTTGTACCAAATATGCCCATCTCTCGGGATCTGGTCTAAGCCTTTAGTCTGTGTGGTCTGGCACTGTGCCAGGTGGGAAATCATCAGAGTCTTACATTTTGATGTAATCGTTTATTCGAAGACATAGTACCAGACTGTAGTCGGGGCGGTCGGGTAGCCTAGTGGTTACAGCGTTCGCTCGTCACGCCGAAGACCCGGGTTCGATTCCCGACATGGGTATAATGTGTGAAGCCCATTTCTGGTGTCCCCCGCAGTGATATTGATGGAGTATTGCTAAAAGCGGCGTAAAACCATATTCATTCACTCACTCACTCACCAGACTGTAGTTCCGCACCATAATGTGAAATATCTGTATTTAATTTGGCCATAACTATGTATATCTACCTCTCATGTCTCTATTTATATTTATTCCCAAATGTAGATAGGTTTTACCTTGCCCTACGAGGCTGTTCTGTTCAATAAAAAAATCTTGATTCTTGATTCTTCTTGATAATTAGATTATAAAATATAGGCAAGTCAAGTTAACTGCATGTGGACGCAATAAAACCAATTAGACTAGAGAAATGTGTTGTGTAATACAATATTCCATAGACCATATGTTGATCAGACTTCAAAAAGCTTTCAAAAAGATTTATGGTAAACATGTGGAGGACATTTCCAAATTTGACGCATCAGTGACAATAATGATGACCGATGCAATTCCCTATTTTGACTTGTACCACATGTTCCCATGGTTTTTTTTTCAGGTGAACAATTGACTTGCCTTTGCGAGTGTTTGTGACGGGTGCCAACGATAGGGCACGTACGCTCATCGTTATATGATAGTGATTCATAAATACATGTTCATGATATAGTCGGAATCGTATGTGATTTGATCTGATAATGGAAAGGATTTTGTGACTTTTATATGCATACTATGTGTAAAGTAAACAAGAAATAATAATCATATCTGTCAGATCAGTATTTACAGTGTCAGATTTACGGATCAGTGCCATTGATAATACGTCGCCATTGATAATACGTCTGCAGACCACGGTCTTCTAGTTATCGGTCATATAGAATCAGGTAGTCTGAGAATGACCATATGTTCCAGTGCTCCTATAAGCCTGATTGTGTATCACTGTCACAGAAGACAGTTTAGATAGCGTTAAACTCATCTCATCTCTCATTATCCACTAGTTAAGCTTAGAATTCAAAATTATTGTTTGGCGGAACGAGAAAATGACAGGATTTCATGTGGCGTTACGTGATCTTTGATAATAAATTGAGGAGTTGGTAGGGTACATGTAGATTAGTTTGGTCAGAGACCACATACGGACCATATATATCGGTATATGGTCCCTGGTTTTGTCGGTCTAAAAGGATAATTCAATCAGAAAAGGGTACAACAGAAATACTTTCATAAAATGTAAGGCAAACATTTTCCAGCATGTAAGTTGAATACATGAATTACGTGTGTAGGAAAATGAAGACGTTATTGTCCAGTTTGTTTGCAGAGCAGCGTAGAAGACGTTACAGTCTGTGTAAATAAACTACAGACGGTCAGCTCATTCTACAGTGTCCATGTGGGAGAGTCATTACCTCGGCAGGTGAAAAGAATCAGTTTAGTCTGGGAATATTCCTGGGGCTACACATGGTACAGTTTGTTTAGTCAAGGATCGAATCAGAAACGTGACCTTTGCTACAGCAATACTGGAAACTGGATGACTAACATATGTGTTGAGGGACTGGGTGGGGACGGGTCCAGGGAGGGGAGGGAAGTGGGTGTGTCAGAGTTTGGTTTGGGCATTTCAAGAGAAAAACGTAAATTTCCTACATTTTCCTACATTGTGAAGAGGGGCACGCGTGTTCACTATGAAGCATTGTCTACGATAGTGATACTGGGATATCACGGGTTTGTCTGTACCATCCAACCACCAAAGCCACTATAAACCTAATTCACTTGAATAACACTTAGTCTGTGAAAACATTTTTTTAATATAATTGTATTTCTTTTCTTCAAAAGAACCTTTCCCCTTCTGTTGTTTTCATTGTGTGGAATCAAGGAAACTAGACTTGGTTTAGTTTGATCTAGACTTCCCTAGGCTTAATGTCAGAAAATATAATGATAATATAAAACTTCATCAGTTATGGGGCAGGGTTATATGCTACGCCCTGCTCTGTTTGTTCTTCACTCACAGTGCTAAAAGTCAATCAAATGACCCTGGGTCGATGTCATCAGAAGTGTCTGAGTGAGTGAGTGAGTGAGTGAGTGAGTTGGGTTTGACACCGTTACTAGAAGCTACAGTGGTAGTTTTTACAAGAGTGAGTGAGTATGGTTTTACATATGGTCTATGGAATATTGTATTACACAACACATTTCTCTAGTCTAATTGGTTTTATTGCGTCCACATACAGTTAGCTTGACTTGCCTATATTTTATAATCTAATCATCAAGAAGAATCAAGAATCAAGATTTTTTTATTGAACAGAACACCCTCGTAGGGCAAGGTAAAACATTTACATATATCTACATTTGGGAATAAATATAAATAGAGACATGAGAGGTAGATATACATAGTTATGGCCAAATTAAATACAGATATTTCACATTATGGTGCGGGACTACAGTCTGGTGAGTGAGTGAGTGAATGAGTATGGTTTTACGCCGCTTTTAGCAATATTCCAGCAATATCACGGCTGGAAAATATGCCCATCTCTCGGGATCTGGTCTAAGCCTTTAGTCTGTGTGGTCTGGCACTGTGCCATGTGGGAAATCATCAGAGAGTCTTACATATTGATATAATTGTTTATTCGAAGACATAGTACCAGACTGTAGTCGGGGAGGTCGGGTAGCCTAGTGGTTAAAGCGTTCGCTCGTCACGCCGAAGACCCGGGTTCGATTCCCGACATGGGTGCAATGTGTGAAGCCCATTTCTGATGTCCCCCTTCGTGATATTGCTGGAATATTGCTAAAAGCGCCGTAAAACCATACGCACTCACTAGACACTGGCAATTTGACCATGTGTTAAATCCGGAACACGACGTGAGCAATGTTCCCCCATCTCTTCAGTCAGTTTGCTGTAGTGTTTGATAACTCCGGGGTGGGGTTACTTCTTTGACTCGATTTCACAAGTACCAAATCCGTATTGTAAATGCGTCGACACGTCAGTTCAAGCCTAGTTGTTTGTAGAATAAACATTCACTTCAAAGGAGAAAGTCAGTATACCAGTACACAGAGATACCTTCTTCCAGACTAGGCCATGTTCATAGGGCAGGGTAGAACTTTGGATACCATCTATGTCCTTACAACAGAGCTATGGCCTGCAACTCGGGGAGCTGGGCGTTAATGTTTAGTTTGGGCAATCTGCAAGGTCACTTCCGTTTCACGGTGCCTCAAATGGTTCGAATTAGCACAGTTTTTAAACTCGCAGAAGAAATACCAGTTTTTATTCAATGTGTTATGGCTTGTTTGTGGTGCCAAAGGCATGTTTACGTGGTCGGGTCGAGTGGGTTTCAGTCTGGAATTCAAGCTGTGTTCACCATGTTCTCGGTCTGGCCATATTGAATAGAAACACGACAGCAATTGGGATGAACGTGTAAAGGCATAATGAAATTTTGTCATTCTTCTTACCGGGGAATGAGTTTGTGAGTTAGTTTGGTAACAAGGACGCCCAAAAAGTGACGCAAGTCGGAAACATCTACCGCTTTGTGAAACCCACAAGCATGTGTGCAATATTAAATATCATAACCGTGTCAGGGAGCGAAAAGTGCTTGTGGCGCTGCAACAACACTAGTGGTAGTACTTGCTTTGCTGACCCGTGAAGATCCGGGGTAGAATAAGTCTTCAGCAACCCATGCTTGCTGTAAAAAACGACTATGCTTGTCGTATGAGGCGACAAACGGGATCGGGTGGTCAGGCTCGTTGACTTGTTTGATTCATGTCATCGTATCCCAATTGCGTTGATCGATGCTCATGATATCAATCACTGGATTGTCTAGTTGAGACTCGATTATTTACAGACCGGCGTCATATAGCTGGAATATTGCTGAGTGCGGCGTTAAACAACAAACAAACAAGTTAATTTGATTGTTAGTTGGAATACAACAGCATTTTTGCAGCTATATTAGGTCGGCCAGGCAACTACTACTACTACTACTACTACTACTACTACTTCTACTACTACTACTACTACTACTATTTCTACTACTACTACTACTACTACTACTACTACTTCTACTACTACTACTACTACTACTACTACTACTACTACTAGTGGCGATGCTGAATCTACTACTGCTGTTGGCCTCCTCCTTTACGAAAGGGCGGTTGGGTAGCTGAATGGTTAAAGCGTTCGTTCGTCACACCGAATACCCTGGTTCGATTGCCTACATGGGTACAGTGTGTGCATCTCGTTTCTGGTGTCCCCCGCCTTGATATTGCTGGAATATTGCTAAAAGCGGCGTAAAGCCATATTAACGTTTTGACGACCTGTTCACTTCCATGAAACCGTTTAAGCTCAATTCTAAAACGAAAAAAAGTTACCACATTGCGTTAGACATTAGTTTAAATAACCAGAAACAGGAACAGATGAAACCTCCCGTAGCTGGGGTTGGCTATCGTTTAAATAAGGCAACGCCCTACACGACTGCAAATTCAAGAACTTAAAACGATTCTCAAAACTTAAATACGAAACCTCACTTTAGAAGGAAGACACCGGCGTTATTGAAAACATGTTTTCATGTTTGTGCATGGTGATTTATGAACGGTGCACACACGCTCCGCCGATTGGATGTCTAGTGTGGCGACCAGAAGGTCCTCCTGCTCGTCTCCTTGAGGCTGATGGGGGACTAGAAGCACATGGCCCTCTATCGCACTATTACTGTCTGCAGGGAACCTTGGAAATTGGTTAATCAATAATTTCTAATCTTCATGCCGTTATTCGTTTCTCATTGACTCTAATGATTATGCTTTTGAAATATGCTATAATTAAGGTTCCAGGGCCATGACTACCGCTCCAGTGTAACGGAATCTCCACGTGACTGAGTCTGATGGATAAATGGTTTACGTGTCTGTTTGGTTTACATTTCTCTGTTTGGTTTTGATATTTTATAAAATACGTTTTATTGAAGCGAGTCAATTTTCTAGTTTTTCCAGTTGAAGTGGAATCTCGTGTTTAAAATGAGAAGGCAAACTTTACTAAATCAGCTTAAGAGCAGGAAATGAAACTTTTTACAGTTTCCATCAATTTCATACTGGAATATTTATGGTAAATATTAAATAGAAAAACAATTACGGTAGAAATCGAAAACAGGGCATTGGCTGCAGATGGCCACACTGGCAACCCTTCAGGAATTGCAATGTGTTTTACGTAAACCATAGTCTGTTTCACATTTCCTGAACCTTATTAGTTCCCCTTCCGCCCAGCCCTTACTGTAATGCTATGCTCTAAGTGGAGCAAGTCTAACTTTTCCACAGGTTCAATTTCCCATCTCACTGGGGCTCCTTTTCAATTTATATATGGAGCTGGGGGTTTTTCTATCAAAATTATATATTTTCAGACAAAGCGTTAGTCTAGCAGAGACCCTATACCAGTATCGGAGCACTGGTGTAACCATTATTAACGTTCACTCAACATGTTTTTGCAAAATAAAGTATGTCTGGATGCTTCCAGTCGCGTACTGAATTATGGGTACGACAACGACTGTTTTTCTGAGACATCTTTCCTCCAAGATCTTTGCATTAGATGCTTTCTGAAGACTTTTGAGTTTATACAGCCTACAACATAACTGAAAATGTATGGAAGACATCGAATGTGAGGCTGGCGATGGGATAGGCCAGGGAAATGTTCTTGCGGCACTTCCGTGTTGATGTTCCTGTAGGGTAGAGTTCTAGCCCTAGTGACTCACTCCCGCACACGTGGCTCGCACGATGTGGCAAGGCGAGCAGTTGTCAGTCGTGGGACTTTTTGTTTTGAGTGGAGTGGAAACCTAAGATACCATCTTTCCTTTAAAATCAGTATTGAATGTCAGCATTACCATGGGTAGGTCAAGGTCACTGGGGACCCAGTTGACTAAGGTGCTGCAGAGTTGTGTCCCTTGAGCGAGCCAGTAACAACCAGTGATTGAAGTTCCGAATCTCTCTCTCTCTCTCTCTCTCTCTCTCTCTCTCTCTCTCTCTCTCTCTCTCTCTCTCTCTCAGCAGGTTTGGGATTGTCATCTTTACATTTATATTCATGTAATGGGTGCAGTTAAGCCAAATTGCTCCACGATACGTTGCTGTGTCACGGAGATCGAGGCAAACGATCAATACTGATATGCAATTTTACCATTTAGTCGCGGCAGGGGTCGCAGCGGGGTACAACCTTGTACATTGAGTCTTAGCATAGTTAAAGGTTGGAGCAATTTGCCGGGGTAGTGCCAGAGTGTGTCAGTGAGTAATCCTGGACAGCTAACGAATCACATGCATGTATTTTCAGTTATGGATACTGCATGTAAGGTTGCCTTCAGCAAGGCGCCACACCCACATCATGGTATTCAGTCCGAGAAATACAATGGTACTTTTCACTATTCCTATATAGATACAGGGGCTTAAATACCCGACGCTTACCCTTTGCGCGAACACCGGGTGTCGTCACTGTTTTTCAGTGATATTTCCACATAATTTTCACCGCTATGATGCCTTTCACGCCCAAAAGGAATCTGTTTGGGCGGATAATCGAGACTGGTTTTTCTCTGGCGTTGATGTTTTAAATCTGTAATAGACGATAGGGAACGGTTGGTCACAGTGTGTCCGGTGTAGGCCGGGGAGATTTAGCCATCCACTCACTCTCTAACTCACTCTTTCACTCACTCACTCGCTCACTTATGATGGCATCCGGCCAGTAAAATCGTACTTTTCGGTCAACAATTCTTGTCGTCAGATTCTAGTCAAGTTGGATCATAACTCGCTGAATCAAGTGAGATTCACTCACTCACTAACGGAAGTTAGGAACTACGACCAGTCTGGGTGTAAGTATGGGGGAATGTATCGTAAGGCTAAGAACGCCTTTTTTCCAAACAGGTCGTGTACAACATTTCATAATCGATATTGACCCAAAACAGACAAATCGCTTCAGATTCCTTGTCTAACACCATCTCCAGGGCCCACTTGCACAAAGCGATCTTAGCGCTACGACTATTGTAAGCCTATGTTAAAGTATGGGAGTTACGATCATCTTAGCGTTAAGATCGCTTTGTGCATGTGAACCCTGGTCGAGATGGAGCATAACCAGATATATAAACAGGCCTATATATATATCAATTTCATGGTTCAACTAAATACCATATTATGCTCGAAGTGCTCCCGGAACATACAAATTACGACTGAATCATGGACTAACTCAACACCATCTCCTTGTAGAAGTGGACCCAAAACATCGAAAACCGTAAACCCGTCCCCCTTTATCCAGTGTTAGATCCTAAACTGCCCTATCACACAGTGTCCATGTAGAAGAGAACATCACTGCCAAGTCGGATCATTAGACGCCCAATCGCGTTGTGCCTCCTCCTTCGCTTTAGTTAATCAAATGAGAGTAACATTGCACTGGACGTGTGTGTGAAATGTGGCCATTAACTACATATCACGGTAGACTTGCCCCCATCCACACTAAGCTTACAGTGGGTATACATTGCAGCACCTACCCCTCCCCCTCAACTCCCTGACAGGTAACGCTCGTTACCCGAAACCAATCAGGGGAGGAAACACAGCCCAGACGGACGTTAACACCTGGGAAAATTAGTTCATGCATCTCCCGACGTAATTAGGCTACAAACATGACTGAAGCACCGACTGGCTTACATTTCACCCCTGGATGCGCCGTGTTAAATAGGCGTTAGAATATTGTGTCAGGGCTGAATGTAAAATGTTTTGTGCAAAATACAAACGCACCTGTTACGTGTATTAAATCTCTGGTCCTTTGTCTTTCGAATTAAAAGGCCATGATTTTGGAATGTAGTTTGTAAAGGTCCGCGTAAAATGGAACATATATTACTTATTTATTTATTGTTTTTACCGGATCTCCATTGTTTATACCATCAGTCATTCGGACATTCCTGAATAAGCTTCTCGAACACCTGGTATCATTACTATTTGATAGTACTTCCTAAGCACATGCTCATGATATAGTCAGAATGCTTTATGCGGAGAATTCTATTGGATATGGAAAGAGTTTTGTCGCTATATTTACAATATCATTACTAGCAAATCCCGTCCAAATGCAATCGTCCATCTCTGTCAAGCATACGGTTTGTCAGTTTCCCAGAATGACACTAATAGATGAACCATCACTGAGACGAGTGTTTAAAACTACAGCTTTGAATTTAACAGCCATTGGCTACTTCCATTACCCGATCAGTCTGCATGTCTCAGGGGCGGTCGGGTAGCCTAGTGGTTAAAGCGTTCGCTCGTCACGTCGAAGACCCGGGTTCGATTCCCGACATGGGTACAATGTGTGAAGCCCATTTCTGGTGTCCCCCGCCGTGATATTGCTGGAATATTGCTAAAAGCGGCGTAAAACCAAACTCACTCACTCACTCTGCATGTCTCAGACATAACCAACGGTCACAAAGCACTCCCCTTTCTGTAAGTACAAGACACCATCAGGTCACCCTGGAGTGAGGAAGGTTCTAAATGGGCGACCCAACACCTCAGTGAAGGAACAGGATACTATCAAGTCCTGAACCCCCAGTACCTCACACCAGCAGCTCATCACCACACATCCTCCCCAACTGAAGGTGCTGCATGCTCCGCTGGAGGTCTAATCCGACAGAAATGATACGTTTTTTAAATAGCTAACACTCTGACAGGTGGTAAGATATTCTGAAAAATCGTTTTTATCATATGAGTTAAGTGTTATCTCCACATCACGTTTCAAACTGCTGACTAGGAGTCCATCTGGGCTATCTGTGAACTATATAAGCGAAATGACTCGCTTTGGTTCTGGTTTCAGAACTCTCATTATGTCACAAATATCAGCACTGACAGCTTCTTGTGATCAATCAACTTGACCATGAGGTGTGTCAGTAGTAACAAGTATCTTCTTCCTCTACCCATCATCTCTATATGGTATACAAGCAGCATCCACTACTCACCAGTCTCACATAAGAAGGGCTTGCAGTTATAGTTTTTATAGGACATCAACTCGGCTTAGCACCAACGCACGTGGGATGAGTCACGGAATAGTGTATTTGATGCGGACTGATTATCAGGTATTATCAGAGCATATCGCTTCATACTTGATAAGACACGTCAACCCTTCATGCTAAATTTGAAACATCCCAGTCTACATTTTCAGATAAAGTTTCAAATGTGTCATGTCACAATATGTGTACACCTCTATGATCATCAGCTCCGACTCCATCACCGGGCCCTCCTCCCTTGGCACTTGTCCACAGCGTCGACCCTCTGGCCCCTTCCCGAGGCAAAGGAGTTAACTGAATATAAAAGTCCAGTTTCCACTGGTCTTTTACAGTCAATTAACTCCCTTGCCTCGGGAAGATGATTCTCTGGTGATAGTCGACCAGGATACAGTCGGCAGAGTAATGATATTAAAGTGAGGTAGACTTGCATTGGAGGATCGGATATTTTTGTTTCAGGGTCTGTATGAGCGACGAGGAAAAGTGATGACGATTAAGTTACTGGTCTGTCAGTTATTGCCAATATTTCGATACAGTAAACTGATAAATGCACGAAGCCAACATTTCTGGATTTGGTAAATATAAGTTCTATCTATATTGGGTCTATGTTAGTCCTGCACCATGACTGTGGAATTTATATTTTTTTTATGTATTTCTTTTTTTCTAAAAGCCTAGGTAAGTCTAGATCAATCTAACCAAGTCTAGTTTGCTTGATTTTACACTGCAGAAGAGGAAAGGTTCTTTCGAAGAAAAAAAAGTTATTATTTTAAAGACATGTTTATTGACTAAGTGTTAGTCTAGGCCTATGTTCCATTACCCTATATACTCACATTAATTCCTCGTGCCAGTTTTTGGGGATCCCTGGTGCTATTATGACGTAAATTCCATGGCAGTCGATGGCTGACATCAAGTATTCATTTGATGCAAATTTGTAACGATAGGCCTCAATCATTGATGATATAACGCTCGTTATTATCCGGGGCTGTATTCACTAATTGGTTTGTTTTGGGACGGCAGATATTGATGTCACGCGGGGGAGACGGAAACAAGGCCCGTATGTTAATACAAGCACTATTACATACTGCGTGTGATAAAAGCATTATTATATGTACAGTGTATGATACAAGCAATATTATATGATATTCCTTGTACTGATTAATATTGATATTACTACATGCACTTGTGGCGCAACATGTTTGAATGCTTGAATATATATTGTAAAATGGGCCTGTGGCCTGATTTACTGAAATAAACCACTACTACTACAAGCAATATTATATACACAGTGAATGATAAAAGGATTATTATTTTAAAAAACACATACAGAGTACAAAATAAAAACATTATCTAACCTCCATGTGAGAATTTCGAGGTCTGATTGGTTCACGTGATCTTGATGAAATGCGATATATCCCGCCTGCGAGGGAAATACATTTCTGACCGGGAGAATATATCCCGCCACGAAGAAAACAGGCTGCACGTGGATTTCTCAGCGGAAGCATACCCGCTTCGAAGCAAAAAGCACAAGCTAACCACAGCTTAATCGAACAGCTGTTTTATATCAATTTTGAATTTGTTTTAATTCTTTCACAAAAGCAGATTAAAACATGTCGTTAAAATAAACAAAACCTCACGCGGGATGCATAAAACCCAATGTACATGCCGTGATCCTGCTCCAACTTATAATATTACCTACACAGTGTATTATAAAATTTACAATACATAAAGCAATATTCACATCTCTTCTGTTATTACACTAAACATCCGTTATAAAAATATTTTTCACCAAAATATCATGATTCATATTTTCGAGATATGAGATAATAACAGGTATCGCCGCCGATTTCTGCCATGACTAATAATGATTTTGCCATGTCAAACCAATAAGCCTGTAGACGGTTCATGGCCAATTACACATTATACACACAGGCAGTGATCTTCATCCAGAGCTCATACTACACATCATTAACGTGAGCCATGCGAGCATAGTCTCCACTCGTGTTTATAAGGGTGTTCATGTGTTTATCGCCCGGCTCGTGTTCCACATAGACTCTTTCATCCCGACCCCATGTACACACATGCATATCCTGGTTATTTTTATCCCAAACCTTTCACCGGAATGCGTTCAATCTGATTTCACCTTCTAAGGTTTCTAGATAAAGACCATGGTCGTCGTGCTCTACCTGACTTCAAGCTTATTCCTAGGACATGAACCGTGTGCTTTGCATGATGGTTGCTATACATTCTTGTATGCTACTTTAGTTGGATTGTTGTACTGAAGCTTTGCTCAATTCCTGTAGTCAGATGATTCTAATGATCAGATTACACACTGACAGTTTGTAGATATTAAAGTCGTCGAACTTTTAAACAAATATATAGTTTGGCCGTTTGTTTGTTGTTTTACGCCGCTCTCAGCAAATTTCCAGATGTATGACTGCGGTCTGTAAATAATCGAGTCACCAGACAATTCACTGATTGATATCATGACTATCGATTCACGCAATTGGGACACGCATCAACCAAGTCAGCGAGCCTGACCACCCGATCCCGTTAGTCGCCTTTTACGACAAGCATAGTCGCCTGTTACGGCAAGCATGGGTTGTTGAAGACCTATTCTACCCCGGATCTTCACGGGTATATAACTGAGGTAGTAGATTATGTGTCCTTGAGCCTAGAGAATCAGAATTGTCTCAGCTCCAAGGATATTCATAAATTGACCATTGTTCTCGGCTCCATTTGGATTTTGCTTTCTATATTGTAGATATATATCTATGAATAATTTTCTGGGGCTAAATGTTAGACTAGAGGCTACCCTACTTTGGATTGTTCTAGAAAGAAATTAACATGGTTTGAAAATAGAGGTATTAACCCTTTATTGAAAAAAACACTAGCAGATAGAAAATGTCCTATTCGAGAAACGAAAAAGAAACTCGCCCTAAAGGTGGAAAAGTATATATGTGGAACAAGAATGAAAAATGGTCAGAAAGAATGAAAGATGTAACGATGTTGTTCACTTGTCATCACGAAGACTGATACAGTGTAACCTTTACCCATTACGTAAACATATGAGCACTTAAACCTGTAAACAATCCTGTTAGTTGGGCCTACAGCTGTAGGGTACCCCACTCGTTGTCCTTCAGAGCGTCTGAGGCACCTACAGACAGGCACCACATGCTGGCGGGTCGGAGCACCCAGGAGCAAGGGTTCACTCCCTATACGCTTATGAAAAACATGCTGTGTGCGGGCGTCACTGCCTGCCTTCACAACGCCGAGTACAAGACACCTGCTGAAACTATTACATGTACACCTTTAATGTACGAGGGTTATAAATTGTATTTACTCACAGTACTGTATAAATTGTGTTTCAAAGTACATCCTAAACTGCATCGTAATTAGTCTTTGAATGGCATATAGAAGGGATGCACATAAGGAAGAGAATTTATGGTTGTCTTTATTATGAGGAACACAACGTTTCGGAGTATACGCTTACTCCTTCATGAGGTAAACAAGTTGACATCTATAAATTGTCTTCCTTATATCGTAATAATATGTAGATTTCCTGTCTTTGCATTGGTGATCATGATTGTTTTATGTGGTTTTGATCATGTTTCATTCAAATGGACTTGTATTGAAAACATGGGGCAGGGTTAATGATGCTTTTTTTCTTGGCCTCAAAACATTTTAAAGATGTGTTGACGATCGCCTATAGTGTTTGGTACTACTAACATTATTTCTATAGATAAAGCAAATTTGGGTGATTGTGACGGAAACATAAGTGTCCTCAGGTGTTACATGTGTAAATCTTTTTCGTTCATGTTGGATGTTCTGAAAGATAACGCGCCAGGGCCCAGAAATTGTATCTCCTCCTCTCAGATAAATCAAATGGCATACATGTATCTTGGAGCGCTGGTTAAAAAAATATTCTGCATCGTTTACAACTCCCAGGGCTACCCCAGGATATTAAATGGTCAGTCCCCAACAGATCGCCTCCGTGGTGTGGTGCCCGGAGAGCGGAAAGTCGGTGGTTCGATCCATCGCCGCGTCATACCAAAAGACTTTTAAAGGTGGTTCTTGTTGTTACCCTGTCTGACGCTCGGCACTAAGGGGCTAAAACAAGGACTGGTCGACTCGGAGTCAGTATACTGTGGCTGAGTGGGGTATTCATGTGAAAATTGGGCGAATATTCCTCCTCCCCGCCACACATGTATTCATGCATTCCAATAAACATCTATTGAAAAATAGTTCTTCATATCATGATTATTCTTCCACAGGTTTCATCTTCAAACACGACATCGAAACCGCCAACGTCACAACTTCACACATCCTCGACACCACAGTCCCACACAGTCCACGTTCAGAACCAGCCCCAGTCTATCGGCAATGTCACCACGTACGTCCCACAGAAGGTCAACCAGCCTCTCAAGTCCAAGAAAGACACGGAACCCCCGGAGCAGGAGGATGAAGACTTCAGAAGAAGTGACTTCAACCCAGCATCTCAGACTGTGCTGGACAAGGCCTACACTGACCACAGACACTTCTACAGACTCAATAGCACTGTTCTGGACGAGGGGAGCAACCTCAAGCAGGAGGTGATGGAGCTCTACAGGAAGGCTGGGGAGACGCTGTCATACGAACAGCTGATTCAGGGTAAGATTAATTGTACTGTTGATGTGTAATAAAGACACAACTCGTTCCTGACAAACACTTAGTCACTGATATAAATTTAGCTTTGTCATTGTTATATCATCTGCAATATATAACAGAAAGCAGCCCATAGAATCTCTTCATTTTCAGAACCTGAAGAAGATTTGCGAAATTATTGTAGACTTGCTTGGGGGATTTGGATAGTTTTAGAGGGGTTGATATGTTAAAATGAGTATTGGTGAAGAATACGGCATGTACAATGCAGTTCGAATTAGCATATATCAACTTTTAGAATGTCAGACAAAGGCCTGGTGAAATTGCCATGAAAATTATCCCTTCAATGGCACCTGCAGACTTTACCATACCTGTCTCCTTATCTGAAATATACATTTATGTATATGTTGTATGTGACCTATTATACAAAGACAGATTACGTTCAATGAGAGTCGTCGATCAAGTGCCTGTTATCACCAATAACGTTATAACTACCTGATAAAAATAAGGATCTTCATACAAACTCAAATAATATTTAGCTAGGGAAGTCAGGTATGTTATAAAACGTTCAGAATACACTTGCATATTTCGCTTTATTACATTATAATCTATTTCGTATAGACATACGCAGTATGTGCACAAGTGGCTCTGGGAGACTATATTTATGGAGGGTCATTCCTGCACGATAGTCAGACTACGATACGTAGTAATAAGATCG
Organism: Haliotis cracherodii; assembly: GCF_022045235.1. NCBI lineage: Eukaryota > Metazoa > Mollusca > Gastropoda > Lepetellida > Haliotidae > Haliotis > Haliotis cracherodii. The sequence continues at coordinate 37,000,053 of NW_027266308.1, forward strand.
GTTCAAAACATTTCATACACATTGACAGATCTCGGCGTTCTGAGAGTTCCGCCAGTGTTTCCAAGCCTGTTCAGTTGAACCAGCAGCCACAGTGTGTGCAGAAAAAGTATGTTTACGTCAGTGTGGAGTGTTTACACGACTGTCTTCGCCTCCAGCAACCGACTCCTCAACGGGAAGCTGTTTACCAGACACAATATCACTGGTTGTGATGTTAATGATTCATTATCGCATCAAAAACAGTTTCATAACCTCGGCCTATAGCATATTTATCGGATTCGGATTGGCTCGAAAAAAATAACAGATTGCATGCAGCGCCCATGGTCGAATTAAATATATTTTGAAACGTCCTGACTGGATGATTTATAGTAAGATGATTAATGATCTTTCTGAAGGAGAGATGTGATCGGTAAGATAGACAGACATACAGATGGACAGCAGACAGATGGTCGAATGTCATGATAACCAAGGCCAAGAGTTGATCTAGAGAACTCATCCAAGCCGTGTTAGTCTTTCTCCAAGGCTGTACTGAATGGAAGTCCATGTATGTATAGTAATTCTATCCTTACATGAGGCAAGTCCACATCAGCGGACAGTGGGACGCCTATCTTTCATAGGGACTACGTGATCTTGTTGTTAATGTAACCTAGAAATTATGATTAAAACTAATAACTATTTTCTAAGAGACTTGTGCAAGTCTACTGACATGTAGGTTGTATGGGTTTTTGCACGTCAGCTGACATCACACATCTCTCGGCAGATGCAGGCGGGCCTGCACGCCTACAGCACGCTGTCGGTTCCACCTTGTATGATAAGATGGCTGCAGGAGATGATGATTTGTGGGACGGGGAATTTTATCACAACTGTACAATAAACTTCATAGTATTCTTTCACCAGAGGCAGCTTCTTGGAAGGTCATATGTCGCTGCAGTGTTTATGTAGACATTTGATCAAACTGTTTTCCATGTGGTGATAAAATGTGAGCGGTGAAAGAATTTGGTTGAAGGTCGGCTCATCTGAAAGCAGCGTATCGACTGGCTGGTTGTGAATGGGGACTTGAACAGGTAGTGGCCAAACGCAGAACCCGAGAGCATTGCCGTAGATCTGACGAAGATTAACCTTTATCGTTGTGTCTAAATTTCAGCGGAATGTATTTGGACTTAGAGGGTTTATTTGAGTGCATCTGTTTCCCAAGCTTCCCCGTGTAGGACTGATATAAAGAGTGTGCTAGTCTCCTGATAGTTCCTGCAGTCATGCTCAAGGTCACATTCCAAGGGAACAGTTTGTTGAGGGTTTTTTTCTGGAAATGTATGCGCGTAATCATGTACAGGGTCAGTGCCTCACGTGTAAAAGTAATATAGGGATGTCTTAATTATTCTAAATTCTCCAGTCATGGGGTATTTTTAGAAACAATAGGAACTAAGGGTAAAGTGACCTAGTGACTTGCGAAACTGATGTTTTCTACTCCCTACTGAAGCTCGAATAAGAGTGAGTTGAGTTTAACTCCGCTTTTAAAAGTAATTGAGTTACATCGCGGTGTATGCTTAATGTGGGAGGGAAGCCCGAAGTGACGCATATTTAGGATATTTACGGCTTTCATGAAATACGAGCACGTTTATGTTGCTCACAGACAAACGATCCTTATCTGGCGTTAGAAACCACAAACAGCGAATCCTGGAACGAATAAGAGACACAACTCTGCAAAAATAATTGTGGCGTCTTAGACCACTGGGCTATCCGTGCCCTCTTTGAACTATAAATGTCATCTACTTCAGCTACTTTGTATATGATATTAAATGAATACTACCAAAATTAAATAATAAATAATATCTACGGAAATATCACCAGTCCGGAACCCATCACTTGTATACCTTTGAAACCGATTTTATCCTTTGCAATGAACAAGTTAAATAAATATGAACTTTTGATCCCGTACTTGGTGCCGTGTGTTGAATTACCCAAATGGCAGGGGCCAGGCCACCTTTGTTCTGTCTGTATCCGACATCAGAACATTCCCTACCAGCATGATAAGAATCACGTGTCGCGGACATTCCTGGAGGGACGGAATTACTGGTTCAACATCCACTGACTCCAGGCAGTCTACTGCAAATAGTGTCATTACCAACTCGTTTGTTTAGAGGCCTTTTATGCCCGTATCAGGGGTAGATCAATCGTGTTTATTTGTAATAATCACACACTGTAGGAACATTGTCCTTACACAACAGAACAAGTTATTAACATTAACTATTCACCTTCTTCATTAATTATAAATAATATTCAGTACGTAAGAATTCTTTTATTAACTGAATATAAATGTAAAAGACATCCCATAGTTAGTTTCTAAGTAGTGTTTGTAATCGGGACACTATGCCCTTGAGCGCAGTGTACTGCATGTAGACTTGCTCAAGTCTCTGAGGCAATGATTATTAATTTAAATTATAATTTCTAGATGATGTAAATAGAAAAAAAGTCAAGTTGTCCCTACAAGAGACTGGAGTCCTTAGAACTGTCCACATATCTAGACTTGCCTATTAGGAGGATATAATTACTACACACCCATTTACTTTTCTTTCAATACAGCCTTGGCGCAATGCTATGCATGTGTTTGCAGTCAGGTAAAGGAATATCAATGTGTGTATCTATCTCATCTTTCATATGTTTGATTTATATAAATGCACAGGGCAAAGCCAGCTAAGTGTTCTAAGACGGCGCAATTCGATGTGTAGAATCACGTGCATAGAGCCTGCCTGAAACCTATGGTCGTGGGTTTAATACCCAGTTCGACCTGCTTACTTTTCTAGGTTTCTCAACAACCATGTGGGTTTCACCAAAGACGTAAACGTGTATAATTGATTTTCCTAGCCAGATGAAGCTGATACGCCGTGGTGTAACTGAAATCATTCACTCACTCATGTGAATGGATTGCTAGAGATAAAAAGGGGTTGAGAATGGGGATGGTTTTTGACATAATACTAGTATTCCCATTTGCAGGTATGCTAGTAGAGAGACACATAAAACTAGTGTTCTCATTTGCAGGTATGCTATTGGAGAGACACTAGTAAGACCTGTTTTCTCATTTGCAGGTATGCTGATGGAGAGACACTAGTAAGACCTGTATTCTCATTTGCAGGTATGCTGATGGAGAGACACTAGTAAGACCTGTATTCTCATTTGCAGGTATGCTAGTGGAGAGACACCAGTAACACCTGTATTCTCATTTGCAGGTATGCTAGTGGAGAGACACCAGTAACAGCTGTATTCTCATTTGCAGGTATGCTGGTGGAGGGGGAGAAGTTGCTGCTGGGAGGGTGCTGGCTCTATTTCACTAACGTGGAGTTCTATGACATGGAGTGCGCCAAGATGCTAAAAGAACCAATCGGAAGAGGGCGAATATGTCTGACCAATAAAAGGGTGTTGTTACTGTCGGCGGAGATATTCACGGGTGCGTAAACTATTTCATGTGAAAATAGTTTTGTGTCTTTGTTTCTTTCTTTCTTTGTTGTTTAACGCCGAACTCAGAAATAGTCAAGCTATTTGAAGGTGGTTTGTAAAACATCGAGTCTGAACCAGACAATCCAATGACTGACATCAAGACATCTACGCAATTTGAATATCATGTCATGCATCAACCAAGTTGACTGCCCGATCACGGCCGATCCCGTTAGTGGTCTCTTACGACAACTATGGGCTGGTATCTGAAGAGGCAAGGGGGGAGGGGGTAGTTACATTTCATTTAAAGCAATTAATGGTTCGTCAGGAAACACGGTCTTTAATTAGAACTGTAATGACTCAAACGATTGACTGTATTCACGTAATAATTGACGAAGACGAGTTATTTGCAAGCATGTAGCGGAGTGAGTGAAGTTATTACGGGACGACTGTTCGATATTCTAGGGATAGAGTGCATGTGTATCTCAACATTATTGAAGTGCATCAGATGACGTCGTGTCATTGTATAAATACCAGAAGGTTTGGAATAAAATAAGAAATTAATGTGTTCATGTGTTTATACATTGAGGGAAGGGTGTGTGGTAGTGAAAAGGCTTTAGATTCCTGTGAGAAAAGCTGATCGAAGAAATCCACTTTGTACAAATTCCAGATTCGACATTAAATGAGTTCGGCGACACCAGCAAGCCTTCGGGTGGTTACAAGTTGCAGGTGACCAAGTCCAACAACATCTACTACCAGAACCTTCCGCTGAACACTTTCCACAGCGCTGAGATGTCCGCCTCAGTTGGAACCACAACACAGTCCAAGATCAGCATCCTCAACCCTATCTGCTGGGGAGCTTGCTCGTGCTTCGGGGTACGTAGCCTATGTATGATCTGAAGACATTGTAACCTCGTTAATTCGGACAGTTAGTACCAGATGAACGCTGCTTTTTATATGAACAATTGACTTGCCTTTGCATGTGTCGGTGACGGATCGGTCAGGATACGCTCACCTTTCGCGAACACCTGGTATCATCACTATTTGAAAGTGATTCAGAAACGTATCCTGATAGTGATATTCGTGTAGTTGGAATCGTACAAGGGACACTTTAGCAGAGATTTCTTATGATTATGGAAATGGTCTTTTCGCTTTTATTCACAGTATTGTATTAATATTACAGACATTAATGTCTTGGATTAAATTTCTCCTAGGTAGGTATCATTGTAATGAAGTTCTAGAATAATTTCATTTCTAAGAAGGTAGCTGTTTGCGTTAGATTAATGTGATCATTTATCACAATAAACATGAACTGATCTATCCTACATACATTCTTTAGTGGAAGCAAAGCAATATTCCAGTTACGTCTCGGCGGTCTGTTAATAACCGAGTCAAACCAGTGGTTTGACACACTGTCAGACGAGTCGCATGACCGCCCTATCCCTTTTCAATCAGCTATTGCGACAAATTCAAAGCGCTGATGGCCTATTTTAACCCGGAAAAGTAACAATTTATGCGCTGTAATGATGTGTTTGCAACCTGCACATGTATGACCATACGGACTGATCTTTTCAAAATATAGCTCTATACCCTATCTCACGGATGTCGCAGATGTCTTCCTACTCTGTGTACTGCAGGGTTCTCAACTCTTTCCTTCTCTTTTCAGGTTGGTCGCTGCTCGCGGTCGTGGAAGACCACTCCGCCCATGACGAAGACGTTCAACAAGCGAGTCGTGAAGCTGGGAGTAGCGATGCCCCCATGGGGGACGAAAATGTTTGTTAATGTCTATCTGGACCCGGAAATGTCTCTAACTACTGCACGTGACTTTGTGGCACAGCTTCAGTACCACGCCCCCCACTTACAGTGATAGCACCGGTTCAGACTGACCAATGGTCAGCGGGCAGATATGTACGAAGACGTCAAGAAAGTTTGATCGAGAAACAAATAAGGGCATGTTTGCCCCTGAAATTCATATTGGAAAATACCTGTTACCATTAGCTTCTAAGAGAAATTGTTTGGATTTTCTCGTGGATTTTCTCGTGGATTTTCTCTGGAAAGCCAATCGTTTCTTAATTCGTCTCCATGCACCCTGAAGACGGGATAGCGTGGAATAGACTGAGTGATCACAGATGCTTTTCCTCATGTTTTCGAGATGTAGAAGAAAGAATGTGACCCCCATTTCGTTTTGAGGAAAAACGCTTTTGAATACTGAACACACACAAGAACTGCATGGACAGTGCTCCTACTTTAATGGATGTATATGGGAAGTCTTTATATTTGGGTAAACCACTGATGGAGACACTAGCGGTCCTCACAAACAGGTGTATTCATTTCTTCACTTCCATCTCTCTGATGATGTGCATATATCGTTGACTTCCACTTTGAGGTCGTGACTCGTTAGTGATTAGAGTTTATTCTCACGAATGGTGCTGACATTTAATAGTGCAATGAAGGATCTAATATTTATTCAGTATCTATTATGCAAGCTTGGAGCTGCCATGGCGAGCCATTCTATTTCCGCCTTATATACAGAACTTGGTGCAATAACGAGGGACGGGGTTGGATGGGTTCAATGGTGCGCCAATTGAATGCCGAAACCCTTTAGTCTCTACAGTGTACCAGGACAAGGGCAATGTGTTGATACAGAGCAAAATGCAAGCTGCCAGCAAGTGCGTCCGGGACAGGAAACACTCTTAGAACACGTATAGCAACAATGTATTGATAGAATATATCGCTGAAGATGGTTGTCTTCCATTTTTATCATTTCAAAAGCTTATAGAACCATACTGTGTAACGATACTGAGCTGGAATTTGGCGACAAGATTACAGAATTACAAGGTGATACGAGCGATATTGTCAAGATGTATTGAAATGATAATTAGTCGGTGTTTGTTTTCTTTCAAAGTAAATAAGGCTAAAATAAACGTGTCTTTTGTTTCTCGCTTCTAACCGTACATTTGTCCACCACGCGTCAATTCTGCGCCCGCCTTCTGTCCGCCTCGCTTCTTCCCTGAGTCTGTTCCTGATATTATTACACATCATAACTTGAGTGGCGCCATAAGGTTTCAGGACCAAATGACCTTGATTTTACCATGTTGTGTAATACTTTGGGAAGACACAAGGGAAGAGTGCAAATACTAATATCCGAGAAACAAAGGACATTATATCAGCCTCATGCAAACCTCTAATATTCAATACGCATCTCGATATGTATCTTTCTGTATCGCTACCTTCTAGATATGTATCATTGAGATATGTAATCCTCTACAGCCATCTGTGTAATTATGATTCCTGCCTAGGTATGTTTCTAATTAAACATGGATATCATTACCAAGACGTTAGTAGTTCTTGCTTACGAGGCCTCCAACTATCCAATTGGCTTCTTTGTCTTACAACGAGGGATCGGATATTACCGGATGGAAATTAATATTTTGTTCGGACAGTAAAGAGGTTGTTTCACGTGTAATGTTCACTTTGTGGTATAGACTTACGTCTCTGGCATCCCAGAGTGGACACAACCATTGGCTGAGTGAATGTTGTTTTATGCCATCAAAAATATTGCAGTTGTATCACGCCAGTGTGTAAATAATCGAGCCTGGACCAGACAATCCAGTGGTTGCTAAATGGACGTGGGTAACGATTCACGCCGTAGGGATGCGATTGTAGACAATGAATCTTATTTTAGAATTAAACGATGCTGAATTTAGTTGCTACCAAAGGACACGAAAGTGGCTGGTGTTTCCAGGTGACAAAATGAAGACATACTATGTAGCGGTATCCCCACGGGGACTTGGAGACCAAGGAGACTATGCTTGTCGTAAGAGGCGACTAACGGGATCGGGTGGTCAGGCTCGCTGACTTGGTTGATGCATGTCATCGATCTCAATTGCTTGGATCGATCTTCATGTCAATCAGTGGATTGTCTGGTCCAGACTCGATTATTTTACAGACCGCCGTCATAAAGCTGGAATATTGCTGAGTGCGGCGTTAAACAACAAACAAACTTGGAGACCAGAGTTAATCTTCCCCAGGCAGGGCGTTAACCGACTATAAAAGTTCAATTTCCAACCTTGCCGAACAAGGCTGGAATTTCTAGGCTCAATTGCAGCGCCACCAGTGGCTATTACGAGTTATGTCCCTTCTATGTCCCTCAAATTTGCCTATTTGCTTCACACAAAATGGCGGCGCCTAGTCAGTGAGTGAGGGTTTATAGCAATATTCCAGCAATATCACGGCGGGCGGACTCCAGAAATTGGCTTCACACATAATACCCGGGTCTTCGGCGTGACAAGCGAACACTTTAACCAACAGGCTACCCGACCGCCCAGGGCGCCTAGTCAAGACGATCTGATCGATAATCAAGATCTCTATTGTAATACAACGGGTCGTACCCCGCGAAGAGCATCAAATCACTTGAGCACCTTGATTAAAAACATGAACAGATTTGTAAAATATCTGTCGACGCCCAGTTTGTGGTACACATGCTTTGCCAATCTGCAGGTTGTTACCTAGTTCGTCACGCGATTTTGATCGGACTATACACAGACTCGTTAGTCCAGCAAAACGTAACTCCGGAATTTCAGCCTAATTCGACAAGGGTGTAAACTGGACTGTTATAGTCAGTTAACTCCCTTGCCTCGGGAAGATGACCATGATATGGTTTTCGAAATCAAAATCAATCAGTTAATGATGTGAAGAGTGGAAGTAAGTAGAAGACAGCCCTGTTGGATAATGTTAGAGATTTAACGAGCGCTTCTAGCTGAACAGGATTTCGTTACCTTTGTGTGATGCATGTCATCGATCCCAATTGCGTGGATCGATGCTCATGATATTAATCACAGGAATGTCTGGTCCAGACTCGATTATTTACAGACCGCCATCATATAGCTGGAATATTGCTGAGTGCGACGTTAAACAACAAACCAACCAACCGAATCCATGTGGCTCAACTCTGGTTCTGGAACATATGCACCAAGGGATGTTAGTGTGAGCACCGTCGTCAGGGTTGGATAGGACACAAAGTCATCCAGGTGACAGCCTATGGTATTACGTCTTCCTTGATGGTTGCATATAAATCGCTCAACGCCTCCCCACACTCACCTATTGTTACCCTTCTGTGTTTTGGTATTCGAGTTATACAAACATGGGATATTTAAACCGGGATTTATCCTCCACAGACACCTTCATTAGTATCAAGGATAAAGGTAACACTACCGTATTTCCCGAAATGTATGTATATCTGTAATATGCTTCCTGTAAAAAGTATATATCCATGTTTGATGGTGGCTAAAAAGGAAGAAACAAGACATGGTTCTTCGATGGTGATGTATTTGATACGGGTATCAAAATTATGTTTTTGACTTTAGGTTTTAGGTTTCTGAGACAGTTTTCAGTCTAGTAACGTTTTGATAACGTTTGTACTTGTTTAGTCAAATACAATTTTCAAGTGTACACTTTCCCTTTTCATAATGGTTCCGACCGCCTCCGTGGTCTAGTGGTAGAGCGTCCGCCCGGAGAGCGGATGGACCAGGGTTCGATTCCCGGCCGCGTCATACCAAAAGACTATAAAAGATGGTACTTGTTGTTACCCTGTCTGGCGGTCGGCATTAAGGGGTTAAAACAAGGACTGTCGGCTCGGAGTCAGTATACTGTGTTTGAGTGGGGTATTCATGTTAAACTGCGGCATGGTATCTCAGTGGGCTAGCACTATCAATCGGCATCAGTCCGAACTAGTACAAGCAGTACATAGCCACGTCGCTATATAAGTGTAATAATGACGCGACGTTAAACCCAATTTCACCTCACCTAATGGTTCCCTTTGGTTGTTCGGGTGATGGTCGCGGAAGAAGAAACACGTCCATATCCATACATCTCAACTAACGTCTATCAAGCAACCGTGTATTTGGGAAATATACTGAGCTTTCAAAAGAACAAATAATTTAAAATCAGAAACGAGTTTTGGAAAGAAAAAAAATTGAGGAGGGGGGGGGGGGGGGGTGTTAAAATAGTATTTATGCAACTCTCTCATAACTTTTCCTTGTCGTAAAGCTGGAGTATTTCTGAGAGCGGCGTTAACAACAAACAAACAAAACATGTTTTACGATCAAACGCCCCTTTGTATAGAGAAAGGAAGTTTGAGAATTAACCAACACAATATGATCTGACGATGATATATAATCGGACCTCGTATTTGAATCACAAATGGATTAACAGTTTAGAAACTCGGGTAAATAAGCAATCCTGGAGACGGATTTTAGTGTACTCAGTAACGTCACGATGCAAATACATCGAGACATGTTTGGCTGAGTACCAGCTGACACAGTCACAGAGAGACATGCTCCCCGGGAGAAACTTGCCTGTAGCAGTACGTTCTCAACAGACATGAATAGACAACTCTTACATATCGGTGATATGTTTGTCTTCTCGAGTGATTTCTATTTGTCACTTTCAATTTACATGGTTACCTAGACCTTTAGATTATGGAAATACACATATGACCAGTATGAACGTTTTTTTAATACATACACGACACCTGAAGCGTGGTGAAATGGTCTTCTTCTTTTTAAATGATTAGTGTATTTGCTCGTGCATTTCTTGAACTCTCTGCCTAATACTTCAGGAATGACTGGTCAACAAAATCGAACAAATTACGTGTGCGAGACGATTGAAAGGGAGGTTTACGTCTGATTCAGGGACGTTTCTTTCCTTATGTATTTCCAATATTCCAGACACATAGCTGGAAATAGTCGAGCGTAGACCAGACAATCCAGTGAACGATATTATGAGAAACGATCCAACTCGCCTGGATACGATGGCACGCAATCCACCAAGCCACGGAGCCTGGCTATCCGATCCATTTTTATAGGTCTCCACTCACGACAAGCAGAGGTAGCTTGGGGCTCTTCTAACCCGGAGGTCAAGGACAGCACACAAGAACTTTTGCCAACTCACAGTTGGTGTTCTTGTGTCTTTAGGCGTTATCAGTGACATTCAATCACGTGCTGTGTTGTTTATTTTCCTCATCCAAATACCTATTTCAGCAAGACTTCAGTAAAGGTCGGGGTTTTAATCAGTATACCCAAAATGTGGTCAATAAATGTTTAAAATGTTAATCTGATGTCTAGTCCTACGTTGAACATGTATGGAAAAAAGAAACGATTTTCTTGCCATAAAAACTACTGCTTACATTGTTTTGCGGATTATTATTTGAAGGTTTTTGACGTTATATGCCGAGTATACCAAGACTGAAAAACATAACATTTTCTTTATTTTATAACTGGGACATCAAGTAAACAAGGAGAGCCTCAGATGAGCGGCTACGGGGTCATACTTTCCGAACCTACTTTGCGATCAATCTCATTAAATTCAGAATATTTACTCCGAATCGATGCTTCTCTGAGTGAAGATGACATTAATTTGGTCTGAAGATAGTATGAAGATGATGTTCACGAAGAGAGGTATCGTATCGGAGTAAACGATCTGATATTATGGAAATTGACTTGCGTTTCACAGTAGGCAGAGGTCGCAAATGAACCATAAAAAAACTGTTTTTGAAAGTCAAACGGACCAAACCAAATTCATCTTTTTTTACAATATTTAACAAAACATTTGGTCACACGGATCCCTTAACAAAGTATGAAACAAAGACAAATATCAGGGATTAACCTACAGTTAAAAATCCATGTTGCAAGAGGGGTGTTCCCTCAATAAGAATATATGGAACCAACAAACGCGGAGCCGAAATAGGCGAGACCACGAAGACTTAAAGAGTTATCTCCCTTCACCGGCTGAGGCGTGTGTTGGGTTACGATGCTCTGCAGATAGTTTCGGTCATATATTACGTTGTGTCAGTGTATGTTGGAGAAAAGCCCAAATGACATCGCTTAGAAAAGTAGAGGTACAACATAAACAACATACCTCTAACTAATAGTAATACATAAAATATATTTTAGATTATCTAGCATAGCTTTCTCCAAACTGATCTTAATACGGTGTACCTTACAAAAAGATAACACACTCAACCTCCAAAACACAAAACAGAATAATCAAACTGTTTTCTATTTATGTTTACAGACAAGAAGTTATTTCTTCAGGAACGATAGTATGCATGTACATTTGAACATTTAACCGACTTTTGCAACCTTCCGTGACGCCATCTACTGTTTTCCGAGGTTTCTGATATACTTATCACCTGTTATGATCGTTATTGCCGGTACGATGCTTCAAGACAAAATGAACTCAATGTCGTCTCTCAAGTGGGTTCTTACAAGCGAATAACTCTGATGAGTAACACGTTTACAAACGTTATAATAACCTCATATACGCTTCCAGATACTCGCTATACAGAGTTGCCTCCCTTAGGCGTGCAAGAGGACAATGTTCGTGGGTTCTGATCTCAGATTCGTCCCGACCAAGATCCATGGTTTGTCAGCACCATACACTGCTCATGGGTTTCACCAGACTGGTTAACATATTGAAGACCTGAATCACTTTTGGGTGGACTTATAGCACATGCCGTGATGACCTGAAATAACTACTAGCAGGGCAAGAGACACCAGAAAGAGTTTCACAGGTTTGTACAGGTCCACAGTGGTGAATCATATCGGGCCTTCAGTGAATCAATTGGGTACAATGTGTGGCCTGGAGCGATGGGACGGGCAACTCGGGTACTCGGGTCGGGTTACGTTGGTCGTCAGTAGGACCTGAGTACCCACATGATTACCTGGACCCGTGGTTAGTCACGTGACATATCGTTTAATGACATTAACAATAAAACTCAACGGTTACACTACAAGTATAGCTAATGTTCACATTTCTTTCTCACTCTGTTGAGTAAGGATAAAGCATCTATCATCTGCAGTGTATGCATGATCAGATCGTTTTATATGGGTATCTAAATAGTTTGTGCCAGGGTAATACAATTCCCATTCGGACAGTTTGTACCCAACTCTTGAGACCTATAGCGGGTAACCATGTAGGGCCAGGTGATAGGGTGTCGGGTACCCGGGTAGTAAATGTGGACTCTTCCCAGCCCTAGTGCCCTGGTTGATCATGTGTCATTGTTCGATGATTATGTGTCACTGTTCGATGATTATGTGGGTAGTTACTCATGCTGTCAACCACTGGTTTGCCTGGCCCATATTATCTACAGGCTACTGTGAAATAGCCGGAATACGGCTGACTTCAACAGAACAACATTCAATCAATCTTCAACATAAATACAAAACCAAAATATTAAACCAGGCCATGTATGCAGTACAACTCAAAGGATAACAGACAAAAGACGTGTTTGTCCAGGAATTTATTTTCAATCGATATTCCCAATCCATGCATCCAATGTCCACCCATCTCTTGCTCTAATCGAAGCATGCCACTCAACTCTGCTCAACCAACAAACATATTGTATACAAATTATCACATACAGAAATACAAAGTGTGAAATACAAAATAACAAATGTTAACAAGTGATGGCCAACTGTTTTGGCAAGTTTCTAATACAAAATGGAAATGAAACATCACTACAAAATATGTATAAACATGACAAATGTTCTTTTAGACCGATTGTCAGAAATCACGATTCCAAACAAAGTCAATGTCAAATGGTTAACTGCTTCTGATAGAATTCAGGATTGTCAGATAAATCGCTCCACTCAAGCTGCTCATCAATTAAGTTCATAAAACATGTTAAATTGTGTGATTAATCACATGATACAACAGGTATTTTATCATCAGTGAAGCAAGTTTGGATTTCTCAAGAAGAAAAACATAGTGCACATGATGCAAGCATGCATCCCTTAATATACACATCAAGCACAACATACTTCCTGATTTAATAGAATCTTTTTGACAATCGGGGTCAAAAAGTCAGTAATGCAATGGGTCTCTAAGTTCTAAATTCAAGCTCTATCAATCACATTATACACAAACAGTGATAAACGAAATTTGATGAAAGCACCTAAAGTAACACTACTGATGCACTGGCAGATCCTGGGGTGAGCTGGCAGGGAGTACGCAGACACCTTTTTCAGACACCTTACCTGTCAACACAGCACACACACCTTTTCAAAATCTAAGTATCATACAAAATAGACTTATATGTCATACCGCAATGATCTGGTGACCTTTCACAAGTGAGAGCATGGATCAGAGTGACTGTAAAAGTGAGGACACTCTGAAAATCTCACCTAAATCTGTAGGAATCACTTATATGTGATGTGAGCATTGGGCGACAACTGACAAAATTGTCTTGTTCATGTCAAGTCAGGGGAAACAAAAATTAACAATACTTTACATTTGAAATGGAATGATATTATTTCAGCAAACAGATTATCTAAACTAAACAATAATCAATGCATGTAATAGAATATTCATGAATGGTTGATAGTAAAATAAAAGTTAATCTTACAAGGATTATTCAAAAATAACATTGAATATGGACAAGACAAGCACCTGAACTGTTACTTTGATACTAAAGATAGTCAGAAAATTCTGTTTAAATGTTTTAGAAACTTCTTACAGAATATAGTACAATCTATGAATCTGTACAGAAAATATATTTTCATCAGAATAATCATAGCCAAAAATTATGTACCTAATATTATCATGTTTCTATCTCATCAAAATAGTTTTTAAAAACTCCTGTGATTTTAGGGGAGAAATATGCAGTTTTTTCATCACCATGTATCATTTGACAAACAATTCAATGCAAGCATGTGTAAACATCTTACCACAAAAACTGTGGTCATGCACCAATCAGGCAGATTCAGTGAAAACTGAACTATCACATTCTGGGATGTGGTACTTTCAAAAATACAAAATTCATACTCATAATATGGTATTATTGCCCTAATTCAAGAAGCTATCACATCAACAACATAACAAAAACATTATCCTATTAAGGAGATTTTTGTTAGAAAAAACAAACAAAAACACATACTACATGCTAGTAATTACACAAGTAAATGCAGTTATTTACATTTATTTTCATTCTTGTTTAATCAGTTCCCAAATGCCATTATAATGCTTTGTTTCCCAAAATGTATACAAAATAAAGAATTCCCCAAATATGTAACAACTTCAGTGTTACTATATGTATTGCTACCATGAAAGTAGCAGAAATCTTTAATCGACATCAAGGTCGTAAATCACAGAGTTGCTGAAGCTGAAGGCACATTGTGTCTTGTGGTCACTAGGATCCAAGCCAGTGCCATGCTCCTCCCAGCTGAGAACTGTCTCGATCTCGCTGTTGCCTGGATTGCTGGAGTTGTCTCCCTTGTTACATTCTTCCCCATTCTGTATCGATGGTACCTTGACCTTCTCGGATTCGTTGCACTTTCCTGACTCAATATCAATGTTCTCTGCTTGTACTTTTATGACAGAGGAATCCTGAGCTTCAACTGCTTTTCTGAGATCCTCAGGGCCAGAAATGTTGCTGGCTGAGACAACATTATCACCCTCCCCACCTTCCATGCATGACAAGTTGAAGCTTTTTGAAGCATCTTTCACATCCTCACAAGCTGCCTGATTCTCATTCTTCTCGCACACATCATTCACACAAGGAGCAACCTCTGTGCAAGTCCTCTCATCATCATCATTTCCATCATCATCACTATCAGCTGCCTGGGAATTATAACATGCTGCCACATTGGTCTTGATCGCCTCCACCATTTTCTTCTTCTTGTCACACACACTCATCTCACTGCCAGCATCAGTGGCACTAGTCCTAAAATCTTTATTATCTTTTTCAGCCTTCACACTTCCCTCCCTGGCTCCTTTGGCATCCACTTTTCTTCCCTTCTTGCCTTCCACCTTCTCTCCTTCATCCTCCTCGGCAATCTGCTCAAAGTGATCATCTTCCTCCTTGTCCTCCGCAGGGGAGTGAGAGTCGTGACTCAGTTCCTCCCCACTGCTTCCCTCAGAACCACTGTTTCTGCGTCTTCTTCCGTTCACCTTCTTCTCCTCCTTCTTCCTGGCACGCCTTCGCTTACTCCTCAGAGCAGTCTTCATGCTGGTTGGGGCGGTGTTCTTCTTGTACGTGGCACTGTCGATGTGACTGTTGAAGGTGACAGACTTCTTACTGCAGCCCTCAAGTGGACTGTCCTCTTGTCCAGACCGAGGAGACTCTCCTCCACTGCGCGATGCCTCACTGCTGCGCGACTCTGCCCCGCTGCAAAGATGATCATCACTGGACTCGGATAAAGTCCTCTGTTTCAGAATGCTGTGTAGTTTGGGAAGCGCTTTCTTGTGGACCACCTCAATATCTGCTGAAGATGGTGGGTCGTACTCATTGTCTTCTTCATCTTGAAGCGGAGCCTGCAAAACAGAGTTGATTCCGTGCAATCCCAAACGTACATTAATGTAACTTTTACTTCTTCTTTTTTCACCACAATGCCTTTGCAATAAGACAATGTTAAGATAAAACAAAGTCAGATTTTGGTGATGGAAAATAACATTAATGTTCACGTAAAACATTATTCTAAAGGCCTTTTCAACTTGTATCATATCTGTGCATATTTATTGACAATATTTTCAAATAAACTTATATTTTCTTATGTATATTTCTACATCATCCTGTAAATTCAACTTAAATATTGACAATTACATCATAGTTTCAACACCCTCATGATCATTTTATCATAAACCCAACATACCACTATACTAATTAATAAGTTAATGCACAGATATCACTAAGTCAACCCCATTCACACACACCTTAAAGAGTACATACCATAGTTATAGTGTCAGAGACACCACATGATTAAATGGGAGGAGTTTCTCAGAAACACAACAACACAGAACACCAAGAATGGGATTCACATATTGTACCAATGTGGAGTATTTTGAACCCAGGCACCTCAAACGCTACTAGTCAATGAGGACTACAACCATTGGATGTTAAATTGTCCTCAGTACAATTGAGTAGGTTGTTCATGTGACACCAGCACCACTTACCCTGAGACCTGTGAAGATCCTGGTAGAGAATAGTCTTCAGCAACCCATGCTTACCATAACAGGCGACTATGCTTGTCATAACAGGCAACTATAGGGATCAGGTTGTCAGACTCTCTGACTTGGTTGATGCATGTCATCGTATCCCAATTGGGTTGATCGATGCTGGTGATGTCAATCACTGGATTGTCTGGTCTGTTTTAGGCATGATTATTTACAGACAACCGTCATATAGCTAGAATATTGCTGAGTGCGGCGTTAAACGACAAATAAATAAACAAACAAACAAACAAACAAACAAACCTACCCTGATGTTAATGGTAAGTTTCTTATCCTTCATCTCTGTCACTTGAAGGAAGGGACTGTGCCCAGGATGTCTCTGGGCTTCTTCTAGTTCCTCGGCCTCCTCGTCTAGCTCTGTCAGTTGCCTCTGGAGACTCACATCTGTCAGCAATAGCTTCTCCTGCAACAAGACACAGAGCATCAGGAGGAGTGTCATATAGGCTACTACACAGTCAGTCAGTCCATCAGGACAACCGTCATGAAAAATCCTTTATTTCAAAAGAGAGAGCGACCATTACCATGAATTAAAACATAAGTTTTGTACAATGTTTGGTTGGTTTGTTGTTTAATGCCAGACTCAGCAATATTCCAGCAATATGACAGAGATCTGTAATTAATCAAGACTTCGTGTGAAGACCTATTCTACAATGAGTATGCGAGTGTAATATTTTCTTTATTACTCATTACTTCTTAGATAATAGGTCCCTGTAAGAAAAATGCACTGATCATGCCCACCATCTTAGAAAACCACATTTCTACAACGATGTCAAGAATCTTCCTCTAAGACATCGTTCCGACCTTACGTCACAATAAGATTCAAATTATATGCCGTCCGGATGACGCAAACAATACACTGATGCGCTAGATTTGCACTCATGCACATAAATTTTTAAGAACTGAGTCATATCGAACCCTATTGGTAATAAAGAATACTACAAATCACTGGCACAACACAAAGAAAGTTGAGAGCTTTACCATCAACAAGACCACAACTTTCCAATAATCCATTCATGCACATATGAACCCCTCTGAATTCTAAGTTTCAATTGTCCTCATCACAAGATGACCTATACCCCTCGGCTCAGTGCAGAGTTAAATGATTACACTATCATGCATATGGAACAGTTTTTTTAAAATGTTCAAGAAAAAAGGCTCAGCCTTCATTTGATTCTGTGTCCCTGCTGAAATAAAACTCAAAAGGTTCAAAATAGCTTCAAAGAAAATGCAGTAACAACCTAAGCACTAGGATGATCCGTAGGAAGAGAAGAGGGCAAGGCTACACTTTTATTTTCTGGTGTACGGCTTGAACAACAGCAGCCAACAACAACAAAATCCGAAAACAAAAGAAAAATAGAATACATGGTATAGTACCACACTATATTTGATGAATCAGACAAAAAAAACATGTAACTGTGATAATCAAACAGAGAATAACTTTTGGTGCACTAACATACTGAAAACAATTACCCTCCTCTAATGCTTGTTATATTTTTAGATGACCCTCCCCAAGTCTTTGAACATTTTGTTTCGTGACCCTCCCCAAATATGTGTATTATCTTTTATGACACTCCCCTAGAGACTGCGAAATGTTTTGGTGACCCTCCTGATTCCCTCTGACCCACTCCTATAATAAACAACTGGTCCCTCTCTAACCAACACAACATAAACTCAAACACAACTTCCCCCGCCCACCTCCACCCCCGTAAAATTCAAATACTGAGCTGCAGTTGTTTACCTTCCCTCTTTTCTGACCTTCTCAACATGCCCAAGGTATCTGGTTAAAGAAAACCATAACATGAGAAACGTGTGACCTGACAACAGACTATATGCTGAAAGTGTTATATCAGTTCCGCCATCAAGAACAGTGAGAAGCTTCCTTCATCATTCATGTTCCCGTTAGATCACGTTCCACTCAGTACATGCCCATGTTACTTACTTCCACATCATGTTTGCTTCCTAGTCAACCTGATCCAACCTATGCAATCTAATTTTTGTAAGCATGGATCATGTAATAAGTCTGCAGCTTAATACTGTATAAACCATAGACAGGTAACGCCCTTTAGCCAAGCTATTGAGTCTGTTACCTGACAAGCACTATCCTGATATCACACCATCCAGCAGCCATGGTCCTAAGAACCACCAACTGTAAACAACATCATACCCCAACCCAAACATCAAAAAAGAGGTTGGGTTTGTTTTTGTGCCATGTCCCAATATGCTTTTCTTTTTCATACTTAAGTTTTTTCACATACCTTTTATACTTACAAATTGTCAAAGAAGTAAGTTATCACAAAAAAAAAGACAATAGCACTAATATGGGTATTGTCAGAAATCTTAATCGGTAACTGTTCATATTTGATAACCAAAATGCTATAGTCCATTTCAAAACCCTCAACTTGAACCCACCATGACTTGGGCCACACCCATTATCCCAATCCCAATAATAAATTACAAGTTTAACCTTTCTGAAATATAACTCAATAATGTTTGTCAAGAAATATAGTTCATAAACATATCGAAATGATTGTCACATTTCCCTATTCTGCTTCACTATGATCATGATGATGCACAAACAAATTGAACTGATGCCATTAAACAGGTCGACTGGCAAATGTTGTGATTTTGCTCATTTATTACTGGTATTGACTGTATCAGCTTGTTCGTGCCAGCTTCAAGGCCATCTGTTAGCTAGGCTAGAGACACAAAAATCAATCAATTATGGGCGAGACTTGTCTCCACATGAAAACCAAGCCAAAGTGGTGTGTATCACGGCCCCAATGTTCGTGTGGACACCAAGCCCTGTCACTACTGCACAAGGAGCAACACAGAATACTTCAATAAATATTTACATATCAGCTATATCATTCAAATAAATGGGTATCGATGAAAAACAAATATAATGGAAAAACTAGTTTTGCTTTCATTTGCAAATCATGATATTTGAGTCAAATTCAAGGACTAACTGAATTGATCTTTCATACATTTTTTTCTGTATTATTGTCATTGCTTATAGAATTTGAAGCTTAACAGATCTTACAAAAAGCATGTTAAATGATGGTTAATTTGACTGTACTATCACATTGTAATTCAGCTACATTTATTGAAACCTGTACCACAACATATATTCAGCAAGATTAGCAATTCAAATATTCTTTTATTACCTAATAAAAACACCTGCATAAAAACATTTTTCTTCGCGAGTGTGTTTGGGGATGGTAAATATCCTGCATTAGGAATAAACATTGTATTTAGCGAGCCCTGGCGAGCTAAATACATAGTGTTTATTCCTAATACAGGATATTTACCATCCCCAAACACACAAGCGTGATAACCTCTTTATCATATAATGTCATTCTTTATTTTTGTGCTTGAAAATCGCTTTCCCTCTCTCACAAACATTACCGAAACATTGTGAGTTTTCCTAGAATGCGCGCATTAATATCTATTACGTCACAGGGTAAGTGATGTGTCAGTCAGACAGTGACAGTAGCCAATATAGTTCCAACTGAAATCTGTTTCTTTTACAGTGGCGAAGCAACATATACGCAAAACAACAATTGTTTTTAATTGCCTTTCGCGGCAATCCATTGGTCTGTCCACTAGAGTAACTGCCCTTTGTCAAAGGGAAGCTACTCTAACCCTAGTCTATAAGATGTCGCGGCCACGGTCAGACGTTGTGTCCAGTCGGTCTGTCCTGTCATAACGTTAAGAAGTGCAGTCAGATGTACACACAGCAACAAAACGAAACAAGGTAACAATTCAAACATATTTCGGCCAAATCCAACTATTTTAATTTGTGGAGAAGGTTTCAAGCCGCAGAGGTCTACAAGCACAGATATGGCTACTGATCTCGCAAAATTGTTTCGAAATGTATATATCCAACGTTGCCAAAACTTATAACATGCCTTAGCTACGTCAAAGTTAGACACTGATTTTCAGTATATCACACTGTTCTTTTGATAATAGGATAGCAATTATCCCTGTAGTTTATCCAGATTCCCGATGGTTAATTCTGACTCAATCGCCGAATGACGAGGGCGACGCCATGTTTGTTTATAAACAGTGAAAGTAGTCCCTACTTGAACTTTGATATTTGCATCCCTATCCGCATATGACCCCAACGGATATCGTTTTTATCCGTTGGCTTTAGCCTGCTGAGAAACCTACCCATTATATGATAAATTATAATATCATTAATATTTTAGTCATCAAAACTGTATGGCAAGTTACATATAAAATCATGCTGACAAAAACTAGAATGTGTTGATAAAATTGTTGTTTCTATTGTCTTACAACAAGACAAATCAAACTGACAGTGAACACTCCAACAGGGAGATTTTGTCTATTAGGAAGCACCTGAACGGTTTTATGTGTCCTCACTTTGAGTGGGTGAGTGAGTGAGTGTGGATTTACGCTGCTTTAAGCAATATTCTGACAATATTTTACAGCAGGGGACACCAGACGTGGGCTTCACACACTGTACCCATAAGAGGAATCGAACCCGAGTCTTCGCCACTAGGCTACCCCTCCACCCCGTCCCCACTTTGAAAGAACCCCTCGGACTATAATGACACCATGACCACATACCTTGGGCATGTTACCAAAGCTTAAATGGTTATTCTCCAATCTAAAACAAAATACTCCAGTGTATTTGCAAGGCAATATTAATAATAAACATACAAAGAAGAAAACACTCATCCTAAATATTAATGCAACACAACATAAGATATATATATATATATGTTCCTACAAAACATTCATTTTCTGCAGGTTCAGGATTTCACACAAATTCTACAAAAAGGATTTTTGGGGAATAAATCACACTATGAAAAGATATTTTGACTTTCATCAGGTTTATTAAACACTTATTTGGTTCTTGCAAAACAGCTGTCATTTAGTTTTCTAAACAATGACACTGGAGAATAAGGTTTCTCATCAATAAGTTTCCTGATATGACTCATTCAAGATTGTAAACAAACATGGAGATGCATAAAAACATTTATCTTCTTAAATCTATGTGATCAAAAAAGAGAGGTGCAAGTAATATGGTGCATTCATAGTAACAAATTGTTTGGGCGAAACATTTAATCATGTTAACTGAACTCACAGAATGCATGGTTTAAGCGTGCTGTTTTAAGTTCATTGTCACACAAACACTTCATAGAAACCTGACTTCTTGTGTACAGTTATGCATTGTTTGTATTGCCAAACCACTTCAAACGTTATTGTAATTATGTGTACAGTGAAATATTACAGATTTTTACCCTAAATGGGACATGGGCTTCACACACTGTACCCATGAGAGGAATCGAACCTGAAACCATCAGTAACTAATTGAAAAAACTTCTGGGGGAAGTTAGAAATTTTAACAACCGGCCAGTATATTATAATATCATTAATATTTTAGTCATCAAAACTGTATGGCAAGTTACAAGTTACATATAAAATCATGCTGACAAAAACTAGAATGTGTTGATAAATTTTTTGTTTCTATTGTCTATTGTCTTACAACAAGACAAATCAACTGACAGTGAACACTCCAACAGCGAGATTTTGTCTAACATTAGGAAGCACCTGAATGGTTTTATGTGTCCCCACTTTGAGTGAGTGAGTGAGTGTGGATTTACACGGCTTTTAGCAATATTCTGACAATATTTTACGGCAGGGGACACCAGACGTGGGCTTCACACACTGTACCCATAAGAGGAATCGAACCCGGGTCTTCGCCCCTAGGCTACCCCTCCACCCCGTCTCCACTTTGAAAGAACCCCTCGGACTATAATGACACCATGACCACATACCTTGGGCATGTTACCAAAGCTTAAATGGTTATTCTCCAATCTAAACCAAAATACTTCAGTGTATTTGCAAGGCAATATTAATAATAAACATAGAAAGAAAAAAACACTCATCCTAAATATTAATGCAACACAACATAAGATATATATATATATGTTCCTACAAAACATTCATTTTCTGCATGTTCAGGATTTCACACAAATTCTACAAAAAGTATTTTGGGGGAATAAATCACACTATGAAAAAATATTTTGACTTTTATTAAACACTTATTTGGTTCTTGTAAAACAGCTGTCATTTAGTTTTCTAAACAATGACACTGGAGAATAAGGTTTCTCATCAATAAGTTTCCTGATATGACTCATTCAAGATCGTAAACAAACATGGAGGTGACAAAGATGAAAACAGAAAATATCATTAATGCAATAAATTTCAAAAGAGAAAACATATTTGATCTTTCTTTACAAACAAGGAAATGGATGTTGTCAAATGCAAAGATGCACAACCCCACAACAAGCTCCCCACTTCCTGTTAAGCCATCTCAAACCCACATGGTTGACTCGCCCAGTTAGCCAGCCAGAGAGTAAACAATACTCACTGTCTTCCCCAAAACAACTTCTTCTAGACCTTCAAATACCAATGTCAGCAAGAAAAAGGACTGTAGTTCTCTTCAATGGTCGAACTGGAAATGCATTCCAGTGAAGTTATTCCACAAGCCTGATGCAATTATTGGTACACAATGAAACCACGAGAATATTCTAGCCAGTGATCAAATCAGCAAGCTACAACTCAGCTCTCACTGCACTGCTCAGACAAGCTGACCTCTAGAGGTCATCTCATCACGTGACTGAGCATCTAGGTCAGGCATTGGCTTGCTTCATTGTAAACAACTTGACTATCTTAACCCCAGGCCAGCATGCTCATCCTCTATCACTGACACCTCTTCAAGTGCTTCAGTGTGGAAAATATGACAGCTATTTGATGAAGACAATAATGAAATTGAAAACTGTCAAGGACATTAGACATGTCGAAGGAGTCAGCCGCTTCCGTTATCATGGAAATGTGGTTAACCTGTTTAACACTTTCAGTCTCAGGATGACGTTTCAGTTTCATTTTCAGTTTCAATTAGATGCTTCTTATGATGCACAAACTACTGTACAAACTAAATCATGATGATGACAAGCTTCCAATTACTAAAGACCCTAATATGTTGAATCCAATATATTATTATTTGTTGGTTTGGGGATATCTTGGTGAAAATTCATGGTCATTAAATGAGAAAAAAATAGAACAAAAAAGACAGTTAAGACTTAATTCTTGTTCTTCCAAGACGTTATTTAGATATATTGCCATTCGTGCAATATTTATTAAACTGCACGATATATTATCTATTGTTGTGCAATGGCATTGGCAATATATTATTAAACTGTTCTTGTTGGACTTAAGTTTAACTAATTGTACAAGTTGTATGCACAATTACAATGACTTAGCTAATATTAACAATATTGGCAATATATAAACATAGAGTTTTGCAAATTTTTCAATTTTTCAATTTTTAATTATTGGGTTGATAGATCCATAAGATGATTTTGCATTGAAACAAAGACATATGACCATGATGACCTTGTGATAGCTTTGAAACAAACAGTACCCTATATCTTCCTCCAACTTGACACCACAGACTAACCAATATGTTCAGTGTTATCTGGATTTCCCTGTTCAATGAGTTTTTTTCTTAGTGTTCTATATGTGTCCTGCAATTTCCAAGAATAATTCCTTTAATATCAGGAAAACAGCCATGTTTCATTAACATATGCACTTAAAGGAAGTACTGCAATAAAAGTACAGGTTTTCAGAAACAAGTCTAACTGCAAGATTTGTATCAACAATTTAACCAAGAAAAAGCTATGAATACCTTTCAACATAAAGTTTGAATTAAAGACATAAACATAAGTGTTGAAGTTCTTATCTACACCGATTTCAAACAAAGGATCGTGTTAGACAAATGATTCTGACATGAAAGTTTTGTTAGAAAATTAAGCTAAAATGTAAGCATGGTAAGGTAAACATTACATTTCTACTTTCTAAGGGTGTCAAGCACACAGTCATAGAGCAAGGAATCTGTTGCCCGTCTGCATGTTCTGTAGCTGGACTTGTTTGTTGTTTAACGCCGCACTCAGCAATATTCCAGCGATATGACATGGGCATAAATAATCAAGTCTGGACCAGGCAATCCAGTGGTTGACATCATGAGCATTGAGCCATGCAAATGGGATACGATGACCAACCAAGTCAGGGAGCCTGACGACCCCAACCCGATAGTCACCTCTTATGATAAGCATAGGTTGCTGGAGAACAATTTGAACCCGGATCTTCACAGGGATCTCCGAGACTGTTCATGCATAAGCTACAACAATTAACATGTTTTCAGCTCGTATTTCACACACCACAGTTTATCTTATAACCCAAATACATATTGACTTCTAATACACAGTAATAGCAACAATGGGAATAGCACCATTAAGGAATATCTCATTTCCTTCAGCAGCATAATCAACCTTACAGTAACCATAGTGATGCAGAATAAAATTGTTTAAAAAAGATGTTAAAAAATTGTAGGAAATCTCAAAGTAGATATTATTCTTTCAATAAGACATGAAAACCTAAAGTACAATTTCTTATATTGAAGGTGGTAAAACTGGCCCTGCAAGTTTATCTTGTGGGCTTTGTTGATTCATATGACACATCTAACTGGTACACCAGGAGACAAGCTGTTGACATTGTTGCAATACAAGGTTCATCTTGCATTACTAACACTGGGACAACAGGCCCTATCCTTCAGACAAACATGCTGACAAAGACTGCCACTACATACATGCACAAACTTTCCAGATTTGTATAATCAAACACACTAACAACCTATTGATGTCTTGTCTCAATAAGGATAAAAAAGGAGTGTCATGATTTCTTGTACATGATCCATATCAACATTAGTAATCAGAGCACTGTGTTGAATATGCAAGATATAAAGCCTTAACTATGTCCAAGGGTACAAGGAAATGTGCTGGGAACATGCTCTGTGCTCATACAGCACCAAGCGTGAGTGAGTTTTATATTTTACACCGCTTTTAGCAATATTCCAGCAATATCACAGTGGGGGACACCAAAAATCGGCTTCACACATTTTACCCATGTCAGGAATCGAACCTGGCGTGTGGAGCAAACGCTTTAACCACTAGGCTACCCGACGGCCCCATCTCAAAGCAACATCAACATAAGCAAATGAGTGAATATAGTAAGGCTATTTGAAAATAGTGAAAAGCACTTATCTTACTTAAAATACTAACTGCTGTGTAAACTAAAAATCTGTGTAAACTATGGTTAAACATGTGAAGTGTGTGCAAACATAATTCAATTCCTATGGATGTAAAATGAACTATGGGTCATTAATTAAGACATAAATTAATATACATTGTCAATATAACTTAATATAACAAGCATGAAATACTCATATCCCCTGCCAATATGACATGTCAGGTTTGGTGCAAGGCAAGAAATATTGTACGCCACGGTTTTCAGATCTGCTCCGGAGACGAGCACTACCACCATTTTCAGTCTTGGTCAAAGTCGTTGCCATGGAAACTTGAAAATAAAATGTTAAAAAATCCCCAACTATCAAAAGGCACCAGTTCACCCCTAGACCTATCTATGTGCCAAGTTTGGTTGAGATATCTCTCAAGGTTTTTTAAGTTCTGCTCCAGAAGTGAAACGTGACGGATGGAGGGATTGAAGGCCAGATGGACATCACACATTGCTATATTCCCCTTTCACTTCGTGGCAGGAGATAATAATATAACATAATTTGACCCTATAAACCATGACAACCAGATCACCAACATGTCAGTATCCCACACAAATAGAGGTGTGCAAAACACTATGACAGACATTGCAATACAAACTGGGAAGTTACTCAGAATGGCATTTTTTTCAGTTGCCTTTAACCTGTAAATCTTTATCCCAATTGTGATATTTATACTACTCAAAAGAAATTAAGGAAAACCTGTTTCTTTCATATTACTATAGTTAATTTGTCCTGCCATGATAGATGAACTATAGTAATATGAGTGAGTGAGCGAGTGAGTTTGGTTTTACGCCGCTTTTAGTAATATTCCAGCAATATCACGGCTGGGGACACCAGAAATGGGCTTCACACATTGTACCCATGTCAGGAATCGAACCCTGGGTCTTTGGCGTGACGAGCGAACACTTTAACCACTAGGCTACCTGACCGCCCCTATAGTAATATGAAATAATCGGTTGTTGCTTAACTTCTATTGAGTAGTGTATATACTACTCAACATTTCATAGGGATATTTTGAGTGTCCAGGTGAGGGTAAACATTTTATACACGTCGTTGTCTCCTGCCTTCTGTAAGAGTGTAAGCTGGCACGGTATCCCTATCATGAATTGAGTAGTATTGTTCAGACTGAGTGAACGTAGAACTCATATTGTCGACACTTTGGGAGAGAAGAGAAGCTTGTTCACAACACAGATTAACTTTTTCCACTCAGTGTCTCAACACAAACACCCTCTGTTTAAACTATGCAATACCTATTGAGATAGTCTGGAAATCTAAAACTCTGCACACATGCTCCCATTTTTACTTTTATTTATCACTTGAAATGAAGCTTAACATGTGTCAGTTCCATGCCCAAATGGCATCCTATACATATGCCAACATCTCCAAGCATTCCAGTCTAATTTATCCCCCATCTGGACACACTGAATATCCATATCAAATGTTTGTGTAGTAAATCATGTACAATGATAAACACAGCGATAAGCTTAAGACTTCCCTCACCCATGTTGGTAGTTTGTTCCATAATGAACTCCAACACAAAATATATGGATCTGACATTCAAGATTACAAACAACATCAATATCAAAGGCACCAGGAAAGAACTATTATCACAGTTCTCAGGAATGATTATCAACTGACTGCCATGAATATCATCATGATCAAGTGACTTTTTTAATATCAAAAGCCCTTTGATTTTATATCCAGCAATTAAATCACAGCATGTTCCTTCAACACAGATTTTGAGCTGAAAATTACTTAAGGAATCTAAAATCTCTTTGAAGCGAGTTAAAAACTAGAAGGAAGTAAAGCCCTGTTCATGCAAGCACATCATTACGTGTTTCAACATGCTGACAGGGTAGTCAACTGTACTGGCGACGCAGGTTCATTATTCTGCTGCCATACCATTTCCTGAAAACTTTCAATGAAAAATGATAAAATAACGAAGTAAAAATAAACATCGGAGACGTCACGTTCTACCGAATATCATTTTTACAGAAAGCCTGCAGCCCCGAATATAGCATTAGCACTTCAAAGCACTACAAACATGACAAGATGACAAGCAGGTAAGTTGTATGAGCTGAGAAAGAGCACTACTTACCAACACCCACACGATGATATGCAATAGATAGTCGTACATCACATGCAGCATTGACTGCACCATTCCTGGCTTAACCATCTCTACCATTGCCATTCTCACAGTACCTCTTACAACAACAGTTCAACCTTGAACACTGGTGGTGTTTAGCACATGTACTGACTGCATCCTGAAGGCAGGCTAGAGGTGTAGCAGCTCACGGTAGTGTTTCTAGAAGGATAACATGCCCACGCTCACACACACATATGTGGGTCAAGTTGAGCTATGCCTCACTGGTTCAAACTGCACAGCTCTCAGTCTCTCTCTCTATTACCGAGCAATTACCATGATTGGAACTCATCTACTGATCAATTGATTGCAAACACTTTTCAGGTTGCCTGACCACGGCAGTCGACAGGAGACTAATCACGGCACCCTGGCAGGTCTATATATAACAATGGTCACACTGATGCCATGGAGAATATGCTCAACATCAGATACCTGCCTGGAGTGCTTCATCACAGCCTCATTAGGAAGACAAACCTGACAGTCATGTCTGACAACATCTATATATGCGTTATTTCTCCATGTTTGGTAGTGCAGGTACTGATTTGCTATGGATCAATATATTCTAAACAGATTAAGGTAACTTTGAAGTTTTTATCTGATAACAGAGAGGAAAATAAGCACGATAAGATATACAATCATTCAAATTTCTGATGTGCTACATGAAATTGGAAAAAATAACACTGAATCATAGTGTATTCATGTAGATGTGTGATTGTTGTATCCATGTAGGCATGTGATTGTTGTATCCATGTAGGCATGTGATTGTTGTATTCATATAGGCATGTGATTGTTGTATTCATGTAGGTGTGTGATTGTTGTATTCATGTAGATGTGTGATTGTTGTATCCATGTAGGCACGTGATTGTTGTATTCATATAGGCATGTGATTGTTGTATTCATGTAGGTGTGTTATTATTGTATTCATATAGGCATGTGATTGTTGTATCCATGTAGGTGTGTGATTGTTGTATTCATGTAGATGTGTGATTGTTGTATCCATGTAGGCATGTGATTGTTGTATTCATATAGGCATGTGATTGTTGTATTCATGTAGGTGTGTGATTGTTGTATCCATGTAGGCATGTGATTGTTGTATCCATGTAGGCATGTGATTGTTGTATTCATATAGGCATGTGATTGTTGTATTCATGTAGGTGTGTGATTGTTGTATCCATGTAGATGTGTGATTGTTGTATCCATGTAGGCATGTGATTGTTGTATTCATGTAGGCATGTGATTGTTGTATTCATGTAGGCATGTGATTGTTGTATTCATGTAGGCATGTGATTATTGTATTCATGTAGGCATGTGATTATTGTATTCATGTAGGCATGTGATTGTTGTATCCATGTAGGTGCATGATTGTATTCATGTAGTTGTGTGGTTGTTTTATTCAAGTAGGCATATGATTGTTGTATTCATGGAGGTGTGTTGACAAATAATTTCATACCTAGATATCGCTAGTTACTTTAATAAATAGGAATGTCTTAAGTTACCGTTTGAAAATGTTCCTCATCTGTTAGACCTATTAAATCTGAAAACACACACGTTTATCCCCTAAGTCCAGACTGCATACAAACAGGTAGGCCCAAAAAGCTGCTGCACTGATCAACTGGTGTTAAATTTAACATTCCAAAATGAGAGTTTGAACTGACATTTGCTGCAGACTAGGGGCCAAATATTCGCCTCAAGCATGTCTAGATAAATCACTAATTAGTTGAAAGGTTGAATACCATGTATTGTGTGTAATCATGGTCATGTAATTGCAGAGAAGGAGTCGTGACCTGCTGATATCACACTGGTCCGATACCTATTATTCTACTTGCACCAGTTAATTGCAATACATTGTGTTGAATGCAACACTAAATGACCTTGCTGATTCTATGATGAACCAGGGAGTTTATTTCATACATTACACATGAGCAAATGCATTCCTTATGCTTTTGAAATTTCATAATCATACAGGCAAAGGTCCTGGACAAAGTGGCTAATGTGACAACCACCGATCCCTGTGATTCATGCTAATAAATACTATGCAGCTGTCATAAGCAATATTGACTTCTTGGGATGATTACAACAGATAAGCCATGTGTGATCTCAATAATGAACCGTCACATTCTTGCAACTAGGAAACAGGATCTTAATTCAATATACGATATAAGGAACGGCCCAAGAACTGTCGCTGAAGATATAGTTCTGACTCACTAACCTTAATCACAGAAATTGTGTTGTCTTATCTATACATCACGATGCTGGTCATGCTGGCAGTGACACACACATACACTGACATCATAGGAAATCCAAAGATTAGAATTTTGCAATACTTGAACAGAGGGACATTTGTCTAGGTGGGATGAACAATCAAGTCAATATTACGATGATTACCTGCATCCTGGTACAAAGCACATTCAGCATAACATTTGTTAGTATTCAAACTGACAGTTATATCGGACACTTTAGGCATCTCACAAATAAAGTTTCAGCTTTGTATGTCTTTATATTTTTCAGATATTTTGAAAACATCAACAGATCAAAGATGGCCATCCAAGATCCATATTAAGTTTGGATTTTGATGGTTTGCAATGAACCACAAAAACCATCCATGTCAGGAACAATACAATGTTTACCATGTTTACTTGGTTTATGCCTAAACCATCTTGCAGTCTGGAGAGGTTCGAGAGATTGAGTATAACGTGCTAAAAGGAGACCAATGTGAATGTTAGGGTGTCTCCTTATCACTGTGACTGTAAGTACAGGTTCCATATTGGATATTGAGCATGTTGAGTTCAGAAATTTCCCAAATTTTCACCAAACTTGACCATGATGACCAACATACATCTTCATGGACTTCCAACTCCTCTACTACACCTACAGATGACCATTCCACACAAGCTTACACAGGCAGTGATAGAAACTAACAATTTTAGTCCATCAAACTGTGGGTACTTTCAGGATATGTGCATGTTCCTATTACGTTTTACAGCAAGGAGTCATTAATTTATGACACTGGCAGCAGACCGGCCTATGTTTCAACTTTGATCAATTTATGAGACCAGAGTGTAACCTGGTTTTCTTTTGTGCAACTTGGTATTCATTTCAACCAAAATGTCAGAATTCAGTATTTTGAGGTCTATCCAAAACTAACAAGTCCCTGGTCTTGTGCAATTCAGAATGAATTTTGGCTACTTTTACCCACTTTTGGTTGATTGCCATTGGATATGTTCAGTTCAGTGAAGAAAAAGATAAAGCTGTTCAGTATTTTTCAATATCCCTCATCTTGAAAAGTCACCAGTTCACAGCTAGACTATTCTGTATACAAGTTTCATTAGGAAATATTCAACGTTATTGGACATGTTGGAGTTCTGCTGTGGAAACGACCACAACCCTCATTTTCTGTAAGTCCAACTTGCCTTCATCATGTTCATGACAAGAAAACAAAAGTTAAAAATATAAAAATCCCCTAATAATCAAAAAATATTTAACAGATTAGGAGTTCTGCTCCAGAACCGGAGGACAGACGGACAGGCTGATCGCTATATCCCCCCCCCCCCCGTTTTTCAAACCAGGGGTATTTAAAGGCAAACACTCAACAACAGACTTGCACCTGCTCAGATTCGTATGATCATGAGCGAGTGAGTTGGGTTTAACGCCGCTTTTAACAGTATTCCAGTTATATCAGTGTCAGCTTAATGTGGGAGGACAGCCCGAAGTGATGCAGGTCTCAGACAATTACCACTTCGATGAAACCCACAAGCACGGGTATGGTGCTGACAAACCTAGAAACATAATTGGGGCGAACCGGGATTCGAACCCACAATCATAGGTTTCTGGCGTGCCCAAGGGACGCAACTCTGCACAGCTAATCGCGGCGCCTTAGACGACTGGGCCACCCGTGCCCCCCGTATGATCAGGAATATAAATCAATATATACTCTTGACTATTGTACGATTACATTTGTATGTGCTGGCGGCTACCAGTTTGGGGTCTGAATACAACTCCTGTCTCCCCCAGGAGGTTGATCTGTGGAGATGCCAAGGCAAAGTACAAACCCAATATCCTATACATGTAGAACTGACTAAAACAAGGATCCCACATGGTCACAATGGCCACTGAATATGTTTGTTGTTTAACGCTGCACCAAACAATCTTCCAGCTATATGACGACTGCCTGTAAATAATCAAGACTGGACCAGACAATCCAGAGATCCACGCCTTTGTGGTACAAGGACACGCAATCAACCAAGTCACTTAGCCAGACCACCCTATCCATCTGGTCGCCTCTCACGAGCAGCATCGGTTGGAGGAGACCAATATTCACTCCAAAACCTTATGGGGAGACACAGAGTATGTATAGAGAGTGGTAGGACCCAGCTATGACCGGTCTTACTACCGGTATATGACACCTATATGGATGCTCTCATCATGGAGCCATTGTCTATCAGGACCAGGCTTGATTACATTGCTTCACAAGAGTCTATAGACAAAAGGATGAATTTGCAATCACTGCCGAGTCTAATAGACTTCACAAAGACAACTGGACCATGTGTGCCCCAAGATAACACATTGAGTGACAAATCTCTGAATCTTGAAGAACAATCCCTTCATCAATATTATCATGTCAGAAGAAAGCTTTTGCTTGGTCCCCTTTAGCATATTTACTGAAGAGCAAGGGTTTACTAAAATTACTGCGACATTGTAGGTGTCCCCTGGGGCTGAAATGATGCATAAACAGCAAGCTATAAGTATTGAGCTTCTCTGTCCAAAAGATAAACAATTTAAAAAAAAGTCTGCATGAATGTCAATCAACTATTTTGTTGACCATCTGCGTCAGAAAGTAAATGAATGAATGCTGTTGCATAATAATAGTAAGAAGAGTAAGGCTTATTAGACTATTGCAAATGCTGTGTACATGTAGTGGGGTGTAATTTTGTTTGTCTGCCATTTCGTTGCCAGTTCAACAATCATATGCACCCGATTCATACTTTTTTATGTAACCATTTGCTGTCAGTGTGTTGACAAACTGCCATGCCTTGCCTATGATGATGAAATAATAGACTGCCATTAAATGGTCTTGAATGACTACCGAAGACTTCTTCGTCTTTTTTCAATCTGATATGTCTGATGCAGCCATAGAAATGCAGTCTTTTGTAGACTGGAGGACTTGTGTAACCTGTTTTTCTAGTTCGTAGGTATAATTCTGCTTGAACAAGACAGATTTATTACATTCCAATTTGCAGCAAAATTGAAGCATTGAGAACTGGTTCAGAATATAAGCCCCCAAATCATGCAAATGCTACAAGTCGATGAGAACAATCATCATTAGATTATTACTTTCCTCAGGACAATTTTAATGGTAGTCTAGCAGACAAGCATGAATTTCGGGGCTGCTGATGTGCAAATAATTTTCATTGTGTGAAACAATACAAACTGAAATGTAACAGCTATTGCATAAATAAATGCACTGAATACAGAGTAGCACTGGTGAATTGTATCAGCCTCAGTATACCCTGTCTACATAATAATATGATAATTAGAGAATTACCTCAAGATGTGCAGAATCGACTCCTGCTTCAAATCTGTCCCACATCCCTCGACTGGATTTGTCCTTCAGGAGAACAAGTACCAGGTTCATATCAGAAAGGTCAGTGGTGCAATGGTCACTAGCAAGCTTGCATGATGGATCAAACTTCAAATATGTAGAATAGTACATAGGGAAACAGCCTGAACCAAGAGAAACAAAACTGATCCTAATGCTGTTGAAGTCTGGGAAGGAATTTGTGATTGTCTCTCCTGATATATTTCTGACGTTGAATATAAATGAGATGGTTTCATGGTCTTGATTGTATGTGTAATCGGGAAGTGAAAATGCAGTGGACTGAGAAGGTGAATAGGTGGATTCTTCAGAAGTTTGATTAGATTCCTGCACACCATGTACAGCAGTTTCACCTGGTTTGTCAGCCTCGGTTTCAAGAGATGATAAGACCTCAATTTTTGGTGTATCAGAAGCTTCGACTTCGCTGGTGTCATGTGCATCTCCATTTATCCGTTTCTCATCTTCAATGAAAGATGGTAGCTTTGGAGTTTCCAAAGGGACGACGGGAAGAGTTATTGTCAAGCATCTCTTTGACTTGTCATACTTGGCAGTTCCTTCATCGTCATTGACATTAAAAGGAAGCTTGATGTCTAGTTTATAGGCTGCTGGTGCTTTGGATTCTACTGTCAATCTTTGCTCAAAGATGTCAAGGTCAACATTTCCTGCAGATGGCAGAAGTGGCAGGAAGACTTTCACGACTAAATCTTTCGGGCGAGTTGAAGTGCGAGCATCAGGAGCATTGCGGTACTCTTGCAGGTCCATGTCAGATCTATGGGTTATTGTGTACTCTGGTGTAGTGACTTTGGTCTCTGTTTTCGCTTTAGATTTCTTTGTTTTGGCTTCTTTTTTCTTTGCCTCTTCTTCTCGTTTGGCAATTTCAGATTCTCGTTCCTTCATTTTTTCTGCTGTTGTTTTGTCTTCATATGGATATGGCATATTTTTCAGAATGTCAGCTGCTTCACTGTTGTCATTGCTCATTCTCTTACCATTTCCTTGTCTCGTCCTAATTACTGAAGCCTGGGGAATGCCTTTGAAATCCATTTTAGTTTTCTTGATATTCTTCCTGTCAAGTTTCACATCGAATTGCTTTTCAATGGCATCAATAGCAGTATCATGTACAAGTTTGAGAAACCGGTCATTGGTTTCCGACATTCTATACGTATCAGGGTGGAAAACGGCATCAAAAACTTGACATTTTTCTCCATTATCTTGGTCGTCACGAGGAGGAGACAATGAGTGAGGGATCTGCCACATCACACCACTTTTACCATTCGGACCCACCTGTCGTGTGTTTGTTGGCTTTGCAAGTTTATCATTATGACAAATATTAATGAATGCTTTGGTAATACCATTCACACTTGTTTCCAAAACATGTCCAGGTTTCGGATGGATAAACTGCACATTCATCCCACGCTCATTTTCCATTTGAGATATCTCTTGCTCGTACAGACGCCTGTTTTCTGGATCAGAAATCTCTTGAGCATACTCAAGAAAAAGTTTTCGAAAGTTTTCATCTTTCAAAGCGTCACCTATTCGTTTCAATTCGTCTTGAGAGACATTCAAATCTTCCAATTTCGTCTTCGACGCCATGTTGCACCGGTATGCTATGGGCATGCGTCGTGTAAACAAAATACGAAGGGAAGCAACTCCAACCGCCTTACTTCTACACACGCCCCCACATGTCGATTGTTGTTATGGTGATTATATACACACACACAGATTACCTCTTACGCTATGAGAAGATTAAGAATATTAAGACAGTTATCCCTATTTTTTTTGTTGACATTTTTTATTCCTTTCAAAGGATTGTAATCAGGTTCCAAGGTTGTACAGTAGGTTTAATCAATTGTAGTGAACATACGTTACATGGATGTACATTTCTTGTGTGTGTGTATATATATATATATATATATATATATATACACACACACACACACATACATATATATATATATACATATATATATATATATATATATATGTTGTATAACATATACACACACACACACACACACACACACACACACTCACGATATGTTTCAAGAAAAGCATGCAAAGTTGTACCGATTGTCAGATATAAGCATTTATGATAGTATTGCTATTTGAGGCGATTCTGATCTATAGCATTATTGTACAGGGCATGATTATTATTTTAATTTGTGAAGGATTTTTCGCCATCCCTATTTGTTTTAGTAAAAGGATTCATGACTGAAGCTGAGAAGCTAAATAGATAATTTACCATCACATTTCATAAATGATTTAGAAAAACGTACAACTTTACGGATAACGACTTTAGTTTATTGCATATAGCGACGTTTGGATGTAGATTCTTACACCATTATCACCGTGCTTATTTGCCAATTTCTAGAATGCCGGTAGATTGCAGAGACCGACACGATGACACTAGCTTCAAAGTCACATTTTGTGCCGACCCAATCCTCATTTGTATTTGGTACTTTGGACCAATTCTGACAGGAAACCCACTCTGGGGTGACACATGCTGGAAAGAACATGTAGATAATATCTGATGACCTAAAGATCATATGGTAGTAGGGAAGAGTATTCTGTCTGTGGAATGCTTCCTCACAAAGATGACCAAATAATTATGGAGAAATTGTGTCAAAGGTTTAAAGGTGCTGCAGCCTGCTATGCAGTTACTGCCCTTATTTGAGGCAGGACCTGCAGATCAAGGGTTCAAATCCAACATTGGGTTTGATTAGGATTCTTTGTCTTTCCTCACCACTCCCATGTTCACTGGTTTCACCATATTTAACTGACATAAACTAAAATACTGACTAAATCCATTTACTGAAAAAAAACACACAAAAAAACAAGTGCTGGCTTGAAGAAAATGTTTATTTACTAAAATAAAACATTTAAACATGTTACAATATTTCTATAAAACGATACATTGAAATCTAATGTAACATTAAACAAACAAATTTGAGTATAAAATTGTTTTGTGTATGAGGGATACGAAACTTATTGTAAGGTTTTGTGGTTTAATAACAGGACTGTATCAATCTGCAATTCGTTGATACAAATATGACATCTAACAGTCAAATTATTAACATGAATAAAAACATAATACCAATATCTTAACAGTAAAATAACAAAAAACATATTTATGACTGTTGTATGCTATTTCGTGCTAAACACTCTGACATTCACTCCTCACAGCGCCTCTGAATGTGTCGCATAATAAACCTCTTCATATAGATAACCAGTGCAAAAACAAAGTGTGATGGATGCTCAAAGAGACATAACATTTCATCTTATATAAAATAATTGATCAACAATAAAATCATGAATGAAACACAGAAGAAACAATCAAAATGAAAAATAAAACACTTGAAAATATCATTGAAAGTAATTCTAAAAAGACACAAAACAATGTTCACTTATAAAGACTAGATACTGTTTCATCAAATGTTAAAAGAATAACAAAGTTGATTGGTCACAGTATACCACCATGAAATACATCCTCCACATTCTTCACAAATAGCTCCACAGCCATGATTGGCTTATCTTATGTGAATATGCGACTTTAATGCATGTCAATTACTTCGGAAACCATTCTCAGATGGATACTGTGAATTTTTGACTGCAGAGAAAAGATAACAATTCTCCCTCATTCTCTTAACTCAATAACTTAATATTTGTGTAATACTTCATGTTAAAATCCGTAAAACATTTATTAGCAACAAAAATGTATTTCATTTTGAGTGGGATCACCAGCAGTATTGACCTCTCAGATTTTAGATACAAATCAATCATAGAAATCTTAAGCACTGATAAACATATGGCACTGTAGTTATTATATACAGTCATTCATTGAATAAACGTTAATAAAATATTCACTAACTCTAATTAACCTCCTAAATGTCCCCCCAATACAAATGTCTTGAGGCTGTTCCACTTCTCCCCGACATACTGAGCACCTCCGATCTCATCAGAAATTTCCACCCAGCCTTTCAATTTTCATAACACTTGGGTCCCTAACCACAAAACGTAACAGTTAAACACAGACTGGCAGATGCTGTAGTCCAACAACCTCTTTGATGATCGGGGCTAGAGATGTACATAGGGTTGAATATGTCACACCAAGGTATTTTACAGATCAGCAGTGATTACTGAAAAGTTGACATAATTATGTGACCAGACCAATTTCTTTTCTTGTATCACGGATCTACCAAACTGATGTTTCTCTGATTTTGGAGAACAAACAAAATATCAAAACTAAAATTTTGATAGACTTCAAAATTGTGTCTAGCCATCAGCAGCGTGTAAATAATTTCATTGGATGAATGCTGTGTCCCTGCCAATCAAATCACTTCATTTTTGCATAGCGTTAACTGAAAACGTGGCCTAAACGAGGTCGGTTACAGTTTGTGAATTTATCCTTGTTGCTGTTTTTTGTATGGTTTTAGCAAAATGTCAACAAAAGTGCTATAGCCCAACGGTCACAAAACATAGCTGAATTGAAGCTCACTGACTTTTGGTGATTTGTCATTGGATGTTATGGCCACATGCCCTGCCAGTCTGATTGACGGCATAATGAAGTTTGGCTTCTTGGAGTCGCAGAAGTTGGTTCCTGAGTAGTTACCCCGTACGTCAGGAAATGTTTAATGTTTCCATCCAGACAATTTGGTCCAAAGAATCCGTAATACAAGAAACAATTAGCATGGTCTTATTAAGCATCCCATAGTGAAACATTTGCTAGGCTGAGATCAGCTTCCAGTTGCCAAATAACACTCTCAAAACAGGCTGCTAATGGTTTGTATTGCACTAGGGGAAAAACACCTATGATTTGTGGGAATATATCTGCTTTTCTATTTCTTTGTTCTTTGATAAGTAGTTCTTTGCTGATGCTCATGTAAGCCATTTTTTTTCAAAAATAGTGAAAT
Organism: Haliotis cracherodii; assembly: GCF_022045235.1. Lineage (NCBI taxonomy): Eukaryota > Metazoa > Mollusca > Gastropoda > Lepetellida > Haliotidae > Haliotis > Haliotis cracherodii. The sequence continues at coordinate 37,038,293 of NW_027266308.1, forward strand.
AAAATATCTGCTTGATAAGGCACAAAAGTATAAATATCAACAATCATCTCATACAGACATTTCTATAAAGCTTAAATGATTATCTAGATTCTGAAAAAGAAATGAGTTTAATAACTAATATTGATGATACTTTTGTCATAAAGCACTTTGAAGAAGGGAAAATGTCAAAATTTGAAAAACATCAAATCACTAGGACGGATGTACAAACATGTTGTTTCACAGACAACATGGAATGTTGGACAGATATTCTACACATGGACATCCACATTTCACCAATTAAAGATGAAAAACTCTTCTCGCTATTCTACCAGCAACAGAAGAAATAAAACATGACTGGTCAGAGTACAGATCTATAAATCGAGAAACATTTCCATAAGAAAAATACAACTAAATCAATAAGAATATTGAACTGACCAAAACAACTTTCCTCTACTGTTGAAAAATATAATCCATAATAAAATCAAAAAGGAATATGAATAAAATTGCCAATTTCTTTAATAATTTCTTTATTAACATGGCAGACTGTCATGAACTGACTGTGACCAAGCACAGCCTTAGTGAGGACTACTGTGGAGACAGGACCATCTAAAGGATTTCAACTTCTTTTTAATTTTTTCATCTGATGTTTCTGTAGAGATGCTGATATTATTATTAAGTGAGTGATCCTGTCTCCATGGAAACTAGCATCTCAATGCCTCTTACAGAAAAAGCATGCAGTAATTATTTCCTTCATCTGCAATTACAATTTTCATTTAATCGAAGAAAGTGTGATGCATGTTGTCTGTAAATGACTGTACACTGCTTTATTTGCTGGTGTCTGCTGCCTGTGTTAAGAACAGTGTTGACGGTGGCTCCTGCTTCTGGGCGACATTCTCTTCATCAGAGTCGTCTCCCATTGTTATGCGGCTGCTGACGTCCTCCAACTCCTCCAGTTGACGTTTCATGTTCTATACAGAAGTTTATAAGTTTCATGATATATACAGATGTTTACAAGGTTTATGATTTATATAGAAGTTTATAAGTTTCATGTTCATCTAGACCCATGTTAACCTACCTGTAGATCGTCAAAAGCAATGTTAACTTTCTTGTCGTTTGTCAAGAGCCATGTTAACCCACCTGTATGTCGTCTAGAGCAATGTTAACTTTCTTGTCGTTTGTCAAGAGCCATGTTAACCCACCTATGTCGTCTAGAGCCATGTTAACCCACCTGTATGTCATCTAGAGCCATGTTAACCCACCTATATGTCGTCTAGAGCAATGTTAACTTTTTTGTCGTTTGTCAAGAGCCATGTTAACCCACCTGTATGTCATCTAGAGCCATGTTAACCCACCTGTATGTCATCTAGAGCCATGTTAACCCACCTGTATGTCATCTAGAGCCATGTTAACCCACCTATATGTCATCTAGAGCCATGTTAACCCACCTATATGTCATCTAGAGCAATGTTAACCCACCTATATATCGTCTAGAGCCATGTTAACCCACTTGTATGTCATCTAGAGCCATGTTAACCCACCTATGTCGTCTAGAGCAATGTTAACTTTCTTGTCGTTTGTCAAAAGCCATGTTAACCAACCTGTATGTCGTCAAGAGCAATGTCGTTTGTCAAGAGCCATGTTAACCCACCTGTATGTCGTCTAGAGCAATGTCGTTTGTCAAGAGCCATGTTAACCCACCTGTATGTCGTCTAGAGCAATGTCGTTTGTCAAGAGCCATGTTAACCCACCTGTATGTCGTCTAGAGCAATGTCGTTTGTCAAGAGCCATGTTAACCCACCTGTAGGTCTTCCAGATAGGTCTGTGTTCTGTGGTTCATGTCCTTCAATTTATCCCTCATGTCCTTCACCTTCACCTGAAACAACCAGAGCCAAACAGAGTCAACTTCCAGCAAGGTGGGATAGACCAGCTTCACACACTTAAACAATCTTGTCATGCCAGTCCAATACCTGAGTTACTCTCATGTTTGTTTGTTTGTTTGTTGTTTAACGCTGCACACAGCAATATTCCAGCTATATGACGGCAGTCTGTAAATGTGATTGACATCATGAGCAATTGGGATACGATGTTATGCATCAACCAAGTCAGCGAGCCTGACCACCCGATCCCATTAGTCCCCTCTTACGACAAGCGCAGTCGCCTTTTACGGCAAGTATGGGTTGCTGAAGACAGATTCTAGCCTGGATCTTCACAGGTCGTATGGCGGTTGTGCCTATTGTTGAGACATATTTCTTACCTTTGCCATGACCTTCTTCTGTGCGATGGCCTGAGCATCTTCATCACTTGGCTCCATGTTCTCCAGACTCACTGGAACAGATCCGACCTGTTTATCATGCAGAACAGCTGGTCCAGGGAGGGATCACCCTTTCCCATGTATTTACTTCTGACCTTTAAACACGTGTGTTGCACGTGTGTTGCACGTGTGTGTAATACGTGTGTTGCACGTGTGTGTAATACGTGTGTTGCACGTGTGTGTAATACGTGTTGCACGTGTGTGTAATACGTGTGTGGCACGTGTGTGTAATACGTGTGTTGCACGTGTGTGTAATACGTGTGTTGCACGTGTGTGTAATACGTGTGTTGCACGTGTGTGTAATATGTGTGTTGCACGTGTGTGTAATATGTGTGTTGCATGTGTGTGTAATATGTGTGTTGCACGTGTGTGTAATATGTGTGTTGCATGTGTGTGTAATATGTGTGTTGCACGTGTGTGTAATACGTGTGTTGCACGTGTGTGTAATATGTGTGTTGCACGTGTGTGTAATATGTGTGTTGCATGTGTGTGTAATATGTGTGTTGCACGTGTGTGTAATATGTGTGTTGCATGTGTGTGTAATATGTGTGTTGCACGTGTGTGTAATATGTGTGTTGCATGTGTGTGTAATATGTGTGTTGCACGTGTGTGTAATACGTGTGTTGCACGTGTGTGTAATATGTGTGTTGCACGTGTGTGTAATATGTGTGTTGCATGTGTGTGTAATATGTGTGTTGCACGTGTGTGTAATATGTGTGTTGCATGTGTGTGTAATATGTGTGTTGCACGTGTGTGTAATACGTGTGTTGCACGTGTGTGTAATATGTGTGTTGCATGTGTGTGTAATACGTGTGTTGCATGTGTGTGTAATACGTGTGTTGCATGTGTGTGTAATATGTGTGTTGCACGTGTGTGTAATACGTGTGTTGCACGTGTGTGTAATATGTGTGTTGCACGTGTGTGTAATACGTGTGTTGCATGTGTGTGTAATACGTGTGTTGCATGTGTGTGTAATATGTGTGTTGCACGTGTGTGTAATACGTGTGTTGCATGTGTGTGTAATACGTGTGTTGCACGTGTGTGTAATACGTGTGTTGCATGTGTGTGTAATATGTGTGTTGCACGTGTGTGTAATATGTGTGTGGCACGTGTGTGTAATACGTGTGTTGCATGTGTGTGTAATACGTGTGTTGCATGTGTGTGTAATATGTGTGTTGCATGTGTGTGTAATACGTGTGTTGCATGTGTGTGTAATACGTGTTGCACGTGTGTGTAATACGTGTGTTGCATGTGTGTGTAATATGTGTGTTGCACGTGTGTGTAATATGTGTGTGGCACGTGTGTGTAATACGTGTGTTGCATGTGTGTGTAATACGTGTGTTGCATGTGTGTGTAATATGTGTGTGGCACGTGTGTGTAATACGTGTGTTGCACGTGTGTGTAATACGTGTGTTGCATGTGTGTGTAATACGTGTGTTGCACGTGTGTGTAATACGTGTGTTGCATGTGTGTGTAATATGTGTGTGGCACGTGTGTGTAATACGTGTGTTGCATGTGTGTGTAATATGTGTGTTGCACGTGTGTGTAATACGTGTGTGGCACGTGTGTGTAATACGTGTGTTGCACGTGTGTGTAATATGTGTGTGGCACGTGTGTGTAATACGTGTGTTGCATGTGTGTGTAATATGTGTGTGGCACGTGTGTGTAATACGTGTGTTGCACGTGTGTGTAATACGTGTGTTGCACGTGTGTGTAATACGTGTGTTGCATGTGTGTGTAATACGTGTGTGTAATACGTGTGTTGCACTTGTGTGTAATACACCACTGTATTTCGCTCTGCCTTAATACAGAACTTGTAACAGTCCATTATCAGGAGATGATGGTACTGTTGGATGGAGAAAACACTTGTCTTCACCTCAATGTGTGTTCCTACAAATTTCACAATATTCTGTAACTCACCCTCTACCATTTGGGCAATTCAGCTGAAACAACTGGTCCTTAACAAATGAACTGTGAGAATTTTCTCATATCAGTGGCTATATTATATTTATAAAAGTGCCATTTTGTACTTAACTATGTAAAAAAGTGCCACTCACAAATAATTTCATCGTTTATTAGGTGTGTGTGTGTGTGAGTGTGTGTGTGTGTGTGTGGGGGGGGGGGGGGGGGGGGGGCATGAAAAAATGACACACTGAAATTTATCACAACAAAATGTGGTCGGGGGATATAAAAAAATGACAGTCCTATTTTTTCAAATACAAAAATGTGAACATTATTTAATCTGCATGCTAGCTCACAAACACATGTGCATTAATCTTGAACCCAATTTCACATCACCAATGTGGCCTGAACAAAACACAGGTAGGGCAGTAATAAAGGATACAAGTAAAATACATTTGTATTTGCATTTTAAAACAAGATAAATACACAGAATCCCAGATTTCAGCAATGAACGTGAGACTGACCTGGATCAATGTTACTGGACACAAGCTTCCTCTCATACTTGGACCTGAGAAACAAGAGAAGATTTTCAGGAAATGATTGGAAAGTCAGAAGGATTTTACACCACTTTAAACAGTTTACATCATGGTGAGGTTCTAGGTCAGAGAAGCCCACAGTGTGCAGGTCTCAGATGTTTACAGATTATCCCACCTTGAATAGAATCTGACAACGAGAATTTGAAAACCTGATCAAAAGAATATTTTGGAATGGCTAATTGTATTGTCAAGATTGTATGTATTCAGTCGTTAAGCTATCGTTCAGAATACCCCGTGTTAAAGTTTTCGAGGTTGCATGATTAGAAATCACATTCCGACTGTCACTTTCATGATCTGGTAAGCAACGCTCTGATTGGTCGGATGAAAGGTCATTCAGATGTGACCCCTAATTGGATGTCCTCAGATCTTTGTTTAGCGGTAGCGAGAACTAAGATCTGATTTTAATGAGATTTGAACGGGACCAACAAAGGGGAAGAGGCTTAATGCCTAGTTTTACATAACTGCATTGAATGCAAAGTTAACGTACAGTATGAATTACCTCACAAGTTAAAAATGTAAGAACTTTAAAAAAAAATCAATTTTCAACAAAATAATAATTATTGCCCAATTTCTCAGCAAGGGTACCATCGGCTCCTAGAGATATCCCTGCTAACAATCTCACCCCTCAACATTGTGGACTGAGCCACTTTTTAATATTGGGTCACAACACATGTCTTGACATATCTGCTGTGTTTACCAGTAGTCAATCTTTAACAAGGTACAAGTATTAAAGGGAGAAAACTCCATACATACAACTGTTCTTCCAAATCTTCATTTTTCTTTGACACTTCACCAAAGAGAGCTGAAAAACATTAAATATACACACTAAAACAAGCATGAAGTACTCGCATCTACTGCAAAGAGAATTTGATGACATATGACGGCATAGAATAAATCATTTCTGTTGTTTTAAAATAATGCATATGCAGAGCCTCATGACAAATCTCCAATACCACAGTTGTCCTTTTATCCAGATAAAAATTAATTCAGAATCCACCATTAAGAAAAAAGGCTACTGTCCAATATGATTTGATCAATCTGTTTTTCAAACTTGACATACATTGTTATTGATGTATGTAGACCTGTTACTTACACAAAAATATATTTTCTCTGAAACAATGTTTTTCAATGCATATAATTTCCGTCATAATGCCAAATAATCTAGTACAATTAGTTTTTCTTGGGTTTTCCCCGCAAAAATAACCACGCTAAAGATGAAATGGTTAATCATGTTAATTCTTGACTAATTGACATACCTGCATGTGCTTGTTCCTTTTTGTCCAGTAGATCTTTCATGTTAGCAAGATGTTCCTGAAAAAAGGGAAAGAAATGTTCTTAAAGCTGGAGGACATGACATTAAAAAAACATCCTACAGCAGATTTTGGCGCAGATGCAAACACATACAAATTGAAAATAGATGTTTGTTTGTTTGTTTGTTTGTTTGTTTGTTTGCTTGCCACTCTCAGCAATATTCCAGCTATATGACATTGGTCTGTAAATAATCGACTCTGGACCAGACAATCCAGTGATTGATATCATGAGCATAGGTCTACACAATTGGGATATGATGACATGCATCAACCACATCAGCAAACCTGACAACCCAATCACATCAGTCGCCTCTAATGACAAGCATAGTCGCCTTTTTTGGGTTGCTGAAGATCAATTCTAACCAGGATCTTCATGGGTGGAAAATAGATGCAAAAATTATCGATGTTTCTATTCTGGTCAAAACTACACTCAAAGTTCATCGTGTCCATGGTTAATTTTCTTAAATCTAACACTGAAATCCCCATCAATAAAGGGATTCTGAACAAGTGTAATTATATATAATATCAATGATCAGTCAAATTGTTAGAAAGGAATTGAAGCATGCCACATACAGTGAAAACCCTACATTCTAACTCGAAAAATGATCATAAATATCTGTCACAGAATACACAAAATATAAAAGTCTTCCCACAAAGTTTATTATACAGCCTCCGAGGCAGAGAAAGGACCAACGTGTGCATCTTTCACTGTGCGCTCAAGCTCTTCCTCCATCTTCTTATGGTCCCGGTCTAGTCTCTGTACACTCTCCCTCAACATGGCGTTCTCCTCCGACACATCCTGGCCACCCAGTGATCTAAAATCATTATACAGACTTTCTTAATGAGTTAATCCCTGTTTATAATGTATGCAGAAAATGTACCCTACGTTCATCATGTTTATGATAATATAAAACCTCTTAGCAAATTAACACTGGGCTAAATCAAACGCCATAACAGAGCAGAGTATTAAAAAACACTTAAACAAATAGAAGCTTGCCATGTTGATAATATATCAAAACAAAACAAAATCAACATTTCAGTCTGAGACATAAGAGATTCTGGCCTAAAACTGTAGACAGACACACTGAGCCTTGGTCTTTCCAACACTGCACTTTGGTGATCTTAATATAAAGTGTCTTATCACTAAAATTACTTCAAATTTGAGAAATAACTTTTTTGACGGTATTTCTATTGTCATTTAGTTCACAATGACCAATGACCAAGACAAGTCTCTGCAAGAATGACAATCCAGTGATTGACATCATGAGCATCAATCCATGCAAATTGGGATACAATGACAACCAAGTCAGCAAGCCTGACCACCTGATCCTGTTAGTAGCCTCTTACGACAAGCATAGTCGCCTTTTACAGCAAGCATGGGTTGCTGAAGACCTATTCTACCCCGGATCTTCACTCAATGCTTGGACTTAATTCCTGTCTGTAAAACATATTGTTAGAACTAACCAAAGGGTCTTTTCATTATTTTAGGAATGACAACTTGTATACTGCTTATAATATATCTGTGCTGAAAGTGGTACTGGGTCTCATTGCAGTTTAAAAGTAAATGTAAATTATAGTTTGGATAAACAAAAGTTTGAAAGCAAACCTACATGCAGATTAATTCTCACTGATCATGCTAATCCCTAGCCTAGAGCTGCGATGGGGTCCTACAGTATGTAGGGTCATGCCTTGACTGTAGGACCCCATCACGGATCTTGGCTATCTACCAATATGAACGACTGCATTATATGAGTAAAAGAAGTGCGTCCTAGACGATCAGGATATCAGTGCAACACATGACATAAGTGGATATAATTCGTGAATCTGTGAAATAAGGTCATAAAGAATCATATTTTGCATTTTGTTGTCATTAAACATACTTACTATTATTATTTTTTATTGTGTACGAGATTGTTTTGTGTACGAAATTACATTTGTATACACCCTTTACAAGTGTAAAATGACTGAGTCGATTAGAAACGGTTGTTAACAGTAAATATTCTATAGGGATTCTTGAGTTCAAATATATGAAACAAAATAACGCACTTGACACTTCTATTAAGTGATTTCCTGGCATGCTTTGGTTCCCGTGGTCCAGGAATGCGCGTGCCAAAGGCTATTTGTTTCTCTTCCATTTCTCCATTACTCTTGTGTAACTTCGGAATTGTTTTCTTTGCAGATAACGAACCGGCCATTGTATCCTTCCTGGTGGCGCTAAACCAACATACACAGTTTCATGTCTTTGTAAACTAAACCAGTGTCATATGATTTTTAACAGGCCTTAGCAACACCACTTGAATATTTGCGCGCAATATTTTGTTTTCATTTGTTTCCTTCCTGAATCTATTTTCCTTTCTAGCGTGCACAGACGAGTTTTAAGTAAAATCAGAATAGAATGCAGAGATAATTTCGGCATACTATAATTCCCTTAAATGCTTGCATTTCAATGTTTTGGGCGTTTTTGTTTAAAACATCATCATTCTAATGTACATAGTATACATATTCTGCTTTTCTACAGTTAGTGCTAAAATAATATGTTGTTCTGTAGCTAGTATGGTGCATCAAAGCTCCGAACAGTATAATGGTGACACGCGCATCAGAGGAGCTCGAACCAAACTTTCCACTAAACGCGCACCTGCTGACGTTGAATTAGAGTTTACGTATCTGCAGTTCTATTCCGTGTGCAAGCGGAATGCTTTGAGAATACTATTATTAATACTAGAGTTTATATACTATAATAAAAACATTACGTCCAAACAAAATTAATTTTCATGTACGTCTATAGCACTAGTTCGGACTAATGACGGGTTTATAGTGCTAGTTCAATGACTTACCACGCCGCTGTTTACAATACACATTACAGACAGAGTAAACTGACACTTAGCCAACCGGTCCTTGTTATATCCCCTTACTGCCGAGGACAAGGCGGGGTAATAACAAGTAACATCCTTTAACGTGTTTTGGTATGACGCGGCCGGGGATCGAACCACTGCTCTCCGGGCAGACGCTCTATCCATTAGACCACGGAGGGGGTCGCATGGACTTTGGAGTTCAGTTGGTACTGTCCGTTAATTTCCAGTTATCTTAAATTCTTTGATAAACACCGAATGTTTATTTATTTCGGAAGTTGCATATAACCCATGTTTTCTACGAGGGAGGAGTGTGGGTAAAGGAGCTTATACGTTATTTTTTACGAATTTGTATTAAATCTCTCTCTAAAGTTATAGAACATCCGATTTTTTCACATATAACTATAGTTAATCTGTCATGACATGACATGACATGACATGACATGACATCTCTCTCTAAAGTTATAGAACATCCGATTTTTTTCACATATAACTATAGTTAATCTGTCATGACATGACATGACATGATTATTTATTTCGGTGCCTCGGTTGACCAGGCGTTTATTCGATGTGGATGTTTATTTAAGGCTGGAGTTTAAGTTTTACGGTACGCTAAAATATTTTGATGCAAAATCCTAACCTGACACTTCTGTCATTAGACTAAATAGAATAGATACTTAAGAATCAGAACAGTATGTATCGAATGCTTTCGGTTACACGTAAATTAACCTTCCAAGAATAACTCCAAAAGCGTTATCCAAACAAATTAAAAATGAAAATAAAGTCTGTTTACTCATTCCAACTGCGATGGGTTAGATGCAGGCTATACGTAGAGGAGAGCAAGTGATTGATACGCTGCCTAGTAAGGAAGGATAATAGTCAACTTGTTCAATCTTTATTTCCACAAGGATCACGTGGTACATGGAAACAGCTATACGTTGTTGTTAAGATAACTTGGCTTTTGTTAATATTTTAGAAAAAAACAACGATGGTTTGAAGGTTGTGCAAGGTTAATGGACGTTTGGATCTGAGAAGTAACATCCAAAATCACTGCATTGTCTGTTGCTGTAAGTGTTTAAGAGGTCACTTTCTGCCTTCGCAAATTTTGGCTGACCTGTCCCTCTTCGGGACTCGTGAGTGAGTGAGTGATTTGGGTTTAACGCCTCTTGTAACAGTATTCCAGTTATATCGCGGCGTGTCAGATTAAAGTGGGAGGAAAGCCCGAAGTGATGCATGCACGGTTATGGTGCTTATGGTAACCTAGAAACATAATCGGGGCGAACCGGGATTCGAACCCACGATCATAGGTTTCTGGCGTGCCCAAGAGACGCACCTCTGCACAGCGAATCGCGGCGCCTTAGACGACTGGGCCACCCGTGCCCCCTCGGGACTCACGTGTGTGAGTAGGGTACACATATCTATTGCGAGTTTTGGTATTCATATACTTTCTGCTTTTGTATTGATGTGATTTCTATTTTCGTATATTGATATAATATCATTTATATCTCTGGCTGCTCTGTTTATATACGTTCGAGTAGTTTAGTTTGGCCTTTGCTATTTCATCTCTTCTCTTCGGGCGATCTACGACAGATAGCGGAACGAACTACAATTCTTGTTTTCACCGAGTTCGGGCTGGGGCGTGGTCTTGGCATTCCAGTAACAATTGAGCAATGGATTCAGGTTGATTGCAAGATGGACATATCTTGTCGTAGTGCTTTTTGTGACCGAGATGTTTATTTAAACTTTCCTTTCATTTGAGTATGAGTATAGCTTTTGGTGGATCTTGGGTTGAATTTTGTATAGCCATCTGCCGATCTTATACTTGCGTCCCACTGGGCTTGCCATCTTTGGGCCATGTAGGCTTTGGTTTTGCTTTTTATGTCTAGTTTACTAAAGGGAACAGGCTGCAGCTCCGCTCTGTCTAGAGCTAACTTCGCCACTGTGTCTGCTTTTTCATTTCCATGAATATCTATGTGAGACGGGTTCCAACACATCTCCACCGGTTGTCTTTGGTCCGATAGTTTTGTATATTCGTATTGAATATTATTGACTGTGTTTAACATGGAGTTTGAGTTTCTGCCGCTGATGGCTTGAAGTGCACTTAGCGAGTTTGATAGCATGACTGCCTTTGCTTCCGGTATGAGGTTGAGTGCATGATGAATTGCCTCCAATTCAGCAGTGAATACTGACTGACGATCAGGCAGGCGAACCGGAAGTGCTTGAAGTTTGGAGCTGTGGAAATGGATCCCGTAACCAGCACTGTTGTTGATAGAATTCTTGGATCCATCATTGTATATAAGGGCCCAGCTGTCTCAGGTAGTTTGAATTTTAGTGACAGCTATTGATCGTAGTAGGGTTGGGTTTTCTTTTTTAGTGTCTTCTGATGTTAAATCAGTGTCAACTTTGGGAGTTTTGAAAGTCCAAGGAGTGTGTAACCCTTTGTAGTGACTTTCTGGTGTCTGAATGTCATCACAATTCGGATGGATTCATGTATACTTATATCCCAGATGGCTTAAGTGAGGGGTTTCTCCGAGCTAGGGCTTCAACTCGGCTGTTTTTGTCTTGCCATATCTTTTTCACCAAAGGGTGAAGTACCTGTTGCTGCACCTGTGGCCAGCATTAGAGCTTTTGTATGTATTCTGTCGATGCGCCACATATTGCTGATGAAATCATCACTTCATTTCACTGCACCTGGTAGTATTGTAAACTAAACATTTCCAATTTCCATTTCAACTGCTACTGGGCTCAGTCTTAATTATTATTTTAAATAACCTAATTTATTGTGAATTTCATAGGGCTACGAAATTGCTTTCGACTTGGGGAAGGAAATGTCTCACTTCTAGGGGTACGAATTCGTTTAGGTTACACATTTACATACATCCATTTGTACAGGTAATTGATGTTTCGCATGTTTAAATATAATTACATCTTTATTTTGAAACTCGAATCACGTCGTGTCAAAGCGCACAAGTGTCTAAAATCAAAGAACATAATGTGTGTTTTCACTCCGCTCGACACGGAATCGAACCCATGTCAGAACGTGAAAGTACAAACCTTTGTCAGCACCGGAAATGTCTATAAGCTCCACGGCAATGTTTTTGTAAGCTGAGCTCCGGCTGTTCAATGCATGTATTATGTATGGCTACGAAGCGCAGCGCAGATACTTTGCAAAACGTGTATTTCATGCTGAATCAATGTTCGGAGCTTACTATTCCTTGCCAAGATGTCGGAGTCAACAAATGCGTCTCAGGTCTGAGTGTTTTGTTGATCTTTCGCTGTAGCTCTGACTGATTTAGATACTTCTTATGGTTCTTCAAATTATTTGTTCTAAAATGTTTACAGGCAAATTCAACTGATGTTCGAAACAGTATCAATAACTGACGAATCGATTATTGAGTTCGGAGAAACTAAGTCAAACTCGTCAATATGAGTCAGGGCTGACAGTAACTCTAGTAACAGTACACTGACATAGGCTATGATTATTAAACAGACACGACGACATGTGCTATAAGCGATTCATAGTTCCACGTCGCTTATGAACATAATCTAACCACTATCAGACTATACTGTACCAGAATGCATTGTGCATTGAATGACCGCCAAGTAATCGAATCCTACAAATATGTATCGATAACTGGTTGTGCCTGCCAGTTTTATGGCATGTATTTATTGATATGTATAACTGGCTGCTGTCTCATATGTGATGATGCATGCGGCATAACTGACATATTATTCATGTGTCAAAATACTATGTATGATGACCAATATTGGCATTATCAATAATGATTGGTAGATATATCCATTTCATCCCTTCTATGTATTTCATTTTAACATCCTTCAACAAAATAGTTCTGAGGTGAAATTGGGTTTAACATGATGTTCCATAATTATTGAACTATACCATGTCTGACTACTACTAGTACTACTCCGGACTGATGCTGGTTTTATAATGTTTAAAGTACTGGCCTACTGAGATACCATGGCACAGTTTAAACATAGATACCCCACTCTGTCACGGTATACTGACTATGAGCAAACCGGTCCTTTTTTTATCAGCTTTATTCCCAGTGCCAGGCAGGGTAACAACAAGTAGCATATATAACATATTTTATTATTATGCGTCCGGGGATCAAACCACTGACCCTCCACTCTCACAGCAGAAGCTCTATACACTACACCACAGAGGCATTCTTCGACAAACATGACAAGACTTGTTAATTGCTATAGTTTCTGACAAAGCATATATTTATTTCAATTAATGCTGAAACTCTAGCTGTCTTTATCATAGATTTAAATTTTAAAAACACAACACATTTAGCTGTCCCAATTATGATCTGGTAGACATTCCTGCTCCTCCTGCTTGTTTTCTATCATGTCTCTCATTGCTTTAATGGTTATTAAGCCTTATTGCTTAAATGGTCAAGACTCACACTGTATTAACAAGCCATCATTTGATGTTTTAGAAAACGACTGATTTCACGAACGTTCCTCTCAGCCATGGCGATTGTCAAGACAAAGAGAACCCGAAGAAGAAGCCAAAGCGTGTTCTGCACTTCAGTGATGGTATCCTAGAGGAGTACTCCACAGACGAGGAGGATGTACAGATCAAACCAAAAGAACCATCTATCGACCCAGTCAGTCACACAAAAATGGCATACAGTTTTTATTTCAATTTCCCACTGACCCTAATTTATTACACCAAAGTTTACTGACTCTTCACTAAGCAGAAATGGTACATGTGGTAGATTACATGTTTTTTCCAATTTGTCATTAACATACCAGTCAAACAAATATTTCCCATATTCAATAACACTGATGTAGAAAGTCATGTAATTGGACATTATTAGGTATGCACATGATAAACATTGCTTAATTATTTTTTACATTACCATCCCTTTATCTAGAAATAGTTTTCAATGTTCTTGATGTTTAAAAATGTGTTCACATTTCCTTGAACAAGTAAATTCCCTTATCCTCAGTTGAAGGCCACTTGTCTCCTGCCATTGTTCTATGTACCAGTAAACAAGGCTGTGGAAAGCATGTTGCGTAGCTTCACTACCGCTGAAGCCTTATGTAAATGTTTTAGTTGGTTAAAAAATTAAATGACTTTTTACTCGTATAAAATAGAGGTGTAACAAAACAGTGTGGTCACGATACAATATGTTTCCCGATGCTTAGGGTGTGACACAATTGGTATCCTGATACAGTACTTATATTTTACAAGTTGATATTCTTTCTTTTTGCATGTGAATCACAAACCTGAATCATTTGTTATTATAAATTTCAGAGATCAAAGATTGGGTATTGTAGACAGAAACATATTGGTAGAGGGCACTGGGAATGTTACGCTATTTACGGCCAACCATGAAATACTAGAGAATCTGCATGAGCTGGTGGTTGAACAGTTTCTGTTATTATTCAAATGATTTCACGCCAATATAATTTGCAATGAAATGTATCATATGTATTGCGATACATGGCCCGTAAATTAATGTATTGTATCGTTGGCCTTGTATCATGATACAATACTGTATCGCCGTATAGTTACATCACTTATTAAAAATGGTGAATAATACCAATAAAAGTAAACAAAAATTCTTTCTGACAAAAAACACAATCAGTTATCTTTTAGTATTGTTTCGGAATTGTATTTCCATAATGGTGTGACCTATGGCTTTGTTTTTCATTCATAAGTAGCCGTACTTATCTGGAAGTTGAAAATTATTATTAATTTCTTTTTTTTCGACCACTTACAGGTACATTGAATTTTAGGTCAAGTTTTGTGTTAACCAACTGATAAAAACTAAAAGACCACATCATTATTTACTGCTTTTTTGGCCTCATGCATGAATTGTCATACAGTCATTAGCAGCTCCTAATGGACATGCTTTATGATTTTCAGAAAAAACTGTCTTGGTTGCCATGGTTCTGGTATTGCTTGATGACAGCATCAGCTCGCACTCTATCAGGTAAATTGTCAGAGACCTCTTTTCGCAAGAAGTTAAGCATATTATGATAACTAAAAACGAGATGAGTAAGAGTTGTGCCCCTACAGAATCTCCATAGGATGCTGAGGGGGTTGGACGCATCAAACCACTGTATAGTGATAGTAAAAAAAAATACATGTTGCGATGCACATTGAGATTCTGCTCTCGAATAAGGTTCCCAGCAACCAGTGAGACAACTGATAGGTTCAGGGACACTGTGACTTGGTTGATTGAGTGGAAGCTGCTCATAATATCATTCACTGGTTTGTCTGGTCCACTGTTATATAGAAGAGTGGGGATTATTCAGCATTGACCTCCATTCTCTTCTTTATAAAATATTCACACACTAAACATGTCCAGAAGAGGCAATGTCAGTTACTTGACAGACAAGGCTTTGAGTTTTTATCACAGGTGGGAAAGTTTGAAAGATTTTTTAATTTAATTTTAATTGATGGTTATTATTTGAAGAAATAATTTATGCAAATTATCTTAAAATGTGAACATGTTGTATCAGCCAAAACACCTATGGTTGGAACAAAAGAGTCCATGCAGATGAGACCACTATATACATCTGTGCTCTCTTATTCATCACCTTGATCTATGATGACTGGTAGAGATTCTGAATAACATACATCTACTTTTGACTCAGTCCTCTGAATTGTCTAGTTACAAAATTATGCACGGTTATATTAAATTTGATAGTCAAGTCCCGTTAATCCGACATGGTTGGTTGCATATGATTGTGTCGGATTAATGAGTATGACGGATAAACGAAATTAAGTAGTATCAACGTCTGTGGTCGTACATCGGACAATTACTGTACATTATAGATAACGATACAAACACGTAATAGAAAAATGAAAAATGATAATCTGATTTTATTGAGATTGAGGTAATCTAAGCAGGTGATTAATCCTGTTTTCTTTATTCAAAGCATTAATTGTTTATTGTTAAGCAATTTTATCTCTGCAGCCGTTGAAATATGCAGCTACCAGCCGACTCGTCTCGCATCAAAACACGAGGCTGTGCACATGACCACGGAGTACGCTAATCACTGTGCCGGATAAACAAGACTGATTAATGAGTGATTTCAGTAATTCGTTGCAAATTAGGTGTGTTGGAGTCAGAGTGCAAGACTATAGGATTAACGGGTCTGAATAACACTGATTTAATCAGTTCCCATCATTTGTGTTGGACAAAGCTGATTGTCGGATTAACAGGACTTGACTGTATTAACATGCAATTGATTGATCCTGTTAATCATTAATGTGCGTTGACATTTGGGGTTGATGTGTTGAAACAGTGTTACCATAGTGATGCAGTCAAATGCCCTGCTGGTAAGGAATGGCAAATATAAGCAGCTTCTCCGGTGTGGTTTGTACGTCAGTATATGCTGGCAGTGAGATGTATATTCCTATGAATATTAAATGAAATCTGATCTTTCCATCACTACAGTGGCAGACCTGTGTGGAGAGAAGTTGGCCTGGTTTTTCGGCATCACAGCTCCCAAATACCAGTACGCCATTGATGAGTACTACAGGCTCAAGGAGGAGGTACTGTGACATAGAGAACATGGCTTTATATTAAATAGTATCATTTTACAGATTGTTTCCTTAGCCATGCTTTGCTAGGGGTTTCCTGATGTGTTTGGATTTCTGTAGCCATGCTTAGCTAGGGGTTTGAAATGAGTTTTTTTGCATTGATTATTAACAGAATGACGTTATATGATAAAGAAATTATTAAGCTTCCTTAAATGTCATATATTCGGACTGAGAATTGTATTATGCGACTTACTTTCTGCGGACCAGAAATAAATAAGTAAAACAACCCATTTACTGTCAATATTAATCTATTATCTAGAATACTGTTATTAAAACTTGTTGAAAACGTATCATAAAAACGCCAAAACACAATGAATGACAACAAATCCAAATCTCTCTCTCTCTCTCTCTCTCTCTCTCTCTCTCTCTCTCACCCTACTTACACACACACACACACCCTACTTATGTGTTGAGGAAATAAAAATAATATTTGAAATTGTTTTTTTATGTTCTTTTTTTCTGAATGTTTGGGTTAAACATCTGAAAAACCAAAAAACCAAATGTCTGGCCTAACAATGATGTTTGTAATGCAGGAGGACAAGGACAAGGAGATGATGGAGCGTCAGCATGCTGAACTTTCCTCCGTCAACATCCAGGTAGTGGAGCAGAGTAAGGTCCCCCAGCAGCCTGCCTCCCAGTCCCCCCTCAAATACTGACCACGGGACAAGCACAGAACATACAGAAATCCATCCCTTATACCTATTTATTGTACAGTATTACATGAAACTGGAAAATAGGAAGTGAAGATGTACTTCAGGTTCCAAGCTAAACCAATGAGTCCTCGATGTTATAAAAATATTTGAGGGTGTGTGTTTTCAAATAAATAAATAGTAATTACATGTTTAAAATTCATGCAATTATGTTAACAATTTTTGTAACATATAGAATTATTCAAACTTGATTGCATTGTGGTACTTGCATGTAAGCAGAGCCCTATATATCCAGGTGGAAGGGAAGCAATAAAACAGCACCATGACAGTTTACAGTGCAGTGTTTCAGGACATAAAATACATTGTGCAACATTTGTATGCACTAGGGTTACATAATGAGGAATTTATTAACAACACTTTTCAATTTCTTTTTTATGTTCGTAGACTTTTATCAGGAAGGGTTGAGGGTTTTTAACTTAAGGAGGATTAGTTATTTAAAAAAGTGTCTTCAAGGCATGAACAACAAAATAGTGAAAACTATTTTTACGCTCTCTGATTTATTTAACTATTCGTCTTTTAAACATTCATCTGTCCTTGAAAAAGTGTAGGTAGAACCTCTGACCTCCTGTAAAGAACAGTGTTATTAAGGTAACTAGACACATGTGTCATGCTTAATACACTGTAGGATCTTAAATCACAAGTCTTAGTGTGGTGACATTACGACATGGTAATGATTTGATGTCACAAGTTCACTGAGTTACAGGACAGTGGCAATGCCTAGTGGTTAATTAGCTGTAGCCCATCAGGCCTTAGACCCAGGTTCGACTCTCCACATGGGTATGAGTGGCCAAGACATCTAAGGCGCCGCGATTAGCTGTGCAGAGTTGCATCCCTTGGGCACGCCAGAAACCTATAATTGTGGGTTCGAATCCCGGTTCGCCCCGATTATGTTTCAAGGTTTGTCAGCACCATACCCGTGCTCGTGGGTTTCACCGAAGTGGTAAACATCTTAGACCTGCATCACTTCGGGCTTTCCTCCCACATTAAGCTGACACGCTGTGATATAACTGGAATACTGTTAAAAGTGGCGTGAAACCCAACTCACTCACTCACTCCCCACATGGGTACATTATGTGGGGCCCTGGTGCCCCTGGTGTAATATTGTTAGAAGAGATGTAAAATCATTCTCAGTCATCATGTCACACATGATCTGGAGGTCATGGGTGGAGCTGGTGGATCACATAGCCTGGTTACCTACATGGTGTCTCTCTGTCCCAGGGATCCAAGTGTTACCTGCAAATACATCAGTGACAGTTCAATATCTGTAACCATGGTAACATTCCCTTGATTCAGAATAATAATGCATTCCATACATATATGTTGATGCTCATTTGTCATCCCAAACTGCCTTCCACAGGAGATATAGCTACAGTGAAATTGCAGAACAGTGTTTTTCAGACCATTGTGACGTAATCAGTAACCGTGACATCTCAATGAAATTACATACCTAATTTCTCTGCCATTGAAACCGGATTACTGTATTGTTTACACTGTATTACTGTCTACGAAATGAAAAAAAATTGGAAAAATGATTTTGGATGCTAAACAGACACACCCTTGTGTCTTTTGATGTCAAATTTAATACCCTCAATAAAAGTTTTAAACTCCTCAGCAAACTTCAGTTTTAGACTTTTAACCACTTCTGTTGATACATTTGATCAAAAGACACTGGGCGAGATTCTCCGTTTCTTTTGGTGAATGCACCACACTCATTTCTTCCTATACACCAATCTCATTAAAATCAAATCTTTGTTCTCGCTTCCGTTAAACAAGGATCTGAGGACATCCCATTACGGGTCACTTCAGACCGACCTTGTGGAACTTTGACCGACCAATGGACTGACCAATCAGAAGGCAGCTTTCTCGTGCTTTACGGCACTAATTTCAAATTGGCGACTACGCTTTGAAACATATTTTGACAAATTCACGATTACAAATTTGAAACCTGAACAAAAGAACATTCTTGAATGATTAATAGATGGTCTAGATTGTATGGATTCAGTTGCAAAACCTGTAACTATCGTTCCGAGTTAAAGTTTTCGAGGTTGCATGATTAGAAATCACATTCCGATTGTCACTCTCATAATCTGGTAAGCGATGCTCTGATTGGTCGGATGAAAGGTCGTTCTGACGTGACCCGTAATGGGATGTCCTCAGATCTTTGTTTAGCAGTAGCGAGAACTAAGGTCTGAATTTAATGAGATTGTCCTATACACATAATCATCAGTGGAATGTTTCCACACACTATATCAAAACATCCACTGCCACATTTCTCAAAGTGTTTAATTTGGATACCCATTGGCACAGGAGGAACCATTAGGAATATGTCACATAGCAAGACAGTAGGACGTCAGTCACAGGTAGACAATGCATGTGCTTATACTGACCATGGAAGCACCTGAATTGTCAGTATCTGATGTCCCAAACTAGTCACATTTTGTTTGGACCTGACTGACGTGCACTCTTCCCTGTCCGAGACGATGTCAGTTGAGTATTAACTTCCTTCCTGTATTGACTTTACTAGTTGTGCTTGCTATAGCTCTGAATATTCATATCAATAATCAGAGATCAGAAATTGATTATTAATCAAATATATCTGGAGTGTTTTTCCCATATGAAAGTTATGAGACTTTAATTGTTTTCTTGAGGACAACTGTTACATTGCTTGATAGGCCATCTTCCCGAGGCAAGAGAGTTAACTGACTATAAAAGTCCAGTTTCCACCCTTGCCGAACTAGTCTGGTATTATGGAGTTACATTATGCCTGGACTAACAAGTCTATGCATAGTCCAATCAAAATTGCGCACCGAAATCAAAATCCGGTTCGTAAACTGTCGTATAGATTTCAATCGATTGCAGGATTTGCAAAGCATGTGCACCGCCAACTCGTCGTCAGCAGATATTTACCAAATCTTTTCATGTTTTTAATGAAGGTGCTCACGTGATTTGATACATTTCGCGATGTAAGACCCGTTTTATCAGAATATAGATCTTGATTATCAATCAGATCGTCCTGACTGGCCGCCACCATTTTGTGTGAAGCAAACGTAAGTTATACGAGAGGTGGAATCTGATTGGCCCATAGGAGAGGCTTAGAAGGGACATATCTGGTAATAGCAACTGGTGGCGCTACGATCGAGCCCAGTAATGGCAAGGCTGGAAACTGGACTTTTAAAGTCAGTTAACTCTCTTGCCTCGGGAAAATGTTGATAGGCTGGCTTTGCTGTGACTGTGCACCTTGCTGACTGAATGATCTTTATGGGTTTTTTTAATTTGTGATGCAGGCTTTAAACTGCTGTAGCATTAATACATATTTGCAATGGATAATCAGTGTAGGTGTGAAGATCATTTGCTTAATCAATTATTAGATCAATCGCTCCACGTTTATAAACCAGTACCGTCAATAACTGCAAATTTGCTGATGCGCATTTTGCACTATTCTATCTCACTACTAAGAAATATTGTAGCTTGTGTGACGATGGACTAGTTGCCGTCCACACCATGGGGGCACATGTCTTGACACCTCAAGCCTTCCTCTGGCTTCGATTATCAGTGCGGGCAAGTCAATACATTCCTGAGTGTGCTTTGTGCCGACACCAGACAAATGTTACCACTGTTCTTTGGATACATCAAAAGTTCTTCTTTCTGTTGGAATCTTTGTACAAAGTTGCTTTCTTCATGTTGTGTGAAAGATGAAATACTCATATTGATGTACTACATGTGTAAATCTCAGAACAAAAAATGGTGCAGATCTGTCAGGACTGAAGTTTGTATTGTATTGTAAGATTGTATTTTAAGCAAATTTGCAATATTCATGAGTTAATAAAACAACTCATATGGTCAAGAGACCCTAAGTTGTTCTCAAATCTGTATCAGCCAAGTTTCATATCGGAAAATGTATATATGTTTCTATGCATCTGTTTGTGAACATTTGGTAACCAAAGAAGTAAAGGGTAGAATATATTGAATTATAGTTAACTGTTGTTTGCCTATTAAAATTTATAAGCATGTTTGATGATTGAATTTAATACTACTTGCATTACATTTTATGTATATATGTTCAAACAAGAAGACAATTTCATTCCTTTGATTTACCATTTGGAAGAAGATCTGGTTAATGATGACTGCTATCATTGTATCTTTAGTGATTGAAAGGACTGATTTAATTTTGACTTGCATTTAATTTTTAAGACTTGGTGAAAAATGTGTTTGGTATTTGAACAGTATATGTATTTGAAATTGCATTAACACTTGCATAATTATATACTGTTTTTTAACTGACAGTATCAGTCGAAATTCCTCTTCAGCATTAAGGGCACTTGGTCAGTGATACACCATACTTGGGGGGGGGGGCGGGGGGGGGGGGGGGGGGGATTACCGTGTGAAATATACCCTTGACAAATGTTGTGATGAGGTGATGTGAGTGGGTGTGTTAATAATTTGGCAAGTTTGAAAGTGTATGTTATCTATGTATTGCTATATTTATTGTATATCTGTGATATTTCATAGGTTTTGATTTCCTTTTTCTGAATGGGTGGAAGCTGTTTTTCTACTTTTATGATTTCAAAGTATAGTATTTTGTATTTCATGACATTGGCATGTGTCCATCTTAATAAATGGATTGCATGTGTACTGAATAAATTGATATATAAAAATATGATATGCAATGAACTAATTAATGTACACACAATACATTTATAAAAGATTTTAAAGGCAACCAAATTATGAAAAAAAACTATATAATTGAACAAAACTACAATGTTAAAGCTTCAAATAAGTGTTTAAAGTTCAATGTAAAAAAGCAAAGAAATGACCATTATTGCTGTTTTTTCTTTCTGCAAGTACATAGTATACCCAGATAAAGTAGACTGGATCAAGACGCTCCCTACACACACAGAACATGAACAGACTTTTCTGTGGTACCTACATTGTGACAGTTGTCTCCCCTTGTCTCAGGGCCATAAGAAAATGTCTTCCCATGAGGAGTCCCATCTGCTGAACAAACCATTCATTTAATAACAATTTTTAAAAAATCCAAGATAAATATAAGACTCCTTTTGAAAGTCCAACCTTGGACGAACTTGCATATGCATATTAAAGAGGTGCATATTTGTATAAGGCTCATGCATCAAGTTCACGAGGTAAACTCATGGTATCTTAGCACCTTGGGAGCACATAGTATCAGAGACCATATAATAGATTATTGATGGTATGCAATACCTCCTTAAGTGATTGATACTTGAAAATAATTTTATTGTAGTCAAACATGTACATGTATTTCATTATTTGCTTGTTCAGAAACATGACTCGAATGTTTATAAAGCTGTTTATAAGCCCGATGGCGTAGAGAGATGGATCCAGTCTACAGTATAGGCGACTTGTGGTGGGGGTCCTCCCACAACTGCAATTGTGTGTTTCCATTGTCCCATCTTCTTTGTGATGGATGACTGGTGCTTGTGTTTCTGAATTGAAATAAACTTTGAATTCTGCATACACACGTTTTGTTCTGGTTTGATGGATCTTTCTCATAACTTAGTAGTGGAAGAGACCCTATGCCAGTATATGGTCTCTGGTAGTGATATGGAAAAGGGCGAACTTATCTAGGAGTTCAGTTCTGTTTGGTATGGTATTTGGGTTTTAGCGCTACTTGGACCATTTAAGATCTGTTTGCGCCCAACACATCAAATGTCTTTTAACCAGAGCAATGTGAGTTGTGGAAATGAGATGATTACGATAAAGAGAGTTGTCTCCCTTCAGCTTTGTGCTTCAAGCCGAAGTTTCAATGTATATACCCGAGTCCATTTTGCATTTCATTTCATTGGCATGGATGGCATGTTGACTTTATGAATTGATATATACTGAACCACAAAAGAAACATCACCCCAAGTAGCATTGCATGAAAGTTGTCATTTAAATGTCTGGGTAATTTTTGTCAAAGTTTCTAAAATTTAACATAACCTTGTCCGGAAAAATGAAATTTGATAATAAAAAAACAAAGCGGATGACAAAAAAAACCGAACGCCCAAACGCATCACGGCAACGGCCATGGTAACCCGATGCAAGTGAGTTCCGTGCAAATTGAAATGCACATGCTCTCCCCCATTTCTTGCCCCAAAAAAATCCACCCAGATCGGATAACATTCATTCGTTATTGAATTGCTACCACATGACAAGGTTGACAAGAAATCAGCGACACCAAACCCTTGGACGATTGCAAGCTGGACAAACCGCCGGGCAAGTAGCCAATGCATTTCAAGTCCACGAAAGGACCATATACAGGCTCCAGAAACGGTACCAGACCACCAACACTACAGCTGACTGACCACGTAGTGAAAAACCAAGGGTCACCACCCGGCGTTAGGATCGTCAGATTGTGCGACAGCATCTTCAAGATCGCTTTGTAACTGCTGCGGAAACTGCTAGACAGACCATGGGGACACACCAGCGACACATTGGTGCAGACACCGTGCGTCGACGATTGACGAGCAGACACCTCCACTGTCACAGGCCACACCGTGGCTCCATTCTGACCCCACGTCATAACCGACACCGTCTTCAGTGGGCAACACAGCACCAGCATTGGCGCAACCAGCAGTGGAGAAGAGTTCTCTTCTCAGACGAGAGCCGTTACTGTATCTCAACAGTAGATGACAGAGAGAGTGTCTGGCGACGCCATGGGAAACATTGCTTGTGTTGTTGAGAGAGACTCGTGGGGTGGTCCGACCACATGGTGTGGGGTGGAATTGTTCGTGCAAAGAGGGCCGGCCCTGTGGGCTTCCAGAACATCGGTCCAGGGAGAGGCAATGGTGTCACAGCAGCTCGGTACATTGATCACATCTTGAGACCACACGCCATACCTCATTTGGATGGAATATTGCTTCATGCGGCGTTAAACAACAAAAAAGCTATAATAATCAAAGCTCGTTCAAATGTTTTAAAAAAAGAAAGAATTACAGTCTTATCAACTAGTGTTAAGATAATTATTTGGCTGAGTAGAAAGTATGTGCTTGATAAAACATAAATAACTCTGATATAGTTGGAATTTAACTGATTATATTTGGTTTGGAGTAACATACTTGTCTCTTGCAGGTTTCATAATCCCGGATATAGATGTATCTCACCCATGCTATTTATTACATTAGATTTTTTAACTTATGTGAGTATTTTATGATGATGCTATTAATACGATAGTTGTTGTTTTTTTGTTTTTGTTGTTGATCTTTTCAAACCAAATATGCTATGTTGTAGACCTCTTTAAGAAATGCAGGTTCCGCCCTTGCTCAAACATGAAAATATACCTAAAGAGAGACTGTGCCTCACGGACCGAAACCCATTTTCGAGGGCGCCAACCCCCATCTCTAGGCATGCAATGGCATACCCTTGTATTTGTGTTGGCATCCATTAAGAACTCTTGAGTCATATCAGTGTACACAGCTGGTACAAGTACATTAGACTGTGATTTCACATTGATTGTATGACCATGCACGCTCATACGTTATGGGCTAAATAATTTTTTTGATTTGTGACTTTTTGAAAGAAAAAAAGACGAAAAATAAATTTTAACACTGAAATGTTGACATTCGCTTACCGGACAAACATTTCATGACATCCGCTGCACTCCTCGGCTGGCACTGTCAGTTTCAATTTTGGTCTCGACTTGATAGTGTGTGCATTGACAGCATATTTGGGTAATCATCAACTGTTAAGTCCTATGTACATCGATTCATGATTTTCCTCTATAGTCTCCCTTTAACACGAGAGACGGCCTGCCATATTGAAAGGTGCTCGTTTCCTCTGTTGTTCTCACTGGAAAAAATCGTATGTGTGACGTCACAGATTTTATGCATTCTGTACAATTTACATTTTCGAACATTATGGCACTTTATAAAGTGACACGTGAAAAAATCGCCTTTTTGTCCCCCTAGTACTGCATGGAATTTGGCACCATTTTGGTAATTTCATATGAAATGGCGAAAGTTGGAATTCCGACCAAAATCTAATATCTTATACTTTTATGTTTTTTCGACAACTCCTCTGTCGGATGAATACGGCAAATGTGTTCCAAGATATATTTGAATCTCACTTTAAAGATTGTGGCCGCCATATTGAAACTATAATTTTGCCCATTACCTAGTTATTTCTGCAGTTTGAAAGTTGATGGGCATTACAGGTACAATTGGTATGTGGAAAATATCTTAATTCAAAATCCTTATTTCTCATATTTATTTTTCTATTTTGCATATTCCTCTTACCCTTGTGTCAAGACAAATATTGCAAAATGCCCCAGAAACATGCAGGTGAGCTACAGACCCATAACGGTCTATTTCTCTCTCCAACACTATGCACCAATTTCAGCATCAAATATATATTTCATAATTTCTCGAAATTCCATATTGTCTCTACTAGATGACTCCCACCAGCTACATGAACACTGCACATGGCTGCGGCGTGCGGACGTGCTGGTGTATGGCTGGAGGGAGGGGGTGGACGTGGAGCGGTATGTATCTAACCTAGCATCTGTGCCCGTGATGGTAAACTCAGCTTGCTTCACCATCACCCGCAGAATCAAGATTAAGACGCCATGCTCCCTTCCCCCACCCCCCACCCCCACCCCCTGCTCGAGCTCTCGATCCCTACCGGCTCCTCCGGCCCCCACCTCGATATGCAGCGCAGCTGTCCTTGAGCTGGGGCATTACGTCATGTTTCATTAACATCACTAAGAACGCCAGTTTCTGGGCAGTCAAGGCTGTCCCCTGTTTTAAAAGTACTTCTTTTTTTAAAACGGACAATTATTCAACACAATACACAACCAGTAAACCCTGACTGCAAATATTTTTTAATTAAATTGTATTTTCATCTCAAAATAGTTTATATTGGGGGCAGTCGATCCTTTAGAATATGGATATGTGGCGAATGACGTATTATTTATTACATATGCATATATTGTAACTGATTTAGCGTTTCAGTTACTAAGAGTAATTAAGTCTAAATTATTATTTTTAATGTTATGTGAATTATTCATTAAATAGTCTTTCAACTTGCATGAACGATTCATGTGTACTTATAATAGGCAGATCAATAGCTTTTTCTTGAACAAAACCTAATTATATATATTTCTTCGCTGCCTCATGTAGAATTTACAAAATGTGGTTATTTTTAACTGACAATAACATCGTTACGTCAAACAAACATCTCGTCCCGTTTCCTCTCTTTAAATAGCCTTATTATTTATTACGTGACACTGCATATTTGTAATCGAATTATCTAAATGTCACATTGACCGATTTGTCAAATTTGTTGTCACTGCACACTAATCAGTTAGTTTATGAACAAGCACCTGTCAAACAGCCACTGTCATATACATATCTCATTATGTGCGCCGAATTTACCATATCAATGGTAACCTCATAATAATATCGTAGCGGTGTGTAGCATAACCTTCTAGGTTTTCATTCTCAATGGAATTGATTGACCGAGTCACCGTATTTGGCCGTGGAAACCATATTTGGTCTCCCCATTTTGCCATACATGGCGCGTGCCCAAAGAGGACACGTTGTTCATATTCATACGCCAATACAAATAATTCATAACTAACATCGACAATCTGATGAAACGTTGCTTAATGTTGTTGATGATCCGAATTGAGCATTTGTAGATGTGCAAAATACGTAATTTGACCAGTATCCGCTATTATTTGGAACTATTTTCTTCCGCGCTCTAATCTGCAGTGCACTGTGGTCTTCTTCCCTTTATGGCGATGCAACAAACAAGGTAGTAAGGAAATTGACAAAATATTCCTTTGCCGACGACCACGATGCAGGTATCTTCGCACACCGACACCCCTATTTCTAGTGGAGGACAGCTGATAACTCCTGTTGGAATTAATGGAAGCCACGCTTCTAACCAGGTAGCGTATACAAATGCTCAGAAACAGTTAATTTTAGAGAACGTTGATCCGACAAGTTTAGAAGAAGAGGATTCGGATTCCGATGGGGCCGATGGAGCGTTTGTATCTCAAGTTCACCAACAAATGCAACTTACACCCGGTTTGCAAAACATGGCACCCGTTCTCGCTGGACCTAAGCCAGGAAAAAAGACGAAAGGCAGGGTGAAAATTAAGATGGAATTCATTGAGAACAAATTGAGGAGATACACAACGTTCAGCAAGCGAAAAACGGGAATCATGAAAAAGGTACATTTTACATATTCTTTTATGCGCAGGATATAAAATGACAACACTGTGGAGTATGTTATTCATGTTAGCATACGTGTAGATAACGTTTTCATTCATGTGATGCATACAAGGGGCGGTTGTATCTCTATTTTGACAGCTGACTGTACGCTAACAGTAATCCCTTGTAAACACGTGCTATCGTGTTTTCACTCAAGCAGCACGAAATTGTCATTGTTACGTCATTGTTTGTCTAAAGAATAGCTTTGTGACTCCAATTTAATGCAACAAATGAGTGATGACAGTTGATAATCTTTTCAGAGATTCAAACTGAATTTGACGTCAATGTTGCACATACAGTAGTTGGGTTGTTTCACCGCCCACTCGAATATTTGCAGGGTTTCATCAACTTCGATGGCAACAACGTTTCACACGGTCTTGAATAATATATTGATATATGTATATTTAGAACATTCAGCTGATAATCGTAGAACACGACCGTGTCTTTATAGTATGCATTGTAAAATATCATTGATCAGCGTATTTTGAAAATAGAACAGGCGACGAGTACCATAAATGGAGAGAGATTTTTTACTATCCAATTATATTTATTCCCATTCATTCCATGTATTGAATTAAATATGAGCACAAAGTGCAACCTTTGAGTTATGCAGTGCATTGAGTATACAAGTGGAATATTTTGCTCATGTTACTTAGTATTGCTAAATATGATATTTATGCGATATATTTTGAATAGATAGCTACAAGTACAACCACCAATACCTTTATTGATGAAATATTGATTTTTTTAAAACATTTTGTGCATACCGTATTCAACGTAGTAAGCACCAGTAAGCTCTCAAATTAGAATTAGAGGGCTCTTATCAGAATAATATTTTGGTGAAAACAAAACACAGTTGAAAGATAAATTTTGTGGTTTATGCTGACTCCCTGAAATGTTTATATGACAGATATATTTTTCCATAATTTATAATTGCCCATAATTAAGGGTGCATTATAACACACAGGTGCGAATCAAACACGAATAAATAAGTCTTGTGTACATTGATCAATCAGAAGGGGTGCTAAATTGGGATTGTTCACTAGCCAATATATCAGCAAATATCGCCGTAGACGCTTATTAGAGCGGTGCGCTTATTACGTCGAATGGGATACTTGCATTTACAATTACTATGAAATGCTAGAGCCATTCCTAACAGCTTACTCTTTTCATGCGTGCATTCGTTTTGGATTCTGCTGTAAATAAACTGTTCCTTGGACAGTATTTTTTACATATCAGTCATTGTTGTAGAAAAATAGTGGAACATGTTGAGGGTTGAAAGATTACTAACTGACTTGGTAAATAAATGTTAATGTTATAGGTTCAAGAAGTATTACTAGTACTGTTACCAGGAGTAGAAATAAACCTGGAAAGTCTGCTAGCCTGAAAGAAACACCTCAAAGGCGTAATTTCTACTGGCTCTCATTATAACTTTTATGTTTGTCTCCTTGGGTATATAGACATTCAAAATCAGGATGGCATGTCACAAAAATAAGTCTGTTTTTTTGTTACTATGGTTACCATCTAGGGCTGGGTCCAAATTTACAACCCGGGTACCCCACCCCCTATTACCCGACCGTACACGGGTGCCCACCCTCCTATTATCCGACCCTGGCCAGGGACGCACTGTACAATGCTGTAGGTCTCAAGAGATATGTAGAAAATGTCTGATTGGGAATTCATGACCCTGACCATGGCAAAATGTATTTAGGTACATGTATCAAACAATCTGGGCATGCATACACTTGAAGTTGACTTACGTTATATCTTTATTCAACCATATGAAAAGTCAGAAGGAATGGGTGCATGGTCAGAAAAAAATGATTAACATTAGTGACTTGTAGTGTAACCATAGAGTTCTAGAAACATTTTGTCATTAAACAAAATATCACCTGCCTTATAACAGGTCCGGGTAGTGTGGCTACCCTGGTCCTACTCAGTACCCACCCAACCCAGGTCCCCGATTTACCCGTCCCAGCCCTATTACCATACACACACATAGAGTTGCTGAAGTAGTGAGTGAGTGAGTTTGATTTTATGCCGCTTTTAGCAAAATCACGGCGGGGGACACCAGAAATGGGCTTCACACATTGTACCCATGTCGGGAATCGAACCTTGGTCTTCGGCGTGATGAGCGAACACTTTAACCACTAGGCTACCCGACTGCCCCAGTTGCTGAAGTAGGGCAGCACTGTTTAACTGTGCATTGTATGTACTCTCTGGCAACTGTAAACCTCTTACAAAAGGAACCAATCAGTCTCGGATGTAAATACATACACATGCAAGCTGTTGTAAACAGCTTAACATCCTAGACAATAATCATGGTGATGTCATCTACATATTTCCCACCAAACTGACCAATCAAAGCAACCACATGCCAAATAACATAAAAATAAAAATGATGTATGTATTTTTATTCATCAACCAAAGTTGATTTGTCAGCACAAATGTCAATTCATAATATTGTAGAAATGTGGCATAACTAGTGTAGAATAGAACACCTGTGAGTAGCAGGGATATACAGTCGTGCCTCGTTTATACGGACGCTTGCGTCAATTCACAATTCGTCCGCATAAACGAATTTCCGTATAACTGAAACCAGCTTCTTACTGGAAGTCTGTCATGGAAGTTTGAACTTTACCACATTTTGAGGTTGAATTTTAAACAATAATTCCAAATTGTCCAGATCGCCTGTGTTCTCGATATAGTTCATCAAGATCTCTATGCAAGCCACAAACTTGTGCTTGGGGATTACATGTACAATAAACAAGCTCGTAGCTCAAACGTAACTCAGTGTCACTTGGTTAATTGACTTCTCACGAGTCAAAGGATTACCAACAGCGGAAGGATTATATGTATTGTCCGGAGAAGTGAGACAATTTTGTGTGCATTTCAGTGTTTTGTGTATGTAAATGACCGTCCGGTTCCGGAAACTGAATTTCCGTATATACGGGTAAATTTATATAGTCATTATTTCGTTTTGAATGAAAATCGTCGGGGAACCGAGGTTTCCGGATATCTGAAGTCCGTATAAGCAGGGCACGACTGTACCCAACAACTAAGTGGTTGGTGGGTGGTTCTCCAGTGTGAACATGTTGATGTAAGATGAGTTGCTGGTTAAAAGAATCCACATGAGCATGATTAGGCCACAAGAAATGTATTATTAAATTCATTATTATATTTTCATCAAACTTTTAAGAAAATATGGGTCTCTTTATGTTTTATAATTATTTCATACTTTAGAACTGTTCAACATGTTCAATTTATCTGTGGACATCAGTGTTTGAAATGATTTTAAAACTCATCAAGACAGTTGGCATAATGAATATTGTAAAATAGCAAAAACTGAGATACAAATCATGTCTAGATTCAGTTGAAATAATGCAAAACATAAGAAGTTGTAAGGTTATCTGTCGGACAGGTGGAGGGAAATTTCATGCAACCTGACAGAAACGTTTTAGGGGAGGTGGGGTAGTGAAATTCTTGATTATTTATTATATACACGTTTGAGTCTGCTAGCCTGAATATGGCTCTAGGAATCATTTTCAGTAAGGTTTAGTGTTATGTGTAGCCAGAGTACTGGCTAAAGTCATTGACTGGGGCCATATGATTCACACACGTAAAACTTCATAAATCCTCATTTGTTGCAGGCCTATGAGTTGTCCACTCTGACGGGGACGCAGGTTATGCTGCTTGTGGCCAGTGAAACTGGTCATGTGTACACCTTTGCCACCAGGAAACTCCAGCCCATGATCACCAGTGAGAGTGGGAAAGCACTCATACAAACCTGCCTCAACTCCCCCGACCCCCCTCCCTTTAGCCCCGGACAACAGCAGGCTGTGGAGCAGAGGATGAACCCCTCTGGCTTTGAGGAGACAGAACTCACATGCACAGTTGGGGAGGAGGACTCAAAGGTAGTGATCACAATGTTGTCTGCACCAGAGAACGTTCATATGTTTCATAGTAAAATCCAGATACAATAAAAAAATATCCTTTTTTCTGCACTAGAGAACGATTCGAACCATATTCTATGATCTGTAGTAGTGAGTGAGTGAGTGAGTTGGGTTTAACGCCGCTTTTAACAGTATTCCAGTTATATCACGGCGTGTCAGCTTAATGTGGGAGGAAAGCCCGAAGTGATGCAGGTCTCAGACGTTTACCACTTCGGTGAAACCCACGAGCACGGGTATGGTGCTGACAAACCTAGAAACATAATCGGGGTGAACCAGGATTCGAACCCACAATCATAGGTTTCTGGCGCGTCCAGGGGACGCAACTCTGCACAGCGAATCGCGGCGCCTTAGACGACTGGGCCACCCGTGCCCCCCATGATCTGTAGTAAAATGAAGATATGATGTAAGGCATATCCTGTTATCTGCACAAAAAAATGATATGCAACATGTCCTATAATCGGAAATAAGATGAAGAGGCGATATAAAGTATATCTTGGTTTTGGCACGAGAGAACAATACGAAACATTTATCCTACAGCCCTCAATTTTGCGACCAATTTGGTCACCGTAGTGTCCTATTTTCGTAGTTTGCAATCAGTATTTACATGTCAGTCACCAGCTTTCACCTCGTCATTAACACAAGTTTTGCGACTAAAATAGTTTTCGTCATAAAATTGACAACATGATTGAAAAATAAATATCAGTAAACGAACTTGTCCAGTAAAACGAGCTCCACGCATTGATCGAAGGAAGCGCTTAAAGGTTATTAATCACTACGCTAGCGTTAAGCGTTCACAATGCTATATGAAGTTTATTTTTGCGCAACATGGTGGTTGATCCTCCGATACAGGGAAAGTTTGTTTTCAAAATTTGCCCAGCTAAAAGCAACAACAAAGTTCCACGATGATTTGGATAATGAATCAGGGGATAGGGGGTGAGATTTATGGCAGTATTGTCCCCAGGCCCGGCATGGTAGCCGGGTAGGCGGAAGCTATGCACGATATTTTGAAAGTACTGATTTAACTTTGAATGTTTACTACAGTAACCCACACTGTCGAATGAACAGAAGCTGCCTTAACTTCACTGCAAGGTGTCACTCTGAAAAGACATTTGATTACTTTGTGTGAAATACAGAGTAGTACCACAAGCAAATGCACAAGTTGATTGGAGCTTATCAATAGAATTGATTTTGTCCCAGCAAACGTTTGTGTTGTTTTTGGTGAAGTATGACTTAATTTCATTAACTAATTGTACGGTTGGCACCCTACATATTTTCTTGGCTCCTTAAAAAAACAACTTTAGGAGCCAAGTGGCTCCCTGGAAAAAAAATTAACATCGAGGCCTGTCCTATGATCTGTAGTAAAATTTAGACATGATATCCTCTGCATGTTCAAACATGTTGCTTATAATATCAATCAGTGGATTGTCTGGTCCAGACTTGATAATTACAGGCTGCTGTCATATAGCTGGAATACTGCTGAGTGCTTCATTATGCAACAAATTAAAAAAAAAAACACATTTGCAATGAGGAGAAGTTGATAGAAACAAATTCTTTTTTCACAATATATGTTTCTGTGTAGATTTAGATATTACAGCTGAAGACGATAGCTGATTTGTTCTACTTCATTTTATTTAACCACACTAGTGTAGATTGTCTGAAATGGCATACAGATGATTTGAAAAATTAACATGTCTAAATATTACCAAATGACACATGAGGCAGTAGCTTGTAGCTTGTAACAAGTTGAATTAATTAGTGTGGAGGTTGTGGTACTGTAAGCATGGTAAGATGTTTGCACCGTAGGGTATGTCATGTGATGCTGGGGTGAAACCCGACACCCGTGTATCTGGTCCGCTGGTGCCCCCTCCCCCTCAAACAGCTGGCCATTGCCAGAGGGTTCAGGGCAGTAATTAACCCCAGTCTGTGTACACAACACAGTACACACTCCAACCCTCAGGAATGTCCTTACTCTGAATCAATGCCGGAATATTCTGCTGTCCCATTGATCTTTCTTATATAAGTTATAACAGAAGAAGGGAATTTAGGAAATGGGTCCAAATTATCCTTTAAGTTGGCCATATGTGTCTTTCTTAAAAGAAGGGATGCTAGATCCGTCTTCAGCCTCGCCTGTGCCCCCAGATTTTGATGAAGATGGAAGTGATTTTGTTTTTGTATATCACATGTTTATATTGTGTACTAATCATTATTCCCAACTTTCCTAAATTTACTTTGGTGTAAATATTTAAGTAATATTTATGATGTCCACCAATGAGTTATTAATGTGGTTTTTCCATATTGAATCAATGCATGACAAAATATAAGCATCCTTTAAAAAAATATAATTAGCTGAATATAATCATGAAAATTAAGGATTAGTTGTCGTGATAGTGAAGAAGTTGTTTTGCCTTTTGATATAAAAGATAAAAGGGAACCTTGTTTGTTATTTGGTTCAGAGTTAGTTGCGTTCCGCCCGGCAGAGTAAAAGAGACCTACCAATAAGACCAGTGCAGTTTTACTGTGCTATCAATATAACTTAATAATTTAAAATAGTTAAATAAAAACCTGTTGAAAATTTGACACCCCCTGCTATTTTATAGGATAAAATTAGAAAAATGTTTGAACATACTGAAATAAATAACAGATCTTTGACACATGAAGTCTAGGTCTTTGTTGATTGCCTCATTCATTATGTAATTATGGTAATTGACTGTATCAAGATTTTTCAAATGCTAACATACAGTTATGCCTTTTTCCATGGCTCTATTGCCATGTTACCATGGTTACTGTTATGACCCTTACAGTCTGAAGTGGGCAGTTAAAGTTCGGAAAAATATTGTCAACCACACCCACTGAGACTATGGTACATAATATTGACTACCATATTGCCTCTGGTAGATGTCCAGGCATACCATTGGCGAAAGCTGTTGACACAGCCTCTAATTTATTTGATGCTGACAAATTTTTATTTAATATCAGAAAAATAAATAATTACATCATTGTTGCACTGTATACAGAAATCAACAGTCATGCACCAAAATACACCATCTATCA
This sequence comes from Haliotis cracherodii, assembly GCF_022045235.1. Lineage (NCBI taxonomy): Eukaryota > Metazoa > Mollusca > Gastropoda > Lepetellida > Haliotidae > Haliotis > Haliotis cracherodii. The sequence continues at coordinate 37,072,774 of NW_027266308.1, forward strand.
TGTATTGCCATGACCAGAGTCATACATATGAAAAACCACCCTCATCCATGCGCAATATTTACATATTTGTAAGTTTTATATACATGATATAGTTTTTGTGTTCATTTTGGGATATGTTTTCGGGACCAAAAAAAAGATGACTGAACACACATTTTGTTCACAGAATGAGAATATTTGCTTTTGTTCAGCACTATTATGTTAGCTAATGATCACAAAATGCTCCCCTCTGAGAAAAACTGTATCCGCACTTAAAATAGTTAATTAATTACACCAAGATGAAACATAAGAATATATTTCTAGAGTTATCGGCATCCAAGAAGACATTTGTAAGTAAAGCAAGCAGCATGCTAGCTGGCAAGTAATCCCATGCATAGCACAGTGTGATGGTCCTAGTCGACAGTGGCAGGCAGCTGTCAATGGACCTGTAGCTTCAAGCTTCTATGATTCTATCTAGCTGTGTCTGTACGAGCAGCCCTGCTGGTGTAGAGTTGCCTTATTAAGGGGATGAGTAACCTGGCAACTGACATCAAAGCTCCCCCTCCCCCTGCACCCCTCCCTTCACCCTGTTACATATGGCCTGTCTTGCCTTATATGGTGTGGGCCTGCTACCTAGCTTGCTAGGTAAGAAAGCAGACCCAGATTTTTCTGGGCCATAATTGGCAGCTCACCATGTAGGTAGCTGCTCATTCCTGCTTATCTGTGTGATGATGCATTTCGGGAGGATTTGTTGGAAAGGTTAAGGGTCATTTCGGGGCTAAAGTCTGTTTCAGCCATACAGGACAGATTTACGGTGATGGGAATACCATCAGAGAGCTATAAAGCTGTTTGCATGTATATGGTTTTGTGTTGCTTCCTGTCATACAAACAGCACAAACCAAGCTGACACGTTTCTTTTGTCATGGTCTCAATGCGTTGTTCACCGAGTGCATTGTGTGTGATACTATCAATATACCATGTATACTGAGGTATGTGTTTAAAGCAGTATACCATTGTTTTCTGAAGTACAAATTGCAGTATTTTTGTGTCATACTAACATAAATAAAAGGTAGCACACAAGAGCTGCAAATTTATAAAATCTAAGAAAAGTTATTTTTTGCTCCAGCAGCTGATTAGTATATGAAAACCAGTTGCTAGCGAAGAGTCATCATTTATAAGTTGTATCTGTGGTGACTATAATAATAAAAGTATTAATATCATTTATAAGTTGTTTTTGAATACTGTGTATTCGACGTAATAAGCATAAGCCCAGGGCGCTCTCAAAAGTAGAAATGGGGGCTCTTATTAGAATATTATTTTGGTGAAAAAAACAGAGTTGAAAGATAAATTTCGTAGTTTATGCTGACTACCTTAAATTTTTATGTACGACAGATATATTTTTCCAGAATTTAATTGGCCACAATTAAGGTTTTATATAACACACAAGTGCGTATTATACATGAATAAATAAGTCTCATGTACATTGATCAATCGGTAGGGGTGCTAATTGAGGTTGTTCACTATGTCAGCAAATATCGCTGTGGGAGCTTATTAGAGCAGGGCACTTATTACGTCAAATATGTATGTTTAAACATTAATCATACCTGACAAGAGAACTAGTCCTGATTTAGTCCGACAACAAGTGATCTGTTAAGTTTAGATGCTGAAAATCGGGTCAGGAGTAGGTGAAACGTTGTGGATTTTAATCAATCAAATGAAATGCCTTTTGCTTTAAATGTGCACCTGGATTGTTATGGGTTGCAGTATTATCAACTAGTGTTGAGTTTGTCAAGGATTATTTTACATACTGGACAGGTTAAACACATGGGGGACTAAATAGCAATCTGGAAACCAGAATCAAACATATACAAGTATATCATGTATATTGGCAGGTATCACAATACTCACAATTAAAATGCACACATATCTGGGATTATGTTTTTCACTCTTCTTATAATCTGTGCAATTTACTTTGACAATTCATGACAATTTTGCATTCATATGTTGTCACGTAAATTTACATGTTAGTATTCATGAGACATAACAAAAGGGTATACTAGCCCGTGTTTAATTTTTTCAACAAGTGGAAAATGGTAAGGTGAGTTTATTCTTCCAAAAAAAGTTAGAAATTATTGTCCCACAATACAATGAAGTGATGATGGAGTGATGGAAATGATGATTAATAATGATGTTTACTCTAATTACATAGACATGATAGACATGATGTCACAACTCAAATTTATTACTTGTAACTATGTTTTGTTTGTTTGTTGTTTAAAGCCGCACTCAGCAATATTCCAGCTATATGACGGCAGTCTGTGTAAGTAATTGAGTCTGGACCAGGCAATCCAATGATTGACATCATGAGCACTGGTGTACGCAATTGGGATACGATGACATGCATCAACCGAGTCAGCGAGCCTGACCACTAATCCTGTTGGTCGCCTCTTACGACAAGCATAGTCACATTTTATGGCAAGCATGTTTTGCTGAAGATTTATTCTGACCCGGATCTTCACGGGTATATACCAGTGTAAAAGTAATGTGTACCCTATTTACATAGAGACAATGTTTCTTACAAGAGAGTAATTACTAACTTAATGGCCTGTTCTAACAAAGCCACCTTAGTGCTGAGATGATTGAAACTCCCATGCCTTAATATTGATAATATGATAGTCATAGTGCAGAGCTCCAGATAAGCTTTTGGTGTTGTGGGTATTTTACCCATGCATTTTAAAATCATTGGGTATCAGTAATTCTATCTAGGTATTCAAATTTCTGTTACCCATGTTACCCACTAGTTTTAACACATGTGGGTATTTAAGATAAATATTTAAAAACACTATTCATCTAGTCCCTGTAAACTGTTGTCATGTGGGTTCAAGAGCTTTTTAAGACTCAAAAATGCTGCGATACTTCCACAAGAAAGTATGATGGCAAATGATCATGATGTAACTGTCATCGTGGAGTTTTGCAAGGTTGACAGAATGTCTGTATATAATTTCAAATTAAGTTGCTGATTTGCTAATCGAATATGCAGGGTTACTTCACAATATTTTGATGATACGCACAAGTTTTATTTTTGTAGCGTATCTGTAATGTTCGTTGCGTAATTAATACACTTGAATTTTATTTCACTGCATTTTTCTGCATTTCTGATGCCTAATTTACGTAGAAATGCAGCTTATCTGGAGCTCTGAAGTGCTAAGATCACTTTGTAGAACAGGACCCTAACGTAGATGGGAAATGGACTATTGAGCGTAGTTCCTGTGTAACACCTTGAAAATGTTAAATGGAGTGGTAGCTTTTCCAGTACAGACTGTAGTGGCGCTGAGACTTGGGAAGGAGACTACCTGACAGAAATGGCTGTTAGTCTCTATTTGGCTGATTGCCCTTTCCAGGAATCTGTGATGGTTTGACTGGCATCTGGCCAGCAACATACAGGGAAGATGCATTCCCCGCCCCCACCCAACTCCCGTCCCCCCAGCCCAATCTTGTCATTAGAGCAAGCACAGCTGTGCTTTGGGACAGTCCATTTATTGAATAGGGTTGGCTAAGACATGATGGGAAAGATTATCTATTTTCAAAACGGTTTAGCAGATCTTGAAATAATGTTTATTTGAAATTGAAGTTGAAAATTACATTGCCTTAAACCTGTACCCGGAAAGTAAAAGAAAAATCAGTTGTTTCTTTTACTACTTGTTACCCCTCTGTTTGAACTGGAATATTCTTGTGTAAATCATACTGAAGGTAAACTGTGCATTCTTACTATGTAGTTTTGAGTGACTCATTTTAGCAGGAAATTCCACTTTGAAGAAATCTATTTATAGTGGAATTTCAATAAATGCTAAACATAATTAAGCAATTTACTTATCTGTTTCCTTGGTTACTTTGGAAGTTAGATTTCCATAAATATTTTCAGTTTTATTATTTGGTATTATTATCATGGATCATAAGATTCTCAATTGATGATGGTAAAGAAAAACCTACGAGAAGTCCTTTGTGAATTAGAATTATGCACATGAACTAGTGAAATAATTATTTTAAAAATGTCATATGCTGGTAATGAATACAGCATGTACAATATATTATTGTATAGAAATGATAATATCCAATATTTACCTGCAAATCTATACATACACTACCTAGGCAATGGATCCGTGAAGATCTGGGGTAGAATAGGTCTTCAGCAACACAAGCTTGCAGTAAATTGCAACTATGCTTGTCGTTAGAGGCGACAAACGAAACCTGGTGGTCACACTCGCTGACTAGGTTGATGCATGTCATCGTATCCCAATTCCTTGGATCGATGCTCATGATGTCAGTCACTGGATTGTCTGGTCCGAATTCAATTATTTACAGACCGCCATCATATAGCTGGAATATTGCTGACTGCGCAACAAACATACAAAACTTGGAAAATGTCAAATAAAACATACACAGGCAGTAGACCTAGTACTTAATTTCAGTAAGAGAAGCAGGCCATTACAATCTGAGATACCTCGTGATAGGTATGGGTACACTCTTATCAATATATGGGGGTGGGGTGTTTACTTTTGAGTTAAACATGTAGCATGTACACAGAAATCAAACTGAGCATTTCGATGGGTTATTTCTGGGCAAGATATGCGATATTTGCACAGGCCTGCAGTTATAGTCATGAGTGTGTGAGTGTTTAATAATACTTCTTGTATTCCTACAGAACATGTCGAAATGCTTGTTGTCGTGGTTATCCTAGTTTATTGCAGATTAATGTTTAGCATTGTAACAATGATACCTCTGACGTTGAGTGTGTCTTTGTATTATTATTTGTGAATACTGCATATTTAATAACATTTTCCCAATAGTTTATCAACACTCATGATATCGTTATATGGTAAGTGATCAGTCCTTTGTGAAGTCAACATTATGGGATTTGTCGATTTCCAGGCATTTAATACTCTAATAAACAAAGAAATCTGAAAATACACACTGGATTATTGGACATTGTAAAGCTATCGGTAAATTTCTGCAGCACTCTCTTCGACATGTATCCAAACAGCTGTGAGAAAGACATGATACCTCTCCTGTATTGTGCCTCCTAACAGTGGATATTGTGATACAACAATCACACTGCCTGATGAGCAGAATGAGGAAAAATATGACTGAGCTAAATTTTCGGATGTAACTATTGTGATGCTGAACACTCGGAAAACAATTTCATGAAATTATTCATGAATCACTTCAAAACCAATTTATGTTACTCAACCAGTAAATTTGCAACACAATCTAATTTCTATTTCAGCTGATTAATCACTGTAGATAATCACTATCTATAATCACTATCTATAATTGTGTTAAGGGTGAAGGGGTACCTTAATGGTTCAAGCATGGCTTGTAGTACTTTAGAACATGGATTGACGCCGCACATGGGTACAATGTATGAGGCCAAATTCTGCAGTTATCGTGGTTATAGAGTCCTCTGTCCTGATATGTCAAAAGCAGTGTAAAACCTAGTGTCTCCCAGAACCTGGAGAATATATATAAAAAAAAGGAGTCCAACTCAAGTCTAGAATGATATTTGCAAGTCTAGATTTCCTTAGCCCTAGCTCTTAAATTAAGCATTGTTCAGCGCTTGATTTGAATTTTACTTTTTATTTTGTATATTTAAATTAGGTAACTTTATTTGAAGGACTAATGGTCTGTCAATGTAAAACCCTATTCACTGTAAGCCTTGTTTGTTCCTCCAGGCCGGCATCCAGGTGATCCAGGAAGGTCTGACTAAGCAGCCCATGTACCAGGTCTCCTCCGGTATGGTCCAAGCTGACCAGTCCACCTACCAGACCACCCAGCCCACTGCCGTGTCCTCTCAGTCAGTACAGTTAGCCACAACACAACCCACGGTCACAAGTTTTGTCCAGCAGGCCAACACTGGCCACACTGTCACAGTGTCTCATGCACCACCCTCATCAAAAGCAGCCACTGCAACTGCAGCAACCAACATCTCCATGCAGATTCCTGCTGGACTTATCCTCCCTGGTGAGTTGCTAGAGTTGCCTCCCTCATGTGCCAAGATCTGCTTCTTTTTGGTTGGATAGGCCTTGCAGGAAGTTACCTGTTTTTGAGACGAGGGGACTTTAAGTATTAATAAGGTTGGGTGGGGTGGGTGGGGGAGGGGAATGATCACAAGGGTCCAATTCTAGGACATGTGGCACATAACTTCATATCATGTGATTGTTAACCTTCTAGCACCTAACAGGCAGCTTGGGTTGTATACTCCCCTGGGAGCTGAGAATGATTGTTGAGTGCACACTGATCCAGTGACCGGGGTAATGATAGCAATTTGAGTATGCCCTGTGTGGTGTGGAAATATGTGCAATATAAATGGCCTATTATTATTATTAGTAGTAGTAGTAGTAGTATTTGGTTTGAATAAAATGAAGCCCTGGCTCATGGTCAACTGACCCTCCTCATGCTGAGTTATGAATAATTGCACTTCATCGAATTGTATATCACCATGTTATTTGTTACAGGTACCCCCATCACTATTCCTATACAGCAGGGACATCAGGCTGTTGTAACAACACAGCAACAGCAGCAACAACATCAGCAGACAGTGTATAGGATACCTTCAAGTCAGCTCGTCTCGGTTGCAGGTATGTGCAAGAAATTAGACGCAGACCGACCCTTTAAGACACAGCTAGACTTTATATAAGTTGCTTGTCTCTATATAACCCTGTGGGGTTCCAGGTTAGAATAGGTCCCAGCAACCTATGCTGGTGGTACGAGATGACCTAATGGAATCGGGTGGTCAGGTTTGGTGACTTGGTTGATTGTGTGTCATCACTCCCTGATGACTTAGTTATATAATCACTGGATTGTTTGGTGCAGACTACAGTCAACATATTGCTGGAATATTGCTGAGTGTGGCATTGTCATATACCTTGAATATTGCTGGGTGTGACGTTAAATAACAAACAATGATAGCTTTGATGGCATCAGAATCAATACAGGTATTTTTCTTTGAAAACAAATTTTAGGCTAGTTTAATACATTAAGATAAGTTTAGGTGAGACTTAATTATTAATTCATATTGCAAAGTTGATTAGCACTAAAATATGAAAATAGGAAATATATGACATTAAAATATGTGTCCATTATATATTAACACATCAAGGTGAACATCATTATCTATTGTTATTGTAATTTGTTTCAGAATTTTTTTGTCAAAACTCATGAAAGCAGAGTAAATCAAAATCACAAACATTTTATGAAACAATAAAACTGTCAAACACTACAATAAAATATAATATTTTTTATATCTAATTTTGGGGGCCAAGCTCATTCTTAAATTAAGGAAAGAAATGCCAAATTGAAATACTCCTGAAGATTAGCTACATTAATTATTGTAGCTACTAGTGAAGAAGCATTGCACCCTGCATGGTGCATCCATGATTGCAGACAAGTGGTTATTTATCAGTAGTTGTTTAATGTCATTGAGCTGAAAATATGACTATCTTCTGAAGGCATGTAAACATGGACATGTTTTTTACTGTTTCAGGTAGTCAGTTAAATACAAGTAGCAGTGACACATCTCAATCACCTGTTTCATCAGCATCAACCACTCCCTCCAACATCACCATGGTATCGGGTAAGTATTGAAACTGTAAATCTGAAACAAACACATCCTCTACAACACAGTTCTGTCTGATCTTGTCAATGTGAAACAGGGTGGTCGGGTAGCCTAGTGGTTAAAGCGTTCGCTCGTCACACCGAAGACCCGGGTTTGATTCCTGACATGGATACAATGCGTGAAGCCCATTTTGGTGTCCCCCGCCATGATATTGCCGAATATTGCTAAAAGCGGCGTAAAACCATACTCACTCGCCCACTCAATGTGAAACAGCCACACCCTTCAACAGCACGTCTACATGGTCTCATTATATCTTATATTAAACCTTAAAATTTACCACACCTGAACACTTTTTTATTCCTGCTATTGATGACATTTCTTTGAATGTGTTATTCCAAGTATACACTGGTATAGATGGCATATGAATGTGTTATTCCATGTATAGATGACATATGAATGTGTTATTCCATGTATAGAAGGCATATGAATGTACTATTCCATGTGTAGATGACATATGAATGTGTTATTCCAAGTATAGATGGCATAGGAATGTGTTATTCCATGTATAGATGACATATGAATGTGTTATTCCATGTATAGATGGCATATGAATGTGTTATTCCATGTATAGATGGCATATGAATGTGTTATTTCATGTATAGATAACATATGAATGTGTTATTTCATGTAAAGATGACATATGAATGTGTTATTCCATGTATAGATGACATATGAATGTGTTATTCCATGTAGCGATTGATGATATAGATAACTTACATGCTTTTCCACCTATAGATGACATCTGTGTGTTTTATTACATCCATAGACTATGTATGAATGTGACTACTTTTGAATACTTAATTCCACTTAAATATTCCGTATGTGATATTTCCCCTATAGATGACTATTGAATGTTAAATTCCATATACATCATGATACATGTAAATGACTTATGACTTTAATCAATTCCCTATCTGCAACTACTTTGTAGCAGATGGACTTCTTCCAGGATCAGCATCAATGAGTGGCAACGCAATGACCCCCGGGATTGTAATGTACCAAACACCCCAGGGTGTGGTGTATGCCACGCCCACTGCCACGTTACAGGACCGGGGGACCATCTTCAACTTCCAGCAGCCTGCAACAGCCATCTCCATGCAGCAACAGGACCAGCAAGGCATGTAGAACTCACCCCACGGGTAGAATCAAGGGTTGAAAAACACATCACGCTATCAACTCTTGCCAACTTTGAAGAGTCAAAATTATTATGGAAATAAGAATTGTTAAAATTTAAGAAAATCAGTGCTCTTTACCATTCTTAGTGCCATTGAGACACGGTGGGATATTTCCATCTAATTTAAGAAAAGGGAATATTTTTTTATTTTTTTTATTTATTTCCATAATTTCAGGTACAGGCAAGCAGCAAATGTTACATTATCGTTGAAGTACGCATACTATAATTGACTTAGCATAAACAAAAACATTTATTATGCAGTATTACATACTGCTGAAATTGTCATGGAAAACTATACAAGCTAGCTGTGTATATATATAGATACATACTGAATTCATGACACGACGTTAAACCCCATTTCACTTCACCTCACCTCACCTCACAGAATTCCTAAAACGGTACATATAAAATGATAGTTAATAAGAATATCACAATATACAACAAGTATAGGTTTTGATATGCATTGGAAACATTATGGATCGTCAACACAAGTTTTTCTCAACTTTAAAGATAAGGTTCACTCAGGCACAATCAGCAAATTACTTTCTTTAAACAGTAAGCTGGTAAGTGTAGAGATGACCAGAAGGGAAAGAACTTTTCTTTTTCTCCACTCGAAAAATAAATAAATTTAGTAAGGTCATAAGAAAAGTAAAGGGAATAATGTAAAAGTTGTGTTACTAGTTTGGGGTCAAGTGGCCAACAGGCTGTGTGACACCCTGGTTAATGCACCACATGAGGAACTGTAGATGCTAATATTTGGTGAGAATAATTAAGTAATATTGCTTTGCTTTAGACCCGTGAAGATACAGGTTAGAACTGGTCTTCAGCGACTCATGCTGGTTGTTAGAGGCGACTAACAAAATATGACTCATCAGCCACTAAGAAATTTTGATTATTCGATTATTTACGGATCACCATCATCAGCTGGAATATTGCAGATAGCAGCATTTAACAACAGACAATCAATCAACACTTTGCGTTAAAGATTAAGCTGTGCGTTAGTGGCGATATGTCCTCAATGGGATCCCAAACTACCATGCACTGGAGATTGTATTATAGATGCCGTTAAGACAGCGATATATGATACACCTTATTGGACTTACTGTTATAGTGATTTCTATCTGTGTGATTTCTATATTTATATTCTGTTTGTGTTCCAGTTGGTAGTGGAACTCAGCAGATCATTACAATTCCAGTCCCCGTGTCACTGGCAAATTCAGGACAGGTACGTAATTCTTTTTTGGAGAAATCAAATAGAGTTTTATTATCTCTTTCCGTCATTATTTTTGATCAGGTGTCAGTGAAGATTTTCCATTGTCACAAACTACACTGAAAGCTTGTTAGTCCAGAAACGCCAGCTTCTACTAGATTACTACATATTAGAAACGTCAGTGTGTTTATACAGGAACATTACTCTGTACCCATGGTTTATTTATCCTTGTGCAGATTCCTGGTTAAAATTAATTCCCAGCATCTTATACTGGTTGTAAGAAGCGACCAAATGGATCGCCTGGTCAGGCTTGATCAATCGGACTCTGACAACATGGATCAATGTTCACAGTTATCAATCACTGGATCGTCTCGTCAAAACTTGTTTATTTAACATCCACCGTCATGTAGCTGGAATAAGTGTGGCAATAAACAACAAACAAACTACATGTTAATCTGAACAATATAATTGGGTAGATACCATCCTGATTAAAGCGGTGTCACTGTATTCTGGTGCATTGATCACATTACTATGCGTTTGCTTCCAGGTTTTCCACCTTGCAACAGCTCACCAAGAGACAGTGGAGGTGGCGCCCCCTCCTGTGAAGAAAACTCGAAAATGAAGCCTCGGAAGCCTCAGTGTCTTGTGTTTGGAACCCTTGTGAGGAAGATGAGCCGTGCAGTGACAGATGTTTAACACATGTCGTCACCCTTTGTTACGTGGGAATGGGGACGGACAATAATGTGCAATGGTTTCTGATGGTGCCTGGTTAGGTATGGCCTTTTGCCCGGTGATAGCCATGCCTGCCTCTGTAACCATGGTAACATCCAAATGGACCAGGATTGTTGTTTATACGGGATCATCCGGGATTGGCATTTTCCAAAGGTTTCATATCTACCTAGGTGGTTCAGACCCAGAGGTACACAGCCTTCATGAAAGAAATCATGAAAAATTCAATGGCGAAAATGTGTGATGTTGCATTTGAATCTAAATTTGTGGTGTATGTTTCATGAACTTACAGGAATTCTGTTCAGTATGGGATGTATCAATGGTCAGTCCTTTTGAGACCGTTGACCTCAAAGGCAACCCTGGAGGGATTGGTCAGTTTTATGTTGAATGATTTTATTGAGCCATCACAGCATTCAGTGCATGAGTCCACTTAGAGTTGTCTCCCCTTTACTACTAGACAAGGTCATGTGTGAAGCGGGGCCCCCCCCTGGTCTGTGTGTGGATATGTTTATACCCCTATCGGGATAGTGCTTTCAATGCTTGCCAAAGTACATATTGTTATTTGTCAAGTTTGTACTAACTATGAACATTGTTATGTGATTTGCATGATGAAATTAAAAACATCGTGAATTAATGCAACGTGCCATTGAACATTGTTGAGGTGCCGGCCAAAAAAGTAAATTTGATTTTCATTTTCCCATTCTTACACTTTCACAGAATGTAACATGAATTAAAGTTAATCATGATTATGATGATGAACATATGTCCTAGGTCACACCTCAGTGTCTCTCTGGCTTTTGACTATGCTATCTAAAATGGGTTCAACCACTCAAATGAACCACTAAACATGAAACGAAGGTGTATTGGGAGTTGTAAACTTTATTATGGTGATGTATTATATTGTATAAAATTATGGTTATGATACCAAATCAATTTTGCCATTTTGGAACTTGGAGAAGAAAAATTTGTGTGCTTTTTGTTACATTGCACCTTCTTAGCCAGCAAATCTTTCAGTTTGAATTAAGGATGACATCTGCTGAGAAAGAATCTCAGTGCTTAGCCTTATTCCTCAGTGAATTCATCGAGGATTCCTACTAGCGCTTCATGCATACACACTTATTGATTTACACATTTACTCACACCTTAAACATGTTAAATATGAAATATTTTTTCCATTTATTGAGTATTTTGTAAAGTGGTAAAATTTGTTAGTGATTGTCCCGTTCTAAATTTGTCACCACCTTGACAAAGGTGAACAATGTTTTGTTGGTGTGCTGTTGAGTTCATTGGATATTGTCATGGAAATTATCTCTGAACTCAATCACTGGCACTTGACATCCAAATTTGAAATTATTTTTCAAGATTACGTTTCAACTTGAAAGGCCTGTACTGTCTTTGTCGTCCAGTGCCACGGAAATCAGTGTTGTAAGGCGTTGTCTTGATGACAGTACAGTGATGTAATATATAAGTGCCTCTACTGACCTGTTCCTTATAGTGAAGGTATGTGTCAGCTTATCACTATTTTAGCTCTATGCACGTTTTCACAATTTGTCTGTGAGATTGCTTATTTAGAAGAGTCATGAGTAGATGAATGCACTCTCAAAATACAGTTTTAAAATACCTCTGAATTTATGAAAATACAGCTTTAAAAAAAATCCACATTTTTAACATGTTTAACAAAATAAGGATTTTTGTCCCCAACTTGACTGTTGGAGACAATTAATTTGAAATCCTTGATAAATCCTGGTACCGTATTCGACGTAATAAGCGCCCACGGCGATATTTGCTAATATATTGGCTAGTGAACAATCCCAATTAGCACCCCTTCCGATGATTCAATGTACACAAGACTTATTTATTTGTGTATAATACGTGTGTTATATGCATCCTTAATTATGGGAAATTAAATTCTGGAAAAACACATCTGTCGTATATTTACATTTCAGGCTGTCAGCATTAACCACGAAATTTTAGATCTTTCAATTGTTTTTCACCAAAATAATATTCTAATAAGAGCACCCTTTTTCTAATTTTGAGAGCGCCCTGGGTGCTTATTATGTTGAGTACGGTATATCATGCAAAAAGTGTATTGAACTACTTCACAAAATTTACCTTACAATACAGCAGATGAAGTGTTTTAGTCTCTAGCAGTGCTTAGCCTTAAAGGAAACTGACAGTTAAACAATACATCTTGATACTGCTTCATGAAAAAGTCACTTTCTTATTCCTGTATCAGACATTCACACTAATAAAAACGGACAAATTTCTAAAAGTCAATTGTCTTGAGAACCAATTGGTTGATTGCTTGAAGCATTATATTTTTTATTGCCTGCCTATTGAATGGCTTTGGTAAATTCTTTGTTTGTTCCACACATGATGTGTGTTCGGTTTTACCCTTTTGTTTATTTTATTTTACTTCAACATAGATAATATGTTACATTGAAAGATGATTCTAGTAATGCATAAGATATGATATTTAGACAATGGTAAAAGGTGCTGAAATCTGACAAATGTCCTGAGATTCCTACCTGCTCATACACTACTTATCCCATGGCTTTCAGTATTGCTCGTAGAACAGATTGACCTTCAGTCCAACCTTTATCTTGTTGATAGTCTTGAAATATATATTTTTGCTGTGTTTATGTTTTTAACCTAGATATATCTGAAGTATCTATCACACCACAAGGGCTGTTGTGGAGCTGTTTCTGTCTGTAATCTTGAGAACTTTACACACAGATTAACAATAATTTATCACAGGATGTTAAGTTAAGCATGATTTCGGCTCATGGGTCCGTTGATCATATTCCAGAAATCATCACAGATGCAGAGAAACATGATATAGGTTATGACTATGTGATGGTGAATGTGTCCAGGTGTTTGAAATGCTTCCAACAACATCACGACATCAACATCCTGACATAATATATTTAATTCAGTTTGCAGTGTCCAAATGCATGAACTCAGATAAGTAGAGCCAGTGCAAGAGAAATAATTGTTAGCTATTCCCTTTCCTCAAGAATCCATGGGGCGGTGGGGTAGCCTAGTGGTTAAAGCGTCCGTTCGTCACACCTAAGACCAGGGTTTGATTCACGGCAAGAGTACAATGTGTGAAGCCTATTTCTGGTGTCCCTGCCGTGATATTGCTGAAATTGTACTAAAAGCAGCCCAAAACCATACTCACTCACTCTCTCCAGAATCCATGAGGATGATGTAAAAAAACACTTTGAAGAATGTAGTATTATACAAGACCGTGAGGTATTGGCGATGGTTATCTCATTTTCAATTCTCTGTCATGCCTACCAGACATTGGCATACAAAACTAAAGACTTATGTATGAATTTTGGTGTGAGTTGGACCTTGATAGACCTTTTAGTGATCCAAGCTTGTCCTTAATTCTTCATCTGCTACTGCTACTGCTACAACGCCCCTCCTGTTAAAGTGATTTGGTTGGACTGTCTGGGTCACAGGAATTGTCACAATAATATATGGCCCAAACAGGTTCAAAATTAGGAATGAAAGTCAAGGGCTCCTTGTTATGCCCCTATGTTAACAGTTTAACACTTAGGAGGTCCCTGTATACAAATCTAGAAAACTGCAAGGACCTCATGATCCCCTTTGTTTAAAACACTATCATACATGCCGCTTACACAACAACATCCATTATCAGATATGTACTTCATATCTGATATAGAATCCATATTTGATCTGTACTTAATAGGACAAGAAAGTGGGATTCATATGAATAACATCTATTGAGGCCAGGGATTGGTTGTCAGTTGTGTATTATCACTTATAATTTATAGCACACTGAAACAGTAGGTGGAGTTATTCGTTAAATTTTCATGTGGGAGAAGCCAAAGTATTTTCTTTTAAAGGCAGTGTAGATGTATTTAGGGTGATTTAACCAAACATGAGTTGCATCCAATCCTATGGCGATGACAGGTTGCATTTGTACATGTTAATGTCAAGGCTGAAATTAATTTATTTGGATACTAATTTAGTAACATTGTTCATAGCTTTTGTGTTAATATTGTATATTTTACATTACCAAGATTAACAAACAGCACGAAACAGAAAGAACTGTTGTTGACCTAAATGTCCAGTGTTTCACCTTGACCCCCCATTCCTCCCCACCCGACCTTCTCTCTTCTGTGTGGAAAATCACCCTTTCCATTGACAGGCCAGACCTTGTGATGTTAAGCATTTTGTTGATAATCAGATTAAATATTGGAAGTATTTATTTATGAAATGTTTGCTATTTATTCTACCAGTGTCTGTCTGTTACTATGTGCTTCACCACCATGTTGTCATGGAAACAGATGCTCTATTTTGTATCTATGGTGGACTGGACCTTCATATTTTTGTACTATTTGCAATGCAATAAAATGTTGAAAACCACTTGCTTCTTATCTTCCATTATGTCTCACCTGGACCTTCATATGCCACTGCTCTGCCATCCACATCAAGGGGCGGTGAGGTAGCCAAGTGATTAAAGCTCCTCTTGCCGACTCAGGTTCTATTCCCAAAATGGGTACAATGTGTGAAGCCCATTTCTGGTGTCCCAACCGTGTTATTGCTGGAATATCAATTGCTAAAAATGGCGTAAAACCATGCTCACTCACTCACTCACTCACTCACTCATCCACATAAATTATTACAAGGGATAAATATGTCCCTGTAAAAACAGACAAAGTTTTTAATAATGTTATTTCTCATTTGTTTTTAAAGAAATCATAGTTGCTTGGAATAATAAAGTGTAGACTAAACGAACCAAATTTATTATCCGGGTACCCGACCCTACCCGGGTACCCAATGAAGGTCTCAAGAGTTTGGAACGAAATGTGTGATTGTGAATAGTTTTACCGCAGTCCTGGCAAAAACTATTTAGATACATGTATCAAACCTACAGACCATGCGCACACTGAAGTAGACTGAAGCTTTATCTCTACTCACACATATACAAGTCAAAAGGAATGTGCATATCGTCTGAAGGAAGTCTGAAGGGGGCAGCTGCCGCAAAGAACTGGGTAGAGAATAGGTCTTCAGCATCCCATGCCGTAACAGGCGACTATGCTTGTCGTAACAGGCGACTATATCGGGTTCGGGTGGTCAGGCTCGCTGACTTTGTTGATGCATATCATTGTATCCCAATTGCGTGGATCGATGCTCTTGATGTCAATCACTGGATTGTCTGGTCCAGACTCGGTTATTTACAGACCGCTGGAATATTGCGGAGTGCGTCGTTAAACAACAAACAAACAAAACATGACATACAAGTGGAAAAGAACATTTCGATTATTCGATTATTTACGGACCGCCATCATTAGCTGGAATATTGCTGAGTGCGGCATGAGACAACAAACACACAACCCTACTGAAGACTCATTATGGCACAAGCGTCAATGTTAAAGGCAATAAATATTCACATATTTTACTGACGCTTCCTTCAGTGTCTTGACGCGGCACCTGCATTAGTATGTTTAAACATAATGTCAACAAACAATTTTTCCTATGCGGAACCTTTGAAGAAACGTTTCTTAAAGTAAATATATCAGAAAATATCCAGAGACGAATTCCATAATATGCCACAACCAAAGGAGCTATCGCAAAAGGCCAAGGGGTTTCGATGCAAGAAGCATGGAGACAATTGTTGGAAGCAGTTCTACTGGCAGGTCCCGAGGATCGATTAAATTTGGCTTTTGAAGACACCCAAAACAAAGTTAAATGAAAATCGTGAATTCAATTTGTTTTTTTAATTTGTTTGTATCTGGTAATGAACAGTCTACATATACGCATATCAAAGTTAAAAGAACCGGGCCACTTGCTTATCGCTGATGCCAACATGGGATAACTCCTTGATGAAAGCTCCACCTCAGTGCGTGATATATTATTCACATTCTTTCACCACTCGCCCCTTTCCGTAAGCTACTTGTCCCGGCGCAAGTTGACGACGCGCATATGGAGCCGGGAACCAGCTTAGAAACCAGTCTATCGCGAATGTATATCGCTGTGATGAGCTTGTGGCGAATGATTCACGTCCCATGCTCCTCACAGCGAGAGCCCGTTCAGAGTGCTCTCTATTACTACCGAGAGTGTTACGACGGTGTCACGCGCTGGAAAGGAGCTTGGATTCAGACCTTGATCGTACGGTTGCATACGGAAGTAGTCACATGACTGACAGTCAGGCGATCACGCGAGGGAAGGCTATCAATGGAAGATTTGTTTGCCAAGAAAATGGAATCGAAGCTATTAACTGTTGCTGTTTTGTTTGGAGTCTTGTCCATAGTTCACAGCCAAGGACCTTCATGGAAGCCTTGTGGTAAGTATTCTCAATGTCGCGATGTTCAGCGTGAACGGTAGTTGCGAAAATTGTACTAGGGCTGCAACTAGGGCTGGGATGAGTCAAAATGTACTTCCCAGTTACCCACCCCCTATTACCCGACCCTACCCAAGTGAAAATTCATATCATTTTTTTTATTGAATGTCCTTTATTTAAATCAGCTAGAAACGAATTGATACACTCACTATTGTAATTGTGAAAGATGCTTGTGATGTAAATATTGACCTGATGCTAGTTGGAAATGCAAGTTTACCTAATCATGTGAACGAAAGCATTTTTAGGAATGTACATACATATATAAAGAAAACAAAAAGGTTTGAGTGAGCAATGTGAACATGTCGAATGTACATACGTTTCTCTATCTCTTTCCTTTCCTTTCCTTTCTGTCATTTGATTTATTAACTGTAAATAAGCATACATGTAAATCTATGGGAGAGACCGTTCTAAGTTGTGATAACTTGTGCCCAATCCTTTTCATGAGAATAAAATATGTTTAAACAAAACCCGGCCCTGCCCGAGTACACGCTGTAGGTCCCAAGAGATAGGTCCAAATGTCCGATTGGGAATAGTTTGACCATAGCCCTGGCAAAATGTATTTAAGTGCTCGTATAAAACAATCTGGTCATGCATACACTGAAGTTGACTGAAGTTTTATCTTTATTCAAGCATACAAAGTCAGAAAGGAAATGCGAATATTAGTCACTTATAAGTGACTAATATTCGCATTTCCCTTCTGACTCCTAACCACAGAGTTCCAGGTAATTTGTGAAATTAATCAATGTATCACGTGAATAACCGTGGGTCCGGGTAGTCCTGTGTGTACCTGGGTCCTACTCAGTATCCACCCGACCCGAGTACCCATGCTATCCATCCCAGCCCTAATAGCAACGATTCACTCCTTCATCAACTGTTCAAAATGTTGTACTAGAGCCCAATGCTGATTTTTCACCAGCCTTTAACATGCATGTTTAAAGAATATCGGCCATCGGGGACATGTGGGTACAAGAAATATTCACAATAACTCCATAGTTACACAGCAAAGTCAAAGACTGAAATATGTTTGAATAAAGATAAAGCTTCACCTAGTCTATGGTCTGGAAGATAATTTAAGGTACCGACGTTTACTACGATATCTGAAAAACTATCGGACCTACTCCAGTCAAAGTTGGTATGAGATTATTAAACAGTCACACATAACTGGATATTACATTTAAAGACAATCGGTGCATGAATAAAATATCTGTCTATTTAGCTATCACTATATTTCATCAACAACCAGTCCTGTGCGTCACGGGTGGAACGAGCATCATTGAAACAGCCATCTGCATAATGCTAGCCCTGCATCACAGGGCCATATGACTCGAAAGGGTGCACGGGAATCACGCACACACGAATACGGTGTCAGCGTTGGCCGTCTCAAGTTAATGAATCGAATCGAGAAAATAAGATATGTATTTTACTTCCCATTCATAAATCCTTTTAATCCATGAACAGTAGAATCCAAAATATGAAATATATTGAAGATTAAAGTGCTTTCATAAACTAGCGCTTGCTATGAAATGCGCAGCAACAGGATATTTTTAGTATACAAATATTCCAAACTCAACGACATTGCAGGAAGATATGATACCGGAAAGATCACCGAGAGGAGCTTATACACACTTGATGACCCAGCAAACTCTGTTGCAAGGCTGACGTCACAGGGCTTTGTTTCGTGTTTTGCAACAAAATTTTATAAATTAATGAGAAAATTCTGTGTATGTGAAGGGGGCATTATGCATTTTGATTGTGAAACATTAGTGGATAGGTCGGATAAAAGGCAAATACATTGTACACGATTTTTGTTATTTATCTTAAAGTTTGATTTGGATCGGAAAGTGATAAAAATATGATGATGTATTTTTGGAAAATCTTCTGATTCAATCAGTTAAAAACCGCTCGATTAAACTTTGTCAAAGTGATATTTAACCTTTTCATTCTGATGTATTTTTTCTTAATTTCCAATTTTTGAGGTTGTTGGATCCATAATCCAAGCAAAATAAATGAGACAAGTGTCCATGAATCTGCAACAAACTAAACAGAAAAATGTTTGTGTGATCATAATTTTTAGGTGTGAACTTTGACAATGCTTGATAAGGACTTTTTATTTTGTCACAATTCTTTATCTACCCTGTAGAGCTGAGTATCACCTGGTATCTTGTGATACGATTCGCATCACGATAGGCGCTGACAATACCACTGGAAGCATGTTACGCCACATCAAATTGTAAGAAATGATGACGTCACTGAAGTACAGCTCTAAAACCTCTTTCTTCATGCATTTAGTGATTGTTGTCTCAAAAACGTTAACAAAGAAAACCACATAACAAAACAGTTTTGAATGAAGAGACAGTTATTAAATTTAACAGTTTGTCAGTGCTACCATGTCCTGTTGTGC
Source organism: Haliotis cracherodii (assembly GCF_022045235.1). NCBI lineage: Eukaryota > Metazoa > Mollusca > Gastropoda > Lepetellida > Haliotidae > Haliotis > Haliotis cracherodii. The sequence goes on from NW_027266308.1 coordinate 37,092,312, forward strand.
CATGCTTACAGGTGGCGCTATGCTTCTTCTACCATTATGGGAGGTAACTCTATTAGTTCCTGTTCTAAACGTACGGTTCAAGTATCATGTGTACCTGAGTAGCGATGATATTGTTGGTATTGGTGCATCGTTACATCCCCAATATCCCGCATATAGAAAAGACTCATTTCAAACTAGTAGTGAATCATCATGATCATACTCATGTATTCTCTCGTCACACCGAAGACCCGGGTTCGATTCCCGACATGGGTACACTGTGTGAAGCCCATTTCTAGTTTCCCGCGCCGTGATATTGCTGGAATATTGCTCAAAGCGGCGTAAAACCATACTCACGCACTCACTCATACTTATGTATGATAACTAATGTTTTTTGGTGAAAACAAGTAGTCCTATCATGTTACCTTGTCTTGGTCCTTGTGTATAGCCCTGCTTTAGTGATACGAAATGCTTGTACACAGTTATCTGTTATGTTGCAGACTCTTCCAAGTATGAAGGTGTGGTGGCTTCAGTTGGCACTAATGCCACAGTTACTGGTGGTGTAGTGCAACTCATGAAAGGCACTGGTGTTATTTTTGATGTGTCATTCAAGACAAGTAAGTTTGTACTATTATCATGCTGATAAACCATGTCTACTGGAAAACAAAACTAATGTTCCATCTTAACTCAATTCTGATTGGGCAATGAACATTTGTGACAGTAAAGTAGTCTCTTACATTTACTGTTTTGGTTGTTTGTTGTTTAATGCTGGACTCAGCAATATTCCAGCTATTTGATGGGGTCCTGTCAATAAAAGTTAGCCCCAGACAATCCATTGATTGATAATGTTAGCAAAGATCCACCCTGTCGGGGTACAATGACACACAATCAGCAAGGTCACTGAGTCTGACCTTCTGATCCATTTGGTTGCATCGGTTGCTGGTGACCTCTTTTAACCCGGAATATACACTGGGGACCATAACATTACCACATAAGCAGATCGGGAATCCACACTGGGGACCATAACAGTACCACGGGCAGATTGGGAATCCACACTGGGTACAATAACATCACTGCAAAGGCAGATCGGGAATTCCCACTGGGTACAATAACAGTACCACAGGCAGATTAGGAATCCCCACCGGGGACAATACCAGTACCACAGAGGCAGATCGGGAATCCCCACTAAGGACCATAACAGTACCACAGGCAGATTGGGAATTCCCCCTGGGGACAATGCCAGTACCACAGGCAGATCAGGAATTCCCACTGGGGACCATAACAGTACCACAGGCAGATCGGGAATCTCCACTGGGGATAATAACATCACTGCAGAGGCAGATCAGGAATTCCCCCTGGGGACAATACAGTACCACAGGCAGATCTGGAATTCCCCCTGGGGACAATACCAGTACCACAGGCAGATCGGGAATTCCCCCTGGGGACAATACCAGTACCACAGGCAGATCGGGAATTCCCCCTTGGGACAATACCAGTACCACAGGCAGATCAGGAATTCCCCTGGGGACAATAACAGTACCACAGGCAGATTGGGAATCCCCACCGGGGACAATAACAGTACCACAGGCAGATCGGAAATTCCCACTGGGGACAATAACAGTACCACAGGCAGATTGGGAATCCCCACCGGGGACAATACCAGTACCACAGGCAGATCGGGAATCCCCACTGGGGACAATAACTACCACAGAGGCAGATCGGGAATCATAGGTATAATAGGTCCCCAGTAACCATGGTAACCTATGCTTGTCATACAAGGTGACTAAATGGGTTGGATGGTGAGGCTTGGTGACTAAATTGATAGCATAACATTGTACCTTGATAGCCTGGTACTTTACTCATAATATCAACCACTGTTTTTTAAGATCGGGTTTCATATTTCTGGAAAATTTCTTTATTACAAGGTGATGTTGTTAATGTAGACTACATATAACCATGCGCCAATAATAGTCATACTTTAGATTTTACTTATTTCTTGTTTTTTTTCTTTTTTAACGCATTTCAGCGCACCTGTTATTTCGTTACCATAGTCACTATGAAATATTGTTTGATAAAGTCTTTATTTTGTTGAAGACATTGAAGTCACAAGTGCGACAGCTGTGGTTCACGGAATAATTGCTGGCGTGGCTGTTCCCTTCCCACTGGATAACCCTCAAGCATGTAAAGACTCGGGATTGACCTGCCCCCTAAAAACAGGAACTGGGTACAAATACAAATCAGTGATTCCAGTGAAGTCGTACTACCCAGATGTAAGTACTATTTAGCAAAGAATAGCTCCGTGGAATAGCAACATTGATTGAAATAGTCAAATATCATGGTGTACCAAATCATGTCTGCAGGAACATAGCTTATGTCATAATGGCCGTGTTCGAAACTAAGCATGAAATCCAATAGGGGTCCTTGTCAGAACCACAATGTTAAAAACGGTAATATTTATGGAGTCCTTATATTTGTGTATGCAAATATACCAGTCCTCTTTTCATAGGGATATTTTTATCTTTCCATGATACTAAAAAAGGTCTTAAGTGTCAAGTGTATATTTAAATATATGTGACATATTTGATTATCTCAATCAAACATTGAGTAGTGTACTATAGCAGCATCCCTCAAGACTTCACTTAACTTTAATCACTGTAAAGGATTTAGGAATATGGTTATTTAAATGATTTAGGAATTAAGTTATTGTATTGGGGGAATTTCTAGCACACTGGTCCAAGTGAGCTAATGGTAATGCTTGTTAACATGGCCAGTCACATCCTTCACCTCGTAATATGACTTCGTGTTGCTTAAACTCAATTACGATTATAGTCAGCATACATTTCTGGTGTACCCCGCCGTGATATTGCTGGAATAAGACCATACTCAAAGCAGTCAGTATGGACGTATCACTCTGTGAATACATGTACCAGATGAGCTTCAGCGCCATCATGTAGTTTTGTTTTTTAAGAATTATTCCCCAAGAAGCAGCTCAGTGAGTGAGTGAGTTGGGTTTAATGCCACTTTTAACAGTATTCCAGTTATATTGCGGCATGTCAGCTTCATGTGGGAGGGAAGCCTGAAGTGATGCAGGTCTTAGACATTTACCACTTCGGTGAAACCCACGAGCACGGGTATGGTGCTGACAATCGTAGAAACATAATCGGGGCAAACCGGGATTTGAACCCATAATCAAAGATTTCTGGCACGCTCAAGGGGCGCAACTCTGCACAGCAAATTGCGGTGACTTAGACGACTGGGCAGTTTGTGCCCCCAGAAGCAGCTCAAGGTTGGAGAGATTGGTTTTGGCTAAGTTATGCTCTCTAATCGGCAGGTGAGGCTTGTGGTCAAGTGGCAGCTCAATGACGAGAAGGCCAACATCATCTGGTGTGTGGAGATGCCGGCAGAGATCAAGTGATTCAACCAACCTTACAACTTTTCCAGTCTCCGCAGGATTTAAGAATGAAAAGACATAAAACCATATTTTTATAAAATATTGTGGGTGTATTTCAGAATCTCGCTTTCTTTTTAATATCTTTGTCATGTTAAATCTCTACTATGTATGTGAGTACTCTTCTTTTGTTGTACATACATAAATTGAAATCTCTTCATGTATACATGAAACCATTTTAGATAAATGTCAGTGGTTTGCAGATAACATGTCTGTTAGTGGTTGAATCAATGCTTCTCTCAAAGGCAGGAAAAAGTTTGGCAGCTATCACAAAAGGTTCCAAAAGAAATCAAATCAGCCAAAATATAACTCACAGATTGTACTCTTTCCAGATAGAAGACATTTTGCCAAGAATGTTACAGACACAGTCGTTGTCAGCTTGTTAATTACTTTACCACTCTCTAAATTGTCAGTCATGGTTGCTTATCTACCACGTTTAGTCAATTTTGATTAAATTAACGAAATGATTTTTCTTCAGTTAGTTTCGAAAACATTAACAGAAAATGTTAAATTGTATAACCTCTTGACATGCCATAAAATGTGCTGAGAGTTATCTGCCCTTGTGTACCAAAATCCAAGGTCAGGAGACTCAAGGTGTTGCTGAATGAGACACATATTGGGCAGTGTTGGCATCTTGCATTTTGAAGATGCTGTGATAACTTAACAACCTGACAGCAGATTTTTGTCATTGATTTGAGACATTCTAACTCAAGAACACTGTGTGCCAAATGTACAAGACATTTCAAAATGTCAGTATTGAAGTCTGTTAAAAATATTTACTGCATATGCAACTGTTCACATTCCTCATATAGAACAATATTTTACATTGTTGTATATCTATCTATAACTGCATGAAGGTCAAATGTTTCTCATTTTGCAAATTGTAGATTCTGTATAGCTGACCTGAGCGTAAGTCAGTCTGTTATTTGAAATATTTGTCTGAGACAGAATGAGATTGATATGTTATTTGCATCTATCTTTTATATGTTGCAAAATAAAAGCCCTGTGTCATGCATATTTAGATCTTAACACTAGCCTGCTATCCAGGGGCTAGTAATAATTTCCAAGTTACCCATTGTTTTAGCATTACAAGGGTATTTATCTTTACCCAGGCTAGTATTAAAAGCTTTTGAGTTTAGTCTAACTGTGTATCATGTCGATGTAAAAGTTTCTTTATGATTCCTGCTGCCTCCTTGGGTATCCATATTAAAATGTGGTTAGATCTGTCCCTTTTTTTTGTTTCAAACTTTGTCATCACTTGCTGTTGGGTGTGTTGATCTGACCAAGTATTTTGTGCGAGTATAAAACTAATAAAATAAGTTCACAAGAGTAAATAATGTCTACATTTGTTATTCACATCCTTTGATGGGTGTTCTCTCATCAAAGCTTGTGGAGCTTGTTGTGACATCGTGGGTTAGGAAGCAGATATCTAAGGAGACGTCCAAACATTGATGGCCTTATTGTCAGAAGTTTGGTTTGACAGTGTGTCGGGAAATATTACACAGGGCATTTGGGGCACAGACGTGAACATGGGAATGAGTGGGCAATGTACACTGACACCTTTTTATAAGAATAAACTATTTTCTATTATGAGCATGTGTGTTGTCATTTCTAACTGATCAGGGGTGGAAGAGGTCTTCGGGAACCCATGCTTGCCGTATAAGGCGTCTATGATTGTCGTAAGAGGCGACAAACAGGATAGGGAGGTTAAGCTCGTTGACTTGGTTCATGCATGTCTTCGTATCCCAATTGCGTGAATCGATGCTCATGATGCCAATCACTTGATTGTCTGGTCCAGACTCGACTGTTTACAGACCGCCGTCATATAGCTGAATTCGGTGTTAAATAACAAACAAACATTTTGTGTAGCGTTCAAAGCATGCTGTTCCCTATGTGTTTCGCCATACACAAAATATGCTGTGTTGTGTCAGCCCAACAGGTCACAGGCTGGTGACGTTTGGCAAGCCTTTGCCAGAGAAGTGAGGTGACGAACGGGGTTTAACATGGTATTATTGCACCTACACAGTATGCTGACTCCAAGCCAGCCAGTGCTTATTTCATCCCCTAATGCTGAGCGCCATACCGGGAAACAACAAGTACCATCTTTTGGTATGACCAGCCATGGATTGAACCACCGACCTACTGCTCTCTGGGCAGGCACTGTATCTACTGGACCACAGGCAGACGGTGGCAGAGTGGAGTTCGATGGCTGGTGACTGTGCTAGAATGAGTTTGAGTTTATTGAGCTTCAGTTGTGCCCAGAACTGAATCGCTTCATTTGTTGACTTCTGAGGCAAGAAGCGTCTCTGTTCACTCCAAAGGAGTGGACACAGGCAATATGCGTATGCATGATTAATTACTGGTGACACTGTCAGTGGAAAGTGGACTTCTTTTATTATGTTCAGTGTGTACATCGTGTGGAACAAACTCTTCACCCCGAAGCTGGCCCACAGAACCTGTATGATATCAGCTTCTTCTCGTCAAGCTGACGAACGAACCGACGAACGAACGAACGAATTATCCCATTTTCGCCAGAGCATGCAGCTAGACACTGTATTTATCGGCACGATAGTCTCATGGTCAAATATTTCCATTATCCTACAGAAGGCACGGGTTCGACACCCCCCATGTGGACAATATTTGAAGCCCATTTGAGGTGTGTCTCCCGTCGTGATATCGTTGGAATATTGCAAACAGCAGGGTAAATCTCAACTCTCTGTGTTCACTGTATGCCGCGTATCAACAGCTGTGTACACACGGAAGGGTTTCACATTCCTGCTGTGATGTACAGTGAACTTCCTCCAAGTTAGTGAAGATACTTTTTTTCGAGATTTAGCGCAACGACTTGACTTAGACTGAAAATGGCGGTAGTGCGCCACACAATCGGACATGTCATATATTGGCAGGTGATATGCATGTTTTTATATTAAACAATGTCCCATCCAAAGCATATTGCCTGTTAGGAACAGCATTGAAAAGGGAAAGTGGCAAACCCGGAATGTGCCGGAAGTGAGTGAATGTTGGTTTATGCAAAACTCTACAATGGAATTTTGAAAATACTCGATTCTCATTGGTCAGTATGAGGTTTCACCACCACCCTATCACTACTCAAGTTAATATTTACAGACAAGTGATGTGGTTCTAAATTAAATTTAGCCCAGTTAAATTATTGAAAACAAAAGTCAGCAATATTCAACCAACCAATCTCATTAATAGCAGATCATTTAGAGATTTGATTTTGGAGAAAGGTAAGGTTAGAGCCTTTAGTTCAGAACACGGTTATTTTAACGTCAGGGAACTCCCAACCCACGTTATATTTAACCACAGGGTAGATTATTTTAATTCGGGTAAATAATTTTAAAGATTTAACATTTTATGAACATCCTTTAACAGTGTGACGAGACTCCAGAACATGATATACATGATATACAACATAACTAGTTTAAGACTGACTTTGGCTATAAAGTTTCACATCTTACATGTGCCTTGAATGATATGTTAACCACATGTGAAATGGATGGTGTATGACTTAAACGAGTTGTGAAATATACTACATGTATTATTTGGAAGTGATAATTCATCATTTCGTCAGTAGTAATATGCTATGATTTTAATAAGCAGTTGTTATTATTTGCCACATTCTGCACTTCAAAATATTGTCAAAAATACTGACGTTTATTTAACTGGTATTTGTTTAAATTTGATACATCAAATTTACACAAACACAGTTTGGCCTATTCTGTCATACAGGCACATATATCCATCACGGCCCATGCAAGTCTATAATGTTTGGCAAGTATCTAAAAATAAAAAAGTCTCTGGGCTCCTTTTTATTATAGTTTGATAACCCGGATCTTCACGGGTCTGTTTCTCATTACCTTGAGCACACACTACAGTGTGTCAAATAACAAATTACTACGACAAGCGATAATGTTAACACCAGATCTAGGTTAACGCCTGGTTAAAAATTCTTATTAACTAATTCCGGCTTTAACATTATAACTTGTCATAGTTATTTCTTAATTGACACACTACAGTGTGTGGCTATTTTATACACAAATGTGGGTATAAAAAAAATACAGGACAAATGGAGTAATATGACAAGAAAGGTCAAGGCAACCTTCACGGACATATATGATGGCAAGAAAACCCATACATTTTATTTAGTACACAGAGCGAATGGTCGGTGGTTCGATCCCCTGGCCGCTTCATACCAAAAGTGACGTTGAAAGATGACACTTGTTGTTCCCTCGCCTGACGCTCGAAATCAAGGGAATAACTCACGGGCTGGCATGATATGTCAGTAGGCTAGCACCATGAAACCGCATTAGCACACACACGCACGTGCGCACACACAATATAATAAACTTTTAAACGCGACGTCACACCCTATTTTACATCAGTCATCAATCGGGGGTACGGGTGGCCCAGTCGTCTAAGGCGCCGCGATTCGCTGTGCAGAGTTGCGTACTTTGGGCAGGCCAGAAACCTATGATTGTGGGTTCGAATCCCGGTTCGCCCCGATTATGTTTCTAGGTTTGTCAGCACCATACCCGTGCTCGTGGGTTTCACCGAAGTGGTAAACGTCTAAGACCTGCATCACTTCGGGCTTTCCTCCCACATTAAGCTGGCACGCCGTGATATAACTGGAATACTGTTAAAAGCGGCGTTAAACCCAACTCACTCGCTCATTATGTCAATCAGAACTTTCGACTCCTGTGGTCAGACTCACAGCGTTTGACAGATTGTACGTGCGCTTCATGTGTGTCGTTTGTGTGGGATCAGGTATTTGTTGTGAACCGTGAAATTTAATTTGTAAACATATTTGTTTGGGAAATCTGGGAACGTATAGATCAGTACTGATATTCCATACAAAGAAATAAGTTCATCACATTTCAATACCACAAGTAGTCTTACCCCGTTCACATGCGCCTCTATACATATGTGTGTACACGTGTGTAGCAATACATACGTGAGTATACTTGTCATGTGAATGCGTTTACTTATGTGTGCATATTTACACCAGGAGCAAATGTGCATCATGTCTGGAGCAGGTGCAAATATAAATGTAAATTTGCACTGTGTGTATATGTTGCAATGTAAACGTTTATGTCAACGTAAAAGGATGATCTAATTAATATATATTCTTTTGCCAACACCCATCTTTCCCGAGGCAAGGGAGTTAACTGACTATAAAAGTCCAGTTTCCACCCTTGCCGAACTAGGCTGGTATTATGGAGTTACATTTTGGCTGGACTAACGAGTCTGTGCATAGTCCAATCAAAATCGCGCACCGAAATCGAAATCCGGTTCGTAAACTGTCATGCATATTTCGGTCGATTGCAGGATTTGCACAGCATGTGCACCGCCAACTTGTTGTCAACAGATATTTTCCATATCTTTTCAAGTTTTTAATCAAGATACTCACCTGATTTGATGCATTTCGCGATGTAAGACTCGTTTTCTCACAATATAGATTTTGATTGTCGATTGTCTTGTTTGGGCGCCGCCATTTTGTTTGAAGCAAATGCAAGTGATACGAGAGGTGGAATCTGATTGGTCCATAGGAGAGGCATAGAAGGGACTAAACTCGTAACAGCCACTGGTGGCGCTATGATCGAGCCCAGGAATTCCAGCCTAGTTCGGCAAGGGTGGAAACTGGACTTTTTAAGTCAGTTAACTCTCTTGCCTCGGGAAGATGGCTAACACCAAGCAAATTGTCAACAGTTGCCAATTTTTATGCGTATATACAGAGTTGAGCGGACGGTGTTTTCTTTTGGTTTCAAGGAGTCAAAACTTTGTGTACAAATTAAATCAAACACATGTTGCTTCGCTGAAGAAACTCTCTTCTCATAAAACTTTGATTGGAAAACAACCTGTTTTGTGTTGAAAGTCGTAAACAGACTACGAATATGTGTGCCTTACACAATTTACATACTTTATTTACACACCTAAGATGCTTTTCATGTGAACGCATAGTAAATTTACATATACGCACGTACGCTCTCCAAAAAAGAAACGCACAGGTAGATTTTTAGTAAATTTATTGTACCTAATAAAGTCGATATATTTAATAAAATATCTTAGATACAAATATGAAATTTTGGAGCTCGATAGTCACATGTTGTCGTTGAATAAAGGCATTGAAAACTGTTCATTGTCATGTCACATAAGGCCACAAGCTTGCGCTGAACTCGTTTCTCGTGTGACCGCCCCGGGCAGCAATCACGCCTCTGCATCTCCTGGCCACTGAGTGAGTGAGTAAGTACGGTTTTACGCCGCTTTGAGCAATATTCCAGCAATATCACTGCGGTGGACACCAGAAATGGGCTTCACACATTGTACCTATGTCGGGAATCGAACCCGGGTCTTCGGCGTGACGAGCGATCGCTTTAACCACTGGGCTACCCGACCGCCCCTACTAGCCACTGACTGGATAAGTGTACGAATACTGGCCTGCGGAATTCTGTTTTGACGCACCGTTTGTCGAATATCAGGCCACCAACATTTGCCAATAACATATATCCAATTTATATCCTGGATGTTTTGTGTAGTCAGGTTCAATGAGCTACATACCACCTGTGCGTTTCTTTTTTTTATTACTCACGTTAGTAAATGTTGTGCATGTGAACGGGGTATTAATTATTTTGATAAATACTGACGTCAAACATTCTGGAAAGTCACCAACTTATATCAAGAACCCCCCTCAGGGCGTGTCCAAATTCTATTACCTTTATTCCCACAGAGATTTGTATACACCACTACCGTAAATACACCCTCAGGCGGACACACACCACATTGTCTTTGCTAAGCAACCATAGTACTTGTTAATAAAATGTGATATTCTGAAAATCAAATTATTTTGTTGAGCGTCTGCTGCTGGGAAAGTTAATATGGCCACAAATTGTTCAGCATGTGCATATACACACAACGTAGGTTAATAAAACCAGTGCTAATTGACACAGGTAGAAAATGAGTAACCACGACATTATTAAAACGATGATATAACAGCTGTTGCCATTGCGTCGATATCCACAAACCCAGATCACACTCGCTGTTTTATTATATAGTCTGTCAGCTCGAGACAGTTTATTTCTCGCTCCTCTTCTCCAACCTGAAAGGTAAGCCATGTATTGTCGGGGCGCAGGTGTGGCCACGTTGCCTATGGCGTCGCAGGTCTTGCCAGAAAACCCATGCCCGTGGGTTTCAAACCCAGATTCGCATTGCCATTATATTTCTGTGGGTTTGTCAGCAAAATAACCCTGCTTGTGGATTTTACAAAACTGTAAAATTCAAACTAGACCTGCATCACTTCGGGATTTCTTCCCACATTAAGCTGACATGCTGTGTTATAACCCAAATAGTGTTCAAAGCGACGTTAAACCAGATTCACTCACTCATGTAATCCCGAGAAGAGCTGGGACGGGGACACTATTGAAGGTTGTGTTTTAATGTTTGTCTGCCTGTCTGACATTTAGAGAAAAAGACATTTTTTCTAAATTATGTTAAAGGAAGTCATCGACCGGTACCCGAAGACTGCAAGCAACACATGGACTAAATGAATGAACGAGTTTCTGCACACGCCCCACATGTTACATCACCACTACAACGTCTTGATTTGACGTAACTCGTGACATTTGGACTAATATTAGAAAGACCCTGTGATACTTAAGATGGCTCAAATAAGTACGTCTTGTTTTTGCATAAAAAGCAGCGATGAGATTGTACGCTCAATGTGTACCTCTAAAACACGACCGAAAGCTATATACACAACCAATTATAAAAACCATGCATAGTAAGTTAACATTGGCGATGATGCATGTATGGATTTACCTTCTGATATTGCAGATGTTGCGGTGTGTCATCCTCGTTCTTGCGGCGACATCAGCAACGGCCGATATCGTCAAGGACTACAATGATTGTGGTATGTAAAGAATACTATAGACCCGCGCGATTTCATGGGCTACATACATATTTCGACAGGTGAAATATTGTTTAATAAACAGTGGGGCAAAAGAAACTTTACCTCTCAGTTGATTTTATCATACGTTTGATTTTCAATTGAAAATATGTTAAGTTACCGATATCATATAAAAACAAAATAAATGTGCTTAGTCAGCACTAAATTAATACTTTAAAATGGCATTATTTCTTAAATCATTATTAGATTTTACATTTTTAGAAACTTTAAAAAAATGTTTCGCACAATACACAACTGCTGCATGGTAGGGCTTTTAGACACCTTAACCTTGACAATCAATAAATGTGATTTTTGTCGGTGCAAATTTACAATATTTGGTAGGGGTCATATGCTTGCAATTCATTTCTTTTCCCAGACTTCATTTATGTTTACGCAAAATTAACCATTTCTTTCAACTTTTAATTACACAACAAAAACAAACTGTATACTTTCTTTTGCCCCTCAGTTTATAACGTATGTATGGAGAGGGTAAGAGGGGAAGTATTGGATATATTTATTTTCAATTACGATTGTATTATAAAGTAAAAGCCGAAAATAAACATTTGTTTCAAAGTGTTCACGGTACACACACCGTTAAGTTAAATGATACCGTATTCCACCCCTCAAACAAGAAGGGAGCCCGAGCAGGTTAAGTGAAATAGGGTTTAATGTCGCGTTCAACATAAGTGACATATATAGCGCCGTGTTTGCATGCATGGGCGCGTGCGCGTGCGTGCGTGCGTGCGTGCGTGTGTATGCTTGTTTGTGTGTTGTTTAACGCCACACTCAGCAATATTCCAGCTATATGACGGCGGCCTGTAAATAATCGAGTCTGAACCAGACAATCCAGTGATTGACATCGTGAGCATCGATCTACGCAATTTGGATGCGATGACATGCATCAACCTAGTCAGCGAGCCTGACCACCTGATCCCGTTAGTCGCCTCTTACGACAAGCCCAGTCGCCTTTTACGGCAAGCATGGGTTGCGGAAGACCCCGTATCTTCACGGGTAGTGTGTGCTTGTACTAGTCCGGACTAATGCTGGTTTTATAGTGCAGTGAAGTATGGATAGCCCACTCAGACACAGTATACCGACTTCGATCCGACCAGTTCTTTTATCCCAATAATGCCAGACAGGGTAACAATAAGTACCATCTTTTAACGATTTAAGGTATAACGCAGCCAGGGAAGCGAACCATCGACCTTCCGCTCCTGGGGCAGACGCTCTATCCGCTACGCCGCGGCGGCAAGTCCCAGGCAAGTGTACTTGAAGTCGATCAAGTACCACATTTTAAGTAAATTCAAATTTGACGATCTTCATGTGTATCCTTATTACACACAATGTCTCTGTTTGACGCTTGTCATATATTAGCTGTCTGAAACGAGACCAAGGGTAGAGCCCCCCACCCCCCATACACACTTTGTCTTTTTATGAACTGTCATTACATATTAACATCTTAAAGTCTTACAGGGTATGTGCCTTGATCTCCTATTGACCTCAACACACCTAAGTCAACCCAACAATTATTGTAAGCAGAGCTCATAACATTTAGCAAGTCATCCACCCTCGTTGTGTACGGATGGATGTCAAAGTTCGTAACATCCTGAATTACACACTGGTCTTGAAATAAAGGTCAATGTGTAATTCAGGATGTTTAGACCTTTGACGTCCATTCTGTCCCGCTGTCGCACGAGACTGGACGAGTTCATTGTAACACTTAGGGAAGTCAATATACTACTATCATAGACACACCAAAATGAACAAAGAATTTGTGTCAGTTACTATGAAACATGGTCGGCTATGAGTGATAGAATTTAAACAATGGTACTTATAGATTATATGGACCTTTTGCGAAATCGGGATCTTGAACGACCCATGACCCATCACCCCTCCCTACTTGTGGTAGATGCACCGATTGGTATGACACTCGTGAGCGCTCGTGCGCGTGGCTGAATTGAACTGGCAGGTGGACAAGACAGACAGCTTGTGTGATTTATTCCGTTTTATTCATCCAACATGATTCGAATTTTCGTGTTGAGTGTAGCTGTGTATGTGGCTATTGCAGCTGAAGTAAAAGACTTCAAGGATTGTGGTGAGACTGTTTGTATACAAGCTATATAGGACTTAGAACGCGATTTGATCGTTGGTAACTCATATCTCCATCTAACACGTTACGAGCGGAGATGTAAAATATGTAATTTCTCTATAATAATTGAATCGTGTTATTTCAGACTATAACAGAATGGAGTTTAGCTATAAAATACTTAGATAAGGATGTATTGGAAATAAACATTTCAATCATAGTATATGTTTATTGATAACAAACTCGTTTGGTTAAAACTTCGTCCCAGAACACCTGCCTCGATTTTGAAAAAAACCATAACCCCTGACTAGAAGCGTCATAAATCATTTTTACTTAAGGTTAGGGATCAGCTGCCCGAATCCAGGTAGCATTTGAAGCATGACTTACCTGAGAAAATGTTTCACTAGTTTGTGTATCAATGTTTAGTAATAGAGAAATATCTCGTTGATTGGGCGTGTATGAGCGTGACGTCATCATATTATGGTACACTCGCGTGATGACCGTATTCCCTCCGTCCGACGTTCTCCACCAGCTGTTCTGTATGAGAGGCCATAGTATCGTTGTTCAGTAGTAATGGCGGTACCTGAATATATATTACTTACCGTCTGATAGGGATCCCCCCCCCCCCCCCCCCCCCCCCCCAACACACACACACACGCGCGCGCGCAACACACCCATTAAAGTTACAAATGGCCTAAGTGGACCTCCCTTTTTTAGATCCTGGAACCGCCCCTGACAATGGAACACGAAACACTTGTATACCGTGATGTGGATTAAAATATCATTTAGTGTGAATTGTTTAACATCGTTATTAAACCTGTGTTCATATCATTTACGTCGCTATATGGCTGAAATAATGCCGATGCGACGTTAAATTTTAACTCTCTCACTCATATCATTTACCATACTCTGGGTGTTTATGTCTTCATGGTTGAATGTTGTGTTTATCGTCGGGTGTGTATGTTGCATGCTACTTGATGTTAGATGATGATGTACTTTATGATAAAACTCCCAGACCATCTGTCGCGTGAAGTGTGCTCCCCGGGAAGCTGACTGTGTGCACTGATTCATTAATAACATTTTGCCGCCATGAACACGCCTCAGGGCATGTATACTGCTCCAAATAAGCATAATGTGTGTGTCTGGTTTTTAAATTATTTTTTTGTTATTTATGTATTTTGTTACTTATTAATTTATCTTGTTATAAAAGTTTTGTTTAAATTTGGTATAATAAATTATCATATTATTATTTCTTTGTTTATTTATTTATTTTATTATCATATTAATCATCATCGCATATTTATCTCGAGGCCAGTGGGCTGTTTCTAATACGGAAAGTCGTTCATGAGGATGATTGTACTATTCGTCAGTTTACATATTCTTGTATTTTCTGTATGTTGCAGGTTCTGTAAGCGGCAAGATCGACACCCTTGACATCAGGCCATGTCCCTCCTTCCCTTGCCAGTTCCCCAAGGGCAAGAACGTCACCGTCTCCATCACCATGACAGCGAGTACTGTGACATTTAATGGATCTGAACGAACCACCCAACTCCCGTCCTTTCATATACACCATTAGTCTGACTGCCAGACCCTAGAGAATAAATTAAAAAAGGAGTCCAACTCAAGTCTAGAATGATTTAGCAAGTCTACATTGCCTCGGCTCTCGGCTGAGTCCGAAATTAAGGCTTGTTCTGGGCTCCATTTGGATATTATTATTTTTATATTTTGTAGATATATATTTTTAAATAAGACAACCTATTTTTGGGACGAGGTGTCGGTCTGATACAGCATATATGTATATGCAAGATGCAAATCACTGGATTGTCGGGTCTAGACTCGATTATTTACAGACCGCCGTCATATAGCATTATTATTAAGTAACAAACAAACACACGACATTGGTAAATTCTCCATAATTTACTTGGCAGAGTTGCGCCCTTTGGCGTGCCATGACCCGTTGATCATGAAGATCCGGGGTAGAATAGGTCTTCAGCAACCCATGCTTGCCGTAAAAGGCGACCATGCTTTTCGTAAGAGGCGACTAACGGGATCGGGTGGTCAGGCTCGCTGACTTGGCTGATGCATGTCATCGTGTCCCTTTGCGTAGATCGATGCTCATGACATCGATCACTAGATTGTCTGGTTCAGACTCGATTATTTGCAGACCGCGGTCATATAGCTGGACTGTGCGGCGTTAATAAAAAACAAACACAGCTTAATCTTCACCATTGTTTTTGCCTTTTACGCCCAATGGAATCTATTTCGGCAGTTAGTTGAGACTGATTGTTCTCTGTATTATAATGTCATACCAGGCCCGTTAAGCTGAGTCGTTAATGAACTCAGTGCGTTAAAAGCCATTCAAACTCAATTGAGGCATAAGATATACAATAGCGTGTAGAATGATATTTTTGGAAAATCTGCTGTTACCTTTTTTGAAATATGAAATAACGCAAGTATACCTCTTTCCAAAACACGATTAATTAAAATATAATGTCAATAATAATCTTTTCTTTAGCTTTGAGTTTCTAAAACGGCTACATGTGTACAACATTCCAGTCTTATAGGAACTGTCTCTTGTGTGCACAGATGCCAAGTTGACGGAGGCTAAGACCGTTGTCCATGGCATTATCGACGGCATCAACACGCCCTTCCCCATCAACCAGCCGGACGCCTGCCAAGACATGACCTGCCCCGTTGACAGCGGATCGGAAGTCACCTACACAAATTCCATATTCGTTCGGGAGGTCTTTCCTAAGGTAATGTCTTCGGCAAAACAGCCCTGTGGGGAATTCGGGTCGGAACATGTCCCAAGTATGTTATGCCTGTCGTTCATGGGGGGTCAGGTGGTGAGGTGACTTGACTGGTTATGCCATGTTCCCCGACAACGTGGGACGTTGCTTATGCGAAGAGATTAGTTTCACCATGGACACTTAATACGATTATATTTAGGGTCCATGGTTTCACCTTACCTGTCCTGGTCATTCTCTGACCGGGGGCACGGGTGGCCCAGTCGTCTCAGGCGCTGCGTCCCTTGGACACGCCAGAAACCTATGATTGTTGGTTCGAATCCCGGTTCGCCCTGATTATGTTTCTAGGTTTGTCAGCACCATACCCGTGCTCGTGTGTTTCACCGAAGTGGTAAAGGTCTGAGACATGCGTCACTTCGGCTTTCTCCCACATTTAGCTGACACGCCGTGATATGACTGGAATAATGTAAAAAGCGGCGTTAAACCCAACTCACTCACTCACTCACTCACTGCTGTGATAATTACAGCTGAAATAGTTTTGGCCTGAAACTACCAAAACATTCACGTGGAATCTATAATTTAAACACTGAAACGCACACTTAGACCTGCTATACAGAAACAGACACGTTGAAATGGAATGACCCTATCTCACATGATACATTTCACTGAAATCGGTGTGACCTTGTTATTCATTATTGGGGTGGGGTTGTGTTGTGCACTTGCTGTAGGTTGCCACTGTGATGAGGATCGAGTGGTCAAAATGGCTGCCGGGTATGAATTTGCGAAATGTGACACTCGAAATTGGGCCATCCTTGCCTGAATTGAGCCTTCCGCGTGTAAACCATGTGCGGTGCTTATTATTTCTGACCCCCCGTCGTGATATGGAAGCGGTCTAAACATAACTCACTCATTGTGACAAAGACAACTGTGTACAGCTTCCAGTTGGGTGAACTGATGGTAAAGACCCCAAAATTCTCTGTTGAAACGTTGCTGTACCACGTTAAAACCTTTTCACTCACTGACCTCTCCTCAGTAAAAGGGGCGGTCTGGTAGCCTTGTGGTTAAAGCGTTTCTCGTCACGCCGAATGCCCAGGTTCGATTCCTAACCTGGGCACGATGTGTGAAGCCCATTTCTGTTGCCACCACCGTGATTTTGCTGGAATATTGCTAAGAGTGGCGTAAACCACACTCACTTACTCCCGTGACCCGTGGTGACCCGTGGTGATCCGTGGTGATCCGTGAAGATCCGGGGTAGAATAGGTCTTCAGCAACACATGCTTGCCGTTAAAAGCGACTCTGCTTGTCGTAAGAGGCGACTTACGGGATCGGGTGGTCAGGCTCGCTGACTTGGTTGATGCATGTCCTCGTATACCAGTTGCGTGCATCGATGCTCATGGTGTCAATCACTGGATTGTCTGGTCCAGACAGCCCTGCCGTCATACAGCTGAAATATTGCTGCATGCAGCGTTAAACAAACAAAACTCCGCAGTGGAAACATTCACACGACATCAAGTATCATAAATCTACACTACCCATGTGTTGTTGTGAAGGGTTGACATTCAGACTGCTTCCTATTCCAAGAATGTTGACAGAATGTAAAGTGATGTCATTAAGAATTTTGAAAATACAATGTAATCGTGACTCTGGAATGCCCTAATGCCATTTGTTGCAAAATTGTTTTTCTTTTAAATCAGCACTCTGACTGGATGCCACGTTTTTCAGATCCGCCTGGTGGTCAAGTGGGAGATTCAAGACCAATCCGGACAGGACTTCATCTGCTTCGAGGTTCCGGCGGAAATCACCGATTGAGCATGTGCAATATACGTCACGTTTTAGCATGTTGTATTTATATAGGAATTTGTGTCTGATTCCATTCTTGAAGAGATTGTTAAGTTTGGTTTGTTGTCGAAATACTAAACTGTTACCGCTGTCTTGTGTTTTGCGTTGATATTCGACCTAGTTAGAATATTGCCGTTTGATCGTTCGCTTGTAGCGTCGAGGGTTCGATTCCGAAGTATGTACCTGGTGTTCATCGCCTGGACATTGCTGTGGTATTGCGACGAGCAAATAATCAATTTGTGGTGACCTTGTAAGTGATGTGTACATGTACAAGACTCCGCAACCCATGCTTGCCGTCATATAGCATTATTATTAAGTAACAAACGAACACATGACATTGGTAAATTCTCCATAATTTACTTGGCAGAGTTTCGCCCTTTGGCGTACCATGACCCGTTGATCATGAAGATCCGGGGTAGAATAGGTCTTCAGCAACCCATGCTTGCCGCAAAAGGCGACTATGCTTGTCGTAAGAGGCGACTAACGGAATCGGGTGGTCAGGCTCGCTGACTTGGCTGATGTATGTCATCGTATCCAAATTGCGTGGATCGATGCTCGTGATGTCAATCAATGGATTGCCTGGTCCAGTCTCGATTATTTACAGACCACTGTCATATAGCTTGAATATTGCTGAGTGCGGCGTTGAACAACAAAGAAACAAACTTGTACAAGATGATGATGTGAACAGTACGTTTTGACAGTGTTGTCTTCACAGTATGATTTACGATGGAAGACAACGCTGACACCACGCAAAAACCAAACCGGTGAAGTTTAACTCACCTATAATGACATAGGGACCACCCCCTTGGTCAAGTGGATAGAGCGTCTACCCCAAGATCGGAAGGTCGGCGTTTCGACCCCGGCCATGTCATACCCTGACTCAAAAACGATGACAAGCCAGGATAAATGCAAGGGCACTGTTTGTTTGAGTGAGTGAGTATGGTTTTACGCCGCTTTTAGCAATATTCCAGCAATATCACGGCGGGGGACACCAGAAATGGGCTTCACACATTGTACCCATGTCGGGAATCGAACCCGGGTCTTCGGCGTGACGAGCGAACGCTTTAACCACTAGGCTACCCGACCGCCCCCTGTTTGTTTGAGCGACATTGCCATGATCATATATATATCTTCTAAAAGCAAGCGTCAGTAATGATTCATATCATAAGTATGTGATTATTAATTACTATGCATTAGTGATGATACCAGGTGTGCGTATCCTGTCTCAAGAAACACATGCAAAGGCAAGGTAATTCTTCACCTGAACAAACAGGGGAACATGTGGTACAAGTCAAAACAGGGAACAGTATCGGACATAATTTTGATCACCTGATGCGTCAAGTTTGAAAATATCCTTCGCATGACTGCAACAAAACGTTTTCAAACTGTAACACTGTTCAAACATCTTTTGAGCAAGAGTCGTGTAATGCTCATTGAAGTGTATGCAGAAAGGGCGTGCTCGATTGTACTTCAAAAGTTGTGAGTGAGTGAGTTGGGTTTAACGCATCTTATAACAGTATTCCAGTTATATCGCGGCGTGTCAGCTAATTGTGGGAGGAAAGCCCGGAGTGATGAAGGTCTCAGACGTTAACCACTTCGGTGAAACCCACGAGCACGGGTATGGTGCTGACAAACCTAGAAACATAATCAGGGCGAACCGGGATTCGAACCTACAATCATAGGTTTCTGGCGTGCCCAAGGGACGCAACTCTGCACAGCGAATCGCGGCGCCTTAGACGACTGGACGACCCATGCCCCCTCAAAAGTTGTGAAATGTAGACACCAAAGGCAGGAGCTGCTGGAATATTGATTGACATGAAGGGAAAGTTGAAGTCATCCCATCTTGTGCCGTCTTGTGGTAACCTGTCTTCATGCAATGATCTAAATATGTAACAGACGAGGCGGTCTCCCTGGTCTCTTATTTCTAGTTCTGATGAATGAATTAGTGGAAGGGAATCCGCTTTTGGACAATTATTGAATAATATAAACTCATCTTTACCTGAAGCTTAAGTTCCCATGTTTTGATTTTGCCAGAACGGGCAGAAATGCTGGTTCATACGCATAAAGACATAGATCAGCATGCAGCATATTTGTTCCTCTGGGAGGCCAACTTTTGCCTAAACGACCTGTCTCCCAATTTCAGAGAGAAGTCCAGAATCTCATATATTGTGTTCTCAGTAAACTTGGGTGGTAATTGCTTTTATTTTTGATTGTCCTGATTACCCTGAACCCTTGAAGATAGAGATGTGACATAACCTATTGGCAACACTTTTAACGACAAATGTCCCATGGATGAAGGAATCAAGTCTTTCCTAAGTTTGTCGCGTGGAATTGTGATTTATAAAGCGGCCAAATCAACTTTTGACATGACTGAACTTCGTTCTTTTCTGAGATTTCAATAACTCAAGAAATATATTTGATCCACCTGATCTTAAAATCCACTTGCCTCAAATAATTTCTGGGAAAATAAAGATAGTCCTTTCTAATTTGTTGTATCTTCACGAAGCAAGGGAGTAAACTGACTCTAAATGTCCAGTTTCCACCTTTGCCGAACTGGACTGGAATTTCCAGGCTCGATCGAAGCGCACTCAGTGGCTATTACGAGTTACGTCCCTTCTATGCCTCCTATTGACCAATCAGATTCCACCTCGCGATCTGATCGATGGTCAAGACCTATATTGTTATAAAACGGGTCTTACCTCGCGACGTACATCAAAACACCTGCGCACCTTGATTAAAAACATGAAAAGATTTGCAAAATATCTGTCGACGCACAGTTGACGATACACATCCTTTGCAAATCCTGCAGTCAACCGACATCTGCACGTTGAAATCCATGTTTACGAACCGGATGTCGATTTCCTTACGCGATTTTGATTCGACTATGCATTGCCAAAATATAACTCCATAACTATAGCCTAGTTCGGCAAGGGTGGATACAGGGCATTTATACAGTCCGTTAACTCCCTTGGCTCGGGAAGATGTGTTTATGTTAATCCTTGCGACAGGGATGTGGTGGTACAATTGCTGGACCAAGCAATATATATCTCTTTATTAGAATGTTATGAAACTTTAGAGTCCATTTCAAAAGAGGAATGGACATGTTTTTCCACCAAAAAAACATGTGCAGCAACACCGGACTTCTTACCTCAAACGTACCAAAACAGAAGCGTGAGAACTGCGGGATCGATGCAAGTGCTTGTATTGCACGTGAGACGCTATGAATAGGGCCATAAAATTGGGAGTCTGTGAACAAACTGAAGCACGGTGGAACAACATCGTCGTTGGACGTCTGGAAGCAGGAGAGTTGTAGCTATGGTATTCTATGTGTCCGGACGGCCTATACGTGGTCTGGTGGTAGAGCGTCCGGCCTGAGAGCGGAAGGTCCAGGGTTCGATCCACACTTAAAAATCGTTAAAAGATGGTTCTTCTTGTTGCTCTGTGTGGCGTTCAGCATTAAGTAGCTAAAACATGGACTGTTCGGCTCGGAGTCAGTACACCATGTCTGAGTGGGGTATTCATGTTAAACTGTGGCATGGTATCTGTCACGTATTGAATCAACCACAAACGCGAATTAAGTTTTGATAAAGATTTATTCCCTCCCTTAAGTTAACTTTAAACCCCAATAACAATACTAAATGCATACTAATTCCAAATTAACTAACACAACTAACTAAACTAGCTTAACTTATCCTATCCTACTTCTATTACGAATGTCCCCCTGCCAACAATACTAATATCTACTACTAATACTAATATCTTACTACAAACAATACAAATATCTACTACTAATACTAATATCTTACTACAAACAATACTAATATCTACTACTAATACTAATATCTTACTACAAACAATACTAATATCTACTACTAATACTAATATCTTACTACAAACAATACTAATATCTACTACTAATACTAATATCTTACTACAAACAATACAAATATCTACTACTAATACTAATATCTTACTACAAACAATACAAATATCTACTACTAATACTAATATCTTACTACAAACAATACAAATATCTACTACTAATACTAATATCTTACTACAAACATTACTAATATCTACTACTAATACTAATATCTTACTACAAACAATACTAATATCTATTACTAATACTAATATCTTACTACAAACAATACAAATATCTACTACTAATACTAATATCTTACTACAAACAATACAAATATCTACTACTAATACTAATATCTTACTACAAACAATACAAATATCTACTACTAATACTAATATCTTACTACCAACAATACTAATATCTACTACTAATACTAATATCTACTACTAATACTAATATCTTACTACAAACAATACTAATATCTACTACTAATACTAATATCTTACTACAAACAATACTAATATCTACTACTAATACTAATATCTACTACTAATACTAATATCTTACTACAAACAATACTAATATCTACTACTAATACTAATATCTTACTACAAACAATACTAATATCTACTACTAATACTAATATCTTACTACAAACAATACTAATATCTACTACTAATACTAATATCTTACTACAAACAATACAAATATCTACTACTAATACTAATATCTTACTACAAACAATACAAATATCTACTACTAATACTAATATCTTACTACAAACAATACAAATATCTACTACTAATACTAATATCTTACTACAAACAATACTAATATCTACTACTAATACTAATATCTACCACTAATACTAATATCTTACTACAAACAATACTAATATCTACTACTAATACTAATATCTTACTACAAACAATACTAATATCTACTACTAATACTAATATCTTACTACAAACAATACTAATATCTACTACTAATACTAATATCTTACTACAAACAATACAAATATCTACTACTAATACTAATATCTTACTACAAACAATACAAATATCTACTACTAATACTAATATCTTACTACAAACAATACAAATATCTACTACTAATACTAATATCTTACTACAAACAATACAAATATCTACTACTAATACTAATATCTTACTACAAACAATACAAATATCTACTACTAACAATACAACTATCACGAAATATCTACTTCTAACAATACAACTATCATGATACTACTATACTAATACTAATAATCTCATCTAACAATACTAACACAACACTAATACAAATGTTCTAATAATAACACAACTATTACACATTGATAACATCATGGATGTACATATATACAAAAAAACAAAACAACCAAAGCCACTCCACTGTCACTTTCCCATCAGCTATATACATAAACTCAAGAATTTCTGATCTCAATGTACACAAGAGGATACTTCCTCACAATAGAGAATGGCGATCCTCACACCCAGGCGATGTTTTCCCCACGGGTCGAGGGTGCCTGGGTTGCTTTGATGCCACGGCTGTGTTCATCCTATGATATGCATTGCAACGGAGATACCCAGTGGGCTAGCACTATAAAATCGTCGTTAGTCCGGACTAGTACGAGCAGCCACACTCACACACACACTTGCATGCACGTCACTATATAAGTGCAATAATCTTGGAGGTCACGTTAAACCCCATTTCACCTCACCTCGATGTGTCCCAGAGCACCATCTCCAGACCTTCGTATCGTTATAAACAGCATGATATGAAATAGGACCCTGTGATACAAGTGAGTGGGTGAGTTGGTTTTACACCGCTTTTAGCAATATTCCAGCAATATCACGGCGGGGGACACCAGAAATGGGCTTCACACATTGTACCCATGTCGGGATTCGAACCCGGGTCTTCGGCGTGACGAGCGAACGCTTTAACCACTAGGCTACCCGACCGCCCCTCTTGTGATACAACGGCAGCGCAGGACTGCTTCATGCGACTACGTCATGACAAAGGTGTACAACATCATCATCTGCAGCAATTCCAGGACTGCGGAAGATGTCTGACCAGACTGTACGGTACTGCATTAACCAGGCGGGTCCCAGACGGCCTGTCAGACAACGTTGGACAGAGTATATTTAGTTTGTTTGTTTGTTGTTTAACGTCACGCTCAGCAATATTCCAGCTGTATGACGGCGCCCTATATATAAAATGCAGTTGAGACCAGACAATCCAGTGATTGGCATCATGAGCCACGATCCATGCCGTCGGTGTTCTATGGCACACTATCAACCAAGACTCCGAGCTTAACCTCCCGATCCATGAAGTCGCTTCTAACGACCATCATACGTTGCCGGAGAACGATCCTTGTCCCAACGGGCGCATGAGTAAGTAATAATAATTACACGATTCAGAATGATTTTTTTTAGCTTGAGTCACATATGTGTGTGCCTCACTGATGCCTCTAAAATTTGATCACAAAATGCGGATCCGATTTTTAAACATGTCCGCCTGGGCAGCCATGTTGGAATCAAGCCTGTCTAGTTGTACTGCATATTCGACATCTCAGACACTTCCGGCTCTTTTAACTTTGTGATCTCAGCAATGTTGTATCCAAAAGATGCTCACAGAACATTGATCGATCTGAATTCTCTCATTGGAAATGTGATATTCACCCAGTGTGTCATTTGTTTCACTGTGCAATTTAATGAATATTATGTGGTGATGTTTGTTTAGCAGAGACAGATATCTGCATATCCTTAATCCAGTGGTCTAAGGCGCTGCGATTCGCTGTGCAGAGTTGCGTCCCTTATTCGTAGTTCTCGGTATGCAGATCGTGGGTTCCAATCCCATCCACATTCACTTCGACATTGATTCGTGGTGTGATCCCTGATCGTGGGTTTTAATTGGTAGCGGACATTAAATTGAAATTTGAATGGCGCCAGAAACTTTACATTGTAATTTTAAAAGACACACAATACTATATCTACCTAGCACAGTACCTGTCTTCTTTAAACAGCTTAAGAGCGGTCGGGTAGCCTAGTGGTTAAAGCGTTCGCTTGTCACGCCTAACACCCGGGTTCGATTCCTGACATGGGTACAATGTGTGAAGCCTATTTCTGGTGTCCCCCGCCGTGATATTGCTGGAATATTGCTAAAAGCGGCGTAAAACCATACTCACTCACGCACACTCCTTAAACAGCTTAACTCTTCTAGACTCGAATGTTTTGTCAAATCAAAATATTAATGGGGTATTTGCTTTTAGCAGCGCTTTTTTATGATTATGGAAATAGTTTCCGCGCTTATGTTTTATTATTGTTTTTTTTCTAGTGGTCTCACCTTTGACTTAAGTTCCAATCCTACCTGTATTCACACGATTTCAAGTGAGTATTTTGACATAATCTGGTTGCAAAAATAGGGCATGGTCTACATATTCTAGTACACTGACTAGATAACGGATTATCACTCAACCACCGAGTTATGGGCTGATAAGGACTAAGTACGGGACAAAAGCGGACTTGACCTTACACACAGACGAATGACCCTTCCATTTACCAACCTGGAATTAACCTTCGCATCATACGAGAACAGACTCGTCCACTTTTATAGGGGGTTTGGGCATGACACACACGGCTTTCGGCTTTTGACCCAGTATCGTGGCCCCTATAACAAAGGCATATACAGGAATGATTCCAATACCTTCATAATTAAATTCAGTCTACCAACGTGTTGCATCTGTTGAATAATATTCTCCTACGAATGCTTATTACCCCAGAAATGTGGACCATGCCAAACGACTGCGTGTTCCGGCCGTTCCTTTTAATGTCGGACTGGCCGGTTGATGCAACATTGTAGTATTTGATCATTTTAAATTTGTAACAGCTAACCATGCTTCGCGCTTGTGTGTTATGCGTGATTGTCGCCGTGGCCCTTGCCGATCCGGTTCCTGACTTCAAAGATTGTGGTAAGCTTTGGCAATACCATACCTTGATTTCCATCAACTTGTGGATCTAATATGATACATTGGCTGTACTCAATATATCCATCCCAGCTGTGTGCTCATGTAAATCTGAAGCATTCAACGGCAATGGATAAATATTATAGGAGACTAAGCAAATTGGCGGTCAAACTAGTTTGATATCAGTGGTTAAAAAGCGCACTTATTTTGGCTACCCAATTCTATGATTTATGAAATGGTTTATCAAGCTATGAATAGTCAATGCCTTTCGGGATTTTTTTTCCATCCGGGATTCGAACTCACACTCTCAGAATAAGGCACCTAGTAATCACCAGCACGCAAAGTCAGCAACCTAACCCGCTCAGCCCCATTGCAGCTGGTAGTCTAGATCACGTACTTTGTGTACCCCTCTGTGTGAACTGACATAGCCGAAGCTATGAATAGACGATGCCTCACCCGGATGGGACTCCACCCAATACTAGAATTTGTACCTAACTAAGAAAGTGAAGTCCCAAATACAACATATGGTATATCAATCTAGCTGAGACAAAGCCTAACTTTCACATATCACGGCTCACAGCCCCCTTACAACACAGCTGACCACATGCTTATTTAGATAAATTGTCGGTCTTCCTCATGAAGCTCCGGGGTAAAGGGTCTTGCCGTAAAAGGTGACTATGCCTGTCGTAAGAGGCGACAACGCGATCGGGTAGTCAGGCTCGCTGACTTGGTTGATGCATGTCATCGATCCCAATTGCGTGGATCGATGCTCATGATATTAATCACTGGATTGTCTGGTCCAGACTCGATTATTTACAGACCGCTGTCACATAGTTGGAATATTGCTGAGTGTGGCGTTAAACAACAAACCAACCAATCATTCAAACCGTTCCTGTTTCGATTGGGCCTTTATGATTCAGTGTATGTTGCAGGTTCTGTCAGCGGAAAGATCAACACCCTTGACATCACGCCATGTCCCTCCTTCCCTTGCCAGTTCCCCAAGGGCAAGAACGTCACCGTCTCCATCACCATGACAGCGAGTACGTTGACAAGCTGACTCCTTCCCAGAGGGTCATTGTAGCTCATTCAGTTATCCGAGACGCCACATTTTGCTTTGCAGAGTTGTGTCCCTTAGACTCGCCCAAATACCTATGATCGTGGGGTCTGATTATGTATCTTGTGTTTGTCAGCACATATATTTGCACGTGGTTTTCACCAAAAGGATAAACGCCAAAGGCTTGCTTTCCTCCCACATCAAGCTGACACGCCGTGGAATAACTGGAATACTGTTCAAGGCGGCTTTAAACCCAATTCTCGCAATTAGACCCTGAAGTGAGTGAGTGAGTTGGGTATAACACCGCGTTTAACATAATTCAAATTATATCACGGCGTGTCAGCTTAATGTGGGAGGAAAGCCCGATATAATGCAGGTCTCAGACGTTTACCACTTAGGTGAAACCCACAGGTATGGTGCTGACAAACGAAGAAACATAATCGGGGCGGACCGGTATTCGAACCAACAATAATAGGTTTCTGGCGTGCCCAAGAGACGCAACTCTGCAGAGCGAATCGCGGCGCCTTAGATGACTGGGCCACCCGTGCCCCTGTTAACAAACAAACGGTTACATGGTATTTTATGTAATACAAAGGGGCCCTAAGTATCTCTTCAGTTTAAAAAAGCCCTGATGACATTCAAACTTGCTAACCTACATACGCGGATACTGCGGAGGGGGTGGGATGGGCACGTATCCTTCATGTTAACGAATATACGGGGGGGGGGGGGGGGGGTCCGATTTAGCATATAAATAATATATACGCTCTTAAATCTCCGGGCAGGTGTGTAGCGTTATAGTCGTTATATAAATGTAAGTCCTGCCGTGGCATTGCTGCAATGTTGCAGTCACCCACTCACTCAATACCTCAACTGCATTCGCCACCGTGGTCAAGTGGACACAGCGAGAGCGGTAGGTCCGTGGTTCGATCTCATATGGGTGCAATTATCTTGAACTTCCAATTTCACCTCACCTCTTTGCATTCAAAGCCTATCGATGACATCTATTATTCAGGTGCCCAGGTGACGACAGCCAAGACGGTAGTCCACGGCATCATTGCTGGCATCCTGACCCCCTTCCCCCTGGCCCAGCCGGACGCCTGTCAGGACATGACCTGCCCCGTCAACAGCGGCGTCGACGTGACCTACAGCAACAACATCTTGGTGCAGGAAATCTACCCTAAGGTACACGATCGTCAGGGCAGAAATAACACCCGTGTATGTTATGTTTCACGTTATACCTCCCGAGACTGGTAATGTAGCGAACAGGCTCTGCACATTTCGCACAATGGCTTTTTTATGATGAAGCTCTTCATTTAAATCACGAATGAACATAATTTTCAATATCTTGAAGTGTCACATGTGCTTGGTGTAAAAGATTAGATACACTGTGTTCTTCATGTTTGAATATCCGTCTTGAATTTTTATGATGTCATCGTACATGTGCCCGTTGTTGCAGATCCGCCTGGTGGTCAAGTGGGAGATCCAGGACCAATCTGGACAGGACTTCATCTGCTTCGAGGTTCCGGCGGAAATCACCGACTGAACGTGTGCAGTGTTCGGTACAGGAAATGCTTCAGGGTCGTAGAAACTGTTGTTTTCTCTGAATTTTGTTCAGAGTTGGTATCAATTGGTTCACTAACTGTGTGGGCTTCTGATACCAGTGGTTTCTGTATATTAAAACGTGTAGATGAGTGCGCCATTGTTGTTGTGGTATACATACTCACTCAAAGCTAGGATCTCTTTTCACAAACCGATTGTAGCGCTACGATCACCGTAGCCCCGTCTGTTTAAATGTCTACTCACGATAGTTGTAGCGCTACGATCATCGTAACACCGTCTGTTTAAATGTCTACATACGACAGTTGTAGCGCTAAGATCATCGCAACACCGTCTGTATAAATGTCGACTTACGACAGTTGTAGCACTACAATCATCATAACATCATCTGTTTAAATGTCGATTTACGACAGTTGTAGCGCTACGATCATCGTAGCCCCGTCTGTATAAATGTCGACGTACGACAGCTGTAGCTCTACGATCATCGCAACACCGTCTGTATAAATGTCGACGTACGACAGTTGTAGCGCTACGGTCATCGTAGCCCCGTCTGTTTGAATATCTGCTCACAATAGTTGTAGCACTACGATCACCGTATCTCCGTCTGTTTAAATGTCTACTTACGGCAGTTGTAGCGCTACGATCATCATAACAACGTCTGTATAAATGTCGACGTACGACAGTTGTAGCACTACGATCACCGTATCTCCGTCTGTTTAAATGTCTACTTACGACAGTTGTAGCGCTACGATCATCATAACAACGTCTGTATAAATGTCGACGTACGACAGTTGTAGCGCTACGATCATCGCAACACCGTCTGTTTAAATGTCTACTTACACAGTTGTAGAGCTAAGATGGGGACACAGGTGCGGTGTGCTCGTCAAGTCGAAGGATTCGATTCCAACATCGGTCACTGCAATAGTTGCAACCATTCACTGTATGCCATGGTATGAGTATCCAAAACATCGCGATGTGTATCGATACACATAGGTACACAGGTATAATCTTAAGGATGACGGTATGAAAATGGTATATCAAACACATTTCAGGACGGCTTAAACAAACGTCAACGGATATATATATATATATATATATATATATATATATATATATATATATATATATATATATATATATAAAATGAAAAATCACTCATGACCGTGTCTGTTGATGACCTAAACCAGTGCATATGGACGGCATATTTAAACGTTGTGAGGTGCCCATGCTAGGTGCAGCCGAGTTGTTGGACTAACATATAAGTACGTAGAAAGCAAATAAAATTAGGGGTAGGGTTATACGGCGAGAAGCCGGAGGTGAAAAGGAAATAAGTATAGCTGCTAGATTGGTTGGTTGGTTTGTTGTTTAACGCCACACAATATTCCAACTATATGACGGCGGTCTGTAAAAAATCGAGTCTGGACCAGACAATCCAGTGATTAATATCATGAGTATCGATCCACGCAATTGGGATCGATGACATGCATCAACCAAGTCAGCGAGCCTGACTACTCGATCCCGTTTGTCGCCTTTTACGACAAGCATAGTCACCTTTTACGGCAAGCATGGGTTGCTGAAAACCTATTCTACCCCGGAATCTTCATGGGTCCTTTATATAGCTGCTAGAGCTGAGAATATGATGACTGCAGCTCATCGATCTGAGAAGAGGGTATGTTTAACTGCTAGAGCTGAGAGGGGGTATCTATAGCTTCTAGAGTTCATAAGAGGAGAAATATAGCTCCAAGACCTGAAAAGGAAATAAGTATAGTTGCTAGAGCTGAGAATATCATGACTACAGCTCATCAAGCTGAGAAGGGGATAAGTATAACTGCTACAGCTGAGAAGGGGGTATCTTCAGCTTCTAGAGTTCAGAAGAGGAGAAATATAGCTCCTATAGTTGAAAAGGAAATAAGTATTGCTGCTAGAGCTGAGAGATGAGTAGAGCTGAGAGATGGGTATAGGTGCTAGAGTTGAGAGATGGGTATAGCTGCTAGAGCTGAGAGATGGGTATAGCTGCTAGAGCTGAGAGATGGGTATAGGTGCTAGAGCTGATGGATGGGTAGAGCTGCTAGAGCTGAGGGATGGGTATAGGTGCTAGAGCTGATGGATGGGCATAGCTGCTAGAGCTGAGAGATGGGTATAGGTGCTAGAGCTGAGAGATGAGTAGAGCTGCTAGAGCTGATAGATGGGTATAGGTGCTAGAGTTGAGAGATGGGTAGAGCTGCTAGAGCTGAGAGATGGGTATAGGTGCTAGAGCTGATGGATGGGCATAGCTGCTAGAGCTGAGAGATGGGTATAGGTGCTAGAGCTGAGAGATGAGTAGAGCTGCTAGAGCTGATAGATGGGTATAGGTGCTAGAGTTGAGAGATGGGTAGAGCTGCTAGAGCTGAGGGATTGGTAGAGCTGAGAGATGGGTATAGGTGCTAGAGCTAAGAGATGAGTAGAGCTGAGAGATGGGTATAGGTGCTAGAGTTGAGAGATGAGTATAGCTGCTAGAGCTGAGGGATGGGTAGAGCTGCTAGAGCTGAGAGATGGGTAGAGCTGCTAGAGCTGAGAGATGGGTATAGCTGCTAGAGCTGAGAGATGGGTATAGGTGCTAGAGTTGAGAGATGGGTAGAGCTGCTAGAGTTGAGAGATGGGTAGAGCTGCTAGAGCTGAGGGATTGGTAGAGCTGAGAGATGGGTATAGGTGCTAGAGCTAAGAGATGGGTAGAGCTGAGAGATGGGTATTGCTGCTAGAGCTGAGAGATGAGTAGAGCTGAGAGATGGGTATAGCTGCTAGAGCTGAGAGATGGGTAGAGCTGAGAGATGGGTATTGCTGCTAGAGCTGAGAGATGAGTAGAGCTGAGAGATGGGTATAGCTGCTAGAGCTGAGAGATGAGTAGAGCTGCTAGAGCTGAGGGATGGGTAGAGCTGCTAGAGCTGAGAGATGAGTATAGCTGCTAGAGCTGAGAGATGAGTATAGCTGCTAGAGCTGAGAGATGGGTATAGCTGCTAGAGCTGAGAGATGGGCATAGCTGCTAGAGCTGAGGGATGAGTAGAGCTGCTAGAGCTGAGAGATGAGTATAGCTGCTAGAGCTGAGAGATGGGTATAGGTGCTAGAGCTGAGAGATGGGTATAGCTGCTAGAGCTGAGAGATGGGTATAGCTGCTAGAGTTGAGAGATGGGTAGAGCTGCTAGAGCTGAGGGATTGGTAGAGCTGAGAGATGGGTATAGGTGCTAGAGCTAAGAGATGGGTAGAGCTGAGAGATGGGTATTGCTGCTAGAGCTGAGAGATGAGTAGAGCTGAGAGATGGGTATAGCTGCTAGAGCTGAAAGATGAGTATAGCTGCTAGAGCTGAGGGATGGGTAGAGCTGCTAGAGCTGAGAGATGAGTATAGCTGCTAGAGCTGAGAGATGAGTAGAGCTGCTAGAGCTGAGAGATGGGTAGAGCTGCTAGAGCTGAGAGATGGGTATAGCTGCTAGAGCTGAGAGATGGGCATAGCTGCTAGAGCTGAGGGATGAGTAGAGCTGCTAGAGCTGAGAGATGAGTATAGCTGCTAGAGTTGAGAGATGGGTATAGGTGCTAGAGCTGAGAGATGGGTATAGGTGCTAGAGCTGAGAGATGGGTATAGCTGCTAGAGCTGAGAGATGGGTATAGCTGCTAGAGCTGAGAGATGAGTAGAGCTGAGAGATGGGTAGAGCTGAGAGATGAGTATAGGTGCTAGAGCTGAGAGATGAGTATAGGTGCTAGAGCTGAGAGATGGGTATAGCTGCTAGAGCTGAGAGATGGCATAGCTGCTAGAGCTGAGAGATGAGTATAGGTGCTAGAGCTGAGGGATGAGTATAGCTGCTAGAGCTGAGGGATGATTATAGCTGCTAAAGCTGAGAGATGGGTATAGCTGCTAGAGCTGAGAGATGGGTATAGGTGCTAGAGCTGAGAGATGAGTATAGGTGCTAGAGCTGAGAGATGAGTATAGCTGCTAGAGCTGAGAGATGGGTAGAGCTGCTAGAGCTGAGAGATGGGTAGAGCTGAGAGATGGGTAGAGCTGCTAGAGCTGAGAGATGGG
The DNA here is from genome assembly GCF_022045235.1 of Haliotis cracherodii. NCBI lineage: Eukaryota > Metazoa > Mollusca > Gastropoda > Lepetellida > Haliotidae > Haliotis > Haliotis cracherodii. Next base: position 37,124,862 of record NW_027266308.1, read on the forward strand.
TAGAGCTGAGAGATGGGTAGAGCTGCTAGAGCTGAGAGATGAGTATAGCTGCTAGAGCTGAGGGATGAGTATAGGTGCTAGAGCTGAGAGATGAGTATAGCTGCTAGAGCTGAGAGATGGGTAGAGCTGCTAGAGCTGAGAGATGGGTAGAGCTGCTAGAGCTGAGAGATGAGTATAGCTGCTAGAGCTGAGAGATGGGTATAGCTGCTAGAGCTGAGAGATGAGTATAGCTGCTAGAGCTGAGGGATGAGTATAGGTGCTAGAGCTGAGAGATGAGTATAGCTGCTAGAGCTGAGGGATGAGTATAGCTGCTAGAGCTGAGAGATGGGTATAGGTGCTAGAGCTGAGGGATGAGTATAGCTGCTAGAGCTGAGAGATGGGTATAGGTGCTAGAGCTGAGAGATGGCATAGCTGCTAGAGCTGAGAGATGAGTATAGCTGCTAGAGCTGAGGGATGAGTATAGCTGCTAGAGCTGAGGGATGAGTATAGCTGCTAGAGCTGAGAGATGGGTATAGATGGGTCATATATACAGGTCCCATCAAACATGACGTTGAACGTCCTCAAGTGAACTGACATCATCAAAATCCGAATAAATAGTCGCAAAATATATTTTGCGAGGGTTTTGTTTTTGGATTGCGCATTTTCCAACCTCGATGAGTGAACCTCGATCCCTGGTCGAATGTCCATCAGTTGTATCTCAGTAATTGTACCATGCGCCATATGACCCCAAAAACAATACCCTACTGTTAAAGAAGTAGGCGACACTCGGAAATAACTTAAAATTTCTAAAATTGTAAGAGAGTGAGTTGGTTTTAATGCCGCCTTGAACAGTATTCCAGTTATATCACGGCGTGACAGCTTAATGTGGGAGGAAAGCCCGAAGTGACGCAGATCTCAGACCTTTACCTCTTTGGTGAAACCCACAAGCACGGGTATGATGATGACAGACCTAGAAACATAATCGGGGTGAACCGGGATTCGAACCTACAACCATGGATTTCTTGCATGCCCAGGGGACCCAACCCTGCACGGCGAGTTGCGGCGCCTTAGACGACGACGCCTACCATGCTCCCCGCCGCCGCCCGTCCTAATTGTAAGAAATATTAGTTTATAGTAAAAGAAGATAATAATGGACGAATGAGGAACACGTTACAATCGGTAGTGAAGTATGACAGTAAATGTTATGACTGCCACCGATCTTGAAGGACGATAGGGGTAAGATGGGGAATTTCAAAGTTGACGTTTTAGGATCAGTAGTGCTTAATACCGTCACGATTTGTCAACTATTCATTCACGCGACGAGGCATACTGCGTATGAGTCTCTCAACGGCGATTTGAGTCTGTCCCACTCACCATGCAGCGCCTGGCGAAGTTCAACCAGCGTGGTCGGAGGCATATGACGTTGAGGCACACGTCTCCCTATCATGGCCCATGATCCCTATCACGTGTTAAATGGGGAAAAGGTCTGGGTTCATTGCTGGCCATGGCATTTCTATGGATGTTGTGCTGCTGTGAGCAATGACGATTCATGCACGGTGAGCACGGGCGTTGTCGTCCTGAAAGCGAGAAATATAAACGTCAACACACACGGCTTGCATGCAAAATTTAAGGGTGTTAGTATGTTGTCCCGATAGTACTGTCCAGTGACCCTTCTTTGCACAATATTGTGTGGGGCTCGCTCAGTCACAGTGATGCCATCCCACGCCATGACCGATCAAGCGCCATATCTGTCACACGGTCTCAGGTTAATGTTGGGTTGACGTTCATTTCGACGTCGCCAAATACAACCATGACTATCAAGGAAGTGCAAATTGAATCGGGTCTCATCTGAAAACATGACATGTGACCAGTGCCCGGTACCCCAGTTTCGACGTTGTGTACACCATTGACGTCTGTTGGCAACATGACGATTTGTAAGGAGTGGCTCAACACGTGGCCTTTGAGAATGGAGATGATCTAAATGTAGACGATTTCCAATCGTCGGACCCGTAACTCGTACTCCAGAAGCTTGAAGAAATTTGAAGCAGTTTCATTTGCCGTTTGAGGTCGATTTCGTAGAGGCTGGTTTCGGATCAATCCATCCTGTACTCTTCTCGTTGACCTGGGACGCCCTGAACGGGGTCGTTCATCTACATTTTGGGTTTGTTCATACCTGTTCCATAATCTGCAAATCACGGACAGTGAAACAGAGGACGTATTAGCCCTGCCCGCTGGCTTCTGTCGGGTTCCAGAGTGACAACAGCCCATACAAGCACCGCGCGTTGCAGACGTCGAATCGCTAGTTCATACTGAAACAATAAATGAAATCAAGTAAATCACAACGCCAAGCAGAATCAATGACATTGACAGAAATAATGTTACACAGAGATTAATCGACCTTTCTTGAAAGTGTCAAAATCACGAAAGACATCGAGCCACGTGTGTATCGCTACTGTGTGCGGCAAGTGCTCTAGCAAAATGTAGAATGTGTTTTGGTTCTACAGACATAAACGTGTTTTGGTTTTACAGACATAAACGCTCTTCCAGAGGACGTTTGTCAAAATGAATATTTCATGTTTGTTTGTTTGTTTATTTGTTTAACGCTGCACTCAGCAATATTACAGATATATGACGGCGGTCTGTAAATAATCGAGGCTGGACCAGACAATCCAGTGATTGACACGATGATCATCGATGCACGCAATTGGCATACTATAACATGCATCAACCAAGTCAGCGAGCCTGACCACCCGATCCCGGCATATTTCACGATCCCCTACTATTTTTGAAGAGTATATATAAGAAATAATGTGACCACATATACGTCAAAATGTGAAGGTCGATAAGAAGATAAGAGACCATGGCTAGTGCGCTGACCAAGTTTGTATACTGACATAACCTCGTGGTTCAGGTGAAGTGTTGGACCTGACTCAACCCTTGAACATGTTCCTGCATCTGGCCGCCATCCTGATTCTCACTGTGGGGTCATGCTCGGGAAATTCCGTGACGGACTTCGAAGACTGTGGTAAGTGACGTAATGGTCGGAATAACACCACGTGGGAGTCACGAACGAGCACCGTGACTCCTATCTAGACAGTGGACATAGGGTTCGCAAAAATCGTAATTTGGAAAAAAACATACATGTTTTGAACATATACTATGTTGACGTTTTATCATGAAGTGAGTAAACTATGCGGTAGGCAATCCTATAGTTTTACGTAGGAAAATTGAACATATCCGTTTTAGTCAACTCAAATCTAACGATGCATATAAATCTATAGCATTATCTATGTTTTTTGGTTGGTTGGTTTGTTGTTTAACGCCGCACTCAGCAATATTCAAGCTATATGACGGCGGTCTGAAAATAATCGAGTTGATCCACGCAATTGGGATCGATGACATGCATCAACCAAGTCAGCGAGCCTGGCGACCCGATCCCGTTAGTCGCCTTTAAAGGCAAGCATGGGTTGCTGAAGATCTATTCTACCCCGGATCTTCACGGGTCCATTATCTATGTGATTACCCTTATTCTACAAATGGCACGTATTTTCCTCTTGCAGGCTCGAGTGTTGGTGAAATCAACAACATTGACATTACTCCTTGTGACCACCCCTCCTCCCGGTGTAGAATTCCCCGGGGCACCAACGCCACTCTCGCCGTCAACTTCACCGCAAGTACGTCATGCAGGGTTACCCGAATGTACAACTCGTCATCGAAACCTTGAAACATACTTTCCTAGCTATTTATTAAATACACATATACAACTCCCTGTTTAACCTGTCATTGAACACCTTTCATACATTCTCTGTTGAAGATGGGCTGATTACCTCAGCTAAAACCTTCATATGGGGAATTGTTGACGACAATATGTACCCATTTCCGGTTCCGCTGGATGCGTGTGAGCACATGAAGTGTCCTTTACAGAGCGGAAGCCAGGCCGTCTACAACAACGTATTCTTCTTATCTGCAGTGTTACCACCGGTACGACCAAAACACACGGGTGGCCCAGTCGTCTAAGGCGCCGCGATTCGCTGTGCAGGGTTGCGTCCCTTAGGCACGATAGACATCTTTGATTGTGGGTTCGAATCCCGGTTCGCCCCGGTTCTAGGTTTGTCAGCACCATATCCGTGCTCGTGGGTTTCACCGAAGTGGTAAACGTCTGAGACCTGCATCACTTCGGGCTTTCCTCCCACATTTAGCCGACACGCCGTGATATTACTGGAATACTGTTAAAAGCGGCGTTAAACCCAACTTACTTACTCACCAATCGCTTGATGGTGATGTGTAATCTCTTAATGGTAATATGTAATCTCTTTATTGTGATGTGTGATCTTTTAATGGTAATATGTAATCTCTAAATTGTAATAGATTACTTTTTAATCCTGCACATATCAAATCCCTGTATTGACGTTTCAGATAAATGCGACGGCCAAGTTCGAGCTGGTTGATCAACTCGACAGACGAATTATCTGCTTCACTGTTCCCGTACTGCTCGCGTGGTGATGTCACCGGGTGGCCATATCATATATTTATAGTTAATAAAAATTATAAGAAGCAAACGAAATTTAATGATTTAACAGCATTGTTGACGATATGACCTATCATTATCACATGGTCACAATATATTATCACAATGAAACTTACTCGACAGGGTTTTCACCACTACATCATTACTCCAACTTGAAAAGTATGTTTAGAAGGAAAGTGTTACAGGAGTGAGCGTATCATTGATTTACGAAGCTCAATTACTATTACTATCACATAATGGAATTGTGATATCATTTTCAAAAATTCATATCCTTCCAGCTTTAAATGAATACATTACATTATATATCATAATAAATATATTACCCATTCCGTGCATGTTCTGACTCCCACATATCACATGTACGAGAATTGACTGAGAATGAGTGAATATTGTTCTACGTCAATCAGGAATGTTCCAGCCGTTTCACCCAATACTATTTGAACATTAATTTAAAAACTACAACATTTTGTCATGCCGAAACTGCGTCAGAACTTCTATCTGTCGAATCTTTACATTTTTGTTTTTTGCAAACGTCAGCTATGAAACAACGCAATACAACATACATTACATCAGAAATATATTACTGTATGCCCATCAAAGTACAAGTCAGTCTAACATGTCTATATGTTGCACTCTGAAGTATACAGCTAAATGAACCATGATATGATCAATATAAACACAGATTCAAGCTTATCGGCAGTCGTAGCAAGTACTTGAAATACTTCGCTGTGCACATCTGTCTCAGTTTCTCGTTGCACTTTTGTTATTATGTGTTTGTTGAACAATTTAACGCCGTACTCTGCAGTATTCCAGTTATATGACGGCGGTCTGTAAATAAGTAATTCTTCATATATGACAAGATGTGTTTAATCTTTGCAAGATACATTTAAAGTTCCAAATCCAGTTAACCATAACAAGATTATCATACTTACACTTCGCAAGATACATTTAAACTTTTCAAAGTCAGTAAAACTTGACAAAAAATGTTTAAACATCGCATTTACGGCACATTTGAGGCACAGCTTGAGGGGTTGGGGTTGGGGTGTGTGGGGTGTGCGTGTGGCGTGGGTGTATGTATGTGGGGATGGGTGTGTGTGAGTGTGGGGCGGCTGGGGTGGTGTGTGTGGGTGTGGGTGTGGGTGTGGGTGGTTGTATAAACTATATATTCTGGGGTAAGTAATTAAGACCCACAAAACTGTCAGGGCTTGTGAACAGAATGGAACAGAGAACACTCCTGGGACTCCGACATGAAGGAAGGGTAATGCCGGAAGTGTAAGCAGGTAGTTCTGGTTGTAAATCAACTACCTGCCCTTGTTGTTGGAGAGGAAACCGTTGTTCCCGGCTGAGCCACTGCAGTGTGAGTTGGCATAGTAGTATTGTTCGCTTGTCAATGACAATACTAAGATGTACATAAACACACCCCGTAAATGTTTGGTACATTCATTACCGTGGAAATGGAAAACAAATGTTTTAATTTGATCATACATGCAGTATATCTGTTACATAACCATCACCGATGTGAGTATAATCGTCATGGCATGTAGTTAAAAAGTAAGCAACGAGAATGGAGTTGTTTATCGTACAATAAAACAATACAGGGAGAAGAAACCACGCGGGGGGCTGCCAACTGTCTTATAAAATAAATATGACGTCATAGATTGCCTAATTAGAAACAATTACATTAAGGATTGAATAGAGTTTGGAATTGTATTTATTTCAACGTTCTTTTAGCTCCAAAAAGCATTCTTCTTTTCATGTTTAACATTGTTTCAAAGAGGATTGATAAGAAAATAAATGTCGTTCTGTGAATTTGATTTGCATCCTCAATTCCCAGGTACATTAACATCTATTATGGACATATGCATTCTTAGTATTTTTTGAAGCAAACATTAAATGAAAGTACACAAACAATTCAAACAGGTTGGCTCTTGATAAAGGTGCTCTTTGGTCCGTTACAGCAGGATATCTAAAAGAGTTTTGTCATCGGCAAGAACTTCCAAAAAGTGAACTTAAATTAAAAAAAATCCGAATTAATATTCGCAATGAATATGTTATTATGTAATGTTCGCAAGAAGGTTGTAGCGTGGGATCGTGGAACATTGCCCCTGTTTAACGCTATGTTAAGGTCTGCTGTTGAATGGAAGTCTAGTTGGCTGTCTCGATCGCGTCTCGTTCACCGGAAAGATCTTTATGCGTCGATACTGATCTGTCACGTGTCATCTACATATAACGAGAAGAGTAACTCACACGTTAAAGAGTTCCCGGCAATCGTCCGTCACCCACAATCATCTCCGGTCATCTGCTATCAGGTCACTGGTATCAGGTCAATGGTCTCTTCATCTCTGACCTAATCGAAACCACCCCACAACATGTCTTTGCATAGCATGTGGTTTTAAATCATATTGTTACATTTATGAATAGGTACAGACACAAACATCTTTACTTTTTAGAGAAATACGTCTCAGCCTAATTTTATTATGATAATGCTAATCTTTTCCAAATATATATTTTGCATTTTCCGAACTCGACGTGAAATGCAACATGTCGAATATCCATCAGTTGTACAACATCACTTGCACCAGGACCATTGTCTCCTTGACATTTATTTGAAACAATGTCAGCACATAGACGTCCAAATTTGAAGGTCACCATGACGATAAGATACCATGGCTAAGTTAGAACACCGACATTAACCTCGTGGTTCAGATGCAGTTGTGTTGGACTTGACGCATCCCTTGAATATGTTCCTGCATCTGGCGGCCATCCTGATTCTCACTGTGGGATCATGCTCGGGAGATTCCGTGACGGAGTACAAAGACTGCGGTTAGTGACGTAAATACTCTACATTTTCAGAATAACACCACGTGAGTGTCACGAACGAGCACCGTGACTCCTATCTATAAAGTGGACATAGATTGCATGAAAAGAAATCAATAAAAACATAAATTTAAAACTGATATTGAAAAAAGCTTAATGCAGACGATTTGCTAACATGCTAAGTAAAGGATATTTCTTTATTTTAAGTGTTTTGATAGGTTTTACAAATGTTATTCAATATTATCCTATTGAGTCAACTCAGTGGTATTAAAACGATATATATCAGCCTATAACAGGTTTGATTACCCTTATTGCACAGAGATAATGTCTCAGTTTCACACAAGGCAGCATTTACAACACTTAGACGTTCAGTGCAAATGGGCAGCGGATTAGTTTAATGCAGATTGGCACCCACCATTTCCTTGTTTATTTGTTGTTTAACGGCACACTTAGCAGTATTACAGGTAAGTGGCGGCAGTCTGCACACAATCGAGTCTGGATCATACAAACCAGTGATTGATATTATGAGCACCGATCCACGCCATCGGAGCACGCTGACACTTATACAACCACGTCACTAAGCCGGACCACCCAATTTATTACTTCGCCTCTTACAACCAGTATAGGATGTTTTGAACCTACACTAACCAATCTTTCCGAGGCAATATATAAGATTAATATATATGGACCTTTCTACCAAGATTTTGCTGAAAAGGCTAGTTGACGGTCTTGCCTCGATGATACTAACCGGCATTCCTACGTCCCTTATAACGACTGATAGAGTATTTACAACGTCAGAGATGTATAAGCCCTTTCCCCAACATTTAGTAAAAGTTAATAACAGCTGGCAAAAGGGCATGTATATATCATGTATGAATTATCAGTATATTGGACGTACTTTCCACTTGCAGGCTCGAGTGTTGGTGAAATCAACCGCATAGACATAACTCCTTGTAAGAGCAGCGTCAGGTGTGGCATTCCACGGGGCATCAACGCCACTCTCGCCGTCAACTTTACCGCAGGTACGTCACGTAGGCTTCCCCAAACGAACAACTTGGTATCTGAACATTCGACTAGAAACACACTTACCTGAACTCCCGATTTAATATACTAACGCTTTCCTGTTTCACTTGTTTCTCGAAAGCAATTGTAATCTGACAGCACACATATGCATTCTCTGTTAAAGCTGTCATGCAGGGTTACCCGAATGTACAACTCGTCATCGAAACCTTGAAACATACTTTCCTAGCTATTTATTAAATACACATATACAACTCCCTGTTTAACCTGTCATTGAACACCTTTCATACATTCTCTGTTGAAGATGGGCTGATTACCTCAGCTAGAACCTTCATATGGGGAATTGTTGACGACAATTTGTTCCCATATCCTGTTCCGCTGGATGCGTGTGAGCACATGAAGTGTCCTTTACAGAGCGGAAGCCAGGCCGTCTACAACAACGCATTCTTCATTTCGGAAGCATTTCCTAAGGTACAACCTACACACAATATCATTAAAATGAGATCCCTTTACCCAGTAAATGTAACGAGTAACAGTTCATATAATAAAATCTAATTTTAAAGATCGACCTTATACAAATCATTGATTCTTACAGCAACAACATAGGTTACCGTAGTTTTTTTTAGAGTTGCGTCGTATGAGGATAACAGATGTGGATTTGATTAAACTGGAACTATACTGGTGGTTGATTGGTATACCTGCTACACAGGCAGCTCTTAATACGTGTGCCCTTCTCCCGTTCTCTTCGTTTTTGCTTTAAAACTTAATTGTGATATGTAATCTTTTAATCCTTCACATAGCAAATCCATGTGTTTCAGATAAATGTGACGGCCAAGTTTCAGCTGGTTGATCAGCTCGACAGACGCATAATCTGTTTCACAGTTCCTATACAGGTCTTGTGGGGATGACCACGTGTATTTATAGTTAATACAAATCTATACGAAGCAAACGTGTTATAATGATTTAACGTGAGTGAGTGAGTGAGTGAGTGAGTGAGTTTGGTTTAACGCCGCTTTTAAAGGTATTCCAGTTATATCGCGGCGTGTCAGCTTAATGTGGGAGAAAAGCCCGAAGTGATGCAAGTCTCAGACGTTTACCACTTCGGTGAAACCCACGAGCACGGGTATGGTGCTGACAAACCTAGAAACATAATCGGGGCGAACCGGGATTCGAACCCACAATCATTTCTGGCATGCCCAAGGGACGCAACTCTGCTCAGGGAATCGCGGCGCTTTAGACGACTTGGCACCCGTGCCCCCAATGATTTAACGAGTCCTACAGAACTGTTGACGTAAAATCACGAAATGCAGCTATCATTGTCACATGGTCACAACATTATGCCGGACGGCTTGATAATGATAAAGAAGACAACCTATCTTTACTCTAAAGAATCAAGAGTGGAGACAAAGAGAGTATCATATTGTTTTTGACTTAACTCGCGTTCAATCGTAAAATTAAGAACGAAATATACTGGTTGGTAAACATACTGTGACACACATTTGAGTGTTATCTTTGGATCGCATGACCACTGTATATATTACATACATAATACCATCACCACGCGCTGCCTTCTTGAAAATGTCACAAGATCACTTTGTGAATTTACGTAACAGATTAATGTATCATTATATATCGAGGCAGTCTGGAAGTTATCAAATCCGTACCAGGTCTTGATAACAACAGCAACACGCCATGACATCAGCATGTCACATAATCAACCATGTAGGTCACTGTAACCACAGAATCCTAATTTTGTGTCGGCTCTGACGACACACCAGGTCCTTGTTTCGCGAAGCGATTATAGCAATACGACTGTTGTAACTTAACACACACTTACGACAGTCTTAGCTGCGATCGCTTTGTGAAACGGGACCCACTTACTGAAATCCACTAACAAAACACGAGGACGGTGAGGTAGCCTAGAGCATAAATCGTTCGCTCGTCACGCCCATGGCCCGAGTTCGATTCGCCAAATAGCCCAACTCACACAATCTGTAGATATACATTATAGCCCAGCATTCAGTTTGATCATGATTAGGAGACACCACAAGCACAAAAATTTGCGCCATGCGTTTGTCCTGGGTCGGATACTCGGAAGAACCCTCTGGCATTTCCTCTTAGCGGTACATTCTGCTATACGAGAGCACTTATCTTTCCCCTCACCTCACAGCACTCCCAACGGCCAATCAACAACGCAAAGTGTTACTAGTTTGTTTGTTGTTTAACGCCGCACTCACGACAGTCTGTAAATAATCGAGTCTATTCGAGACAATCCAGTGATTGACATCATGAGCATCGATCTAAGCAGTTGGTATACGATGACATGCATCAACCAAGTCAGCGAACAACACAGACAAGGTGTTAGATAAGAATGTTATTCGCGTATAACCAGTGGATAAATCCATTGTCATGTGCAGAAGCTCATTGAAACCAGTTGACCAATACACGAGCCACCACCGATCTACGTACTAGCCTACATCGAGTTTATCAGCGGAACTAGGATGAGATAAATAGCCAGTGATGTCGAGTCAGTACTGAGTCAATAGCTTCATGACCGTGACGTGAACGATAAGATTTAGTGTCATCAACACCGACGCCGTGGAATACCGGACTTCTGATCTTGTAAGATTGGGCCAACTGCAAACACACACCGTCATGAACGTACTCGCCTGCGTCGCTGTCTTTGCGACTTTGATGTTCATGGGCCAAGCGGAGCCCATCAATTTCAAGAACTGCGGTGAGAGCATGTTATTTTCTACTGTCGTCCTTTAACGCGAAAGGACGCGTAATTTTAACAGGGCGTGACAAGATACCTTAGCCCAAGGCACATTTGCGAATAATGAGAGCTCATAATGTATTTGCACAAAGCGATCTCAACGCTTCAACTGTCGCAGCTCCCAAAAGTTTTACTCGATGCGAAATCGTAGCTAAGTACTTATCCACTTTTACTTTTCGACATCTGCAGGTCGCTAAAAAACCAATTGTAGATACTAGAGTCAAAAGTTTCCAAAGTCAGCCAGGAGTAGTTCTGAGAAAAAAGTGAAAACGTAAAAAGTCCTTTCCGTCCATATTCTCAGAAAATAAGTCAAATATCAAATGTCTAAAAGAAACAATAAAAGGCTTGAAAATGATGATGCCAAATTTGGCTTTGTTTTTTGTGTGTGTTTTTTTGGTATGGTAGAAAACAAAATCTACTAACTTAAAAGAGGCCAAAGTAGGACTATGCATGTTTATGTTTAATACCATATAATAATGTTCAATAACAGTGTTATTTTTTACCGAAAAGGGTTTTATGGGGTTCGTCAATAATATCATGACAACAGTATGTGTACCATGTACAGATTAGCCTTATTATAATGTGTCTAAGTGACAGAAATACACAATCCTATGCACAAACACTACAAGTAAATTTATTTCAGACATTATGATAACTTTGTGTAAATGAATACAATGGAAAATAATATACTCTGTCCATACCTTTGACTTTGGCCCTAATGGAATTGTACCTTGGCCCTTTTTTCAAAATTTTAGTTAACTATAAACTTGAAAGTCGGAACAGTACTATAAATTTATAGGACGTAGAGCCATGTCCAAGCTTTTAAAATATGACACTAAAGGTTGAAACGTCCAATAATGACTTTGGCACCTTTTGACTGTGGTAACTGTAATTATTATTAGAGACCGGGACCCCGTTCCACAAAGCGATCGTAGCACTAAGTCGACTATAATCTGATACTTTAACATAGTCTCAAGTATAGCAGTAGTAGGGGCGGTCGGGTAGCCTAGTGGTTAAAGCGTTCGATCGTCACGCCGAAGACCCGGGTTCGAATCCCGACATGGGTACAATGTGTGAAGCCCATTTCTGGTGTCCCCCGCCGTGATATTGCTGGAATATTGCTAAAAGCGGCGTAAAACCAAACTCACTCTCACTCACTACAGCGGTATTGGCGCTACTATCGCCTTGAGGAACGGGCCACAAAATATGTCATAAAGTAACAACGGAGTTATACAAAGCTACGATTTAGCAGATTTTACAACAGTCGAATCACAAGAATCGCTATGTACAAGTCGGTCCATTCAGAGCGTCACATCAAAGCTAATAATGTACTTATCTTTATTTAGTGATTGTAGAAAAAAACATGAAGAAAATGAACACATTGCGTCATATTCACGCGGGCAATACAGCCATATTTTCCTACTGCGACCTTTCTGTACTTAACACTACAGTACACCGTGAACTGATATGGGACAGTCGAGGGGCACCTGACCTGTGACCCCAAGTAGATGCAGCTGATATCACTTATTATTATCACATTGTTTGTGTAGATCGCAAATGCGTGCCAGCTATTTATGTCATATCTGCATTTAGTATACTGAACCGCAAAAGAAACCCACCCAAAGTAAAATTGCATGAAAAGTAGTCATTTCAATATCTCGGTAATTTTTCTCAAAGTTTCTAAAATTTAACATTACCTTAATTTGATGATAAAAAAACAAAGCAGGTGACAATAAAACCGATCGCCCAAACGCATCACGGCAACGGCCATGGTAACCCGTTACACGTGAGTTATGTGCAAATTGAAATGCACATGCGTTCCCCCATTTCTTGCCCTATAAAAATCCACCCAGATTGGATAACATTCATTCGTTATTGAATTGCTACCACATGCCAAGATTGACAAGAAATCAGCGACACCAAGCCCTGGACAAACCGCCCGGCAAGTAGACAATGCATTTCAAGTCCACGCAAGGACCATATACAGGCTCCAGCAACGGTACCAGACCACCAACACTACATATGACGACCACGTAGTGGAAGACCAAGGGTCACCACCCGACGACAGGATCGTCAGATTGTGCGACAGCATCTTCAAGATTGCTTTGTAAATGCTGCGGAAACTGCTCGACAGACCATGGGGACACACCAGCGACACATCAGTGCAGACACCGTGCGTCGACGATTGACGAGCAGACACCTCCACTGTCACAGGTCACACCGAGGACTCATTCTGACACCACGTCATCGCCGGGTCCGTCTTCAGTGGGCAACACAGCACCATCATTGGCGCCACCAGCAGTTGAGAAGAGTCCTCTTCTCAGACGAGAGCCGTTACTGTATCTCAACAGTAGATGGCAGAGAGAGACAGAGACAGAGACTGGCGAAGCCTTGGGGAACGTTGTTCGAATGCTTGTGTTGTTGATAGAGACTCGTGGGGTGATCCGAGCAACATGTTGTGGTTTGGAATTGGTCATGCAGGGTCGGCCCTGTGGTCTTCCAGAAAATCGGTCACAGCAGTTCGGTACATTGATCAAGTCTTGAGACCACACGCCATACCTCATTTGGACACGCCACCGCAACCACGAGTTTCAGCATGATAACGCCCGTGCCCACACTGCGAGAGCAACAAGAGACTTCCTCCAGCAGAATGGGATCAGAACCATGCAGTGGCCTGCCCTCAGTCCCGATTTAAATCCCATTGAGCACCTGTGGGACGAGATTCAAAGACGGCTGAATGACGGCCGACCAAGGCCGACAACTGCAGCTGAACTGTGACAGGCGTTCCTCAGAGTGTGGGCTTAAGTGCCTATGGCCTTCATCAACCGCCTCATCCATTCCATGTATCGACGTTGCACGGCAGTCATCGATGCACATGGTGGACACACGAGATACTGATTTGTGATGCCATTTTTCTCAGAGACTAGTGTTGTGTTTCACTTTAAGAACATTTGACACTTTAATTTCAACCTTGATGATCAGTTTTGCCAAGTTTCATCTTTTTTATATGTCTCACAGGATGTTTACAGTGTTTGGACAAATAAGGTTTCTCATATATCTATCCATGGTGACGTTTCTTTTGCGGTTCAGTATATTAGGTAATGAATGTTTTTTATTCATAATCGTCTATTCATTTGTAATGGAATACCCCGTGAACCTCCGTGTTAGAACTACCCTTCAGCAACCCATGCTTGTCGTATTACTAACGGGATCGGGTGGCCAGGCTCGCTGACTTGGTTGATGGTTGGTCATCGTATCCCAATTACGTGACCCGTAATGGGACGTCCTCAGATCTTTGTTTTGAGGTAGAGCGTAGGGCTGGGATGAGTAATTAGGGTACCCGGGTCGGGTGGGTACTGAGTAGGACCCGGGTACCCACAGGACTTCCCGGACCCGTGGTTACTCACGTGATATATTGTTCAATGACAAATATGATCTAGAACTCTATGGTTACACTACAAGTCACTAATGTTCACATTTCTTTCTGACTGTGCACCCATTCCTTCTGTTTTTTCATATGGTTGAATAAAGATATAACTTAATTCAACTTCAGTGTATGAATGACCAGATTGTTTAATACATGTATCTAAATACCCAAGGAAAACTCTGAATACCCACTGGGAATGATAACACTCAATGGCTCAGTAAGATGTGTGGAACCCTGTAGGGCTGGGACGGGTAACTCGGGTACCCAGGTCGGGTGGGTACTGAGTAGGACCCGGGTACCCATGGGACTACCCAGTATCGGGGTTAGTCACTTGATATATTGTTTAGTGACAAAAATTATCTAGAATGCTATATTTGCACTAATGTCACTAATGTTTGCATTTCTTTCTGACTATGCACCCATTCCTTCTGATTTTTTATATGGTTGAATAAAGATATAACTTAATTCAACTTCAGTGTATGAATGACCAGATTGTTTTTGCCAGGGCTATGCTAAAAATGTTCCCAATCGGACATTTTGAGACATCTCCTGAGACCTACAGTGGGTACCCGGGTAGGGTCGGGTAATAGGGGGGTGGGTACCCAGTAAATGTGGACTCGTCCCAGCCCTACTAGAGAGAACTATGATCTGATTTAATGAGATTAGTACAAGCAACCACTCCAACGTAAGAATCAGTTTCACAGACATTCACAAGGACATTTAATATAGGATAGGATAGGATAGAACTACAATATTGTTCATTAATAAATTTGGTTAAGATCTATAATAACATAACGATCCATGTATGTAAATCTAAGTTTCACATCATGTTTACAGTATCACATGTTTCTGATTCCAGATGCCAATGGTACTGTGACGTCAATGGACGTCACCCCTTGTCCCGTGCAACCGTGCGCCTTTCATAAGGGCGACGATGCCAAGGTCAAAATCTGTTTCACGTCACGTGAGTAATTTTCTTTAATTGTAACATTATTCTTCTATTAGATATTATTAGTATTTGGTGGTGTTACTAAGTTACGTTGTATTCTAGAAGTGGCGTAATGTTTTCATGAAACAAGGGGCGGTCGGGTAGCCTAGTGGTTAAAGCGTTCGCTCGTCACGCCGAAGACCTGCTATCTGCAACAAGGAACATGTGATGTTATTCAAAGCTGTACATGGACACATGATTGTGAAGGCTTTCAAAACTGAATCTGGTACAGAAGAAACATTGACAGGGTAGATGTCTGTATCAGAAATTCAGATTCATCCAGAAAAACAATCAAAGGGAATGCAATGAATACTGTTATATGGCAGTGTATCTTACTGTTTAACAATGGAAGTTACTTTATTAAGTGGAGGGTCAGGTAGCCTAGTGGTTACAGCGTTTGCTCTTCACACCAAAGACCTGGGTTCGATTCCTGACATGGGTACAATGTGTGAAGCCCATTTCTGGTGTCCCCCGCCGTGATATTGCTGGAATATTGCTAAAAGCAGCGTATAACCTCACTCATTCACTCATGAAACAACCGATAAGTGATGGTACTTTGTTTGAGACGTAATATTTATTAACTATTCAGTCATCGCTTCGTTATTTCTATTATATGAAGTGAGAAGCCTCATCTAACGGTGGTGTGCCTATGTATATTTGAATACATCATACCAGTATCAGCTTGACAAACACAATTTTTAAATTATGTAAACCTGAAAAAATAACGTTTTCAGCTGCGTCGTCCAATAACTTGACAGCCGAGATTGACGGGATCGTGGCAGGGATCCCAGTTAAATTCCCCATGCCTAACCCTGACGGCTGTAACCAGTCAGGTATCGGGTGCCCCGTCTCCCAGGGCCAGACCTACTGCTACACCAACAACTTGGCAGTGCTGCCGTCATACCCCACGGTAACTGAGGATACTCCTCACATCATCTTTCATACCTTTATATACCCAGTTATATAAAACGTATATATACATAAAATAAATATACACTCCTATCCACGGGAATAGAACGCCTTACTACCCTTCTATCCACGGTTATGGGGGCGCATTACTACCCTTCTATTTCCGGGTATAGAATTCATTATTACGGTCCTATCCACGGATAAGGAACGCATAACTACCCTCCTTTTGACGGGTATAGAACGCATTGCTACCCAACGTATGACACATATTGTTCCAGATCCGGCTTGTGGTTAAATGGTCACTTTCTGGGGACAACAAGATCCCTCTATTCTGCGTTCTCTTCCCCGTGGAGATAGATGATGCTGAGAGGGCGGGCCCTCTGTCCGTCGGGGACACACCCACAGAGGAAGAGGTTGACACGTTCAGTCGTGACGACGGAAGTACTAAGTGACTATTCCACCTGCAGCTACAGTCCTGGTTCATCCGCATCACCATGGTGACGACGCAGCATCACTGTCCTCGGGAGCCTCACACGGGAGCATCTTCCCGAGGCAAGGGAGTTAACTGACTGTAAAGGTCTAGTTTCTACGTCAGTTAACTCCCTTGCCTCGGGAAGATGCTGCGTTAGTAGCTCAGACGGACATTGTGTCAGCGTTATGGGTTTTGTAGATCGATGCTCTCGGTTCCATTTCATGATGTTTTTGTGTTAACCTGACAAGTTTGGAATGTATTTGTTTGTGTATGTGATGTTCTACGAGGCAAGGGAGTTAACTGACTGCAAAAGTCTAGTTTCCACGTCAGTTAACTCCCTTGCCTCGGGAAAATGCTGCGATAGTAGCTCAGAA
Source organism: Haliotis cracherodii (assembly GCF_022045235.1). Classification (NCBI taxonomy): domain Eukaryota; kingdom Metazoa; phylum Mollusca; class Gastropoda; order Lepetellida; family Haliotidae; genus Haliotis; species Haliotis cracherodii. The sequence continues at coordinate 37,142,152 of NW_027266308.1, forward strand.
GGACATTGTGTCAGCGTTATGGGTTTTGTAGATCGATGCTCTCGGTTCCATTTCATGATGTTTTTGTGTTAACCTGACAAGTTTGGAATGTATTTGTTTGTGTATGTGATGTTCTACGAGGCAAGGGAGTTAACTGACTGCAAAAGTCTAGTTTCCACGTCAGTTAACTTCCTTGCCTCGGGAAGATGCTGCGTTAGTAGCTCAGAAGGACATTGTGTCAGCGTTATGGGTTTTGTAGATCGAAGCTCTCGGTTCCATTTCATGATGTTTTTGTGTTAACCTGACAAGTTTGGAATGTATTTGTTTGTGTATGTGATGTTCTACGAGGCAAGGGAGTTAACTGACTGCAAAAGTCTAGTTTCCACGTCAGTTAACTTCCTTGCCTCGGGAAGATGCTGCGTTAGTAGATCAGAAGGACATTGTGTCAGCGTTATGGGTTTTGTAGATCGATGCTTTCGGTTCCATTTCATGATGTATTTGTGTTAACCTGACAAGTTTGGAATGCATTTTTTTGTGTATGTGATGTTCTTAATGGATGTGTATAATCATGTGTGAGAACCTATCCATCGGGTGGTCAGGCTCGCTGACTTGGTTGATGCATGTCATCGATCCCAATTGGTTGATGCATGTCATCGATCCCGATGCTCATGATATTAATCACTGGATTGTCTGGTCCAGACTCGAGTATTTACAGACCGGCGTCATATAGCTTGAATTTTGCTGAGTGCGGCGTTCAACAACAAACCAACCAACCTTATTGTGTGTTGTAGGTGCGACTGGACGAAACGTCCGTCAAAGGCAAAACTTTCCGTTACATTAAAAACGAAAGAAACCCAAATTAAATTATCTGAGCTCCACACAAATATAAGACGCGTGTAGCATGGTCACAATTCAAATCACGGAAGGGAGATTTTGAACATCCATGGGGAAGTAATGTAATGGTGGTCAATCAGTTAGTCCAGTCACATGTACTCTTCATTTGGTTCGTGGCCACCATTGATAATATAGATGTATTCCCGGCTGGCTAAAACTTGCGTTTGTATTCAAGTTAACGCCGATGAACGCCGCCTATATCATGTACATAATCAAAAAGTCATATAAGACGTTAGCCTGTTTCCCAGACTCAAGAAAATAAATGAGAAAAGGAGTCCAACTCAAGTCTAGAATGATTTGGCAAGTCTAGATTGTCTCAGTTCCAGGAAATTAAGGATGGTTCAGGGCTCCATTTGGATATTTTTTATTTTATAGATATATATTTTTAAATAAGATAACTTTATTTCTGGGACTAAATGTGATTCTTATAAGATTTCTGTATACTCCCTGCTATGATCTAACTAAACTAACGGGAAGACTTAAGTATACACTTGAAACTTGGATTTGACACAAAAAATTCAAACGTTATCACAACATTACTCGGTCGAAGAGGCGACTAACGGGATCGGTTGGTCAGGCTCGTTGACTTGGTTGACGACTCAATTATTTACAGACCACCGTCATATAGCTGGAATATTGCTGAGAGTGGCGTCAAGCAACAAACGAACAAACAAACTACCGTATTTCCTCTATTAGACGCCGGGCCTCAAATAGAAGCCGGGTCAATTGTTCAGTGCAAAAAATAGAAGCCGGGCCTCTAATAGACGCCGGGTCGATCAGTTGATACAATTAATGATCGCTTTCATAGTGAAATAGGGGTATTAATAGAAGCCGGGCCTCCAATAGACGCCGGGTCAAAGGCCACTGCAAACTAAAGGTCCATTATTGCATATGATACCCGTATCAAATACATCACCATCGAATAACCATTTTTTGTTTGTTTCATTTTTAGCCAACATCAATCAGTTTACCTATGCTTGGAGACTGAGCATTCGCCTCCAATGATTTTTATGTTTACTATGTATATATATTTGAAATAAACAATTACCGTTGTGACAAAATGAGAGTGTGGTTTATCTATTTTATATACACCACAATTAAGATTAGTTTTCATCACGTGGCTTATAGTTTTTTAAATGACTCGGAGATATGTTATCTCTAGGTGCTCTGGGACTCAACCATGTCAACATCATGACATACTCCATTAATGTCGTGCAATACGCATACGTGTAACATTAATTTCAGGAATATTGCTAAAAGCGGCGTAAAAACATACTCACTCACTCACGTGTAACATTGTGGGCCTCGGACTTGGAAGTTCTATTCCACTAATCAAAGCTGTGGACATAGTTGGTCAAGTTTCCCCTCGGGTCCACTGGTCGTAGGGTCGAATCCAAGATCCAGTGTGCATTAGTCTTTAAGCATCATATACACGTGCTCTTTGGTGATACACGTCTACGAGACCCGTGGAGATCCGGGGTAGAACCCATGCTTGCCGTCAAAGGCGACTAACGGGATCGGGTGGTCAGGCTCGCTGACTTGGTTGATGCATGTCATCATATCTCAATTGCGTGGATCGATGCTCTTGATGTAAATCACTGGATTGTCTGGTCCAGACTCGATTATTTCCTTACCGCCGCCATATAGCTGTAATATTGCTGAATGCGGCGTTAAACAACAAACAAACAAAACAAACAAACACATCTACGACCTGTGTGGGTTTTCCTCCGACATCAAGCTGACACGCCATGAATTAATTGAAAAAAACTGTTCAGAGAGGCTTTAAACACGACAGACTCACTCACTCACTCACTCACTCACTCGTGTCAGAGTTTCCAAGTAGACATTTTGTGTTTTAGATTATAATCAAGTTCAAAATGAATGCCATTTAATTCGTGCTTTAAATTATTTTTTTTCATTACACATGGGTAGTCCATATGCATATATATCCATTTCAAGATCGGATACAATTTGCTATAATTCATTGGCGGAAACACTATTTCAATGTAACGGTTTAGCTGTTATAAAAGAAGCTGTAATATTTTTCATCAAAAAGAATAAGTGTATAATTTTATTCCTACACAATAACATAACGTCATGAACATGGTACAATGATTAAAAAAAAATAAACATTACAAATTTACTCTGAACCGAATAGCTGACAAAAACATTCACCGACTCACCATTGCTAAGTTTGTAAATGTATGTGTACATAAATATTTTTATGTGCCGCTCGAGGTTTTATTGGGGACGAAACGGTTCCTTAAAGTACACAGCTTAAATAAAATTAACATGTCAAATGTGCAGCCCAAATGATACCGCAACTATCTTGAGTTACAAAGAAGGGAGGTAACTGCTGCTCAGTTGTGTATAGCAGCTTGTCGGAACTAAATGTGTCATGTGTACTTTTCATGTTTACGAGTAACAGATCGTAACTGAAAGGCTCTCATCTGATACGCTTTCTGCAAACTCTCACCAAAGCATCTATACATTACTTCAGCACAATGCCGTCGTCTGGCAAGAAGTTGATCAATAAGGTTGATGCATGTGTAGACGAATGCCTGGATGGGTTGGTGGCGGTCAACCCCGGCCTGAAGAAGTTATCCGGACACAGAGTGATTGTGAGATCGGACATCGACTCGGTCATCAGCAAGGGGCGGGTCGGTCTACTCTCGGGGGGAGGGTCCGGCCACGAACCCGCCCACGGAGGTAGATATAACATTTATTACATATTTGTATGTGCACTGTTCATAATGGATTCTAATATTATTCTTCTATTAATCATGTGGCCTATGTAAGATCATCCCCGTTTATCTGTGTTTATCACTGTTAAACAAGGCAAAGTAGACACAATTTATGGATAACAACTTCTTTAATACTGTAAGTGTGACGTTTGGGTATATATCCTTATGCCGTTGTCAATCAAGACTGAATGAGGAACATTGTACAGAATACATATAGTAGGTTGAGGATTAATAGTAGGGTATTAACAGTAACAACAATTGCATATGTACATGAGTGTTTGTTTGTTTGTTTGTTTATTTATTTGTTGTTTAACGTGGCACTCAGCAATATTCCAGCTATATGACAGTCTGTAAATAATCGAGTCTGGACCAGACAATCCAGTGATTGACATCATGAGCATCGATCCACGCAATTGGGATACGATGACATGCAGCAACCAAGTCAGCGAGCCTGACCACCGATCCCGCTAGTCGTCTGTTACGACAAGCATAGTGGCCTTTTACGGCAAGCATGGGTTGCTGAAGACCTATTCTACCCCGGGTCTTCACAGGTGCATACATGAGTGGGATAACATGAGTAGGTAATAACAATCCGAGATAAATGCCTGTCTTTGCAAGATCAGAAATAATATGTCTAAACTTGGACCTCATCATTGAAGTTTAGGAATAAATTGCTGCCACAACCTGCTTTCTGGAACACCAGATTTGCCAAATACAATTAACATGTTACTGTGAAAAGTGAATGAGTAGCATATACTTCAGTTAAATGTAGTCACAATGTCCATCTTGCAGGATACATTGGTGAGGGGATGCTGAGCGCTGCTGTTGCTGGCGCCGTGTTCACGTCCCCACCCCCAAACAGCATTCAGGCCGCTGTGAGAGCCATCGGCAAAAACAACCCAGGTGAGACAACTGGTGTAAGGGGTTGATGCCTTCTGATCATTTATCTGATGCCCTTTATTCTTCAACTGAGCACAGGGGGCATGGGTGGCCCAGTCGTCTAAGGCGCCACGATTCGCTGTGCAGAGTTGCGTCGCTTGGGCATGCCAGAAACCTATGATTGTAGGTTCGAATCCCGGTTCGCCCTGGTTATGTTTCTAGGTTTGTCAGCACCATACCTGTGCTTGTGGGTTTCACCTAAGTGGTAAAGTCTGAGACCTGCATCACTTGGGGCTTTCCTCCCACATTAAGCTGACATGCCGTGATATAACTGTTATACTGTTTAAAGTGGCGCTAAACCAAACTCACTTACTCACCCAACTGAGCATGCTGGGATGATTTTGTGTTCACTTCGAAACTCAATCTGTTGTGTAGCCAGAGTTCTGTAACGAAGTACTTAAAGCCAATCTATTGCAGAAATGAAAACAGGAAGCTAAGTAACATAGACTAAAATTCAAAAGTTTAGAAAACAGAAAACATTGTTCAAGAAATGTTTTCGCACAGTACTGGGTCTACCTCAAACAATAAGAAAGTCATGATAATGTAGACATGAAGAGTATTAAATTTTGTATTTGACAGTGTAAACATAATTTCAAATATGAGATTGATTTAGAAAAACAAACACTGCACTAAGGTATGTTTTGCGTAAGAAAACCAGCAAACGTTTAGTTGCACAGTGATAAGAGTGAGTGAGTTGGGTTTAACGCTGCTTTTAACAGTATTCCAGTTATATCGCGGTGTGTCAGCTTAATGTGGGGGGAAAACCCGAAGTGATGCAGGTCTGAGATGTTTACCACTCCGGTGAAACCCACGAGCACGAGTATGGTGCTGACAAACCTAAAAACATAATCGGGGTGAACTCGGATTCGAACCCACAATCATAGGTTTCTGGCGTGCCCAAGGGACGCAACTCTGCACAGCGAATTGCGGCGCCTTAGACGACTGGGCCACCTGTGCCCCCACAGTAATAAGAGTGCTGGGTAAAGAAAATGTTTTGACAGCTTTACGTAAAATGTGAGTAAACAAAATACTGACTGACAAAATAATGTCGGAAGGATGTAATGATATATCAAATGGATTTGTATGCTTACAAATGACGTTACACATTCTACATGACACCTAATACAATGTGTACACCTAGACGAGGCATAGACACCCCCTGGGATCCAGATAAGCTGTGTAATACAAAAAAAGAAATCATACTTCTCCCCATTAGACTGGACCCAATGGAGTTACTATAAACTGAATACCCAAGGAAAACTCTGAATACCCACTGGGAATGATAACGTTAGTAAACACTCAATGGCTCAGTAAGATGTCTGGAACCCTGCATCCTGTAAGTCGTACTGTAATTGTACACAGTATTGACCACGGTATTGTACAGGGTATTGTACACGGTATTGTACTCGGAATTGTACACGGTATTGTACACAGTATTGACCACGGTATTGTACACGGTATTGTACACGGTATTGACCACGGTATTGTACACGGTATTGTACACGGTATTGTACAGGGTATTGTACAAGGTATTGTACACGGTATTGTACAGGGTATTGTACACAGTATTGTACACGGTATTGTACACGGTATTGTACACAGTATTGTACACGGTATTGTATAGGGTATTGTACACAGTATTGTACAGGGTATTGTACACAGTATTGTACACAGTATTGTACAGGGTATTGTACACGGTATTGTACAGGGTATTGTACACAGTATTGTACACAGTATTGTACACAGTATTGTACAGGGTATTGTACACAGTATTGTACACAGTATTGTACAGGGTATTGTACACAGTATTGTACACGGTATTGTACACAGTATTGTACACGGTATTGTACACAGTATTGTACAGGGTATTGTACAGGGTATTGTACACAGTATTGTACAGGGTATTGTACACAGTATTGTACAGGGTATTGTACACGGTATTGTACACGGTTTTGTACACGGTATTGTACACAGTATTGTACACAGTATTGTACACAGTATTGTACACAGTATTGTACAGGGTATTGTACACAGTATTGTACAGGGTATTGTACACAGTATTGTACACGGTATTGTACACGGTATTGTACACGGTATTGTACACAGTATTGTACAGGGTATTGTACACGGTATTGTACACAGTATTGTACAGGGTCTTGTACACGGTATTGTACACGGTATTGTACAAAGTATTGTACACGGTTTTGTACACGGTATTGTACAAAGTATTGTACACGGTATTGTACAGGGTATTGTACAGGGTATTGTACACAGTATTGTACACAGTATTGTACAGGGTATTGTACAAAGTATTGTACACGGTATTGTACACGGTATTGTACACGGTATTGTACAAAGTATTGTACACGGTATTGTACACGGTATTGTACACGGTATTGTACACAGTATTGTACACGATATTGTACAGGGTATTGTACACAGTATTGTACACGGTATTGTACACAGTATTGTACAGGGTATTGTACAGGGTATTGTACACGGTATTGTACAGGGTATTGTACATGGTATTGTACACGGTATTGTACATGGTATTGTACACGGTATTGTACTCGGTATTGTACACGGTATTGTACACATACACCTATAACAATACCTACATTAGTGTTTGTCATCTTCCCGAGGCGAGGGAGTTAGCTGACTATAAAAGTCCAGTTTCCATGCTTGACGAAATTCCCAGACTCAATCAATGTGCCTCCAGTGGTTATTATGAGTTATGTCCCTTGTATGTCCATCCTATTGACCAATCAGATTCAGCCTCACATAGTCTCAGTCTCTCAAAATAGCGGCACCCAGTCAAGACAATCTGATCGATAATCAAGATCTATATTATAAGAAATGGATCTAACCCCACGAAATGCATCAAATCACTTGAGCACCTTGGTGAAAAAACGTTAAAAGATTTGGAAAATATCTGTCGACGCCCAGTTGCCGGTACACATCCTACAGTCGACCGAAACCTGCACATTAAAATCCATGTTGTTTATAAACCAGATGTCTAGTTTGTTACGCGATTTTGATTGGACTCTGCGTAGACTTGTTAGTCCAGCCAAAATGTAACTCCGGAATTCCAGCCTGGTTCGGCGAGATGATTTCGGCGAGATGAGTGATTGGACTCTGCGTAGACTTGTTGGGTCCAGCCAAAATGTAACTCCGGAATTCCAGCCTGGTTCGGCGAGATGATTTTTTGTCAGTAGTGCATATATATGACAACCTCCCGAATTAGTCCATTTGTATAGCATAACTGTTGAATTTGATGTTTGACATTGCCGCTAGTCTTAGAAAGTTTGTATTTCTCTAAAAATGGAGTAACAATAGTAATATGAATTGAATTTAGTTGAATTTAGCCCATGGTGTCTCCTTGGGACCAGTATCAGTCTCAGGGTTAAAGTTGTCTATAGTTAATCCAACACCTCATGTGACAGGCGGGGTGTTGATGATCGTGAAGAACTACACTGGGGACCGCCTCAACTTCGGACTGGCTGCCGAGAGAGCCAAGGCGGAGGGCATCAGTGTCGATATGGTGGTGGTGGCGGAGGACTGCGCCCTGACATCCACGGACAAGACAGCCGGCAGGAGAGGACTGTGTGGGACAGTCCTCATACACAAGGTAGGAAGCCTCCTGTCAACCACTGTTAGCCTGGCTCAAACATTAAGGCATTAAGGGGCTCAAACAAGGACTGGACGGCTCGGAGTCAGTATACTGTGTCTGAGTGGGGTATTCATGTTAAACTGTGGCATGGTATCTCAGTGGGCTAGCACTATAAATCGGCATCAGTCCGGACTAGTACAAGCAGCAACACACACACATACACGTGCATGCACGTTGCTTTATAAGTGCAATAATCTTGGTCACGACGTTAAACCCCATTTCACCTCACCTCACTTATTTGCATGTGTGCCCTTTGCATTGCCCGCCATACTGCCTGAAGGAGCTACCCCAAGCTGGGCCACATTGGTGGGTGCTGGGTCGTTGGAGTAAACTCTCAACCCGAGAACATCCCGCAGATACTCTATTAGGTTGGGACTTAGCGGGCCAGCCCAATGTCCATATGCCTTGTCGGAGATAATCAGTAATGTCCTGGGCATGATGTGGTCTGCCCTTGTCATCTTGCATTTCAATACTTCTGCTGATAATTCTAGCGAATGGGACGACAGGATGCAAAATTTCATGAACTACAGTGTAATCTTTTTCTGCGCATAATATTCAATTATCTTTCCCAAAATACTGAATCAGCTAGAGGGGGTGCGCTTAATACTTTGGTGCGCTCAATACTCAAGAAAATACGGTATTGCTGGGCAGTCAAATGTCCACTCACAATAAGCAAGTCAGTTTGCCTGTCATGTGTGATGCCGCCCCACGCCATGACACAATCGCACTTATACTGATCATGGTCAAGAACTGTTGCCCTGGTAACTGCTTGTCGCTACGTCGTCAACAACGATTTCTGCCATTTGTGAATCTGAGGCAAAATATTGATTCGTCTGTAAACATGATGTAATGATATTAGCACACAGCCCGTCCCTGATGTTGCCTAGCCCACCCCAATCATTGCCAACTATGGTATGCTGTTGGGGTCACACCCTTCACAGGACCCCTTGCTTTCAGGATGGCTGCATTGAACTGGTTTTTAACGGTAGATGTTGACATTCGCCTTCCTGTGATAGTACAGAATTCTCTATTGATAACAGGAGCAGATTTGAATCTGTTGCATTGTGCAATTTAGGTTATGAGACAATCTTGTCTAAGTGTTTCCTTTTTTAGGTCATGCCCAGATCTCAATGCACCCCCACCTGTTTGATGGTATTTGTCCTACAGTCGAGACACACACTGTTTGATTATCCAAACATTCAGGCAACATGGATGTTGTCTTCCCCCATTCTTACACACACTTTTACTTCTGTGTGCACATGCATCACACGCTGTTCATGCATGATGCATATTTTCATAGTGATTAGATGTTGAAATATGTGCATAGAAGGACTTACCGGTAGTGTGAAACCAACAAACAACCAACAAGTGGTGTACAATCATCAAATGTGTTACAAAATTCACTAAGTTTACAAATCAATACAAAGTACTGCACAGCTATTACAGTGGTAGTAGACGATAGAGTGGTAGTACAATATTCAAGGGCAATAAATAATATGATGGCAGTGGTCAGTATCAAGTACAAAAATACAGTGGTGCTAGCAAAAGTCGGTGATGATAATATATATTCACCCAGTTGCAACAGTGGTCAAGCTTCCAAGATGGGGCAGGCAGGGAATCGGGGATGGTGAGCGAACCTTACATGAAAGCTGGCTCCAAAGTGATGAAATGTGTGAGAGATACGTAAACATGCAATTGTCCTTATATACAACCTAACAAACTACTGGAAATTCTCTCCCATGCCCTCACCACATAGAACATGACAGTAATTTGGGTAACATACCATCACTGTCCGCGGAATACTGGACCAGAAGTTTAGACAACACACTAGCATCTAAAAATAGTAACTTCCTGACGACTGATCACTGTCCAAACACAATGCAATTAGCGTCTACCGAATCCCAACAGAAACAATGCAACACAGTTCCAATCATTGTAAAACAGTAAGATACACTGCCATGTAACAGTATTCATTGCAGGGTAGGGGCAGTCGGGTAGCCTAGTGGTTAAAGCGTTCGCAAGTCACGCCGAAGACCCGGGTTCGATTCCCGGCATGGGTACAATGTGTGAAGCCCATTTCTGGTGTCCCCCGCCGTGATATTGCTGGAATATTGCTAAAAGCGGCGTAAAACCATACTCACTCACTCATTGCAGGGTAGTCCCTTTTGATTGTTTTTCTACCCTGTCAATGGTTTGTCTGAACCAGATTCAATTTTGAAAGCCTACACAGCTTTGAATAACATCACGTGTTCCTTGTTACAGATAGCAGGTGCCCTTGCTGAAGAGGGGAAGTCATTGGCTGACATTGCAACCATTGCCAGAGATGCTACTACCAAAATGGGTGCGATATTTAACCTCTCATTTACAATTCATTTGTGTAATGAAACTATTTATTTCCCAGTAAGGGTTTTGTATATGTGGAATATAATGTTTAATAATGTTTTTTTGTGTTTATATGCATTTGTGACTGGTCATATCTTACAGTGAACCCCCCAAATACAAGTAACATGGTTCCTCCCTCCCACTCCCCACCCCTCTCCCTTTCGCTGTATCAGTTTTTTCATGACAAATTTTATTCCACATGTTCATTCCCATAATGCATAAGGGAATAATAATCGCTTTTAGAAGAAATAATTGTGTAAGATACCAGGGCCCACTTGCACAAAACGATCTTAGCGCTAAGATGATCGTAACTCCCATACTTTAACATAGGCTTACAATAGTCGTAGGCTAAGATTGCTTTGTGCCCTGACCTTGGTAAAAAATATTCTGTCCCTACACTTCAGGTGAAGTTTTTGTTGGAACCAGTGGAAAAGAGCGGATGTACTCAAAATGTTAATGTTGCTATTAATTTTTCGCTAAACGAATACAAGACACAATAACTCCCCATTGCAGACTTTTGATTGGGGATGAATCAGATGGGGAGTGAATAAAACGCGGCAAATGTTATAACATTGGCCAGACATTGACTTAATACCCCTCTCTCTCTCTAGGGACTATTGGACTGTGTCTGTTTCCCTGCAGTGTACCTGGATCCGGATCTTCCTTCCACATCCAGGATGACGAGATGGAACTTGGCCTTGGTTAGCACTTTACAATCTTTTTCTTCGACGTAACAAACAAGTGACTCAGTTAGCACATCAGTCTAGGGAGCGTCAGCTTGCTGCGCACAGTGGTGTCCCTTTAGGGTGCCAGGATTTTATCCTGCTTGGGCTGATCTGCTGGGGGAGGTTTAGATCCATATTTACACTAGTTATGTTCTGGAGGATGTCAAGACTCGAGCCTTTATCAATAAAAATGATGGATTCCCTGTGTCACTTTGACAGTTTGAGTTAAGAATTGACTTTCACTTTGAGTGAGTTCATTGGAGTTTGAACCTTCATAGAGTGAGGGCCAAACTGTATGAACGTCGGAGCTTGCTAGTGTCGTAGTGAGGATATTCGTAAACTCTCTGATGTTGCTCAGTGTATACTGAAATGCTGAGTTTAAGATTAAAGGGTCTAAATGATGAGAAAGAACGCTTCTGTATGTATCCCAAGGGTTTCCTCAGGAATGTGGAAGTAGTCCGTCAGTGTTTACGTCATTTCAAGAACTCGGTCTTGTGAAAAATGTATGAAAGTCAAATTGTGTCGTTCAAACACTTATGAACGTCAATTTCACGGTAATGTGACCAATCTCTTGTCCAATGGAAAAGCCATATATCGTGTAAACTTCAAATAAAAAAATTATTGACTTTATGAGGAACTATTTGCTAGTACAATTAGTAGCAGACATGTATATATTTTGTGTCTACATATGTGTAGCAATAGAATTTAGTCGCCACAAGATATTTTCAGACAAATTTAGGTCGCGTTGGCGACCGTTTTAGTCGCAACTTGGAGACTTGTTTGATTGTGTGCCATCACACCAAAATTGCTTTGGATGTCATCATATCAACCACAAGCTTGATTATTTATGGGCAATCATTGTATAGCTGGATCATATCAACCACTAGCTTGATTATTTACTGGCAATCATTTCATAGCTGGATCATATCAACCACTAACTTGATTATTTATGGGCAATCATTGTGTAGCTGGATCATATCCACCACTAACTTGATTATTTACGGACAATCATTGTATGGCTGATCATGTCAACCACTAACTTGATTATTTACGGGCAATCATTGTATAGCTGGATCATATCAACCACTAACTTGATTATTTACAGGAAATCAATGTATAGCTGGATCATATCAACCACTAACTTGATTATTTACTAGCAATCATTGTATGGTTGATCATATCAACCACTAACTTGATTATTTACTGGCAATCATTGTATGGTTGATCATATCAACCACTAACTTGATTATTTACTGGCAATCATTGTATGGCTGATCATGTCAACCACTAACTTCATTATTTACGGGAAATCATTGTATAGCTGGATCATATCCACCACTAACTTGATTATTTACGGGCAATCATTGTATGGCTGATCATATCAACCACTAACTTGATTATTTACTGGCAATCATTGTAAAGCTGGATCATATCAAGCACTAACTTGATTATTTACGGACAATCATTGTATTGCTGGATCATATCAAGCACTAACTTGATTATTTACGGACAATCATTGTATTGCTGGATCATATCAACCACTAACTTGATTATTTACAGGCAGTCATTGCATAGCTGGATCATATCAACCACTAACTTCATTATTTACGGGCAATCATTGTATAGCTGATAATATCCACCACTAACTTGATTATTTTTATTGTACCATGATATATGTGTCTATATTCTCAAGGCATCCATGGGGAGGCTGGAGTGAAGAGAACTAAGGTAGGGATCTTTCAGTCACATTATAGGTTAATGACATTAGACTGGTCCCTCAGGGTATATGGTGATGTGCACCCTGTGTGTGCACACACTAACATAGGATTACACACAGGGTACATCAAACCACACACTCCAATGGGCCAGTTGACAAGAATTTATCTTACGAGCAAAATTTCATCTAAAATGTCATCATCAGTATGGCTAGCGAACTTTTTCACTGACATCTTGACAGCTTTCAGACACCACAATATTAAATATCAAGCCTGCACTTCATTAATAGTACAGGAGTACTTATGATCTTTCCCTTGTGGATGACTTATCTGCTTTGGATTTGAACCTGTGGTTCTAGCATGGCTAAGGAATGCATCTCTGCCCAGAAAGTACCCCTGAGCCACCATAGTCCCTGGACTTGTATTTGTACACTGGTGTTTGTCCAAGTTTCATTAACCTCAGTTATATTTTCTACAGCTGGTGAGTTCAAAGGCGGCGGTCAAGCTGATGCTGGACCACATGACCAACCCCAAGACCACCACTCATCTCCACCTGTCCCCAGGTAAACCTTGATGACACCAGTGCTGTCCAACCCAGCATTTTTCCTGCTGTCCCCAGTGCTGACCCCAGTGCTATCACCTGTGATGTCCCCAGTGCTGTCCCCCAAGTGTTGTTCCTGCTGTCCCAAATGCTGACCCCAATGCTGACCCAAGTGTTGTTTCTGCTGTCCCAAATGCTGACCCCAATGCTGACCCAAGTGTTGTTCCTGCTGTCCCCAATGCTGACCCCAATGCTGACCCAAGTGTTGTTCCTGCTGTCCCTAATGCTGACCCAAGTTTTGTTCCTGCTGTCCCTAATGCTGTCCCAAGTGTTGTTCCTGCTGTCCCAAATGCTGACCCAAGTGTTGTTCCTGCTGTCCCAAATGCTGACCCAAGTGTTGTTCCTGCTGTCCCAAATGCTGACCCAAGTGTTGTTCCTGCTGTCCCAAATGCTGACCCAAGTGTTGTTCCTGCTGTCCCCAATGCTGACCCCAATGCTGACCCAAGTGTTGTTCCTGCTGTCCCCAATGCTGACCCAAGTGTTGTTCCTGCTGTCCCCAATGCTGACCCAAGTGTTGTTCCTGCTGTCCCCAATGCTGACCCAAATGCTGACCCAAGTGTTGTTCCTGCTGTCCCCAATGCTGACCCCAATGCTGTCCCAAGTGTTGTTCCTGCTGTCCCCAATGCTGACCCAAATGCTGACCCAAGTGTTGTTCCTGCTGTCCCCAATGCTGACCCAAGTGTTGTTCCTGCTGTCCCCAATGCTGTCCCAAGTGTTGTTCCTGCTGTCCCAAATGCTGACCCAAGTGTTGTTCCTGCTGTCCCAAATGCTGACCCAAGTGTTGTTCCTGCTGTCCCCAATGCTGACCCAAATGTTGTTCCTGCTGTCCCCAATGCTGACCCAAGTGTTGTTCCTGCTGTCCCCAATGCTGACCCAAGTGTTGTTCCTGCTGTCCCAAATGCTGACCCCAATGCTGACCCAAGTGTTGTTCCTGCTGTCCCAAATGCTGACCCAAGTGTTGTTCCTGCTGTCCCCAATGCTGACCCAAGTGTTGTTCCTGCTGTCCCCAATGCTGACCCAAGTGTTGTTCCTGCTGTCCCCAATGCTGTCCCAAATGTTGTTCCTGCTGTCCCAAATGCTGACCCAAGTGTTGTTCCTGCTGTCCCAAATGCTGACCCAAGTGTTGTTCCTGCTGTCCCCAATGCTGACCCAAGTGTTGTTCCTGCTGTCCCCAATGCTGACCCAAGTGTTGTTCCTGCTGTCCCAAATGCTGACCCCAATGCTGACCCAAGTGTTGTTTCTGCTGTCCCCAATGCTGACCCCAATGCTGACCCAAGTGTTGTTTCTGCTGTCCCAAATGCTGACCCCAATGCTGACCCAAGTGTTGTTTCTGCTGTCCCAAATGCTGACCCCAATGCTGACCCAAGTGTTGTTCCTGCTGTCCCCAATGCTGACCCCAATGCTGACCCAAGTGTTGTTCCTGCTGTCCCCAATGCTGACCCCAATGCTGTCCCAAGTGTTGTTCCTGCTGTCCCCAATGCTGACCCCAATGCTGTCCCAAGTGTTGTTCCTGCTGTCCCCAATGCTGACCCAAGTGTTGTTCCTGCTGTCCCCAATGCTGACCCAAATGCTGACCCAAGTGTTGTTCCTGCTGTCCCCAATGCTGACCCAAGTGTTGTTTCTGCTGTCCCCAATGCTGTCCCAAGTGTTGTTCCTGCTGTCCCCAATGCTGACCCAAGTGTTGTTCCTGCTGTCCCCAATGCTGACCCAAATGCTGTCCCAAGTGTTGTTCCTGCTGACCCAAATGCTGTCCCAAGTGTTGTTCCTGCTGTCCCCAATGCTGACCCAAGTGTTGTTCCTGCTGTCCCCAATGCTGACCCCAATGCTGACCCAAGTGTTGTTCCTGCCGTCCCCAATGCTGACCCAAGTGTTGTTCCTGCTGTCCCCAATGCTGACCCCAATGCTGTCCCAAGTGTTGTTCCTGCTGTCCCCAATGCTGACCCAAGTGTTGTTCCTGCTGTCCCAAATGCTGACCCAAGTGCTGACCCAAGTGTTGTTCCTGCTGTCCCCAATGCTGACCCCAATGCTGACCCAAGTGTTGTTCCTGCTGTCCCAAATGCTGACCCCAATGCTGACCCAAGTGTTGTTTCTGCTGTCCCAAATGCTGACCCCAATGCTGACCCAAGTGTTGTTCCTGCTGTCCCCAATGCTGACCCCAGTGCTGACCCAAGTGTTGTTCCTGCTGTCCCCAATGCTGACCCCAATGCTGTCCCAAGTGTTGTTTCTGCTGTCCCCAATGCTGACCCAAGTGTTGTTCCTGCTGTCCCCAATGCTGACCCAAATGCTGACCCGAGTGTTGTTCCTGCTGTCCCCAATGCTGACCCAAGTGTTGTTTCTGCTGTCCCCAATGCTGACCCAAGTGTTGTTCCTGCTGTCCCCAATGCTGACCCAAATGCTGTCCCAAGTGTTGTTCCTGCTGACCCAAATGCTGTCCCAAGTGTTGTTCCTGCTGTCCCCAATGCTGACCCAAGTGTTGTTCCTGCTGTCCCCAATGCTGACCCAAATGCTGACCCAAGTGTTGTTCCTGCTGTCCCCAATGCTGACCCAAATGCTGTCCCAAGTGTTGTTCCTGCTGACCCAAATGCTGTCCCAAGTGTTGTTCCTGCTGTCCCCAATGCTGTCCCAAGTGTTGTTCCTGCTTTCCCCAATGCTGACCCAAGTGTTGTTCCTGCTGTCCCCAATGCTGACCCCAATGCTGACCCAAGTGTTGTTCCTGCTGTCCCCAATGCTGACCCAAGTGTTGTTCCTGCTGTCCCCAATG
This sequence comes from Haliotis cracherodii, assembly GCF_022045235.1. Taxonomy (NCBI): domain Eukaryota; kingdom Metazoa; phylum Mollusca; class Gastropoda; order Lepetellida; family Haliotidae; genus Haliotis; species Haliotis cracherodii. The sequence continues at coordinate 37,158,562 of NW_027266308.1, forward strand.
CTGACCCCAATGCTGTCCCAAGTGTTGTTCCTGCTGTCCCCAATGCTGACCCAAGTGTTGTTCCTGCTGTCCCAAATGCTGACCCAAGTGTTGTTCCTGCTGTCCCAAATGCTGACCCCAATGCTGACCCAAGTGTTGTTTATGCTGTCCCAAATGCTGACCCCAATGCTGACCCAAGTGTTGTTTCTGCTGTCCCAAATGCTGACCCCAATGCTGACCCAAGTGTTGTTTCTGCTGTCCCCAATGCTGACCCCAATGCTGACCCAAGTGTTGTTCCTGCTGTCCCCAATGCTGACCCCAATGCTGTCCCAAGTGTTGTTCCTGCTGTCCCCAATGCTGACCCAAGTGTTGTTCCTGCTGTCCCCAATGCTGACCCAAATGCTGACCCAAGTGTTGTTCCTGCTGTCCCCAATGCTGACCCCAATGCTGACCCAAGTGTTGTTCCTGCTGTCCCCAATGCTGACCCAAGTGTTGTTCCTGCTGTCCCAAATGCTGACCCAAGTGTTGTTCCTGCTGTCCCAAATGCTGACCCAAGTGTTGTTCCTGCTGTCCCAAATGCTGACCCCAATGCTGACCCAAGTGTTGTTCCTGCTGTCCCAAATGCTGACCCCAATGCTGACCCAAGTGTTGTTCCTGCTGTCCCAAATGCTGACCCCAATGCTGACCCAAGTGTTGTTCCTGCTGTCCCCAATGCTGTCCCCAATGCTGACCCAAGTGTTGTTTCTGCTGTCCCAAATGCTGACCCGAGTGTTGTTCCTGCTGTCCCAAATGCTGACCTCTGTGCTGACCCCACTGCTGACACTGGTGCTGTCCCAAGTGCTGACCCCAGTGCTTTCATCAGTGCTGACCCCACTGCTCTGATACTGGTTTATGTGATGGAGCTGAAATTTGGCTTATAAGTTCCTGCTCATGAATAAATTTTCTCTGTGATCAATCAGTTTGATTTTTCCAGAATCTTTGCATCAATATTTCTATATATAAACTCACTATATATGTTTTACCAATGTAAGGTTGAAGTATCACAAAGTCATTTCTCACAAGTCAGATACAACTGCAGAGCCTTGTGGCTCTAGTTTCTTTCCTTGACAATCTCATTCTGTCAAATCAGTTGATGATATGCATTGAGATCCTGCACCAAATGTCTTTGAAATGTTCAGTGAAAGCGACATGTCAGTTGCTTCGGCTGTCATCAGAGTGTCATGACCTGCTGCGTATTGTCAAAATGTGAGTGAGGGAGAATGTGAGACGGTGAATGACTTGTGTTCCATGCAGATTTATAAAGTTTTCAGGCAATATCATGTCTTTGAAAAATTTATTGACCATGATGCTGTACACACTTCCAACCACACTCCACTTGTCTGTATCTGCATCCAGAGTTGTGTCCCTTGGGTACGCCAGAAACCTATGATTGTGGGTTCGAATCCCGGTTCGCCCCAATTATGTTTCTAGGTTTGTCAGCACCATACCCATGTTCGTGGGTTTCACCGAAGTGGTAAATGTCTGAGACCTGCATCACATCGGGCTTTCCTCCCACATTAAGCTGACACACCGCGATATAACTGGAATACTGTTAAAAGAAGTAGCGTTAAACCCAACTCACTCACTCACTTACTCACTGTATCTGCATCCATATTTTGCAGGCGACCGTGTGGCGTGTATGGTGAACAACTTGGGGGGTACTTCAGTCCTGGAGCTCAACATTGTCGCACGAGAGGCGCTCTGCTACCTAGGTACAGTTGATAAATAGAAGTCTCACCAGAGAGTCTTTTCTTACATATCAACAAGCCAGTAGAAGTTTTAAGCTCTGAGGTTTAAGAAGCAGTTCTAAACAAGTGTTTGATATTTGATATCAAGGACAAGAGGGTGAGATTCTGTTTTTTATCCAGCATCATTCTTCCAACTTTTTCAGTTTGTAGACAGTAATTACTAGTGTAAAAAATAAAGCTGGTACAAGGGTGTAGCGGTAGTGAGCACTGATATCAAATTTTAATGAGATTGCAAAATTATTGCACTAGTTAATGACTCTGCCCTAAGTTTATGTTACCCGTGAAGATCCGGGGTAGAATAGGTCTTCAGCAACCCATGCTTGCCGTAAAAGGCGACTATGCTTGTCGTAAAAGGCGACTATGCTTGTCGTAAGAGGCAACTAACGGGATCGGGTGGTCAGGCTCACTGACTTGGTTGATGCATGTCATCGATCCCAATTTCATGGATCAATGCTCATGATGTCAATCACTGGATTGTCTGGTCGAGACTCAATTATTTACAGACCGCCATCATATTGCTTGAATATTGCTGAGTGCGGCGTTAAACAACAATACAAACAAAATCCAAAGTTTGTGTGAAACTATGAGTCTTACTAGAATAGTTTGAATACCACTGTCCCAGGTGGCGCTGTCAGTGTGCCAGTGTGCTTGTGTTGCAGAGGGCAGAGGACTGAAAGTTGACCGCATGTACTGTGGGACGTTCATGACGTCGCTCCAGATGGCGGGCGTGTCCATCACCCTGCTCAAGCTGGATGACACATTGTGTCGCTGTCTAGGTAGGTAACGCAGTCTCACCATGTGGCTTGATAAATTGTGTCGCTGTCTAGCTATGTTGACTGAAAGTCAAGTGGCCTGTTTCTCGATTTCAATCCAAAATTGATACGGAAGCCATTTTGAAATAGCTATATTTGACAGTTTTTTGTTTAAATTTATAAATGTTTTGTTAGTTGTGTAATTCATCACATACTTATTAAGTTCTGTTTTGTTTTGTGCATTTTTTTTATTATTATCTGTTTATCTCTATTATTCTCTGAAAATTCATATTTGCTCCTGTAAACGTGCCAGACTGAGAGAGATGAATTTTTTCATGTATATTTCATCTTATGATGACATCATGTTTTGTTGAAATCATTAGATCTAGTGTAATTCCTCAGCATGTATGCAGACCTTATTTGAATATCAATGCTGCAGCAACCTTTGTTTAAGTAGCTGTCTTTGTTTTGTCTTTTTGTCCAGGTGAGCTACCATGTCATGGCACTATTTGTATCATATATGTTGTTATATATGAATTCTGCAGGTTAAATGAACACGTGTTGGCGGAGTTGGTCACAGACAGTTGAGTTTATGTAATAATTTGACATCTTGCCTTCTGTCGTCATGGTAACTCTTTTTTCTTTCCTTGTGATAACTTGAACAAATATTGGAAGATTTTACTCAGTATCATGTTTAGTGAAAGTTATTCATGAAACACATTTCATGTTTCTGGTTGGGCAAAGAACCATGAACTTTATACACAGTTCGAAAATTTCTACGGTTGATGTTGATCCTATGCTTGTCTCAAGGTTAGTTATGGAGTTTGACTGGTCCCTATAAAAAAGTTGAGCAGAGTTCCGACACTAATTATGTTTGCTAAAATTCAATCAAGTTCTGAGTCTGTAGATTAGATGTAACTGGTGTGGGTGACTGTGTCGCCAGATGCTCCAACCTCCGCACCAGGGTGGTCGAAGCCGTACCTGCCCCGGGGAGTGACAGACAGACAGACACCAGGAGAGATGGCCTGTGATAGCGCCAGCACTGTGGTCAGTGGTGGGGGTTCAGTCACCTTGTCACAAGGTATGTACCCTCTGTGAGAAAAGAGGTCAAGTGTTCCAGGATGAACATGTTCTCACCATCAAATGTATATGTAAATATGAGTAACTTGATGACTGTATTAGCTGGTTGTGATATATACCAGAATTAAGTGGATGAAATATGTTCAGCCCATTTTTGCTGACTAGAGTTACTCCATTTCACATCAGCGCATAAAATTACAGCCATATCTCTGTACTTGATGTTGTTATTAATGCAGAATAACAGTTTTTGTGTGTAATAGTAGTCTGTTGTATAACTTCATATATTTCAATAATGATTTCTTAAAGTTTTTAACAGTTAATAAGAGATAGTTTAGTGGATTACAAGTCCTCTTACATACTTGTAATTGTCTTAAGATATCATTTTGAAGTGGAAGTCCATGTCAATCTCATTAAAATCAGATCTTAATTCTCGCTACCGCTAAACAAAGATCTCAGGACATCCCATTATAGGTCACGTCAGACCGACCTTCCGCGAACTTTGACCGACCAATGGAATGACCAATCAGAAGACAGATTTCTCATGCTTTACGGCACTAATTTCAAATTTGTGACTACGCTTCGAAACATATTTTGACAAATTCTCGATTACAAATTTGAAACCTAAACAAAAGAACATTCTGGAATGGCTAATAGATAGTCTAGATTGTATGGATTCTGTCGTTAAACCAGTAACTATTGTTCGGCGTTAAAGTTTTCGAGTATGCATGATTAGAAATCACATTCTGACTGTCACTTTCATAATCTGGTAAGTGATGCTCTGATTGGTCGGATGAAGGGTCGTTCTGACATGACCCCAAATGGGATGTCCTCAGATCTTTGTTTAGCGGTAGCGAGAACTGAGGTTTGATTTTAATGAGATTGAAGTCCATGTATGGTTACCATTGTTGGGGTTGTATGTATCGTTCAGAGGAGGGTGGTGTGGGAGCCTGGTGATTGTTGCTTTGACTCATCTAGCCCTAGACCCTGGTTCTTTTCCTTGCTTTGTGGGAAGCGAGTGTCCCCCAGAGTGATGTAGTGAGTGAACCCTTCTGTCTCTTTGGTTTCAGAGGAGGGTGGCGTGCTGTATGACGTCCTGGCTGCTGTGAGTCTGTCTCTTGTGGCAGCAGAGGGTCAGCTCAACTCGCTGGACCGGGAGGCTGGGGATGGAGACTGTGGGACCACGGTCACTCGGGGGGCTAAAGGTGAGTTTTGTGTGTGTGTGTGTGTGGGGGGGGGGGGGGGGGGGGGGCTACATGTGAGTCTTATAGGTCATAGGGTGAGTCGAGGGGCTATAGGTGAGTCTTGTAGGTGATAGGGTGAGTCGGGGGGCTAAACGGGTCTTGAAGGTGATAGGGTGAGTCGAGGGCTATAGGTGAGTCTTGTAGGTGATAGGGTGAGTCGAGGGCTATAGGTGAGTCTTGTAGGTGATAGGGTGAGTCAGGGAGCTGTAGGTGAGTCTTGGACAGGACAGGGTCTGTCAGGGGTCTCTAGGTGAGTCTTGGACAGGACAGGGTCTGTCAGGGGTCTCTAGGTGAGTCTTGGAGGGGACAGGGTCTGTCAAAGGGCTATAGGTGAGTCTTGGACAGGACAGGGTCTGTCAAGGGGCTGTAGGTGAGTCTTGGAGGGGACAGGGACTGTCAGACGACTATAGGTGAGTCTTGGACAGGACAGGGTCTGTCAGGGGTCTCTAGGTGAGTCTTGGAGGGGACAGGGTCTGTAAGAAGGCTATAGGTTGTCTTGGAGGTGAAGGGATCTGTCAAGGTGCTGTGGGTCTTGAAGATAAAGAATTTATTATGTGAAAATTTCACTTAATATCCCATATCAATTTGTTAATGCATTGTGATGTATATGTTACAGCTATCCTTTCCAAGCTCGCTATGAAGGACAACCCAGGGCTGCCGGTCACTAACCCATCTTCCCTGGCCCTGTCTTTGGCCAACATTGTGGAGACGAACATGGGGGGTTCTTCGGGAGCTGTAAGTTGAGCTAACCACCCCTTGTGACTCTGTGTATAAGTCAGTCTCAGCTAATGTTCTTATATCAAGAAACATGACTCTTAGCAAATGTTCTTATACCAAGAAACGTGACTGTGTATAAGTCAGTCTCAGCAATATTTCAATATTTTTTCATCAAACTTTGCAGGTTTGTCAGGTACATGCTGAACTGGTGCCTTTTGCTATTTAGAAATTTTAGAAATTTATTACATTTCTATGGCAACAAGATGGTCTTAGGTTCCAAACTCTTCTTTTTTTAAAAATTTCCATGACAAGTTCCACCTCGGTTAAAAAAGTTTAGGGTTTGTTTAGATTTAATTATGTCATAAATTCTGCGACAGGGGCAGGGGATATAGCCACATTAGTGGCAAACTCTTGTTATTATTATTATCATCATCATCATCATCATCATCATCATCAATATCATCATCATTATACCGGGCGGTCAGGTATCCTAGTGGTTAAAGCGTTCGCTCGTCACTCCGAAGACCCGGGTTCGATTCCCGACATGGGTACAATATGCGAAGCCCATTTCTGGTGTCCCCCGCCATGATATTGCTGGAATATTGCTAAAAGCGGCGTAAAACCCTACTCACTCACTCACTCATCATTATACCATGTTGCAGCTGTACAGCTTGTTCCTGACAGCTGCGGCGAAGTGCCTGACTGCATCGGCAGCAGCTGCATCATGGAGCGAGGCGCTGCACCAGGGAATTCAGGCCGTCACTAGGTGAGTTCACCTGGTACATTGTGATGGCAGGATGACAAGAACCCCATTACAGACACCAGTCTCTTACTCACAGCCTGCTGGAATATTGCGCGGAATAATGTATTCACTGTTGATGTCATTAATGTAATAGTGCTATGGATGTTTCTGGACGTGATCAAAAAAACATTCATTTATTTGTCAATAAAACCCATGAAGATCCAGGTTAGAATTGGTTTTCAGCAACCCATTCTTTGTCTTAAGAGGCAACTAATGGGATCAGGTGTTCAAGCTTGCTGCCTTGGTTGATGCATGTCATATCCCATAGATTGATGCTCATGATGTCAATCACTGGATTGTCTAATCCAGACTCGATTATTTACAGACAGCCATCATATAGCTGGAATATTGCTGAGTGCAGCATAAAACAACAAACAAACAGTTTTTGTCAATAAGTGGAACTTTCAGGACAGTTCACACTTATGGTATGTTATGTACTCCTTCAGTAGGAGAAGAAGAAGACGTTTATTTGCATGAAGGCCTCAAGCCCATATACAAAGCCAAATGCACACAGCATCTGCAAACATTATACCATACATAAATACAGACATTATCCTTCTGTAATTCAGGAAGATACGCTTGAGAGTCTGTAAGGTTGTAGAGTAGCGTAGTGATTCAAGTGTGTGCTGGTTGTCATGGTGACTGATTTACGACACCCATTGTCTGAAGAACATTTGATTGCAAAGGCTCATTACCCTGGAGCCATGACATCTATATGCCTTGAAACATTTAATTGCTGTTATTTATAAGATGCTAATCCTAAGTGTTAATCCCCAGTTTTGTGTACATCGACCGTCTGCCATCCTGAACAGGATGTGCAAGCAAGGCTTATATAGCCAAGGTCACCTGACATTTAGTAAGTAATAAATATAAATGTAAACAGTAAATCATCAGTGACATACTTGCACATCCTGTTCAGGATGGCAGACGGTCAATGTACACAAAACTGGGGATTAACACTTAGGATTAGCATCTTATAAATAAAAGTATAAATTGCTAAAAGTGGCCTAAAACCCAACTCACTCACTCACTCACTTGCTCAGAATTTTGTGGAATCAAGTAACTGTGTTTGAGTTTGCTCCATAGTGTTAGAGTTTTGATGTTGTGTTCTTTTGTGTGGCAGGTATGGAGGAGCAGAGCCTGGGGACAGAACCATGGTAGGTCCACACATTTACAATAATATCACCACCACCCCCACCCCCACCCCCACCCCCACCCCCACCCCTATCCCCACACTCATCCCCACCCCGGTTTGAAAAACTGGGGATTATAGCGCTCACCATGTCCATCCGTTTGTCAGACGTTTCTGGAGCAGAACTCCAAAACTGTTAAACTGTTATTTCTTGTTGAAACTTTCTATATAGATGAGTCTAGTGGGGAACTGGGATTTTTGTTCCATTTCTTTGTTTTGTTTTCATGATTTTTCAGGATGAAAACAAGATGATTTCCGTTTACTGAGCAGAACTCCTAAACCATTGAATATTTATTGTTGAAACTTGCTATTCCATTTATACACCATTTTCCAATTGTACCAGACCAGGGGGATATGTCATCTCCTGATGACTCTTGTTGACTCTAAAAGTTTTCAGAAGAGTTTTAGAAGAGTTGAGGGGAAATGAGGTTTAATGTTGTGTTATTGTTGCCCTTATATACATAGATGCACAAACATGTGTGGCTGCTTGTACAGGCAGACTAATAATAGCTTTATAGTGATAGCCTACTGAGATACCATGTATAGCATGAAAACCCAACTCAGACACACTCCCTTTAAAGTGATGTAGGTGACAAAACATGACAAGCTATTCTTTTTGTGTACAGCTTGACGCCCTCTACCCCGCCAGTGTGACCTTGAAGGAACAGCTGCCCAAGTTGCCTCCGCTGGAAGCATTTGCCAAGGCTGTCCAGGTACTGGTCACACTTAGTGTAGCGAAATGTTCTCACTTGGCCTGAGACAGGTAACTCGGGTACTCGGGTTGGGTGGTTGCTGAGTAGGACACGGGTACCCACAGGACTACCCGGACCCGCGGTAAATCATGTGATATATTGTTTAATGACAAAAAACTTATCTGGAACTAATGTTCGCATATATTTCTGACTATGCACCCATTGCTTCTGACTTTTCTATGTTTGCATAAAAATAAAACTTCAGTCAACTTCAGTGTAGGCATGACCAGATCGTTTTATACATGTTTCTAAATACATTTTGCCAGGGCTACGGTCAAACTATTCCCAATCAGACATTTTGTACCAATCTGTTGAGACCTACAGTGGGTACCCGGGTAGGGTCATGTAATAGAGGGGTGGGTACCCGGGCAGTAAATTTAGACTCGTCCCAGCCCTAGTTCTCACTGTCATTGTGTTATCATGGCCACGCCATGTCAAGAGATTTATTTGATTTATCATCTCAGGATGAAAGTTATGGTGCCTATGTCCTTTTGGGTGTCTCCTCAGAAAGAAGAAGTCAAGGGTATCTAACTCGCTTACTGACTTCCAAGCCAATTTTTCACATCATCAGGCATATTTGCATGTATCATTACAAATTTGATATTCAGTAAATATCTTGATATATGGAATTGTACACATAATTTCGTATATATTTTGATTTTTAAACCACGCTTTTTGACTAAAATATTGTTGTTCAAGAAATATGTAGGATGAGTTACAGAGACTTGTGTCTTGTGTTTTTTTATTCCATCCGCAACTGCTGACACTTGACCATGCAGTGTGATGTTGTTACAGGCAGCGCAGCAAGGTGCAGATGCTACAGCAGGGATGAAGGCAGGGGCGGGCAGGGCCAGCTACGTGGAGGCGTCGAGGCTCACCCAGCCTGACCCCGGGGCTGTTTCTGTCACCATCTGGCTGAAGGCAGCACTCGACAAACTCACACCATAATGACATAGGGAACATACCAATGATAAAGATACAGTCGTATTAATGTGAAGTATTATATTATCAGGGGTTAAATATGATCCAGTGCTTTTTCTTTCAATATGTTGGGATCCCATTTATTTTTTGCATTTATACCAAGTCTCTACCTGGGTGTAATGTACCAGGTGATTATTGGAGACCTAGCGCCAAATAGTGTCCAGGCTATTATTTGGAGCTTTCTTCAGACTGGCACTTATCATCTTCCTGAGGCAAGGGAGTTAACTGACTTAAATAGTCGAGTTTCCACCCTTGCCGAACTTGGAGTTACATATTGGCTTGACTAACGAGTCTATGCATAGTCCAATCAAAATAGCACAATGAAATCGAAATCCGGTTCGTAAACTGTCATGCATATTTCGGTTGATTGCAGGATTTGCAAAGCATGTGCACCGCCAACTTGTTGTCAACAGATATTTTCGAAATCTTTTCCTGTTTTTTATCAAGGTGCTCACGTGATTTGATGCATTTTGCAATGTAAGACTCGTTTTATCAAAATATAGATCTTGATTATCGGTCAGATCGTGTTGACTGGGCGCCGCAGCCATTTTGTCATGAATCTGATTGGTCCATAGGAGAGGTACGGAAGGGACATGACTCGTAATAGCCACAGGTGGTGCTACGATCGAGCCCAGTAATTCCAGCCTTGTTCGGCAAGGGTGGAAACTGGACTTTTAAAGTCAGTTAACTCTCTTGCCTCGGGAAGATGGGCACTTATTGGAGGAAATATGGTATGCTGCTTCTGGTATGACCATGTTGCTATTAGGTATGTCATTATGTAATCAGTGATGCTGGTCGTGATACGTGTACATGTAGGATCGTGTTTACTTCTGAAGATCAGACACATAATTTTTCAAAAAATTATTAGATTATCAAATATATTTTGAATGTCAGTGACCTCATTTGTCAGTTTCCTTCAGGCACATCTACAAATTAAAGATGGAGCTGTAAATTTAGTACAGAATCAGAGTTAGAAATCTCTTTGTGAGCATGTTAATGTGTGGCCACATTACCAGTGTTATGTTCTTGAAGGTGACCTGTACTTGTTGATCTGCTGTCTAAATCACTGCCATATTCCATACATCAAAACGAATTGTATGTTTTAATCAATGATATCTTTGTTAAATAATATATTACATTTAATTATTTGATATTGGATAAGGTTGTTTCATAGTTGTCACACCCCTGTACTTTTCATGATCACTTTTCATGGTGGCTTCTGAATGCTTCTTTTCTTAAACTTCGGGCGTATCAATGATCTGATAACGTTCAATAATGGTCGAATAGCCTAGTCCCTTTCTCAGATTTACCCACCTGAACTAGAAATTGAAGAATTGCCATGGATTGGTGAATAAGAAGGAGAAATGTGTCATGCTTCTCATAAATCAGTGCCTAAGAGGGTTGTATATCATGACAAATTTCAAATGACTGATTGTATAAGAAGGATGAATGTCCTCCTTCTTCTGATTCATTGAAGGAGGACAAATGTGTCCATCAACTTCTGATTCTATGTGCAAGAAGGACCACTGTGTCTATCTTCTGATTCACTGTATAAGAAGGTTGAATGCGTCAGCTCTGATTCACTGAATAAGAAGGTTGAATGCGTCAGCTCTGATTCTGTGTATAAGAAGGTTGAATGTCTCAGCTCTGATTCTGTGTATAAGAAGGTTGAATGTGGCAGCTCTGATTCACTGTATATGAAGGTTGAATGCGTCAGCTCTGATTCAGTGTATAAGAAGGTTGAATGCGTCAGCTCTGATTCTGTGTATAAGAAGGTTGAATGTTTCAGCTCTGATTCTGTGTATAAGAAGGTTGAATGTGGCAGCTCTGATTCAGTGTATAAGAAGGTTGAATGTGGCAGCTCTGATTCAGTGTATAAGAAGGTTGAATGTGGCAGCTCTGATTCAGTGTATATGAAGGTTGAATGTGGCAGCTCTGATTCAGTGTATAAGAAGGTTGAATGTGGCAGCTCTGATTCAGTGTATAAGAAGGTTGAATGTGGCAGCTCTGATTCAGTGTATAAGAAGGTTGAATTTGGCAGTTCTGATTCAGTGTATAAGAAGGTTGAATGTGGCAGCTCTGATTCAGTGTATAAGAAGGTTGAATGTGGCAGCTCTGATTCAGTGTATAAGAAGGTTGAATGTGGCAGCTCTGATTCAGTGTATAAGAATGTTGAATGTGGCAGCTCTGATTCACTGTATAAGAAGGTTGAATGTGGCAGCTCTGATTCACTGTATAAGAAGGTTGAATGTGGCAGCTCTGATTCACTGTATATGAAGGTTGAATGCGTCAGCTCTGATTCCGTGTATAAGAAGGTTGAATGTGGCAGCTCTGATTCAGTGTATAAGAAGGTTGAATGTGACAGCTCTGATTCAGTGTATAAGAAGGTTGAATGTGGCAGCTCTGATTCAGTGTATAAGAAGGTTGAATGTGGCAGCTCTGATTCAGTGTATAAGAAGGTTGAATTTGGCAGTTCTGATTCAGTGTATAAGAAGGTTGAATGTGGCAGCTCTGATTCAGTGTATAAGAAGGTTGAATGTGGCAGCTCTGATTCAGTGTATAAGAAGGTTGAATGTGGCAGCTCTGATTCAGTGTATAAGAAGGTTGAATGTGGCAGCTCTGATTCACTGTATAAGAAGGTTGAATGTGGCAGCTCTGATTCACTGTATAAGAAGGTTGAATGTGGCAGTTCTGATTCAGTGTATAAGAAGGTTGAATGTGGCAGCTCTGATTCACTGTATAAGAAGGTTGAATGTGGCAGCTCTGATTCCGTGTATAAGAAGGTTGAATGTGGCAGCTCTGATTCACTGTATAAGAAGTTGGTTACAGTTATAATATTTCTCCATTGTCTCCCTGTGACAGACATGAACATTCCCTGATTACAGAGCTGGACTGCAGGGTAAACCAAGGATATGTTTTAGACCTTTACTTGTTTACCTTTACCTGATAAGGGTTATTTGTAAAACATGGTGCTTTTTCATGTATGGTGTTATTACATCGATATGGTTTTGGATGATGTTGATGTTCTTCCACTGGTGTTACATGCATCTTCAGTATCATGCAATGAATAATTGTTCATCCTTTGTTCAATTCTCTATGACTGAGGAACTGATAATCTTGTCAGGCTTGTGGTTAGTGGTGATATATGCTACTCCACTTTTGTTAGGGATGTTTTTATCTTTCCATGATCCACAAAACTGATTGTCAGCATATGACATATCTGATTATCCCTATCAAAAGTTGAGTAGTATTGTTTGTTATGTTATTATAACATTCAATGAGATATTTCTCCAAATGTGCACACTAAAGAAGTACATTCCTAATGACAGATTGTGGTTGTATATTTTGATTTTGTTGTTGTTGATATTTCTCCAAATGTGATGAATGTTATGTGCGAAAATATGACAAACCAATCAGAATGTGCGTATAATTTCAAGTTCTTTGTCAAAGAATCCCTCAGAATTTATTTTAATTTTACATATGTCTTGCATCTAAAAATATACCCAAGACACAGTTAAATGTGTTCAATCATACTGTATAGATCCGCATGCCCCTGTGCTTTGAATTGCATCTGAAATATATTATATATGGGGAAATATATGTGAACCACTACGCAACTATTTGACAAATGTTTTAGGTATGCCCGTTTGCGCTAAGACGGAACCCGGTCGCAAAATAGGACATGAGAGGGGCACGAGTCGCTATTCTGCTTGTCCCGGAATAACACGAGTTGGTCACGAAAGTGCCTCTGAGTTACAGTGACAATGAGTCAAGTCACACATGAACACCTCCCCACAGTTAGTGGGTGTTTGTTGTTTTACGCTGCACTCAGCAACATATTCCAGCTATATGATGGCAGCCTGCAAATAATTGAGACTGGACCAGACAATCCAGGGATTGATATTATGAGCAATGCTCCAAGCTGTCTGGGTAAGATTACATGCCTTCAACCAAGTCACCAAGCCTGACCACCCAATACACTAAGTCAGCTCTTGTGACTAATTGTAACCTTGAATCCCACTAATGCCCAGTTAGTAGGCTCTTATGACCAGGGGCTGTGGGGTAGCCTAGTGATTACAGCATTCGCTTGTCTAGCCTAAGACCCAGGTTTGGTTCATCACATGGGTACAATGTGTGAAGCCCATTTCTGGTGTCACCAGCCGGGATATTGCTGGAATATTGCTAAAAATGGCATAAAACCATACTCACTCACTCACGCTTATGACCATCATGAGGGACTCAGGGCCTACTCTGACCAGGCATGAGGTGAGGTGAAATGCGGTTTAACGTCGCGTCCAAGATTATTGCACTTATATAGCGGCGTGCATGTACGTGTGTGTGTGTTATTGTGGCTGCTTTTACTAGTCCGGATTTACAGTGCTATCTCACTGAGATATTATGCCGCAGTTTAACATGAATGCCCCACTCAGACACAATATACTGACTTCAAGCCGACCAGTCCTTGTTTTAGCCCCTTAATGCCAAGCGCAAGACAGGGTAACAACAAGTAACATCTTTTAAAGTCTTTTGCTATGAAGCGGTCGGGGATCGAATACCGGACCTTCCGCTCTCTGGGCGGACGCTCTACCACTAGACCACGGAGAGGGTCCTGACCAGGCCAGACCACAGAGGGTTTCTCGTTGACTTTATCAATTGTTGCTGTACCTAATGTATCTACCAGTAGGTTTTGAGGAATGCTTATTTCACACAGTGCACTAACTTGAATGTATTTGCATTGTTGATGATATACATGTTCAGAGTTTACATCAGCCTGCTACAATACTATGCAATATAATAAAATAAATCATATCTTTTTTTATATGCTTATATGTTTTGTTTTCTTTCATTTTATTTGTTTGTTGTTTAATGCTGCACTTAGCAATATTCCAGCTATATGACGGTGGTTTGTAGTTAATCAATGCAGGACCAGACATTCCAGTGATTGACATCATGAGCATCAATCTATGCAATTGGGATACGATGACATGCATCCACCATGTAGATATCTGGCTAATTTTAACATGGATCTTGACCTATACTAAGACCAAATATACCTGCACCAAATATCAATCACAGGATTGTCTGGCCTAGACTTGATTATTTACAGACCACCGTCATATAGCTGAAATATTGCTGAGAGCGGTGTTAAACAACAAACAAACAAATCTTAAACCTGTGTGTTCTTTGACATATCTTGGGTTGTATTTATTAGTTTGTTGATATAGTGTCACTCAGCAGTGTTACAACTATATGACGTCAGCCTGTAAATAGTCTTGATAATCCAGTGATTGATAATATGAGCAATAATCCACTTTGCAGTGCGATGACCTCGATCAACCAAGTCACTGAACACAGCCACCAAATCTTATAAGTTGCCTGGTACCACAGGCATAGTTCTCTAGGTACCAATTCTAACCATGAATCCCCAGGGGGCGTCTTGTTACTGCCTGAACTGGTGGGCCAACGAATGCAGCATCTTACTCTGTTAACCATGACCGGTTGTGTTAGGTCTGTTCTAAAGGTTAGAGGGCGGTCCGGTAGCCTAGTGGTTAAAGCGTTCGTTCGTCACGCCCGAGATCCGGGTTCGATTCCCGACATGGGTACAATGTGTGAAGCCCATTTCTAGTGTCCCCCGCTGTGATATTGCTGGAATATTGCTAAAAGCGGCGTAAAACCATACTCACTCACTCACTCACTCTAAAGGTTAGATAACCGCGCCCATCACTCCATCAGCGATCAGCATACGTTGGTTGGGGCCTATTCAAACCTGGAATCTCCAAAGGGCCTCTGTGTTCAATGGAAAGGTGAACACATGTAAGGTGAAGGATCATTCTTGGAAGTATGTAGGACGTCCATCCAGGCAAACTCAATCTTTAGGCTTTAAATGTTTGTGTCCAATGGATGAGATGCGGGAGGCAACGGTCTCGCATATTGCTTCCCTCAAAGGTTGAAGCGATTTCCATGAAACTATTTCAGTTTGAAATGACTTAACATGATGTATGTAAGAGAAGTTAAGAGGTGAAGTGTATTTGGTCTCAGCAAAGACTAAATATTAAACGTCAGCGTCAGAGAACATTTAATCTGGGTCATCTGCCGAAACAGATTCCATTGGGAGTAAACGGCAAGAAAGCAGTGAAATTTATATGAATGATCACTGAAAATCAGTTATCAGACAGTTTATTTCAGTAATTTAAGCATCAAGGCATCAAGGCCCATAGTACAATGCAGATTGGGTATTAACATTTGTCACGTGATGTAAATGATCAGATTTTAAATCAAGTTACACATTCCTCATTATAAAGACATGTTTTAAGAATACAGAAACAGCATGGATCATATCAGGATTTTCAGAGTTTAGCAGGTTTATCATTAACTGGCGGTCTTTAAAAGTACCTTGCAACATGGGGAGAAATTTATACCTTAAATGGGAATACGTCACAATGGTCTGCAAAGCATTGTGATGTATTTTCAATGCAGCGATATCTACAGACCATTGTGACGTCACTGATTACCATGACGTCACAATCAAATGACATCCCTAATGGCTCTGCTACTGAAGCTGTGAGCAGTACTTTTTACACTTAAGACACTGCTCATTACAGTCTACAAATTGAAAAAGTTGGAAGAATGATATTGGATGATAAATAAAATCTCACCTTCGTGTCTTTTGATATCAAATATATCAACACTCGTTGATAAAAGTGGCAAAAATCCTCGGCAAGCCTCGGAATTTTTCCACTTTTATCAACTTGTGTTGATATATTTGATATCAAAAGACACGAGGGTGAGATTCGCCATGTATCACCCAAGGAGTTGGTGACCGCTGTTGGAGCTGGAGGTATCCATCCCAGCCAGCTCGTCTGGAAGCAGACCTGCCTGGGTGGCTACAAGTGCCAGAGCTGCAGATTCCTAGCACTGACCATGGCTGTTGTCATGGATGTTCAACTCTTTAAACGTTGTGACTTGTGATCCCAGCTATAAACGGGAGTTGTTTGTAGGGTGTAGTTTTTAGCAAACGTTTGCTATTGCAGTTGCCAGTTTCAGTTCATTAAGCATTGATGGCAGCCGTGGATATTGGAAATTACCAGTTCTTTGAGGGAAATACGTTTGACGCATAATAACAGACCTCTGTGGAGATTCTGGGTTAATATAGATCCTTAGCAACCTAGTGATCTTGGTCCTAAGGGGCAACTTAATGGATCGGGTGATCAGGTTCGGTGACTTGGTTGGTGACGTGGCATCGTACCACGACGGCATGGATCGTTGTTCATAATATCAATCAATGGATCGTCTGATCGAGTTGCTGAATGAGGCGATAAACTCCATGCACGCACACATATGCACACTTCTAAGAGATGGACACTATCACATGGACTGTGCCAAAGGGATGTAAAAGTACTCTTTAACACGTCCATTTTCAAAATGTATTTGCGTAGAAATGAAAACACCATCTACATGCTGTAGCTTGTCTTTTGAGCTATATTGTAACTGGATGACACTGACTTAGACATGACAACGCATCTTGTTATCAAAACACAAGCTGGAAGATACACAACTAGGTTAAACGACGTCTGTGGCATCGACACTCTCCTCGGCCTTGACCCACGACTGACTCGTGTTGAAATATATGTAGTGACACATACGGTACACCAGGGTACAGTGCAGCGTGACGGGACAGAAATCTAAGGACAGGGTGAGTCGTCAATATTGACACAGATCTATGTACTAATCTTCCACAACCTGAGCCCCAATGCATGTGTTAGTGTGACCCAGCGTTTGCATGTTGCACTCATCATGGAGTGGAGTTTTTAGTGTAGTGATAGTGATAATGGACGTCACTGAGAACAATAGCTTTTTATGAAAGCCTGTGATGTTATCTACGTAGAGCTAACAGTGGCGACCAGTCCTTTAGCCCCTGAATCCGGAGCGCCCATCTTCCCGGGGCAAGAGAGTTAACTGACTTCCACCCAGTCCAGTTTCCACCCTTGCCGAACTAGGCTGGAATTCCTGGAATTTCGCTCAATCGTAGCTCCACCATTTGTTATTACGAGTTATATGTCCCTTCTAAGCCTCTCCTATGGACCAATCAGGTTCCACCTCTCGTATCAGTTGCATTTGTTTCAAACAAATGGGCGGACGATCTGATCTGATAATCAAGATCTATGTTGTGATAAAACGGATCTTACATCGCGAAGTGCATCAAATCTCGTGAGCACCTTGATTAAAAACATGAAAAGAATTGGAAAATATCTGTTGGCAACGAGTTTGCGGTACACGTGCCTTGCAAATCTTGCAATCGACCGAAATCT
Organism: Haliotis cracherodii; assembly: GCF_022045235.1. Classification (NCBI taxonomy): domain Eukaryota; kingdom Metazoa; phylum Mollusca; class Gastropoda; order Lepetellida; family Haliotidae; genus Haliotis; species Haliotis cracherodii. Next base: position 37,176,154 of record NW_027266308.1, read on the forward strand.
GCACGAAAGTTTACAAACCGGATTTCGATTTCTTTGCGCGATTTTGATTGGACTATGTATAGACTCGTTAGTCCAGCCAAAATGTAACTCCATTATACCAGCCTAGTTCGGCAAGAGTGGAAACTGGTCTTTTATAGTCAGTTAACTCTCTTGCCTCGGGAAGATGGGAGCGCCAGACAGGGTAAAACACGTACCATATTTTAGTATCACGCTCTATCATTAGACCACGGTAGCGGTTTCATACTCCCTTGAAATCAAAGGAGATATGAAGCATAGCATATACGTAAAGGTTCCTTACATAGAAATTAATTAAAAACCAATTCGGTTGGCATTTGAACAAACAATAAAATACAGCGAAACATTGTAACTCGAAGACATTTGGACAGTCGAAAATATGAATTGAAATATCCGTAGTTAAAATAATAAGTAAAGAATGTAAGTATCGATGTTTGATGGCGATAAGGATTATGTCATGTTAATCGCCATGTCGAGTTAATGACATTCGAGTTGATGAGCTTTCAGTCTGTAGAAAACTTTCCACGACACACAAATTTTAAGTCTATTTATTTAATTATCTCCAGTTAACGCGTTGTTTCAAATACGGAAGGTAGAGTGGGAAAGTCAGAGTTGCGTCCCTTAGGCGTAGCAGACACCTATGCTCGTGGGTTTGAATCTCAGATTCGCTTTGATTATGTTTCATCAAAGTATTAACGTCTAAGGTATTTGGCTTTCCCCCTTTAAGCGGACACGCCGGGACATAACTGGAATACTGTTGATAAAAACACCGTCAAACCAAACTTACTCACTCATTTTACCACCTTCTTCAGTCAGCACTAGCGCCCACAACGAACACTGCAGTATGAGCGGACAAGGGAGCAAGAAGCTGATCAACGCCGTGGAGCGATGCGTGGACGACATGCTGGAGGGCTACGTGGCCGTCAATCCCGGGGTGCGTCTACTACACGGTCATCGCATCGTGGTCAGGGCCGACGTCGAGGACTACGCGAAGTCCGGCAAGGTGGCTGTGTTGAGTGGGGGCGGGTCGGGGCACGAGCCAGCACAGACAGGTAAGAACAAACGGAAGTAAGCATACTACTCAAAATCAGCTAAAGACCATCCATATTTGGAAGGCAGTGTGTATAACCACCAGTATATGACAGATTAACTAGTCATATAAAAAACTCGGGTGTCCCTTAGCTTAGGCATAATATATTTCAGTTTCGATATGGAACCCTGGATAAGGTTAGGATGTAAATTAAGATTGCAAACTGAAAATCGGTTCTTAATCATCCCAAATAAAGACGATACAATTAAGTGGGATTTCTTTTCCTGTGTCCAGGGTATGTTGGGCGTGGCTACCTGACGGCGTGTGTGGCAGGGTCGGTGTTCGCCTCTCCCCCACCCCAGGAAATACTTCCGGCCATCAGAGCTGTGGCCAAACGGAACAAGGGTATGCTTGGTGCTCCGTCTCTAAACTTGATAACTACCTGTGTGTAGCGTTGTAGTAAGAGTTGCTACTTTTCATTAACTAAACTAAGCGGCAAAAGAAAGTATAGGTTGGCAATTTGTAATTTTCCTAAAAACAGCGATAACTAGTGGAAAGTGGGTATTGGGAATATGACTGCCATGGAACAGGTACCAAACAACACCTCACCCGAACGCGCCACCTTTGACGGCGCTCGTGCGGTGACAAAAATGGTGAAACAGGTTTCCCGCCTATGGCATAAACTGCACGTGCATGTTACCTGTATAAATGCGTTCGTCTGCAGGGTATAACCACACGTGATGAAAGCACACAAAAGAAATGCCACGGCTGTCACAGGAGCAGAGAGAAAGAGCCATCGGTATGGCCGAAATGGGGGCAACACAGGTCCAAATTGCCAGAAGGTTTGGTTGTACACCATTGATTGTAGCCAGGCTGAGTCAACGGTACAGGCAGACAGGGAGGACACAGGACAGGCCTAGAACCGGACGACCCCGAGTGACAACACCACTGGAAGACGGTCAGATTCGGCTCATTCACCTGCGAAACAGATTCTTAACGGCGACGGCGACGGCAGCAACAGCGTTGGGACAACCCAGTAGCCAAAGTACATTACTACGACGACTTCGTGCTGCTGGAATCCGAGCGTATCGTCCTTTCCGAGGAATGGTGCTGACTGCTCAACATCGACGCCTGAGACTGCGATGGGCGAGGCGAGGCGAGGTTCGACGCTGGCAAGTGAGAAATTGGCGTCGAGTGCTGTTTACTGATAAAAGTCGCAAAAAGTCATTTCGCAATGACGGCAGAGAACGAGTTTATCGACGCAGAGTGGAACGTTTTGCTCCGGCGTGTTTTCGAAAGGTCCATCCATTCGGCGGGGGAGGTGTAATGATGTGGGGCGGTATTTGTGGAGATGAGAAGACTGATTTGGTGATTATACAGGGAAACCTGAACGCTGTGCAGTACAGAGACCAAGTGTTGCAGCCAGTTGTGCTTCCGTTTTTACAAAACCAACAGCAGGGGACATTGTTTCAACACGACAATGCCAAGCCCCATACTGCAAGACTGACTCGGAACTTTCTAAACCAGGAGAATGTTTCTTGACAGACAGATTAGAGAACGCCATCAGCCTCCCGTCAACAGACAAGAATTGCAGCAGGCCCTGAGAGACGAGTGCAACAGATTCCAGTCCACGTCATCAGAAGACTGACGTCATCGATGAGGCGGTGTATAAAAGCATGCATGGAGGCAGCTGGAGGTCATACACGCTATTGAAGGCAACTGTGTCGACAATGAACTTGTAGTGTGTCTGACACTTTTTAGTTGACATTTCAGACAACTTTTGAAAATGAAATTTCTTACATTACATTACATTACCTGTGATTGCACAATTTCATTCAAACTGTTGTTGATCAATCATTTGTTACCCCTCCCTAGATTATATTATAATTCTCAACAAAACCTCTTCTTGTTATTTTTTTATCGATCATGGAAGTCGACCTATACTTTCTTTTGCCGCCCAGTTTATGAAAAATAGAATGTGTACTTAGACATTCTCTCCATCCGAACCTTTGTTCTCTATCTGAAACAACGTGGTTGATGCCGCTGTGATGTGGAGTTCTCGTTAACGTCGTGCTTGGAGATAGGGATAGAACATCTTTCTCACAGTGATAGTCAAAACGGTCCCCAGCAACACATGCCCGTTGACTAGAAGAAGCATTATTACAATGTGACCTGGGCCCCGTTCCACAAAGTAGTCTTAGCACCAAGGCGATCGTAACTCCCATACTTTAACATAGACTTAGACAGTCGTAGTGCTACGATCGGTTTGTGGAACAGGGTTCTGGCTGATTTGTGTCATCATGCATCGATCTATGCTCATGCCATCAACCACTAGTTTACCTCAGTTATATGTAGGACATCGTGATTTGAGTAGGAAAATCAGATGTCAATATTTCTTAATTTCCTGTGCTTTTCTCCCTTTTTTGTCACTGCGTCTGTGCACAGGGGGGTGTCTGTTGTCCGTCTCCAATTACACGGGGGACCGGCTCAACTTCGGCTTGGCCTATGAGAAGGCTCGGCAAGAGGGGATCAAGATCGCTATGATAGTTGTGGGCGAGGACTGCGCCGTGACGACGAACGACCGCACCGCGGGCAGAAGGGGACTGGTCGGATATATCATTACAAATAAAGTACATACTAGTATTTTATCTTGTCTCAGCAACTTGACAACAGACGTCAGTCTTCCGGCTAACCATACTCGTACAATAATCATTCACATGAAAACAATGAAATCGAAATAAATTTCGTTTCTGAAGTCAACGCGTTCTGGAATATGAAATAACTGTGGCAATGCGTGTCGTTCGTATTATAAGTGGCTTGTGGAAAACCGTGTTTATACTCCCTTGTCTTGATGTGTCTAAGCAGCTGTAACTCTATGGCCCAATCGTTATCCTTATCAGCCCTGTGGTATACAGGTACTCCAAATGGTCCACATTGTATATAATATGTTCATTGTTTGTTAGATTGCTGGAGCTTTAGCAGAGATAGGTCGGAGCCTGGAGGACATCGTTGAGATTACCACTGCTGCCATCAAGCAGATGGGTAGGTGGAGTGAGGTGACACATATGTGGGAGCCATTTGTAAACACGTTTTCATGGCCACATTATAAGTTTTAGCAGGATCACGAAGGGTGCATGGGGTTTTGTGCGTCCCTCGTTAGGTTTTATATCACGAGTCCAATTTATCTTACGGGCATGTTTAATGTGACATTGTAAAAGAATAAACACATATTCAAAATTGATTTCGATTCCGCTGAGGTTAACTTGTGCTATGTCACCTGACTTCCATTTGCTTTGAAGCGGGAAACAAGGGATTTATTCTGCCTATCAGAAATCCACGTGCAGCCTCTATTGCTCGTGGCGGTGTATAAGAGATTTATTCCCCAGCTGAGAAATTTATTACCCTCCAAGGCGGGTTACACATTGTTTTATCAAGATATCGTGGACCAATCAGATATCATTTTCAGTCCAATCATTTTCAGTCCAACCAAATAGAAGGACAGATTCAAGAAACTCAAGAATCATGATGTTGCGATGGTGACACCAGGTTGTCACGAAACCCGTACCGCCATGACCATACCATAACAGTGTATCTTTCCTCTATGGCCAAATCACTGATCTAGACGACACCCAAATTGTTTAGTCAGGTCACCTTACCACCACAGATGTGTTCATGCATAGACGGATCCAGAGGGGGATCCAGGGAGTAGGCAGTAAAATAGACTGAGGATTTTCATATTTTGGCCCCCTACCTTTAGAAAATGCTGAACCGCCCTAGTTGTTAAACCTTACCGACTCAGTGACTCTTCTCCCCAGGGACTATCGGCTTGAGCTGGAGTGCGTGTTCTGCACCGGGGTCTGGCCCCACGTTCAGCCTCGGAGAGGATGAGATGGAGCTGGGGCTCGGGGTGCACGGGGAGGCGGGCGTGAAGCGCATGAAGGTGAGGAATAGGGCACAGCTTTAGAGGGATGCCATGTCAGACTACAGCTGGTCTCCAAGGCGATCTAATATTTAACATAGATTGAGGGATAGACGTAACGTTAAGATCGCATCGTGAGACCGAGCCCTGGTTGACAGAGTATGCTACAATCCATCGCAAACTAGATGAGCGATTTTGATTGGACTATACATAGACTCGTTAGTCCAGCCAAAATGAAACTCCGGAATTCCAGCTTAGTTCGGCAAGGGTGTAAAGTGTACCGTTTTAGTCAATTAACGCCCTTGCCTCGGGAAGATACGTGGCATTAGGCATAGAAAGAAAACTGAGCTATCAGAACTAGTCAATGCATTGTCCAATCAAAATATCGTAACGAAGTAGACATCTGCTTCGTAAACAACATGGATTTCAACGTGCAGATTTCGGTCGACTTCAGGGTTTGTAAAACGTGTACCGTCAACTGGGCGTCGAAAGATATTTTGAAGCAAATGAAAGTGATATCAGAGATAGAATCTGATTGGTCAAGAGGGGGGGACAATGAAGGGACATAACTCGTAATAACCACTGGTGGCGCTACAATCGAGCCCAGAACCGGATGTCTGGTTCGTTAGGCGATTTTGATTTGACCCTGCATAGACTCGTTAATCCAGCCAAAATGCAACTCCGAAATTCCAGCTTAATTCGGCAAGGGTGTCAACTGGACTGTTATAGTCAGTTAACTCCTTTGCCTCGGGGAGATACGTGGCATTGGGTATAGAAAGAAAACTGAGCTATCACAACCCTTTACCCTCCGTGGAAATTTAGGGGAAAACATAACCCCCGCCTGTCCTGAGAGCCAGTTATAACGTTACTTTGTGTGGCTGCTAGTGCACAGTCGAATCCTAAGGGCGGTGGTCGTTGCTATCATCCACCGGTGTGCCTTACCACGTTATTTACAGGCTGTTGTATGGAATCCTAGGAGGGGCATTGTCACGTTGTCGCCCTTACAAAAACAAGACAAAAAGGTGTCAAAATTAACCAAAGCGCCAAAAAGCGACAACGTGACATTTTGGCCATTTGTTGCATTGTTGCGCTTAGATTAATTCAGTTACAACACGTGCGCACTTTTAATACATAGATAAGGCGACAGTGCGACAATGCGACATTATCAATATGCCGCTTGGTCGCGCATCTTAACGCCTTTTTGGCACATTTTTGATGGGGCGACAATCCGACATATTTTGACGTTCACACTTGACCTTTATTTTGACACGTTTTGCTTGGTTTTGTTAGGGCTAGAATGCGCCAACGCGACAATGTCCCTCCTAGGATTCCATACTGTTGTCATCCTGTAATATAGCCGAATATAGAGTAAAACACCATTCACTCACCCTCTCACTGCCACTAAAGGAGGTTCCTGTTGATAGATGACGAGTGCCAAGGAAGCAGTGAAGATCATGATAGACCACATCATCAACCCAGACAACCCCACACACCTCAAGGTTACCAAAGGTGAGAGGTGATGATATCGCAACTCCCAAATTATCTCAATTAAATTATAAACAATATTATAAAACTGACAAACGTGGTTTCTTGGTGGGCGTTAAACACATTAGGTCTTTGAAATGCGGACTCTAACATCGAACTGTCTTTGTATACCAATAGGAGTCCTCTATAAGAAGGCGGCCATTGTCTTCAGTATCCAGTCTCCAAATAATTTAACAATTCCTAATCCTCCATACAGGTGATCGTGTTGCTGTCTTCGTCAACAACCTCGGTGCCACCACCGACATGGAGATGAACATCGTCGTTAGGGAAGCCATTCTGTACCTTGGTGAGATTCCTTATCTATACTACTCAAAAGAAGTTAAGGACCGCCCGATGCTTTCATACTACACGTACTATGGTTGAGCTGCCATGCCAGATTAACTATAGTAATATGAAATAATCGGGTTGTCCATAACTTCTTCAGGTAGTAAATGGAATGGGCGAAGTCGGGTGTTGATTACAGTTTGACCTATATGAATGTGCCGCAGATGAAAACATCAACTTTCTGCTATTCATTTTGTCTTAAAGCATATATGATGAACCCGTGAAAACCCGGCTTAGAAAAGGTCTTTAGTAAACCATGCTTGTGTAAGAGGCGACCAACGGGATCGGGTGGTCAAGCTTGCCGACTTGGTTGATGAATGTCATCGTATCCCAACTGCGTGGATCGATGCTCGTGATATCAATAACTGGATTGTCTGGTCCAGACTCGAGTATTTACAGATCGCTGTCATAGAGCTGGAATATTGCTGATTAATGTGAATAAATAAGTAATGACCTACCTGATAGTAGACCCGTGAAGTTCAGGGGTAGATAATATATATATAGGTCATCAGCAACCCATGCTTGCCGGAAAAGGCGACTATGCTCGTCGTAAGAGGCGACTAACGGGATCGGGTGGTCAGGCTCGCTGACTTGGTTGATGCATGTCATCGTATCCCAATTGCGTGGATCGATGCTCATGATGTCAATCACTGGATTGTCTGGTCCAGACTCGAGTATTTACAGACCTCCGTCATATAGCTGCAATATAGCTGAGTGCAGAATTAATCAGCAAAGAAACAAACCTGATAGTAATAGGACATATTACAGAACACATTGGTGCATTGGTTGAGCGATGTTACTGTCACAACTTCTTGACGTCCATGGAGATGGCGGGAGTTTCCATCATGCTGCTGCTTCTGAATGACACTCTCACTCAGTGTCTGGGTAAGCTTGGTGGCATGACGCCTGCATGATGAAACCAATGTGCACGCTGAATTCCTGGCCTCCAATATTACCGTCCATCCACCTTTCGAAGTGAGTTGAGATTTACGCCCGCTTTAGCAATATCCCACCAACATCACGGCGGTATCCTTCTCAGACATAGCTGATATATTTCTGACTGCGGCATTAACCAATATGCACTCAGTCATCAAGCACAAGTTCCAAATAACCCGGCCATGACGGGAAGTAAGTAGCCTCGGGTTTGTTTAAAGGGCTTTCGTGTGACCAGGGCCCACTTGTACAAAGCGATCTTAGTGCTAAGATGATCGTAACTCCCATACTTTGACATAGGCTTACGATAGTCTTAGTGGTAAGATTGCTTTGTGCAAGTGGGCCCAGAGCTTCATGTCCAACAAAGAATGACCAAAAGACCTGGGCCCACTTGCACAAAGCGATCTTAGCGCTAAGATAATCATAACTCCCATACTTTGACATAGGCTTACGATAGTCTTAGCGCTAAGATTGCTTTGTGAAAGTGGGCCCTGTACCTGAAGCTTATGTTACCTTGCACGATTTACGTATGTTAGATATGTATATGCATGCAAGAAGCTACCTCCCAAATCTGGCTTTGTAGAGAGTCTGTGCCTGCATGTGGATCGCGCCTACAAGAGCCCCTTTAAAACCTCCCTGGAGATGGCTGGGATCTCACTGACCCTGCTTCGCCTGGATACCACACTAACACAGGCTCTCGGTAAACCGGCATCCTTCATTATCCAGTGTATTATATATATCCAGGCCTACAGAAAAACAACCAACAGAGAGCTGCCATCTGCGTGATTCAGTGTGATTGGTTCCAGTGAAACCGTACCGGGTTTTCCCCATCACGCTGAAAATAGCCGTCCAATCAAATTGCTCTAAAGCGAAAGAATGGATGAACTGGGTTTGAGATTTTGAAATGTGACGTCACTTCCTAAACGAAGCTATGGTTGTGAATAGGTCCAGGGCGTTTATCAGAATAGAATAAAAAGTTGATACACTGGATAATCGAGGATATGTGATTACCGGGTGTCGTTGTACAAAGCGATCTTAGCGCTAAGACGATCCTAACTCCCATACCTTGACATAAGCTTTAAAAGCCGTCGTAGCGCTTAGGTTGTTTTGTACAGCGGCACCAGGTCTCTAACGTCGGTACAGTGTAACCTCGTTAGTCTGGAAACCCACCTTCTGGACATTTTGGACGTCTATATGTGATTTGTCTAAAGTACAACGTGCCCATGAATCGAAAGTACGACATTTGTTATTCCAAACGAATTCAAAGGCAAAGGTTCCGTCCAGATTAATTGGGTTTCACTGTATGCAGCTGGATTGTCACGGTACACCTTGTTGCGATACGTCAACCATGTTTAGCGTGATGATGACATTGATATTCAATGCACAATATTCACGGCAAAAATCGGCAAAAAAATAATATAGTTTGTAATCTTGAATCGGTTTTTTAAGTACCATGTAGAGTATTCATGACCTGCTTAATCATAAAGAAATCGCTTGTACCTTGATGTTTCATTGTATCTCCCACCTTGATACTTGGGTGAACAGTGTTTGTATACTGGCATGTCAACTGTTATGTTTCTTTACACTATGAATTTGTGGACGTAGGATATATACCATGGTAAAAGTAACAGGAATGTTCACTATATATTCACTACATATTCAAATACTTACCATTGTAGTTTGAGAGCTAAGGGGAGTATCTGGTTCTGGTCAGTCATAGCATCCGCTTCAATGCCATTTCTGTGGCTGTTACCGGCAAATTAAATTTTGGTCTTTAATCTAAAATATACATTATAATTTGTTTTTATATTGTACATAATAATTATTCAAAGTCTCTTCATTACGTGTGAGCAATTAACGCTTTGTTTGTTCTTGCTAAGTAATGAAAGAAATTCATGTATCCGATTGTAGAAACCATCACATTTGTCTCGTACAGATGCTCCAACAGACTCCCCACATTGGCCACGCCCACTTCTTCCATGTGGGGTGTCCGACAGAAAGACTCCGCCTCGTCTGGTGTTGGACTATGTTGAGGAGACGCCCACTACTACTTTGGTGGGCGGGGCTGTAGTAGAGCCAGGTACGTGATGGGATGGTTATCGAAGTCATATAAATATTGGTATTGAATCTTTTATGATATATAAATGTAACATAGAAATAAGTGAGACATCAGGTCCAACTAGTGGCCAGATCGAAACCGATAGACTTCATTAATTTGTAAAATGTCATAATGTAGTCTTTTGTTCCTCAAAAAAACGCCGTCTCGTGAAGATCCGAGGTAGAATAGGTCTTCAGCAACCCATGCTTGCTGTAAAAGGCGATTAAGCTTGTCGTAAGAGACCACTATTGGGATCGGTTGGTCAGGCTCGCTGACTTGGTTGATGCATGTCATCGTATCCAAACTGCGTTGACCGATGCTCATGATTGAAATCACTGGATTGTCTGGTCCATATTTACAGACCGCCGTCATATATCTATAATATTGCTGAGTGCGGCGTTAAACAACAACCAAGCGAACAAACAGAAACCGTCATTCTGTAGTATATGCCTTGGTCCTAGCACTGTGACGAGTAAAAACCCGTTACATATTCCAATTAAAGACAGCATCTCGTCACTCTATTTACCACACCTTGACAAATTTTTATCGTCACCAGTCTAAATACCATAAGTAGTATAGGTACATGTGTAGCATGTGTTCGTATTTACGTGAGTTTGACAGTTGTCACTTCTACCCATGTCAGATTACGCAGACAAACTGTTCGACATAGTCGCGCACGTGTCCGAAAAACTTATTCAGAACGAGGCTCGATTGAACCAATTGGACACCGAGGGCGGAGATGGGGACACGGGAAGTACGTTAGCACGAGGAGCGCGAGGTGAGTGGCTGGCAACAAAACAAGAGTGATTAAAAAAAGAAAACGAAAGAACGTCTCTATTAGATTGGTGCGTTGAATGAATGCCAAGTAGGAGAAAGCGTTGTGGTTTGAGAAATGGTAAGTAATGTTCTTACCAGCTGCTGACACAGTAGCGAGGGTGCCAACCCCTTCCTCCTCTGAATCCCGAATACCATCTACATTTTCACTCTGAATGTCATTGCTCACCGTTAAATCCCAAGTACTACTCAACACAAATGTCAAAAGCATTGAGAAAAGGTGCGATTTGAAATTAAATTACTAAAAAGGTATCGAAAAAATAAAATATTATGAGGAATAATTTTAAGTACACCATTAATTTATATATAATGCGTGCCAAATACGATTTTACTTTCGTCCCACGTACCATACTAGTTAGTCCCGAATGCCGTCTGATTCCCGCGTACCAAAATGGGGTTGGCAGCCTCAGTAGCCCTGAAATACCTATCTCTTCAAGGTGGACTTGGCTCGGGCAAATTGGCATTCCCAGCAAATTTGATTCAGATCATTCATACACTACCGAGTCCCGAATGCCGTCTAAATAGAACCCTGAATCCCCCACGCAACCTTAACAGCCCTGAAATACCTATCTCTTAAAGGTGGACTTGGCTCGGGCAAATTGGCATTCCCAGCAAATTTGATTCAGATCATTCAAACACTACTTTATGTGTATGGTACACTCCTCCCCTCCCCTCCCGTGGTAATTCTGGGTCAGAATGGGTCCCCAGCACATTATGTTGGTCGTAGCAGGGGCTGACGAATGGATCGGGTAGAGAATAGGTCTTCAGCAACCCATGCTTGCCACAAGAGGCGACTTATGGAATCGGTTGGTCAGGTTCGCTGACTTGCATGTAATCGTATCCTAATTGCGTAGATCGATGCTCATGATATCAATCACTGGATTATCTGGTCCAGACTCGGTTATTTACAGACCTCCGTCATATACAAACAAACAAAATAAACAAATTGTAATGTTCGGATGTCTCTTTTCAGCCATTCTAAAGCAGCTTGGTAACAAAGATAACCCTGGCTTGCCTGTTGATAAACCATGGTCCCTGGCACAAGCCCTGGCGTCCACGGCTGAGAACCAAATGGGCGGCGCGTCCGGCGCAGTGAGTAGTTTAGATTTAATAATAATAAATGCACAATTCCATTCTAATTCTAAATAAAAGCGCCCAAACAGAGTCCATTGTACGATTCCGACTATATGATAAGCACATGTTTATGAATCACTATCAAAAAGTGACGACACCAGGTGTTCGCGAAAAGGTGAGCGTATCCTGCTCCACCAGTGGCATCCGTTACAAACACATGCAGAGGCAAGTGTCCACTTAAAAAAAACACAGGAACACGTCAAAATAGGGAATAGCATCATGCATAATGTTGGTCATTCTGTTGTAATGGGTCTGGTCGTGTAGGTCCCCATTACCCTATGTCTGTCATAAGAGTCGGCTAGGGTGAGGATCGGGTGGTTAGAATTCGTTGTTAATTTGGTTATCGTGCTCCGACGCGGGTAGTCGCTCATGCTATCAACCGCAAGTTTTTCCACCAAAACTCAATTATTTGCAAGTTGCTGTGATAAAGCATAAATATTTCTGAAGCAAAAAGACGTGATTACAAACACGAGGGACTTCTTTATGGCAGATTCTTCATTATATCCGGAGTTGACAGAATCTAATTAACGGGGTCTTTTTAGGTTTTTTTTCTGGAATATATTAATATTGTTCATGCGGCATCGTACTGCAATTGCCGCACATTGTTGTCAACGAAGGAAAAAGACCTTGCAAAATAATGCATTACAGACTAGATTGAAGTACCGATGATATAAGGAGCTTGGGCGGCCCGGTTGCCTAAGGCTGTCTTAGACGTGCCATAATGTTATGAGCGTGGGTTCGAATCCCAGATTCGCCCTGGTCATGGTTTTGATTTATCAGGGCGCGAGCATGAGAACCAAAGTTGTCAACTTCTAGGACCTGCATCACGTCATGCTCTCCTCCAACTTTACTCAGACACGCCGTGATATAGCCGGAAGTATGTTTAAAGGGGCGTTAATCTCCCTCACATTGTAACGCGGGGCGGTGGGGTAGCCTTATGGTTAAAGCGATGGCGGCTCATCACGCCAAAGACCCGGGTTCGATTATTAACATGGGTACAAAATGTGAAGCCCATTTTCTGGTGTCCCCCGCCGTGAAATTGCTGAAATATTGCGAACAGCGGCGTAAAACCATACTCACTCACACCGTAACGCTCTTCACTACAGCTCCACAGTCTACTGCTGACCTCAGCCTCTAGCTGTCTGGAGAACGCCGTGACGGCAACAGCTTGGTGTGACGCACTCACTCACGGCATAGACACGATCAGAAGGTGAGGCCATGACATTCCCTTACAAATTCTGTATTTCTTTTATTTTGTTGTCACCATTTTATTGCCTAATACACAAATGATTCTCTAAATCATTATGTTGCTTTATATGTTTATATGTTATATGATCCTTCAACATTTAACACTTTCTTATTACACAATAAATAAAGGTTGACATCCGCATGGGGTGACCAGTGTCTGATTTAATATATTTCAATAGATGAAAGCACTACCGAATACAACGACAAGAGGTGCACCACTGCTGCAACAGTATTGTGGGGATCTGTTGAATTGCTGTATCATTTCTTATGATCGTGTTAAGTGTTTGTTTGTTTGCTTGTTGTTTAACGCCGCAATCAGCAATATTACAGCTACAAGACGGCGGTCTGTAAATATTCGAGTTTGAACCAGCCAACCAGTGATTGATATCATGAGTATCGATCTCCACAATTGGGATACGATGACATGCATCAACCAAGTCAGCGAACCTGACCACCTGATCCTGTTAGTCGCCTCTTAAGACAAGACCTGTTATAACCCAGATCGAAAATGTTAGAGATTTCCTTTGGGAGTAAAGGGAGGTAGCTCATTATATACTCTGTAAAGTTATTACTATTTACTTATCAGTATGTACTAGCTGTAGAAACGAATGTTAAAGCGTATACGACTATATATATCCTAGGGGGTTTACATTGCAGATATGGTGTATATCACTATATGCTAAATGGTGTACATTGCAGATACGGTGTACGTAACTATATGCTAAGTGGTGTACATTGCAGATATGGAGTACGTAACTATATGCTAAGTGGTGTACATTGCAGATATGGTGTATATAGATATATGCTAAATGGTGTACATTGCAGATATATACCTGTATGCTCAATGGTGTACATTGTAGATATATACCTATATGCTCAATGGCATACATTGCAGATATGGTGTAAGTACATTTATGCTAGATGGTGTATGTTGTAGATATATACATATATGTGAAATGGTGTACATTGCAGGCATGGTGTATATACCTATATGCAAAATGGTGTACATTGCAGGTATGGTGGCGCTGAGCCCGGAGACAGGACGATGGTGAGTTGGTACACAGGCTCCATATGTGAAACTCTTTCCTACCTGCAATACATTATCGATCATTAACAATATATTATATTAATCCCCCGCCATGAAGTGGAAGGGGGATATAGGAATGGGCGATGTCCATCCGTCCATCCGTCACGTTTCGTTTCCGGAGCAGAACTAAAAAAACATGAGCGATGTCTTGACCAAACGTGGCACATAGATATGCCTAGTGGTGAACTGGTGCCTTTTAATAGTTTGGGAATTTTGGAAAGTTTATTTTTCGAGTTTCCATAGCAGCCGGACTTGTCATATTGGCGGGGGAAATGAATATTTCATGCTTGTTTAGGAACTGAATATCACTTTGTAAGTTCATTGGATTATGAACCTTAGAGTGAGGGCCAAACTGTATGGACGTCGGAGCGTGCGATACAATGCACACTCCATATAAGTTAATACTTTGAGAGATTAAAACAAAGTGAATGCCAATTCCTATAATTTTTAATGTATCATTTTATTCCTTGAATGTATACACAATTATATAATTATATTAAGTATGTGTGACTTCATGTTTACAACCAGCTGTATCGCGGAAACAAATAATTCATCAAAAGGAGAGGTGACATGAGCGTGTATACTCTGATGTGACCGGCCAATCATTCAATGGAAAAGCCGTATAATGGTGTAAACGTCATATTAATATAGACTACTAAACGAGCTCCCGTGTAATACCAATTTTATGAAACGAGTGAATAGTTCTGGTAGATACCACAACTATTCATGAGTTTCATAAAATTGGTTTTACACGGGATCTCGTTTAGTATTCTATATATATTTGAAGTTGAATCAGAATGTTGTTGAAGACAGTGTTCTTAAAGAAGCTCTCAATCGGTATATGTCCTATTCAAAATAATAATTACAATTCCCATGATGGAATTCAAAATAGATACTTTTGGGGGAGGTGTGTAAAATAATCAGGCATGTTATTGTTAGGATATCAAATGCCTTTGCGAAGTTTGATGCAGAAATCATTTGGACCTGCACCAGATTACCAGTGGCTGACGTTAACTGTCCCCTCACACATCTCTCCATAGCTGGACCCTCTGTGTGCTGCGAGAGATGTGCTGTTAACAAGATTGCAAGAAACAGCTCCCATTCAAGCCTTCACAGAGGCGGTTCAGGTAGGTGATGGTTTAGGGGTCTTGATGGGGAAATTATCTTTGGCATTCTGTACAATATCATATATTTTTATACTACTCAAGGTTGGGTCTTAATTAAATAAGCGAATGGATATATCGGTTCTCATAACATAACTTATTATTACTTGTGTGAGCGTGTGGCTGACGCGCTCCTACCGCGGCCTTCAAATGAGTGAGTGAGTGTGCTTTAAGCAGCATTTAGTTATATTCCAGCAATGTCTCGATGGAAGTCAAAGAGCTTCACACGTAGCACCCAATGGCAACGTTACCTTAGTCCCCGGCATTAGGAACGAAAACGATTTAATCACAAGTTACCCGTCCCACATAATAATAATAATAGGCCGGCAGGCCTGATAAGTGAAACAGAAGGCTTTCCGTTTGCTGCTCAGAACCAGTAAACCGTAAATGTGTGATTTTGCATGAAAATGTCAATATGAAATGTTGATTATGCAATGAATTTAATGAGACTGTCCAACTCATTGTCAGTGGATGCCCAGCTTTGCCACAAACACAGCATCTTAAACAACATGATGGCGAGGCTCAATTCTTTTCTTACCGTCTTCGCTTTGTTTGTGGTTTTAATTCATAGGTCCATCCATGGTACGACCCAGAATATGTGGAGGGCGTCATGGAAAATGATAATTATTATATTCTTTGGAATAGGCTCGTATACAGCCTCAGACCGACACATGCCAACAAACCAGATCTGTTCTTTATGGGAAATACAATGAAATAATTTATATTATTGTATTCTCTATCCCTTTTGATACTAATGTAATTGGCAAGATTCAGGAAAAATATGACAAATATGCGGACCTCGCTTGAGAAATGTCACGCTTGCATCCCAAAGTACCAAGTTGTCCGACCTTCCATTGTTCTCGGTACCTAAGGTTTGGTACCTCCCAATCTGTTGACTGACATTGGGATAGTACCCGGGTTTGTTGCCAGGAACACAAGCCTTCTGACACTCTGGGTAACGCAGAAGACTGCAGTGATGGGGAGACTTCACATTCTTCGAAAGTTGGTTTGACTAGGCAGCACTTCCTGGGAGAAGTCCCATTCGAAGTCTGGGCTGCGTGTAGAGGGGGCAAGGACACTGAACTGATGATGAACCTGACGGTGCCAGGATTACCCGAACCCTCTTTTCTGCATTTATTAATTTTTTATCTGTAAAATATAATAATTGAGTGTCTAGGGTGCTCGGCGGCGATGACAATGTAAGAGACGATGTACAGAACAGGTTTGCCCGGCCAATGCGGATGGATTACTTCGATCTCACATATAGGCAGGCGGTGAAACATAAATATATATAAATCTGGAAGAAAGCAATTTTTAAAAGATGTGTTTTAGTGCTGTCTTGAAAGCTGCCTGAGGAGATTGTCCTGATGGAAATTGGGAGATGTTCCACAGGGTTTGTGTTGCTGCAGCGAATGCTTTTTCTCCCATGACGGTTCTGGTGGGCAGCTGCGCCAAACGATAGGAGTCCACAGATCGAAATGACAATATGGGACAATATTGCTCACCCCTGAATCCCGAAAACCACATAACACAAATCACAAAAGCATTGCGAAAAGAGTGCGATTTGAAGCTAAAAATTACTAAAAATTAAGATATATAAAGGACATTTTTACGTACACCATTATTTATTATTTAAATAGAACCCCGAATCCTGCGTACCAAAAGGTTTGCAGCCTCATTTATACATAATGTACGATTTTTTTTATAATATTATGTATTCATGTACAGTTTTACTACCATGTCCAATGGGCCTGTTGCCTAAGACTAGAAGTAAAGCGACATTTAACAAGGGTCTCCGATTTATGTGTGCATGTGTGTTCTGTCGCAGGCAGCCGAGAAGATGGCAGAGGCGACAGCGACGATGAAGGCCTATGCTGGACGGGCTAGCTACGTCAACCCCGACCGTCTCACCCAGCCGGACCCCGGGGCCACGGGGGTGGCTATCTGGCTCAGGGCCATACTGGATAAATTGTAAGGAGCAGCTGAGACTATTTGAACTAAAACGGATTGAACAAACGAATGTTACTGTCGCCATTCAACACTTATTCTCATGCCATGAGTTCTGCTATTTTCATGTGTATGAGATGTCGCTCGTTCAGATGGACATCACCACAAAGTACACAAAAAATCTTGCAGTGTGACCCCTCTGTCTTGTCTAATCCATTTTCCTTGTTAAATTATTATTTTGACTCTTTCAAATTCGTTACGTATGTACTAAAGTACTGTCGGATATGCTAGAAAACTGCTTTTTGCCTGTTAAAAAAGGATATAATTTTTCACAGACTGTTGTTATTGAAATATCGAGTTACTACCGATCGCCCTACCTGTGGTTTGAAGTATTTCAGTCACAATGAGTCCTTTCGACAAGTTTACAAGAGACAAATTCGAACGAAAACCGGAAGTTTACATTTATTCTAAGTCCAATGATGACAGTCTGAAACGGACTATAGAAATATGCGCACGTGACTCTATTATAATGATAATAATGTAGTCTTCATAAAACATCTAATCCACACATAAAAATCATTTTGAGAAAATTCTACATGTGCATCTTCTAAAATGACAAAATGACGCTGCGTTATTTTGGTTAATATTGCTCCCATGACGCTCACTTGCTTGGTAACGGTGTTAGAACCTACACCGAAACGTCGTTCTTAATTGTAATAAAGAAGTTGTTCATCCAGAAATTCTTATGCGTCCTTAGTCAGTTAGAACAGGCTAGATTAGGGCAATTCGCGCTATTTTGACGTATGCTCTTTTTATAGTCCTATGACTCGTATTTATTACATGAACCCAGAAAATCAGTTTTCTAGCATTTCCGACAGTACTTTAATATACTGAGTTCACGGCTATCTTATGTGTTTATACGAAAAAGGACACGCCACTCGTCCAAGGAAAATCGTCTGAATTAACAATTTTCCAGGTAATCGTTCCCAGTAGTAAATGATTGGAAAGCGTGTAAATGATCAAGACAAGAACATTTACAGGACACGTTACT